>NW_027411614.1:34962500-36212500 GCF_049639745.1 Rhodnius prolixus | reverse complement strand
CTTCTTGTCAGATTATGTGAGAAGCTGATTCACCATTATCTAGCCTTAATGGTTTTATAAAGTAAGATAGGCATTGAATCTCCGAAAGGTACCCAAAGGGATAGGACATTTATCTTCCAGCCCCTTGTAGACTGCAAACAAAAGGAAAGGAAATAGAGTGGTTTATATCCTGCAAGAATAATCACTAGTTTTCACTGAGATACCATCGGCATACAGGAAATACAGGCTATTAACGCGCAAACCCCTGGATTTGCAAGGAAGAATAGGTTTCTAATAGTAGAATTACGTGCAATTAGGCGGTAGTTTTGACTGCAGTGTTTGATGAACAGGACCCCACCCTATGATCTCATCCTATTCTAAAGTTGTAGGATCACCGTTTAAAAGAAATACTGGCCAGTTTTCAATTCTAAACATCCTAATTTGGATAAAAGTACTAGATTAACTACTTTACAATTCTTAAATAAGGCATTAGATATATTTTTCAATCAACCCAGGTTAATAAAAACAAAGATATATTTTTTGAACACCAACTGCATGTCAAAATAACTCATAGAGGATAATCTAGCGGAAGAAAATAATGTTTATAACATTCGTGGGCGAATTAAAACATGCATAACTTTATTAGTATATGATAAAGAAATAAGAAAATAAACTTTTTAATGTTTTATTATATTTTATGGTTATTTTACATGTCCCCTGTTGTTTTTAATGGATAATACATTTTCGAATTGATTTACAGTAATGGTTCAAATCACATTTATTATTTAAATTTTTTAGGCGATCGAGATTTCGTTTTATTCATTATTGTTTTCGTAAATTCACTAAAATAAAGAAATTAAGTTGAAAAGTTCAAAATAATTTAGCTTTCTAAAATTTATACAGATTTTTTTCTATCACAAGTACTAATAAAGTTATAAATGCTTCAAATTGCATTCGGACTTTATGAAAACTCCCTGAATAAAAGAGACGATATTCATATTTCCTATAATAATGAGCTCTTGAATTAATAAATATATTGAAGTATATATAATAATGTAAACATTTGTAAATCACAAAATGATGAAGGCTTTAAACTGATGTTCAACACAAGACACGAAGTGAACTGAATTAATAAACTACAAGGGTGAGCAATGAAAAGAAAAAATAAACAATATCGGAAAATGATTTATCTGAAGTGGAAATCTAATCGTGATTATTTTAAAGCAAAGGGGAGGAAAATAACAAAAAGCAAAACACGTTTTTTTGATTGGACTTCTTTACCACTCTACAGAGTTTAAGCTTGCGTGAACTAATGGCAAACAGCATCTTTAACTCATTCACTCAGCAGGAGAGTAAAGTTTATGAGTTCCTAGGATAAGAAGACATACTGTGTGTGCTTGAAGATATTGAGTTATTTGATTGAGGTATCTAATATGATACTGAAGTGAGAGAAAGAGAATGATGGAAAAGATGGAGGTACTTAAGAGAACTTCTGCACTATGATGGTACCCACCTGCTGGGTGTAGTAATATCTGTTGAAGTTATGCTCTTGCCGATATTGAATACTGTTTGTCCATTTTATCCTTAGTTTTGTGCTGCCAGTTTCAATATATCCAGATATATCCCTGTATTGGTACAGTAAAAGATGGGAGGATTATGGAAATGCTGTTGGCATATCCTTGCCATCTCTTTGCTTTCTTTCACATTCATTTAATATTGTAGCCTGGAGTATTGAATCCTCTCGCATAAGAATATTACATTGCATACAACAAATTTTTTATATTTGATATTCTGTTTTTTTTTTCTTTTATAAAAATACATTCAAGTATGAACTCAGAACATGGAAAAAAAATTGAACGAGCTCTTTATTCAAAAATCTACTCAATAATATTATTGAACTTTACGAAATATATGTTTAAAGACAGAGAAAAGTCATAAAACGGTAGCTAATGAAGTAACGATTTGGAAACTGCTTAAGTTTAACGTGTTGAGCGTTCATAGAAGATGTTTAGTGTTTTAGTTAATGTAGCAAACTGACGATGAAAGAAACTGATGTAGACATCGTCATTTTCGTTCAGAACATTGAGCAACTTTGCGACAAATATGTAGTTTCATATTTCCAAAATACATCAGTCTAATTTCTTTGAATCCAGGACAAACAGTGCAAAAGTGGGTCCCAAATAAATTGATTGCTTGCACTGATAAAACTGTTGGAATAAAGAACGATTGTTGCTTGCTTAAGCACATTTTTACGTACTTTAATACGTTAAGGCTTAGATAAGCTTATCTTAGCTTAGATAAGCGATATCACTTCAAAATCAATAAAAACCTGATAAAAGAGATTGTAGAACACTAACTTTTAAGTTTGGTCAGAATTATACCAAAACGCTTAACTGAGATGCATCTAACCCTAAGCAATAATTTGAATTTTGTGCCATTTATATGAAATCTTTTGCTTGTTATTGGCTGACAGTATGTGCCATTAGGCCTCAAATTTGCTATGAACCATTTGATGAAACTATTTGTCGCAGAGTTGCCCAATGATCTGAATGGAAATGATTTAATTATCTTTACTTTATTTTAGCAAAAGTTTTCATCATTATCTCAAATACTAAACACTCTTTACTGAACACTCGAACACTACTTACGCTTTAAGCTAAAGCAGTTTACAAATCAATACTTAATTTTAGTTACTACACTATCGTAAGACTTTTCGCCCTGTCTTTAAACATAGATACTGAAGTGTACATTTTATTACAAGAAAATTCATTCTACTTTCCGGCAGCCAATCTGAAAAACAGAATAAAACTGTTTAAACAAAAAACTTTGCCCAGCTTAGAATTATTGGAATATATTCATTGTAAAAGATTTTAAACAGTTATTAACAATGATTGTAAGCACGCCTCAGGATCATAATTAATGTAGATTAATGTTGTAAAAAGTTTGAAATCTGGAATAGTTTCACGGTTTATTAGTTTCTGGAGATTGCGTTTACATAGAAATTATTGTGTGGATTCTCTTTATGAGTGATTTCAAATGGTTATTTAAATAAAGACCATAATAATAATTAAAACTGTCCGCTAGGACAGTTGTACGTATAAAAGTTGATCTGTACGAAAAAGCATACCGTTGAAAAATACCCAGCTTTGACAATTTTTTTTTCTTTTTCTATGTAAGTTAAAATTCCCAAATTTTCTTTATAATGTAGGGCAAATCCTCCTTTATAACTGTAATTTTTTTGCAACAGATCTAATAGATTTCGAGACCTTCGAGGCATGGGCCTGGCAGAAGATAGCTTTTGTAGGTTCTGTCAGAAGAGGAGGAAACGGCACTGCACGTGTTGGGTCAGTGTGAGGGGCTCGTATGGCTAAGGATGTTACTTCTCGGGGAGGAGAAACCAAGGCCTGAGAGCTTTACACAGGAGCCACTCTCCAGAATTAAGAGTCTGATTAAGCGGACGGGTCTGGAGGGTGAGCTCTAAAACCGGGGAGCCACAATAGATCCATAGGGGTCGCGGTGGCGCAGGCCTTGAGGCCACCCTAATCTAATCTAATCTAATAGATTTCGAGAAAAAAAATTGCTAAAAATGAGCAAAAACGGACTTTACAAACGTTGTTATTGCTCTTCTTGTTACATTTTTTTGTAAATAATGTAGCGCCTAAACGCGTGAACCGATTTTCATAAATGAGGTGTCACTCGATTTGGAATTTCATGTAGATGAGCCTTTGGAGGTATCGGCGCTGTACATCGAAAGGGAGAGAAGTTAGCCCCATGTAGGTGAGGCCCCCTCCAAAATGATTATTACTAATAACTCTGTAAATCTAAGCCCGATTTTGATAAAAATTTGGCAGGATTATAGTAAATCAGTTACAAATGAGTATTCACGTGCTATCAAACTGGAGTAAATCCTATCAGCGATTCTATTGATTGATGAAAAAATCAATTTATTATCGGACCTAATTTTTTGAGAAACTTTCCGTCCACAATTCTACCCTCCATTAAATTCCAATTCTAATTTAGCGAACCGTGCAACCTCTCTTGACTTATTCTATTCCAGTTTTCTTCTTTACAAATCATATTCAATAAACATAGTTTTGTTTAAATGTACAACAGCTGTAACAATTTGTTGAAGATCTTTCACAGTAAGCAATACCATAACAGATGAAATAACAAGAAGTGAAATGGCAGTGAGTTATGTAACGCATCATTAGATATAAATACACTAGTTATTTCCAAACCAGTGTGCTGGTCGGAAAGAATTTTCTTCAACAATCTGGAAGGTACTCTCATTGTCTGGCTGTTTGAAATAGATACTCTTTGAGGTTATTGCAATGATACGGTTGAGTTAGATTTTCAGTAAACCGAAATATTTTGCTGAAATTTTCATCAATTTAATAAAGGTCCTTGGTTGATGAAGGATTCAGTCATAGATTGAAAAGTTAATATCAGTTACAATAATTAATGAAACAAGCGAATGAAAGGCTGAAGAATGGTGGATTCAGAAGGAGTAAAATAGTTTTGTTATGAATTTCTTTATATGCAAAAGCTCATGAAGAGGAATTAGTTTGATACTGGCCAAATTTTAACAAGTTATTTACTTGCTAGAGAAAGAACTGAAAGGTACTTCATCAATATGGAAGCTTTTAACGAGACACTTTCAGTATAAATGAAACGTGGAAAACTCACAGTGGATTGGATTTTTGTAATAAATTAAAAATAAAATGGACCAAAATTAGTATTGCTTAGAATTAATCCTCAAATTCTGTTCTGTATTAGGCGATTTATTTCAGATTTTTTTCATTTTATTTCTGCAGAAAGATGTCCTATTGCCAGAGGACAAGATACAGTTAAACTGAATGCAGAAAGAGGGTTAAAATTGCATGTAACTGCTTCTTGTTTTCCACTCTAGTAAATGTACAGATTTCCTTCGGATTACTCCCCTCCCTTAAGAAAAGTAGGAACTTTTATGCCACTGGATGTTACCAACTCTTTCAGACACTCGGTGGAATGTTACGGTTTTCGAAATTCCGAAGTAATTACAAAGAAATTCATCCCGAAATTGTTTTATCCTGTTTTTACTAAACTTTAATTGCCAAAAATATTATTATTTTTGTTTTAATGTAACTTAAGTTTATAAATATAATAATGGTTTTTTGCTGCAAAAGTCCAAGAAAGGAAAAGAAATAAGCGTCCCCTGAAAGGTGGGCTTTTTCGACCAAGCAGTAGCAAGAATTGACTTGTCACAGCGTGGTGGGAAATCGTCAAATTGTCATACAGAGTTTTGACAGCTGTACATTTAGAAACACATCTGCCTTTAGTTGATACAAACACATTTATATACAAAACTGCCACACTGCCTATTCAGCACAGTACCACCCTCTTTTTGCCATACTAATCATGCCTCTAGGTTTGGCCTGTTTACCAACAAGGCGTCAAACTTTCTGTACTGATGTGGCGTTTGAAATCTAAAAGGGAACAATAAACATACCGACAGTATTCTCTCTCTCTGTAGTGAACAGTAGAAAATTTGGGCGTTACCAATGTACACATATACCCAATGTTTACCCCAAAGTTTTGATGCTTTAGAACTGGTTGTATCTTTATTGTCACCCAAAATACAATGATTACAGGTTGCTATGATATCTCTGGAATTATATAATTATAGCTTCTTTTTAAATAGATTTTACTGGTATTATGTCTTCAACCATATTGGTAAACTTAACAGGTTTGTAATTCTTTTATTGGTACTTTTTCCTTTCTGTTGTACTGGTAAAAGGTAACCTAACCATTTTATATTCTGCAAGAATGAGTTTTTATCAATTACCTTCGCTTTCTAGAAAGAATAGTTCACAACATTCTCTGCTTGTCGAAGAAGGCGCACTGAGTAAGTTCTTGGATAATGGGGCCTAAGTGAACCAGGTGAAAAAAAACCCTTCGGGAAAGACTGCCCCTACTTCAAAACTCTGTTCCTTTAGGACACAATCATACTGCAATTCTCTAAGTTATTTTAAAAATTGATCCAATAAAATATGTACTTAGTCGAATATATATTCGGGTTATGATCAAATTTATTTGTTTAGTCTACTCGTTAGAATTAGATTGAAAGATCTTGTTTGTGTTCTGTATTGTTTTTAGTTTTTTTTTTGGTATTTATTTTAAATCAAAGCATTAAGTACTTGTCAGTAGAAAATAAAATATAGTGTCCCAACAAATTCGGCTTAGACATGTATAATTATTGAAAATTAATAAAGGAGCAAAAGGAAGATTAATTTAAATATTCTTTTAAGGAACTACTTGGAGAAATGAATGAGTAGCTACTTCTGCTATTTAGGGAAACAATCAGCATTTTGGATTGCCTGCGTTCCTTCCCCTTTTTGATGGTACCACCCTTTTAATATAATCTACTTCTGCTTTTTGCAATTGAGTTGAAGAACCTAAAGGAATACTGGAGAATTATCTAAATCTATCCCGCTTGGAAATTTTCCCAATGAAATTGCCTTCATGCAATTGAGACTTCAAGATTCTTTTAAATGTTCTATTTTTATAATTACTTGTTATAGTAACAGTTATTTGAAGACAGTTAATACTTAGTGTAAGTAATAAGGTTTTTCAAAGACTTTGTCAAAAATATTCTTTCAATACTTTTCAAGCTGTATTTTATTTAGGTATATTTGGTACCGTATGTCACGATATCTCCTACAATGTACGATAAATTGAAATTTTATTAATGATAAATGATTATTTTTTTACTTAGAAGACAATAAAAGTTTTTTTTTTTAAATGCTTCTTTGCATTTATTAAAAAGTTCTGATTAAATAACTGCTACATTTCTACCACGGTAGAATCTTGAATCTACAGAGGGTGAAGCACGATTATTCGAGAACAACAGTTCAGAATTGGAATGAAGAACACCGAATAAGCTTGGTAGAAGAACTGATCGGGAATCGCTTACCATCATGCACATTCAACCCTTTATTGAGTTGTAAATTAAATTCCCTACGCGCTCTTGGGTGTAATTAAGACGAATACAAAAGCTCTGAGTAAAGAAATTGAGGCACCTAGCTTGTTAACGTTGTCGGGCTAGGCAATGTATAGCTGACCAATAGGTTGCAATTAAAGGCATCAAGAGATGGGAAGATCTCTTGGTAATTAATTTGAAGATGCCGTTCAATGAAACTAATTCTAAGTAAACATTTATTGTGACTTTCAACGTCGTAGCAAACGTGTAAAAATAGGCATTTACAATTTTTTTCTCTCATTTCTTTAAAAAGTAATACTAACGGAATGTTTCCATTTGAGATACTTGGAGGTAATATTTCAAACGGTTATTAGTTACTGATCTATGAAGAGCTACTTTGATGAAATACAAGATTAGTCACACAATGTAGGCCAGTTTTCTATAAAGATGATCACAATATTTATATTTCTTGTGCAATTTTTGGGTCTTGTAACTCTTTCATGTAAACAGAGCACATACTGTGAAGTGAAGTGAATACTGCAAGAGGATATTATTTAGCATGTCATACGGTAGAGAGGCCGAACCGAAGAGGTCCAGATGTTTGGGATACTTTGCTACCCCAAAACACACACAAACTCATATCCATTCACAGCGGTAGCGCTATTTCTCATCTATTAAAGTAGGCGGGCTAGAGTATAATACATGCTTGGTGGAAAAAGTATAAGTGAGTGAGAGAGATGAAATGATGCTAACAGTATATAGGGTGGCGAAGACCCAATTATCTTGCTCTGTGTAGCGTGAAACTGTGCGGTCACACCCCCTGCAGATTCTAATAGCATGGTCCAGTCTTTCGACAGGCCACAATGTACCCTCAAATGAAAATAAATATTATCTTCCACTGCCTGCTACCTCGTTACCCTACTTGTTGGAACTTTCACAAAACCTATATTTATCCGTGTATTGCATACACATCCAGTATATATTCAGTTGTTATTCATTTTTTGGGGCGACATTTTGAGAGCTAGGCACACATCTATGATTTAATGAACAGTTATAACCGTACTAATTATCTTACACTTAAAAAAGTTACCTTTTTGATGCTACCAACTCTTCTCACAATAATTTCTATTTATTTTCTTCTTCGTTTTTTTCACGAACACCAAGCGCATGGCGCATTACAGTTAATCTTTTGTAGGGAAAGTTGCCTCTATTTTTAAGCTGGCGCTAGCTCCACATATTCCTTCAAGCATAGTTTACTGCTAAGATTGTTTCCGAACGACGCAACTATCACATTTCCAAAATATATGGAGAGGTGGAACTGGCGCTTTTTTTGTAGTTTACTGCTCAATAGTAGTACCATCTATCCAACCATCAAATAACTTACAATATCTAGATGGCGAAAGTGACGCTAGCTTTTAGGCTAGTGATTCTCAACTAACTGTGCCGCGGCACGCAAAAGTGCCGCTAAAGTTTTGAAGTGTGCCGCCAAATTTTAGAAATGCATACAATAAAAATTATATATTAAACTTAGAAGACGATATGAGCCGTTTATTTTGAAAGTGGCATAAGTCACTTTTTCAAAAAAATCGAGTTAATGGCAACACTAAATACAATTGAACGGTATATTTTCATTTTAAAAAAATTTGCAATTTGAAATATCAGTATCATGAGATAACAAATACAAGTAAATCTTCTCGAAAGTTAGCATCCATATTTTTAAACGTGGTAAAACGCAAACCCTTAAATATCTCGACTTAAAAACAAAGTGACTTATGCCACTTTCAAAATAAACGGCTCATATGAGAGCAGCATTATCAATTTATACGGCTAAATATAAACGAAATTATCAAAAAATATCAAGCTCAAATTTCTCATTAAAAGTATTCTTATTATTAATTGTAATTAATCCCTTAATAACCATTTACTGTTATTTTTGTACTTCCATTTACATATTATTTTATTTTAAATATTGTAAATAAACATAAACCATTTTACACAGTGTATTAAGGATAAGTAAAATACTATTAAACTTATCTTATTGTTAGAGTATCGCCAAATTTTGAAATTGTTAAAAGTGTGCCGCGACAAAAAAAGGTTGAGAATCACTGTTTTAGGCAATAGGAAGACGAGTTTATTGTCGCCAATGTAATGGACCACATCTATTTTCAATTTGTCTGTAGCAGACGTTTTACTAGAACACAAATCTTCTTCTTCTTCTCTGCGTTCGTTTTCTACTTCATTTCGTCGCCACATTGTTAAGATTTCAAAGTAGCTCAAAAAGCCGCTTACCGAACTCTCCTGTTAGTAAAGAATTTCACTGAGTTTTTCCAGTAATTCACGAATATTCCTTTTCCTTACAAGAACTTTCCAAAAAGAACAAATTATGCTATTCTCTTCAGTCTACGCAGTAATATTAAATCTTGGTCCACCTTGAATTGTTCTTAGTTTCTTTTTCACTTATGAAGAGTCAGCCGTTTTTCTAATTTATTACGAAAAGATCATTCAATATAGAAAGTTACCTTTCTAGTTTCTTCTTTAATTTAATGATACCGTTATGCTGTTTTAATTATTGTGTAACAATTATTATGTAAAAGTATAAACTACAATTTGACCTTTTTCTGATTTGGAATTCGCTAGTTGCAGCCCCGATGGAGAAGTGGGTCTTGGCGGTTTCGGGTCTTGTTCAACACCAGCTGGTACCTACCTCAAGAGTCAACCCTACCCTGGAACTATTGCTCTCATGGATTCAATACATTCTACTATTGGATATCCGCATGGTAAGTAATGAATTATGTAAATTATAGGAGTGAAAAATAAATAATAATTGTATAAAAGTAGCTTAGTAAATTGTTACATTATTGGCTTTAATATACCACAATCACATACGAGGTGTGGCTATTAAATAACGAGACTATTGCTGTAAAACATATTATTTTAAATTTATAGTTATTTAGTTATTATCACCTTCAATATACACCCCTCCCCTATCCCTACAACGCTCCATGCGAATTTACCATTGTTCGAAACAGTGCTGGAAGTCTTTTTCTGTCAGCTCCTGCATGACGCGTGCCGCTTTTTCTTTCACAGCTTCAACGGACTGAAATCGTGTTCTTTTTAATGCAGATTTTTACTTTGGGGAAAAGATAAAAGTCACATGGGGGCCAGATCAGGCGAATAAGGCGGGTGGCCTAAAAATGGGATGTTAAAAACGTCTTGACAGACAATGCAGTGTTAGCCGGCGCGCTGTCTTGATGGAGAACCCATGACTTGTTCTTTCACAAATCGGATCGTTTTTTCCTTACTTTTTCACGGAGTTAAGCAACTACCTCATGGTAGTTATGTTGATCAATTATAATCAATGGCGACACGGGCGGTCATCATCTCTGACTTCTTCTCGGTCATCTTGGAAACGCTTGAACCACTCAAAAACTCGCGCACGTGATTAACATTCATCGCCATAAACTTCTTTTAATAAAAGATAAGTTTCAGTAGCGGTTTTACCAAGTTTTGATGTGAAATTTCACGACAATTCCTTGCTCTACTACATGTATAGTATCATGTTTTCGGCCAAACGAAACCAACATCTCTTATACAAACGACGGTTCCGGCCAGACAGATTTCTCTACAAGCACGAGAGTCGCAGCAATCAAAAGAGAAGGCTTTACGCTGCACAGCTGTCGGTCGTTAAGATTTGGCGCATGCATAGTTCTTCTGTAGCTGCATCAGTCTCGTTATTTAATAGCCACACCTCGTACACCTCACTCTGACTGTTTACAGTTTGAACATTCATTCTGAGTTATGAACTCTGGTTTTTGATGTGCCGAACATTTCGAGTGTACTCTTTGATTACAGCATTAATGTGAATGGATATAAATACAATCATTTCTAATTTGTCTTACTTATTTATCGCTTTGCTTACTTAAAACGTTGAGCAGGGTCTTCATTTCTTTTTTATATCGAAGTCTTAAGCGCAACTTACTGAGGAGCTCTCTCTCGTTCTCTCTACCAATTTCGAGATAGTTAAACAGTTAAATTAAGTCGAAAAATAATAAATCTGAAAGGAAGAAAGAATATTGCCAATTTCATTCGTAATTTTTTGATTTTTTTTTTTTTTTGCCAAGCTTTCGACCTAGGGACCGGGTCATGTTCAGGGCTGTGGGACACATTAAACAGTTACGAATAACTATCTTAGGACATTAATTTATAACATGATGATTAAGAATTCTTCTGCTTTTTGTTTTATTTTAACTTATTCTCATCAACAGGTATGAATCCTCGTAAGCAACGACGTGAAAGAACAACCTTTACTCGAGCCCAGTTGGATGTTCTAGAATCTCTATTCGCCAAGACTAGGTATCCAGATATATTCATGAGGGAGGAAGTTGCCCTGAAAATTAACCTGCCAGAATCTAGAGTACAGGTAAAAAACTGTTTACTGAATCCAAGCTTTCCTTTTTTTTTGCTAAATTGTTGGCAAAAATATTTCTTAGATGGCAAAATAGTCACAATAATTTAAAAAAATATATATATGACTTATTTACCTTAATTTATTATTTTAAAGTAATAATTTTTCCATCTCATTTGAGAGAGAAGCTTTACAATAGTATTGGGAATATCTCTTCAGTAAGATTAACTCTTTGTTGTGATTTGGAAGTAGTCTTAAGTATTTAGGATGCTTTGGATCTATCTTCAATGGTTGATCTTCTCTCCAATTTTTTACTAAATCAGGCTTTATTTAAACCGAGATAATCTATTTCATTAGTTAATTACGTAATTTTGTGGTAATTAGTTGAAGTAAAAGCTGAGATTTAAGTAAAAGATTTGCTTAGAGATCCCATCTAATATTAATTATAGTTGATACGCGATAGTTTCAAAGCGAAACTGAATTCTGCTGTAATATGACTTAATATTATCATCGCAAAATATAGTCCTGAGTCGGCACTATTGTTTAGCTTTAACAATATTAGTGAAATGTAATTAATTAACTTTGAGTTATTATTATTCCGAAAATTGAGCGTTTTTTGGTGGTGAGATTTAGAACTACTGAGAAAGTTACACCTTTATACGGCATCTAGTGGCAGCGTTACAAACTAGACTGTTCACCAGCAATTTACTTTCAAGACAATATTTTCATAAAAATGGTTTTAAACTAGCTAGGCAATCCCCTATTTCAATTTGCTTTTGAAGAGTATTTTGCTTCTATGGCTTTTTAGGTTTGAATATCTAGCTTCACATATTTCAGTGGAATACTCTCAGTGCCACCAAATTCTTGAAGAAATGGCCATCAACATTCTTCTAATAAAAAATATTTTGTTAATCGTTTGCAACCCTTGAAGAATGACTAATTATTATTGGCCTAAACTTCAGGAACAAATGAAATACTTTTAGTCTGGAGTCAAAACTGATTGTTCAGTATTTCCACTTTGAAATATATGTAAATCTAACAGAAATCAAAAGAAATATGCCTTAAGCACAATTTATGCGTTGAAGATTCTTTGGCTCTGCGTATTTTCTTTTAATGAGACTGCTGTGTGAGGAGAATATTATCTGAAATGCTACCAAAATTTATATCTGATCAGTTTGGTTCTCCAGTTTTGGTCGTTTGAATTACAATCTGAAGTAAAGGATATTTTTTAAAGGCAATTTTTTTACAAGTAGTTGGTTAAATGTGTAATATATCCATTAACACGTCCCATATAAACAAATAGAAATAACAGGAAAAAAAATGCCTCTTACCTATTAATCGAAAAACTGTAGGATATATGGCTAGTCTGAAATTGAAACCAGGTCGATTACTGGCAATCTAATATTGTAAGAAGGGAAGCCAGTTGGTTATCCCCTATAGTATTGTCTAACACAATCACGGTTCAATTTGATCAATATCATTGATTCTAATATAGTTTGTCGCAGCATTAGCGCTGTTATACTTAAATTAGGTTGACTGCTAAAAGGGGAGACGTAATTGAAGATGAAAGAAAAATCATTTAATTATATCCTTTACAATCATATGAGAATCAGAGGGTTAAGAATTCTTAAAGAAATATTCTTAATTATTTGTCCTTATTTTTCTGTAGTTTCGCTTGTATTAGGTACTATTTAAGTAGAATGGCTATGAAAACGGGTACCAGTAAGTTTAATTGAAAGCAGGTAATGTACGTATCAGACGTAATTAATCGGTACTTCCGTTCGAAAGAAATGCTCACGCTTTTAGCTTCATCGGTCCTCTTTCACAGACCACATTGCCGCTGTGACGCCGCCATAACCGCACCGCATAACTACCTGAACTTAGCGCTTTTTATCCCAAGAACTTTTTAATCATGTAGTCATCAGTTTTGGTAAACGAAAAATGATTTGCAGCACGTTGGATTTATTTACAACTTAAGTTAATATTAAATGCTACAATAGATCCTCTGGTTTGCGTTGGCGTCAACTCTCAGGGCCAACCCTCGTACAATCTTGGTTAATGCAAGTAATCTGCGAAATTAAAGAGTAGCCTTTTACTTCTTTTTCATCGTTTCTAAAAGGACAAAGGGGAACACTGCCCGCCACCATTCTTTTTCTGGGCTCACATTCCTCACCTTCTAACCCCTAAATTCTTGTGTAGCACCTGTTAGATAGCAACTTCTAGTTGCTCTGCTGCTAGACAGACTTTATGCACTCTATCGCTGCTCTAAACGCTTAAGACTATTGTTTACTTCCATTTGGTGACCTACCCATACTGCCTAGACTACTACACTATATCCACCTCATCCTTTCTGCACAAAACTCCAGCCGCTTCTCATTCTTTCATTTGCGCCAAGGCAGAAGTCGTGCACAGGTTCGTAAATCTAGTGTATGAATTCCTATATTTCACAAAGGTAGCCACAGTTGGAATTGGAGTTTAATGGATGGTAGAATTTTTCGTAGTAGTGTAAATAATATATATTTCGATTTGGTAACGTTAGTTTTGATTCACCATTTGTTAAGCCAGACATGTAAGAGGTTGATGTGCATTGGAAGAGCCCTTGTAAGAGGATCGGAATTAGGAGATAGGTATGCAGTATCACCAGCAAAGGTGTAAATGATAAGGTACATCTGTGGCTTATAAGAAGTAGAGGTCAGACGAACTTACCCTTGGGAACAACTCTCTGACTAGACGCTGCTGCTCCGCAGTTGACTCTCTTGTATATACGATTTCAGGATTAAAACTCTCCGGTAGGACAGTTGTATAAGAGCTGATCGTCAAAAACTGCACGAAAAAGCGGAACGCTGAAAAACACCCAACTTTGACAATTTTGTTTTCTATTTTTCTATAAAAGCTAAAATTCCTAAATTTTCTTTAAAATATTAGGCAAATCCTTCTAATGTATTGCCTATTTTTTCAGGCGGGGCTTAACGTCCAACTACCAATTAGGTGTCGTCGACGGAGGCGACTAGCAAACATACTTAACTGTAATTTTCTTTTATTAACCTTTAAATAAAATCCAAGGCCTAAGACGGGGAATCGAACCCAATACCACAATACATATTAGCTTTGCAGGTCTCAAATCCTCCTTTATAACTGTAATTTTTTTGCAACAACTTAGATTAAATAGATTTCGGGAAAATGGGCAAAAACGGCATTTTCAGAAAATGTTCTTGTTCTTGTTACCTTTTTTGTAAACAACGTGGCGCCTAAACGCGTGAACCGGTTTTCATGAATGAGGTGTCATTCGATTCGGAATTTTATGTAGATGTGCCTTTTGGGGGTCTCGACGCTGTACATCAAAAGGAGGAGGAGTTAGCCCCATGTATGTGAGGCTCCCTCCAAAATTATTATTACTAACATCTCTGTAAATCTCAGCCCGATTTTGATGAAATTTGGCAGGATTATAGTAAATCAGTTACAAATGAGTGTTCACCGGCCATCAAACTGCAGTAAATCTTATCACCGATTCTGTAGATTGATGATAAAATCAATTTGTTTTTACATTAGGTAAAGGATAAAGTATTTCGAAAGAAGCTTCTCTAGGATTTTGTAAGAAAGTGATAGCAAGCAGATTGGTTGGCCTAAACTGATGAGGATTTCTACAGTCTAGGAAAGGCGTTCGAAGGACAGAGATTTAAAGAGTATGAATAAGTAATCGGTGTTTCCGCTCAAAAGAAATGCTCACGCTTTTAGCTTCATCGGTCCTCTTCCACAGACCACTCTGCCGTTGTAACGCCGCCATAACCGCGAACTTAGCGCTTTTTATCCCAAGAACTTTCTAATCATGTAGTCATCAGGTTTGATAAACGAAAAATGATTTGCAGCACATTGGAGTTATTTCAAACTTAGGTTAATATTAAGTACTACAATAGATCCTCTGGTTCGCGTTGGCGTCAACTTTCTGGCCAACCCTCGTACAATCTAGGTTAGTGCAAGTAATCTGCGAAATTAAAGACGATCCTTTTACTTCTTTTTCATCGTTTCTAAAAGAACAAAACATTCTCCATTTTCAAAACCCTAAATTCTTAGCTTTTCTTGGAAGTTCGTTTCAGATCAGTTCGTAGCCAGGTGACTTTTTCTTTAGGTTGGGTACGAATTTCTTATATCAATCTACAGGCGTAGAGAGTGGTTAGTAAAGAAGAAGGAACTTGTTCAGTCGATATTTAACTTCCGTAGCATGTCGTTGATCTAATATTTCGATGAGTGGTGCAAAATTATTCGAAAGATTGCAAATAAGTTGGATTTCTTTTCGTCGAACTTGGTCCAAGAGACATTATCCTGGCTAAGTGGAGATGAAATTTGCTTATACTTCCAATATTCGAGTAGCTGGAGGCATTTTGATTTTTTATTTTTTTTTATTTTTGTGTGATATTTAAGGAGTGATATTGACCGTAAGCACCGAAGAAAGTCAGTACAATTGAGAAGGCGGTGATTCCCCAGGTATTGAGTTCCTTCTCCTTTCGTGCATGCGCACTTCGTTTTCTTCTTATTTACTTCCTTGCTTACTCCTAAGTGTACGTACAAAAACTAACAAAAGCAAAATGCATCAACGACTCCTTCTTTATTCATCGTTTTGGTTATGAGATATTACAAGTTAAGCGCAAAATTTTAAAACCCCTATTCAAATTATCATGTTCAAAATAACTCAAAAATAGCACTTAGCGTTAACCATTATTCATCAAATTTGGTACTACCTACATCTGACATAGGTGTACATTTCTCTGACCTGGAACTTTGACTCAATTGCTGAACCTGATTCGCCAAATTTATACTGAAGAAAAATCCACAGAATACCTGAAAACATGACTGAGTGAAAAACCGTATAAAACAAAAATTTGCATAGTTCATTATAAAATAAATAAGTACAGGGCTAAAATACAAAAAATAACCCATTATTCACATTACATACCCAGAAGCACGTGTAATTTATTATTTATGAAATTTAGAAATAATTAATAGTAAAAAAATTACTAACCTACGTTATCATTCACAAATCAACATCCTTGGGTGCTAATTCCATTCACTTCTAGATCATCATCCCCTACAAGGCCTTCAGTAACTATCGCAGATGATAGGTTATTGAAACCTACTCCTCAAATAGTGGACTTGTGGTTAAAAGCCGCTGCATGTTTTTAAGTTAATTGCTATTGTTTCCAAAAAGACAGACCAAAAACAAATAAATAATTGCAATAGTGGAGGAAAAAAGCAGTAGGATTTGTAGGATAAGTTACTGTTAAAGGCGAAGACAGAAAATTATAATTCTTTTGATTTAATAGAAGGCAAACCCCAATGTATCTTACATAGTCATAATATAAGATAAATAAGTTTAGCTAAGAACGGCGTGCTTTGAAAACACGTGCCAAGTTGCCATCTAAGTGCTCGCTAAATTTTAAAGAAATTAGTTTTAATTTAATAAAAAAATGTAGGTTAGTATTATTTCAGTTCTCAAACAGGAAATAGGTCCCAAAGACAGAAAGGACAAACAAAAAACTTTTTATTGTGCTAGTTGATGAATGAACAAATGTTAAGAATTGGTGTCCGTAAGTATTTTTTTTTTTGCTTTCATTCTTTTCGCACAGGAGGGTAGTGTAATTGATAGAGGGCATTGTACATCTGGTTGGAGTGGCTAGGTGACTGATTGTAACCCAGAGACTTACAATCAGAGAGTCATTGAATGAATGACTTGAATAAGGGCCCATTTCTAGAAGACGTGCGCCTGCATATCGTCCCCTAATTAAGAGGCACCGCCCCCGTCCATATAACGGGGACACGTATCTGCTATTATATGTGGATACCTCACCCTGGCTTCTCTTTGTATCGTTACATAAATTTACAATTCTTTACTCACTCTTGTCACACTTCGCTCCATACATATATCTAACATTTGGCTATTTCATTTTAACTTTTCCCAAAGTTTTTGCATTTTCTGTGGTCACTTTTTCTTCCTCCAATAATTTCCTTTCACTAAACTTAAATTATTGTCAAAAAAAAAGGATACCTGGCTAATTGCCCACAAGAATGAACCCATCGTTGAGACTCGGCAATGTTGGTTGTAAGAGAAGTAACAGAGTACAAAAAATCTTTAGAGAAATCCAATTAGAATTCTTTTAATTTTGTCTCAAGAACTGTAGTTATTATTTATTATTATTTCTGTTAATGTTGGGCAATTTTACACAGGGTGAACCAGTAATTACTGTCCATAGGCCTACTGTGTGTAGTACATCTAAAGTGGAGTTCAAAGACGTATTGGCCAACTTCATATTTTCCTCTGTTCTTGAGTGACGTCACTTTAAAGTTTTTTTCTAAAATCATTACTTTTTTCCAATAAAAATGTAATTACTCAGAAAGTTTTAGTCCGAATTCGATTCTGATGACACGGTTAGAAAGGCAGATAAATTTTCTAAAAATTGATACCATTTCGAAGCATAAGTTATTCTCCAAACAGCCTCAATCTTTCTCCGAATGCTAGAAAAATAAAAGTATTCGAAATTTTTAATAAAACTCATTAGGCCCTGACTTGATCATTATCAGACCTAGGTGCTGGCACTTTTTATAAAAGTTTCCTTGTTTAATGGGCTTTCAAACGGTATATCATTTTCCAGGATTCCTTTTATTTTCGTATGAGAAATTACGTTTGTTTTACAAGAAAACGTGCTCACGAGCACACAACAGTGTTTTTATCAAGTTGTTTAATTCATTGAAAACTCTTTTAGATGGACCAGTAGTCAATTTTTAAAGTAGATTGTCTTAAAATAAGGAAGTCAAAGGTTACAAATAACTTATGCTTCAAAATGGTATCAATTTTTAGAAAATTTATCTGTCTTTCTAACCGTGTCATCATAATCGAATTCGGACTAAAACTTTCTGAGTAATAACATTTTTATTGGAAAAAAGTAATGATTTTAGAAAAAAAAATTAAAGTGACGTCACTCAAGAACAGTGGAAAATATGAAGTTGGCCAATAAGTCATTGAACTCCACTTTAGATGTACTACACACAGTAGGCCTGCGGGCAATACTTACTGGTTCACCCTGTATATTTGAAGTCATATTTTACGGTCTGTTGAAATTAACTGACGGAAGTTAAGTTATACACCAAATGAATGGTAATAGAATAACCCATCCATTTATCATAAAAACGCTAAAAACCAAAACAGAACTTAATTACTATAGGGCGCTACGATGCTGTAAGGACCTTGGCCTCCTTCAGCACAGCATTCCACTCGTCCCTACCCAAAGCACGGAGTCTCCATCTGCTGATTCCCAGCCTTCTGATATCGGTTTCGACCTCGTCCAGCCCTCTCAAGCGAGTACGTGCTCGTTTTCTTCTGCCCCCTGGCTTTCCATATAACAATTTTTTTTGGAATTCTTTTTTCGGGCATCCCTAACCATCTTAATCTGGCGGCTTTAATGAAACAAACCAGATCTGGTTTGCCATATAAGTCACGAAGCTCATTGTTAGTTCTAAAAACCAAAACAGTACTCATTTTTTAATTTCCTTGATTTTCTATTACGTTCTATTGTTACAATAAACAAGAGGTAATATGTTGAAAGTTTCCGTTTTGTTTTTTCATTTAACAATGCTTTTTAATTGTCAAATAAAATATTTATTCCATTTATATATAAAAAAAAAATTTTGCGTCCCCCATCCATTTAAAGGCATATACGTATAACAAAAACCATGCGCACAAACTCATTCTTTTACAAATCGCAGCGAAATTAATGATTTCGGTCTGTAGCTATATGAAGAGGAAGGTTACATTTAATGGATTTTTAACCATGCAAAATGTATTAAAACAAAAATGTGTCTTTTATTTATTTGCTTTTTTTAAAAAAATAAAATAAAAAAAGAGAGATCTTCCATTTTCAGTATTATGTATGTATAAAAGTGGGGACTAAGCGAACAAATAAAAGGCCAAGCGTTTTTAATAACACTTTGTTATCGTTATTATTATTTTTTGCTTTGCTCTTAATTTTTTGTTACAATGTTTAGGATAGAGACAAAGTATATTGTCCATTCCTCCATTTTTATTATTAAAACACTCCAATAGGGCAGTTGTATAATGGTTGATCGTCAAAAACGGCAAGAAAACGCAGTAATGTTGGAAAACACCCAACTTCAATGTTTACTTACTGCAAATTTGTCGTTGATTTTTGTTTTTGGTTTTTTTAAACTATTACGATCTACAATAATTTTGAATACGCACCATCTCAGTAATAATAATAAAATAACAAACAAAGAACCTGCTTTTGTGAGATGAAATACATTATCATGTTAAAAACCTTTAATTATGACACGTTTCAATGTATAATATATATATAGCCCATTGTATAGGAACATAAAGAAAAGCAGATAGTGGGATTTCAGCTCTAAACTTTGTCATGAGAAGAAGCCTCGACATAGAAGTTAAACTCCGAGTATGGCTTCACACACTTGTATTACTTCCTGATCTATACGTTTGTCTGTCTACCTTTTTGTCATTTGTTCTTTAATCTGAAAATAATAAGTAGACACAATGTTTGAAATAAACTTTGAATTGAAAGTTAATAAATTCTTGAATTAAATAAATAATACAGTTCTTGGGAAATCCCATCTAGTTTTATAAATTATACATTTTCACATATTTTGTATAATTAAGATTTGAATTTAAATCAGAATAAAATAACATTGTTAAAAATTTATGTAGGATGGTAAGTTATATGGTTATGGGGCACAACCAGAATGGAATTGCTAACAAGAGTGTAGAACTGTAGTCAAGACTATATAGTGGAGCTTAAGTTAATCCATGCAATCCATCCCACTCTAAGGGTTGTTAGCCCCTAATAGTGCACTCTTACACATTCTTGTTTCAATTTCCTACAACTTCCGTGTTAGTGCCCTCCGCATTTACACAGCTAATGATTATAGTGTGCAGATTGAATTAGTTAAGAGAGGAGGGGAGCTCTGTTATTCTTTAGGGTTTACAAAACTTAAAATTATTTTGATTTTCATTTCATCGCTAAATTTACGATAAAATGAAAACAAAATAACATTTTCTCGCGGTTTTAATTAGATAAATATTGTACAGGGAACTTTTACAAAACATTTACTATTAACAAAATTTACTATTTTAATAACGCTGCATTGCCAATCTGGAGTCAATTTGACTCCAAAAAAATAGGAATGGTCTCTGTTTCCCCAAATCTCATAGCTACCCGAAATGCTCTTAGATATGCTATCCCCACTCTTTCACCATTCGATAGTCACGAGCTGAAGGACCGTGGAATTCTTGGTTTCTTTTTGCAGATTAGTTTACTTGAATCATAAGAGTCATTTCGATTCCTGATTGGTAATATACGTAGATTTTCTGTTATTAACTTGACTCCAGATTTGGTTGCCCATTCAGGGAAATTTCCTTCTACTTCAAACCCTCTGCTGCCTTCCTCGCGAAGAATTCTGAGATTTTCCTCTTGATATTTTTGAGTGACACAAAATTTATATTTTCATGGATTATGGCAATCGAAAACAAGATTCATTCAAGCTTATTCTTTTTTTGACCCAAATGTTTCAGCGGTATCGTACAAAGGGAAGCTCAATAAACTGGGTTGCTACTCTCATCTTTTCATAATGATTCAGTTTATCGAAATTTGTGTGCTAATCTTAAAACTTGAAGGCAGTCATTTGTGTTTCGTCAACATTTATTGCCTAAATTCTTATGTGATAAACTACCAAAATTTTTATAGCATGTATCAAAGCTCAAAAAAGCCTCTTTCTAGAATTGATTTTCTGTAGCGAATTGGGTCATTTCCGATCCGTGTCAATAGCGCACAGTAATTGAAAAAATAGTGAATGTAATTAAAAAAATGGAGAAGTCCCTGATCAGAAGGCAGCCAATCAGGGTTCTAGAAAATACTGAAATTACTGCGATCCTAAGTTGAAGTTAATTCCTTCTGCGTGAAATGTTAAAGCCGATTTGTGGACAAAATTAGTTTTTTCGTTCTTAATTCCTATTATTTCTCATCCCTTAATGCAAATTTTATTATTAAAATTGAAATCAATATATATATAAAAAAAAAATAAATTATGGAGTCAATATGACTCCATATTAGCAATATCTAAGTTCGAGCAATGCAGTGATAATACAATATATATTTAAGTAAAATTGGATTTTACCTAACCCTCATGCACCCTAAAATAAATTATCAAGGACAAAAATTAAAAATAAAAGTTACAAATTCACATTTTGTTAAAGAGGAACTTCATATTCACTGAATTTGACGAAAACATTGTACAGGTATGATGAAATATCAAATTTAGACTTCTTGCAAATTTGAGTTCCGTTAATATAATCCACAAAGCTATACACCCTTAAGACTATAATGGTGGAAACTGTTTTTTTCGTACACAGAACTATGCAGACCATTTCCAAATACTGAAAAACCAAATTTACGTGAATTGTAATATTTTGTGCAGCTGCCGGCAGAAGACGCCAGAATAAGGTTTCACTTTTTGGATCGTTTTTTCACTTTATTTATTTATTTATTTATTGTCATGAGGGATCCAAATATATGCTTTAAACTATCGATACATTTCACACAATAAAGATTTCTCATTTCCTTACCAAACATTCCAGTAAAATTTATTTAAGAAGATTCCAAAAAGTGTGGTACTACGAGGGTCGTTTGAAAAGTCCGTGCAAAGTCAGAGAGATAGCACTACTGGCGCGTATCGAGGTTATGTTTAGTTAGTAGCATCTCTTGGAAGAATACACACCAAGTTCCAGCCAGATCGGTCTATTTCTTTGTGTTTGGCATTCGTTTGAATCGAGGAAGTCGAGTGATTTTCAAAAAATGGACGAAAAAGAATTTCGTGTGTTGATTAAACACTACTTTATGAAAGGCAAAACGCCTCAGGAGACTAAAGAGAAGGTTGATAAACATTATGGTGACTCTGCACCTTCGATTAGAACAGTTTATAAGTGGTTTCAAAATTTTCGTTGTGGCCATATGGGCACAAGTGACGCTGAACGTTCTGGACGCCCTGTTGAGGTTACTACTCCAGAAATCATTGATAAAATCCATGATATGGTGATGGATGACAGAAGAGTGAAGGTGCGAGCGATTGCTAGTGCTTTGGGCATCTCGAATGAACGGGTACATAATATTTTGCATCAACATTTGGACATGACAAAGCTATCCGCAAGATGGGTGCCGCGATTGCTCACGCTTGACCAAAAACGAAATCGTGTGAAGTGTTGCAAGGACGGTTTGCAGCTGTTCCAGAAGAATCCGCAGGACTTTAAGCGTCGTTTCGTCACTGTGGATGAAACATGGATACATCACTACACTCCTGAGACCAAAGAACAATCTAAACAATGGGTTACCAAGGGGGAATCTGCGCCAAAAAAGGTGAAGACCGTTCCTTCGGCCGGAAAGATTATGGCGACTGTGTTTTGGGATTCGCAAGGAATAATCCTCATCGACTATCTGGAAAAGGGTAAAACTATTACAGGTGCATATTATTCATCGTTATTGGACCGTTTGAAAACCGTGCTGCAAGAAAAACGCCCACGATTGGCGCACAAAAAAGTCCTTTTCCATCACGACAACGCACCAGCTCACACCTCAGCAGTTATGGTCGCAAAATTAATGGAAATAGGGTTCCAACACGTTTCACATCCCCCCTATTCTCCAGACTTGCTCCCTCGGACTACTATTTGTTGCCCAATATGAAGAAATGGCTGGCGGGAAAAAGATTTTATTCAAACGAGGAGGTGATTGCAGAAACGAATGGCTATTTTTCAGACTTGGACAAATCCTATTATTCGGAAGGAATCAACAAACTAGAGCAGCGTTGGACGAAGTGTATAAGCCTAAAAGGAGACTATGTTGAAAAATAAAAAAGGTTTACCCCAAAAAATTAAGTAGTTTTTATTTTTGCACGGACTTTTCAAACGACCCTCGTACACATCATTGTCTGATTTTAATTCCGCACACTGTGATGGGGGTTTTAAAACTAAATTCCACGCTTAACTGGTTAATCTCTTGTAAAAGAAAATAAAGGCAACTATTAACCATTAGCTACCAAATTCCCTCTGACTCGACATCTATTCAGTACATCTAGTTTGCTGAAAGAATCATTAACAGTGCTAATTAAACTGATGAAACATTTTCAAATGCATGAAGATATTATTTTTGGTGATAAAGTAAATTAAGTACTGCCTTATTAAGTTGTTGCTTTTAAATTAAGTAGTTTTTATTTTTGCACGGACTTTTCAAACGACCCTCGTATAATTGTTCTCAGTTGTAACTCTTGTGTAAATAATATTAATGAAATGCTAGCTCAAATTTTCGGTACGTTTTTTCGCATGACTGGAAATTCGATTTGACTGATTTTTTTTTTCCATCATTTTCTCAAAAACTGCCCCGATATCGGTAATTTATTAACGCTTTTTAATTTTTTATTTCAAATAATTTTTAAGGCAATATTATTTTATTTGAGATGGTAATGCAGTTGTCATAAGTACCGTTCAATTAAAGTGCATCCAAAGAATATTGAAACAAGCTAATATTTAATCTAAATTCATAGTTTTAAACTTTTTTCTTTTGCGTTTGAATCATAAAGATTAGAGAAAGAGAAAGTAACTGTTTCATTCATAGGTTCTATTAAAAAATTGTATCACAGTTTAATTTCAGCACTTTCATTTTGCAAAGTTTCATTGTTTGGTATAATTTTGGGCCTTTTAAGATATCTTTAAAAAAATTTAGAGAATAATTAGTGAATAAATCTGAAGCTAGCAAAATGACAATATTTTTCTTCTGAATAAAATAAAGTTTTTATGTTCAGTTACCAAATATTTTGAGGTTATGGTTTGGATGTTGTTATTTTGCTCTGGCTAAATTCTCCCTCTATTGGTAACAATTCATTGCAAGTTGTAAACGCTGAAGCATAAATAAAAGGTTTATTCGCGCCCCTTTTCCTCTTCCATTCCGCTCAGCGGACGTATACCCCCCCCCCAATATATTTGATCCCCTTACAATTCACTCTCTCTATCTCCTGTCTCTTTCTATTCACATTCTCGCCAAACTATCATCCCTTTCCATCAATCTCGCCCACTTTAGGAAGAACCTACTTAGTTTTCACGATACAGCACACATCCTTTTATATTTATGTATATAAAATATAGATTTTGTGGGAACTTGGTCCATATGTTATCAATAACAACAGCGTATACTTTTAACCACTTTTCTTTTTCCATAGTTAACTTTCGCACTCTTTCATCATAACCGATCATTCTTCAACCAAACAAATCATCAATTCATAATTTGATTTACATTATTCATAACTTATCGAAAATAATATTTCCGGGTGTTTGCTCACCCTTTTATTTTCAAACAGATGACTGATCGAGTGATTGAATATGATGGAAATATTTATATTTCATTAGCTCAGTTTGTGTGAACTCTTACACACATTATTTATCTATAATACCGCGATTACTCAGCATTAAACAGTATTATTGTTTTCAAAAAAAGGTTTTTCTGTACCGTTTTTAAACATGAAATTGACTACAAATGTGGGTTATGCATTTCATCATTCTGTGATTAAATCTCAGGACACTTTATAAATTGACTGCTTTTAGTTTGGTGTTTGTTTATGGTGGAGCTGTTAGCGATTCTGGTGGCTTTGAAATACTCTACCTGAAAGATCTCACATTATAAAAATTCTTTGTAATTTCTTATTTGTTTAACACTCTACATAAAGTACTTCACTCCATAAAAAGTGAAAATATGTAATAATTGAAGAGCTTGGTGCAAAAAGGAGTTATCTACAGTTTTTTAAAATTTTTAGTAGGGACAAAAAACTAAATATGCTTTAAGATGTATTCCTTATGTTGTGTCTGCTGTAAGGATTAGTTAATATATTATGATGGGGTCATTTGGGGCACAATTTGAACTTTCTAGGGCATTTTTTTAAGCTTACTATTAGCAAAAGTTATTTTGCAGCTAACTCTTATTTGCACCAAAATCATAATTTTCAGTAAAACTTGAGTACATATTAAGTACTTTAGTCAACAGATTTCTTGTTTTTGAGCTTTTAAGTGGCATTTTGTGCCTTGTCGAAGCGAATGTTAGATATATTATTGCGCCTGTCAAAAAGAAAAATAATAATATCTACCTAATATAAACATTAAGTTAAAAAAAAAGTAAAGTAAAGTAATCGCCTATTTTTTCAGGCGGGGCTTAACGTCCAACTACCAATTAGGTGTCGTGGACGGAGGCGACTAGCAAACATACTTTACTGTAAATTTCTTTTATTAACCATTAAATAAAATCCAAGGCCTAAGACCGGGAATCGAACCCAGTACCACAATACATATTAGCGTCGCAGGTCTCGTCTCTAACCGCTCGGCTACCGTGGCGCCTAATATAAACATTAATTAAACCTAATATAAAAATTTTTGTTTGATTGATTGCGTCATCTTTTCTGTTTGGAGCAAAAGAAAGTTATCTGCAGTAGAAAACTCATTTTTGCTCCAAATCTAACCTAGGTTAGAGAATAAGTAATAATAAACAAGTCTATATAAAGACTCGTTTATGCACCAAAAGATGTAGAATTGTACATACAATAGGGGGCGCCACTAAACACATTTTCTGAAAAAAATGTAGCTAACTCTTTTTTGCAACAAGCTCTTCAATTGTAATTATCAAAACTTGATTAGAGCTAATTAAGTCGGGAAAGTCGGTTTCTCCTGTATTAATAGCGCATTTCGATACCGATGAGAACGAGGTAGACGCAATGGCAAAACAAGCCACACTGAGGGACCATTGTGGATGAAAAACGGTCCCAGATAGATCTGAAAAGACAAATCCGCACTAAATTTGTTACTAAAGGGTTGATATATACGGTAAGGGCTTATTCTAAAGACGTATCAATCATTGGTGTAAGTGCAGTTCTCAGATCAAGCATTGGGACACTAGCAAGCTGCTCTTCACAATCATTAACATGCTGTGTGCTAATAATTTTGGTTGCAAACAATATCACCTTAAAATAGTTCAAAAGATACTCAAGAGTAATAATTACACTTTGTGCAATGAGCTGCAGAATACAAGATATTCATTATGGCAGTGAAGATTGTTTGGTAAAAGAGGAGATAATTGATTTCACTGAAAACATAGTTTGTCAAACACAGTTTGCCGTACTATTCGTTAGGTCATGTGTAATGACACTAAGATCAAGAAAATCTTAGTAATACCTTTAAAGCTTAGGAATTGATCTTTTACTAAATTTATGCATTTGTTCACACCAATTGCTCTTCAGAATGTATGAATTAAAACATCTATAGATTCATCTTTTGTTCCATCTCATTCTAGAAGATTGGCTGAAAATACTGCTTGCTCTTTCCTGCTCCTTAATTTGTCTGTATTATTTGCTTTAATTTATTTATATCTAATCCAAACTATTGGAAATAAATATTTCGGACATGATTATTAATTGACTTCTCGACTTATAACAGATTCAAGTTTTAATTTTTGTCAAGTTATTTTCTCTGTTATTGAGTTTATTGTTTTTGTTTAAATATAAAAATACCAATGTGTTTAATAAAACTTCTATTTAGCCCCCATTTAAATGAATGTTCGTTAACAGGGATTTCTTACCCTGCTCAATTGAAATATTTCAAAGTAAATCTTTTTGAAAAATTAATCATGACATTATGTAGAAAATAAATATTTTCTTTTACTTTGCGAGCATCTAAAAATATTATTTTTTTCTGAATAAATCAAAGAAGAAGTTGTTAAAAATATTGAAACTGAACACCGTCCTGGCCTTTAATAACAGCAATAGAACATGAAGAGGTTATATTTCTTCCTAAAAAGTTATTTAATTCATTCAATGTTTCTTCAGGTATGGTTCAAAAATCGAAGAGCAAAGTGTCGCCAACAAGTGAAACAACAGCAAGCACAAGCAAGTTCAGATAAAAGTACTAGTGGCAGTGGACGTGGAGGGTCTAAATCAAAATCTTCACCCAGCGTCATTTCTTCGTCACCCACCATCAGCGCCAGTAAATCAGGAAGTACTGTGGCAGCTAATAGTAATAACACATCTAGAGACTCTCCTCCTATCTACTCAAAGCAGAGTAGTCAGTCGTTGGGTGGATACAGTTCTGGTGGTAAGTAAAGATTATGTATTTTTATGTAGCGAATATGTTGTAATTAGCACGCCACTATTTTTTTTTGGACCCGATGTTACCAAATATAAGAGTAAATCAGATTTTACATCAAGGATATTTGTAAAACATTATTTCTTTTTTCTATTACGAGCAAGAATCGCAATTCTTTAAAATTTCAAACCTAGGTTTTCACTGGAAATTGAAAGACTTCTTCACCATTCATTATGTGGAGGTTAATATTGTAATATCTATTATGTATTCTGAATAAGTTTATTTATATTAAGTAATAATTAAGAAAACAGCGAGTAATTTTATCACATTTTTGTAAAACTAAAATAATGTTGGCTTGTTATATCTGACAATTGAAATTAGTTTTAGTAATGCATTTTATTTAGTTTCAATTTTCATGTATTAAATATGTATTTTTATTTAATGAAAGAAAGGATTTAAAAGCGTTGTATTATTTCTTTTACTGTAATTCAGAATTTAAAGTAAAAGACATGAAGTGTAAAATTAATTACAGTAAAAATGAGTTAGTACTTATACTTGTTTATTTAAAAAAATAGAGATAAACAAGTAAATTTTTCACGACTCTGAGCCAAAAGCAAAATTTGGACACCCTAGTATTTAATTAGTAAAACTGGAGTTCAATAAAGTAAAGAATTTATTGAATAAAAGTTAATTTAAATCTGTAATTGCAGGCTGTAACTCTTCTATATGGAGTCCCGCAGTGCTGGAGTCTAGTGACCAAACCAGCAGACTAGGAACTTCCACCCTGTCTAGTGCTGCATCCAGTTATAGTAGCGGTTATTCACACAATTATTCAGGATACTACTCAAATATGGATTATCTACCACCGCCTCCTCCTCCACATGGTGTTAGTTTATAACTTCAAATTTTAAATAAAGTACCTTTCCCAAGAAAATTCAGTGTTATAATTATATAACGAGTTATTTAAATGAAATGAAGTAATTAAATTATTATTTAACTAATGATTCAATTCGTGTTGAGTATGGCAGAACTACTTTGAAAGGATAGCTCTCTTGTAGTTCCTTAAATGTAGATGTGCAAGTACATATTAAAAGTTGAAGTGAACTGTGGTGTACATTATTTGTCGAGCTAGAATTTGCCCGAGGCGAATGCTAAACTAAAATAACTGCTCACATCAGCTAGCTTTGTGTATGATAGAGAGAGAGTTCAGTGAAAGTGTTCTGAGTTTTCAGTTATTTCTGAGGATTCATTAATTACAAGAATCCAAGCATTTAGTAAGATAATATGGAAATAAAGAGGTTTCGAATCGGTTAAATCTGAAAGAATAATAAAGAATTCAAACTGTTTCAGGATAACAGCATGGACGGTAATTGGGGAAAACGCGAGGACAGTAGTTCTTGGTTTTATAACTCAGGTGGTTGGGATCATCGTAAGTAATAAGATGAGTGATCAAGCATCCAGATTAAACCACCAGCAGTATATCATTTTCTTTAATTAAATACAGCAACCTGTTTATATAAAAATAATAGGTAAGTTTATATTTATAAAACAAAGATGAATATACCTCTAAGTAAATACTAAATAGAGTGCCAAACTTTGTAAAAGCAGGAAGGAAAAGTAAAATTTTAGTAGGGAATTGTATCAATATGCCTTTTCCTATAACAAATACGACAGAAATAAATCTCAGATAGGCCTTGTGTAAGTGGCTATAATGAACATATCTTTTAAATTACAAATAAATATGCTACTAGAGATTTGAAGAAACTCCTAAATTTTGGGCACTTATATTTCGCAAGTGAATTAATTTTTAGTTTATCAGTTAATGTATAATCTTTTTTTTAAAAAAAAATTAATTCTCTAATATGGTTTGGACTGTGATTGGTTCATTGCATTTTAGTTTTTAGTTTATAAAGTGAGGTACTGCAGGCGACCTTTAGATAAAAAAAATAAAATAAATATATTTGCTTTAAGTAACAAACTATATAAGTAAGTATTTAATCTAAAAATTAGTATTTTTATTAATAAATGTGAATGTGATTTTATGTAGATTGTAAATTGTCTTTGAGAGAAAAAAAGCTGATTCTTTAAAATAAATGCAAGAAAAAGATAAAGGAAGATTTTATTAAAAAAATAAAATTAAAGTATATTATGTAAAATTATATTATTAAACTAATTTAGTTTATTATTGATTATTCGAAATATATATATATTTTTTTCGAAAAGAAACTACACATTGATTTAAATTAAGAATTAAGATTTCTAAAAAGAAAGAAATAAAAATACACTTGTTTTGTAAATAGTTACTTGCAATATTTTTTCCAAATCCGTATCTTTTCATTTACAATTACGCTGTCTATCGTCTTTTTCAACATAATTATACAGTTTTGACAATGAATATTCCTGTGCACTTTTAATAAGAGTTGAGGTTTAGATTGTCCCTCTTTAACAGAACAGTTTTGATCCGTTGTAATTCAGCAACAACAAAAAAAGGCCTTTCAGGAAAACTGTAGTAGATCTTTATTATCAGTTTTCAGATTAAAGTTCAACTAATAATAAAGAAATTTAAATGATGCACATTTAACGGCACATTGCAGAGATATGCTATCCCGTGAAACATTAATACAATTATGAATAACTCTTTGGGTTAGTGATTATCTAGAAAAAACATTGTGAGAGACCATAATGCAAGTCCTATCTGTTATTTTTATTTGTAGCCATTCGGAAACTGACTTCAGCAGTTCGCCAAATCAGAGAACTATCTAGACACCTAACTCGAAATGATTTCTACTTTGAAGTTATGAGAGTGAATGATGGCCCTCAAAACATAGCAAATAGTTGAAGCTTTTAATCTTTATTTTATGGCATTAGCTTTCCCCATCCATTCTCTTCATCGATTGCGGGTCATTACCAGGTTGAGGGTATGTTTTTTGAAAAAGTTGTCTGGCAATGTTATGTATGGGCTACTAGCAAAAATTATTACATTTACCATCAGAAAAACGATAATATTAAAAGGTTGTTCGACTAGAGACTGCGGGACATGGGTCGGTATATATAGAAATTTTTTATAGAAAAGTGAGTTCATTATTTATTTTTGCAAAAAGTAAATGTTGGTTAAAAAGCAAATTTCGCTTTAACTACAAGCATGAACCGTATTATTTTTGGGACAATTTTGACCCCAATTGAAATCAATTTTCTAACGTGCCAATGTTTTAACTGTTAATTCTTTCTGTCTTTCGATTTCAAATAATGGAGCAGATTTTATTTTTAAGCAAATTATGATGTAAATACAAATTCATTTTAAGGATTTTAGTAGCTAGCAAAAGCTATTTTATTTGCGTTTGACTCCTGTTAACTTTGCGCGAGTAAAACAATACAAATTGTAAATGCGGTAGTAGGTAATTAAAATCAATTGTCTGTTCATAAATTACACAAGTGTAATTTGTTTTCTTTGTTGAATATTTAGTTTCTTCAACAAGATATGCACTTATAATTTATTAGTTTTGTTCTCTCTTACTCCATGATAAGTTCTAACGTGTGATATTTTTTGAATACATCATTAATTTGTAATCATTTAAAAGTTGCCAAGGACAACTCTGTCTAAGTAAAAATTTGCCAAGTAATCGCGAGTTCTCTCAGTCAATGTTCAACTGGATATAAAAAATAACAAATCTTGATGATTCCATTATTTTATTTATATCAGTGAGTTGCTTTAATAAACTACAGTTTAAAGGCTGTAAGAATTGCTTTCAGTTTATATAATTGTACTTGTAAAAGAGTATAAATTATGTTAGGCCTAGTTATTTTCAATTGTTCCTAAAGAAAAAAAGAAATCTAACTAAATCAGTGAAATGAAAATAGGCCTAAATTTTAAAAAAGTGTTTGTAAGTGATTATGTATGTGTATGGGCAAACTGTTAAATTAGAAATTATAATCAAGAAATCAAGTCTTTACTGGTCTATTAATTTAAAGATTGAAGTTTATATTGTTTTCCTAAAAAAAAAAAATATTAAGACATTAAATATCAGTTGCATTATCACATACGGATCCTCTAATTTTTTCAAATTAAATACAATGTTAAGACTAGAATAATTCCACTTCGATTTGACAAACGTATCTTTCTGTCAGAATAGCCTCAAACACCATTCAGCCATCGCGCGCTTATGACAGATTTTGTGCAATACTAATTCCTTCGAACCAACGAAAACATATTTAATATCTACTAAGCAAAAAATGCAGAAGTTTTATGTTTCACCTACTCTTTTTATGAAAAAAAAAATTGTAATTGTACTAAGGCAACAAGGCCTCTGCCTGCGTACTTGGTTGGACAATGTTCAATGTATTAAAGAAATGCTCACAAATATTTCGAATTTTACTACAGTTATGCTGTAACAAACGAATTGATTTGTAAGTTGATTTAAACTAAGGATAAATTATAAATAGTAAGTTACTTTACTACACCATCTTCCGAAAATGTTAAAGGTATAATCTTTGTACCAAAAAACATTGTTACAATAAAGTATGATGTAATTTAACTTTCATTTCATTACTGCCTTCTTATGCACACCAAGATAAATTCATGATTTTAATTTTTAAGGTTTCTGATTTAAAATTGAAACTGTCAGTTTTGTAGGCATCAGTATTAATTATCAAGAGGCTCAAGTAAGTTATTTTTACAATACTTAGATATAATTTTTCCTAATTGACAGCAAGGTATGAAGAAGTATTGCAAATTGACAATTTTGCTCAGGTCAAATTTATAATTTAAATCCATAATAATTGATTTTACTTGCAGTGAGTGATTGGCATATTACTGTCAGGTTAAGAAACAATCATCCTATGTAACTCCTGCCATCAAGTTTTCTGAGAAGAAACAGATCAAGACACTTGTCTATAAAAAGGGAGCCTTCTAGAATTTAATTCAGTATCTTTCGAGCATAATTTATTGCAGAACTTTTGTGACGAAGCAGCCAGAGAGATTTTAACCAAAAACCAGTATGAAAAGAACTCTATAAGTCTTCTCAATTAAAAAAAAAAAAAAATCTCCAGTGATTCAGCCCAGTAAATAAACTTTTTTAGGAATTTAAAAGAAAATTTTTGTCCTTTCTTTCTCTCGTCCATTCTTAACAACTACCTACGACCTCAACAAACGTTTAAACTGCACAGTGAAGAGAGTCAGTTTTCATTCGGCCGATGTAATTAGGTGTGTGGAAATTTATAGAATCAACTGCACTCTCAACTTTATTTAAGCATTCCACCATCTACTTTAAATCATCTTCTACAAAGATCTTACATTGGTTTTAAGTAAAACTTCTGAATTTTCACGCGCAATGCCCTTTAGCAACAAAAATGCTCAATAGTTAGTTTTTAATTTAGCAGAGGTCACCATCGGAACCCTAAATAAGAAAACTGTAAAAAGTAGCTAATGACTTTTTAGAATATAAATCTTAACGCTTCCTATTATTGTTACGGTTTAATATACTTAAATATGAAATTAAAAGCGTACTTATGCTGTGCCAGAGAACTTTACAGTAATTTACTTTTTAATCTAAATGACACCGGTTGTATGTTTTTAATTAAACCATTTAACTTTAAAACATTCTATTGAATATATGGAATTCTCCCAGATGTTTCCTTTAAATTTTAGAGAAGTTAACATACAACTACTATTTGTAAATTCCAGGTAAAGGATGTAGAAAAATGAAACAAATTTAGTTACAATATTTATAATATAAAGTAAAAAAGAGATACAAATGCTTCTTTAGTACAAGTGATATGTACAAATATATAAAATATCTACAAAAACAAAGAAAAAGAAGAAGTAAAAATACAAAATCTTAAAATAAAATTTCATTTTTAATCCAAATATCACTTAAGTCAAAAATATAAATATAAAAGTATAAAAATTAATATAAAACACGTGTCCTCAACAATTTGATTTATTATTTTAATTTACCTATCATATATCTGTACAAAATTTCTTTCTTTTTTTTTTTTTTTTTTTTTAGTTCTTTTGCATTAATTTTAACCAGAGTAGTATAGAAACTATGGTTTGACTAGAAAAAGAAAACTTAAATAAATGAAAACAAAATTCTCAATTAAATTGTAGCAAATTTTTGATAATATAAAATGAAATTATTTTTATGACTTTATCCTAAAAATTAGGAACCTAAATTTTGGTAATTTTAGAAAATAATTCCAGATCTGCAAACACTAAAGTTTCAGAAAAGTATTTTTACGACTGAATAAGTTTGTTTCTTAATGACGAAATGATATTATAGCAGTGTTATTTACAAAGCACAAATATATATACAGTTTTTAATTAATTTTAAATTATAAAAACTGACTTAGAATTGAATTAATTTGGTTGTTACGCTATACTTAACACTTAAGGAATTTTTTCTTAACATTCATCAAAGAATAATAAAAAGTTTGTGTTTTCCAAATTCAAATAATTGGATTCATAATCGTTTTCTTTTCATATTTATAAAGATAAAAAAGTAATTTCGTTTCAAAAAAGTTAAACAATATACCACACAAATAAATAAGAAGAAAACATAACTTAGAAATAAATTATTCACAAAATATTTGTGCCGCAGAAAGCTTTAAAATATTTCCCGCTGCTACGAATACCTTCTCTTAACTAGTACAATATAGAAAAGTAAAATTGTAATTAATATAATTTTGTCTTTTTAATGTTTAAATGGTTGTTGATAATCCCACAAAAAAAGAAATCAGCTATTAATTATGCCACAAATAATTGTCACATATATTTTTTAATGTTGCACATACATTGACTAGCACTTACAACAATGATTCCACCAATTTTTTTAATGTAAACTTTCAAGAATTTGATTTTTTTTCTTTTAATTTTGTATTTTTTATAAAATAATTATTAATTTCATAGTATATCTTATTCAGGCATTTGGAACGAATAGTTAAATTTCCAATATGGAACTGAATCGATACGAAAAAAGGATGACGATTCTTATTAGTGTTTAATTGATACTTTGTCATAGTAGCTAACAATATGTCTGACACAAAAAAATAATAATAAAATTTGATATGTTAGAAAGTAGACTCTCCAGCTTATTCCAGAGCATTATGTTGATAAATTTCCTACATTATGGAGAAGTAGTTTTTTCGGTTGGAAGAAATTAACTGTTTAATTTCTACTCATTTCTTTAATATTAAACTTACTTCTCAGGGGAGTTGAAATCATTAATTTCTAATTTGGTAGGGCATTTAGATAAAGTTTTTGACAGAAATAATTGCTTTTTGTAATAACGAATATTGATCACACAACACAAGATAGAAGGCGAGTCAATGAGAAGTAAAAATGGCTAAAATATATCTTCAGGCTTTTTCCTTTCTTAACTTCAACTAATGAAACGAAAATTCGATTTTAAGAAAAAAATGGAATAACACCTAGAATGATTATGAATCTTAATACTATTAAATCTAATGTAGAGATGAAAGCATGTCAGACAGTCGTAGCGCAAGATTTGAAAATGCGGGCCGATCTGCTGGTCTAGGTGAGGTACATTCAGTTATTAATTGGACTACACTTTCTGGGACATCACTATCCTGAGGACAGATCAACTGTAGTCCACCATTTTCATCTAAACATGAAAGTACTTCTTGATCAGAACGACCACCATGTGGTAAATCGCCACCCGAACATATCTCCCAAGCAGTCACACCAAATGAGAATACATCAGATTTAGTTGAAAAGTCGTCTTCAGCAACTACTTCTGGTGGCATCCAACGAATTGGAAGCAGCTAGAAAAAGAAGTATATTTGTCTAATTTTTCTTAAAACAGGTTTATTAATAATTATTAAGCAAACAAAACACAAATTATAATCTACGAGTATATAAGATGCTAATTGCTGTAAAAAATAAAATAAAACTTATCTATGTTTCTAACCTTATTTCTATGAAGGAAATATTCGTTTCGATAGACATCACATGATAAAGCAGATAGAGATATTTTTACAGAGAGATCAGATGTTACAAGACAGTTTCTGGCAGCAAGGTCTCGGTGCACAAGTCTATGATTTGACAAATGTTCCATACCAAGGCAAACCCATCTAAAAAACAAACACTAATTAATTAAGACATCAGCAGAACATTAAATATGCAGTCAGTTACACTTATATTGTTTGTATTATTACTGTTCTACTTCAATACTCATGTTTTTTTATATATAGTATATATTATATGTATACTTCATCCGTTGTGCTCAACTAATTCTAATATATGATTTTTTATTTTTTTTATTTCTGGACCATAAATATTAAATGTATTTTCAAGAATTTTCCAATTTTGATTAGAACTGTGATGTGATGATAATTATTATATTTAAAATATACTAAGAGGAGCAGAAACCCAATATTTTTTACTTATCTGTCTTGAGAAATATGCGTGTAGTTCTATCAAGTAATCAAGAATGTCTGTGGTATGAGTTTATATATTTTTTGTTTGTTTTATGCGACGTATTCTACCTACTAACCTAATGAGAGAGATAATAGTTTTGGCAGTCATTTCAGGTGGCTTTGGCTTATCTTTTCGGTTGTTTTTAGTAGCTAGTAACATCTGCTTTAGATCACCCTGAAAAAAAAGAATCAAATTCTTTAGTTATTCTACTTATAAAAAAAATACTGATAATTCATTCTCAGAACTAATATAAAGGCAACCGGGATAAAACACATCTTTCTCATTGCTCCACTAGATCATCGAAGGTTTACCTTTATTCTCTACTAATGTTTTCAAAGAGTGTAAATAAAATAAAATTGTAGGATTTGTGAGGATACGTTCCATGTTTAAAGTAATCAAAAAGTAGAGAATCAGACAAATAATACATTAATACTTTCGGATTGACAGAAAATTTCAACAATAGTACTTTAGAACGTAGGTGAACATCAAATTAAGAAATGTGTGTGGATGCGTTTGTTCTAAAGTTCAAAACTATGGTTCAAAACATTCCAGCAATGAAGAAGTACTAATAACCTACAGTACTCACCCAATCAGTATATTGGAGAATCATGTAATGCGGATGTTGTTTTGTACAAAGGCCCAGTAATTTCACTACATTGGGATGATCCAATCGACCAAAAAGATCTAATTCTCGTTTGAAATCTGTAAGCACAGTCTCATCCCTAGTCTCTTGCAATGCCTTAACCATTACAACCATATCACCTGTGGCAGTTGGTGTGCCGTCGGCGTTTGGTTCACCATTCGTTGTTATGACTCGAGCAAGGCATACTTCTCCAAATTGGCCACGTCCTGTTTTAATTTTAATTTTAATTTTAACAACTTAATATGAATAGATTTATTTTTGGATTGAAAACTATTTTTAGTTGCCAACAAAATTATATTTTACTATAAAAAAAAAAAAATTATAAGCAGGGATCACATTATTTAATACTACTACATTAACAGAAGAAGCTTTAAAAAATTGTGTTTAATTGAATTAACCTAATAATTTAGTTTGAAACCGAAATCACAAATCTAATGATAATAGTTCTTTCTTTATTTTCGTTAATTTTGACAGGTATCTAATTTTCTCCCAAATTCATAAGATTGACCCAAGAATCAATCTAAAAGTATTTTTCAATGGTGAAAAACTGATAGGAGAAACCGCCTCTTAATGAACCAATTAAGACGATAGAAGAAAATTCGAAATGTCAGAGATAAAAGAAGAAAATTAATGTTGAACTTACCAAGCACCATCATGTCAGTTAATTGGTCGCGAGTTACTGTGAGTCTGCCATAATTTCTTGTCGTGGAGCTAGTGGACGATGCATGAGAATGAGCAGTAATGTCGCCATCACTCTGATGCCCACCAGCGTCACCGTTGCAAACAATTTTTCTATCACTACCTGAATGCCCAGCTTCTACTTGCACTAGAGTAGGTACAAAATTAATTATGTTTACTGAAGATTTCTAAATTTAGAGGTTACTATATGTTATAAAATTAAATAGGATAGGGTTACATACACACAGGATCTTGCTGTTCATTGGCTAACTGCTGTTTATTTCTTTTACTTCTACATCTGCAATAAGCCATAAGGCCAATAACTAGAACCATATACGCTCCAGCTGCACCAAGTGTTATAGCCACAGTTTTACTTAAAAATGATCCACCAGGATTAGTACCAGTGGTTTCGCTACCATCACCAACTCTGTATCCTTCAGAACCTGATAATTTGAAAATAAAGTAAAAATATTTTTATTTATTTATTAATTTTTTAACATGAGAATTGCTCTCTCGCTTAACTAGGCCAGGGTTATCGAAAAAAGAAATAAAAACAACAATGTTTTGTGGGACTAAATCATATTTTTCTTAACAATTATAACCTAGCAAAGAGCGGCTCTTTCTGGAAATTTGGACTCTCCAGCTTGCTGATTTAAACATCTAAACTGAATGGTTGTGCTTAAAAAATGCTCTCGAAAAAATGAGGCGGGCGATGATGAGACTCAATGAAGATGAAACTGGGATATCAGTAGTGTACCAATTAAATAGTTCAGTAAAAGGCGTTGTTAAAGCAATACCTGAAAATGACCATCTGGGGGTCATTCGAGATCCTAAATGAAAAAAAATATAAAGTTTTACATAACAAAAATCACAAACTAAAATGAAAATCTCACATTGAGAAAGACAAACGAACGAGTATAACGCAGCGATCGTGTTATGTCGAAATTTGATTTTATCTAAATTGGATTATACATAAGTTACGGGGTAGCATATCAGTTAATTTAAAAGTAGAAAAAATTCAATGATAACTCTCGCTTCTCTTTAGAGCAGTGGTTCATAATGGTTCTTTTCATAGACGCAGAACACAATGATATGTATATATTTTTCTCGCGGAACACTAACATTAAATAATTTGAAATTCGGTATTTAGCAAGAACCTAAAATTAAATTCAAATTAAGAAAAAAAGGAACAAATTTTTGCTTTCCTATCTTTCCTAAGTTTCTAAATTTCAATACATTTAAAATTGAAATTTCGCGGAACACTTGAACCATATTCGCGGAACACCGGTTAAGGAACTACTGCTTCATATCTTCTAAAATTATAGATCTGTGCACACAATAACTATAGCTTATAATTGAGAAAAACAAAGTGGACAAGAAAACAAAATTACATACGAATATGTGGTTCACAGAGGGAGATATAGACCGGCCATAATTTTACAGAATTTCATGACCAAAAAAATTTTCACCCTTTATACCTTCTACATTTATAGATCTGTACACAAAATAACTATAGCTTATAATTGAGAAAAACAAAGTGTACAAGAGAACAAAATTTCATACGAATATGTGGTTCACAGTGGGAGATATAGAACGGCCAAAATTTTACAGAATTTCATGACCCAAAAAATTTTCAACCCTTTATACCTTCTACATTTATAGATCTGTGCACAAAATAACTATAGTTTATAATTGAGAAAAACAAAGTGTACAAAAGAACAAAATTTCATACGAATACGTGGTTCAAAGTGGGAGATATAAAACAGCCATAATTTTACAGAATTTCATGACCAAAAAAATTTTCAACCCTTTATACCTTCTACATTTATAGATCTGTGCACACAATAACTATAGCTTATAATTGAGAAAAACAAAGTGGACAAGAAAACAAAATTACATACGAATATGTGGTTCACAGAGGGAGATATAGACCGGCCATAATTTTACAGAATTTCATGACCAAAAAAATTTTCACCCTTTATACCTTCTACATTTATAGATCTGTACAAAAAATAACTATAGTTTATAATTGAGAAAAACAAAGTGTACAAAAGAACAAAATTTCATACGAATACGTGGTTCAAAGTGGGAGATATAAAACAGCCATAATTTTACAGAATTTCATGACCAAAAAAATTTTCAACCCTTTATACCTTCTACATTTATAGATCTGTGCACAAAATAACTATAGCTTATAATTGAGAAAAACAAAGTGTACAAGAGAACAAAATTTCATACGAATACGTGGTTCACAGTGGGAGATATAGAACAGCCATAATTTTACAGAATTGCATGACCCGAAAAATTTTCAACCCGTTATATCTTCTACATTTATAGATTTGTGCACAAAATAACTATAGCTTATAATTGAGAAAAACAAAGTGTACAAGAGAACAAAATTTCATACGAATACGTGGTTCACAGTGGGAGATATAGAACAGCCATAATTTTACAGAATTTCATGACCCAAAAAATTTTCAACCCTTTATACCTTCTACATTAATAGATCTGTGCACAAAATAACTATAGCTTATAATTGAGAAAAACAAAGTGTACAAGAGAACACAATTTCATACGAATACGTGGTCAAAGTGGGAGATATAGAACGGCCATAATTTTACAGAATTTCATGACCCAAAAAATTTTCAACACTTTATATCTTCTACATTTATAGATCTGTGCACAAAATAACTATAGTTTATAATTGAGAAAAACAAAGTGTACAAGAGAACAAAATTTCAAACGAATACGTGGTTCAAAGTGGGAGATATAGAACGGCCATCATTTTGCAGAATTTCATGACCCAAAAAATTTTCAACCCTTTATATCATCCAAATTTATAGATCTGTGCACAAAATAGCTATAGGTTATAATTGAGAAAAACCAAGTGTACAAGAGAACAAAATTTCATATGAATACGTGGTTCAAAGTGGGAGATATAAAACGGCCATAATTTTACAGAATTTCATGACCCAAAAAATTTTCAACCCTTTATTTCTTCTACATTTATAGATCTTTGCACAAAATAACTATAGTTTATAATTGAGAAAAACAAAGTGTACAAGAGAACAAAATTCCATACCAATACGTGGTTCAAAGTGGCAGATATAGAACGGCCATAATTTTACAGAATTTCATGACCCAAAAAATTTTCAACCCTTTATTTCTTCTACATTTATAGATCTGTGCACAAAATAACTATAGTTTATAATTGAGAAAAACAAAGTGTACAAGAGAACAAAATTCGTTACGAATACGTGGTTCAAAGTGGGAGATATAAAACGGCCATAATTTTACAGAATTTCATGACCCAAAAAATTTTCAACCCTTTATTTCTTCTACATTTATAGATCTTTGCACAAAATAACTATAGTTTATAATTGAGAAAAACCAAGTGTACAAGAGAACAAAATTCCATACCAATACGTGGTTCAAAGTGGGAGATATAGAACGGCCATAATTTTACAGAATTTCATGACCCAAAAAATTTTCAACCCTTTATTTCTTCTACATTTATAGATCTGTGCACAAAATAACTATAGTTTATAATTGAGAAAAACAAAGTGTACAAGAGAACAAAATTCGTTACGAATACGTGGTTCAAAGTGGGAGATGTAAAACAGCCATAATTTTACAGAATTTCATGACCCAAAAAATATTCAACCCTTTATATCTTCTACATTTATAGATCTGTGCACAAAATAACTATAGTTTATAATTGAGAAAAACAAAGTGTACAAGAGGACAAAATTTCATACGAATATGTGGTTCACAGTGGGAGTTATAGAACGGCCATAATTTTACAGAATTTCATGACCCAAAAAATTTTCAACCCTTTATATCTTCTACATTTATAGATTTGTGCACAAAATAACTATAGCTTATAATTGAGAAAAACAAAGTGTACAAGAGAACAAAATTTCATACGAATACGTGGTTCACAGTGGGAGATATAGAACAGCCATAATTTTACAGAATTTCATGACCCAAAAAATTTTCAACCCTTTATACCTTCTACATTTATAGATCTGTGCACAAAATAACTATAGCTTATAATTGAGAAAAACAAAGTGTACAAGAGAACACAATTTCATACGAATACGTGGTCAAAGTGGGAGATATAGAACGGCCATAATTTTACAGAATTTCATGACCCAAAAAATTTTCAACACTTTATATCTTCTACATTTATAGATCTGTGCACAAAATAACTATAGTTTATAATTGAGAAAAACAAAGTGTACAAGAGAACAAAATTTCAAACGAATACGTGGTTCAAAGTGGGAGATATAGAACGGCCATCATTTTGCAGAATTTCATGACCCAAAAAATTTTCAACCCTTTATATCATCCAAATTTATAGATCTGTGCACAAAATAGCTATAGGTTATAATTGAGAAAAACCAAGTGTACAAGAGAACAAAATTTCATATGAATACGTGGTTCAATGTGGGAGATATAAAACAGCCATAATTTTACAGAATTTCATGACCCAAAAAATATTCAACCCTTTATATCTTCTACATTTATAGATCTGTGCACAAAATAACTATAGTTTATAATTGAGAAAAACAAAGTGTACAAGTGAACAATATTTCATACGAATACGTGGTTCACAGTGGGAGATATAGAACGGCCATCATTTTGCAGAATTTCATGACCCAAAAAATTTTAAACCCTTTCTATCATCCAAATTTATAGATCTGTGCACAAAATAGCTATAGGTTATAATTGAGAAAAACCAAGTGTACAAGAGAACAAAATTTCATATGAATACGTGGTTCAATGTGGGAGATATAAAACAGCCATAATTTTACAGAATTTCATGACCCAAAAAATATTCAACCCTTTATATCTTCTACATTTATAGATCTGTGCACAAAATAACTATAGTTTATAATTGAGAAAAACAAAGTGTACAAGTGAACAATATTTCATACGAATACGTGGTTCACAGTGGGAGATATAGAACGGCCATCATTTTGCAGAATTTCATGACCCAAAAAATTTTAAACCCTTTCTATCATCCAAATTTATAGATCTGTGCACAAAATAGCTATAGGTTATAATTGAGAAAAACCAAGTGTACAAGAGAACAAAATTTCATATGAATACGTGGTTCAAAGTGGGAGATATAGAACGGCCAAAATTTTACAGAATTTCATGACCCAAAAAATTTTCAACCCTTTATACCTTCTACATTTATAGATCTGTGCACAAAATAACTATAGTTTATAATTGAGAAAAACAAAGTGTACAAAAGAACAAAATTTCATACGAATACGTGGTTCAAAGTGGGAGATATAAAACAGCCATAATTTTACAGAATTTCATGACCAAAAAAATTTTCAACCCTTTATACCTTCTACATTTATAGATCTGTGCACAAAATAACTATAGCTTATAATTGAGAAAAACAAAGTGTACAAGAGAACAAAATTTCATACGAATATGTGGTTCACAGTGGGAGATATAGAACGGCCAAAATTTTACAGAATTTAATGACCCAAAAAATTTTCAACCCGTTATATCTTCTACATTTATAGATTTGTGCACAAAATAACTATAGCTTATAATTGAGAAAAACAAAGTGTACAAGAGAACAAAATTTCATACGAATACGTGGTTCACAGTGGGAGATATAGAACAGCCATAATTTTACAGAATTTCATGACCCAAAAAATTTTCAACCCTTTATACCTTCTACATTTATAGATCTGTGCACAAAATAACTATAGTTTATAATTGAGAAAAACAAAGTGTACAAGAGAACAAAATTTCAAACGAATACGTGGTTCAAAGTGGGAGATATAGAACGGCCATCATTTTGCAGAATTTCATGACCCAAAAAATTTTCAACCCTTTATACCTTCTACATTTATAGATCTGTGCACAAAATAGCTATAGTTTATAATTGAGAAAAACAAAGTGTACAAGAGAACAAAATTTCAAACGAATACGTGGTTCAAAGTGGGAGATATAGAACGGCCATCATTTTGCAGAATTTCATGACCCAAAAAATTTTCAACCCTTTATATCATCCAAATTTATAGATCTGTGCACAAAATAGCTATAGGTTATAATTGAGAAAAACCAAGTGTACAAGAGAACAAAATTTCATATGAATACGTGGTTCAAAGTGGGAGATATAAAACGGCCATAATTTTACAGAATTTCATGACCCAAAAAATTTTCAACCCTTTATTTCTTCTACATTTATAGATCTTTGCACAAAATAACTATAGTTTATAATTGAGAAAAACAAAGTGTACAAGAAAACAAAATTCCATACCAATACGTGGTTCAAAGTGGGAGATATAGAACGGCCATAATTTTACAGAATTTCATGACCCAAAAAATTTTCAACCCTTTATATCTTCTACATTTATAGATCTTTGCACAAAATAACTATAGCTTATAATTGAGAAAAACAAAGTGTACAAGAGGACAAAATTTCATACGAATATGTGGTTCACAGTGGGAGTTATAGAACGGCCATAATTTTACAGAATTTCATGACCCAAAAAATTTCCAACCCTTTATATCTTCTACATTTATAGATATGTGCACAAAATAACTATAGCTTATAATTGAGAAAAACAAAGTGTACAAGAGAACAAAATTTCAAACGAATACGGGGTTCAAAGTGGGAAATATAGAACGGCCATAAATTTACAGAATTTCATGACCCAAAAAATTTTCAACCCATTATATCTTCCACATTTATAGATCTGTGCACAAAATAACTATAGTTTATAATTGAGAAAAACAAAGTGTACAAGAGAACAAAATTTCATACGAATACGTGGTTCAAAGTGGGAGATATAAAACAGCCATAATTTTACAGAATTTCATGACCCAAAAAATATTCAACCCTTTATATCTTCTACATTTATAGATCTGTGCACAAAATAACTATAGTTTATAATTGAGAAAAACAAAGTGTACAAGAGAACAAAATTCGTTACGAATACGTGGTTCAAAGTGGGAGATATAAAACAGCCATAATTTTACAGAATTTCATGACCCAAAAAATATTCAACCCTTTATATCTTCTACATTTATAGATCTGTGCACAAAATAACTATAGTTTATAATTGAGAAAAACAAAGTGTACAAAAGAACAAAATTTCAAACGAATACGTGGTTCAAAGTGGGAGATATAGAACGGCCATAATTTTACAGAATTCATGACCCAAAAAATTTTCAACCCTTTATATCTTCTACTTTTATAGATCTGTGCACAAAATAACTATAGCTTATAATTGAGAAAAACAAAGTGTACAAGTGAACAATATTTCATACGAATACGTGGTTCACAGTGGGAGATATAGAACGGCCATCATTTTGCAGAATTTCATGACCCAAAAAATTTTAAACCCTTTCTATCATCCAAATTTATAGATCTGTGCACAAAATAGCTATAGGTTATAATTGAGAAAAACCAAGTGTACAAGAGAACAAAATTTCATATGAATACGTGGTTCAAAGTGGGAGATATAGAACGGCCAAAATTTTACAGAATTTCATGACCCAAAAAATTTTCAACCCTTTATACCTTCTACATTTATAGATCTGTGCACAAAATAACTATAGTTTATAATTGAGAAAAACAAAGTGTACAAAAGAACAAAATTTCATACGAATACGTGGTTCAAAGTGGGAGATATAAAACAGCCATAATTTTACAGAATTTCATGACCAAAAAAATTTTCAACCCTTTATACCTTCTACATTTATAGATCTGTGCACAAAATAACTATAGCTTATAATTGAGAAAAACAAAGTGTACAAGAGAACAAAATTTCATACGAATATGTGGTTCACAGTGGGAGATATAGAACGGCCAAAATTTTACAGAATTTAATGACCCAAAAAATTTTCAACCCGTTATATCTTCTACATTTATAGATTTGTGCACAAAATAACTATAGCTTATAATTGAGAAAAACAAAGTGTACAAGAGAACAAAATTTCATACGAATACGTGGTTCACAGTGGGAGATATAGAACAGCCATAATTTTACAGAATTTCATGACCCAAAAAATTTTCAACCCTTTATACCTTCTACATTTATAGATCTGTGCACAAAATAGCTATAGGTTATAATTGAGAAAAACCAAGTGTACAAGAGAACAAAATTTCATATGAATACGTGGTTCAAAGTGGGAGATATAAAACGGCCATAATTTTACAGAATTTCATGACCCAAAAAATTTTCAACCCTTTATTTCTTCTACATTTATAGATCTTTGCACAAAATAACTATAGTTTATAATTGAGAAAAACAAAGTGTACAAGAAAACAAAATTCCATACCAATACGTGGTTCAAAGTGGGAGATATAGAACGGCCATAATTTTACAGAATTTCATGACCCAAAAAATTTTCAACCCTTTATATCTTCTACATTTATAGATCTTTGCACAAAATAACTATAGCTTATAATTGAGAAAAACAAAGTGTACAAGAGGACAAAATTTCATACGAATATGTGGTTCACAGTGGGAGTTATAGAACGGCCATAATTTTACAGAATTTCATGACCCAAAAAATTTTCAACCCTTTATACCTTCTACATTTATAGATCTGTGCACAAAATAACTATAGTTTATAATTGAGAAAAACAAAGTGTACAAGAGAACAAAATTTCAAACGAATACGTGGTTCAAAGTGGGAGATATAGAACGGCCATCATTTTGCAGAATTTCATGACCCAAAAAATTTTCAACCCTTTATATCATCCAAATTTATAGATCTGTGCACAAAATAGCTATAGGTTATAATTGAGAAAAACCAAGTGTACAAGAGAACAAAATTTCATATGAATACGTGGTTCAAAGTGGGAGATATAAAACGGCCATAATTTTACAGAATTTCATGACCCAAAAAATTTTCAACCCTTTATTTCTTCTACATTTATAGATCTTTGCACAAAATAACTATAGTTTATAATTGAGAAAAACAAAGTGTACAAGAAAACAAAATTCCATACCAATACGTGGTTCAAAGTGGGAGATATAGAACGGCCATAATTTTACAGAATTTCATTACCCAAAAAATTTTCAACCCTTTATATCTTCTACATTTATAGATCTTTGCACAAAATAACTATAGCTTATAATTGAGAAAAACAAAGTGTACAAGAGGACAAAATTTCATACGAATATGTGGTTCACAGTGGGAGTTATAGAACGGCCATAATTTTACAGAATTTCATGACCCAAAAAATTTCCAACCCTTTATATCTTCTACATTTATAGATCTGTGCACAAAATAACTATAGCTTATAATTGAGAAAAACAATGTGTACAAGAGAACAAAATTTCAAACGAATACGGGGTTCAAAGTGGGAGATATAGAACGGCCATAAATTTACAGAATTTCATGACCCAAAAAATTTTCAACCAATTATATCTTCCACATTTATAGATCTGTGCACAAAATAACTATAGTTTATAATTGAGAAAAACAAAGTGTACAAGAGAACAAAATTTCAAACGAATACGTGGTACAAAGTGGGAGATATAGAACGGCCATAATTTTACAGAATTTCATGACCCAAAAAATTTTCAACCCTTTATATCATCCAAATTTATAGATCTGTGCACAAAATAGCTATAGGTTATAATTGAGAAAAACCAAGTGTACAAGAGAACAAAATTTCATATGAATACGTGGTTCAAAGTGGGAGATATAAAACGGCCATAATTTTACAGAATTACATGACTCAAAAAATTTTCAAACCTTTATATCTTCTACATTTATAGATCTTTGCACAAAATAACTACAGCTTATAATTGAGAAAAACAAAGTGTACAAGAGAACAAAATTTCATACGAATACCTGGGTTCACAGTGGGAGAAATAAAACAGCCATAATTTTACAGAATTTCATGACCCAAAAAATTTTCAACCCATTATATCTTCCACATTTATAGATCTGTGCACAAAATAACTATAGTTTATAATTGAGAAAAACAAAGTGTACAAGAGAACAAAATTTCATACGAATACGTGGTTCAAAGTGGGAGATATAAAACAGCCATAATTTTACAGAATTTCATGACCCAAAAAATATTCAACCCTTTATATCTTCTACATTTATAGATCTGTGCACAAAATAACTATAGTTTATAATTGAGAAAAACAAAGTGTACAAAAGAACAAAATTTCAAACGAATACGTGGTTCAAAGTGGGAGATATAGAACGGCCATAATTTTACAGAATTCATGACCCAAAAAATTTTCAACCCTTTATATCTTCTACTTTTATAGATCTGTGCACAAAATAACTATAGCTTATAATTGAGAAAAACAAAGTGTACAAGTGAACAATATTTCATACGAATACGTGGTTCACAGTGGGAGATATAGAACGGCCATCATTTTGCAGAATTTCATGACCCAAAAAATTTTAAACCCTTTCTATCATCCAAATTTATAGATCTGTGCACAAAATAGCTATAGGTTATAATTGAGAAAAACCAAGTGTACAAGAGAACAAAATTTCATATGAATACGTGGTTCAAAGTGGGAGATATAGAACGGCCAAAATTTTACAGAATTTCATGACCCAAAAAATTTTCAACCCTTTATACCTTCTACATTTATAGATCTGTGCACAAAATAACTATAGTTTATAATTGAGAAAAACAAAGTGTACAAAAGAACAAAATTTCATACGAATACGTGGTTCAAAGTGGGAGATATAAAACAGCCATAATTTTACAGAATTTCATGACCAAAAAAATTTTCAACCCTTTATACCTTCTACATTTATAGATCTGTGCACAAAATAGCTATAGGTTATAATTGAGAAAAACCAAGTGTACAAGAGAACAAAATTTCATATGAATACGTGGTTCAAAGTGGGAGATATAAAACGGCCATAATTTTACAGAATTTCATGACCCAAAAAATTTTCAACCCTTTATTTCTTCTACATTTATAGATCTTTGCACAAAATAACTATAGTTTATAATTGAGAAAAACAAAGTGTACAAGAGAACACAATTTCATACGAATACGTGGTCAAAGTGGGAGATATAGAACGGCCATAATTTTACAGAATTTCATGACCCAAAAAATTTTCAACACTTTATATCTTCTACATTTATAGATCTGTGCACAAAATAACTATAGTTTATAATTGAGAAAAACAAAGTGTACAAGAGAACAAAATTTCAAACGAATACGTGGTTCAAAGTGGGAGATATAGAACGGCCATCATTTTGCAGAATTTCATGACCCAAAAAATTTTCAACCCTTTATATCATCCAAATTTATAGATCTGTGCACAAAATAGCTATAGGTTATAATTGAGAAAAACCAAGTGTACAAGAGAACAAAATTTCATATGAATACGTGGTTCAAAGTGGGAGATATAAAACGGCCATAATTTTACAGAATTTCATGACCCAAAAAATTTTCAACCCTTTATTTCTTCTACATTTATAGATCTTTGCACAAAATAACTATAGTTTATAATTGAGAAAAACAAAGTGTACAAGAGAACAAAATTCCATACCAATACGTGGTTCAAAGTGGCAGATATAGAACGGCCATAATTTTACAGAATTTCATGACCCAAAAAATTTTCAACCCTTTATTTCTTCTACATTTATAGATCTGTGCACAAAATAACTATAGTTTATAATTGAGAAAAACAAAGTGTACAAGAGAACAAAATTCGTTACGAATACGTGGTTCAAAGTGGGAGATATAAAACGGCCATAATTTTACAGAATTTCATGACCCAAAAAATTTTCAACCCTTTATTTCTTCTACATTTATAGATCTTTGCACAAAATAACTATAGTTTATAATTGAGAAAAACCAAGTGTACAAGAGAACAAAATTCCATACCAATACGTGGTTCAAAGTGGGAGATATAGAACGGCCATAATTTTACAGAATTTCATGACCCAAAAAATTTTCAACCCTTTATTTCTTCTACATTTATAGATCTGTGCACAAAATAACTATAGTTTATAATTGAGAAAAACAAAGTGTACAAGAGAACAAAATTCGTTACGAATACGTGGTTCAAAGTGGGAGATGTAAAACAGCCATAATTTTACAGAATTTCATGACCCAAAAAATATTCAACCCTTTATATCTTCTACATTTATAGATCTGTGCACAAAATAACTATAGTTTATAATTGAGAAAAACAAAGTGTACAAGAGGACAAAATTTCATACGAATATGTGGTTCACAGTGGGAGTTATAGAACGGCCATAATTTTACAGAATTTCATGACCCAAAAAATTTTCAACCCTTTATATCTTCTACATTTATAGATTTGTGCACAAAATAACTATAGCTTATAATTGAGAAAAACAAAGTGTACAAGAGAACAAAATTTCATACGAATACGTGGTTCACAGTGGGAGATATAGAACAGCCATAATTTTACAGAATTTCATGACCCAAAAAATTTTCAACCCTTTATACCTTCTACATTTATAGATCTGTGCACAAAATAACTATAGCTTATAATTGAGAAAAACAAAGTGTACAAGAGAACACAATTTCATACGAATACGTGGTCAAAGTGGGAGATATAGAACGGCCATAATTTTACAGAATTTCATGACCCAAAAAATTTTCAACACTTTATATCTTCTACATTTATAGATCTGTGCACAAAATAACTATAGTTTATAATTGAGAAAAACAAAGTGTACAAGAGAACAAAATTTCAAACGAATACGTGGTTCAAAGTGGGAGATATAGAACGGCCATCATTTTGCAGAATTTCATGACCCAAAAAATTTTCAACCCTTTATATCATCCAAATTTATAGATCTGTGCACAAAATAGCTATAGGTTATAATTGAGAAAAACCAAGTGTACAAGAGAACAAAATTTCATATGAATACGTGGTTCAATGTGGGAGATATAAAACAGCCATAATTTTACAGAATTTCATGACCCAAAAAATATTCAACCCTTTATATCTTCTACATTTATAGATCTGTGCACAAAATAACTATAGTTTATAATTGAGAAAAACAAAGTGTACAAGTGAACAATATTTCATACGAATACGTGGTTCACAGTGGGAGATATAGAACGGCCATCATTTTGCAGAATTTCATGACCCAAAAAATTTTAAACCCTTTCTATCATCCAAATTTATAGATCTGTGCACAAAATAGCTATAGGTTATAATTGAGAAAAACCAAGTGTACAAGAGAACAAAATTTCATATGAATACGTGGTTCAATGTGGGAGATATAAAACAGCCATAATTTTACAGAATTTCATGACCCAAAAAATATTCAACCCTTTATATCTTCTACATTTATAGATCTGTGCACAAAATAACTATAGTTTATAATTGAGAAAAACAAAGTGTACAAGTGAACAATATTTCATACGAATACGTGGTTCACAGTGGGAGATATAGAACGGCCATCATTTTGCAGAATTTCATGACCCAAAAAATTTTAAACCCTTTCTATCATCCAAATTTATAGATCTGTGCACAAAATAGCTATAGGTTATAATTGAGAAAAACCAAGTGTACAAGAGAACAAAATTTCATATGAATACGTGGTTCAAAGTGGGAGATATAGAACGGCCAAAATTTTACAGAATTTCATGACCCAAAAAATTTTCAACCCTTTATACCTTCTACATTTATAGATCTGTGCACAAAATAACTATAGTTTATAATTGAGAAAAACAAAGTGTACAAAAGAACAAAATTTCATACGAATACGTGGTTCAAAGTGGGAGATATAAAACAGCCATAATTTTACAGAATTTCATGACCAAAAAAATTTTCAACCCTTTATACCTTCTACATTTATAGATCTGTGCACAAAATAACTATAGCTTATAATTGAGAAAAACAAAGTGTACAAGAGAACAAAATTTCATACGAATATGTGGTTCACAGTGGGAGATATAGAACGGCCAAAATTTTACAGAATTTAATGACCCAAAAAATTTTCAACCCGTTATATCTTCTACATTTATAGATTTGTGCACAAAATAACTATAGCTTATAATTGAGAAAAACAAAGTGTACAAGAGAACAAAATTTCATACGAATACGTGGTTCACAGTGGGAGATATAGAACAGCCATAATTTTACAGAATTTCATGACCCAAAAAATTTTCAACCCTTTATACCTTCTACATTTATAGATCTGTGCACAAAATAACTATAGTTTATAATTGAGAAAAACAAAGTGTACAAGAGAACAAAATTTCAAACGAATACGTGGTTCAAAGTGGGAGATATAGAACGGCCATCATTTTGCAGAATTTCATGACCCAAAAAATTTTCAACCCTTTATACCTTCTACATTTATAGATCTGTGCACAAAATAGCTATAGTTTATAATTGAGAAAAACAAAGTGTACAAGAGAACAAAATTTCAAACGAATACGTGGTTCAAAGTGGGAGATATAGAACGGCCATCATTTTGCAGAATTTCATGACCCAAAAAATTTTCAACCCTTTATATCATCCAAATTTATAGATCTGTGCACAAAATAGCTATAGGTTATAATTGAGAAAAACCAAGTGTACAAGAGAACAAAATTTCATATGAATACGTGGTTCAAAGTGGGAGATATAAAACGGCCATAATTTTACAGAATTTCATGACCCAAAAAATTTTCAACCCTTTATTTCTTCTACATTTATAGATCTTTGCACAAAATAACTATAGTTTATAATTGAGAAAAACAAAGTGTACAAGAAAACAAAATTCCATACCAATACGTGGTTCAAAGTGGGAGATATAGAACGGCCATAATTTTACAGAATTTCATGACCCAAAAAATTTTCAACCCTTTATATCTTCTACATTTATAGATCTTTGCACAAAATAACTATAGCTTATAATTGAGAAAAACAAAGTGTACAAGAGGACAAAATTTCATACGAATATGTGGTTCACAGTGGGAGTTATAGAACGGCCATAATTTTACAGAATTTCATGACCCAAAAAATTTCCAACCCTTTATATCTTCTACATTTATAGATCTGTGCACAAAATAACTATAGCTTATAATTGAGAAAAACAAAGTGTACAAGAGAACAAAATTTCAAACGAATACGGGGTTCAAAGTGGGAAATATAGAACGGCCATAAATTTACAGAATTTCATGACCCAAAAAATTTTCAACCCATTATATCTTCCACATTTATAGATCTGTGCACAAAATAACTATAGTTTATAATTGAGAAAAACAAAGTGTACAAGAGAACAAAATTTCATACGAATACGTGGTTCAAAGTGGGAGATATAAAACAGCCATAATTTTACAGAATTTCATGACCCAAAAAATATTCAACCCTTTATATCTTCTACATTTATAGATCTGTGCACAAAATAACTATAGTTTATAATTGAGAAAAACAAAGTGTACAAGAGAACAAAATTCGTTACGAATACGTGGTTCAAAGTGGGAGATATAAAACAGCCATAATTTTACAGAATTTCATGACCCAAAAAATATTCAACCCTTTATATCTTCTACATTTATAGATCTGTGCACAAAATAACTATAGTTTATAATTGAGAAAAACAAAGTGTACAAAAGAACAAAATTTCAAACGAATACGTGGTTCAAAGTGGGAGATATAGAACGGCCATAATTTTACAGAATTCATGACCCAAAAAATTTTCAACCCTTTATATCTTCTACTTTTATAGATCTGTGCACAAAATAACTATAGCTTATAATTGAGAAAAACAAAGTGTACAAGTGAACAATATTTCATACGAATACGTGGTTCACAGTGGGAGATATAGAACGGCCATCATTTTGCAGAATTTCATGACCCAAAAAATTTTAAACCCTTTCTATCATCCAAATTTATAGATCTGTGCACAAAATAGCTATAGGTTATAATTGAGAAAAACCAAGTGTACAAGAGAACAAAATTTCATATGAATACGTGGTTCAAAGTGGGAGATATAGAACGGCCAAAATTTTACAGAATTTCATGACCCAAAAAATTTTCAACCCTTTATACCTTCTACATTTATAGATCTGTGCACAAAATAACTATAGTTTATAATTGAGAAAAACAAAGTGTACAAAAGAACAAAATTTCATACGAATACGTGGTTCAAAGTGGGAGATATAAAACAGCCATAATTTTACAGAATTTCATGACCAAAAAAATTTTCAACCCTTTATACCTTCTACATTTATAGATCTGTGCACAAAATAACTATAGCTTATAATTGAGAAAAACAAAGTGTACAAGAGAACAAAATTTCATACGAATATGTGGTTCACAGTGGGAGATATAGAACGGCCAAAATTTTACAGAATTTAATGACCCAAAAAATTTTCAACCCGTTATATCTTCTACATTTATAGATTTGTGCACAAAATAACTATAGCTTATAATTGAGAAAAACAAAGTGTACAAGAGAACAAAATTTCATACGAATACGTGGTTCACAGTGGGAGATATAGAACAGCCATAATTTTACAGAATTTCATGACCCAAAAAATTTTCAACCCTTTATACCTTCTACATTTATAGATCTGTGCACAAAATAGCTATAGGTTATAATTGAGAAAAACCAAGTGTACAAGAGAACAAAATTTCATATGAATACGTGGTTCAAAGTGGGAGATATAAAACGGCCATAATTTTACAGAATTTCATGACCCAAAAAATTTTCAACCCTTTATTTCTTCTACATTTATAGATCTTTGCACAAAATAACTATAGTTTATAATTGAGAAAAACAAAGTGTACAAGAAAACAAAATTCCATACCAATACGTGGTTCAAAGTGGGAGATATAGAACGGCCATAATTTTACAGAATTTCATGACCCAAAAAATTTTCAACCCTTTATATCTTCTACATTTATAGATCTTTGCACAAAATAACTATAGCTTATAATTGAGAAAAACAAAGTGTACAAGAGGACAAAATTTCATACGAATATGTGGTTCACAGTGGGAGTTATAGAACGGCCATAATTTTACAGAATTTCATGACCCAAAAAATTTTCAACCCTTTATACCTTCTACATTTATAGATCTGTGCACAAAATAACTATAGTTTATAATTGAGAAAAACAAAGTGTACAAGAGAACAAAATTTCAAACGAATACGTGGTTCAAAGTGGGAGATATAGAACGGCCATCATTTTGCAGAATTTCATGACCCAAAAAATTTTCAACCCTTTATATCATCCAAATTTATAGATCTGTGCACAAAATAGCTATAGGTTATAATTGAGAAAAACCAAGTGTACAAGAGAACAAAATTTCATATGAATACGTGGTTCAAAGTGGGAGATATAAAACGGCCATAATTTTACAGAATTTCATGACCCAAAAAATTTTCAACCCTTTATTTCTTCTACATTTATAGATCTTTGCACAAAATAACTATAGTTTATAATTGAGAAAAACAAAGTGTACAAGAAAACAAAATTCCATACCAATACGTGGTTCAAAGTGGGAGATATAGAACGGCCATAATTTTACAGAATTTCATTACCCAAAAAATTTTCAACCCTTTATATCTTCTACATTTATAGATCTTTGCACAAAATAACTATAGCTTATAATTGAGAAAAACAAAGTGTACAAGAGGACAAAATTTCATACGAATATGTGGTTCACAGTGGGAGTTATAGAACGGCCATAATTTTACAGAATTTCATGACCCAAAAAATTTCCAACCCTTTATATCTTCTACATTTATAGATCTGTGCACAAAATAACTATAGCTTATAATTGAGAAAAACAATGTGTACAAGAGAACAAAATTTCAAACGAATACGGGGTTCAAAGTGGGAGATATAGAACGGCCATAAATTTACAGAATTTCATGACCCAAAAAATTTTCAACCAATTATATCTTCCACATTTATAGATCTGTGCACAAAATAACTATAGTTTATAATTGAGAAAAACAAAGTGTACAAGAGAACAAAATTTCAAACGAATACGTGGTACAAAGTGGGAGATATAGAACGGCCATAATTTTACAGAATTTCATGACCCAAAAAATTTTCAACCCTTTATATCATCCAAATTTATAGATCTGTGCACAAAATAGCTATAGGTTATAATTGAGAAAAACCAAGTGTACAAGAGAACAAAATTTCATATGAATACGTGGTTCAAAGTGGGAGATATAAAACGGCCATAATTTTACAGAATTACATGACTCAAAAAATTTTCAAACCTTTATATCTTCTACATTTATAGATCTTTGCACAAAATAACTACAGCTTATAATTGAGAAAAACAAAGTGTACAAGAGAACAAAATTTCATACGAATACCTGGGTTCACAGTGGGAGAAATAAAACAGCCATAATTTTACAGAATTTCATGACCCAAAAAATTTTCAACCCATTATATCTTCCACATTTATAGATCTGTGCACAAAATAACTATAGTTTATAATTGAGAAAAACAAAGTGTACAAGAGAACAAAATTTCATACGAATACGTGGTTCAAAGTGGGAGATATAAAACAGCCATAATTTTACAGAATTTCATGACCCAAAAAATATTCAACCCTTTATATCTTCTACATTTATAGATCTGTGCACAAAATAACTATAGTTTATAATTGAGAAAAACAAAGTGTACAAAAGAACAAAATTTCAAACGAATACGTGGTTCAAAGTGGGAGATATAGAACGGCCATAATTTTACAGAATTTCATGACCCAAAAAATTTTCAACCCTTTATATCTTCTACTTTTATAGATCTGTGCACATAATAACTATAGCTTATAATTGAGAAAAACAAAGTGTACAAGTGAACAATATTTCATACGAATACGTGGTTCACAGTGGGAGATATAGAACGGCCATCATTTTGCAGAATTTCATGACCCAAAAAATTTTAAACCCTTTCTATCATCCAAATTTATAGATCTGTGCACAAAATAGCTATAGGTTATAATTGAGAAAAACCAAGTGTACAAGAGAACAAAATTTCATATGAATACGTGGTTCAAAGTGGGAGATATAAAACGGCCATAATTTTACAGAATTACATAACTCAAAAAATTTTCAACCCTTTACATCTTCTACATTTATAGATCTTTGCACAAAATAACTATAGCTTATAATTGAGAAAAACAAAGTGTACAAGTGAACAAAATTCCATACCAATACGTGGTTCAAAGTGGGAGATATAAAACGGCCATAATTTTACAGAATTTCATGACCCAAAAAATATTCAACCCTTTATATCTTCTACATTTATAGATCTGTGCACAAAATAACTATAGCTTATAATTGAGAAAAACAAAGTTTACAAGTGAACAAAATTTCAAACGAATACGTGGTTCAAAGTGGGAGATATAGAACGGCCATAATTTTACAGAATTTCATGACCCAAAAAATTTTCAACCCTTTATATCTTCAACTTTTATAGATCTGTGCACAAAATAACTATAGCTTATAATTGAGAAAAACAAAGTGTACAAGTGAACAATATTTCATACGAATACGTGGTTCACAGTGGGAGATATAGAACGGCCATCATTTTGCAGAATTTCATGACCCAAAAAATTTTCAACCCTTTATATCTTCTACATTTATAGATCTTTGCACAAAATAACTATAGCTTATAATTGAGAAAAACAATGTGTACAAGAGAACAAAATTTCAAACGAATACGGGGTTCAAAGTGGGAGATATAGAACGGCCATAAATTTACAGAATTTCATGACCCAAAAAATTTTCAACCCATTATATCTTCCACATTTATAGATCTGTGCACAAAATAACTATAGTTTATAATTGAGAATAACAAAGTGTACAAGAGAACAAAATTTCATACGAATACGTGGTTCAAAGTGGGAGATATAAAACAGCCATAATTTTACAGAATTTCATGACCCAAAAAATTTTCAACCAATTATATCTTCCACATTTATAGATCTGTGCACAAAATAACTATAGTTTATAATTGAGAAAAACAAAGTGTACAAGAGAACAAAATTTCAAACGAATACGTGGTACAAAGTGGGAGATATAGAACGGCCATAATTTTACAGAATTTCATGACCCAAAAAATTTTCAACCCTTTATATCTTCAACTTTTATAGATCTGTGCACAAAATAACTATAGCTTATAATTGAGAAAAACAAAGTGTACAAGTGAACAATATTTCATACGAATACGTGGTTCACAGTGGGAGATATAGAACGGCCATCATTTTGCAGAATTTCATGACCCAAAAAATTTTCAACCCTTTATATCTTCTACATTTATAGATCTTTGCACAAAATAACTATAGCTTATAATTGAGAAAAACAAAGTGTACAAGAGGACAAAATTTCATACGAATATGTGGTTCACAGTGGGAGTTATAGAACGGCCATAATTTTACAGAATTTCATGACCCAAAAAATTTCCAACCCTTTATATCTTCTACATTTATAGATCTGTGCACAAAATAACTATAGCTTATAATTGAGAAAAACAATGTGTACAAGAGAACAAAATTTCAAACGAATACGGGGTTCAAAGTGGGAGATATAGAACGGCCATAAATTTACAGAATTTCATGACCCAAAAAATTTTCAACCAATTATATCTTCCACATTTATAGATCTGTGCACAAAATAACTATAGTTTATAATTGAGAAAAACAAAGTGTACAAGAGAACAAAATTTCAAACGAATACGTGGTACAAAGTGGGAGATATAGAACGGCCATAATTTTACAGAATTTCATGACCCAAAAAATTTTCAACCCATTATATCTTCCACATTTATAGATCTGTGCACAAAATAACTATAGTTTATAATTGAGAAAAACAAAGTGTACAAGAGAACAAAATTTCATACGAATACGTGGTTCAAAGTGGGAGATATAAAACAGCCATAATTTTACAGAATTTCATGACCCAAAAAATATTCAACCCTTTATATCTTCTACATTTATAGATCTGTGCACAAAATAACTATAGTTTATAATTGAGAAAAACAAAGTGTACAAAAGAACAAAATTTCAAACGAATACGTGGTTCAAAGTGGGAGATATAGAACGGCCATAATTTTACAGAATTTCATGACCCAAAAAATTTTCAACCCTTTATATCTTCTACTTTTATAGATCTGTGCACAAAATAACTATAGCTTATAATTGAGAAAAACAAAGTGTACAAGTGAACAATATTTCATACGAATACGTGGTTCACAGTGGGAGATATAGAACGGCCATCATTTTGCAGAATTTCATGACCCAAAAAATTTTAAACCCTTTCTATCATCCAAATTTATAGATCTGTGCACAAAATAGCTATAGGTTATAATTGAGAAAAACCAAGTGTACAAGAGAACAAAATTTCATATGAATACGTGGTTCAAAGTGGGAGATATAAAACGGCCATAATTTTACAGAATTACATAACTCAAAAAATTTTCAACCCTTTACATCTTCTACATTTATAGATCTTTGCACAAAATAACTATAGCTTATAATTGAGAAAAACAAAGTGTACAAGTGAACAAAATTCCATACCAATACGTGGTTCAAAGTGGGAGATATAGAACGGCCATAATTTTACAGAATTTCATGACCCAAAAAATTTTCAAACCTTTATATCTTCTACATTTATAGATCTTTGCACAAAATAACTATAGCTTATAATTGAGAAAAACAAAGTGTACAAGAGAACAAAATTTCATACGAATACCTGGTTCATAGTGGGAGATATAAAACAGCCATAATTTTACAGAATTTCATGACCCAAAAAATATTCAACCCTTTATATCTTCTACATTTATAGATCTGTGCACAAAATAACTATAGCTTATAATTGAGAAAAACAAAGTTTACAAGTGAACAAAATTTCAAACGAATACGTGGTTCAAAGTGGGAGATATAGAACGGCCATAATTTTACAGAATTTCATGACCCAAAAAATTTTCAACCCTTTATATCTTCAACTTTTATAGATCTGTGCACAAAATAACTATAGCTTATAATTGAGAAAAACAAAGTGTACAAGTGAACAATATTTCATACGAATACGTGGTTCACAGTGGGAGATATAGAACGGCCATCATTTTGCAGAATTTCATGACCCAAAAAATTTTCAACCCTTTATATCTTCTACATTTATAGATCTTTGCACAAAATAACTATAGCTTATAATTGAGAAAAACAATGTGTACAAGAGAACAAAATTTCAAACGAATACGGGGTTCAAAGTGGGAGATATAGAACGGCCATAAATTTACAGAATTTCATGACCCAAAAAATTTTCAACCCATTATATCTTCCACATTTATAGATCTGTGCACAAAATAACTATAGTTTATAATTGAGAATAACAAAGTGTACAAGAGAACAAAATTTCATACGAATACGTGGTTCAAAGTGGGAGATATAAAACAGCCATAATTTTACAGAATTTCATGACCCAAAAAATATTCAACCCTTTATATCTTCTACATTTATAGATCTGTGCACAAAATAACTATAGTTTATAATTGAGAAAAACAAAGTGTACAAGAGAACAAAATTTCAAACGAATACGTGGTACAAAGTGGGAGATATAGAACGGCCATAATTTTACAGAATTTCATGACCCAAAAAATTTTCAACCCTTTATATCATCCAAATTTATAGATCTGTGCACAAAATAGCTATAGGTTATAATTGAGAAAAACCAAGTGTACAAGAGAACAAAATTTCATATGAATACGTGGTTCAAAGTGGGAGATATAAAACGGCCATAATTTTACAGAATTACATGACTCAAAAAATTTTCAAACCTTTATATCTTCTACATTTATAGATCTTTGCACAAAATAACTACAGCTTATAATTGAGAAAAACAAAGTGTACAAGAGAACAAAATTTCATACGAATACCTGGGTTCACAGTGGGAGAAATAAAACAGCCATAATTTTACAGAATTTCATGACCCAAAAAATTTTCAACCCATTATATCTTCCACATTTATAGATCTGTGCACAAAATAACTATAGTTTATAATTGAGAAAAACAAAGTGTACAAGAGAACAAAATTTCATACGAATACGTGGTTCAAAGTGGGAGATATAAAACAGCCATAATTTTACAGAATTTCATGACCCAAAAAATTTTCAACCCTTTATATCTTCTACTTTTATAGATCTGTGCACAAAATAACTATAGCTTATAATTGAGAAAAACAAAGTGTACAAGTGAACAATATTTCATACGAATACGTGGTTCACAGTGGGAGATATAGAACGGCCATCATTTTGCAGAATTTCATGACCCAAAAAATTTTAAACCCTTTCTATCATCCAAATTTATAGATCTATGCACAAAATAGCTATAGGTTATAATTGAGAAAAACCAAGTGTACAAGAGAACAAAATTTCATATGAATACGTGGTTCAAAGTGGGAGATATAAAACGGCCATAATTTTACAGAATTACATAACTCAAAAAATTTTCAACCCTTTACATCTTCTACATTTATAGATCTTTGCACAAAATAACTATAGCTTATAATTGAGAAAAACAAAGTGTACAAGTGAACAAAATTCCATACCAATACGTGGTTCAAAGTGGGAGATATAGAACGGCCATAATTTTACAGAATTTCATGACCCAAAAAATTTTCAAACCTTTATATCTTCTACATTTATAGATCTTTGCACAAAATAACTATAGCTTATAATTGAGAAAAACAAAGTGTACAAGAGAACAAAATTTCATACGAATACCTGGTTCATAGTGGGAGATATAAAACAGCCATAATTTTACAGAATTTCATGACCCAAAAAATATTCAACCCTTTATATCTTCTACATTTATAGATCTGTGCACAAAATAACTATAGCTTATAATTGAGAAAAACAAAGTTTACAAGTGAACAAAATTTCAAACGAATACGTGGTTCAAAGTGGGAGATATAGAACGGCCATAATTTTACAGAATTTCATGACCCAAAAAATTTTCAACCCTTTATATCTTCAACTTTTATAGATCTGTGCACAAAATAACTATAGCTTATAATTGAGAAAAACAAAGTGTACAAGTGAACAATATTTCATACGAATACGTGGTTCACAGTGGGAGATATAGAACGGCCATCATTTTGCAGAATTTCATGACCCAAAAAATTTTCAACCCTTTATATCTTCTACATTTATAGATCTTTGCACAAAATAACTATAGCTTATAATTGAGAAAAACAAAGTTTACAAGTGAACAATATTTCATACGAATACGTGGTTCACAGTGGGAGATATAGAACGGCCTTCATTTTGCAGAATTTCATGACCCAAAAAATTTTCAACCCTTTATATCTTCTACATTTATAGATCTGTGCACAAAATAACTATAGTTTATAATTGAGAAAAACAAAGTGTACAAGAGAACAAAATTTCATACGAATACGTGGTTGAAAGTGGGAGGTAGAGAACGGCCATAATTTTACAGAATTTTATGACCCAAAAAATTTTTAACCCCTTATATCTTCTATATTTATAGATCTGTGCACAAAATAACTACAGCTTATAATTGAGAAAAACAAAGTGTACAAGAGGACAAAATTTCATACGAATACGTGGTTCACAGTGGGAGATATAGAACGGCCACAATTTTACAGAATTTCATGACCCAAAAAATTTTTAATCCTTTAAATCAGTGGTTCTTAACCTTTTCAAAGACGCGGTACACAATTAAATGTATATATTTTTCTCGCGGAACACTAACATTAAATAATTTGAAATTTGGTATTTAGCAAGAACTAAAATTAAATTTCTAAAAAAAAAAAGGAACAATTTTTTGTTTTCGTATCTTTCCTAAGTTTCTAAATTTCAATACATTTAAAATTGAAATTTCGCGGAACACTTGGACCATATTCGCGGAACACCGGTTAAGAACCACTGCTTTAGAGTCTATGAGAGAGAGTCACACCTACAAATATTTTCTTGTTTAAGGCAAGCGAAATGCCACTAGCTAAGAAGAGAATTTCGATGCATTAATTACGTATGCAGAATGCAAATTATTTTTAACTAATTTGTTTTAACAGGATTCTCTAGGCTAAAGAAAATGCTTTAAAAAAATCAGTAATTTGCTGGATGTTCTGCTTTTTTGGTTGAATTGTTTTTATAAGAACAGTGCCTGATGAAGCTATTCCATGGAAGTTTTACCAAATAATGATGAAATTTTGAGAAGAATATTATGATGGAATCTCTGTGCCCTATTCAAAGTTTTCGTAGCTACATTATCACTTATTAAGACAATAATCTCGAAAGCAAAAAGATCCTGCTGGCAACAAGATTCACTCATCTCAGCCAAAAGGAGGGCCAAAAAGTTAAGAAAAAGACTAAGACTCTTGATATATTGAAAGATAGGGTTGCTTTTTTTTCCCCACCCAAATATTAGCTTAGCCGGCATTCGAAAACCAACTGAATATTTTAAATGTCAATTTGATGGTTTTTCTAGCTCTCAAAAAAAAGTTGATGGGTTCATAACAGAAAAACAAAAAACAATAATAAATAAATAAATCTGTTAAATATTGAAATTAAATAAGGATGCAAAGCGCACAAACCTCTAACAATTAGAGAAACTTCGTATCTTTTCAATCCGCCAACGTTGCCTGCTGTACAGCCATATTTGCCTTCATCAGTTATTTGCACTTCTCTAATCAATAACGAACCATTTTCTAGTACCTGGAACCTTCAAGAATAATTTTAGAATTTTATAAAGTACTATTTTAACGTTCAATATGTTAACAACAATTACTAACTCTAATTATTCGTACCTATTTTTATCAAAAGAATCCATGTTCGAATTTTTATCCCAATGAATTGCAGGCGTCGGATCACCTTGAGCGACACAATCCATTACTACTGGATTCCCTTCGTATACATCAGTAGGATTTTGTGGCAAAACCGTGAAACGGGGACTTACTAAAATTGGAAATAGAAACAAAGACATTCTGATATCATCATAGTTTTCTTTAAGTTAGAGGCTGTATTTACTTTAGAATGAAACTCATAATAACTGGTTTTAAATAGCAGAAACATAGTTAATTAAAGTAGTGCAACGAACCGACAACATCGACATCTATGGTAGTGTTGATTACTCCTTGTGCACTGGAAGCGATGCAAGTATACTTTCCTTTATCTTCGACTTTTACCTTGTTGAAATGTAATGTACCATCAATATCTTGCACGTGGCTCGGCAATGCTCCATCCTCTGTACCTTCCTGTAAATATTTGTATTTAATAATGTTTCGGTAGAGGATGTGCTTTTTCTTTTAATTGTTTCTTTAAAACCTATTTGTTTTCTTTAGATAATTATTATTAGAAGTAGCTAGTAAGCATAGTATCACATTTAACACGTTTTCACGTTAAGATGAACTTTTACCTTTATCCATTTGACAACTGGCACTACTGCACCCTGAGCACGACAATGAACCTTCCTGACAGTATCCATCTCAAGATTTGTGTTGAGTGGTCGTGGAGCAAATTTTAATTTTTCTAAAAAGTAAATAAAAAATAAGGGTTGGAAATCAATAAATCTATATATATAAAAATGAATGTGTGTCTGTCTGTTTGTTTGTTTGTACTCGATAGATTCAAAAACCATACATCCAATCGCCGTAAAAATTTGGGAAATTATTAGGTATATCCCCGGGAAGGTTTTTGCAATTTTTTTTTAAAATAAGAGTTGGGGCTCTAGGTGCTCCCGAACAAATATCCCAAAAATATCAAAATAACATTATATATATTTGTTAAAAGTGTAACCATGAAAACCATGAAAAACAGTTTTTTGCACTTATTAATACGAGAATAAATTATACCGAAGATGGTGGAAAATCCATTAAACTAAAAGAACTCAACAATACTATTGACGTTGATAATCGTTGGGTAGTACCATATTCTCCATTACTACTAAAAACGTATAACGCACACATAAATGCTGAGTACTGCAATTCAGTGAAAGCGATAATATATTTGCAAATATGTGAACAAAGGAAGCGATACGGCAGTGTTTGGAGTGGAAAATACAACTGCATCTAACGATGAAGTCACCCAATATCAACTGGGACGCTACATAAGTAGCAATGAGGCCGTATGGCGTATTTTATAATTTTCCATTCATGAACGATATTCAACGGTTGTTCATTTAGCTGTACATCTTGAAAATGGACAGCGTGTGTATTTTATATCAGAAAATGTACGTGCAAGAGCAATGTCGCCACCGCCAACAACATTAACTGAATTTTTCACATTATGTAGAAATGCTACCTTTGCAAGGGCACAACTGTACTCTGAAGTAGGGATAATTTTATGGTTAATTTTCATTTCGTTGTATTGTATACATTTGATCATTAATAAATTATGTTTGAGGTATCAAAACTGCCTTTTTGTTAAACACAGCAACGTGTGAACGGGTACAGCTAGTTATGTATAAATATTATTCCATAGCCTTCGTTTACTATTTTTTCCAAATACTGTTATTAAATTTACATTATTACCTTTGACTGTTAGCGAAGCCGGATTGGAGTACACTGCAGGATGTGGTTTTGTTATTACTTGGCATATATAGTCTCCTTGATCGGAAGGTGACACTGATGTTATATTTAAATAGCCTTTTTTCTCATTAAAACGAGGTCCTTTCACAGGTAAACCATCTTTGTACCAACGCACCGAAGAATGCTTATGACTACCAGAGTATTCACAACGAAAAAGAGCAAATCCACCTTCATCAGCATACAATGATATCGGGCTTTGAGTAATTTCTGGAGGATCTAGATGGGCAAAAAAATGCAAGTATGTACTGAATTTCAATTAAGAAGAACCCAAATTACTTTAATTATACAGTTTGATTATGTATCCAATATACACAGTACTCTCTTTCCAATCAAATTTTTTTATTCCTTAAGCTCCAACACATTAAGAATCAAAATACAAATAATTATTTAATAATAAATGACTCTTACTTGTAACAACAACTTGAAATGATAGAGTTTTTGTTCCGGCTAGATTTTCTATAATGCAAGTATAGTTTCCTTCAGCTGATTTGGTAACACCTTTTAAATGTAGAACAGGACCTCTAGAACCGCCACGTGTCCAAGTTGCCGTAGGTTTAGGTAAACCAGCTGGAGGAATACATCCAATTTCTAAATCTCCGCCCATAGCTACATAACGGAGGTGAGTATCAGACATTGGTATCAAAGTAGTATTATCTGGGTCATTCAAATCTGAAAATAAAATAGTTCTAATGCATATTCAATTCAAATTGGTAATACTTTAAAACAAATACATAAAGTAACCGTCCATCTTACATGCTATCTTTAGACTTGCTGAAAATATCTGTGGTATTTCTGTACTTTCTCCTCTTATCCCAACACATGAATACAATCCTTCATCTGCTGAAGTTACGTTACGAACTACCAGAGAACCATTACTCAGTATTGTGTAACTATAAAACAAAAATAAAATATTTTAAATCATATTTTCGCAATATAAAATAAAATACAAATTTAAGATGGAAGAAAACAAAGGGGAAAAATTAGTACGCAGAATCACCGCTAGAAAGCGCGAGCTCCTACATTTTGAGCTGCTTGAAATTATAGAAAATAAATTATTAGGTCATCAATAAGCACACTCTCACTAAGCGGAGCACATTTCTTTAACCCAGAATAAGCTTATCGCTACTAGATCTCATCAGCTGTAAGCGCTTACACGCAGTAATCAATTTCTATAACATGTATATATTTTCAAGTCTTGGATTCTTTAATTTTTTAACGAACGCAGCGTCACTAGCTGATACACTTGCTCCTCTATATGATACTTACATAAAGAAAATATATTTTTAGGGGAAATAAATAAAATTAATTATACTTCAAAATATTTTGTATTGAGCGGGCTAACGGATCATAGTAGTACTTAACTTAGAATAAATGAAAGAGTGGTGACCTGCAGGGCAAAGGCTTCAGGCGCCTATTGCCTTAGATGTAGGCATGCGTTAAATTAAATAAACTTAAGTAAAACATTTCCAAATTAATTCTGAATGTTAGGTTAAATCATATAAACATAAAATTCAAAGCAGACTAAAGAAAAACAAAAATCACAATTCTAGTGTAATGTCTACATCAAAGAATCGAATGATTCAATTGCTTCCTTAAATCTCATTTGATAAAAGAAAAATAATAAACATTCCTTTCACTGCAGTTAAATAAGCTATTCGAATGGTAAAGATCTTTCTAAAGTAAAGTAAATGCATCTTCAATAGAAAATCTTCTTTAAAAGAAAAAAAGACTCCCAAAAGAAGAATCATTATAAAAACCGAAGCTCGTCAATGTGTATAAACATTGCTGGAAGAAACTTCTTTCATAGAAGAACAAAAATATACAGTCTCTCCGGACATGGCGGAAGGGATCATCATCAAATACACCTCCTCCTGGGAGCCAGATCACATCGCCTCCTCTATCAATTCTTATTTACAACCACAAGTCTCATGTAAATATATACACATGTGTAGTGTTCAACGAAGCTGATTGACAAGTTTACTATTGTACTCGTATATGTAATTGAACAAGCCTTCCATTTCAAAAAAAAAAAAACACAAACTTATCCTACTTTGATAACGAATTTACATACTAAAAGTGTTAAACTTTATCCATAGCGTTTTCCTTTTCATGTTTAACTCCAGATGTGACTTGATTGTTTACATTGAATGCATACAAACAAACCTATATGAAAGAATATATATTTAGAAATAAAGCTGTGGTTTTTATAAAAGTTGTTCACCAAACAATTTAATTTTTGTTTTTGTTTATAAGAAATAAAATAATCAAATAAAAACAAAATTAAATTACTGAAATTATTATACGAAATCTCTAAAGAGCAAAAAAATCTGAGGATGTCAAACGTTGTGTTTCATTTATATGGATTGTCTTTTCTGAGTCAAAGAAACATACGAGTACTAATTCGTAAATTTTCAACCGATATTGCCGAACATAAAAGTAAATTAGATTTCTATTAAGAATATATTGAAAAATGTTTAATTCTTAATAACTAGCAGAGCGATGGTTTCAATTTTTCACAATTAGATGAGTTAAATTGGTGCAATAAAAATGTTTTTGCTGCTACAAATGTTAGAAATTTGCTGTTATTTACTGGCTGACCCACTGGTTGGATTCCCTACTAGATATTGTGGTTTCACCAAAAACATCTCTTTGCAGAACCATGTTATGTTAGATTTTATCAACCAAAATTATAACTAATTTTCATTATAACAGATGACCTAATATAAAAGGATTTTTCAACATCAGTCTATATAACAACACAGGCTGTTAACATACATTAATTATGTTATTTCTTGTAAGCATTCTCTTTGAAATTATACCAGAAAATTTCAAAAATGAAAAGAAAAAAATCAATGTATTCGCGGAATATAGTTTTTCTTTTATCATTTATTTTCTTTTATTTTTATTGGAATGTTGATTAATCATAATTTTAAGATTTTTCATAATTTATAATTTATATATATTTACGATATACCGTCGGCCTATTTTTTTAAATGTATCATTAAAGTATTTAACTCACTGAGTAGAATTATCCAATGGTCCTGTTTGTTTGAAATACCATTCAATAACATCTGCAAACTGGTAGACACAATCAAACTTAGCATTCGTACCGCTCACTGCAATCAGATCTTCTGGCATGACCACTATCTGGGCCCACTGTTCACCTGCATGAACCATAGTTAAAATTAATAAATTAAAATGTGTTTTAAAAAAAGATAATCATTGGATTTTTATAATAAGTGGATAATATTCAATAACAGACGATTCGAACATAAATTTATCCTCGTTAAGCTGAGAAAGTTAGTAATTTTCCAGGTTTGTACTTAAAATGGTACTTCGGTATAGAATCTTTTCTATTAACCAAGAATATAAATCTTAAATTTAATATTTAACTTCTGATTTTTTCAGAAAGAAGAAATATTTACTTCGTTGAAGAAAATGTGCAGAAGCTTACCTACTTTTAATTTATATGTATATTCTTCTACATCCACTCTTTACAAACAATAAAAAATTCATTTACTCATTGAGATGTATAATATGAAAATGGAAAATAATATTTAAAATATTTGAAAAATAATCAAATAATTATTATAAAATTTATAAAGCACCTTCAAACTTGAAGTAACAGACATTTAAATTGTGTAAAAATTATTTCTACATTTAAAAATCCACAGAACGCAAGATACCTGGTACTGTTAGGATAACTTTATTGTAGCTCGTGTGAGTTCCGGCTTCGTTGGAAGCCACACAACGATATACACCATTGTCCAAAGGATTAACTCCAGTGACTACCATGTCCCTTCCTGTAGTGTTCACTTTGCCAAATGTTTTTAGACCATCTCCATTTCTGTAAAAAAAATTTTTTTTTTTGTAATAAACTTATACAATTTCACACAAAATGTCCTGTCGCGAAGGAATTCTTAATTCAAAAGAATTTTCAGTATTAAATAAATCTTATCTGTTACTCAGGACAACCGAACCACGGCCAATAGTATTGGTCCAGGACAAGGAGGGTACTCCGGCTGAAGGTGATAGCTCCCTTTTCAAATCATTTTGGGCATGTCATTTATTTGATTAAATGAACTGTGAGACATTTACTTAGCCCGAAAAAGGAGATCTGTTGAACAAAGACATATCGCAAAAATTCTATCGTGAATGAAGAATTATTGCTGGAATCACTCAAGTTTTTTGTGTTTGAAAGTTCAGTGCAAAGAAAACTTACTACTTAATCAAAAAACTGTTGCGTTAGGTTTAATATAAGGTCTGGCGAAATATCAGAACGCTCAGCAGCAATACTAAACGTGTGATCTTTTGCATTCATTGGAAAGTCTATCAATTACACTTAAAATGGCCCCTCTATGGGCAGGATCTTTAAACAAAAAGTAGTGTTGGAGGCTAAGAGTCCCACCATTGCACTCCAGAGTATCTCTTACAGGACCATTTTGAGTTTAAAGACCCTAGGGGCTCAAGTTCCATCACTTTTTAGTTGCTAATATCTGCCTCTCATTCCAATATCTTCTTATTCTTGGACGTACTTGCAGCTCCTATACTGGGCTATGACCTCCTTGATCCACTGTTTATTGTATCACCTTTCCACTACCTTACACTTAAGTCTTCACTTACTTCTGACCATCGCAATTTGAGACCCACAACTCCACACATTCTCCACTCTTTCCACAAATATCATTCTGGGCTCCCTCATCTTTTTACCATTCTGGCTAGTTCTAATTACTTGATTACTTCGGCTACTGCTACAAATGCATAATCTCCTTCTCTAGGTCGGGTTCTCTATAACTAGGCCTACATACGCCTGAGGATCTAAGCATTAAACACAGAATCTTTTCATCTCTTTAAGGATAATAATCCATTTTTTTTTTAGATCTGCATGTCTGTACAGGCAGAATCAGCGGTTTATAAAGAAGAATTTTTAGAAAAGTCTAAATAATCGAATTTATAAGCAAGGGTTGACCAAAAAATATTGAACATCTACCTTATTCAACGGTTTTTGCCTTTTATATCTTCAACTTCAATTTAAATTTAATTATTGATCTATATCTAAACAGGTCAATTTATTATTCAATGATAATAACTTCTTATGCATTGAGGACTTCAAATTGAGGGAAATAAGACTTACTAGATAGGCTAAAGCGAGGAAAGAGTATCAATGACAAATTCAGATTTCCTCTAATAGGGTAACATTTCCTGAAGGTCCTGGTTTAACTATAAGACTGAGCAGTTTACAAGAAACACAGATGAGAGATATTTCGTAATCCCCAATGAAGTGCATAGTATCAAACTGAAAGCAGAATGAAAATTGGTACGGAGATTAACTTGAAGGATGTCTAGTTGATTAGTTTTTACAGAGTGCTGGTCCCTCTTTTAAAAGAAATCAATTATTCTAGTACACAGTGGAGTGAGGAAAAAAAGGAACAACTTTGTAGCAGTGGCGACAGTATACAGCTGGGGGAGTTGGATGTGCATGATTCATGATAGATTGCAATCAGGATATATGTAGAACACACCCTTCACTATTACATTAACCCATAAATAATAGAACAGCGCTTGCGATCCAAACTGCCTGTCATAACTCTGAATTTTCATGTGTTTTCTCTAGTCGCAACCCTCAGCTGGCGTATGTCGTATGCTTACATTCCACTAACATCTGTCTTTGTGTTCATGCTTTCACACAATTATTACTCCTTAAGCCTAATTCTAATTTATTATTAAATTAAAAATATTTATCTACCTTTCTTGGTTATTACTTATATTGATTACTTATCTTTACAAAAAAAGAAAATTCTATTAACAATTTTCTTTTTCCTTCACTCTGCTTGCTGAGCCATGGCAGGAAAACTTTTCGGACGTCCGTAACAACGATATGTTGGACTTCAAGTCCATGAACACAACTTCTGCTATAAAAGGAACTTAAAAGAAATTTGCAATACACATACAGAATCAATGAAATCAAGCAACGCCGAGTTTCTGGTTTCCTAGGCTATTTAATAATAGCCACTTCAACGAAAGGAACATTAGCCTTGATGGTTCTACATTCTTAATTTCTTTGGCTTATCAGAAGTGGTGTGTAATGGGTAAATGCGTTCAAGTTCTTCCAAAGAGTTTTAATCTCTTAACTCTCACTTGTGAAGATATCTTACAAGTTTTTAAGAATCTACAAAATTATTACAATAACTCAATTGACAACAGTAATGAGGTTGATTACAATCAAAATGATTAAAAACTTGAATGAAATGTTTTTTTGAACCTGTAACTTCATCAAGAAGAAATTATAGAAGAAGAAATAAGTAACAATGTTACTTAACGAAGCTGAAGTGGATTTAACATTCAAGAATCAACCTAAAGACAATAAAAGATAATCGCTAAAATTTCGAAGATTAGCTGCTGAAAAGTAAAACCAAAGAAAAAGAAGGAGAAGTACTACAGTAATTTTAACTATCCATTAAACAGACTTCAAATAGAAGGGCATATTTTAGATGAGCTTTAGAAACCGCAGGTTTCATCAGCGACTCCGGAATGTATTTCAGTTAGGCTTCCGAAGATAATATACATATAGTATGTGCTCTAGTTTTTCAGATTGACGTTGCACATTTAACTTTAATTTATATTATAAATTTCTGGCAATTTAATTCTGAAATTTCGAAATTTAAGCTGTATTCTGGGCTTAATGTAGAAAATGAAGATGAGCTCTAATTGAAGGCGCATTATCACTTCTACTTACTAGCTAAGTAGGTTACGGCACTTCCAGATAATTTTAATGAATAGGAGGAGTTAAATGGAAAATCTCCGAGGAGCCGCTCTCTTATCAACAAAGCAATTTTAACAGTTGCTTTACAACGAGCAAATCCTCATAAAGCCAGCGTCCCGCACCGTCCTAGAGTTTGCTGCTAATTAACTTAGGTCCCCCACCTGATCTAAACTCTTTCATTTTATGGAGTGCAAGAGGCGGATGTGGATTTTCATCTGGTTTACATTAGAGGACAAGGCAGTCGTTGTAGCCTATTTTTCATCACCGGCCATTTTACATTTTCTATTTTTTACTTGTTCTTCCAGAGATTACAAAAAGAGTTGGCAGGTTATGAGGTTGTAAGAGGTTAAGCTTGAACTATAATCTTCAATATTTGATCCCATATTTTTAACATTTTTTATTTGCTTACTCCAAAACCCCCTGTAAGAGTAAGTATTCAAATACGTGAGGATTTCGATTTTCAGTTATCACTGGGAAATAGATGTTTTGAGCTTTTCAGTCTTTGAAAAAGTGGATTTTTCACACTTTTTTCTAGAGAGCCAATATAAAGAACTTACAACCCCCGGAAAATATGCCTGTTTCAGGTTCAGCGGATCAAAGATTTATCTCGTTACGACGAAAGTTATAGCCTACAAAATAATTATAAGGCCAATAATCACTGACGCTAAAGATGCTTGGGGTTTGGACAAAGAAAAATGAGTAGATACTCGGGGTTTAGGAAAGAAAAGTACTGAAAAAAATATTTGGCCCTAGATGTGCAAATGGTTTGTGGAAAATGCTAAAAAAATGAGGAATTATATGAGAAAGTAGGCTATTCGGTAAGCCGGATATAGTTGCTCATATTAAGTGGGAAAGATTGAGATGGTTTGGTCATGTGGAGTGTATACCACGAAGTAGGCTCCCGAGAACTTTCAATCTTCCAAGTGCTCGAGGGGCTTCGAGGACGCCATCGGCTTAGGTTGTAGAGGAAGACTTGCGCCGGACTGATGTGTAAGGTGGCGCATTAATCGTCAAGAGTTGGAATACTTATTGTGGAGGTCCAGGACAGTCGCGCCGTTTAGTAAGTAAGTAATAACCACTTGAATACTATTAATAAGAATTATATCAAAATAATATTTCAAATTTGTAGACCTGTTGATCAGAATTATGACTTTGCTGAAAAGATATTTACAAAAATATTTATAAAATTATTTTCTTCAAAGTGTTTACATACCCAAAGCAAGAATTACTTTTACTTTTAATTAAAACGTTTTTCAAGAAAATTATTTTTTCACTGACATTCCGGAAGCAAAAAGAGATGAGGTTAATCTTCTTTCTAAAATGTTATTTCAGTGCAATGAAACGTTGTAATATCAGTTTACTATACACGAGAATCTTACAGAGGTGTAAAGTTAAAACTCACATCAGTTAAACAAAAAGTCACATCAGTTTATTGTACTGTTTTAATTAACCTGAGTATTAATTAAGATTAAGAAATAACCTCCCAAATTTCTGAGTTTTGAAGAAAAACAATCCTTCTAAGAACTTTTACGAGTTGTTGGTAATTTTGCGGCATCCACAAAAGAGTTACAAGACTTCCAAGTGTTTATAAATGAAACTTAGGAACACTAAGATTAATGAAATTCTGAGGAAGCTGTGACGTTGTGCTTCCTTTAACAGTTAACATTTTATCACATTAAATTTATAAATCGTGGCAAGAGGATGGAGGCGTGAGAAGTGAGAGTGATATCGTTTGATTTAATTTGATTTATTTACTGGATTTTTATTTCATTTATTCAACATGAATCCGGAAAGTCAATACGAACAAACTTAGATTAGAGTGGAGGTCTATTTTTGGCAGTAAAACTTAATGAATATTCAGCTAACCTTGAAAGTCTGTTACATTCATCAGAGCGACGGTTACAGCTTTAATAGAAGAGGAACTATATTTCAAAAAAACTCTTTCGATTCTTTTGGTGTGAAGGTATTTTCCTTAAATTGGGACAAGTAAAGAGGAGAAAAGTACCAAATCATAACCTTTTTTTACTGGACTAATCCATTAAAATAGTTTCCTAAATGTGACACTGATTTCAAACTAATTTTTTCCACTCATTTTCAAGACAAAAGTAAAAATAAATATACAAATGGTAACACAAAAACAGAGAGAGGATGCAGCAATTTTCTTATGGAGGCAACAGTGAGGTTTCTTAATACGATTAGGTTTGTTTTTTTAAATCCAGGTAGCAGTGATAAGTATAAAAAAGTATGAAACAGGACGAACACATAGAATACAAGAACTGGATCAATTTAGTTCTTTGTTAGCGTCTTTCTTCAGTCCTCCATTTTTCTTAATACATTTTCCAACTTGTTTGTTTACAATCTATCCGAGAAATACTTTTTGCATTAAATCAATTTAATAATTTAGTGATTGCAACTACCTTCTACGTATTAGAGAACTCAGTCCTCAAATATATACCTAACATATCATTAATTTTGTTAGTTAGGGACCAGGCTAAAAGGTTTAATGAGCTTGGGCATTACAAAAGTACAATCTTAAATGTTAAGTCATAATACTCAAGGATGGAAGTGACTTAAAACAAACAGGAAACATTCTTAAATAGCTAAATTACGTAACATGTAAAAGAAATTTTTTTTGTGGCAATTGAAATCCTACTGGAACTAAATTTAACTAAATATTTAGTATAAATTCAAACTTTCAAGATTCCTCTTAGCAAAAACATCTATTGTCTAATGAAGTCCGGTTTTCGAAACCTATAGAACACCTGTTATATGTAAACGGAACTTACTTAAACCACTGAATTTGTACGGGTTCTTTTCCTTCCACATGGCAGCTCAGTGTGAGATTACCACCAAATGTCGTGGGTATCTTGCCGTGTACCTTCACTTTAACCGTCTCACTCAACCCTGTGAACAAAACAAGTATAATTACTATAAAGCAACTATATTAAGTATAGCAGGACAAAAATTTTAATAAATATTGATATTTTGTACGAAAACAATAAGTTATTTGTGTCACTTATAAAATAAGCAATTATATGCTCTAATGTTTTTCAAGTTAATGCATAAAGAAATATTACCTTCGCTAACCCTAGTTATTATTAAAATAAACTCGAATATTTATTTAATTAACCAACAAGCAATGCGATAACATTTTAGCCCAGCACACTGTTCTTTTATGAAAATAATCACCAAACAAATTAAAAGTAAAAGAAACGCATCCTCATTAACTCCAATTAGTTATAGAATGACCAGCAATGAACTAAAGATTAGTCCAAAGTAGTTTTTATTAAGGCGGCTACTTCCCTTTGTTCTATATTAAATACGTTGCCGTCTATTTTTAACCAACATCACTATTCTGTCTCTTGTTCTCACGCGTACGAATTAGTTCAGACAATGAATAGGAAGTCAGAAAGTATTTCATGAATACAAAATTAGCCCTTTCTAAAAATTTTTAATTAACAAAGAAATAAATATATTTTTTAATTAGCTACGAAGTTGTTTTGTTAATTTTTTTTAATGATTTACTAATGAGTATAGTTTAATTTTTATTCTTTAGAAAGTTGTAAAACATTAAACTGACATCTTCTAGTATTTGGGTTTTTAAAATAATAGTTGTCTTCTAGTACTTATTTTTGTTCCTTTTTTTACAGCTCCTATGTAAAAGTTAAGAATGGGGTTATTGTATTATCTACGAAGATAAGTACACTCAAACTAGATTCCATCCCAACTTCAACATGGAAATACTTGTGAGGAAATAGATTAGACAGATCCCAGAAATGTTAAGAGAGAGGATCTCTCCTTGCCTGCTAACTCAATGACATACTTCTTTACAATTATTTCTACAAGAGAAGAGTAGAAGATATAATTAAGATAAGTTAGTAGAAATAATTTTTATACTTAATCGCTAGACAACGAATCTGTGAAATCTGTGTGGTAGCTAAAAGAACGTTCAAACATCTGGCGACAAAGATAACTTTTAAATCAACATCCTACTTTTTTGAATAATTTGAATAATGTTTTTACTTAGGTGAATTTAAGTAGAAAACTTTTTAAATGAATCCGTTAAACCATCTTTACGATTTAGAAACCTAGATGCTTTACCACAAGTAAATCTGTCGTTCTGAGATTCTAAGCCTACATTCAATCTGGCTATTCTAAAAGCGTGCCTTGCAATGTTTTCCTTTTACGCCTTCCATTTCCATTAAAGCCAGAGACTGTGCGTGTGTGTGTGAAGTATAAGAAAACTGAAAGCATGGAGTAACAGGAGATGACGTCACACTCAGCAGCAAAACATTCGAATAAAGGCATCTTGGTAAGAGAGGGTTAATGGTTCGAAAGAGGAACTTTCTTTCATTTCCTACGTCACAAAGCTCATGACAAAAACACGACACATATACAAATAGTGCGCGTGCGAAAATGAATTAGAAAGATGAAAAAGTGGTACCAACTTTACTTCCGTATTCAATCACATTAAAGAACATGGATTGTAGTAAAAGCGTATTTTCTTGTAACCGCGATAATATTACTTATATTTCACAATTTCCTGTTTTGCTTTAAGCCGCCATGTGAAAACCTCTAGATGTCTTGGCTTATTTAAGTTTGTTGGTTTGAATGAAATATAAAGCTGTAAAATTACAGAAGGGAAACAAAAATCACTCGCAATTTAAATCTAAAACGAAATCTAACGAAAGGGTTTTTGAGATCATTATGGATGGTGAGGTTAGAAACATAGAATGGAGCGTTAGTTTTCGTAATATTTTTGGGCTGCAATGAATGGATGCGCAGAGAGTTGGAACGTTTAGTTGACACCCATACTTCGATGCAGTAACAGCAGGTATAAGAGTCTTTTGTTATGTAGGCTGAGTTTCGATCGTTTGTCAAGTAGTAGAAGTTTGTAGCGTTGGTTAGTTTCTTGTCTTTTCAGTCTAGTATGGGGATTCCATGCCAACCGTTTGTCTAGGTACAGTCCAAGGTAGCGTACTTTGTCCACAGTTGGTACTGGAGTTTGGTTCATGAAGATGGGAGGTAGGATTTTCCGACTAAGAGTAAATACTATATATTTTGATTTCGTAACGTTAGTTTTTATTCGCCATTTGATGAACATAATGCTTTAATTTATGTTTTTTTTCTGAAAATTGTAGATATGGACAAAATTTAAGTATTATAATTAGCAGTTCTCAGTTATGAAAAATCAAAAAATGCCTACTCTAAGAGATCTTTGTGACTAGAAGAAGCTTTTGAGTCATACGAATGAGGCGAATCGGGCTCATTGTTTGTTGTTATTATTATTTAAGGCTGGCTTTACGTGACCAGCTGTCGAGGACGGAAGCGACTAACAAACGTACTTTGCTATAAATTTCTCAAATTAACCATTAGATAAAATCTAAGACCTAGACCGAGAATAGAACCCAGTAACATCAGTTACTACATCCTAGCTTTGCGGGTCTAGCCCCTAACTGCTCGATTGTCATGGCGCCAGTATCGTGCTCATTAAGAGTCATTGTTTATCATTTATTTTGTGTATTGCTCTAATAATAATAATAATAATAATCAAAAAACATTTCGTATTTGCAATAGATAAGCACAGAATTGCCGCATACGAAACGATCCAGGAGATTAGCGGAAATTTATATCATATTGTGGATTTCAAGGAAGGGAAAAGCAATAATGCGCTTCAAAAGTGCATAGGTCTTCCTTCTCCCTTATCACTTACAGGATATGTGTGTATATCACTTAGTGTGCTGCAGTTTATCTCGCTTTACTGTACTATTTCTAACGATGCAATCTAACGGAAGGAGATGCAAACTCCAAACACTAAGCGCTTTTCAATTCTTTACAGATTCCTAGAAAATATTACGGAGCTGTATTTTTAATACTCACCTTTTTTTTTTATGTCTTCCACGTTATTTAAGTAAAGAATAAATAACACCCAGACTGAATGGGCTATTAAAGACACTCTTGCGCTAAAGCATTGGGGCTGAATATCTGCCTGCTGTTTGGCTGAGGTAGGAGATCAATTTTTATTCCGTTTCCACTACAAGGTTAAGCACTCAAATCTGGATTTTATGTCCTGTTTCTACCCCTGAACATTAAGGGTAAACTATTATGGATAACTTATTCTCCATTTTATCTGTTATATAAACTTTAAACCTTTTTACTTATTCATGTTCAGTCGGTGAAGAACAAAAAGTGGTAAAAAGAAAAGATAAAACCTTTTTGTAAAAGAAAATAATATTTACGTCAAGGTAAGATAAATAACGAGATTTGATATTATTAATTAAGACAAATACCATCTCGAACAAAGCATACAGCAAAATAAGCCCTGGTGGAGAAATAAAGACGAAGAAAACATTGTTAGAAGTACGTATGCAATGGAGGTTGGTGAAGTAATTCTAAAAATGGTGATATCTTGCATGGTAGCACAATACACGGGCGGCTACTGCCTTGTTTTTGCTAGAATGTTTTTCTGATATAAAAGACATACAATACAAACAGGACAAAACTGGGCCGCTTTTGTACAACAAATTTCAAACAGAAATTATATTTCCTAAACAGAAAACAAAAATGTACTTTGTTGAAAAAAAAAATATGCAAGTTAATTACTTGCGATTTTTAATTTAAACGAATTTGGGGTAAGCACGTAGTGACATCTGACAGCAGTTTTGCTGTCAGAAACTTGAAATGAACTAATGAAAACATGTAATCAAGCTTTTATTTTTGGTAAATTTCACAATCGATTTTTATGTTTTGTTTGCTGCCAATCAATCTTTAATCTAAATCAATTGTTTATTAAATATTTCAGTAATTACTCTTTCAGGTTTAAACCAAGTAAATTAAATTGCTTTAATTATTTATTTAGTAAAGCTTTTGTTATGCTGTTATTTTGTTCAGTGAACAAGTAAACTTCTGTTTCATTTATTAGTAAAATTTGTTGTTAGACATCACCCTTTTTAAAACATTCATACTGTTCAACTTTTACAACACTGATTGTTTCAAAAACACAATTAACCTAACTGAAATCTGTTTCAAAAATAACTTTTTTTTAACCAACTATTGGACAATAATTTTACATTTAACAAATTGTATTACAGCTAACTTTAAGTTGTAGTAGAGAGCTTCACTGCTTTTTTAACAGCAGAATTAGAAAGACTATTCAGTGATTTCCGCTTTCCTTTCAGATTTTGGTCAAAAACCCCTCTCACAACTCTTGCATATTTCCCACCATTTATAATATTATAATATATATTATAATATTATAATTATAAAATATAATCTAAAACTCAAATGTCTTCAGCGAAGGAAGTCTACACAAAACCTTTAGACAGATATTAAATACATATAAGTTACATGATACTTTTTTAAGTTTTTTAAAATCAGATGGTATTTTCTGTAACGGGTCTGAGCATCTTCTCTGTCGATAGAAATGATTAGGACTATGTTTATATTCTATCCAGAAAAGAGAAAGGAGGAGACTGAGTGCAAGAACGGGATTCAATGGAGGTTGAGCGTTTGACTGAAATCCTTACCATGATGCCCAAGACACAAACGGGAATTAGCCTTTTGTTCTTCTAGGAGAGTTTGGATTTTTTGTTAAGTAAGCCTTTTGTCAAGTAGCAGGTTAAGATGAAACAGGAATTTTATTGTAAAAGACAGAGGAAATATGATGCGTCGAAGATAGGATTGAAGATATCTATGAGCTGTAACTGAACTTGGGAAATAAGATAGCTGCATCAACCGTACAGAGAAGAAGTATTTTCTCAGGATAAGTTGGTTATGTCTAAAGACAGTACAGTGTACAAGTTGGGACCTAGATTGCCTTGTGGTTCTCCAGCGCCAACAGAAATACCAGCCCGCTTGCATTCGAAAATACGTACAGCGTGGAGGCCCACCATGGCGGTCCGGTTTTAAGTATAACATACTAAAACCTCAACAGAATTATAATCCCAAATTAGCGCATGCAGGTTTCGTGATGTCATTGTTAAGGCTACACATTCGTGCTGAAACGTTTGGTAAGTAGAAAAAGACAAAGTTTTTAATACTTACAACCATCAAGATAGAATTTAAAACATGAAAATTGTATAACATTTATTTCAATAAAAAAAAAAAAATGAGATCAATACACGATTATGGTATTGATTTTTGTTGATAATAAGTATATATTTGATGTCTCTGAGGGTTAAATTTAAATAAACTTTTCATATCTGGCAGATAAAGTATTATGAAAGGGTTTATTGAGAAGGAGAATAATGTCTCAATAAAATTTCAGACTAACGCCCTTTAAGGGTAAGAAGGAACATGATTCTTTATATATATATATATATTACACTAACATAGAGAGATACCCGAATAAGAGATAGATAGAGTGATGGCAGAAGGAAAAAGACATGGAAAAAGAGCCAGGAATAGAGATATGTTACTACACAATTCATGCCCGACCATCTGTTAGTAGACTACTTTATTAGAATACCCGCAACTTCTTATACAGTATATAAAAATGTATGCTGCGGTGGTTGCCAAGACTCTACAACGATAGATGACTGTACACGCCAAGAATTCTCCTTCATCTTGTGATGCTTGTTTGCCCTAAGAACTCCAATACAACATATCCAGTGAATTTTACTCTTGCAAAAAAAAAAACATTGCTACAATTCTTGGTTACAATATTAAAGAACGTTATTTATTCTAAATAAATATACTATTCAATTACTTGGATTCTTTTTGTAATTCAACTAAGAGTTTAGATAAATGAATTGCTTTTCACTAAGATTTAAAATGGTTATGCACTCTTTATTTAACATGCAATGATTTCTGAAAGAAACTAGGAGATATTTCTGTGAATGTATGATAAAGAGGCGTTTAATTCTGAGGAAAACCTTTGGATAAAGTTTTCAGGAATTTCTTGCATGGCGGAGAAAAAAATAAAATAAAATAACGGTAGTTATTTTACAAGGTGTGGCTATTAAATAACAAGAATAATGCAGCTACAGAAGAACTGTGCATACGCCAAATCTTAACGACCGACAGCTGTGCAGCGTAAAGCTTTCTCTTTCGATTGCACCGTCTCACTTGCTTGTAGAGAAATCTGCTTCAACGGAACAGTCGTTTGTGTAAGAGGTGTTAGTTTCGTTTTGCCGAAAACAAGATTCTACACATGTAGTAGAGCAACGAATTGTCGTGAAATTTCACATCAAAACTTGGTAAAACCGCTACTGAAACTTATCTTTTATTAGAAAGAAGTTTATGGCGATGAATGTTAATCATGTGCGCGATTTGTTGAGTGGTTCAAGCGTTTCTAAGATGGCCGAGAAAACGTCGAAGATGATGACCGCCTGGGTCGCCCTTCCACGTCCAAAACGAATGAAAATATCGATTATAATTAATCAACATTACTACCGTGAGGTACTCGCTTAACTCCGTGAAAGAATAAGGAAAAAACAAGTCATGGGTTCTCCATCAAGACAATGCGCCGGCTCACACTGCATTGTCTGTCAAGACGTTTCCAGCCAAGTATAACCTGCCAGTTTTAGGCCATCCGCCTTATTCGCCTGTGACCTGGCCCCATGTGACTTTTATCTGTTCCCCAAAGTCAAATCTGCATTAAAAGGATCACGATTTCAGTCAGTAGTTGAAGCTGAGAATGAAAAGGCGGCACGCGTCATGCAGGAGCTCACAGAAAAAGACTTCCAGCACTGTTCCGAACAATGGTAAATTCGCATGGAGCGTTGTAGGGTTAGGAGAGGGATGTATATTGAAGGTGATAATGACTAAATATGTATACATTTAAAATAAAATGTTTTACAGCAATGTTCTCGTTATTTAATAGCCACAACTCGTATAGAATTATCTGAATCTGACATTTGGTAATAACTGGTTATTAGCAAGGATCAGCTAATCAAAAAGAAAACTGACTTAGTTTTCTTAAATTCAAAAGAAAGCAAATCAAGATTTCCTATTCACATGATATGAAATCTTCTTTGGAATGGGCAGTTGCTGAATAAGGCAAAGGAAAGTCAAGTCAAGAAATAAACTTTTCAGTTTAATTTGTGACTCTTTTCACGGTAGTTGGTACGTCACTGATAACTTAGTATATATATATATATATATATATATATATATATATATATAGCTTTGGTGTTGGCCCCCAAGGGAACGCTCTCTACAAAACTACCTCGGGAATCCACTTCTATTCTAAAACGAAGGGATCTCCTACTCATAGGGGCTATAGGAGAAGATAGAGAAGCGAGGGTTTTTGGCTTTACGACCCACTCCTCCAACCCCTTTTATAGGGTAGGTATTTGGAATGGTCGGGGGACTTAATTAGGGCCGGGACTTTAAATGGGTCATAAAGATGTCCCGCTGGCTGAGTCAGCCGCATGCAGGGGTGAGCTTACTTGCTTATAGGCAGATCTAGTTGGGGGAAGTGCCAGTGTGCCGTCTATATAGGGTAAAACGAAATTCCCTGCTTACATTTACGTAAAACTCTTTGGTTATATTATTATACTTTGGCTTTCATTGGGAATTTTCGCTAGGCCATTTTTTAGCAAATGCTTTGCTAAAATGGGTACTTTTAATACATAACTTTTGTTTTTTATTTATTTTTTAGATTTTTTAATCTAAGGCACGTCATCATCTGCGTTATTAGAGCTTTATTTCAGTGCAATGTCAGCCATCGAACAGTTTCTCTCGTTACAAACAACACTGTCTATCACAGGAGGCCAAAAAGGTTGTTTTTTTGCGTTTGTAGTGCTACAATCAGCGCGTTAGCGCTTTAAGTAACAATGATACAATAGAGTAATACATGATAAGGTAACGAGTGGAGAAGTTACCCAGTGGTAACACTCTAAAACATTAGACTATTAGTCACTCTCTTCACTTGAGAGGAAACCTCAACGTCTTTTAAGACGTCTTGTCGGGTTGTCAGGAAGAGTTCTAGAAGAAAGATTTTGACCTAGAGGATTTATATGAGATTGCAGGCTGAAGAGGATTTTTCTGTATCGTGTTTTAGCAACTTGGGTGACAAAAGGAATGAATGTTGAGGTCAGTGTGTATAGTCAGGTTGGAGACATAAAATGAAGCGTTTACGAAGTATTTTAGATAGTAGCGATTGAATTCTTTGGAGATTGGAGCGTTTGGTTGAACCCCACAGCTCTATTCCATACGCCCAGTTGGGTTTCAAAATAGAAGTATAAATCAGTCTTTTGTTATCCAGAGAGAGTTTTGGTCTATCGTCTATGAGTCTTTTAAGTAGTCGATAGCGTCTGTTTAGTTCTGTTCTTTTAAGTCTAGTGTGGGGGTTCCGAGAAAGTCTTCAGCCTAAGTAAAGCCCAAAGTAGCGGGCAACGTTCACTACTGGTAGAGGTGGCCAAAAAGGTGAAACACTCCTTCAAGCAAGAAATGAGATCGTCCGGATTAGCGCTATAAGTAACAATACAAATACAGGATAAGCAGAATCAGAAGGCGTAGTAACATGGAATAGAAAACCTAAGATGTTAAAGCGTCATAATTTTAAATAAAAATAATAATTTATTTGAATTTATAATTAAAGGCAATGATCAAATGCGTAAATTTTGTAAAAAGCTTTCTTATTTTGACTACTAATATGTGTATCAGATGACAGTTGATCTAACCAGAAAACACTATAAGATATTGAATAAAACGGATTCTCTATATTTGACTGTGAAAATTTTTATTAACTGTCATAAAAAGTTCAACTAAAAACCAAAAGAGAGTATGTTTAAACAGGGAAATTTCCCTTCAAATAGCATTATTCTACTATGAACGTTAGCCAAAGAGGGATGGATTCGATAGACTGGGGATTGTTAGATGGTTATGGGTGTAGGGCTGTAGTTGGATGGATAGGGGTGTTCGGAGGAGGTAAGAGTTGTAGAGTGGCCGTTATCGCTGGTTACTGACAGCGGTCGTTATGGAAACGGCTTCCACAACACCGCAATCCAAAAGGGAGCGCGCCCGGCAGAAGTCATATATATATATATATAAATATATATATATAACTAAACCGCACGCATAAACAAACAGAGAAAAACTGAACAGACATCATAACCTAAAACCCATGGACTGCTGGTTAATTTACAATATTGGAAAGCGATTTTGAATGTTTTGAAAACAGCGGAATCTTAGCAGTTAAAAAAAATGAAATCATTATAGCATTATCACAAAATAGAGTTTAAACAAAATTAGAGATCAATGATGCATTAAATTTTAGATTACTTTAGTTTTTTGATTAAAAATTTAATCATTTACGTTGTACAGAAAAGTAAATCTAAACTTTAAAAAAAATGTGTAAGCGTTCAATGTCTGGAATAAAAAAAAAAAAATCATAATTAAATTTCAAGTTATCAAGGAATTAAATATTTGTTCAATGAGGCTGCTTAATTTCATTTTTTAATATTCACTGATAAGTTGCTGAAAGAGCCGCTTCTTGCCTTCGTTACCATCTAATTACTATTTGTTTTCCAGGATGCTGGGTAAAAACTTAGCAAATCTCTATCAGAGATTTATTTCGCATCTGGACTAAAGCCCCACAGCTGTTTATTGACTATAAGCCTAATGCTTGAGACTATGTCAAATCTATTTATTATAAAACATTAACCGCCAGTACTAATTTTCAGCTTGTTTGTTAGTGTCAATGAGTTATTGGAATTTTCATCTTACAACAGCTAAAATTCGGAGAATATATGTAGCTACTAAGTACTCCGTGTTATCTAAAGGAAAAAAAGAACTCGAAATAGCTGCAAACTGTTAAAAAAAACGACCCCCATTTGAGATGGAAGGCTCAATAACTAGTTTGCAGAAAGGAATTTAAAACATTATGCAGTTAGAGCTTAGCGAAGTAAGACTAGCAATTGTAGGCACGGACTGTAATAGCGGCGCTGTTATTCGATACCCTTTCTCGGCGTTAAATTTTTATTTAATTTTTTGTTGAGGATAGAAAACTAATGGCTAAAAAAGCAAAAATGTTTATTATTCTTCAACGAATTCAATCTCTTCAGTCTAAAATTCTCCGCACTATCTTTAACGCTCCATTTTACGTTTCAAATCTAACCATCCACACAGACTTGGAAATTCCGTTTGTAGGTCCAGGTTGCACGAACTCGCTATAAAAGTTTTCATCAGAACTTTCACTCTCATTCCAATCCTCTTGTCCGCCACTTATCATCTCATCACCATCCAGATCATCCTCCCAGACGACTAAAACGCCAGTGGCCTCGCGATTTTCTCTCTTCTGAGGAGAGTAGCTAATCCTAGAGATGACTTAGGGAGTGTTATCGCTGGGTAACTTTTCCCCTCAATTAGTTAGTTCGATGTCAGTTATTGTCATTGTTACTTATAGCGTGTCTAGCGCTGGTGTAACTTTACAAATAACTTTACAAAAAAAAGGTTTATTATTCAGCTGTAAAAAATCTTTTTCAATTTTTATTCCTCTTTCTCCTAGTAAAAAGTGCCAAACTTTAGACATTAACTTTTTCATCGTGAGCATACGTTTTGGATTCATGAGAGCAGAATTTTTCAAAAGCAAAAAGGTCTAGGAATATTCAAATTTAGCAATCCATTTTGGTGAATTTTTGAAAAAACTTTGTCTCGGAAATTTTCATTAAATTTTGCGTATTGTAGTAACAATCACTTTTATCTACAAGGAAATTTTGAGTGATTTTGCGAGAAAAAGTGGCAACTTTTGAGAGGTAAACTTGAAAAAAAAAACTTCTGAATTTGACCAAAGACGCCTTAAGAACGGATAAAGTAATTAATGCAGATTGTTCCAAAAATCGAATACATCCTGTCTGATGGATTTTTTTTTTTTTTTTGATAAATTTATATAAAGTGTATTTTAATATTAAATGAAAATTTTTACATTAATAATAAATTAAAGTTGACTTGCTTCGGAAAAACTCTCAGAGATATATCTACTGTAAATAAAAATAAATATTAATAACTTCGCTAAATATACACTCAACATCCGGTAATTTGATATGGAGAAGGCGAAGTTTTACATGTTTAACTTCCTAAAGAACAATTTCCGCATTCACGTATTTTTTATTTTTTTTTATTTTTAAGGCAAGAATAATATGAAAAGAAGTTAATAATAGAGGCTTCTTCATTAATTAAATTCTGCTTAACAATTAAACCTTTTTCTGTATAAAATAATAAAGTGAATGTTCGTTAGTTCAAAATCTTAAATCTTCAAAAGTTCATCGCCGATTGCTTTGAAATTTGTTTTTTTTTTACAGACAGCGCCCTCCTGATAATCTCACCTGGTAATGTGGTTATTTCATAGAAATAGACGATTTCCTGGAAAATAGACGTTTATTTCTTGGAAACAAACGTTTATTTATTGGAACTAGATTATTTGCCAACTTGGGCTGGCTTGAATGATTTAGAAACGAAAATTGTATCAAACATTGGTCTACTCGCCCAAAAAGTGGAAGCATTTTCAACAGATATTATATTAGAGCTCCACCAACTCTTCTGGACTCAACCCACATTGTGTGAGTCTTTCTTCAGGAGTCTTCTTAGTTCTCAATTAATAATAACATTAATAACAATAATGATAATAATAATAATAATAATAATAATAATAATAATACGAATAATAATAATAATAATAAAGAAGTCTTTATTAGATTAAAGACTGCCTCCTGGTTAACGACCAACGGTGGACATTAAGCTTAGTATTTTCCTCTATTTTCTCGGCTGAAGAAATTCAATGAGTAAAAGGAATCCTCACGAAATACCTCCAGTAGAACTAAATTAACTTTTGAGTCGTCATGTGCATCTCAGAAAGATTCAGCAAAAAGACTTACAGCTCTTCTTTAACAGTTATTTTTGCCTATTCTTATCCTTATCCAAAAAGTTTCATAAATGAATTTGACTTGGAAAATTTCCCTTTTCCCGGTGTATAAATATTGTATTTTGCAGGAATTTTTCTCATTTTTGAAAAGTCCCTTTCCCTTCCACAAAAAAACGATGATTTAATTGTTAAGTAAGCTTTGAAATGCGAGAAACCCTTGTTTTTGCCTTATTTTGCTCAAAAATGTCTTTTTTATTGATTTTGAATGTCGAAATTTCATTTTTATCATTTATAAAAAACATCAATCTGTCAGAAATTCCCTCAGCTTCAAAATGCAAGCATTGGTTTTGCAAAAAACTGTATTGTTTTTCCATTTATTAGGCTTAATAATGCAAAAAAAAAAACGTTTTTCCCATTTTTTTGACCTGAAAATTAAAAAAAAAAAAAATCCGCAACGTAAACCGATTTGGTTTTCAGTGGATTTTGGTTAGTTTTGACCCAAATAGTAAGGAGAAAGAAATATTTTTCATGTTGGAGAACTTTTCAATTAAAATCGTTCTAGGCGAACCGTGCACACCAGATTTCTGGTCCATTTAAGTAAATTAAAATCAAATTTTATTTATGAAATTTCGATTCTTTTTCTCCAAAGCAATACTCTGATCGGGTGACTGTAATAAAGTGTTATTGCACTGTATATTAATTTCCAAAAAAATAAATAATTATTATTTTACAGCAGAACAAACCCAATAATCTTGAGCTGAGATGTAGGGGAATAGCATAGAGATTGCAAGTTCTGGTAGTTACCCCATTAGAAATAGGAGACTATATGTGTAAATCAGACTTAAAGACTTCCTATCTGAGTATTTCTGGTACAACCAGAAATACCCTTCTTAAGTTTTGTTGCATCTGGCTTTGTGTTAGATTTGTGTGCGCGTGTGTACGCGCGCTTATGTATGCTATGTATGTTTTCCAGAGGGGGGATGGGGTCCTGTTGACTTTATCGTAAATACAAGCACCCCTGCGTGTCATGTGGGATTAGCCTTGGTTAGCTACGTAACGGGTTGGGGAGGGTATAGAAGAGAAAGAGAGAAATAGACAAAGAGAGGAGAGAATATGATACGAAGAGAGCATAACCAGAGAGAAGTAGTAAAAGTTGATGTGGGGACCGTTGTTATGGTAACTGTTCACCACGGCGTTCCCTTTCTGTAGTCTATACATATAAAAGGTCGCTGGTACTGTATGTGCCTCGTAAGTGGCGCTAGTCATGCTACTAACGGGCCTCCCACGAACTATTTATATCCCTTCATATAAACTAATGAAGGGATATGGTAGCACTAATAAGGGAGTTTAGGTCTTATACTTACCCATATCGTAGGTTAGATCTTTATTAAATTAAATTAAATATCCGCTTATTAAAACTAGCACTAAAATGTCTTGAAACGAAACAGTCTCTAGAGTAATCAGTGCCAGCAGATGGTAAACCACCGTGTCTTAGAACTCTGAAATGAACTGCTGCGTTGTTTCATGTTTTAATTAAAGCATCCAAATTTCTTATTTACAACGCGCACCTGAAACCTATCAGGATTTATGGACTTGAATTAAGGGATTCCGACAAAACATTTTTGTAAATATTGGAGCCATGCTTCTTTCTGGGCCTCGCAATTAGCCATACCATTGATATTGAACTAAAATATTCCAATCATCAATGATATCATCAAAGTTCCCTACAAAAGATTTCATTTGCACATTTCTAGTCACTCAAATTCTTTTTTTTTTTTTAAAGCAATGAACGAACAATATCTTAAGGCAGGCCTTACGTCCAACTACCAATTAGGTGTCGTGGACGGAGGCGACTAGCAAACATCACAATAAAGTTCTTTTATTAACCATTAAATAAAATCCAAGGCCTTCACGTAATTGAACCTAATTCCACAAATCATCTTGGTTTAGCTGACCTCCCTATTAACCGTTAAGCTATCGCTTCCCTTTATGCTTTAATTCATCAACTCCCTTATTTATCTCTCCCAAATCACCCTAGTGATCAACTGACACCACCCTGGACACTGGCGTTTTTTCTTTTTCGAAGGTGAAGGTAGTTAAATAAAAGCAAATTTTGGAGAGTCAACACAGGATAAATACTCTCCTCACGACACGAGCGATCACACTTTTTGCTTGTTCCAGGGATTTCCTGCCATATTTTTAATTTAAAAATCAAAATAAACAAAAATGAAGTCACTTTCCCTAAAGCACGTTTCTCCTATTTAAAGTAAGCATGATCCATAATCGGGACAGAATGCTGAACCGCTCCAAGAAAGAGGATATCAAAGTGGCTTGGAACCAGGGAGCCTACCAGCGTTATCTATACTTTAGTTTTACTCATTTTATCTATAGCGTCATTCTCTGAAATATAAAGGTAAATGGAAATGCGAAATTAAGGTTAGAAAAGTCTTATCTAAGAGATAAACGCATTGATTGCTAAGTAGCAGCTTAAATGCAAATAATGTTAAGTTCTTTAAAGAAATGATTCTTACGATCAGTCAATTTTCCTAAGAAATTAACTGTAAAAGCGGTTAAAATAATCTTTTAAATTAAAACTAAGAACTAGAAGATTTTCTATGCTAGAAAGTGGCTTTATAGAAGTTTCCAAGATTATAGAAGAGTATATGAAGGTAGATCTGCATGGATATTCCAAGTTGAAAGGTTTTCTCTAGAATACATATCTTCCATTCTAGGCGACAAGAAAGCCAGCTCACTCCGGCTAACTACAGTTTCCTATATGGAAGTGTGCAAGTTCACCCTTCTTGACTTGTATTATTCCCTCAGTGATTGCCAACACTGGGCACGTACCTGTCAATTGGACAGGATAGAAAGAGTGTTGGGTACTACACGTGCAAGATTCTTCCCTTCAACCTGCCAAAGTCGTTCCAAAAAGTCTACCCATTACTTCCATACATTTTGTTCGTTCAACAGAACATTCTTAGAAAATCCTTTTTACACGTAAAATTAAATTTTATTATTTTCTACTATCTAAAATGATGGCATTAAAGTGAATGGTTCGACATTGTTTATTTTATTTATTATATTCTCTGATTTCATTCTTATTGAATGGGGCACAGCGTTGTACTTTGTGCTCCTAGTTAAACGTCACAAATATCTACAGCACGTTCAGTTCTTTTCAATTGCTGGAATTTTCAATTCTTAGTGTTACTATGATGTAGTCTTTCAGCTAATTGTTAAAAATCCCCCAACCATTTAATGTTAAACAATGGACGCTCAAAAGTACTGGCAAAAATGAGATTGCAGAGATAACACATCTTTCTCAAATGTACACCCCAAAATCATTATCTTGCTAACAGAGTTGGCAAAAGTTAATTTGATTGTTAAACTTGCTGATAAAAAGTTAGAAGTTTACTGGGTGCTCCCAGTATTTATGCTGCAATATTTTACATTCATCGTTTGAGTTGTAAAAGTATTGATTTATCTTTTACAAAAAAGAAGAAAGGCAATTATAACATTATTGGCAAGAATAAATTCAATTTGTTTGATTGGCCGGAATATTAAGGCACATGACCAGTAGGGTGCAGCACATTGCAACAGCCAATCCACCCTAATCTAATTGCATGTGACTCTTCTAGCTAGGCAATATGATTGTGTGCATTTGTCTGAAGGACGAGCCCTACAATATTTAAGGGAAAATGTTTTAAAACTTCCCTTATAGTTCTACACCAGTTCAATCAACATGTCTTCCAAGTTGAATGATAATCGAAATCATTGGAGAAAATCTTAAACATATTTGAACAGAATTCAGCGAAGTGATTACTTCTGTTTCAGACAATTTGATCACGTGGTACACGAAAAAGCGTCACACAACAAAGTTAGTTTTTCTTTTGACTTTCGATGATTTTATGGCGATGAATGTCTTATAATGGTTCAAAAAACAAATTCTCACTATTTCTGATTCAACAATTTGAAAAAAAGTGAACGAAGTTCAAGTTATAATGAAATTTCTCAAATAACTTCCTGCAATAAATGAATACTGGTTATTAATAGCTACTACAAGAGATATTGGAATTTCGATATACATTAAAGACTATTTTTCATCCCATCAGAAAGAATATTAATTGAAACTTTTCATACCAAAATTCATTTTAAAACTTAATTAACTATTAAAGCAAAGTAATCGTTTATTTTAAAGCAGGACTTAATATTTAACTACCAAATTAGTTGCCTAATTAACAGTTATAACCATCGCAAATTGAAAATTCTTGAAAAATAATTGTGCAAAAAAAACATTCTCAATTTTTCATTACAATATTACCATCAGCTGCTTAGAAAAAAAATGTAACATTTATCTGAAAATATATCTATACGACTCTTGTCAAGAAATTTTTTTTTTTTTTTAATCGTCTTAGTTTGATTCATTAAGAATAAAATTAAAAAAGTTTTGAGTTATTCTATGTTCTCTAAAAAGCAGCTGGTTCTGTTATCTTAAGTCAGAAAATGTCTGCTTTACAAGGTAACAGCTTTGTTTTGGTCATGCTGGAGAGTAAATATACTCTGCATGTATGTATGTAAAATTTAAAATACTTTCATGTTCGCTTTCATGCACCTGGGGAAAATTTTAAGCCATTTTTAGTTTTAGAATAAAACACGTAATTAGTTCAAAGCGTGCAAGCACACAAATAAGAGTATATTCTTCCTACAAAACTTAAAAACAACTTAGAGCTCTCAAAAGACTTCTCTTCTTAAAAAGTAATCAACTAATGCTGTTTCATGTGCGTTTATGTCGGCTCCGTAAGATACACTACCATCATAACCCATTTCTATTGGTTTAAAAATTAGAAATTAATTATAAAATACTTTTTAATTTTTATAATAAAATTTGGTACAATCTTTGCCCTGTTCTTTTAAAAGAAATGTTGGCTTCAATTAAAAGACTTTTATTGGGCATTGTAAGTTTCAGTGAGGAGAAGTGCTGTAGAGTATAAAAGGGAATCTAATGTTTCGGACGACTTGCTTTCCTTTCTTTCCCAAGGTATCATCCTTTTCTCATTTACTTCCCAACCATTAGCTACAGGACGTGGAAAATCGTGATTCTTTTTCCACCCGCACTCAGAGTAAAAAACCTTCACAACCTACTGAACTTTTTTGTATTGAACGGTCCACACATAGGTTTTACTTTGTGATTTTATTATTTGTTTTTTCACTAAGAAGGTTTAAACATTATCTAGTGTAATGTGTAATATGTCTTTTGTGTTTTTTCCATTTATAAATTTTACAAGTGAGCAGCTAGTGGTAATAACTAGTAAAAAAGATGAAGAAATGAAAGATGAAAAGATCTGCGTTAGGAAACTGAAATTGTGATTTAGTTATGTTCGTTTTTGCCTTCTTTTTTTCCAACTTTTGTTTTCACAACTGCAGTAGATTTGCATGTGAAACAGATGCATTATAGATACCATTATATGAGCAGCACGAGGGGAGAATTCACCCAATGGTGAAACTCCTATCACAAGAAAAGAGTGCTTACACTAATAAGCACTGGCACTTCATTAAGGAAATCCCATGGCTATCGTCTTACAGGATTTTCTGGCAATGCAAGTTGGGTAAAACTATTGGGTTAAGATGTGAGGGAAACTGAAGCGAGAAATTTGGCACGGCGAGATCTTGCCGATTCAGAAGTGTAGGTAAGTAAGAAGGAAGATCTCGGTGCAAGGTAGGAGGATTTCTTTTTCGTTAAAGCCATCTTGAAAGATCATTGTCGTCGAACAATGAGGGCAAGGAGTCCCTTGATAATAATTTTTCAGTGTGTGAGAGGGTTATTTAGTTTATTATTAATTGATTAAAAAAACAAAAACAAAAAATTAAAAAGGGAGATGTTAAAACATCAATTAAAACTTGGTTTTACAGCAAAATTGCTGTTTGAGAATTTTGTAAAGTTGAGTGCCCAATGCAATTTGAATTGGTGATGCACTGTAGTGATTTAAAAATTTAATAAAAATACAAGGAAGGAATTGAGAAGCTTGAAAATTAGACAAATCGGAATTAAACGTTCCCTAGATTTAACTCTTTTATGAGTAGCTACAGAATCTGATGGTTTAACAGCACTAGAAAACTTGTAGTGTCCCATTCCATAAAATGGAACTTACATGACTTTGAAACGGTCTCCAAAAGGCAATAAAAGACCATCTCTCTAGAATTGACACCTCGACAAAAGGCAAAAAAAAGAGATTGAAGAATGTCATACACTTATGTATAACACTTGTGCATGTTTCATCAATTCCGATAAAAAAGTTAACATAGAATACTTTGCCATCAATACACTCAAAACCACAGGGTGGGTTACACCGGCTCTTACTACACCACGAAAGTAATGCTCTTCATGAAGTAGAACTTTTAAAGAGTGTATAATTCGAGTTAGCTCCAATTGGCGAACTATTGTATAATTTTAAGTAAGTTACATTTCAGTTTTATTATTTCTTTTAAATTTATAATACACAAGTGGCCCTGACGGTGCAGCCAGCCCTTAGCAAGCAATATGCAGTGATTTCTTTTTCAAGAAAACGTAAAAGTCTCAACTTTTAACAATAGTTGTTTGTTAATAGTTCTTCTTGAACTTTTTTCACAGTTAAAACTGGATACAGACACTTTTTTAGAGAAAGTTTAAAGTCGTAAGATGTTGAATTTACTAAGTTTTAAAAGTTTAGGGAGCGAAATTTGTGTAAGTGCATCATTACTCGGCAATTTATTTTTGCTGGAGTATATTCTAAGAGAGAGAGGTAGCTTCGTTCTGAAACTTTTCTTGAGGAAAAAGGTAAGGCTTTTATTCATTGTTCTAAAAATATACGCAAGATATTTTTCTGCATTCGAAGATATCGTCGAAGTGTAGTTTACTACATATTTAAGGGGAGATATAATCAATAAAAGACGTCCTATCCTGAAGGACAAACACATAATTGTTTATCGCAAAAGAGGCTACAGCAGAGAAAGCCATGAATGAAAGAGCAAAGGGCGCAAGAAGAAGAATAAGATGATTTGATGGAAAGTCTTAGGCAAACCTGTGTAAAGAGATGTCTCTAGAAGTCATCGAGGAGTTTGGAATTATATTACTGGGAAAGTCCATTCCTGTGTTAAGAACGGGATCACTGTTTGTAAGGATTTCAATTACGTAAGGATGTTATTCGTAATGAGATCTGGTACAAGTCACAAACGCCCCTATACCTTTATAGTAGAGGTTTAAGAATAACGGAACAATCTTTCTACATTCAATGACAAAGCTCTCTTTTAAAAAGCTTTCAAATTAGAAAGACTAGATTGGTAGGCAGAGTCGTATCTAAAAACAAAAATTAAATATTTCTACCTAATTAATCACTGTACAGTAAATGTTATTGCATACTTTAATAAGTTCAAGGATCATTTATTTACATAAAGACTGTCGGAGGAATTTAAACAGAAACATTTCCTGAGGTTGTAGCGATCATTTTTTTATCAATGTACTCGAAGAGGAGAAAGTGAAGGTGCCGCCCATATGTGTAAAAAATTCTTTGTGAGAGAACAATTCCACTTGTATCTACTAGCCTTGTTATTTAAAGACAGTTAAAAAATTAATAAATTACAAGAAAAAGAACTGAAACTAAAGATTAGTTCCTCAGTTGCATTCCTTAAAAAAAAAAGTCCAATTATAAAAATGTTTTCCTTATAAACCCTTTTATAATTAAAGGATATGAGTAATTACTCATTCACCTAAGTTCAATTTATGACAAGCAATCGCTAATGACAGATATTGTTAGAAAAGATGCAAAAAAACATGTTGGTTTAGTAAAGAAAGTAATGGCCTATTTCCGTTCAAATTGTGTTTGTTTCGTACACTTCAATCGGAAATAGATAATGAAAACTCGTCTTCCTACTATTAAAGTTTTTCATTCAATTTTAGGATTTGATTTTGGAATCCTAACTTCTATGTTGTTAAACATCCTGAATCAGTTAGTTTGGCAATTCCTTTTGAAAGATATTCAAAGAACTATTAATACAGAAAATATTATTTGAGGTTGAAATGCTTCTAAGCAAGGTGTTAGAAGAATGATTAATTAGTAAGTAGTTGAGAATATTCTTTGTCGAATATAATACTTTTAGAATTTTACTTTTAGTCATAAATATGGTCTTCCAGAATTCTGGTTTCCCATAAATTAGAGTAGTCGAACTGGCTGACGGAAATCATTAACTCTACAGAACTAAAATGTTGTTATATCCGCTTTTTAAACTCAGTTTTCTTGCTAGTTAATCATTATATATGAGTTAGTCCACTTCAAACGACTAATCTTCTAATTCACTGGCTTAACAACCGACAGACAATGCTGGTAGTGGTCTATATCATAGCGTTCAGGAGTTTCTATGCAGATCGAAAGATTCTATGGTAAAAGCCGTGGATAAGTAATCAGCCGAGGAACAACGGAAACACTGTTCCAGGATCTAAATCCGTTTATTTCCCTCTGAAAAGTCTGCATACTTTCTCATTGTTTCTTTCCAGGTCTTCTTAAGAGTTTTGGCACCGCTATTTCCGTTATAGGTAGGTGGTCTTCTTGCAATTGACAACTACAATTGACTGTTCTCCATAATCCTTTCATAGTATAACTTGGCATCATCTGACATCCAAACAAGGGCACAGGATTTGACTTTTAGTAGGGGGACTTTTTCTTCCAGAAGTATTGCAGTTTCTTGGAGGATTATTTTTGTAACCTGATTCTGGGCACTTAAATATTCTATAGTCTATACAAATCAAATTATAAAATCCCTATAAGTCTATATATATTTATATAAGTTTGAGCCTGAGTCAAGTGAACTCCTATGATATGATGGAACGTTTCCTATTTCGTCTATCATTCGTGGCACCTAACATCTTGAATAACAGAACCTTTAACTGTATACTTTGCATAATTCTTTGGCAGATCACCTGGCCTTGTAGCGTTACCATAAATCCCTCGAGTTAAAATAACAAATCCATTTCTGTATTAGGCACTTCATTTCTAAAAAAAAAGTTAGTTACTTTTCTTTTTTTAAAAAATATGCCTTTTTGAGAGGCTCATGCTATGAGACAGCAAGGGAATGTCAAAAACTTTCCCTTATCTAGACCGGCCTTCTGCGTCTAGTACTACTTCTTGTAATGTAGGTTACTAATAGAATAGAATAAATTATTTTTTCTGCAACCATGTGGGGAAGTTCTCATTACTCAATTAAAATCAGCTGTGTAATGCCCAACTTCCCACACTAGTGGGGAAAAATTCCCATTAGTGTCACTTTCCTCACTAGTGAGTGGAAAAACTTTATTGTGCTTCCTTGATATAAGAAGTTTTGTTATTAACATAAATATTTTCTGTAAAACTTTAATAAGCTTATTTAACGTAACTAAATAATTAAAAAACGAATATTAAACAATAAAATAAAAATTGAAAGGAATATAGAAATAAAAATAATACTTTAATAAATAATTAGATATTTTTAATTAAAACAGTTAAAAAGGTTATAGTGTTACCTTACAGAAATTTAAAATGGATTCTAGTGATTCCTGTTTAGAAAACACTCCTCCATCAATAAAAGAAACAGCAGAAAATGTAATAAGTAATGTGAATACGTAAGTAATGTAAATAATTGTAATATAACAATAAATGTTTATAATAAATAAATTACTTTTTGTAGACTGTAAAAATGAAATTTTTAATTTTTTTAGTTAATAAATCTAGTGGTTGCAGAAAAAATATAATATTTAACTCGAGTGTCAAGTATTTTCCTCACACTCGGCAATTTGCACTTGCACTCGCCTCGCTTCGCTCGCTCGTGCGTGCAAACCCTGCGTGAGGAAAAGTACTACTTTCCACACTTGTTAAATAAATAACTATTGTAGTCCAGTAAAATTAGAACATTTACCGATAGTAAAAATTCTCTAAATATCCACGTAAGAGAAAAAGTCTAGGCTGAATATATTAAATAAAATCCATGGCCAAGCCCTGCAATCACGCGATACTCCCTCAGTAATTTTGGCGCCTTAGTATTGAAATATTGATGTCAGTAAAACATTAATAAAATCCACAAGCTTTTCAATACTTTCCCCATCACAGTCAATAATGGTAATTTTAAATTTTTTAAATGTTTAGAATCATGTAAAAAAGAATAATTTCGATATTGAAACCAAGTACAAAAATGATATTTGCTCTCATAACAAGGAAGATAAATTGTATTAGGCTATTTTCAAAAAAATGTAAGCCATTAAACTTTAAAAGAGCAAAAGAAGATAAAGGCTATATTTGTGTTCCGTAACGACATTAGTTAACACAGATTGAACTACAGTAGCCCAGCAAGTATTGATCACGCGAGATTTATATATATCCACCGTCCAAACAACAGTAAATACTAAACAGTACTTTTGGTGTAAGAAACAAGTAATCAAATTATTAATTTTTTGCCTGATTTTGTTAATAAGTCGTTTTATTGACAAAAGAAATCTTTAAATAGCCATATTTTGTGTTCTACGTTTTAAGAATGGAAATCAAAATTTACTTCTTTTACACATCGGTTCTGTAAATTTTCTTTATACATTGAAACGACTTCATCCAATCATTTTCCGAAAGAGAAATAAGTTTCTCAAACCCTAAACCAACTTCTTTTAGATAAGAATTTCATTTAAAAAACCCCTGATTCACGTTTTGTTGGCAGGATGTTATATTTTATGGGTTTTCTTTAGTATTTATCTTTGTAAACAACAAAACTTGGTAATAAATTTTTTAACTGGTAAGAAAATTTTGAAAGGTAATTATACTAAAGTTATTTAATCAACTGTCAAGTTCATTAACCAGAAAGTGACTAATCAAATTTGTAAATCATTTGAGCGAGCGACTTCACTAAAATCCTTAAGAGATGAAACACTCTCAGAACATACACATGCCTGGACTATAATCTCTCAGTTGATCGCTCCTACTATGCTTTCACTAAGTAGTTATATACAATTTGTACGAAAGCCCTGAAGGGATGATGATAATCTATTTATATAACAGTTGGTAGATATGGCCTATTTACAGGGGAAAAATAATATTAAATAGGAGGAGCCCTCCTTTTTTCTCTCTTGATCAGGTTACCAGTGCCCTCGCCTCACGTGTAGTACACAATCATATGGCCACTATTCTGTGCGTAATGAAATTGTTTTGTGTTTAAGCTATAGAAGTTACATTTAAATGTTAATTTTCTTTGATAAAGTTATGTGACAGTTAATGAAATCTTTTAGTGAATTAGTTTTTCTGAGATTTAAATGGTTATACTCTTTTATTCAGTGGCTCAAGCTACTTCTAAGATATGTTTTCTCTTTCCGACTCATCTTTTAACAAACACGTCAAAGGGAGGTTAGCCTTTTTTTTAAAAAATGTTGAAGAATGATTAACCAAAATAAAATTCCATTAACAAAATCCATGGATCGAATGAAAACATCATCGGGTGGATCAAGATGCTTATGTGACCGTTACAAAAAGTGACATTCGTGAAAAACCTTTAAATGGTGTTTTTCTTCACTTGGCTTCACTGGAATAATTTTCTTTTTGGGGTTACCCAAAATTCTTTTAATGGATACCGTAAAATGTAAAATCGATTTCAAAGAAAGTTTCAATTTCTAATCAATTTGAGTGATTCAAAAAAGTAGAAATATTTTGGTTTCTTCCTGCAAAAAAAAATATGTCAACTATTTGACCCCATTAGCAAAAACTATGGTTAATTTTCAACCGTTTCAGTGAAAAACTCCTTTCATCATTTTTTAAAGTTATTATTCTAAAAAAAAAATGACCTAATGAGAAAGAAAAAAGTAAATGAGTAAGACAAAAAGAAAATACAAAAATTGAAATTGCGAAATAAAAATCTTTTCCAAGGAAAACCTCTCTGATTTTATTATTTTCAGGTTATCACAACTTTTCTTATTTATAAAAAAATGTACAAAGAGCATAAGGACTTAAAAGTGAGTTCACTGAATAACGTATAAAAGATCTGGCAGTTTATTGGCTTAAAAAAGTATCTGAGTTAAGAATTTTATTTCATCAAAAGCTTTCACTTCACCTATAAATAAATGGTAAAATAACAAATCCTCTCTTGTGAATTTAATGTTCCTTCGATTGGTAAAATAAATGTGGTAATATTAACTGTAGGAGTTGAGACCATTTAAATGGTCAAAATTTGAAAGATTTAAAAAATTGAACCATGGTTTACACCTATTTCCAGATTTCGTCCAAATATTGTGCATCCTGAATGCATTGTCTATAAACTTTTAATCTTTTTGCATTTAGATCTTTATTAGAAATATTTTATTTCTATAAAAATTACTTTACATATTCAAAGAACTAGGCAATTGCAGAATAACTATGAAGTTTTTATTAGTTTTCCACAAACATTTCCGGTATATAGTTATTCCATACAGAACTCTGTCCCAGACTGTACAGCAGACATAATGAACATGACCTTTCACAGAGCAAAGGAAATGCTAAATTAGTGTAAAAGAGGAAATATCAAAAGCAAGCAACATTTAGCCCCTAGTTTATCCTTGAACTATGCGCATTTCTATTTTTTTTTTATGGTGTATGAATTATGGTACAATGGGTGTGGTTCTTTTGTTTCCTTCCCAAAAATGGTCAAATAACACTCAAGAGATATTTTATTTACTTTGTAATGCCTGAGATAGGTTGCAAATATGTGATTCTCTTTGTAATATTTACTTTCTCTTTGGGGCATCTTCTCTAAATTTATTGTTTTTTGTTTTCTATTTTCTCTTACGCTAAATAGAAAATGTAAGTTAAGATGGAAACTTTCTTAGTTCAATTTCATCTCTTAGTTTTTATCTTGACCACCCAAAAAACAAAAACCAAGTTTTTTATTCACTTGTGTGGGTGGATTTTTGTGATTCTATGATTTGATTAAAATATCAAAGGAAGTTCTGGCTCAATTATTCCGCTTCATTGGCACTAAGTTCTTGCTGAAGAAGACTACGACTACAAATATTTCATCATTTTACAAAGAATTTATTAAAAATTAAATCGCTTAGTAACTAAAAAAGAAAAATAATTCATCAATAAATTTCCTTAGTTCTTAATTTTGTAGCTAACTTTAATAAAAGAATGCATGTAGTTAGAACATTTATTACAGAGATATACTTGAGAACAATTTATCGGCCCAGTTAATCCCTCGTGAAGAGGGAATTTCTGTAAGCGAGATTATCCTATACGCTGGATAGTATAGAGTATGTGCTATATAAATTATATGTAAAACATAATTTACATTCTCGTGCCAGCTACATACCCACTGACATACTCGTATAACTTGGCAGAAATGTGCATTTATCTTGGGGTCCTCATGTTACCGAGAAATTTTAACATAAGAACAGTTAGGTTTTACAACAAATGGATTTGTACAACAAATGTTGTAAATTTTTATTATTTATATTATAACATTGCCATAGTTAAATGGGAAATGAGAGCTGAAATTGCCGATGGAGGCACGTGTCTTTGTTTAATTCACTGTGGTTGATATATTTGGTCATTTTTTTGAATTATGAGGAAAACGTTTAAGCTCTTAGCGACTGATGTGTATTAAAATTGGTCTATAATGGCATAACTAGTACATGAAAAACTAGTTCCTAAGTTTTCTAGGCTTTGGAATCTTATCAAGACTTCCGTTGATGGTTGAAGGCTTACTTTTGAACACTTTGCAGGTGCTTTTTTCTTTGATTTTTTAAAGGTTAGATTCAAATTTTCAAAATGCAAATTTTATCTATACATACTCTTGAACATTTAGGATTCTAGCCATGGACTTACTAGGTGCAAAGTGTTCTTTATAGTAGTTTCCACGTCATACCCTGGCAAAAACTTAACTTCAAGTGCAGTAAGCAATGCTTATGTGTGTTTCAAAGAAGAAAACTTCAATACAAAAAAAAAAGTTGGGTTGCATTCTACAAGATACAAATAATTGAAGAAATAAGACTTTAATGTTAAAAAAGTTCAAAAAAAGCCAAAAATAGTGGCGAGGAATTGATAAAAGAAATAATAAAGTAGTTAAAAATAATAAAATTAACTTATTTCCTATTAGGAAAACTAGCCGGTAATACAATATATTTTAATAATAGTGATAGTTTTGAATTCCCCGAATGATGATGGTAAGGAAGTCTAAAATGTAGGCAGCAGGAAGTCCTGCTACAGTACAGGTTCTCTATAAATTAGTTGCGAAAAGTGTAGTTAAGTCAGTCGGCCGTTTAGTAAAAGTGGACTTGAAAGTCAATGAATATGTAAACTTTGGTAGAAGAACTTCATTTTATTGAGGATATAAGATGTGGCATTATGCCTGAGAGATTTCCTAATCCTACTTTCATAGTTCAACCAACTATTGAGAATTGAGGTATGAAATAAGAAAGAGAGGATGAGAAAGGGTTAGTTAAAGAGCGAACGATGGGAGATAGTGACCTAACTAAGGAAGTGAATCCCTAAGGAAGTACTGGAGGAAAGACACTTCTTTGGAGATTTAGTCATCCTAGAGCGCATCTACAAAGTATTGTAGATCTGCAGAGTACAGATATACTGGCAGTTACCTGGGTTTGGCACCAGTTCAATCAAACTGCACATTCACAAAAACTGTTGTTTTTACACACTGTCATCCAAGTGTTCTACCACAAGAGATGTTATGTCTTAGTGGATTTGACTTTTTCACCACTCACATTTTCAAAGCCTTTAAAGAGATTCAGCTAAAAAAAAAAACTGTTGAAGTTTTTACGGAAACAACAGAACATTTGTAAAGAAGAATAAAAAATAATTTAAAAAAAATTGGTATAAGATAATTGGCAAAGAAAATGACGATTGGCAAAGAGTGATAGCGACTAGGATTCCTTGCGGGACTGTAGCATCAAGGAGTACGGTAAAGTTTTCTGCCAATATCTTCCAGGAGTTTTATCCCTAACCTTTTAGTATACAGGCACATCTACATAAAATTCCGAATCGAATGACACCTCATTCATGAAAATCGGTTCACGCGTTTAGGCGCTACGTTGTTTACAAAAAAGGTAACAACAAGAACAAGAACATTTTTTGAAAAAGCGGTTTTTGCTCATTTTCGGCAACTTTTTTCTCGAAACCTATTAGATCTGGGTCGTTGCAAAAAAATTACAGTTATAAAGGAGGGTTTGCCCTTTATTTTAAAGAAAATTTGGGAATTTTATCTTTTACAGAAAAAGAGAAAACAATTGTCAAAGTTAGTGCTGCACGAGAAACGAGACAAATCTCGGTCTCGGTCTCGGTACCGAGACTGAGACCGAGACCGAGACGAGACTTGAGCAACCGAGACCGAGATCGAGACATGATATATATCTCGTCGAGAAATCTCGGTTTTTCAAATATTAATTTTTAGCTACAAAAATATAAAATTGTGTTCTTTATTAATAAATAATCATTACGGGTATTGAATTAATTATTAAAAGTTACGATTTTATTATATATATTCAATATTACTACATCTATTTGACTTCAAATTACATAAGTAAAGTAAGCAAAGTATTGCCCAAACATTGATACATAAAAGAGCTTTTACTGAGTCAGAAGTTAGAGAAGATCTTCTATTGGTCATTATCATCGCAGCTTGCGAAAATAATCTTTCCGATGGCACTGAAGTTGCACAGATGCTAAAAATATCTTTGGCCATTCTAGACAAATTTTTGAAGGAATTCTCAAGTGTTTTCCACCATTCTAAAATGTCAACGTCTACTGGTGCTTGGTCTAATTTGGTGTAATTAATTATTTCTGTCTTCCATGCTTCGGAGATATTTGCTGATTTTTGAGCAAATGGTGCAAAAATATTGATGCTGTCGTCGTCATCGTCAAAAGGTGACTCATCAGATTCTTTATCTTCTCCAACAGCCATAACTAATGGAGCGGGAAGTTTGTTGGGAGGTGTATTTTTTATTTCACGAATCGACTTGTTATGGCAGGCAGATATGTTATTTGGGTCTTTCATTTGGCGCGTTTTTAACATCTTTTTGAAATTATATAAAGATATATAACATTAATAATAATATATGATGCATTAAAGTGTAAGTAGTTGTCTTCTTTTACACACATTTTCATTACCAATATATAAATTAAAATAATTATTAGAAAATAATTACATTTTTTGAAAAGATTATTAATAGCAAACCGCTTTTAATACTTAAACAAAAATTCAAAAAACCGAGACCAAGATATCTCGACGAGACCGAGACCGAGACTTGAGCGACCGAGACCGAGATCGAGACTGCATAAAGTCTCGCCTCGTCTCGGTCTCGTGCAGCACTAGTCAAAGTTGGGTGTTTTTCAACATTACGCTTTTTCGTGTCCTACCGGACAGTTTTAATTTGAATCTTAGACAAGTAAAGAGAAATCATTGAAGACTGAAGAATTTCAATCGTAGCCAATTGAAAGAGGAATGAAAAGAAGACAGGTGATTGTTCTAACTATAGATCACGATAGCCAAAAAATATTAAGGGTTAGAGAACATTAAATAAATAAATATATAAAAATGAATTCTATGAAATAAAAAGAAATCTCTCTAATTGAGTTTTCTAACTCAGCAAATTAGAATACAATTTTCAATACTTTTGTTCCTTTTTTTAGAAACAAAACCAGTATAATTTCTAGTTATTTACTGAAAACAAAGTGAACGTATTAAATTCACATTCCTAATAAGGAACAAAAGCAAACAATAAAACAAAAAAGTAGCCTCGATTAGGTTTTCCCATGGATTGCAAATTAGCACAATGTTTTATTACCTTTCTACATGGAAATTTATAGGGACCGCCGCTGGTTCTCTAGAGAGTATTTGGTTTTATTAGCGAGGAGAAGTAGTTTATTGGATCATTAACCTGTTGTTACGTTAAATTGGATTTTACATTGTTTACTAGAATTTACTGAGTGGAATTTTAAACTAAATTAAGTTTTAACGAGAATTAGGTTGAGTTTTAAATGTTCTTTTTTATTTTTTTATTTTGCTTTCATTTACTACTGATTTTAAGAGGAAGTTCAGCGATCGAGTCTCAACTTTCTACTCAGAACTCTCACAGGAAATGTACATCCCCTGAGTCCACAAAAAAGTGGTTTTTATAAAAAAGGTCACTGTAAAGATTAAAAGTTCTGTTATTGTAGAGTATGTATTACTTAGATACATCGTTTCCTAATCTTTTTTTTTGGCTCGCGTACCACTTGGTAGTACATCATGCTAAATTGTACTACTTCGTAAAAATGATTGTATTTCGTGAAATTTGTGTTTTACGAGTGTGTTATTTTATTATTATTATCTTTATTTGTATAGAGATACAATGTATCTGTTACAATGGAGTTCCAAGTTCATATTAACTTTATAAACTTTGTAAAGTGTAAGATCTTAGTTTTAAAACCTTTTTTTTAATAATAGCGTACATATTAAAAATTCAAGGCGCCACGGTAGCCGAGCGGTTAGAGGCGAGACCTGCGAAGCTAATATGTATTGTGGTACTGGGTTCGATTCCCGGTCTTCAGGCCTTGGATTTTATTTAATGGTTAATAAAAGAAATTTACAGTAAAGTATGTTTGCTAGTCGCCTCCGTCCACGACACCTAATTGGTAGTTGGACGTTAAGCCCCGCCTGAAAAAATAGGCGATTACTTTACTTACTTACTTACTAAAAATTCAAAACTTCAAAAATTATTAATTAATTTACAAAGTTCTTCTTTAGGATTATTATATTTGTGCCCAAATCTTCTAAATTAATTTCTTTTAAGAATTCAACTACCTGTAAGTACCAATTAAATTTAATGTTGCTTGGGTAGAGCTTACTCATTATAATCAGTCTCTTTACACAGTTATCATTTAAGTTCTGTCACATGATAATTCTATTAAATTTTCTTTATCATTTATTGATAATGATGTAGCTTTTCCTAAATTTTCTTAATGAAAGGGGGTTGTCATTTGTGTTTTCAGGTTTTAGAAAATACTCCATGAAAGACAATTTTAATCCTTATTAAATGTGCTATTATATTTTCTCGTATATCTTGAGACAGACTAACCTTATTACAACTTGACTGTATATTATTAATTAAAATAATTTTTATATATATTGTAGTAAAAAACGTTTCTATGATAAATTTATGCTTTAATTTTTTATGTCCGCCATTATTGATTATTTTTCGTGTACCACCAACCAGCAACACGCGTACCATAGGTTGGGAAACGTTGACTTAGAACAGTGATTCTCAAACACTTTGTCTCGGGCACTTTTGCGTGCCGCGAAAGTTTTGAAAGTATGCCGCCAAATTTTAGAAATGCATACAATAAAAATTATATATTAAATAATGTAGAAGACGATATGAGAGTAGCATTATCATTTATATACGACCAAATATAAACTGTAATTATCAAAAAACATCAAGCACAAATTTCTCATTAAAAGTATTCTTATTATTAACTTGTAATTAATCCCTTAATAAACATATACTGTTGTTTTTGTAGTACAATATTATTTTATTTTATATTGAAAATAAACTATTTCACACAGTGTATTATGGATAAGTAAAATACTTTTTAACTTATTGTTAGTGTACCGCCAAATTTTGAAATTGTTAAAAGTGTGCCGCGACAAAAAAAAAGGTTGAGAATCACTGATTTAGAAAACAAGAATTGCATCAAAACCTATGCGAAGATTTCAGTTAGAACCCAGTTGCTGGCATGTACATATATCGTATCTCCTTAGGAGCTTTTTTCTAGCTCACTGTCCGGTGATGGACAAGAGCCTTTAACAAGAGAACAAGAGTCTGGGCGGCTGACAGTTCACTGGAAAAAAACCATTGGGCGCAAATGATCCTAGACGCTGTCGCGCCTTAACTTAAAATAAGTAACTAAATGAATGAGCGTGTTATAACCTATTCTCAAAAAGCAGGAGTTCCATAATTATTCAGTTTACAGTTGAACAAAAAAAAAATATTCATTTATCATTGAACTTTAACTAAAAGACAACAGATTTTGAACTGGCAAGGACTCTGATTGATGATATAAAGTTTAATGAATTATAGAGATGAATATTTCCTGAATCCGCTTTTTGAGATGTCAACTCTAATTAGGATTGCAATACGAGAATTGAAACAATATAATCTTCTCTATTTCTCGTAAAAGTAAGATAAAATGGCGTAAATCACTCACACACCTCGTAACTTACAAGATTTTCACTCACAGCTACTAAATGGCCTTTTCTTTGTCCATGGCACAAAATCGATGCTATAAATTGAATTCTCCCTAATACTGTTTAGATCCGTACTTTACATTAAACGGCACTTCAAAGAAAGGAATGTTGCGGCTTTTCTAGAATTCCTCTAAAATAAATATACCCAGGAGACAAAGCTTCAAATAAACATTCATTAAATTAAAAGTTTAAAGATATGCATCGGTAGTAAGATGAGTGCTGATACTTTTTCTGTGACAATTTTATGTCGATTAATCGAGTACCAAGAATCTAAAATGTAACAAATATTTGTGCAGAATAACAGCAAACCTTGGTCATAAGTGACGCCAAGAATCCTGTGGCGATTATGAAATAGAATCTAAAAAGACAAATAACAGAGTCATTTGACTCGTTTTCAGGGAGTTATTACTTAATGCAAATAATCAAATAAACTTACTAAGCCCCACTATCCATATGTTTTAAAATATCACACCAACTCACCTGTAACAAACAAAATAAAGTACTTATTAATGGTAAAATTAAAAAAGATTCGTAGTAATTTTTAAATTAAGGATTAATGTATAAAGTAAAGTAATTGCCTATTTTTTCAGACAGACTTTACGTCCAACTACCAATTAGGTGTCTTGGACGGAGGCGACTAGCAAACATACTTTACTGCAAATTTCTTTTATTAACCAATAAATAAAATCCAAGGCCTAAGACCGGGAATCGAACCCAGTACCACGATACATATTAGCTTTACAGGTCTCGCCTCTAACCGCTCGGCTACCGTGGCGCCTCAAAGGATTAATATATGCAAGACATTTATGGGGGAAGGGATTAGCTATATGTTTAGCGTACTGGATTCCCACTCGGAGATCTCAGGTTCGAATCCAGCTTCAAAACCTACACTTTTTCTTTTCGTAGGAGCTTCTTATCGAAGTCTAGAGGCTGGTAGTGCGCTAAAAGAAAAAAGCTCCAAGCGCCAAGGTGACCACTAAATAAATAATCCGGTAATTGGTATCCGATTTCCACTTATTCTCAAAGTTGTAACTTATTCTCGAAAAAACTTATTTTATTCTTATTAATACCATACTTGATGAAACCATTGACATTAATTAAAAGAAATTTGATTGATAAAACAATTTTAAATCAATGAAATGTAAAGAAAATTGAAAAAGTTTAGCAAGATAATCTTGAAAATGGCGACTGAAAACAAAAACTAAAAGAAAATTGTGAATCCTTAAATCCTGTATTGCCCTTGAAAACTAAGTTTGTAAGGGATCGCCTTATGACCCGTCCTGTTCTCTTAAAAACCACGAAGTTTTTATTTTACAAAAAATGTCTCCACACTTGGAAACATAACTAAACAAGTAATAGATAAATAATTTTTCAATAAAAACAAAAAATTGAGTTTAGAGTAAAACTGCGGTTTTATATTTGATAATTAATGAATCTAAACTCTAGAATTTAAGAATGTAAAAAAGGTTATCACAGATTTGGTTTGTCTAGTAGATACAAGAAAATGTAAAAAAAAAAAGTAGATAACTAACTAATAGTGGGAGAAAATGAAATAAATGATGAACTAGAGTGGAGAGTGTATTTTAGTGTGTCTCCTCTTAGAAGATACGAACGGCAACCACCTACACTATCCCACACTTTAGGTATACACTAGTGGATGGACAAGAAGGTTAATGAATAAATTATAGAAGATAGGGCGTTAAATATTCAAATTGTTTTTGTTTATTCATGAGAGGCTGATAGAGACGGGGGATGGACAGAAGAGACAAGACGGGAAGAGATTCAAGAGATCCACAGGAGAGAAGAAGATTTGCCCAGCATCACTGGAGTTTTATTTTTTCCAACTCACTTAAAAATTCTTTTTGACCTCACTTATTTCATGAAAAAATAAAAAAAAACCTTTAAATAACATCTTTTCATTTAAATTATTTACATTAAATTTATCTTCAAAAAGATGTCTCTTTAGTTCTAACTTATTTAACATTCTGCATAATTAAACAATAATTTGTAGAATGTAAAATAGACTGAAGTAAATTACTGTTTTGTTGCAAAACTATTCTGGGCTTTATTAATCCAATTCTACTTTCTATCTTCTTTTCTAAATCCATTTCCACAGTTCTGCAGCGTTGTGACATAATTTTCTATACATAAAACCTAGTAATGTAATGAAAATTCTTTACTGTTCTGTAAAATTTTCTTTAAAATCACTCATTAACCAATTTAATTGCCAATAAATGAAGAGAATTCCAAGTAGCTCTAGTTTGTTTGAATGATGCTCATTACAATTTAACTTAAAACAAGAAATTTATGAGCAAAATGTATCATTGGCACAGTTTAGAAGATTAGTTAAATATTGTGAATATGAGGCGAGACATTATTATTATTACCATGGTAACAAAACTGTGAGTATCTAAAGTGTAAGTGATATAGGTGCCAGGAGATGGCAGCAGAGTGCATCTCAGTTACTTAACTAATTTCTCCCACTTTTGGCGCACTTACTCTTCATTAGTGTACATTAAATGTAATGAGGGGAAACCTGCAATCTCACTTATAATCTCACCTGGGAATATTGCACTTCAACTCAGCAAAACTCGCATAAATTATTAAATTGAAATTAATATTTACATCAATTCTAATATTTATCTCTTTAACAAAAACTTACAGTTTAAAAAGTTAAGTATAAGGGTTGATTAAACGCCAAAAGGTACACAAATCAGCAAGTACCCAACATTTCATTAATACTTCATTGATATTATTTAAGTAATTTTACTGCATTAATTTTCATTAATATTTTTTAGAATTCATTAGATGTCACAGACCCTTATGCTGGCCATTTTCATCTACAAAATATATGTTCAAGTAGCACTGTAGATTGATTGTAGTATCTATTTATCTATAATAATCAAACTATTAATCACAGGTTAAAAAAAAAATCATAAAAAATATGAGGCTAAAAATTCAAAAACTGTTTTTAAAAAATGCTTACACCAACATACATCAATGATTTTGCTTATTTTATTTATTTATTTTTATTTTTAAACAAAAATATATAAGTTCATTCTTCGATTAATGTAATTGTTACTTTATGTAGTAGTCAAACGTTTATAATAATAGGTAATAATTAATCTGGCTTTATCCGCAAATAATATAGTTTTCTTCAATTACATTCTCAATCTAGGTATTCTTCTAGGTATATATGTAATATAAAATAAATAAAATATGCATAAATAAAATTAGGGGGACTAAATTAAATTACAATTGAGAAATGAATAATTATTGTTGCACAATCTACTTGTTATTAACTGTGTGTTATTTGTGCTCACGAATATTTCGGTAAGACGAATTCAATACTAAAATATTGTTTTAAATCCTCCGAGATTCAAATTTAATCAGTAGCCGACTCTAACTTTGTCTTTTTCTACTTTAACATGCATGTACATATATGTGACAACTTCAGAATAAAGCATATTAAAGATAAATCAGAAGAATAATTTGGAATACAGTTAAAATAAAGTACCTATTTAATAACGAAGTTATAATATACATTTTATCATAATTATAACAAAAAAATATTATGAATGAACTGGCCAGCATAAGGGTCTGTGACATCTAATGAATTCTAAAAAATATTAATGAAAATTAATGCAGTAAAATTACTTAAATAATATCAATGAAGTATTAATGAAATGTTGGGTACTTGCTGATTTGTGTACCTTTTGGCGTTTAATCAACCCTTATACTTAACTTTTTAAACTGTAAGTTTTTGTTAAAGAGATTTTTGTACCTTTTGGATAGATTTTCCTTTTTGTCTATTTTACAAAGTTACTTATCTGCTTCACAGATTTTTTTAAAATTTAGAATAAGCAATTCTATCATTATAACCTGATAAGGTGTTAAGTCGGAACCATAACTACCATTGGAGAGATCTTTTTAAAGAATGATTATAGTTGCCATCCTCAATAACAACTTTTTTGAGAAAGCGTTTTGAATAAAATAGGAAGGTATTTGTACGTAAATAGCAAAATTAAATTGCGATTTAAGTACTTCCTTTTAAGAGGAGTAAGAAAAATAAACTGCGATTACAGTACTTCTCCCTAAAAGGCTGAGAAGCAAAGATTTTGAATCGAACGACCATTCATTGATGTAAATCGGTTCACTCAGTGATAATTTTATCGATTGCAATACTTCCTCTTAGTAGGTGTAAGAGCATGAAGGCACTTCACACCCACGTAGAGGAGCTTTAACCACTTCTTCGTGCTAAATTTTATCAAAATCGGCATAAGCGATATAGAAATATTGGTAATAATAGTTTTAGAATGGGCCTTATTTGGGTGGGGCGAACTCCCCTCCTTACGAGGCACGGCGTCGAGACTTTTAAAGTGCAAATCTGTACAAAATTTCGATTCGATTGACACTTCATTCATGAAAATTGGTTCACTTGTCGATAATTTGAAACGATTGCTATACTTCCCCTTAACAAGTGTAAGAGCAGATCGTCGCTTTAATGTTACGTAGGGGAGCCCTAACCCTGTCATCCTACCAAATTTTATCAAAATCGGGCTAAGATTTACAGAGTAATTAGTAATAATAATTTTGGAGGGGGCTTTACATAAAGGGGGCTAACTCCTCTCCCATTCAATGTACAGCATCGAGACCCCCAAAAGGCACATCTACATAAAATTCCGAATCGAATGACACCTCATTCATGAAAATCGGTTCGCGCGTTTAGGCGCTACGCAGTTTACAAAAAAGGTAACAAGAACAAGAACAAGAACAAGAACAAGAACAAGAACAAGAACAAGAACAATTTCTGAAAATGCCGTTTTTGCTCATTTTCGGCAACTTTTTTCTCGAAAACTATTAGATCTGGGTTGTTGCAAAAAAATTACAGTGATAAAGGAGGGTTTGCCCTATATTTTAAAGAAAATTTGGGAATTTTATCTTTTATAGAAAAAGAGAAAAAAATTGTCAAAGTTGGGTGTTTTTCAACGTTACGCTTTTTCGTGCAGTTTTTGACGATCAACCCTTATACAACTGTCCTACCGGACAGTTTTAATACTTATTTTATTTTCCACATCAGAATGTTTAATTTACATTCAAGAATGTTTGTTTTCTTATCTCTGGAAGGTAATTTTCCGAAGTTGAAACTTTTCAAATTTTTGTAAGTAAATAAAGTTGTTTCACATTGTCTTCTTCCAATTCAGTTGTTAACCAATTCGAACAGTATTTTCCAAATACAGAAATATCTGTCCATTGCCGAAGAGTGAGATGTATAACGCTCTTAAGAAGATAAAACCTGAAAGCCAAGGACCTCAGCGGGCGCTTACTACTCGTAGTTCACCTTCCTATCAAATAAGCAAATCGCAATCATTTCTAAGATACTTAATTTGGTATTTTCTTCGCCCAGATCGATTTCAATAATCAACAAACTCTGATCAATGGTGGAAATCCAGTTATTAGAGAAATAAATATTAAAGAAAAGGTGCAAGCTACGAAGGACGTAATTTCAGATATTATTTAGCCTTTGCGTATCCTTCTACTTGTAGATTTTTTTATTCAATATTTCCTACATTACCTGTAACTAATTCATAATAAACGACCGGAAATATTAAATAGCCAACAAAAGGAAACAAATGATTACATCAGTAAACTGAAGCTAAAATTACTTTAGTTAACTGCAGCTATAAAAGTACCCAGCAACCTTCCACCTGGTTTGTAACAGCTGATATCTTCACTCAAACTCTCTCCTTCAACAGCCTTGGTAAGTCATTAAATGACTATATTTGGGCCTAAGACTGACAGGAGAGTGGACACGCCTTCTCGGCTAGCACAGCAAGGAGCGTTGATTTATTGTGGTGGAACGTTGCGTTTGTGGAAAGGAAGGGAAGAAATCCCTTTTTCAAGAAAATTACTGCTGATTAATAACTCAGTTGATTTGTTTTACAGAGATACAGTTTTAGAATTTTTGTTTTTTAAGTTCTGTGCGTCATATATCAGCACATTTATTTATTATGCAATTAAATATGAGTTGTGTACTCCTACACATAATTAAATTTAAATTTCTACACATATAACGCAGAGGTGTAAGTTGAAAAGGATAGATCATTTAACGTGCACATACTTTACACTTTATTATTTTGAAGTAAATTCTTAATTACACCTTTACTTCACGATATGTGATAAGATTACGTTTCTAAAATGCTACCACTAAAGTTTTTAAAGCCCATCCACAGTAAAGAATTCAATTTAAGTATGTATTTTGCTCACAAAAAGATATTAGTGTATTAATATTTCTTGTAACATGATCTTTCTTAAATGTTCTTCTGATTTTATGCCTTTTCTGTACGACTAGAACCTTTTGACTGTTACCAAACTACTGAAGAAAACCATTTTACCATAAATATAGGTCCACGAACATCCAATCAAAAGTGTTTTAGTTAGATATCTCCAAATTTTGAATTTTACGTGAAAAATAATTCATACTAAGCGCTGAAACTGTAAAAACAGCCACCAACTATCTATGTTTTTGAAGAAAATAGCCTTTAACAGCACATTTACAGCAGCATCTTTCGGTGGTTTGGCAAAATAGTGGAAGTACGTTAGCCGAGATTAATAATCTATGCATTTCTCGTTAGGTCTTTCAAAATAAAAGAGGTTGAATGGGTGAAGTTTCTGTTATTCCAAGTGATTATTGGAATGCATTATTGGCTAGATTAATGAAAGATTAGGGATGTAGATTATCATTCACAATATTTTCTATACTATGTTTGCATCTCTTCAGAAGTGGAAGAGCAATAAATTTGTAATCTGGACTTGATCTAGCAGATCATGTCTTTTAGGAATCGTTAGATATGTTCTATAGGATGGTGTCCTCTCCTGGCAATGCAGCCAACCATTTCAATTTAAAGATCACCGAGAATAAGACAATATTGGCGTTTAAAGATCAAGAATCAGTGAGTTCCAAGATTGAAATAGATGGCAAGATGATAAGACACGGAAGGTCTGTTACCTGAACTGTGATATGTCCTACTTAAAAAATTAAGACGTTGACCGAGTAAAAAAAAGGAAGTTACTAAATGGTATGTAGTAGCATCAGGAGAGGATGTGGTAGCATCAAGAGAAGATGGAGTGGCATCAAAAGAGGATGTAGTAGCATCAAGAGAAGATGTAGTGGCATCAAAAGAAGATGTAGTGGCATCAAAGGAAGATGTAGTAGCATCAAGAGAAGTCTTCAGAGCAAAGATAGAACAAAAGCGCAGTTCAAATTTTATTTCAGTCATTTTAAAATCCGCTTTAAAAGATGATTTAATAATATTAAAATAATAAAATCTATTCATTATTAAAATATTATGAACACTACACCACTATTACTAACAAAAGGTTAGTAACATCTTTTATTCCTTCCCTATTAACTAAAAATATTAAGCTAAACAAAGGAATACTTTGTTAAAAATAATCATTAATGTCAATGTTATATTATTGTCGGACAATGGGATGCCAGGTGGGCGGTTTACGGACAGAAATACTCCCACACAAATATGTGTGCTGCTTTAACGGCGCCATCTACAAAAGAAACGTGCGCCATGGGTGAGTCAATACCAATATAGCCACATTCGCGTCTCTATAGTGTTTATATAAAGAACCAGAGATTTGTCTTAAATCAAATTTTTGTGTTTTATAGCCTTATTTCTTATGTTTCTGTTTACATTTTCGTTGCAACTGACAGGGCGCTGTGTCCTATTTTAAGATCATAGTAACATTCAATAGTGTAGAGAGACATTTAACGTTCCTAGACAGTAATATTTGTTAAGCAAACATGCAAATTGTTTTCAGAACGATTATTTATTGCAAAATGATACCTTCTTCTGTCACAGATCATTTCATTATAGTTACAACAATAACACGCCAACAATATCAACATCCATGACATAACAATAACTATTTTTGCCAACAAAAAACAAAAAGCATCAATTGTTTTTAGAATTGGACAAGCTTTGAGTGTTTATAGCACAAGAGAAATGGTTTTTTTTTGGTAATAGGAAAGTTGATAGCTTTCATGCAACCAAATCTTGCGTGAAATAGTGTAGTTCCAACAAAAAGCTGTTATAAACATGAAAGAGTGTAAACGCTACAATGTAAACGTTTTATTCACACACCAATATTGCTTACTGAGATTGAATCTGTTTGTTCAAAAATAAACAAAAAGAAAAAAGAAAAGGTGCGAAATACCCAACTGACTTTCTCTGTTTTTGAGGACGGGTTACTACAGAACAATATTAAGAGCCTAGATTCACAGTTAAAACCCATGTTTAGTACAGAAAGAATTTAATAATTAAGTGTCTCAATGCAATCGATGTTCCATATTATACAGGAGTGTTACTGAAGAAGAAATTCACTGAAATCACGAAAAATAAAAGAGTTTCAAAAAATTTCCATTCAAAAACAAATGATAAAACCATAACTAACATTATGGTACTATATAATACATTGAAATGGTACTTCAGAAAATAGCCTAACCCTAGAATTGGCCTAAAATGAATTTTCTTCCAAAAAGAGTCACAGATTAAAATTATAGAAGTCCGTTTGTGCGATTATCTCATCAGGACAGAAGAGTGAAGGTGCGTGAGATTGCTAGTGCTGTGGGCATCTCGAATGAACGGGTACATTATATTTTGCATCAACATTTGGACATGACAAAGCTATCCGCAAGATGGGTGCCGCGATTGCTCACGCTTGACCAAAAACGAAATCGTGTGAAGTGTTGCAAGGACGGTTTGCAGCTGTTCCAGAAGAATCCGCATGACTTTAAGCGTCGTTTCGTCACTGTGGATGAAATATGGATACATCACTACACTCCTGAGACCAAAGAACAATCTAAACAATGGGTTACCAGGGGGGAATCTGCGCCAAAAAACGCGAAGACCGTTCCTTCGGCCGGAAAGATTATGGCGACTGTCTTTTGGGATTCGCAAGGAATAATCCTCATCGACTATCTGGAAAAGGGTAAAACTATTGCAGGTGCATATTATTCATCGTTATTGGACCGTTTGAAAACCGAGCTGCAAGAAAAACGCCCACGATTGGCCCACAAAAAAGACCTTTTCCATCACGACAACGCACCAGCTCACACCTCAGCAGTTGTGGTCGCAAAATTAATGGAAATAGGGTTCCAACTCGTTTCACATCCCCCCTATTCTCCAGACTTGGCTCCCTCGGACTACTATATGTTCCCCAATATGAAGAAATGGCTGGCGGGAAAAAGATTTTATTCAAACGAGGAGGTGATTGCAGAAACGAATGGCTATTTTTCAGACTTGGACAAATCCTATTATTCGGAAGGGATCAACAAACTAGAGCAGCGTTGGACGAAGAGTATAAGCCTAAAAGGAGACTATGTTGAAAAATTAAAAAGGTTTACCCCAAAAAATTAAGTAGTTTTTATTTTTGCACGGACTTTTCAAACGACCCTCGTAGGAGCATAAGACTAATTTATCAAAATCAGTTTTACGTGTTCAAGGGACTTCAAATGTTAAAACTTCTTCTTAGAAAATGAAAAAAAAATCGAAAATGAAAATCGAGTGCAATACTTTTTAATAATAAGGCAAAGAGAAAAGTAGATAAATACAAAGAGAAATCGAACTGCTAAGTAATATGGTGAATAAATGTTACAATAAACAAATTCCAGCATCTAATGAATAGAATTTTCTTTCACTTATTGAAAAGTTTCCAAAATATTAAAGAAAAATCTTTAAAGCGAGTTTAGATAAATTGTAACCTCTAGTTAATCGTTGTTCTGTAACCTTGAATTGTAGCTGTTGTGCATTTAAATAGAGAACTATACGCTGCATCGAAGAGTTAGTTTATTAAGGGTACTAATCTCGTATTTATAAACTTCAGTTTATATTTGAAGCTCTTGAAGTCGTCAAAAAATGTATTTTCGAAAAAATTCCTTACAGTATAAGAGATAATATTGTTTTTAAATAAGGGGGAAAATAAGAATAACTTACGCCATTACAAGGGATTTTTAACAACGAGAAAAACAGTTTACGATAAGAGAGTTATCAACAAAGTAAAAGGTTTTTAAACTTCTTCTAGTACCTAATTTATTCGTAGTACCGATACTAAAGTGGAGTATCAGAAGCATTATCTACAGAAATAAAAGACAGAAAGCTTGTATGAAAATAATCCACTTAGAGAAGCAAATGGAGTTGAACAAAATATAAACTCATCTCTTTTTTGATGGGATACATCGTGGTCCTCAGGTTATGCAATAAAATTTTTTACAAGCGATAAGATCAAATGTTGATTATACTTCTATATCTGTGACAATTGTTTTTAAAAATCAACATCATTTATTCCAAGGTTTGGCTCGCATGTTAGGGCGTCTGGTGCTCCAAAGATTTATAGTTGCAAGCATTCATATCTTGATCCACCAACTTTACTATAAAAAAAAAAAAAGAAGCGCTTCATAGAGCTTATAACTCAAAAGCATATCCACTTTTTGCCCTGATTTCTTGCCCATTATTCTGAGTCTATCGCACTACCTGGAGTATTCAAATCGAAATTATTTTTTGACGTTCCTTTAGCCATGAAAACGACACCAAGATCCACATTTTCACTTTTCTATCCAGTCCCGTTTACTTCTTTTTTACATCTTCCAGATTTATAACCCACTCATGCAGGAGCCTCCCTTTCCAAAAACAGCCTCTTATGCTTAAGAAAATGAGAAAGAACCTAACCTTTAACGTTATCCAAATCTTCTGCTAATTTTGTCACTCCCAAATCTCTTTTAAAGTTTCATTATCTCTCAGTAGGCTAGATTACCTCTTCATAAATGATAAGCACAGAACCAAGGTTTCATTTAAGAAGCCCACTGTGTTAATACATTATAATTTTTAAAATATGCCCTACATTTGTTCAACAATTGGATCTTCTATTGGTACCTTTTTTTTAAAGGAACAACAGTTTCCCTTTGTCCATCTCTACTAGGATCTTAGCACTCTGCGGGTATCCTAGCCAAATAACCAAACAACACCTACTGGTTGTATTCTCCTACATGTGTTTCTATTTCAAAGATCTAATACTGATGTTTTATTTTAAACTCACAACTAGAAAAGAAGTAGAAAAAAAAAAATAAAAATCCTTACGAGGCCACGTGTAAAGTTTTAAAGTCTTTGTAGAAATACTAAAATTACTTCCTCTTTGAACTATATACAACCACTATATAGGCATCAATGTTCAAGTTCAAACTGATGGCTGGGTAGAGGAGGGAGGTATTTAAAACGAACATGGGGAAGTACATCACACACTCCTCTTAGAGGGAGAGGAGAGTTTACGAGAGTTCAGGACGTGTTCCAGGCTGTGTCCTTACTTTGTCGGTTTGTTCGTTTGTTAGAGCAGTGTGTAACTTAGGGTAGAATAGTTTAGCTCTGTTCAAATATACTTTACTTCCACAGAGTAATACTGCTTCATCCACCATTACAGACAAGTAAGAGATGTCTATATATAGACATTAATCTGGATTGATAAGTACCAAAACTACGGAGAAATGTTTACCAGTTCTCAGTTTATTTTTCTTCTTTTCTTCTTATCTTTGATTTCAATGAATCGAAACACCGACTACTACTTTTGTTTCAACAAAAATTAAGAAATAAAAAATTTACCACAAAATGAAAGAGGAACCACAAAAAGTCTGGTGTGTGATAAAATTTGTTTTTGTTAACTCCAAATATATTGACCTTGTTCTTCCTGATTGAATACTTAAATTTTGTCCGCGTTATTCTTGACTTACAATATTTAGAATATTTGGTCACAGCAAAATGTCAAATGCCTCTCTCCTTTTTTTTTCCAAGTCCTATAAGATTTTAATTAAAAGTAAGTAGAGTCAAAACTTTACTGTGACTTCACATCTCTCCAGTTCTTACTAATTTGTACCAATCTTTTATGGATGACTTTTATAAGAAACAAACCATAACCAGAAAATACTTACAGATGAATTGAAACGTAGTATTATTGAACTACTTCCGTTATTCTACAACCATTTCCTGCAGTATTGTACCCATTACTAGGAATCCGAAAGAAGATACTTGGTTAATAGCAATATCTAGAAGAGAAGAATACCCGTAGAGCAGCCTGACTATCCGAGAAGATTACGACCTTAGAATTAATAATTCCTCGCCCAACAATCTCGGTAGCACAGAACCTAATTGCAGCTAGCTCAGCCTGAAAAACTGTAGCTAGTTTTCCTAGGCTAACCGAAAAGCTACATTTCGGTTTCATCCCGTACACTTCCGCTCCCACACCCTCCTCCGGCTTGGAGCCATCTGTGTACCAAAGAGAAGAATGAAGCCTTTACTTTAGAAATGCTATTACTGTTCTCCAATTGACTTTTAATTAATTGCAATATCATTGTTATGATCGCAATGCTAATTATGAAGATCAGAAAATAATTGTCGTTTAATTGTTTTCCTAATAAAATAATTTTACTACCATTTGATGAGATCACAACGCTGAAATTGAGTGAGAATGGATTTTGGGATAATCAATATCTATGATTCAATTTCTCCGGGCTACAAAATAAAAAAGACTAATAAAAAAAAAAAAATTAAATTAAATTAAAATAAGTATAGAAATTATATTTAAATAAGTATTTTACGTAGCGTTTGACAATTTGAGCCCCGGAAACTATAGTGATAGGCCCGCAGGTTGTGCAAAGCTGGACTGAAGGGTCTAAAGAACACCACATACACAATCTAGATGGTCCTAGCGATTGGTTTATCTACCAATATTTGTGATAATCGTTCTTGAAAGGTCACCAACTGTAGAGGGTCCGTAGGTATATGGACGAAAGCCCTCTATAAAAAAGAAAACTGCCTTTTGCCTGGATGATATTAGGTGAGTTACCCTTGATATTTATGAACATTTTGATTCCAAAAATCAATAATCTGACCTTTTTATTTATTTTGCTGTTTAATAGCGTTTGTTTTCTTTACAGTTCTATCTACTAAAGTTGTGCTCGTCCTCTTAATAAGCTGAACTTGGGGAACCAACTCAACTCTAAACTGCTTTCAAGATTCGCTCACGACAGAATATATATCCCAAACAATCTATACTAGTACGAATCCCAAGTTGAAAACATTTGTAGTAGAGAAGTTAAACATGAATCTATTATTTCTTTTTAAAAAAATACCTTTACGTCTCTAAAAGTAATTCCAATAATTCAGAAGTTATAACTAATATTAGAGCAGATTACAACTTGATAAAGGATTACGATCGCGCACAAGGCGAACTAGAATTAATATTTTAAAAAAATAGCAATAAAAAAAAAAAATCAAAGAAGAGCGCAGCACAAAATGTGAAGTTAGTTATGCCTGGCACAACGCGTGAGAACTTGGCCACACCTCCTTCACAAATCTCTATTTGAATACAATAGTCGCTGCTCCATGGTATTGACGGCAGACACATACCACAAACAAAACATCGTACCTCTATCGTCCCCAAGTCATATTTTCAAATTCCTCTCTCTTCAGCAAAGTTTTTTCTGTTGCTACGAACTCAAACAAGCGTGCATGTACAGGCTGTATAGATCTGCCCACTCTTATTGTAAGCAACAATACTTTCGTCTTTTTAATGTTTCAAAAATAATTTGCATCTTATAATATATGTATAACACACGATGGTCAAATTTTAATGACACCGTGAGAGAGTATTTCCAAAGGAAAGTATTGCAATCGTTACAAATTGTCGACGAATGAACTGATTTTTAAAGAATGAAGGGTCATTTAAACTGAAATTTTATGTAGATATGGCTGTTGTTGGTCTCGACGTTGAACACTGTTTAGGATGGACGTTTGCTTCAAGTAATTAAGGTCCCCTCTAAAATTATTAACACTAATAAATCTTTAAATCTTAGCCCGATTTTGATAAAATTTGGTAGGATTGATTTGAATGTTTATTGAATATATGTATGTATCACTAAAAATAAATAGAAACACTGATTTAATTTATGTTGGGTTTAATAGAAAGGTTTAGGCATCAATTAAACCTAAAAACCCAGAAAAACCTACGAAATTACCTAATTTGTCAAAACTTGTATCTAAAATTGAAGTAAAATTCACCTTTAGTATCAGTAGAACATGGTAACAAAGGAGCTCGTCGTGGAATCTACAGGGGAAGGTTATAAATGATTGGTAGTAAACATCAGCCAATCAGGCATCAATAAACTGATTTCCTCCATTTTGCCCATTTATAACTTAGCCAATGGGATACAGGAATCGTACTCGGCTAAGTAAAGACCTTTTCTACTACTTCTGATTGGCTGATGTATTCTTCCAATCAGAATATACCTATTTACCATGAATTTATAGCAAGCTCCTACTGCATTATGTTTCACTGATACGAAATTTGCATTTTTTTTTAGATAGAAACTGACGTCAGAATACCTCATTCTTTGTATTTTATTACTTTTTAGGAATTATTGACCTCCAATAATACTAATTGCATGTCATATTAAACATATTTAAAAATATAAACTTCAATATTTTTTTTTTACTTTATTTATTTTCATAACCGCAGTATATTTCTGCAACAACATACTCAACTTTTTAAACTGTAAGTTTTTGTTAAGGAGATAAGTAAAATAATGATAAACTAGAAGTCCAACTTTAGAACAGATGAGTATAACAACCATAAATTTCTCTTGTACCGTTAAATAAAAAGCAAGTCCAGACTGGGAGTCAATCAGAGAACCACAGCTCCACATCTCACACAGTCATCCTGACGTCTAAAGCGATTATATACATACAGACTTACCACGCTATGCTAGTTGATTAGCTGACACACTTGCTTTTCCAAGATATACCGAAGGTGGACAAGATCCTAACCTAAATGATTACCATGAAATAGGCCTATTTCCGGGGGAAAAATCTTTAAAGAAACTGATTCTTTATCCTTATCAACACTAATAAATGGATATAAAATTATTCATTGTAGAATAAAGTATGTTAGTTCCAAAATAGTGAATCTGGTTAAAAGGAAGAATCAGAATCATGATGTATAGCCACAGAACAAGGATGTGAGATATTTCTTTTTTATATATTTGCCAGACATGTAAAGTATCAGCTTTGTCACAATTGCAGCTATGACAATGAAAAAACAGGAGAACTTTTGTTAAAAGTGTAGAACATGTTCTTGCATTTATTTTATTTAATGGATAATGAATGAGAAGGGACTACAGCAGTTTTATTTTATTTACAAAAGCCGGAGTAGTTACAGCAAGTTAAATGAAGACGGCGTCTCTGATGTGGGTTTTTGAATGGGAGATGGAGGATTGCTGTAGAGTGACAGGCGGAGGTCTGCTATTGTCATCTTTCTCGGGTCTCCTCAGGCAATACTAACTACAATTCGTAACTACTACTCCCTACACAAACATCCATTCAGACTAACAGACAAATATACAACATCAATGGAATTTCTTTTCAGAGATCAACGCAAATGATTTTGTTTTCTTCGCCAAAAAAATAAAGAAAAAACACAAATGATTCAAATATATGGTTGTACATATATTTAGTTTCTCTTCTTGTTGTAGTGATTCAAGCCCACCAAGGTATGAAAAGTATCAGACAATAGAGATTAATATTAAGGTCAATGAATATTTTAGCCTTTAATCTGAGTAATCCACTGTTCTCAAAACATATATGAGTCAAGACCAAGCGTTAAAACGTCTATATTTTCGCTAGGTCTAACTAGACATCAAGAATATGTGAATAAAACTAAACCAAAAAAATTATTTTTCATCTTTGACCAGAACCAAAAATACCAAATACCAAATCTGTATGAGTTAGCATGCATTGATCCTAAAATAAATGCTTTTTTTTATAAAGGGTTGTTATGATATGCACAAATAATACTTAAATAGACCCAAATCACTTATAATAGACACGAATCCCCATTAGATTCCCCATTTTACGGGAACTAAGAACTATTAGACTAAAATAACAGCTAGAGATTACGACTGCAACGTTAAATGTTTGTTAAGAAGGAAACGCAAACCGGAAATTCAAAAACATGATTTTAGTAGTTCCGGCAAGATTTTAATCGTGAGAGAATAAACTATAACTCAATAGTACAGCTTAACAATAGCCTCTTCTGTTCCATAGAGACGAAATGTTTCTATTAAAAATAATTGTCTTCTTTTGTTTTAATTTATTTATGAATCTCAAAAGTAAAGCAAAGATTACAATGTATTTCTATGAAATCTATTGCGAAGGTTTTTAATTCGTATCTCCAGATAAATGTGTGAAATCTCAAACGACTTACACACTTAAGTGAAGGTATTCCCATTATAATCCGTCGTCATAGGAAGTGATCTAACCATTTATTCGGGAATTTTTGGAGTCATGAACAACATTATAACTCCCACAGTAAACTTTGGTCTTCAAAAGAATGGGTGCAGGTCTAGAGAGGCATCAAATATTTTCAAACGTCCTAGGATGGGCTTAAGGAAAAATAGTAGATCAAGTAATACCTCTCTAGAAGAGTACAGTCGCACTGTTTTTTTTTTGTTTTTTTTTGTTGATTTTAAAACCACTTTAGACTGTGTCTGAAAAAGGAAAACTTGTACAAAAACTTAATTGAATACTAGGATAAGTATTGTACATAAAGACTACTCCTAATGTAAGAATTTCTTTGGCCAGATAAAAACATAAGATCTTAGTTCAACTTAGGATTCAAGATTGGCGAGGAATCGGTCAAATAAAAAATAAACTCGTCTTTTTTCCAACGTTTCCAGGGCCTGGATATTACAAATACAAAACAATTTACAGAGTCAGTAACATAGAAAAAACAGTAAAAATCAGTAATACAAAAATAAGCAGTAAAATACAATAAATTCTTTATAATTATTGAAACTTACGTGGCTATGCGGGTTAGTGAGTTATAAAGAATTTATTGTATTTTACTGCTTATTTTTGTATTACTGATTTTCTATGTTACTGACTCTGTAAATTGTTTTGTATTTGTAATATCCAGGCCCTGAAGAAGACAATATATTTGTCGAAACGTTGGAAAAAAAAAACGAGTTTGTTTTTTATTTGACCGATTCCTCGCCAATCTTGAATCTTAAATTGAAAAATTTACGGTCATGAAACCTATATATTCATAAGATCTAAGCTTCAAGAAACGAATCTACTTCATGCAAGCAAGGTGAAACTGGAAGAGATGGGCAATAATGCACTTTCACTGCATATTTTTTTGTATTAAAGCTATATTTATGTACGTAATAACTATATTTTTTAACATTATTTTTTGTTTTAACTGCTTTTAGCAACTAAATTCCACATGACCACCAAGCATTCTTCAAACAAACTCATAAAACTTAGTTTTAAACGTTGTCGTTGCAGTCTTTTAGAAGTTAACCGGTGTTAATCTTTCCCTTCATGAGAATATATTATGGTTTCAAGTGAATATTCAACCAGCTGTTGCACTATTGGCATAAATTGGCAGTAGATGCACAAAAAATGAAATAAAATTAGAGAAATTATAATAAAATGGAAACCAATAAATGATAAATATAGGAAAAGAGTACACAGTTTTTGTAACAAAAAGTTCCTTTGTTTAGGATTATTTAAGCATAAATGGTTTTTGAAAAACAATATAAGCAATTCGTTAATTGTTTGATAAAATCTCAGGTGAATAGACCAAAAAACCAGTAACTAAGGAGAGTGATTTAACATTGTTTTTGTAGCTCTCCTCTGTAATAATTATGGTATTCTAAAGCAAAACGTTTGCTGATATCTGCTCTGGATTGGCTCTTAATACTAAAGCTTTATCTCAAAGTCTCTTTCACCAAACTAAGGTTCAACAATTGGCCCACTTTCTATTATATACTCTCATAACACCAAAACGGTCATTATTATAAAATAGCAGGGTGCTTATTTTAGATTCTGTACAAAAGTTGACTAACCATAACTTAACTCTTGTAGCGCTTATTATCATGGCGTCCATTCTGCGTGTACATTTACATTCTCTCGGCGACAATTAATTAATCATTTTTAGACAAGTTTACTTGTTTTTTTTTGTTTTACTTACAGAGAAACTTTATATTTCTAGATATAAGGACCTACTTTCGATATTATGTTTCTTTTAGCCAACTGAAGGTAATGGATCACTTTCGGCCTCAAATCACGCACACTTTTCATTGATTTAAGTAGAAAATATTGTTATAAAAAAAAAAAATACTAAGCAAAAAACATTTTTTGGTTAATGTTTTATGCATTTATTTTTTCTTGTGCTTAGATTCTTTCTCAAGATTAAGTATTATTATTATTTTCTTTAGTCAAATGTTCAGAAAATATTTATTAAGTCCCTCATCTGAAGAGTTCAAATAATGAATTCAGCCATTAAAAACAAAAGGTCATATTTAATGACTTGCAATTGCATTCGTGCTTGATTCATTTTTAAATACCTGAATGAATTGATTGATTTTGAATAACCAAGTTCTTTTATCATAAAGTAACCTGATTCTACGAGCCATTGATTTTATCCTTTTCTGCCTATTTTTTTATTCGGATCTTTATCCATCTTTAGATTAGTTCTTGCGAAGCCTGGCTTTTAGTTTCAAAGTTTCTCTTGAATACTGCACCGGCAGTTTAACTAATAATTGTTGATAACTAGATCTGCTGACTGCAACTTGCAAAGTTATGCTTTTACTGCAGAAGTTCTTAGAGTAGGACATTATTTACACTAAATATAATTGACTTTTACTTCGAAAGGAATTCATTCATCATCGGAGCCATTCCTGCAATGGATGACAATCCAAAATAAATCAGAATTTAAGAATAAATGTCCATTAGGCAGATAAAGTACATTATAAAGAACTTACTATGTGCTGTAAATAATTAAGGAATTGCTTTAGGTAATATGATTCATTAAAGGATTCAATCATGCTGTTTTAGTTCGATGTTGTCAAACAAGTTTCTCACAAAGCTGACGTTCTAATGTTGAAATAAATTATCACAAAGGTGCTGACAGTTGACTTAATATATTTTATGATTTATTTTTTTAGATAAATTTCTTCGCCTCTACCTCTGTTTACAGTTAACTCTGAACGCATCGTCTGTAGGATTAATGCTGAATAACATGTGCTCCAACGTCTCTGACATATACGGGAAGCTCTGAACGTACGCTATTCTGTTGGCTATTGCCCAATCTAATGAAATCTGAAAGTGGTGTGTGGATTTTGACAGATATTGTTTTAATCCAACCTTAACCTCACATTCCGTTCTTTCATAGTGTTTAGAACGATAACTGAAATACCTTAGACAACAGCTGATGAATTCGTTGAAAAATAATAATCTAGCGTCGAACCAATTTTCTATGAAGTTTTCTCAGAGTAAAACAATTAGGTAACTAAGTGTAGCATTTTCTTCAATCACTTTCTTTTCAATATTTAATATTAATTTTCGTAAAAATTAACTTTAGATTGCATATGAAAAGCAATTTTAGGAAGAAAGGATAATGTCAAAATAACCAAAACTGATTTTCACGGACATACGAGGGTCGTTTGAAAAGTCCGTGCAAAGTCAGAGAGATAGCACTACTGGCGCGTATCGAGGTTATGTTTAGTTAGTAGCATCTCTTGGAAGAACACACACCAAGTTTCAGCCAGATCGATCTATTTCTTTGTGTTTGGCATTCGTTTGAATCGAGGAAGTTGAGTGATTTTCAAAAAATGGACGAAAAAGAATTTCGTGTGTTGATTAAACACTTCTTTATGAAAGGCAAAACGCCTCAGGAGACTAAAGAGAAGCTTGATAAACATTATGGTGACTCTGCACCTTCGATTAGAACAGTTTATTAGTGGTTTCAAAATTTTCGGAGTGGCCATATGGGCACAAGTGACGCTGAACGTTCTGGACGCCCTGTTGAGGTTACTACTCCAGAAATCACTGATAAAATCCATGATATGGTGATGGATGACAGAAGAGTGAAGGTGCGTGAGATTGCTAGTGCTGTGGGCATCTCGAATGAACGGGTACATTATATTTTGCATCAACATTTGGACATGACAAAGCTATCCGCAAGATGGGAGCCGCGATTGCTCACGCTTGACCAAAAACGAAATCGTGTGAAGTGTTGCAAGGACGGTTTGCAGCTGTTCCAGAAGAATCCGCAGGACTTTAAGCGTCGTTTCGTCACTGTGGATGAGACATGGATACATCACTACACTCCTGAGACCAAAGGACACAATGGGTTACCAAGGGGGGAATCTGCGCCAAAAAAGGCGAAGACCGTTCCTTCGGCCGGAAAGATTATGGCGACTGTCTTTTGGGATTCGCAAGGAATAATCCTCATCGACTATCTGGAAAAGGGTAAAACTATTACAGGTGCATATTATTCTTCGTTATTGGACCGTTTGAAAACCGAGCTGCAAGAAAAACGCCCATGATTGGCCCACAAAAAAGTCCTTTTCCATCACGACAACGCACCAGCTCACACCTCAGCAGTTGTGGTCGCAAAATTGATGGAAATAGGGTTCCAACTCGTTTCACATTCCCCCTATTCTCCAGACTTGGCTCCCTCGGACTACTATTTGTTCCCCAATATGAAGAAATGGCTGGCGGGAAAAAGATTTTATTCAAACGAGGAGGTGATTGCAGAAACGAATGGCTATTTTTCAGACTTGGACAAATCCTATTATTCGGAAGGGATCAACAAACTAGAGCAGCGTTGGACGAAGAGTATAAGCCTAAAAGGAGACTATGTTGAAAAATAAAAAAGGTTTACCCCAAAAAATTAAGTAGTTTTTATTTTTGCACGGACTTTTCAAACGACCCTCGTACTGTTGAAGTTTTTGAAGCGAAAAATTACAAAACAAAAAGCGCGTTTGGACGTACATTATGAAAAACCCCTCCTAGCGCGTAATCAGAAAAAAGAACAAAAGGGCAAATAACTTGTCAAAACCAAATATTCTTTTAAATAAAATTTCATTAAAAGGAAATAAATTAAAAAACTGTCAAAGTGATAATAATAGAGTGATTTTTTTTTTGTTATTAAAGTTATAATGACAATATTTGTGTGGGTTTTACGACGCCATACTACCTCTTTTATAAATTCACATACGAAAAATAATACAGACAAGAGGCACAGATAGGAGTGTCACCAGTGAATCATGCGATTTGAATTAAAACATAAGTAACGCCCTCACACGTAGAACGTGTGATTTATTTAAATTTAGTTTTTTTTAACTTTCATCACTTAATGCCATAGAATCATAATTCTTGAATGCCAAAGTGAGAAGAATTTCTTGATGGAGTTAGGTAAGGTTAAGAAGATGTTTCCTAAAAGTGACTAAACATCGACAATCCAACAGAAACTGTCTTCAACGAAACGTTTTAATACATTTTTACTTGTGGCTGACCTTAACATTTCAGAATGACAACTCTTCATCTGATTCAGAAGTCTGTTGCACTTCACTGGGTCTCGCAAGGACATGATTAAATTAAATAAGAAAGGGGAGATTACATGAATAAATGAGTTTATCCAGTGATTAGAGAACACTCAGCTAATGCATACTTTCATGTTGACAGATAGATTGAAAAAAAGGTCCCATTAGTTTATCTGCAACCTTTAAGATTGTTTGTTTGTTTTGGGCATTTAAAAAGAGGTCGTAGCCCTAGATCAGGGAGAAATACACTAACACGACTGCAGCAGTAAGCAGTGATCCAAGGTGTGCACTTCAAAGAGATAAGCCTCAGTGATTTTATCACAGCCGATAACCTTGGGAATAGCGATTAGTTTAGTGAATGTTACAGAAAGAATGCAATTGGTGACCACCTTAATTCAGGGCAAACATTATCTTGCCGAAAAAAGAGTTACCGTCAGATATAATACTAATACTTATCTTTTTGGACTATTCAGACAACAGCAGGCAGGTTGAAGTTTCATATAATTGCCGTTCAAGTTAGGTAATGGTAAACTATTTACTGACAAACACATTTGAAAGAACATCTAGCCAACATTATCTTCTCAAAATCCAAATTGGACATGAGCAATCTCTATTCAGACGTTTATTTATTCTAAGCACTGATAAGAAGTCAAGACCTCACAACAATTTTAGAAAAAATGACAAAGTCAATTACAACAGTATCACGAGGAGATCATCCACAAGTCACTCTACTCAACACTAAAATATCTACTCAGCATTCAGCTTTCTCAGCAGAAAACTGGAAGATACTATAAGAACCTGTAACATTTACTAGTTGTAATTTTAATCCACTAAAACGGTAGTAAAATATAGGCTATTTCTAGGTGAAATAAGGATTTCTGATAGAACCTGTGAGTTCTACCTCATATCAGAAGTGAGGAAATACAAGAACGAAGAAACGTGAAGAACAATAACTTCCAGGAGATAGAGGTGAGGTAGCTGAACTTTTATTGCCTCGCAGAAAAAATGAAAGAGGAATGAATGAAGCAGTCCAAGAGACTCCTAGAAAACAAACACTGAGAAAAAATTAACAGTTTACAAAACAGTTAAAAGTTAGAACAGATAAAAGAAAAATCAAAAAATAATATGTAATTTTAGTCCTTAAGAATGTGATGGTTACCAATGTTGGTGATTAAGTTGGAATTAACACTCTTACTTTGAATGCAGCCTCAACTTCTAGAACTCAATGTGTTCAATAGTTAAACGAAAGAAAAAGAAAGTTAAAATGTTTGGTCTAACGAAGAGTAATTAAGTGCAATTTAAGCGGCTATAGTAGAAAACAAAATTACTCAGTTTCATTCAGGAATAACAGCCGGAATACGGGACTTCAACTGCGTGTCCTTAGAACCAAGCGACAGTCAAAAAATAACCCAGCTAATGTAAGAATTAGGTAAGAATCTTACAAGAATTTCAAGGCGTCATCAAGACTAACCTGTTATTAAAATGTCTGAATGCATCGCAAAGATAGATCATTAGATACAACAACAGGTAAACAAGAGAAACGTTTTATAATAAGAAGTTACTTAAAATTCAAAAATAAAATTACCTGTCCATATCTCTCTGCCTTCTATATCATTTCTATCTAATGTCATGTGTCGCTTAGTAAGAACTCTTTACTTAAACATTCACGAAACTACAGAAGATATTATGTAAATTGAGTCAATCATTTTAATAACGTAATTATACTGTAGGACTGCATTTCTCTCTTTGTCCGTAAAAAAGTCAACGAAAATTAGTAACCACATCAAATTATCAAACCTTGAGAGGTGAGTACAACCGAAAAGGGATCTATAGTACCCGGCTTCCAGTCACAATCCCTAAGAACTCCCTGGAACTTAATGATTCTAAGGAGGATGCCTTCTCAAATAACTGGGTTTTGCAGGATGGCTACTAATCTAAAGGATGTCATAGTATTTAGCGATGTGATGGTACCCTTAACACAAGAACTGCTACCTCCTTCTCACTAAGGACCAATTTTGAGAAAATCTTTGCTGAAAATGGTAGAGATGAGGAATTTTGAACAGTAATTTACGCACAGTTTCCTTGGCGTTACCTGAGATTTTTAGTTTAATGGTACGGTTTCTAGTTGTGTGATAAATAACAATTTCGGACACAAGAAATCTAAAAAACTAGCTCTGAAATAACGTGTACAGGTTAGTAGTCAAACTTCTGGTTTTAGAAATAACTTTTATCTGAAGCCGATAGTAGAGTACTTAGGAGAGAAAAATGCTTTAACAAAAAACAAAAAGAAATTAAAAAAATCAAACCGAAATTTTATCATTTACTAAATTCAATTCAAATTATACTTATTATTATTTTTTCCTGGCATTGGCTTTTCACCATACAGCCAACTTCAAAGCTTATTCCTTCCTAGGATATTTGATCTTAACTATATAACTTCCTATCCACAAGTATATTTGTTAATCAAATCTTCAACAGGTTTCAGGGCGTAGACATTATTAGAAAAGATGACGTCTTCGTATCTAAATGGCGCCCTCAAATGTTTGTACAGCGAGATAAATAGCTCATCTCTTTCTTTCTTATAGAGTGGGCATCCCATGACGACATGTTTAAAATCTTCTTCCTCCTTACACTTTTCGCACAACGGAGTAGCTCGTTTACCTATTCGATGTAGGTACGACCCACAGACTGCATGGTTCGCTCTCAATCTGCTAATTGTAGTAACCAATCTTTTGTTCATGCCTGTACCTTTAAACCAAGATCTTTTAGGCAGTTGGTTCACCATACGCTTGTTAAATTAACCCTTCGTACTATTACTGTAGTCTGTTTGCCACATTTTTAATGCGCTGATGGTGATTCTTCCTCTTAAATCCGATATTGGAACTTTGTACTCTTCAAATCCTCTATTTTCAGTGGCATCTTTAGCGAGTGTATCCACCTACTTCATTCCCTTTAACACCACTAGGTCCTCTTACCCAAAGAAAGTGAACGTAAACGCTCTCCTCTTTAAGAAGTGCTATACGCTCTACTATTTCCGCAATAATATGATTCATCTTACAAAGTCCATGCGAGTTTGTTAGTTTATGCAGTGGACTCAAGCTATCACTTACGAGGGTCGTGCAAAATCCGTGCAAAAATAAAAACTACTTAATTTTTTGGGGTAAACCTTTTTTATTTTTCAACATAGTCTCCTTTTAGGCTTATACTCTTCGTCCAACGCTGCTCTAGTTTGTTGATCCCTTCCGAATAATAGGATTTGTCCAAGTCTGAAAAATAGCCATTCGTTTCTGCAAACACCTCCTCGTTTGAATAAAATCATTTTCCCGCCAGCCATTTCTTCATATTGGGGAACAAATAGTAGTCCGAGGGAACCAAGTCTGGAGAATAGGGGGATGTGAAACGAGTTGGAACCCTATTTCCATTAATTTTGCGACCACAACTGCTGAGGTGTGAGCTGGTGCGTTGTCGTGATGGAAAAGGACTTTTTTGTGGGCCAATCGTGGGAGTTTTTCTTGCAGCTCGGTTTTCAAACGGTCCAATAACGATGAATAATATGCACCTGTAATAGTTTTACCCTTTTCCAGACAGTCGATGAGGATTATTCCTTGCGAATCCCAAAAGACAGTCGCCATAATCTTTCCGGCCGAAGGAACGGTCCTCGCCTTTTTTGGCGCAGATTCCCCCTTGGTAACCCATTGTGTTCTTTGGTCAAGCGTGAGCAATCGCGGCACCCATCTTGCGGATAGCTTTGTCATGTCCAAATGTTGATGCAAAATATTATGTACCCGTTCATTCGAGATGCCCACAGCACTAGCAATCTCACGCACCTTCACTCTTCTGTCATCCATCACCATATCATGGATTTTATCAATGATTTCTGGAATAGTAACCTCAACAGGGCGTCCAGAACGTTCAGCGTCACTTGTGCCCATATGGCCACTCCGAAAATTTTGAAACCACTTATAAACTGTTCTAATCGAAGGTTCAGAGTCACCATAATGTTTATCAAGCTTCTCTTTAGTCTCCTGAGGCGTTTTGCCTTTCATAAAGTAGTGTTTAATCAATACACGAAATTCTTTTTCGTCCATTTTTTGAAAATCACTCGACTTCCTCGATTCAAACGAATGCCAAACACAAAGAAATAGACCGATCTGGCTGAAACTTGGTGTGTGTTCTTCCAAGAGATGCTACTAACTAAACATAACCTCGATACGCGCCAGTGGTGCTATCTCTCTGACTTTGCACGGACTTTTCAAACGACCCTCGTAGAATTAGAAACTTTTTCTCTCGACAAGGAGCACATATATTTCAGTGACATCAGTATAGCGACTAATTCTGCCGTATAAATAGATGCCTCATCACATAACTTAGTGGTCATAAAACGGTTGCGGCACAGATCATAAATTCAAATTATTGTTAAAATATTTAAATAATACATATTTTCTGGGGCAGGGAAAGAATATAAAAGGATTGTAAATTAATTTTACTAAAAGAACGAATAATTTGTTTGAGTTTTTATCGTTTAGAAATTGGTTTTGATGGTGAGAATTAGAGGTGGAACTAAAAGATAAACTAGAAGGGAGGTAGCAGAAAGGAGGAGAAGAACAGCCGGTACACCGGAAGCAGATGTGGGTAGATTGTGTGGAGTCTGTGTGGCGAGCGCACATCTGAGGTGAGAGGATATTCCTGACCCGATCCTTCTCTTCATCCATTTATCTAACCATCTCCTAAAATAGGCTTAATTTGCCCATTGTTCCATTTTCCTTATTCTTTAAATTCTTTTGTCGGTCCTATGTACTACGATTAGTTACAATTGGAGTAAACTATCGATTTGTCACAGTGTAATTTACTTTTACTCCTCCTTTTTTTCTTGTTATCTTTTTTATTTATTTTGCCGTACACTAAATTGCTACTCCATCATGTCAAACAAATGTAACAATATCTATTTAGAATTTATCTAATGTAAAAATCTAAATATAAATTATTATAGACAAAATATAGTAGCGTCTACCTTTGGATATTGATCGGAAATAGTAGGAAAATACGGCCGGAAATAAAAAAAGACAACACATGCAGACTGCACTACAATAATTTCTACTGGCCTTCCCGATAATCGATCATTGTTAGTATACCGCGTTGACAACTCAACTTAAACAATGAACCTCAACTTCTATCCATTGTAGGAAGTATACCCTCATCAATTAGATATCTGCCGAGCACTAACCAAAAATAGAGTAGTTTAATTTGGATTGGATAGCTGATTTTTCTTAATTAATTTCCTAAAAGTTTAATTTAAGGAACATTTTTCTTTTATAATAAGAGAATTATTTACTTTTTTACTTAGATCTTTGCAAGAGGCTACGCCCTATAAAGAAGATATTTATACAAAATGGCCCATGAGTCCGATTAGAAAAGCTCAACTATTACATTTGGTTTACGTACCAGTGGGACTAAGAAATAAGATACTGTAATTAGGTTTTGCTCAAATACATTTAACAGAACAAGAAAGTTTTAAGTTTATGCGATTTTTCCCCTCCGAAAACAGCTCTAAGTTGATTACCCTTAAAGTTGGTATAGATTACTTACAAAAGTAAAGTTTAGAAACAAAACTGCAGATGACATTTTGCCTTAAAATTCCTTAAAGTGTAATTCTGAAACATAGCTTAGTAATTTGGTCCAAGTTAAAAGATTGTTTCATTAAATCAAGTGGCAATTTAATGCAAAAAAAATCGGAAGATATTGTTCAAATATTCAGAGGTATACCAGTAACCTAATACAGAAATCGTTTTAAAATAACCTCATACCTCTGTGTCATCTCTTACTTTCATGTCCTTTCTAAGTTATCAAAGGAGTGATATAAAATAATCAAAACAAAAATTAACTGGCCATCTATTATCTCCAAACCAAATTGTTCTAACAGCCGACCTAACTCGAGAGAATTGGTCCAAAAGCAAAAGCTTTTAATTAATTTGAGTCAATGTTTGTTTAGATGGTTGGGAAAATATACTATCTGGAAGATGGGTATCAGTTCTTTAATAGAAATTTCGTTTTAGAATTGAGTAGTGTTAATCGTAAACTCAATTTTGAGCTTTTGTGACGCTAAATGTTTGAAAGAAGAATAGTTGATAAATTTTTGGAGCCAGAAGAAATGAATAACTTGAAACAAAAAACAAAAAACGCATGTTTGGTTAATAAGTTTGAATGAGCAATACGTACTTTCAACTGAAAAGAAAGTTGTACAAAAATCTTAAAAATAAGAAGTTAATAAAAAAACAAATGGGCGGACAAAATTACTTAATTATAAATGTTTTAACTCCATTTCAATCCTTAATTTCCTTTCCAATCCGTTTTAAACTTTACACTTAAATTTTATTCTCACATAACTTTAATTCGCGAAATATCTTCATCGAAATCTTAAAAAAAAAATTAGGTTATTCCACTTTTGTGTTATCTAGTTAACGGTTAACAACTTTACTACTTTTTACAATCTTTTAAGATGAATGAACTGAAATCAAGACTGTTAGATTCCCACATCACAACTACAAAGCCTCTGTTAAACGAATAATTGTAATTGCAGTTAACTGTAATGTACATTCACTTTTATCTATTTATAAATACACAAATTTTTCTAAGTGTTTACATTTTCTTGTTTATAAAAGACAGAAAATAAACAAATTAAATAGATCGAAAAAATGTTTAAATGAACATCCATTGTATTTTATTACTTATGATGTCCGTTTTTCGAGAAAAAAATCAATTTAAGATTCGATTATTGCCTAAAATTATTGACCACACTGTGGTTGGAGAAATTATTGATCTAATCCTCTAAAGTTAATTATTGATCTTGGAGATTATTTTTGGTACATCTATTCACGTTTAACTCAAAATAAGCTATCTATTAAACAAGTGGATTTGAAGAAATTTAGAAAATTAATCGGGCGATAATATAAAGAATATTGCAACTTTTAAGAAATGAAGCCGCAGGATTCTGGTTTTCTTATTTATAGTGTTTACGAATGATAGGCACTTTAATTAATAATAAGTGTCTCTACAGTGTCTGTGCACTTTTCACCTGTTTTTAATTATTAAATATTTGGGTTTCACCATTGCCAATGATGTTCACTAAATAGAGTAGACAATTTGCCGTTTTACGATTCAAGTTTTTAAGTAAGGACTGATCCAGGGTTAAGAATCTTCAAGATCTAACCAAGTCATAACCATTGGCCTTAAGTTGGCTTAACAAACGTTACATATTTCCTGAAATCTCCTTTATAAATACAGCTAGAAAGCTAGAATTGTGCACCATTGTAGAGGTAAACGAGTACTATAATTGGCTATATTTACGAAGAGATTACCCAAAATTTATCACCTGACATGTCCTTTAGAAATATAGATAGAAAGCTAGAATTGTGCTCAACTGTAGAAGTAAACGAGTACTGTAATTGCCCATATTCACGCTGAGATTACACCAATAGGACAGGAGATACAACAATCAGAAATATGAAGGATATGTAAAGCTCCTAAACTTTATCACCTGATATCTCCTTTCGAAATACAAACAGAAAGCTGGAATTGCACTCAATTGTAGAAGTAAACGAGTAAACGACATTTACTCTGAGATTATCACAGGACAGGAGGTGCAGCAATTAGAAATATGAAGGAAATGCAAAACTCCCAAACTTTATCAACTTATATCTCTTTCATAAATACAGCTAGAAAGCGAGAATTTGTCACAATTCAAGTGTTAAATGAGTACTAAAAATTAACATGTTTTCGGAACGTTTTCGTAGCGTTTTCTGCAACCCATTTTATTTGGTTGGTTTTGAATCAAATACGATAATGAAGTGAACCTTCATTATCACAACATTTAATAAAATGTAAAATGCTTCCTCACATAGAAATCAATTTAAACTCAACTTACATTTAAATTAATTTTAAAATAAATCACTATTAACCCAAAATGAATAAAACCACACTAAGCCTGATATAAAATTTTATTAATAACAGACTAACACAGATAGAAATCTAATAAAACAATCTGGCAAGCCTGCTGAAATATCTGGCAACTAATTAGGGCAATATATAGGAGAGGAGAATCTGTTTGGTATGGACCTTTCGAATACTAAACTTAAGCTCCTACAATATAATTACAGAGGTTGTGACGGTGAAGGAATAAGAGAGGCCATTATGGGAGGAACCAGAGCAGTCTCTAACGACGGGACTCACAGAATATGTGGGAACAACACGCATACTCTCGGTGTTTTGCTTACAGATAATTTTTCTTTCCTTCGTTTTTATCATTCGCTCTCTCTTTTACCTCAATGTGGATGGTGTCGATCTAAGAAACCGGTTTTAATTGGAATAGTTATGAATATATTTAGAATGCACTGGCTTCTCCAACCATTCCGTCTCCTCATGCTAATAATGGAGATTAGAGAGAGAGAGGAACTGAAACTAGAATAAACAAAGTCCACTGTAAGTGATAAGGCCTTGATTTCTATTAAAAAAATAAAAGTGACAAGCTTTGATGATGTACATTAAGCAAGAAATCTTTAAATAAATCACAACTCTTAGCGTGATTTGGCTTGCAAAGTAACATGTAAAAGCAACTTAACTATTACCATTTCTGTTTTTAAAGATATAAATTTCTATTTCATTTTTGTTAAATAAATTATTTCTCCTCAAGCAAAACAATCTACAGCAACAATCGTTGCAAAAAGGTTATTTTAAAGGACGAACAAAAGGGAGAAAAAATTTTCCACAACTTTTTCACATTATCTTGTGACATTTTACAACAATTAATAAAAATTTGCGATGATTTTTGAACTTTTATAAAGAAAAATTAGTTATTTTCAGATATTAGATATCTAGTTGGAACTAAGCAGATATACTTAGTAATAAAAAGACGTAAAAATCGCCAAATTAAGGTAGCAGCTTGGAGTAATCACTTTTGGTGTGCATGCAAAATAAAAGGTAAGTTATTTACGACAAAGGTCGGACACGATTCAGTTTTAGAAACTGAAAACTTGTCGATTAAACCAATTGCTGAAAACAATTTTTCAGTGTTGTGTAAAAGTGATTCTTTGGGTTGACTCACAATTTGAATAGTCTAACTATCCCTAAAATAATAGTAGTAAGGGAAAGACAATCAATCGATTCCAGTCGACCGGTGTTATTCTTTTAGGCAAGTTTCGGCACAACAAGGCAAATTTTACAGAATTACAGAACTGTAAAATGAGTCTGTGTGTCTGTAATGAGCCATAAGTGCCTGCAAGATTTTTGTTTACCAGGAGTGGCTAAGAAATTAAGAATTCCTTCTTAACTAAAAAAAAGAGTTATAAAAGGATTCATTTAGTAGGTCTCCTTAAGACTGAGGCACTTTTCAAATGACATTTAGATCAAATTAAATACGCAAGGCTCCTATTTTGTAGATATTTAATGAAGAATATTGGTTTTCAAGTTTTTTTCAAATAGGAAAACACGGAGAAAATTTGCAATTAATATTGGAAACAAATTAAACAAAGTTTAAAAAAGAATCAAAATGACAGTTTTTCATAGAATAATTTTAAATTTATCCATTAAAAAATAAACTTTTGGACGCTTATGGGGGAATGAGACACAAAAACATTTAATAATTAATTAAAAATAATAATTTCATAATTATTCGGATAATAAGAACAAAGATTAATTGAATTAATTAATACCAACAAGAGCCACAAAACAGAAAACCTAGAACATTTTTCTTTAATGTTGGAACAAACGTTTGATGATTTGACAAAATTAAAGAACTTTAATCAAAAAATAAACTAACTCGCTAAGATTTTTACTTTTTAATATTGATTCGAATCAAACAAAGCGCTCATATTTTATGAACCATTTCTTGATTACAATCAGCTGGCGTTGAGTTTTTATTGATTACGCTGCTTGCTGTTCACCTTCCTATATTTTGTTTTCTAAAGGAAAATTAACTTTTACCTTTTTTTTTATGGCATTAATAAATAATTTATAACTGTTAAACAAGTCTGATATAATTAGCAACATAGGATGTAACCAAGTAGTAATTCTCTACTCCTGCAATACAATCCAATTTTTTAAAGAGAAGGGTCACGTTTAAAATTCCAAGTCAACGGGATCAATCTAGAGGTGAAGACGGAAATGCTAAAGAGGATGTGATGAAGAAGTTAAAGGATAAAAAAAAAATAAAAAATGAAATGATGTTTGCAAAATGAAGATGGTTAGTGTGGCGCTGTATCAAATTAATGAATTCCATTAACACCAGATAAAAGTAATATGAAATGTTAATATTATACATTAAGACGTATTAAAGATGTTCATAATCTGATAAAGAATTCCATTATGAATATCTTCATTGTGAATCTAGCTTTAGTTCAGGCCAAAATCAGTGTTTTCGTTGGAGTGATGGTTTTTTGTAGTATAATTTTTCAATATTTTTTGAAATACTTTAAATAGCTTTTTTTTTTTTTAATTCTTCAAATCCATTCCAGGTTGGACCAGACTTGTTCCATTTTATTTATTTTCACATAGTTTACCTCTCAATAGTTTTTGTAATAGTAGTTGCCATCTTCATCCTCTATTTCAGTTCTGTATCCAATAAATGGTCACAAAACTGAAGCTTTGGATTATGAGAAGCAGTTACAAGTAATATCTCAACAGCCTATCACTTTGTACCATATTATTTTGAATGTGTCACAATTTAGAAACAGATAATTTTTTTTTGTTACTTCATCTTCAAATGAGAATTGATAGGATTGTAAATTTTGTGAACTTTGATGAGATCGTAAATTAATTTGCGTTTTTAAAAAAGAAGCTGTAAGACCCATTTACAACTTGGATTTCAGGTGGAGTTTAACCTTGGTATAATTTTGTCTCTTTTATACTACCTGTACGATGGATACTTTACCGGAAGTTAAACTATGGATAACCATTAACAGGTCAACCGATGGTGGGTAGAAAAATTAACCAGTCAGTGGTGTGTAAGGAACCAGAGTCACGCTGCTGTTGGTCCAGGTACAAAGTTTCCTCTACCTTCACCACCCGCACAAAATACGTGACTCTTGTTCTTTCTAGTTTTTATTATATATATATAGATCTACTGTCTTCCCTTTTACTATTATTTCTCACTATTTCCGTCAGCCAGCCAACCGCGCCGCCACTACAATCAACCTTTACTTCTTAGCCGGCGATGGAGGTGTTTCACACAGAAGTCCGCGGGAAGACATCTTAGAAGTTTTTAGCCATAAAAAATTGGTGTCCCGCTTCACAGTTTGGTGAACACGGCTCATTATACCTTCCTTTTCTCTACAATTCTTCACTTTACTACGAATACTTCACCGGCACAACGAATTTCTATAGATTCTCTTCCATTCTCTGCTGTAACTCAATCTTGGTGGTAAAATTCATTCTAAGAGTATCAATGGGAATCAGATTAACTAAATTCTACATACCATTCAATCAAATTGCATGAAAAGGTCTCGGCTATTTATGTATTTCGAGCAAGCAAGTTTAATAAAAACTAGCAATTGTTTTAAAGCATTACAATGGACTACTTACAAAAAATGCTCAATATTTATTTATTTTTTCTTCAATGAATTGTTTAAACAAAAAGTACCTCCAGGATATTAGTTATACAGAAATTAAATCAACTTAGGATCAACAGATATCGTTAGAAGATACAATTTGAAGAAACAATTTGAATTTTAAGGAACAAGAGTCTTTTTTTCAGTTTAGTCTGCTTGGGAAAGTGATGGTGACTGACATGTTGACATCTCCTTGAATTAAAACAATGGCAACTTTAGAATCAAACATATAAATCAAGCTGTAAAATTTATTCACCGCGCGCTTATTCTCAATTTCTTCTTCAGAGTTTTGTTGGAGTGTCCTTGCTTGCCAGAAGAAGTTTTATATTGTATATTATCCATTCCACCGCGGGGCTCTCTCAATCCCTTCTAGCAAAGTCCACCACTTGGAAGACCCTCCTCGTTCTAGAATTTATGGCAACGTCAACTACCAGGGAACAACGGGCCCGAGTACACACACCAAGAGACTTAAACAAACTTTTTTCTTTTCTTTAAAAGCGCTCACGTAAGTTCTCAGTGAAGGTTATCATCGTCCAGTTTTTTCTGCTACTTCTTCTTGTTAATAGATTTTTACAGACAAGGTAATGTGAACTCAGATCTAGAAAAAAAAAGGAATAAGGAATGCATGTTGGTTTCCTGATGCGTAGAAAAAAACTTGGTCATTTACTTCTTCTAGTAGCTATAATAGAACCTGTCTAACCTTCAGGAACCTGTCTTCAAATTCTCATTCATCAATTTGACCTTCAAATAGATATAAAGCTCATTTGTTGTAAATTACTATTATCTAACTAATTTTTACTTCTAAAGTTGAATTAGACCTATTTATTGAATATTTTTGAGGAATCTTGAGTTTTGGTCAGTTTTAAATGAAAAATCTTTACCCCGTTTCGAACTATTTTCAATTCAGGGCTTAGATTTTGTATGGTTATCTATATGCATGAATTTCGATAGAATTATTGCACATAATATTAATTATTGCATTATAAACAAAGAAAGATTTCTCTAAAATATCATGTTTGGTAAAGAACTAATACAATCCCATTAATTTCATTTAACTTTATTAACTAAAATGACAATTAGTTTTATTGCCCAAATAACTGGAAGGTTTGCTCCGTTAATATGACGATTAATATTCGACAGAAATATTTCAGAAAGTCGTAATTTATTTTAATGTTGAAGGCATTCACTTTCTAGTTGATTTTATAAGCAGTGTAGGTTTGTATCAGTTTTAAGAGACTTCGCTCATAAATAAAACGGCCATCAATATTAAAAAGAAACATCCCATATTAAATGGGTAATTCCTTCTAAAAACATCCTAATTGTTCTAACAGTGATTTAACCACTGTCAACATATTTTACGCGAGCATATTATGCACATTACTTTCTTTAATGTTGAATGTTTTTCTCTACAAAATTCAATGAAACTGGAGATATTTCAGTTAAGGAACAAATTTCGCAACCTCTCTATTCAATAACAAATAGCGCAATTCCTGATTGTCCTATTTCTTGGGTTTTGGGCACATTCTTTCTGTTGTTAATCAAAATGTTTGCTATTTTAAGGTCTTCTTTTGTACGCTTAACCCAATACATTCCGTTCCACCAAGGCAGCAGAAATTGAAATGATCTACGCCATGGCAATAATATCTTCATTTGGGTCGCACTAACATTGACTGTCCAAAAATTACTCTCGCCTTGATTTCCTTGCTCACTTAACCAATAAAACCAGTTTAAAAGTAAGTTCAGAATCCAAGACTAAATAATACACATGGGATTTCGGCCTTAAGACAAAAACTACTAGCTTTAGATGGAAACTTTTACAAGAAAACAAAAGGAAAGCGTATAAACCACAATGCGAAATGTTTAATTTCTGAGAACCTAGTTAGATTCTACGAGAACTGGCAAGAAAAACTACGCCACCGGCTCTACCACTGGAGCACCATTTCTTAAGTCTAGTCCAGTCTTAAGTCTAGTCTAGGCTTAAGAATGTGGCTCCTCGAAAAGTATGAAGCTTGGGGTTTTCTTTCCCCAAAGAACCGAACCCTGAGCAAAACTAACTCTTCATCCAGATAAAAGCAACAAAAGCTGTCCTCTCCAAGCCCATGGGGATGCATGTGTTCACTCAATCTTCTAAAGGTCTAAATTTTTAACTTAACGTAAAAGCATTCCAATCAGTCATTAATATAGTGCTTAATTCGGGAAAATTCTGTTTAGGTCAATTCTAATACTATTTCAAAGATGACCATAATTTCCCTTACAGTTTTTGCTTCATAAAGCTCAGGTTTATATCGATTTGTTTTTGAAATGTATTATAGTTTTCAATTTCGAAAACTATAATTAAAACTGCAGTTTCAATAATTATTTATTGGGGCTGATACAATAAATAGGCAAGAGGAATGAATTTCGAAAGTAATAGAGTAACAATGACTGTAATAAACAGTATTTTATATTGCGCTTTATTATTTCTAAATTGGAAACAGAATGGAATTCGCCATCACCATTAGCTGAAAGGCGAGATGAGATACAATTGGCAAAGATGAATAGACAATAAATGCACGTTGGGTTTGAATAGCCTGCGATATTGGCAAAGTGTTCGTTTGCATCGGATTTGAATAAATTATCGACTGCACACACCATCTTTTGCGTAGGTTTATATGTTGGAACTAAACAGAAAACGAGCGGGACACGAGGAATGGCACCCCATCCTGTTTCAATACGAAACGTTTATTGAAACACCTTCATTTTCGGTTTCATCAAATACTCAATTTGCACTTCATTGTGAATTATCGGTTATTATTTTTTTGCATTTCCAGTTTAATTTTTCCATTAAAAACAAATGTTCTGTTAAATTAATTCTAGAAACAATCCTAAAAAAATACAATTATCATTAAAACAGGTTATAGTTTAATTAATTTTGTATATTTCTCAATATCCTCTGTAATTCCATCCAATGCACGAGTTTTACATTTGACAACGATGTCTTGGTAAGATTAATTGGTGCAGTGAGTTCTATAAAAACCATCAATGTAAGTCGCAATGCTGAGGAAGAATTCCATAAAATTTATGAAAAGTACAAAGAGCTTAACAACAGGAAATTCAATATTTAAATTAGAAATGCATAAAAAGTGAGATGAGGGATAAATTTGTGTGGATGGCAACATATTTACTCAGAATCATGTATAAAGTTTAGAAGATCTAGTCTGTGACACTGCTGCTTCCAAAAATTCAAGTCTCAGTTTAACATTCGGCTCATGTTGATCACTGTAACATTGTTTTATACAATTCATACGTGTCCAAACTTTGGCAACAACATTGCGATCCAGGCTGTGCAATCAATTTTCTTTTGAGATAGGAAAGAAGTTGCCGCCTTCAAGAAGAAAGCAAGAAGTATTGAGCCTTCTTAAAGTTTTTTTATTGAAAGACTGTTTCCTTTTTTTTTTTTACAGAATCTTCCTTTAAAAATTTAACTTTTTAAACTGAAAAATCTTCTTATCTACGATTGATATTTCCACCATTTGCCGGTCATAGGATATAAGATTCCGAAAAGCATGGTTCAGTCTTTCGAATAATATTCTTGGAAAAAACTCCAGTGCGTTTATTTCACTTCTGTGTACTAACTACTCTAGAATTGTATGTTAACTTCTAGATTTGATGCTCTAGACAAAGTTGATATATCAACCAAACAACTACAGTACTTCATACATGGTTGCAACTGTAAACTTAATAGTCATCTATAGTATCTGAATCACGATAATAATTTTTTCAAATATCCTTCTTTAGCAATTGCGGAAAAACGAGCTTACTACCTTAAATGAAAATTATAATTATTATATTAAACAAAAATTGGCAAATATTTGCTATGAAAGTCAAATCAAGCCACTAATAATTAGTTTTGCGCTATTTATAGACAAAGTATGAAAAATAAGAATTTAAGGGTGTTGAGAAGGATATAAATGCTTTATAAAGGGGGATGACTATAGAAGTTTACGACTATAATAAAGATTCTGGGAGACTGGCCACATCTGTTCTTGACTGATTGTATGCACCACGCTGTATATAATCAACAAGAATAAACCTTCTATCCCATTCAATCCCCATGGCCATTTCCCATCTATTCCTGCTCCCTCATCCTCGCAGTCAGCTTTCTTTTCATCTTTATTTCTTTAATTCTCTCTCCCTTCAATATCTCTTCCCTAAACCGCTATGAATTATTTGTTCTTCAACGTAGGGGGGATGTCTTTTATAAATCTCTTAATTAAAATAATAATATAATTGTTATTAAGGCAGAAATGCGTCAAAATAAGTTCAGAAATTAAAATGTAGAATGAAAAGTTTTGAAGTAAAGAGATAACAAAAAAATCATTTAGATAGTAAAACCATCTGAAATGTAGGAAACCTCACTTTAAGGAGAAGTTTCATCCAAATATCTGATTGGTCACCAAAAACTCCTAGCCACCATTATTTGATTTTTGTTTTCCAGCAATAAGAGAAAAGTAAAAATAATGGATCAACATACCACACAGTTCACAGGCAATGAGACAGATATTCTCTCTACAAAAAATCCAATTTAAGTTCTAATTGACTCAGGGCGATTTCTAAACGTTTGGTGAAAGCACTAAATTTTAATAATTCGCGTTTGTGTTCTAACGTTTACGCGGTTAGAAAAAGTACTAACTAATTGAGCAAATTCCAGCCTCGCCATAAGACCTAAATGTTTTATTGTTTTCAAATTTTGTTTTACAAATTTCAAAAAGAATTGTTAACATGTAATGAAAATCAGATTCAAAAATCATGAATGTTAGAGAAGATGGGACATTCCTTCCTCTATAACAGAAATCATTTACATTCTAATTACTTAGCGTTACAAAAAAAAAAAGAAAAACTCGGCTCTATATATTAAATATACATCTTAGGTGAGCACTGACCTCTCTTGGAGCGAGAGGCAGCGAGAGAGAGCCGTCAGTTAAATGGAGAAGACAATGCTAACTTATCAATATTCAACACCAAATAGAATAAGAAAACAATAGAGATTGTGAACAGGTCGGAGAAATAGTTAAATTATTCAAACCTAATATCAAGACAGGCTCAAGGAATTTTATAATTGTTTAGTCTCTTTTATTAAGATGGTGAATAAATAAATTTGTAGAATACTTTAATAATAAAATATTGTAATGGAGATATAACAACAAGACTCAACTTTTAAAAATGAAATAATTAAGATACTCATTTGAGTTTGATCATTTATATATTTTTATCTTATTTAATTATAATTATGTGCTTTAAAATAAGAAATACACGAGCTTAGAAACCAGATTATTCTCAAATTGGCGATGAGGAAATAAAACTTAGCAATTTACAGGTTTCTTCTAATAACTACACAAATTGATCTAAATTGTTATTTATCGTAGTTTTTTCTAAATTAACCTCAAATTCATGGCCTACATCTTTCAATATATTTTTTCAAAAAAAAAAAAGTCCAAAATTCAGAAAAATATGTAACAGCCAATGAGAACGGCAATTAAAAGCCGTTCTATTTTTTTTCACTTCTTTACAAAAATCTCAAAAGGCGATTAAATCACTTAAATTTTGATTAGTATAAAAATCATTACCAAGATTTCATTTATCGTAAAGGCCTTCCCCATTAAACTAGCAAAATTAGTGAGCAAAACCTACGTTAACTTTATATTAAAATCTGATTAATGATTGATCTCAGGTAAAAATCAGTTATGCTGAGAAGAATTGAACAAATAATTGTGACACGGACTTTTCACTTATTTTTGATTATTAACATAATATTAGTTGGTTAATTAATTCACATTTATTTAATTTCACAATAACTTGTTTCACATTTTTCTCACACATTTGTGTATTCCATTCTCTCTTTAGAAATATAGCAATTTATACAATAATTATTGTTCTATTGTTTTGAATTTTTATTTAATTCACTTTCCAGTTCATTTAAATGCAACAGAGTAATGTAGCTCTCAGAATATGTTATGTAAAAATTAAATTCGTCTCTAGTAACTCTTCAATAATGGACTAGTTTTTTTTATCACTTACTCAAAAAATTGTTTGCTAAGATTAGAATTAACTTCACGTCTAAATGCATATTTTTAACGCAAAAATAATGTATGCTAAATATTTTAGAGCTCTCAATATTCCGCATTTACAGAAAGTTCTCACCTATAAGGTAAAAAATCTTTAAACTAATAAAAAAAGAAGGACTGTTATTTTTAAACAAAGAAAGGATACAAATGATTCTAAAATCTTCTAAAGAAATTAATAAATTAAAGAATGAAACTTATGAGAAGAATTGCACACAATAACAATAAACAATGCATTTCACAAAAAAGTTGTAAAATGAGTAAACAACAATCAGCTGTAATTTTATGGTAAAGATTTATTTGGTAATTACCAGTAAGAACTGTGTACGAGGGTCGGTCGTTTGAAAAGTCCGTGCAAAGTCAGAGAGATAGCACTACTGGCGCGTATCGAGGTTATGTTTAGTTAGTAGCATCTCTTGGAAGAACATACACCAAGTTTCAGCCAGATCGGTCTATTTATTTGTGTTTGGCATTCGTTTGAATCGAGGAAGTCGAGTGATTTTCAAAAAATGGACGAAAAAGAATTTCGTGTGTTGATTAAACACTACTTTATGAAAGGCAAAACGCCTCAGGAGACTAAAGAGAAGCTTGATAAACATTATGGTGACTCTGCACCTTCGATTAGAACAGTTTATTAGTGGTTTCAAAATTTTCGGAGTGGCCATATGGGCACAAGTGACGCTGAACGTTCTGGACGTCCTGTTGAGGTTACTACTCCAGAAATCATTGATAAAATCCATGATATGGTGATGGATGACAGAAGAGTGAAGGTGCGTGAGATTGCTAGTGCTGTGGGCATCTCGAATGAACGGGTACACTATATTTTGCATCAACATTTGGACATGACAAAGCTATCCGCAAGATGGGTGCCGCGATTGCTCACGCTTGACCAAAATCGAAATCGTGTGAAGTGTTGCAAGGACGGTTTGCAGCTGTTCCAGAAGAATCCGCAGGACTTTAAGCGTCGTTTCGTCACTGTGGATGAAACATGGATACATCACTACACTCCTGAGACCAAAGAACAATCTAAACAATGGGTTACCAGGGGGGAATCTGCGCCAAAAAAGGCGAAGACCGTTCCTTCGGCCGGAAAGATTATGGCGACTGTCTTTTGGGATTCGCAAGGAATAATCCTCATCGACTATCTGGAAAAGGGTAAAACTATTACAGGTGCATATTATTCATCGTTATTGGACCGTTTGAAAACCGAGCTGCAAGAAAAACGCCCACGATTGGCCCAGAAAAAAGTCCTTTTCCATCACGACAACGCACCAGCTCACACCTCAGCAGTTGTGGTCGCAAAATTAATGGAAATAGGGTTCCAACTCGTTTCACATCCCCCCTATTCTCCAGACTTGGCTCCCTCGGACTACTATTTGTTCCCCAATATGAAGAAATGGCTGTCGGGAAAAAGATTTTATTCAAACGAGGAGGTGATTGCAGAAACGAATGGCTATTTTTCAGACTTGGACAAATCCTATTATTCGGAAGGGATCAACAAACTAGAGCAGCGTTGGACGAAGTGTATAAGCCTAAAAGGAGACTATGTTGAAAAATAAAAAAGGTTTACCCCAAAAAATTAAGTAGTTTTTATTTTTGCACGGACTTTTCAAACGACCCTCGTATGACACTTTTGAGATTTTCGCAAACACATAAAAAGATAAGATGGGTTTTAGTGATCGTTCTCACAGTCTCTTGCATACGCTTCTGAATTTTGGGCGGTTAGTTATAAAAAAAAAATAGTCGAAAATGTAGACAATGAAGTTAAGGTTAAAATCTAAACTGAAAATTTTGCTCTATTAATTCTTTAGTGAGTCATCGAGAATATTAAAAGTGTTTTAGTTTTTATAAGGTTCAAACTTGGCTAAGGAAGTTTGTAATAATAAGTTACTTTTTGAATGGCAACTAAAAGAATGCGCAATTTTCTCTGAAACTCGGTCATTTTACTGATCATTCCACCATTGCTGTCCTACATTCGTGCTTAGGAGGATAGTGATCAATAAGACAAGAAAATAATTAATTTCATTTAATTTGAGAAAAAAAAACTTGTTCTTAGTCGATTTACCATTGCTGCAACCCTCGCTCCACAGTCTACCAGTTTCCCTTGAGTAACTAAATGATTAAAAAGCAAGCAAAGATCAAATTACAAGTTGATTACAACGTTTTTTTCCTTGAAGACGCACAGAAACTCTCTTAACTAAGAGCCAAAGTTCTCCTTTAATTTTTACCCCTTAATGGTGTAAACTTGAAGAGCAGAAACAAAAAACTGATTAGATTGTACACAATCTGTAATTAACATTCTTTCCCAGGTATCCAATAAAACGGGACAAAAATAGAATGGGTTCAATCTTGTTTGAGTACAGTAGTTCTATCTCTAGACACCTACAAATAAAAAAAAGCATACTGGTTTTAAAAAGCAATGTCTAAAGAAGTAGATTGAAATTTAAGTAAAGATAATAAGGCTATTCATTGCAAAAATGAAAAGCAATTGGCATTTAAAATTAGCTCGGCCACTTTTAATTTGAACTAAATAGCCTAATTGGATTTTCAATTTCTGTTTAAAGTAAAAAACTAACAACCAATGGGATTCCAAATAGAAGTTTAATTTAAAAGAACTATTAATATTATAACACAAACATTTTTATAAGTTCTTTCTTTCTCTAACTTCAAAAATTACTGCATTTTATAATCTTAAAGATATAGATCTAGGTTAATCTGAATTACAAAAAGCTTATTATTTCTTTTTGTAAGGAGAAGAACAGACAGAGAAATGATTTGGGTTAGGGGCCGTACTTAAATTACGTAACGAACGCAAGGGGGGAGGGGGGTAAGGCTCGATTGTTACCATTCGTTATGGTTCGGGGGAGGGGTTTTTTTTAATGCTTGTACGTAATTTTTCCAATTGAATCTATAATTTTTTGGTCATTAATGGAAAAATACTAACGATATTTTTCGCGCCAAATTCTACTATAGCCAACCTTCATACTAAGTGATAATGTAATTAAATAAGTAATAAATAAAAAATATATGTTTGATTTTAATTAAATACTATGCAATGACGATATTCCATAACAAAAAATTACGTACATTTGGCTAGGGGGGGAGGGGAGGTTGACATTTTGTTACGATCTGTTACATCGGGGGGGGAGGGATTAAAAAGCTCTTTAAATTGCGTTACGTAATTTAAGTACGGCCCCTAAAACTATGCAAGGTAAGATAGCCCAAGTGAAAACACTTTTAAAAAACTGTTTTAATAATTGCCACATAATAACATTCTAGCGCTGAATAAATAAATGTTTAATTACCTTTTGCTCTAAAATATCTTTTCCACCTTCTTGAACATAAAATATAACTGGGAGTTTACGGAATATTCGATTGGAAATGACAAAGCCTTGAATAAATGCTGCAAGAAACGCACAATAATTTCAGATGTAAATATTTTCTGTTATTAAAATATCATTTATTTTTTTAAAGGAAATATAAAAAAGGTTATTTAATGTGAAATTACGTTGAATATCCAATTCTTTCACAAGGTTGTTGAAGACGGCAATGAAGAAGTGGAGGAAGTCCTAATTAATTGATGTGCGGTAGAAAAAAAGGACTGGAAGGAGAGGTGCCTTTCTTCAGCATCCTTTGGGAGCAACCTTTTATAAAATTTATTAAGGCTCGCTACAGCGTAAAACTTAATTAACCATAGAATTAACTTTAATTAAGTCCTATTTGTAAAATTAAGTAGGTAATGATGTATAGCATACTACATTAAAACCATCATTTTTTATTTTATTTCTTTATTAAACCTCCAATAAATAATTAGGCAGAGAAAAACATTGCTAAATATGAGTTGTTTGGTATTTCGATACCAGGAGAGATGGTGTCAAAAACACAACTGTGTAGTGAGGAAATCAAGGAGGTTAAGAAAATTGCAGGATTTTTCTACCATACACAGTGGAACCTCGCATAACGAGCACCTCTCTTAACGAGTAATTCGCATAACGAGTAAAACAAATTGATTCTTATAGCGAGCGATGTTTCGCATAACGATAGTTTTCTAATGAAATTTCGCTGACTGCGCAGTTTTCGCTGACTCATCGAAAACTGCGCATTCTTCGATTAGTCATTCCTGTTTACGCATATGCGTTTCATATTCTCCACGTATTTAATGCATTGATATAGTCGAAACCGAACTTCACCGAATGAGTGGTGTATAGGGGAAGTCCACATAGTGATATTTGTGTTTAAATATTATTGTGTTTATTTTGTTATCCCTCTAACAAAATGGCTTCGAAAAGAATTAAAATAACGTTAGAATTGAAACGTAAAATCATTGAGAAACGAGAAAATGGTGTAAGTGTGGCTGATCCCCTTTTATTTTAATTTATATGAAAAAATTGTTTCGCTTAACGAGTATTTCGCGTAACGAGTAAGGTTCTGGAACGAATTATGCTCGTTAAGCGAGGTTCGACTGTAGTACGAGGGTCGTTTGAAAAGTCCGTGCAAAAATAAAAACTACTTAATTTTTTGGGGTAAACCTTTTTTATTTTTCAACATAGTCTCCTTTTAGGCTTATACACTTCGTCCAACGCTGCTCTAGTTTGTTGATCCCTTCCGAATAATAGGATTTGTCCAAGTCTTAAAAATAGCCATTCGTTTCTGCAATCACCTCCTCGTTTGAATAAAATATTTTTCCCGCCAGACATTTCTTCATATTGGGGAACAAATAGTAGTCCGAGGGAGCCAAGTCTGGAGAATAGGGGGGATGTGAAACGAGTTGGAACCCTATTTCCATTAATTTTGCGACCACAACTGCTGAGGTGTGAGCTGGTGCGTTGTCGTGATGGAAAAGGACTTTTTTGTGGGCCAATCGTGGGCGTTTTTCTTGCAGCTCGGTTTTCAAACGGTCCAATAACGATGAATAATATGCACCTGTAATAGTTTTACCCTTTTCCAGATAGTCGATGAGGATTATTCCTTGCGAATCCCAAAAGACAGTCGCCATAATCTTTCCGGCCGAACGAACGGTCTTCGCCTTTTTTGGCGCAGATTCCCCCTTGGTAACCCATTGTTTAGATTGTTCTTTGGTCTCAGGAGTGTAGTGATGTATCCATGTTTCATCCACAGTGACGAAACGACGCTTAAAGTCCGGCGGATTCTTCTGGAACAGCTGCAAACCGTCCTTGCAACACTTCACACGATTTCGTTTTTGGTCAAGCGTGAGCAATCGCGGCACCCATCTTGCGGATAGCTTTGTCATGTCCAAATGTTTATGCAAAATATTATGTACCCGTTAATTCGAGATGCCCACAGCACTAGCAATCTCACGCACCTTCACTCTTCTGTCATCCATCACCATATCATGGATTTTATCAATGATTTCTGGAGTAGTAACCTCAACAGGGCGTCCAGAACGTTCAGCGTCACTTGTGCCCATATGGCCACTCCGAAAATTTTGAAACCACTTATAAACAGTTCTAATCGAAGGTGCAGAGTCACCATAATGTTTATCAAGCTTCTCTTTAGTCTCCTGAGGCGTTTTGCCTTTCATAAAGTAGTGTTTAATCAACACACGAAATTCTTTTTCGTCCATTTTTTGAAAATCACTCGACTTCCTCGATTCAAACGAATGCCAAACACAAAGAAATAGACCGATCTGGCTGAAACTTGGTGTGTGTTCATCCAAGAGATGCTACTAACTAAACATAACCTCGATACGCGCCAGTGGTGCTATCTCTCTGACTTTGCACGGACTTTTCAAACGACCCTCGTACAGGAGCCAGCATCCAGGCTGGGAAACTGAACTCGTCCATATTTTAACCTAATTCGCTATATTTACTGCTACCGACATTACTAATAATACAATAACAGTAAGGTTATTTTTAGTAATATAGCCTCGGTTATTTAATGCAATTATGGAGACTTTGAGCTCACCATTTCAAACCAAAGATCAGAGCCTTAGAAATGTAGCCTTCTTAATGGAAAATGTGGCAAAATTGGTGTTAGTTAGTTTAAGCAGCATTAGTGAAACTATTTGGGGAATATTTTTGTATTTTCAACTGTGGAAGTGGTTAATTGTTTGCAGAAATTTGAACATAAAAAGAAAAATAATTTTTCAAAAAGGACTTTTTTTTTTTTTTAATAATAAATAAAATTCTTTGAATGTTGTGAATAAATAAAGATAAAAGTTGACAGAACGAGATGAAGAGGTTGGGGGCTAAATTTTTACACAGAAGCTGAAAGCATTAGGATTAGATTACAAGATTTTGGGAGAACAGCTCTTTCCCAAGTTCTTGGTTGAAGAAGATTGGAAGCGAGAGTGTACAGGTAAGAAGAAGAAGTCCTTGGTGAAGAATGGGAGAGGAGCGCCCAAAGGGTCGAAGGGGCTTCACCCTAGTAAATATTTTAACAGTCGGTAGCAATACTTTCTTGTAAATCACTTAGGAGAGCTCTACAAATAAAGACAACTAAAAATCTTTTTTTAAACTCCTACTGAGATTCATTGCGAATTAATCTTTTGACATTTCTACGATTTACATCGTAAAAATACTGATCTGTTTTCAGTTCAATAATTGAAAAACAAACAAAAAAATCCATCCCTTGATGGACAAATTGAGAAGTTACCCAAGGGGAAACAGGAAATTGGGACATGCTGTCCATGACAACATGGAATCTAAACGTAAACTGCTCACACTCTGCCTTGACTTCCGGCCAATCGACCACCATGACACCCGACATATATCATCTATCGTATAAACACTGGTGACCTTTTATTGCTTTCTCCTTTAACAGAGAATTATGTTTTTAACATTTTTGTAAAACATTTCATTTAACGCATGTTTACACCGTAAAGTTTCAATTTAAAATTAAAACTGGGTACTTATTTTTATAAGAAAAAAATTACAAATATAACTAATGCAAGTATTTAGTTGTAAATTCTACGAGGGGGTACCCAAAAAAAACCGGAATTATTTTTTAAAAGCTATTTATTTACAAATTTTTTACAGAACAACCTTATCCCCTTCAAGATACTCTCCATTACAACTAATACATTTGTCCCACCGGTGCTTCCACTGTTCGAAACATTTTTTGTAGTCATCTTTAGAAATGGCTGACAGCTCCTTCTTCGTTTTTTTCATGACCTCTTCAATGTTGTCAAATCGGTGACCTTTCATGCCCTTTTTCATGCGTGGAAATAAGAAAAATTCGCAAGGAGCCAGGTCAGGCGAGTAAGGTGCGTGGGGCAGCGGAACCATGCCATTATTAGCCAAAAACTGTGTAACAGAGATGGCTGTGTGAGCAGGTGCATTGTCGTGGTGGAAGAACCAGTCTCCTGTTTGCCACAAATCGGGTCTTTTTTGGCGAACACTATTGCGCAATCTTTTCAAAACTTCCAAATACAAGCTTTGATTGACGGTCTGACCTGGGGGAACAAACTCTGAATGGACTACGCCTTTGGCATCAAAAAAGCAAATCAGCATTGTTTTGATGTTTGACTTGACTTGACGACATTTTTTTGGTCGGGGTGAAGATGACGACTTCCATTGGCTCGACTGTTGCTTTGTTTCTGTGTCATAACCATAGCACCATGACTCATCACCAGTAATGACCTTTGACAGAAAGTCTGGATCAGTTTCAAGCTGTTGTTTCAAAGCACGACATGTTTTAACTCGATGTTCTTTTTGGTTGTCAGTCAGAACTCGAGGAACAAACTTGGCACCAACCCTTTTCATCCCCAAATCTTCCGTTAAAATTCGCTGAACCGAGCTCCAAGATAACCCACTACTCTCTGACAGTTGATCAATTGTCTGTCGACGGTCTGTGAACACCAGCTCTCGAATTTTTTCAACATTTTCGTCGATTCGGGCAGTTGATGGACGTCCAGAACGAGGTTTGTCATCAATCGAAATGTCGCCATTTTTAAACCGAGTAAACCACTCGTATACTTGAGTTTTTCCCATAGCGTCATCTTTGTAAGCTGTTTTCAACATTAAAACACTTTCAGCAGCATTTTTGTCGAGTAGAAAACAAAATTTCAGAGCTGCACGTTGTTCACTTAAACTTGCCATCATAAAAAACGAAAAAAGAACAAAACAGCGCTGGTAAAAACAATCACTGCAGATGAACAGAACAATCCAGGCAGACAACACAGGCAGGACTGAACTGGCAAGGAATTGCGCTATACACGTCTAGCAGCAGAAATGCGCATAAGCTCCATGCGCGGCAACGCAATTCCGGTTATTTTTGGGTACCCCCTCGTATAGTAGTTTTTCATACATTTAATTACAAAAATTTATATAGTATATAATATACATAATATATTTGGTCTTTTCTTAGGTTATCAATCAATATTTAAACATTCTCAATGTCTTTGAAGAAGGAAACATTTGTTCATTTTGAATTAAGATTTCTTTGACCAAAACTAATGAGAAACAGGCTGTGAGTCTTTATACAATTCAATTCAGCAAATTTTTCTTTGCAGAGAGAGATCTCAAGGTAAGAAGAAAAAGGGTTCTAAGTCGCCTTTTCTTCCTATAATGATGGATGAATCTAGCAGATTATAAGGATGAAGCTAAGTATAAGGTCTTGGACAGTGTGAGAGGGATAAGCTATTTAGAGGGAAACAGAGAAGCAGGATGTTCTGACCAAAAAAAAGACGCAGATTTTAATTGAGAGTTTGAGACCAAAGAGAAATCAGATCGATAGGTATTAATTTTCTACTAGAGAGCTATTTGTGGCTAACTGCAAGACTATGTTTCCATTTAGAGGGTTTGTTAAAAAAAGAGAGTTGAGATCAAACCCTGATCTAAAGCGAGTGCTTACTTCTCTTATCAATAAATAAATGAGATAGACGCAAATTTACACAAATTTGATAGAAGCGGTGCTCCGGTAAATTTCATCATTCCAAAATTCTAACATCGTGGAGCACCAGTTTCAAGAGAAGATAGCGGAGTTGTCGAAATTTTTGAACATCAGGATTCATAACAAAATCCAGTTTGAGATGCCAGTCATTTTTGTGAGCGTTTATCTAAGGGTTTATTTACTTTTAAAAAAAAAGACCCATTCGGTTTGGAAGAGCAATAACTAGTCTACTGGATAGCTAATCGAGATTGACAAATGCTTCATTAATATCATTAAATATTCACACATAAATGCATTGCGAATATTTGGAATGAACAAAGCGATATTTTTCGGAAGCGTTTTACTTACAGTTTTACACAATTTTTTATAGTTTATTTGGCAGTTAAAGGAAGGTCATTATTTCAAATTTTACAAAGATTCTCTATTAAGGTAAGCGTTTTTACATACCTACCGTAACTAAATTGGTTTGTTGTGACGACATCACGCTCGCCAATTCCCACCTATTCCATTCTATAAGAACATTAGAAGGTAAAAGCTGAAAAGCCGTCTTTTGTAGAATGTCTTATTATTATTTTGTTAAAGTTATTTTCAATGTTAAAATAAAATATTGCCCCATTAAAAATGAAATATATTAAATGTGGACAGAATATGTTAAAAGTTTAGTAAGCTGATGCAAAAGAAAAAAAATAAGAATCTGTGCAACAAGGCAGTAAAAATCTCGATTTAGGACGGTTTATTTTACTTTTCTTTTTGTTTTATTTTTATTCTTTTATTTTGTCTGGTCGGTGGAGACACGTTACGATGGATTGGATAAAGACAGAAGAACTTTGATGTGTGTAGGACAGGACCAGTGGAACGGGCATGTAAGAAAAGCGCAGCATACAAAATAATGAAGTCTGTCTGTCCTTTGATCTCCTCCCACACTGACTCATCCTTTTTTCCATTTACTTTTCAGGTATACCAGATTTACGAATAAATACACAGAACAAACGAACAACCTACGCTCATATGACCGTTTCTATGTGTAACCTACCTTTTAGTATTTTCTTGTGGATATCATCATCTCAAGAAAAATTAAAATATCTATCTTAAGATCTCTTGAGACTATGCACTACTTCAATTACAAAGTGTAAATATTAAAAACTGAGAGAAAGAAATTACGGGAAGAGAAATAAGGGAATTCCTGTTTCATTCCAGTTTCTGGATTCAACTACATATTTTTAAGAATTCTCACGCAATCAGAACGTCAGTACGAGGGTCGTTTGAAAAGTCCGTGCAAAAATAAAAACTACTTAATTTTTTGGGGTAAACCTTTTTTATTTTTCAACATAGTCTGCTTTTAGGCTTATACACTTCGTCCAACGCTGCTCTAGTTTGTTGATCCCTTCCGAATAATAGGATTTGTCCAAGTCTGAAAAATAGCCATTCGTTTCTGCAATCACCTCCTCGTTTGAATAAAATCTTTTTCCCGCCAGCCATTTCTTCATATTGGGGAACAAATAGTAGTCCGAGGGAGCCAAGTCTGGAGAATAGGGGGGATGTGAAACGAGTTGGAACCCTATTTCCATTAATTTTGCGACCACAACTGCTGAGGTGTGAGCTGGTGCGTTGTCGTGATGGAAAAGGACTTTTTTGTGGGCCAATCGTGGGCGTTTTTCTTGCAGCTCGGTTTTCAAACGGTCCAATAACGATGAATAATATGCACCTGTAATAGTTTTACCCTTTTCCAGATAGTCGATGAGGATTATTCCTTGCGAATCCCAAAAGACAGTCGCCATAATCTTTCCGGCCGAAGGAACGGTCTTCGCCTTTTTCTGGCGCAGATTCCCCCTTGGTAACCCATTGTTTAGATTGTTCTTTGGTCTCAGGAGTGTAGTGATGTATCCATGTTTCATCCACAATGACGAAACGACGCTTAAAGTCCTGCGAATTCTTCTGGAACAGCTGCAAACCGTCCTTGCAACACTTCATACGATTTCGTTTTTGGTCAAGCGTGAGCAATCGCGGCACCCATCTTGCGGATAGCTTTGTCATGTCCAAATGTTGATGCAAAATATTATGTACCCGTTCATTCGAGATGCCCACAGCACTAGCAATCTCACGCACCTTCACTCTTCTGTCATCCATCACCATATCATGGATTTTATCAATGATTTCTGGAGTAGTAACCTCGAACAGGGCGTCCAGAACGTTCAGCGTCACTTGTGCCCATATGGCCACTCCGAAAATTTTGAAACCACTTATAAACTGTTCTAATCGAAGGTGCAGAGTCACCATAATGTTTATCAAGCTTCTCTTTAGTCTCCTGAGGCGTTTTGCCTTTCATAAAGTAGTGTTTAATCAACACACGAAATTCTTTTTCGTCCATTTTTTGAAAATCACTCGACTTCCTCGATTCAAACGAATGCCAAACACAAAGAAATAGACCGATCTGGCTGAAACTTGGTGTGTGTTCTTCCAAGAGATGCTTCTAACTAAACATAACCTCGCTACGCGCCAGTGGTGCTATCTCTCTGACTTTGCACGGACTTTTTAAACGACCCTCGTACATAGTATTGTTCACCCTTGACGAAGAACATAGCTTTGTACTAACAAAAAGCCCAGATGGACCCGAAAGAACTACATCTATCTATACATGGCGCAACAGTCCTAAAGGACCCAAGCCTCGTCCTCAAGCTTCTGCCAAACACCCTTGTCTCTGGCCAATCATTCTCCAACGCCTAACACCAGTTGAGGTGAGGTCATTTTGGAGATCGTCCAGCCAGCTCCACCGGAGCTCGACCATAGAGGAGCCTTTTAGGCCGTCTTTCCTCCTCCATTCTCTCTACATGACCTAACCAGCAGAGACGACCTTTCTTTATAAAGGTCACAATATTTTCTTCTTTGTACATCTGGTGTGCAATTCTTCGTTTTTTCTAATCCACCACTGGCCATTCACGAAGCATGGGCCAAATATTTTTCTCAGGACTTTTCTCTCTTAAACCCGAAAGAACTGCTGAAAGAAAAACAAAGACCAAAAGTGATAAGAACAGCTTTGCAGACAAGAACCTTGCATGGGAATAAGCGTAAGTTATTTTAAGGACTTCTAATTTTGTCTTAAGTTCACTGATCCTAATTTCTTTAATCTACCATAAACATGATTTATTCTTTCTTCCTATGGCCCAGGACTCTACAAAAGGAAACTAGCTGATCTAAACCTTCTGACCCATACAAGATACTGCTGTTTTTATCAGCTAATCAACAAAATAAGCAGCTTGATTTCTTAGTTTTAGTTGGTTTTAGATTTTCATTCCTTATCAGAGATTTATTTGACAAAAATTTGAGGGAGGGAACAGAATTTGATATCCAATCCTAACTTAATGAACACCTAACTTAACTTAACAGCATTAATCAAACATTACGTAGAACTCGCAGTGTAAAAGAAAAGCTAGGTTAGACCAAAGAAGTGGAATATGAGAGAGAAAAGATCTTTTAAAAATAAATATTAAGAGGCATTTAGAGTTGCAAAGTATCGCTTAAAAAGGATATCTCAGGATTGCCTGTTTAGCCAGTTCTTTTCTCTTTGCATATCAATGACTGCGGGAACTGAATAGGAAAAGTTAACTATTTTTATTGAAATTTTAAAAAGGCTTTTCGGATTTTTCCATTCTTGAAATCATAATAAATGTAATATTTGTTCAAATTTGAACATTTAATTTGGTAAAACCTTGAAAGAAGTTTGTTGTTAAAAGAGATCAGAATAAACTACAAAGAAAGTAATTTAAAAAACAATTGGAAGTAAATTCAATCTGACTCCTTATTGTAGGATGTACTAAAAAAAATAATTAAGATATAGTAACTTTAATGGGTACTACAAAAAATAGATAAAGTAAAAAAGAAGTGAGACATTAAAGTTGCCTTTAATGGCTGTTGGACATAATTCCAAGGAAGTAAGCATTCAGTGTCTCTGCCACTTCAGCAGGCAAAAAAAACATTAAAAATATTAAAGTTGGACTTTACTGTGGGAAAATGCTCAGCTTGTATGAACACAGTATGAGTCAACTATTAATATTAAAAGGTACAGAGTTTAGCAGGTGTATTCAACACTATTATTGTAGATCCAGGTACACAGCTTTTATTTAATTGGAGAGCCAATTATCGAAAATGGCCTCCAGTTAAAGAATAGTGTTAATTAGAGTTCTTGTATTTAGTAAATGTGTTGGCAATTTCTAACGGAAAAGTAAAAACACTGAGTAGATAATAGAAATAAAAGAAAATTGATCCAAAACTAAAGAATAGTATAACAAAACTTGTCGTAGAATAAAGGAATGTACATGCGTAGGATGTACAAGCGAAGAATGCGATCACAACCTTGGCCAAGTAGGAGATGCATGCTGAGTTTCCCACAAAACTGGGCACGCAATTCTTTCTCACCTGTTTTAATAAAATGTCTTCGGCAATAATCATATTATGTGTACACGCGAGTGCTCTTAAAAAAAAAGAAAAAAAAAGAATCTAATTGGCTCTATGTGTAGTATGTTATCAGATGAATAGCTGTCTAAAATAGAAATTGAACACTTATTTTGCTTTGTTAAAAACATGATTGTTATCTTGTAAGTAATAATCTTCAATTAGCCGATCTTTTGAGCTCAAAGTGATCATGGTTATTTATTAGTAAATAAAAACTATCATGAGGACGATAATTACAAAGTTGTACTTGAAATTACAAAAATTAAATAGAAATTAAGCAGTAAAGAAAAATACAATTTCACCGATTTGTTGCTGTAAAGGTAGATATTATGGCTACTCAGATCTGTTCACAAAAGATGCAATGGAAGGCCAATGCTTTATGGATTTATTTAGATAAATGTGTAAAGGAAATAGGTACGAGCCTAGCCACTTCTTCAAGGATTTGTTGCTGCTGCTATCCTAGCATAACATTACTTACTCAGACAGCTTCAACATGCACAAAGTGCATAGAGAGGGTGAGTGAAGAGTTATTGCCGTGCGCTGCTATTGGACTTATTTAGCTTTGCGAAGGGTAGGATCTCTTTCGATAAAAGAATAAAGTAAGATCGATAACAGCACAAAATGCCCGTCTACGAGTTAAGGTGCTTCGTTAAAACAGTTCAATAAATTGCATATTACAGCCCTTTCGAAAACATAAACAAGTAATATAAATTACGATCTTTTCGTGGTTCTATTTGGCAAAATAAGTTTGGTTATTATTATCTACATTTCTTTAGATTAATTCCGGCACCCAATTGGTGTTTTAACTGTTAACTTATTGAACTTTACAAACTGTTAAAGCATTAGTGTATGGCTTGTGGCGAATATGAGATAAACAGTTGTATTTAGAAAAATTGAAATAAAAGATCAGAGAATAACATTAAAGAGAAATACTGTTTAAATGATGATTATTATAATTATGATTTTAAAAACTTCATTGCAATTCACAAAAAACAGGGGCGACTGCTACTTTAACATGTAAATCAGTTGACAGTTAAGAAGGGAATTACTACCAACTGAAGACTTAACAATGACTCAATTATTGAAACCCACTTCCATTGCCGAGTTAATTGCAAGGCCAACGCGGACGGATTGTTGGACTTGTTAGGAAGAGTCAAAGATTACAGCCGATCAATGAGAGGGTTGGATATCTTTCGGTAGTGATTCGAGTTTTGATTAAAAGATTGATTAATCATTAAAATAGATTATTAAGGTATTTGCCCGTCTGAAATTACTGTAAATATTTTCAAATGCTACTAAGCAGTAGCTGGGCAAATTTTATGAAATTTACTTTTCTTCATAAAGCAAGATAGATGGACCATACGATTATTTTATCTTTAGTTTGTTTACTTTTATCGTGAAAAGTATGCAGAAGGATGACCATGAAAATAAGAATACAGAATGCAAAATTCTAAAATAAAATACGTTGAAATGAAAATATTACATTTCCTAGACTTAAAAATTTCACAGTTGATTTTAATAAATTTTGCTAAGAAAATAGAAATACTGACGCAACAAAAGATATACGCGTAAAATTAAATTTGAAATCAGATTCATATAAATTGTTTAGATCTATTATCTGTATGCATTAATCGCGAAGAAGGAGACAAGTTTTAGGTCAGTATATGTTCCAAGTATAAATCTATAGTGAGAGCAGTAACCAACGTGTGGTCTAACAACCATCTTTGTGTCTTTTGCCGACTTATATATTATAGGCTTTAAATAAAATAGGAACTGGACACATAAGCGTCTTACCTTAACAAAGTTGCATTCACCTGAACGAGTTTGTTTGAACAGGTCGTCCACTAATCTTGGCGTTCGTTGTTACTGACTGAGATAAGAATTTGATGCAATCATTTATGCTAATGATGTAAAAAATAGAGAAATCTAATTTCAATACTTTTATTTTTTAGTTCAACACCCAGGTTTTAAGTTTTTTTCTAGAGGAATATTTAAGGTATTTTAAGAAAAACATTGTGTAGCAGAAAGTTAATAAAAAATTGTGCCCTGGCAGTTTATGTAAGAAATTCAGCCAGACAGAATTTAAAGCACATTTTCAAGCTTTAATGGAGTTCATTTTGTAGCGTTTTTTTCATAAAAGATATGGCGAAAATGTTTCAAATAACTATAGCAGCGCTGACACTCTAATGTGACAGCAATCTAACTAGGCCAGAGGTTAACTGTGCAAGAGAAAGACCAACTCCACTAAATTATTTCTAATTCAGTTACAACACCAGACGAGAAACGAGAGAGGACTTACGCTAAGAAACTTAACTTAACTTTTGATCGATAGGTACTCATATTCCGAAGAGATTTGACGTAGAATTTTGTTCAAAATTAGAATTATTTGTGAACAGGTAAACGATCTATTACTTTAAAGTTATAAATTTGATTAAGGATTCAAAATTGGCGAGGAATCGGTCAAATAAAAACAACAACTCGTCTTTTTGCCAACGTTTCGACAAATATATTGTCTTCTTCAGGGCGGGGCTATGCTTAATTTCTATTTCATTTTTGAAATTTCAAGTACAGCTTCTGTAACTCAACCAACCCGCATAGCCACGCCCTGAAGAAGACAATATATTTGTCGAAACGTTGGCAAAAAGACGAGTTGTTAATTTTATTTGTCCGTTTCCTCGCCAATTTTGAATTTTTAATTGAATAATTTACGGTCACGAAATCTATATATTCATAGCTATAAATTTGTTTTGCCCAACAAATAAGACACGCCAAAATTTTTTATGGATTCCCCCAATACTTCTCAAGAATAGAATGTTTTACATCTGCGTCATTATAGGGTTCGTATTCGCTGAATCTTCAAGGCTCTGTGAAATGAATACTGTAGAATCTAAACCTTTTTCTGAACTCTAGCTCAAATTGGAAGTAGTTTAATTTGTATTCATTTTTATTTTCAATAGCAATCAAATAATAATACAATATTTTGGAACACATTGTTTTAAATTTGGTTGCTTGTGAATTTTTCAGATAAAATTAACTTCGATTTTTTGAATTCTTTTTTACTTCTAAATAATTTGAAGCAAACACTACTTAACCAATAAAAAAAAAAAGCCATTCCGAAGTAAAGTAACTAAATAAAACTACCAAGTGATTAATACTTAGCTCCGAAATAAGTTGAAACATTTTGTAACTAGGTGCAATAGCATATTTCCTGTATTTAATGATATTATACGGAAATAGTGCTCATTAACTTAATATTCTAGCCAGACAGATCGTGCTGTGTGGGCTACAGCCTCTTGGATCAATACATCTTCCGTCCATTATCTAAATTAACAAGTTCCTAGTAATTTGTTTGGAATTTAATTCTAAGAGCTAAAATTATTCTATCACTTATACCACAAGAAATGACTTGTTTTCTCTAATAAAAGAATCTTAAAGAAATATCTTTCAACTCTATAAACCACTATTGAACGGAAATCGTAAAAAAAGTTATTCCTTCTTAATCTAAATGAAATCATCTGTGAGAAATTTTATAATTAAGTTGTGATGGTCACATAAAGGACCGTTTCCTGGCATAAAAAAAAAGACTAATACATACTTCAACATGTGGAAAACCCGTCTATCAACTTTCGAAGTTTAAAAATAGAAAGGCTAGGTCATAAAAAAATGTATATCTGAATCACACATACTGTGGTAATCAAATTCCCAAAGATAAATACGTATAAAGGTGAAATTTTACATTACTTTTGGGTCTTCAAAATAATGCTTATATCACATCGTCAAAACTCCTCCCAAAATTCATTTTCACGTCTAAAGATCTGATGTTCAATGAGTTGTTATTATTTTAAGGTTTAACAGAATGTGTAAATTATAACTCAAGTCTGCGTTCGTCTATTTGTTACTTATTTATCTTGAACATTGCCTGGACATTGTCCAGGCCTTCGATAAGGTATGGCACTTAGCTCTCCTCTACAAACTTAAAAAATTCCTACCAAGCATTTATTATTTAATTTTACGCTCCTACTTAGCTGATCGACATTTTAAAGTTCGAGTGGGCTCCGAATATTCTCCTGTTAAACCTATTTCCGCCGTAGTTCCACAAGGCAGCATCCTTGGTCCCATCCTTTACACCTTTATATTCCTACCCACCCAAACACCTTAATCACTACTTATGCTGACGATACTGCCATCCTCTCTACCCACTCAGAACCATCCGAAACCTCCAAATTCCTTCAAGAGCACCTCAATCTAACTGAAAGCTGCTGGTGCACCCATTGGCGCATAAAAATTAATGAAAGCAAGAGCGTTCAAGTAACTTTCACGTTCAGGCGTCAAACGTGCCCCAGTGTCTTCATACTCAACAACCCCATCCCTACCTCGAACGTAGTACGCTACCTGGGTTTCTACTTAGACAGTAGACTCACGTGGAATCCACACACGAGACTCAAACGATTACAACTAAACCAAAGGTACGGACAACTAAGACGCATGATGGGACCTAAATCTAAACTAACCACACCTAACAAACTAACTCACCTAACTAAACATTTTTATAGTGACTTAAACCCATCTGGACTTACGGATCGGAGCTGTGGGGCTCAACTAAACCCTCCAATATCTCCCGCATCCAATCCTTCCAATCAAAAGTCCTCCGCCGTATTGTAAATGCTCCCTATTATGTCACTAACCTCATCCTTCACAAAGACCTAAATATTCCTTTTGTCACTGAAACAATCCATTCACGAGTCCTCAATTTCCGCAAAAGCCTATCCTGCTATCCCAATTTAACAGCTCAAACTCTTTCCTCATCAACCTCTCCTGATAATCCCTTACGACGTCTAAAATGACGTTGTCCTCGTGTTCTCCTAACCTAGACCTTTCCAGCAACTAAAATTCCCGAGAGTGTCAGCGCTGGCTGACTTCTCTCTTCCTGCGTCCTTACGGTTGAGGTGTGCGTTGGCTTTACCGGGCAGTTTTCGCATCCTATACCGTACTTGTACTATTAACAATTTGCCTGGTGAATATTTATATTTATACAGGTATCAAATAAATGAATTTAATAAAATAAAAAAAATTATCTTGAACAATGTTTGCTCATGTTTGGTCGTACATGGACATATCAAACTCTTCAAGTAAATGTAAAGAGAATTATTCAAAACTGCAGAAAGGTGAAGTTTTACACACAGTGCCTACCCCTGCATCATTAATCCAAAAAAAATGAAAACCCGAAATGTGAACGATTAGAAAAAGATAGGAAGCGAAACTAATTTGCACAAACACCAGCCTCTATACAAATATACATCTATCTCATCTTTTTAATGTAACAGGGTTAAAATCTCAGGTGACCTTTCGGTCTCAATGCTTTATTTATGACCTTTCGCATCGAATTTAGGCACGGAAAGAAAAGCTGTATCCATTGATGCGCTTACTGAAGCTTTAGAAGCAGTGGAATTCCATCCACTGTAATCTCGTTGTTGTTTACTCCAGTCATATGAAGATATTTCAATTTTATTACATAATTAGATCTGGAAGATAAGCGATAAGAAGATATGCCGATAAGCGTAAATGTAAAGGCGATTTAGTTATGATACTAAAAAAATAAGCACATTCTAATCACAAGTAAAGTGAACAATTTAAGTTATTTAAGAATTGGTTAGATTGGTCGAAAGGCAATTATTATCTGAATGAAGGTGTTTAGAAGCACCTAACTGACAACACTACTCGTAGTAGCATGTAATATTGTCTCGTAAAATAAATGTGGGCAAGAATGTGGTGTTGGTATCTCCACCATTGCGGAGAGGAGTATAAAGATCCCTAGAAGGAATGCTGTAACAATAAAAATAACTATTTCCTCACCCCACAGTGTAAATGTTGTACCGAGAATTGTCTGCTTTTATAAGGGAGGCCCGTAAAAGAAAAAAAAAAATACTAAAATCTGCGGAAGTACATATGTATATATACTTATATATATATATTATATATATAAAATATATATACTCGAATATAAAATATATATATATAAAGGTACACATAATTTATTTACTGATAAAAGTTACTAATATTCTCTGATAAGAAACATTTGCCAAATTAATGCTTGCAAAATAGGCCTTATTCTTATATTAAAAGTTTCATTAATATATTAAATATACTTATATTAGAGTTTCAAAAGTTTCACTCATTTTTCTTACAGGGTGGGATTCTTAATTGAAGAGCTTGGTGCAAAAAGGAGTTATCTACAGTTTTTTTTTAATTTTTAGCAGGGACAAAATACTAAATATGCTTTAAGATGTATTCCTTATGTTGTGTCTGCTGTAAGGATTAGTTAATATATTGTGATGGGATCATTTGGGGCTCAATTTCAACTTTCTAGGGCATGTTTTAAGCTTGCTATAAGCTTTTTTGCACCAAAATCATAATTTTCAGTAAAACTTGAGTACATATTAAGTACTTTAGTCAACAGATTTCTTGTTTTTGAGCTTTAAGTGGCATTTGTGTCTTGTCGAAGCGAATGTCAGATATATAAGATATATTAAATAAACTAATAAAACATTTTTTTGATTGATGACGTCATCTTTTCTGTTTGGAGCAAAAGAAAGTTATCTGCAGTAGAAAACTCATTTTTGCTCCAAATCTAATCCTTAAGTTAGAGAATAAGTAATAATAAACGAGTCTGCATAAAGACTCGTTTATGCACCAAAAGATGTAGAATTGAACATACAATAGGGGGCGCCACTAAACACATTTTCTGAAAAAAATGTAGATAACTCCTTTTTTGCACCAAGCACTGGAGAATGATATCTGAAGTCTTTGAAAAATAGAAGACACAACAAAAGACAACTATGTTAAGTAAATAGATAAATCAAATACCATGACACATATCTGTCATATCATCATCGTTCTCAAACCACTGGTTTTTATTTCTTGGCGATCGTCAAGCTCCATCAGAAATGGTTTACACTGCAAAGTCCCCTTGTTCATCAGCAAAACTTACTTTTTTCCAGAGATTTTTAAAAAAAAAAAAATAAGGAAACTTAACCCTCAAACCACAAGACGCGGGTCGGATCCGACCCGAGCCGAAAACAAATTTCCATTGTTCCCCCCCACAATTAACTCTTAGCGATTAGACTCGATATACCCTTTCTGTGAGTCCTTAGGAAGAGGCCACACTGTTTCCGCCGATTCGGTAAGGGTCTCTCCGCTCTCTAGGTTTGTATTTCTTTCAGTAAGTCAGATTCTGGGTCGGATCCGATCCGACCTTGGTATTAACGTTATACGTTTTGTCCTGCACAAGTGGAACAAAAATGGAGAAAGTTACTCTGGAGATGCATGTTCGACGTTTCTCAAGAATCTTGCGTTTGCCTTGACGCTTCCTCTAGAAGAAAAAAGACTGAAAAACGAGCGTTTTCCAAAGGAATTACTCCTTACGATTGGAAAATATGTCCTACTTGTTCCCACTGATAATGGCGAACAATCAAATGATTTTTTTCCATAACAATGCGATAATTTTGTTACCACACCACTATTTTACTTTAATTTTCATTCAACCTTTTTGTAAACTGTTTTGTTTTTATTGAAACAAAGTTCCTTTTTCAAGTTCATTTCTTCACTTATTAGTCTATTCTAAATAGACTAATGCCATAAAATTATACAATTTATTAAAAAATTTATACATTTTATATAGAAATAAATGTGTTATTTTGAGTTATATTTGAGTTTTTCACTGTAAGCAAGAAAATATAGTATCGGGTCGGATCCGACCCTACCTTGGTGTTCGTGTCAAGAAAATTCATCTTGTGGTTTGAGGGTTAAAAAAAAGAGAATAAACCCATTTGACTTTACAGTTAACGAGATGAATTGCCAAGAAATTCTTGCTGGAAATTCGCTCTACCCTTCATTGCTCGCCCATTTCATTATTACGAACAAATAGGATTTATTTTTTTAACAATCTGTAATGTTTCAGTTGTACTCTTCCGTCATAATTTAAGGTTTGATAAGTGTTAATCAAATGCTGGTATTTAGAAAATGAATCCGTTTTTTCACAATGAAATAATCACAATAATTACACTTACAGCAAATTGTTAAATCAAGATATTTTCATGTAAATTTTAACATTTTACTTTCTCTGGACTGATCTTAAATGAAACAATTCTAGATGCCAGAAGGTCCTTAATGCAGAAAATTCTAATAGAATTTATTTAACAATTGGTACTGTGCAGTTCAAACAAATACATACTGAGACACAAAAAAATTGGTAATTAATGAATTAAAAAACATGGAATGACGTTGACCAGTTGTTAGCCAAAAATATAGTGCTTTAACGACGACTATAAAGTGGATGTCAATTTGCGCAGAACACCAATTAATCTTAATTAACCAAGCTATAGCTTTGAATACCTAAATAGATTATTTAAAATAAAAGGCAGAGATAGAGAATATAACAAGGCAAAAAATTAAATCTTTTTTTTTTTGAACAAAAATGATTATCACAAACAGGAAGTGAATATTTAATAAGATTTGCCGCCTATCCTCCAATTATTAGGATTTCCGTTCCAAAAACATCATCAATCAAAATAATCATTTCAAAAATTAGTTTAAAGCGGTTAATGTAAATGGAACGCGTTGAGTATCTGCGATTGAACACACGGCTGAAATCATTCTCACGACATTCGGAAAGTGGTCGTAATTACGATTAATTATAATGGCATTCCCATAAAATATTCTTAGTCTGCTGCTGCAGAGGGGAAAAGAAAGGAATTAAGTAGATTTGTGTACCTTTTTATCTTTTCAGTTCATCCGAACAATTTTTTTAGATACTAAATTGTGTCGTTAATTTTTATTTCTAGATGGCAAAAAAAACTTGCTCCATCCAAAGGAGATAGTCAGCGCGGTAACTTTTAGCACTTTTTTTTTTTGCAAAAAAATGGCAAATGAAAAAGAAATTTAGTGTTAAGTTCGCATAATCTATAATTGATTCTTTATGATGAAAGACTTAAGATTTGATATAGAATGTAGAGAGTGGTAACACAGCCAAACCTACTGCGACCTAAAAAAATTTCTGTAGCTCTGATAAAAGACAGAGAAGGTGCACGATTTGATAATGAGCTAGGGTTCCTTGTGGATATGCTAAACCTAACTACAAACGTGCATAAATCAAACTCTTAGCAAGCTGCTGCGAAGGTTTAACTATAAGGGTTTTGGTGTAACATGTTTTGTGTCTAGGATACAAGTACCACCAGAAATGCGAGCAATTCAGAAGAAGTTAAGAAGAACACGTCGTTAAACTTCTGATCTTACAGTACAGTACCATCTAGACCTGGGGTCCTCAAACTACGGCCCGCGGGCCACATGCGTCCCCCTGAGGACATTTATCCGGCCCCACTTCCGGAAGGGGCATCTCTTTCATTGGTGGTCAGTGAGAGGAGCACTATATGTGGCGTCGCCGCAAAGCACTGCGTCGCTCATGTACAGTACTACTTCCGATGACGCGGGATGCAAGCATCACGGCTCCGAAAACAGTGTAAAATAACGGCAGAAGTAGGAAGAAAGGCAAAGCACTATAACTGAACCGGACATTGACCATCTCATTAGCCAAAAGCAGGACCATAATTCCCACAGATGGGCAGTTTGTTGATTTAAATTTACTTGTTCTTTATTTTAAATATTCTGTTTGTTCCCGTTTTGTTTCTTTGACTTTAAAATAGTTTGTTTTATATTCCGGCTCTCCAACGGTCTGAGGGACAGTGAACTGGCCCCCTGTGTAAAAAGTTTGGCGAAAACTGATCTAGACAGATAAAATTTTTCATTTCTTCTAAACAGCAACGGACCGACAGTTAAATCCTATTGTGTAAACGTTATTCTAACAAGAAATCAGAGCAAATTTTTGCTAAACTAGGATAATAATCATGGGCCCTGACGATAAATATTTCAAGCAGAATCTTAGAAGACAAAAATGATAAACTTCTCGCTAATTTCTGAATATGGTAAGTCCACTATCCAACATAATTTACATTTTTTTGCCTTATTATAAATCACTTCGTTAAGGATTTAATTTAATTATATTGGATTTAAAATAAGCTAATTTGCATAAGATAAAAACCTGTTTAATACAGATGTTTTAGACTAGGTGATGATCTATTAATATCCTTTAAAAAATGAGATTTTAAAACTTTCATTATTCTATAAAACTTCAACACCGAAATTCTGCTAAAAAAAAATCACGTTAATAGGTCGATCTGATCAAATATTGGAGTTCTCCTAGTTTGTAAGCCACAGAGCGGTGCCAAATTAACATATGGTGGCAAAATACTGATGGAAATTATTTTTTAAAATTGACGGAACAGTAATTGTTTTACCAAGTCTGCCTCTATCTCGATAAGTACTTTATTTCATTTATAATACATATAACCGATTAAATTGCATAGATTTCTAGTCAAAAAAATTTAAAATTTAAAAAATGTAAACTCTACAATCTAAAAAACACCGTCAGCTTCCAGAAAATTACTAAAATAATTTCGAAATTCTTAAAAAGAACATTCTAAAGACGCACAAACTGGTTTAAATTCTATTCAGCACGTTAACCTCGGCGCAATCAGCGCTATTAGCTATTTTTAATATAATTCTTTATGAGTGACTGGATCATGAGAACTTAATTACTTCTTTTAATTAATTTACTCTCGTTAATTGCCTTTTTATTCATTTATACATTATTTTGTAGACATAAAAACCTTCAATGGAAAAATATTAAAACATAAATTAAGAGAATATTATCTACAAATGAAATAAAAGATTTTTATTTCTGAAAATTTTCTTCAATACAATGACTTTTGATTGTGGTTAATAGTTATTGTCTAAGAGATGATCATGAACAGTAATGTAGTGAGATAAACTTAAAGGGAGCGATTACTTAGGCAGGTGTAAGTCCTCTACGCCGAACGCATCGATGTAGAACTTATGGATACTATGCCATAAAACGTCAGTTCACTGTTTTTATGAAATATAATAGTTGGATAAGTGCACTAGACTTTTGAGCCGAAGTCAGGGTTTAAAACCAGGTCTTTAATTTTAAATTTTCTTTTTCTCCAGGCGCTAACCAATTTTCACAGGAGTAGACACAAATCTATTTTAAAAAAGTAAGCGGACTGAAAAAAAAAAATTTTAGCTGTCTCTAGACAGCTCTGTAATTTTAGCATTTGTGTTATTTTCTCCGCTGATCAGACCAGTGGATGTGAGGAGACTTAAGTCTGTTAGTTAGCATGCCCAAGTCCGTGCGAGCATGTTTTAGAAAGAGGGAGTGAGTTAAGTACATGATTAAATAGAACTAAGTTAACATAATCTCTCTTGTTAAACGCAATAAATCAGAATTTTGAACACAAAAATACAAGAATCTCTTAGAAGAATCACTTGTACGGAACAGTACGACGGTTTTCACCCGTTATTTATTCTAAATAATTCAAGTATGGTTATAAATTTTAAAAAAATAATAATAAATAACTTTAGATAATTTTCATTCTTTTTGTAATTTGAACAAATAAAAAATGAGACTACCCTTTCCTCTGATCAATTTTAAATAATGTATTTATCAGATTAGTCTAATAAATCAGGAACCGCAGCAATAAATTATTATTTTTTAAAGTATTATTGAAAAGAAGAAGTAGAAAAAATATGCTCTTCTTTTATAGAACGGAAACAAAAACACATTCAAGCTAAAATAATGAATATTTTGCATTTTTTATATGTTTTTAATGCAAAATTTTCACATTATTAAGTGAATGGCTTCCTGCTAAATTAACAGTTAATTGAGAAATTGCTGATAACAATAAAGAAAAGAAACGGAAATTACGAAAAAAACACTCAATTTATGGAATATCTTTCTCATGGTTGAAGAAGAACATACTTAGCAAGATCGACTGGTCGTTCTTTTTAATAAACTGGATTTAGAATCTGGAATTTTTAAATGAACTCGTTTCATCTATTTATTAGCAGGCGATTCAGCCCAAAAAGGTGCTGAAACTCGGTAATTATTATTACTACTTCAATCAAAGTTATAATGTGCATAATGTGCGAAAGCAATTCCAGGATTCAATCACGGTAAAAGCTCCATGTCAAGAAGGCTGCGCGAACTGAGAAGGCAGGCAGGAAATAGAATAGTCTGGGGGGCTGGCCTGCATTCAGGAGCACAGTGGGTTTCGGAATCACCACCTTAGAGAAGGTTAACTAATAAGCAAGAGCTCGCGTGCATATTATGTCAGAAAGAGACGAGAAACGACCTCTTCGTACATTGTGAGAGTGCGTTGCAATAGCTAGGGAGAGTTCTTAGACACCATGAGAGACCGGAGAAGACGATATCGAAATGAACAGAGTGAATTGTTTACTTTTTGTAAAAAAGGGAGTTTCAAAAAAGGATTGTTGATACGATAAATACATACCATACATGAGGAACAGAAACAACCATTGTTCTAACCTAATCAGAACCAAGCCTCACCAGATAATTGCAAGCTATCACCAATTTTCTAGCTGTCCATTAGATATGCTGAATATCCACCTAAGGAGATTTTTTCACTGATCCTTAAGAAAATTTTATTTTCTACTGTTTATAGAACCAGCTACCACAGGTTACAACCTTAGCCTTATAACCATAAGTAGTTTTGGCGTACGGTATCTGTTAGTCCCAACTTAAAATTTTTAGCAATTCTCATTTCTTAATTTGTTATTCAGCATCAATTTTATCTCAAGAATGCACCCAAACATTACCTCTCCGACACCCGTGGAGTCCTAGTTTCTTTACTTTAAAATCACCTCCTGATGAAGGTACATTACGTTTGGAAATAAACTAAACTACAGCCAATCAAAAAAATCTTCACTACTATCCTCTAACAATTTAAAGGCAGTAAACCTAAGTTCCCTCTTTAAACGCTAAGACCAGCTTTATGACCATTTTATTGTCTTTACTGATCCTCTATTTGGAACAGTACAGTTCTAAACCCAGCCTTACATTCAGTAGTACCATATTTTAATTCATCTTCATTCCTATATTGAAACAATCTTTGGCTCTTGTGATTTTGATTCCTACATTTTTGACGTTTACGAGCCGATTTACATTTGAACACTGTCAAAGAACTGGTAAAGCAGTTTCAGTCATCGAAAGACAAGCAGTAAAATTAAAAAGTCTGTAGGAGACCCAGAAATTACCAGACTACGCCATTACTGATACAATTATTCAGCATGTTTTGCAGCAAACTTGCAAAGTAAATCCAATACAATGATTTTATTTTAATATTACGAAATTGGTTTTACCAGCAACTTGTAGTGATCAAATGGGGGAGCGGATATTAATGAATGGAAAATTATGAAATCTTTTAGTCAATTCACGGCCTTCTTTGAAGATTGATGGAGAATTTCAAAGAGGCTCCTGAGACTGACCGCGCAAAAAATCAACTCATATCCTTCTTTTACTTAACTTCAACGGAAGTCTTGTGGTTTATTCATCAATTATGATGAATAAATCAAAATACTACTGTAATTAACTTAATCTGCAACCAAAATACAATAACAGGTATTTTTATTCTACTTAAGTTTATTTTTTATTTTAATAACAACTTAATCGTACATCGCTATAAGACATTGTTATCAATTTTCACAAAACGATTCTAACTTCGTCGAGAAAGTTTCTAACTTCACGTTATGATAAATGCTCGCTTTTCTGAGCCATTACTCAGAAATTGTGATCAAGTAGCGCTAGGAATCTTCAAGAACAGAGACAAAGTAATCTATAGAAACAATTCTTTATATTCTATCTCAGACCGATAGAATGCATAGACATTGCAACCATATTGTATTTTTTTTCTTATAATAAATAGATGAGAATAACAAAAATTCTAGAAACTTATAATAAATCATTACTTACAAGTAATATCTAGGAAGGCTTGTCGAGATGTAATCGATTGGCCAGTTGTGGTATTGGTGACTACGCACGTAAAAGGTCCCCGGTCTTGATCGTGTAACACCCTGGCTACAACTAGATCGGTGCCGTCCATATATCGTCTGTACGATATATCTAATGGAATACTTTTCAGTTCCCAATGCACTGCCAGTCCTGGCAAAGTAGTACAATTTAGACGTGCCGTTTCTCCTTCTAATACCGAAGTCATTTCTGCTGGTTCTGTGAGTAACATTTCCAAACAGCAACACTGGCCGACAACTGTTGACAGACAAACAAATAAACAAAATCGTTATTTATAAGAAACAAATAAAATTTGAATGATAACATTTTCACCAATCGATGAAATTAAGTAAAAAATAAAAAGAAAGAAGGAAAGACATTTTAAACTTGGAATTCTTAAAAATTAATCTTAAATTCTAGATTCTTCGAGAAAAAGTATATAAAAATATAATTAATAAACTAAAGTAGGGAACTATGTGGATAAGTTTCAAGAAGATATAAGATGAACACCTGCCGCTCACCTGCTTTTCATGAAAAATGAAGTGAAACAATTGTTTCGTTGCTATAAATGAACTCGTTTTCATGTAAAGGAAAGTTCTCATCTGACAAAAGCAGTCGATTCGAATAAACATTCAGTTTTAACGATAACCTTCCATAACTGTTTCTTGGAGAAACACAAGACAAATGATTGGCAAATTAGGTGACCTCATGAATGAATAAAAGGGTAATAATGACTCAGTTTTAGCAAACATCTTTTGGTTCTTTTTGTGAGTAAGATTTCTTTAGGGAACTAACAAAAGTCAAAATTTTGAAGGAGGTTTAGGATAATTAACACAATTAAAAGTAGCTCATTGAAATCCTTGAAGGTAGAGGAAAAACTTCTGCTTTTCACTGAAAAGATCCAGGTTTTACCACTAGTCTTTTGCGCTAACATTTTCTTTGGCCAACAGAAGTGCCAAAGGACTCGTATGGCGGAGGCAGGATGTAAGAAGAAGGGCGTTTACCTTTAACTTTCACCTCAAACTGTTCTGCTGAACTATAAAATTCCTCAAATTATTATTATTGTTCCAAGTATTCAACTGGAATAAAAACCAAGAACAAAACTGGGTTTCAAATCCAGTAATCTAAGCTATTAGGTCAAACCTTCCCTAAATATAATGAAAGATCAAATAAAGTATGTGAATTCTAGAAAAATTCTAACGGAAGTAACACAGAAAAGTTTAAGAATGTGAAACGACTTACTGAATTTTGAAAATGAATCTAGGAATTTGAAGAACATGAGAAGTATTGAAATTTAAAATTCTTAGATTTAGTAAAATAAAACACTTTTTTACTTTTTGGTTCAGAAAAACGTTTCCACAGGGTAAAACATTGTTTTTCTTGCTTTCTTAGTGCAGATTGTGTCTGAAGGAGAAGGAAATAGTGTCCTGTTTGAATGGTGGCCAGATTCCTGAGATCTGAAGATCTTTACAGGTCAGAAGAGACGATAGTGTAAACACGACTGGAAATAGGAACTCTGCTAAAAGGACTGATGTATCTCAAAAAAACTTCTGAATACGATGCCTAGGGCCGGCCAACCTATGTCAAAATCCAATCTAATCTAACCTCCTTCAAAACGTTGACTTCTTGTGAAGATTCTCCTTGTTAAGCCAATCATTTACCCAAAATTCCCTAAAAGCTCTAGCTCTAGAAATTCTAATAAAAAAGGCAATTAAATATGAAGTAAAAACAACTAAACTTATGATAATGTATTTAAATAAATGATGTTAGCAAATAAATAAAAAGTACTAGTCATTCAATGCAATCTTATCCCAGTGTTTCTAAGAATGTGGAGCAGAGACACCTAAAGAATGAGCACACCATATGAATAAGATATAAAGCAATGCAGAAAAGGAAGGAGAAATGACACTGAGTTCAGTAAAACAGAAATAAACTGAATGACTCAAGTGAAAGATGCTTTCTTATTTTTTCTTTTATTGCTGAAAGGCATTGCTGCCAACTCAGCAGGTGACATTCCTGTCAAATCACAATTCATTCATAAAAAGGCAACATTTATAATCTCAATGGATACCAAATTATTTTATGCAAATAACTTTTTTTTATTTTTATTACACTCGTTGTTTAATGAAATAACAACAGAAGTGCAATTTTATCATTTTTCCAAGAAATAAAATGCATGAACTCTGCAATATTTTCTTTATTTTAATGGATAAGTTTTTTAGCTCTGCCCATTTAAAACCTTTCAGTTTATTAAGTTTTTATTTACTAACATCTATCGAATAACTTAAGAGTTAAGTAGTAAAATTGCTTTAAGTCTAGAAAAAGAAATAGTTTAATTGAAATTAAAACCAAAAAAGTTTGTATTTACTTAGTAATGGCTGTAACAATATTAGTGAAACTAAAACCGAACAGTTAGATATGTACAGAATGCATATAATGCAGTTGCAGTGCGTCCCTAACCAAACCATCAGCAGAAACTGTGGTTCTCTTTTGTTACAATGGGCCTGGCATCGATCGCCGGCTCTTCGTTTGCTCCCCCGTTTGCTGTTACGCAGACCTAACCATCACAATACGCAGCATATGCCGCCACATTTTATCTCAACTTATATGTTACTGGAAACATTGATGTTATATTTCTTTACTTGCAATTGTTATGAAGTTGATGTAAAAAAACAAAAAGCACAAAAACTGCATTTTAATAGTTAAAAATTGTTGCTCCACATGACAATTACAAATATTTTGAAGTATTTTTAGGTAGGAGCCGGATTGCATTATTGATTTTTCTGAATATATAACCTTCTCTTAGGTTACACACTGTTGACTCTATCAAATATGCTGACAGTTAAAATACCAATTTCTGCCTTACTCTCATCTCCATTATTCCCATTATATTGCAAACTAAAATTTTTAAGGTGCGAGGTTGAGTATAACCTTTCGGCAGAACAGTTTCTCATTATGGTGACATAGGGATGGAAACTTCATCAACCTCGTACAAGCGGAAATCAACTTACCTCTAGGCTATACCCAATCATCGCGGTGAAATAAGGAAAAGAGAAAAAGGGAAGAAAATTAAGCACTCACTTTGCACAGAAGCGGAATAAGTTAAGACATTTAAGGAGATGAAAGTGTGGAAGAAACCAATATACTATTTCCGTACATTCTTACTAATGACGTCTTGTTTGTTTACAGGAAATATCTAATAGAAAAAGAAATCCGGAATAAACTTAAAAAGCCAATTTGTAAAAACCGAGATCCGATTTCCATTTGAATGTTTAATAGGGTTTAAACCAGAAATCGAATTGTTAATATTCAATTCTAATTATTATATTCGAAACTACGGAGCCTTTTGGTTTAACTCAAGTGAAAAAAGTGATTCAGGTAAAGATCATTCCAAAACTATTATTCGAATCACGGAAAACTCATTCAACAAAAATGCGTGTTCATCTAATTGGTTTTTCCCAAAACGGAATCGTGACAATTGAGAAACTATTCAATCAGTAGAAGGAAAAATCTGATCTTATTTCTTCGTGGTGCTGTCCCACCGGATATCTGCTTGTAAGAACGGCTTATCAGATACGGTATACCAACGACTTGTTCACAGCCGGGATTGAGGTAATTCTCAAACATATTCCCAATCTAATTCAGTGATTGAAAAGTAGGAAAACGCAGATATCCTCAGCAGCTCTACGGAGGGCAGTTTTTGGCTCTATGGAGTCGGCCTGTAACTAATGAGTATTATTAAAATATTTTGTAGCTTTACGAATCTAAAATTTGTCTATTTTAGAATAAATATTATTAATAATAATAAATTGATTTTAATTGGTGACTTTGTACCGCCTTCTTGATAATTAAGGATGAATCAAAATTTTGCATCATCAATCAATAAAGTTACATTCAAAGCACTACAGTAACTACTGCATTATAGTACTTGATGCAAACAGCGTTTGTGGTATGATCAAGTGAGTGTAACAGGACAATAATGTTCATACAATTTGCACAAAGGTAGACCACAAAGTGCAAACTAATGTATGCATAATTCAGGTACAATGAGTACTTAACTACTAAAAGGGCAGTTATTGTTATATAATTCTATTTGTTAGTTTGTATTAAAAGATAGAAATAGAAATTTGTTGATAATATTGAAACTTATCAAAATTTATTTTTAAATTTTGTAATAGTTTGCGATATGAGTAACCCAAGAGGATTAAATGAGACTACAGGAAGAGTACAGTACACATTCTTCTACTTCTCAGACGGGGTTTCTAACTGATAAAAAGTAGCTATACTCTGAATTCGAACTGGGGATCTCTCACCTGCAATTCACCAACACACGCCTCAAGAGTTGAGAGCATATATGATGCACAAAAAAGCATGCAGAGAAAAAAAGATAAACGATTAGCTAGTTGCCTGCAATAAGCCTCTTTTGGTTGTTGGTCAGGAGAATCTATCCCTAATCTACGCTGATCTAATCTAATCTAATTTTAAAGGTCCTTCAAATAAAAGTGAAATTTAAAGCGAATTGTATGGGATTTAGCTAAAGTTAAACTATAAAAGTTGAACATGTATTAAAAAAACATATTTGTCTCTCGTCAGGTTTCTTTACAACTTATAATCATCATTAATACAAAACAAGTAATTTTGTAAGGGACTACGACTTTTTATTTAAAGATAAACATAACCTTAAAGAATAACCTCAGTTATTTTAATTACAATAATAGACGTCTCCAACAAAAATGAATTACAGATATTATCCTAAATGAATAAATAGATAAAATAGTTAGCAATTAGTACTAGTGTCACTACTAGTATGCGATCTGTTGAATTAGAAAAAGAAAAAGTCCATTAACTTTTGGTCACAAATTCGATAAGGTTTAAACCAGATGGTCTTCAACCGTGACTGAGATATTATAATACAAATATTTCAGCTATTTTTCTAAATTCCAGTTCCAACACGCTGCGTCCAATTACACCTGTTCCATAACAGCTGTGATACAGCCTTCTTGGCTGCCAAAGTGCATTATTAACATATTTAAAAATATAAAATCTGTAGACTACCAGATGTCTTGTATATAATTATTATTTAATGTAACTACTTTAGTCAGTAGAGATTGTCAATTTTTTTGTTTACCATCAACTTTAAATCCTTAATCATTAAATGAAATTATGGCGTATTTAATTATTTTACTTTCTCTTACTGTAATTAAAAGAGAAAGTTATATTCTCATGGCTGGTTAAGAAATAGTTATTTATTTAACAAGTGTGGGAAGTAGTACTTTTCCTCACGCGAGGCAGGGTTTGCACGCACGAGCGAGCGAAGCAAGGCGAGCGCAAGTGCAAATTGCCGAGTGTGAGAAAAATACTTTACGCTCGAGTTAAATATTATATTTTTTCTGCAACCATTAGATTTATTAACTGAAAAAATTAAAAATTTCATTTTTACAGTCTACAAAAAGTAATTTATTTATTATAAACATTTATTGTTATATTACAATTATTTACATTACTTACGTATTTACATTACTTATTACATTTTCTGCTGTTTCTTTTATTGATGGAGGAGTGTTTTCTAAACAGGAATCACAAGAATCCATTTTAAATTTCTATAAGGTAACACTATAACCTTTTTAACTGTTATAATTAAAAATATTTAATTATTTATTAAAGTATTATGTTTATTTCTATATTCCTTTCAATTTTTATTTTGTTTTTTAATATTCGTTTTTTAATCATTTAGTTACGTTAAATAAGCTTATTAAAGTTTTACAGAAAATATTTATGTTAATAACAAAACTTCTTATATCAAGGAAGCACTTTTTTTTTAACAAAGGACCTGATAACCTGATAACCCGACAAGACGTCTTAAAAGACAGTGGCCTCGTGATCTCCTCTCAAGTAAAGAGAGTGACTAACAGTCTAATGTTTTGGAGTGTTACCACTGGGTAACTTCTCCACTCGTTACCTTATCATTTACTACTCTATTGTATCATCGTTACTTATAGCGCTAATGCGCTGATTGTAGCACAATAAACGAAAAAAAAAATTCAAATAATTAAAGTAATGCCTATTTTTTCTGGCGGTTTTTACGTCTAACTTTTCCAAAAATTAGGTGTCTTGAAAGAAGGTGACTAGCACTAAAACACACTTTACAAAATTCCCATATTAACCATTAAATTAAATCCAAGGCGTAGACCAGGGGAATCGAACCCACTAAACCAACAATACGTCTTAGCATTGCGGACCCCGTCTCTCTCTCTAACCGCTTGGCTATCGGGTCGACCTAAAATTTTAAAAATTCGTAAAATTCAATTAAAAGGAAATTTTCCATCAAACGCGTTGTATTTTTATATTGTATCAATGGTTTCCCAGCATGAGAATTACTAAAATGAAGATTATCTCTAAAATAATAATTATTGTATCTGATAAAAATTTTTGGGTAGCTCTAAAATTTACAGTTTAAACTCTCCGGTCTTCATAAACTATAATAAATAGATATCAAGAGAAAAAGTTGTAAAAGACTGCTGCTTTCTAATTTTAAAAAGGAGAGGAAATAAATCAAAGTGGAGGAAATATTTTTAATAATTCTTACCTTAAAAAACAAAAAAACAAATGAGCTTTTTAGATTTTAAAACTAAGTTATAATTAGTTTAATTTATTAGTTAACCAGAATCTATATAGGTGAACCTAAAAAAACTAGACTAATGTAAACCCATCCTGAGGCAAAAAAACTTGCCGTTACTTCTTTCACTAGACAATTTTTTCTATTCTCCAATTAACTTACATAAAAAAAAACTAGAGTGAATAGATTTCGTTATATTATTCACCATTAGTCTGAACATAGAATTCGTTTAGAATCGTAACTGTGGAGAATTAGAGACAACTTGTATTAATGTTTACATTTCAGTTTAATTACAGTTAAATGTTGGTTACACTTTGTTAGTTAAAAAGTCTGAATGTTTCTTATTAAAGAAACTAACCAACTTATTTAAGCAATAAGGATGCAAAGGCTGCAGTAAAGAGGAACCTATTAAATAAAGAAAAAGACAAATCAGACCCTGGACGAAAATCTAGAAGGTGATGACCCACTAGGTAAACATGTAGATAAGACGAGTAAACTGACAAGGAATATTAAAAGCATATAACTGGACAGCTTCTTCAAAGATATTTCATTTTATTTCCTTATTCTAAATTGGAAGTTATAGTTTGCTATAAACTAATTTTTACTCATTATAACCTTTATTTTAGTTTATTATTCCTGGACTCTAACTTTTTCCAACACGAAATTTGTAAGTATCTGTGGGATATTTACTTATAAACTCTTTATAAACGAATATTTGTCTTTCGAAAGAGAACTTACCAAACACTTTTATTTTCAGATGTCTAAAGCTCTATTATAATTATAATCAAAATTTAAAAAACTAAATAATATAAAATGGGATTTTGAAATGAAATTCATCTCTCGATAAGCTACAGATTATAAAAATTAAAAATTCTGTATGATGATCTGTGAAAAAGACAGCTCTTTTCATACAGATTTTAGATTTCTCTTTATGATTGGTTCTCAATTTTTAAGTTTCAATTTGAATCTATTGCTTCGGTTTTGTGTTAAATTTTCGGTTTACTTTTCTGCATATGACGCAAGGCACTCTAATACATCCTATCGATAGTTTAACGACATGAACGACAAACATTTTAATAATAAAATAAAAGACAAGTGAGTTGGCAATTTATTCCTTTTGTTTGTACGTTTTGTTTTACAATAAAATGTGTATTTTAAATTTCCTAATCAAAGCAAAAATGTATATAAAATTCTGCTAATATTAGGATATAGTATTCAATTTATAATGTAATTAAACCTAAATGTTCCTTTGATAGCAAATCTAAGGTTTTTATTCTTTGAAAGGAAATAAATTTTAAACCCTACGTTCCCTCCCATCAACTAGCGGCCCTTCACGTATATTGGAACTCTTTCATGCAAAAGGAAATCTCTTTGATCTTTACAAAATCATTCAATATGTTGTCTCCTTCTGAGATATATATATATATAAAGGATATAAATATATATGTATATATGCTTTACAAAATGGAACTTTTAGAAGTCGAATTAAATTTATTAAAGAGAAATTGGTAAATCTGAATTCTATAAGATTTAAAAGATGTATATCCGAACAGAGAAACTTGCTTGTTTGAATACGTTTTTATGACATAAGTTATCGATCTTGCGAGGGGATACATTTGTAAATAAATGAACTGATAATGTGTATGTACACGAATTCACATACATAGAGGTGTTCACAACATTAGAAACAGTGGGATCAACCATAATTTCTAGCCCCTGTGGTAGTTACATGTGAACATGTTACAGTTACTTTTAATGGTGTAAATACAGATGACTGAAATCGGCGAGTTGTTGATAGAATTTCATACAGTATACTAAAAAAAAATCCGTAGATTAAAACTACTGATTTCAAATAGTTGGGTTTAATAAGTTGGTAACACGTTTCTTGTGAGTAAATCCATTAAAAGTACTAAAAAAATACTTTTAAAAAAAGTTTCTCTAATTATGGTTTATAAGAAATATTTTATTCCATATTGTGTATCTTTGAAGAGAGATATTGTTGCTGAAAATTAAACAATTAGTAAAAGATAACAATTTAGACGACACGTTTTTAACAACTCCAGCGATCCTACTCGTTGTCGTACAATTACTTAAAGGGTATGTACGAGTATTACTTCATGGTAAAGAAATCTTCAAAGGCATTCGGTAAAATTATTTAGCTTTGTTTTGACTGAAAATTCAGTCAAATTCGAAATTTTACTTAATTTTTATTGAAACTTTTTCTGAAATGATGTGATAATTAAATCGTTCTAATTTACGGTTAAACTTTAACAAATGCAGCAAAAAAAAGACCTATCTCACGTTCCAAAAATCAACACTTTACAGAAAAATGCTGAGTAGCTTCAAAATGAATAATAAAGAATTAGAAAATGTTTAGAGAAACAATAGACAATGCTCAGGCGTTTCCACGATGTTTCAAAAAATAAAAATAAATAAATAAAAATTGGACAAGTTACGTAGGAAGTTAATTATCTTAGCTGGAACAATTAATTTGACACTTTAATAATAAATAATTATAAAAGTCACAGCAAAGTTATTAGGCTGCTTTTTAAATATTAATCTGAATTAAACTAATTTCTTTTAATTACAGGATATATCTGACAGGCGAGCTCATGTACTGGCTTTACAATAATAAGTGGGTGTTCAACTTTTCTAATTTATTATTTATTTCAATTTATTAAAAGTTATGAGCTCAAAGACCTCATACCTTGTGCTGATTTTGAAACTACAAAAAGGAAACTACAGTGAAACGACCGCTCAATGGTTTTGGCGTTTTCACACTTCTAACTGATAAGTTCACTTCGTTAGAACATTTACTAAAGTTAGATAATCTAACTTTCTACAGGAACTATTTAAAAAATTAGAGTAAGTCTAATGTTTCAACGCCCAAAAAATTAACCGGACTTTATGGTCATATAAATACTTCTATCAAGTTTAAAAGAAAAAAAAACTGGAAAGGTTTTTCATGAAAAATGAGAAAATTTGCAATTTCTAACTACGGATTTCCTTCAAACTTTGTTAAGAAAACAAAAATTATTTATACTTAATTATTAAAAAGACAATCACACCATATTTTATAAGAATATCTCAAGACAACAAGAAGGGCGTCACCTTTACTCTCTGAAAATAGTTATAGTAATAGAAATTACAGCAAGGTTTTCAGCTCTTCAAGCTGCCCTGCCTTTGCTGCTTTGGAGGAAAAATAACTGAAAGAGACTTGCTGAAAATAACTGGAGTTAAAGATGAAGATACTTTTGAAAATAGAGTACTTGGGAGGTGTGGCTATTAAATAACGAGTCTACTGCTGTAAAACATTTTATTTTAAATTTATACATATTTAGTTATTATCACCTTCAATATACACCTCTCCCCTATCCTTACAACGCTCCATGCGAATTTACCATTGTTCGAAACAGTGCTGGAAGTCTTTTTCTGTGAGCTCCTGCATGACGCGTGCCGCTTTTTCTTTCACAGCTTCAACGGACTGAAATCGTGTTCCTCTTAATGCAGATTTGACTTTGGGGAACAGATAAAAGTCATATGGGGCCAGGTCAGGCGAATAAGGCGGATGGCCTAAAACTGGGATGTTGTACTTGGCTAGGAAACGTCTTGACAGACAATGCTGTGTGAGCCGGCGCGTTGTCTTGATGGAGAACCCATGACTTGTTCTTCCAAAAATCGGGTCGTTTTTTTCTTACTCTTTCACGGAGTTGAGCAAGCACCTCACGGTAGTAATGTTGATATTTTCACCCGTTTTGGACGTGAAAGGGTGACCCGGGCGGTCATTATCTCCGACGTCTTCTCGGCCATCTTGGAAACGCTTGAACCACTCAAAAACTCGCGCAGGTGATTAACATTAATCACCATAAACTTCTTTCTAATAACAGATAAGTTTCAGTAGCGGTTTTATCAAGTTTTGATGTGAAATTTCACGACAATTCGTTGCTCTACTACATGTATAGTATCATGTTTTCGGCAAAACAAAACTAACACCTCTTACACAAACGACAGTTCCGGTCAGACAGATTTCTCTACAAACACGTGAGACGCTGCAATCTAAAGAGAAGGCTTTACGCTGCACAGCTGTGTTGGTCGTTAGGGTTTGGCGCATGTATAGTTCTTCTGTAGCAGCATCAGTCTCGTTATTTAATAGCCACACTTCGTGTTTACTATATTATTGACATTGAAGGAGTATAAAAGTAGCATAGGATTCTATACAATGTGTTGATTTTTCCAACCCTCAAAAATAAATAAACACTAAAAGAAGATAAGAAGTGGTTTAACAAACAACTAATTTAGAAATCACAATTGATGTTTTAGTCTACACTGACCGGGCCGGCTCTAAGTTCTTCCATTTGTGAAGTTAATGTAACCTTATCTAGTTACAATTAATATGATTCTCTAATCGCTGTAAAAAAGTAAAAGCAGCCTCACTTGTAGCATGACAAACAAAGTTGAACCCAGACATTTTTGCGTCAAAAAAAGAAAAAGGAAATAACTAACAAAACAGATCAAATAAAAGATTTAACCATCCTTGGCAAAGATCAAGTAACCATTGCCAGTTAGAAGATGTTCTGAAGTAGCTTGGAAGGTGTGTGTTACGGTGGGCGGTTGTCCGGCCGAGTGTGACCATACGACTCCAGGTCGTCGTCTCGGCTGGGAAATCTTTAACCCTTCAAGTCTTAGATGTGTGGGTAGAAAGAGAAAAACTTTATTTTGATTTATTAATAAATAATGTCCAGTTAGATGAGGGTTATATTTTTTTAATCAGCTTTTTAAAAAAACTAAGTTTCCGCTTTCCCAAAATTGTTTGATCAGTCAGAAATTTCTGCGAAGATTAGATTATGCTCTTTGTATAATTAATCAATATTGTTTCTTGTTTTTGGCCTCTTGAGCTTAGCAAATCAGCCATTTAAATTCTTCTTTCAAAGCTTCTTTTGTATTTTGAATAATTACGGAGTTGTCTTGTTGTTTTTTAAAAGCTCTGTGTAAATGCTGCCATCTCAGATGCAAGTATAGTGTTTAGATTGGCAGGTAAAGGACATCCAGACGCTATCACAGCCCTCCACAATCGTTCTCTTCCTTTAGTACTGTTAGCACATTCCAGGATTAGATGGTTGGCATCTGCTATTATTCCAGAAGTAAAGGAACACTTGTGAAATGTTTCCACACCAATCCTGGCTAGATGGTGCGGCAAATAATTGTGATTAAACCTCATTCTAGTGACTGTGCTAACAAATTTCCTATTGTTGTTCTTATATCTGAAAAACCATGGTTTTTTGGGGACACTAGATTGGATGGATGGGTAAAGTTGGCCTTTTCTCGTCTTTGACAATTCGTATATCCACTGCCATTCGGTATAGCACTCCGCTTTTGTATAATTTTTACTAATTAATCATTAATAATAATGATAATAATAATAATGTAAAATGGAATAGAAAGATATAAATAACGAGTCATAAGTCAAATGACTAAGTCAGGAGGGATGATCACCCTTCTGAATGAGTCAGAGGTAAAATGCTTCAGAGTCTTGTGAAAGGCTCTGCTGGAGAACAATCTAGAACTCAGATTTTGAAAATAACATATTTTCTGTTCCAATTAGTATTCAAATTTCTAAATGACAAATGTTTTTTAAATTCCCTCTAACAATGGGGAGATAATAGCGCTTAAAAACGACTCTCACTCTGGATATAAATCAAACTTCAATTCGTTTCCACCACAGTCCAGCAATGAAGAGCACGTCCCATTATCACATGAAAGCATAGGTTTTTAACGTGTGCATCCATTAAAATCCAAAACCCATTTATAAGTTTAATTTTACTGGATACAAAACAAATTGGAGTTATTCTGTTTTCACAGACAAACATGGTGTTATATTTAAATTCTTCGGGTACTGGAAGACCCTCAAAACTTTCTTCAACAAGAAGTTCAGTATTGTAGGCTTAATTTCGAAAAACTTTTAGGATTTTAATACTTTCTCTTACACTTAGTAAAAAGAAGTAACAAATTAAAAGAGAATGATTTCGAATTAAAAGAGGTTGTCCTAGTAGGAAACTACATGTGCATTTAAAAAGACGAAACTCTAAACCCAGTGCTCTGCCTAATCGCGTGTACGTAATAACTTACTGGGAATCATTAAATTACTTAATAACAGCTATTTAGTAACTGAGTTTTAAATTGAAGGCCATATTATTTCATTTATTTATTTAATATAGAGGATTTGCCTTTTGGTATTTTTCAAATTTATTTTAAAAATTATTAGGCACTTAAAATATAAATAATTAGATTGCAAACTGATCGATAGTGAGCAAATTATTGCAATTCTTTATACAAAGAAAAAGAATAAGACAAAAAAAAGCAAACTATTTGTTACTAATAAAAGGGGAAAAATCAAACGATTTTCTATGAACACAATGTGTTTTGAATCCACTGTGATAAATGATGAATAGAGGGGGAAATATTTGAGCCTATTATCCATAATTGATATTGCCTTCCACAATGTTTGTTTACAGGCTTTAATATCGAAGAGCATTATTCAAATAAGCGAAATGAGGATGACAACCAATTTTTCAATTTTGTCAGTCTAATGAATAATGCAGTTTTATCGGATTATCATTTATAATAAAACTAGGGGGAACATTTTGTGTATTTATTCAAAAAAATTTAGAATATCTCCCTGTCTCTGTATACAGTGATGTAAACTTGATATTTCTGCCGCTGATCTTGGACAGAATCTTTTAACCAAAAAAACAAGGTGATTAATGTATTATCAGGTTTTTGAAAAGATCTTTATGCTTCTTTCACTTTATTCATAAACAAGTTTACTGATCTTTGAATCATAGGCTTCCGTCTGTAGAAGTAAAGCAAACGCATTCATAAAAAAACACACGCAAAGCTTCAAAAATAATTTGTGATTTCTTAAGTTTTATTATTTGAATTTGTAATTCGCCCAACAAATGAAAGAAAGACTTAACGCTGATAATGGACATCTCATCATTGAATAAAATATTTAAATAAACTTTCTTGAATGTTACTAAGTTCAAACTGAAGTAAAAAGAAGTCTTGAGAATGGTTTTACCATACTGCAGAATATAAATCTGATATTGTAAAGTTACACGGCACATAAATAAATAAGAAATATCTATACAAACAGTTTCTGTTTATAACAATAATATATAAACAAAAAAAAAACAGTACATTTGATAAAGAACGGTACGGCAGAAATGAATGGAGGAGAATGTATAGTGGTTGGATAGAATACCAGTTAGAAAACTAGCACCTGGCCATTTAAGAGGGTTAAAGAATAGTGAAACCCGAGAGGCTGTAGAAGATTAAACACTGTAACATGAACATGAAATAGGAAAAGGATCAAATAGTGTAGAACACCCTCGCAGGTAGCGGACGACCTACCGAATGAATAAGATTAAGTGTACCTACTTTGCAATTGGTTCTAGGCTTATAATAAAGTAGATTATATACATATACAGTACAGTATTTATGAATTACCACAACTGCACGTCAACTACACACTAAATAGAAAAAAATGCAGGCAAGAATTATGTTAAAGAACAAAAAAATACACAAAAACATTTTAGAATTCTATCTACCCAAAAAGTACTACAAAAAAAAAAATGTTTATAGTTTATCACTGGTAAATTATGTTTGGTTTCCATCGCGCTTTACGATGAAGTTTTTTCAATCTTGTAAACAGAAGAAGTGCCAGAAAACTAGTCTATTTAAATGAAATTCAGTTAGGTTTTTCTTCTGTTTAATAATTTAAACAAGAAAAGTTGCTAGGCGTAGTTCTATGAATGGAATAAACGTTGCGGCAGATCATGCGTTTAAAGATTACTATGGCATCGAACTTTGGGGTTCAACCAAACGCTCAAATCTGCAAAGGATGCAGTCCTTGCAATCTAAAATTCTTCGCTCTTTAGTTTGACGCTCCTTTCTACGTCACCAATCAAACCATTCACACAGACTTGAACATTCCTTTCGTCACACAAATGGCTGAAAACACGATACAGAATACTCCATCTTAACATTCAATCACATCACAATCCACTTGTACAACATCTATCTTCCAAAATATTTCCAGACAACATTTCTAGACGTCTTAAAAGACTATGGCCTCGCGATCTCCTCTCTGAGGAAGAGAGTCATTAGAATGTTATTGGAGTGTTACCGCTGAGTAACTTCTCCACTCTGATATGTGTGATATGTTGCTACCCTTGTTGCTTTTAACGCAATGCGTTGATTGTAACTAAATAAATGATTTAAAAAAAGAAAAAAGATTACTGTGCAGCCCCTTTATAATGGATGAACAGAAATAGCTGAAACTAACTAGAAGTTTGAACTGAAGACTGAACGTTAATTAGCCATTTGGTTTCCTTCCGCATTAGGCCACATATTATCAAGAAGGCCTTTGTGCATAAGAACAACAATGGTTCTTCAGCGAAAGATAGGTAGGTTGTCGTAATATATTCAGTAACAGAATTGGTGATAATGGTAAATAAGCACTCGAGTCTGATTAGGCAGGCTCATGCACAATGTATGGGCATGAGACCAAGGAGAACTATGTAACACCCCCTTCTGACGCTTGTTCGGGAGGAGTGTTGAAGCCGTGCCGAATAGCGGCGCAACAGAGAACTCGGCGCGAGTACCTCTATTGTTGCTATCGATCCGTTGTGCGTGGTAACCACCCCCGGGCTCCTGAGCAATCTGCCGCCCTTTCCTCACGGCCTTCACATCTCTCCGCTTCCACGTTCCTCTCACCCAGTCTGTGGATCCCCTCCAGTCTAGTTCACCTCACTGTACATACTGCCAACCCTACTGTGTCTGCCCTTGCAACTACTGTATCCCTGTTTATTCTATTTGAGGATCCAAACTCTATTAGGTACTCAACACTCGACAAACAGTGGGCGCCTCTTGCTAGGTGCACTACCCACCACTAACTTCGTGAACTCTATCCTCCATATATAATGTACACAACACTTTTGAATTTATTAATTTTTATGCATAAACAAGAAAAGAATCAGGAATAGACACAAACGATAAAATACTTACAGCAGAATTACAATTCAAAATTCTGGGCACTTATTAATTATTTGTTCAAACACAATTAGTGAGATAAGTAAGGAAAATATATTGTTAAACAGTTTAACCATTGTACATCAAACATGGACAGCATTGTGCAGCCTAAAGTTTGAAGAAAAGTAATCTGTAAAGATATCTCGATACACTTGTCGATAATAATTGTTAGCAGTTTGTTTAAAACCCATTGTTTTGGTCGATCCAAGAAAATGAGTAGGTGAAGATCAGGTTCAGAACAGGATTACCAACACCATTCTATTGTGCTTGAAATTAGGTTAATTATAAAAGTTGATAGATAAAAAAAGACACTTTTTTTTTAATTAAGACTTAATCCTAAGGCTAAAAAATTTACCTTAAATAAATGAGATGGAAGAATCAATAAACAAGAAAGAACTATTGGCACTTCAAAGCTCAGCATTGGGCAAATCAGATTGAATATTTAATAATACCTAATCAGCAGATAACAAAATAATACAAGTCTGATGAACAAAAATGCACTTTTGTCACTTTTCCCTTTCTAAAGTGGTCTCTGCGAATGTCTAAACATTGTGTTTTTATAGTTATCAAAAACGAAATAATCGCAGGGAGCTCAATAATTGTATTTCATTGACTATGAGTCCCAATATACATATATGAAAGCGAACATTTTCCCCAACCTTGAAGATCAATTTTATTTTTTAAAGTTTTCTTTCTAAATTCTCGAAAATAATAACTCCTAATAACACTACGTGTATGTACAGCTAAAAGTATCTCATTCCAAGTAGTTCCAGTAAAATTCAAATTAGGAATCTTCTGAGGAAGAAAGGCTGCTAAGATTTCCAGTGAAATGTATAGTTACTTTACACAAAAAATAAAAACTAAATGTATATACATATATTTATTTAAACAATCAAATCTGAGTAAAATCCAGACGGGAAGTGAAGAAGATTTATTTCTATGATCTCTCCGCTGCATAATAGATCTAGGAAGGTCCCAAGCACTTGTCCTATGCACACGAACAGTCGAGGTAGCAAAGTCTAGAACATTGGTTTGAAATTTCTTTAATGTAAGTTGATTTTAGGAGTTCTTGGACTTGAATTAAAGTTTAATAAAAAAATCAGAAGAAAATAATTAGTACTAATTCTTGCGGAAGTATTTAAATATTATTTGTACGATTATAAAATAATATCGTAATTGATTTCCGTTTAAAAAATAAATAAAATTCTTTAAAGGCCAGAACAGATAAGACAGGATAAGACGTGCACAGACCTGTTTTAGCATGACAGTTGCTGCAATATGAAGACAGTTTTTTGTCCCTCCCCGTATCCAAAGAAAAGTTTTAAATCATATCTATTTAACTATAACATTTGTAAAATTCAAGTTCGTTCATGTTAGTACTAACTGATTTCTTTTTTTTTTAAATGATGTAGGTATTTATTATTTTTAATATGCCAAAAAAAAACATCTTACTTTATTTAATCTATACTATCGATTGGTTCTCATAGTTGTTATCCTGTTTATTCACAAAATCCTGGAGGTACAGAGACATCCTTCAAATTCATTATCATTATACTACAGAGAACCTCTCTATTTTGGAGTAGAAAAAAAAATCGATAGATGAAGTGAATTTTAATGTGGTATTATTAGGGTATAGAAAGAAGTTTTTGTTGTAAAAATTCATAGAGTATATCAGCAAAACGTCTGTCTAGGATGCCTGATTGGTAGTTGGACGTAAAGCCATCCTGAGTGTACTTAAAAATCAGCCAATTATGGATTAAACAGAGTTAGAAAAAAATTATCAATTTTAAACGCTGTTTTAAAAGATAACGAAAATAATAGATAATAATTTGGCACGGATACTTGAAGATCACTGGATGATGCTTTGCTTGTGTTCTTTAATTCTGATAAGATTTGAATCCATCTTCCGAGAAAGGTTTATCACGAACGCGTGAACAGCATAAAGGCTTCCGGCTAGTTCATTGTGCACCCTAAATTAAATGAAAGATAATTTCTCCAAAGACAAGATGAAGCAATCTTTGAAAATGAACGAAAGTGAAAAAAATATTTGATAAAATCCAAAAGCATGTAGTGATGGACCAAATTATAGATCTTGCAAAGTGACAACAACTCTTGAATACCAAATTCATTGAAATATTGAATTAGATAACTGAAAGGCCATAAAATGAAATCAAAGTGAAATTGTACCAAAAAAGAAAGAGGATATAATCAAGACAAAAATTAATGCGAAGAATGTAATGCCAGGAAATCGTGAATACATCAAACAACCAACTACAGGAAGTGAGTCTAATAAATAAACAATGCCATGCTTTAGTAATGATAAGATAAATTAGAATTCCAATCATTCTGAGGAAGTACAATTGAAACATTACATTGAAATAGTACTAAAAGTTGTGCAGAACATCTTAATAATAACACAGACCTTATCAATGTTTGGATTTTAGATGAGATGTTAACATTTTTGTATTTCAATGAATCTTAAATTATTAATTAAAAAAAAAGTGCTGATCATTAAATAAGTGATTTGTTTCATGCAAACAACTCTCATTGAATAATTTTAATCAATAATAAATATAATTTACTGGAATAAACATACTGATCTATCTTAAAAATAGATATCTACTTACCAATAAGAAGTATATATCCGTTAATACTCGCAAACATCATAATTACGGGCAGCACAAAAAAAAAAAATAGAAACCTATGAACAGGTAGGAATACTAAGGTGACAATTGAAAGTTCACGTTATCACAAGTACGGCAGAGATACGGCAAGAGTATCGCCGGTACGTCTAACAGCCGGTTCTCTAACCATGTGCTGTTATACTCTCTACAAGCCAACAAGCATGTCCGCAAAGTACCACCCGTTCGTATTACCGATCTTGTTGTTTAAAAGTGGTGGGGGGTCAGCATAGGCCTCACCAGCGGCACCTGCCTCCAGTTGGATCAACTAACCACTGCCGACAGGTTTGTACATGCGTTCTTGCTCTTTCCTCTCACTCTATTCACACACTCTCTCTTTTTATTCCTTCTCTCTCTCATACACACATTGGGAGTGTGCTTAGTTTAACTATTTCTCCTTATACCTCAACACTCCCTATTTTCTGTCTCTTTCCAGATCAAGACGACTTTTTTTTTTTATACAAAACACACAAACTCAACAGTAAACATAAACACACTCACACACACGAACACATTATGTATTATGCCGGCGTTTGCTTTTGCTTCACTCATGACTCATAATAAGTGCCTGTGGCCGAATGGGTCCGCCACCGTTTTTCACCTTTGCCTGTCTCCGTCACTTCCTGTCAAGGTTTCTTCTTATACCTCCCCTATTACTCCTTCCTCAGTCTGACCTTTTCTTTTTTACTTTAGATTACTTGTTGTTCTGATCGCCCACATTACGAGCTATCGGCCTTATAAATTCAGAGATTACCAAATATGAAAGAAAAACTGGTTAGCTCCTTGATGGAATTGATTATATTTCTTCTGTATTTATTATCATATTTATTTTTAAAATAAAAATAGAAATCACATATTGAAAATGAAATAGTAAAAGAATATCTTTTTATTATCACAAAGCAAATGCCGCGGACATCAGAGTTTTTATTTAGCAACTGAACGAAAATCAGGGAATGAAATTTCAAATTGATTATGCCAATGTTGTCCATCATCTTGGGCTTTATTTAGACAAAAGACTGACTTGGAACCCTCACATACGACTTAAACGAACTGACGTTATCGCCTGGTTAAAAGACTACTAGATCAAGGTTCAAAACTTTCACTTAATAACAAACGACTGATTTATAATTCTATACTAAAACCCGCCTGGACGTACGGTATTGAACTGAGGGGTTTAACGAAACGTTCCAATCTTCAACGAATTCAATTTCTTCAGTCTAAAATTCTCCGCACTATCGTTAACGGCTCCATTTACCTTTCAAATCTAACTATCCACACAGATCTGGAAATTCCGTTTGTAGGTCCAGGTTGCTAGAACTCGCTACAAAAGTTTTCATCAGAACTTGCACTCTCATTCTAATCCTCTTGTCAGCCATTGATCATCTTATCGCCTTCCAGATCATCCTCCCAGACGATTAAAACGCCAGTGGCCTCGTGATTTTCTCTAATCCTGGAGACGACTTAGGGAGTGTTATCACTGCGGTAACTTCTCCCCTCAATTAGTGAGTTGTAGTGGTCAGTTATAGAACATTTTTCACTTTTATAGATGACAATACTTAGGGTAATTCAGGTTCAACAATTTCTTACATAATCGAATATCCTGAAAATTTAGAATGTTTACTAGATCTTTACATCCTTTCAATAGAATTGCACAGGTTCACTTCTGAAAAACAGCAATATCTTTAATGATCCCTGCTCCCCTTGACTTAAAAAAAATGATTAAAGCAATAGTACTCAGTTCTCTATAATTCCGCTCGATTGATTTTTGAGTACTTCTTTCTTGTTGTTAGCGTTACACAATATATTGAAGTGGCTATTTGGAGGATAGTTCCCTCTTCCTCAAGATCACTTGCTAAACAGTTTTTCTTTTCCTTTTTTAATCACAACTTTTTGCAGTTGTTCAATCGTACAATATCTTGTTGTTCTGAAGAAAAAAAAAAGGAGTCGCAGTGGTTTACAGAGATGGCCAGATCTCTGGTACAATCATTACGTGTGCAATGAATTACGTGTATTTGAACAAAGCTGAAGTTTTAACAAGTTTTCATTGCCTGTTGACCACAATGGCAGAACAGTTGCGATAGTGGCTGAGAGTGGAGCTACGCCTGAACTCTTTAAGCAACGCTAATTACGCAATCTTAATTATTCTATGAGGAACACGCAGAATTCCGCCAGTGCTTTTCCTTCTAAGAAGTACCTTACACTTTTGCTTGATTGCTGCACAAAGCGGCACGCCAATCAGTTAGCCAACTTACCATTCAAAACAGCCTTTAAAGTTAAAACCTTAAATCTTCCTTTTTCAAGAATTCCACGCATAATATCATATTTAATTCAGGTGTAGACTGATTTCAAGACTGTAATGGTTATGTAACATACAAACAGCAATGGTTTGCCTACTACTGATAATGGAATTGAAAGAATCTGTCTCTGAACTTCGAGTTATTGTAATTATTGAATGTCAAGTTCCGACAATATTCACCTACGTTTAACATAATTCATGATATATCTGCCCTAAATGCTATCGATCACTCTACTCGACAATGTCCAACACATTCTATTATTGCCCTTCATACGAATTATTTTGCTAATCAGTAATTCAAGCTTTTGTATTCGTTTTATTTTAATTCTTTTTATTACAATCAATCTAAGTTAAATGGGTGCTGCACTTTACTGAACAAATATTTTGTATATGAAAATGGCCAAGCAAAGAGTCTATGAAATCTAAAAAATTATAAACAATATTAAATGAAAATTTAAAGCATTAAAATTACTTGAATATTATTAGTATCGTTACAAAATTTTAATGAAACACATAAGCCTGAAATTACGAGCTGAGTATGAATGAAATATTGAGTATTGCTGATTTGTGTACCTTTTGTCATTTAATAAACCCTTGTGCTTAACATTTTAAAATGTAAGTTTTTGTTAAGGATATATATTTAATATTCAAGTAAACCATCTTTTCAGTAAAAATTGTAAGTTTCAAGAAAATATTTAAAACCAGAGTTTTAACTTTCTCTTATTTTAGTGAGAGTTAGTATCCTAATCCAATCATATTTTCCAAAATTAATTTTAATTGAAATGACTACTTTGTGATCCTTTGAACCCCGAACAATTAATTGTATGTGAGTGCCATTACATTGGTAAAGTGATTATCATAGAATCTAAATATCAATGGCAGCTCTGACTTAAAATTGAGAAGCATTTTCAGATATTTCGCTGACAATAATCGCAGGTTCTACGAAGTACATGAAGAATTGTTTGTTTTAAGATTTCCATTGAAAATAAATAACATTTCTGGCACAATAAAACATGCTACAACTTATTTATCTATCGTTAAAAAATTGATTGATATTCTTAAATTCCCTTACAGCTTTATAAATATTTCTTATTTACCAAAAATTGAAGCTGTAAAAATAAATACATTTTTTAGGAGAGTAAGTAGTAAGTGCTGTTCTGGAGAAAAATAATTTTGTTTTCATGTTGTTGGTCTTTAAGTAATTCAGTAGGATTTTAACAAACGGTCAGCCAGTTTACTTGGTTCAAAACTTATTCCTTCTTTATGTTGTACAATTTATTATGTCTAACTCTGTGAGTAAAACATTAAATTTGTTGCTTTGTGTATGTTAAATTAATTTAAATTGCATTTAAATATATATTTGTCACATAAAAATAATCAATAACTTTAAACTTTTATACTATTAATTTACACTATTTTATTTATTTCACAAAATTATCAGATGCATGATATTTAAGGTTTGTGCAAATGAATGTAAGTTACAGATCAATTAGTAGTGCAAAGACCTAGTTTGGGAGACCCGTAAAATAACAGTGATAGTTATATCACCAAAATTGAGTGTAAAGTTTATTTAATAAAAACAAAAAGTTGTTGAGTTTTAAATAGAAGCATTAGTTAAGATCATTGTCACCAGATAACACAATCTTCTTACAATATCGTCCATCGGCCAGAGCCTTAGTTCCAACCATTTCCATCAGATAGTAGCATATAACATACGACAAGCAAGCAGTTTCTTTTGTGATACCGAGTTTCTTATTAAATGCATTAAATATTTCGGCTTGCAACAAATCTATTCAATAAGGAGGTGCACTAGATGGTTACTTTTTTCACTCTCTCGTCATTTATTATTTTAATTAACTGATTAGACAGCTGTTTAGCCACTTAATATTATTTGAGAAGCCTACCCCACTTGCTCCATTTCAAATCTTATCTTTCTTACTTGACTTCTAAAATAATTTCTTTCTTTTTTTTAAAAAAAAAGGTAATCCTGTTACGGGATCATTTCTGATGGCATTTCTTCTACAAGCATGGCAAGACTTATAAATATGTTATCACCCTTACTAAAGTGATTTAATCGTTGGCACATTTTTTAGTAGTTTGATCTGTTGCAGTTCTTTTTATTTTTGATTTATTATAATCACAAGGAAGATTACAAAGTAAGGAAGATGAGTGAAAAATCAAGTGAACATTTGAAAAGCAGATGGATATTCACTTATTTATAGAAAATTGAAGGTTATTTGGAAGAAAAAAGAAAATATTATTTCATTTGGTATCCTTCTCATGAAGAGTTTATCTTTTGCCTCAATGAGGCAGCGGTTGATTATGGTTCCAAAGGCGAAACTGATCATCAAGTATTCGAAATTGAGGTTACAAAGTTAATAAAAGTTGTGAGGCTTTTTGATTTGAAATTTATGTTAGAATAATACTTCAAGTAAATCACTAAAAGATGAGAAATCTCAGGTTAGTTAGTATAGTGATTACGAAATGGGGTTTTGTAAGTGAGGATCCCCAGTTCGAATCAGCAGCTAATTTTTATTTATTAGAAAAAGTGCTAATAAAAAGTATGTGTTTCAGCTTCCGTCCACGATAACTAATTGGTAGCTGGACCTAAAGAACAGCTTGAAAAAGTACTTAATTCTTAATTTTTAATAATACTTAAAATTTTACAAAAAGAAATCAAAATTAATATGAAACAAGGAGCAATGATTAATGAGGTTCATCCAGACGTTCTGTCTTCACCATCTGCACCATTACTTCTGACGGTACCAGAAGAAGATGTCCTTTGAGGTAGCATTAGAATGCTATCAGATGTCTTAAATTTGTCCCATTCGGCCTAAACTGCCACAAAAAAAAAGTATATAAATTGAATTTTGATCCTCTTAACCTCTTCGAAGAATCTTACATATTAACCAAGGAAAATTATTTTTCTTCCTTATCTCAACTCAATAGTCGCTAACTACCTTGGCTCTTTTAATCTTGAGTTTTATTATTATTATTCCACTCGAGACCAAAATTTCAACGGCAAAACACATCAATTTTCAAGTGAATGATTAGCTCAATTTATGGTGACTTCATGATCGGATATCGAAATGTTTACAAGTTAAAAATCCTTTCGAGAAAAGTTGAATTTGATTCTGCTCCATCACAATTCCTCATAACTGGCATAAGATTGCATCTTTATTTCTCTCATTCTCAATCAGTTGCTTTTAAGGTCTCATACACCGGTAAGGTGGTACCAAGAGCTAAAATTCTATTACGGAGGCTATTGATGATTTCACATGGGACCACGAAATTGTTCAAGTTCTAACCTATAAAAGAAAGAAAAACTAGTTTAAGAGAAATTATACTTCTGGTATCAGGGAAATAAAAAAAAATGCACATGATTAATTTTTATTTGAAACCGAAAAATAGGTAAACAAAGAAAATACAAAACTAAAGAGTCTTCAAATATTCACGTTTCTTTTAAAAATATAGTTTTCTTTTTGAAAAATAAGATATGTTCAATATTAATAAATAATTAAAACTTAATTTATTTAATTATCTTTTTTGCTAATAACTATTAACAAAAATAAAAGAACATTTGTTCTCTTTTGTTCGTAATTACATACATTTATATTAAATGTTAAGATCTAGTTAAATATATACGTATATATAATATATATATTATATATGTGTATATTTTTTTTATTAATTATAGGAAAACGAAATATTTTTCGTTGTATATGTAAAGGTGTGCTAAAGGAGATGTTTAGTTACTTATTTTGGAAACTACTATACAAGGGCTCAATTTGTACAGTATCCGTGACGTTTTATCAATAAATACTTTTATCCTCCTCTTTTCATAACATACATTATTAAAATTGAACATTATTTCACATTCATCAAACTAGAAAAAAAAAATACAAAATACAAAATAAATATATATATATATATATTTACATTTAAATAAATTACTCTAATTCCATTAAAACATATTTATTATTAATATTTACAACCTAATAGTAGAGTAATTCATTTTCCATGAAAACGAACACATTTTTAAAATTATTACAGTTGATTTCTTTTCCTTTTACATACATACATAATATACATTCAGAGATAAAAATTTTAAAACATAAAAATACAATAATTTTCTCCAATAAATTTTAAAATGTACAATTAAATTAAATACATTACATATAAATCTATGAATTTATTACATAATAATAGTACGAGTTTTTAGTTACACAATATCTATATTGACTTAAAATTTCTCATATTGTTCAAGTACATTAAATAATTTTTGTTTCGTAAAGTATTTTATGGGTTTTGTATCTTTTAATTATAATTCTGTATTATTTCTATAAATGATTTGTTAAATATAGATACTTTACCACGTCAAAAATTATGTCATAATTGTTTAATTAATATTTTGAAAGAATAAATTTTACACCTGTTAAGTAAATTTTCCCTTGAAATATAGGAATAACCAATTTTCAACGCCTAAAAAATACTCCTTAACAAAAACTTACAGTTTTAAAAGTTAAGTATAAGGGTTGATTAAACGCCAAAAGGTACACAAATCAGCAGTTCCCAACATTTCATTAATACTTCATTGATATAATTTAAGTAATTTTACTGCATTAACTTTTCCTTCACATTTTTTAGAATTTATTAGATGTCACAGACCCTTATGCTGGCCATTTTCGTCTACAAAATATTTACTCAAGTAGCACACCATTTAACTTAGATTGACTGTAATATCTATTTATCTATAATAATCAAACTATTAATCACAGGTGAAAAAGAAAACGTTATAAAAAATATAAAAAAAATAAGAGGCTAAAAAATTCATAAACTTTTTTTACATCAATAATTTTATGCATTTATTTTTATTTTTAAATAAAAATCATTGGTTTAAGTTCATTCTTCGATTAAAGTAATTGTTATTTTATGTTGTAGTCAAACGTTTGTAATAATAAGTAATAAATAATCTGGCTTTATCGCAAATAATATAGTTTTCTTCAATTACATTCTCAATCTAGGTGTTCTTCCCACAATGTTATATATATGTAATATAAAATAAAGAAAATAAAGATATGCATATTTTTAGGACAGCTAATTATTCCAGTATTTTACCATAAGTAAAATTAGGGGGACTAAATTAAATTACAATTGAGAAATGAGTAAATATTGTTGAATAATCTACTTGTTATTAAATGTATGTTATTTGTGCTCACGAATATTTCGGTAAGACGAATTTAAGACTGAAATATTGTTTTGAATCCTCCGTGATTGAAATTTAAAAAGTGGCCGACTCTAACTTTGTTTTTTTCTACTTTAACATGCATGTATATGTGACTACTCAGAATAATTCATCACTCATTTTATCATAATTATAATAAAAAAATATTATGAATGAACTGGCCAGCATAAGGGTCTGTGACATCTAATAAATTCTAAAAAATGTGAAGGAAAAGTTAATGCAGTAAAATTACTTAAATTATATCAATGAAGTATTAATGAAATGTTGGGAACTGCTGATTTGTGTACCTTTTGGCGTTTAATCAACCCTTATACTTAACTTTTAAAACTGTAAGTTTTTGTTAAGGAGATTTTTGTACCTTTTGGATAGATTTTCCTTTTTGTCTATTTGCAAAGTTACGTCTGCTTTACAGATTTTTTAAAATTTGGAATAAGGTATTCTATCATTATAACCTGATAAGGTGTTAAATCGGAACCGTAACTACCACTGGAGAGATCTTTTTAAAGAATGATTATAGTTACGGTCCCCAAACCATCCTCAATAACCATTTTTTTGAGAAAGCGTTTTGAATAAAATAGGAAGGTATTTGTACGTAAATAGCAAAATTAAACTGCGATTTCAGTACTTCCTTTTAAGAGGAGCAAGAAAAATAAACTGCGATTACAGTACTTCTCCCTAAAAGGCAAAGATTTGGAATCGAACGACAATTCATTGATGTAAATCGGTTCACTCATTGATAATTTTAACGATTGCAGTACTTCCTCTTAGTAGGTGTAAGAGCATGATGGCACTTCACAGCCACATAGAGGAGCTTTAATCACTTCTTCGTGCTAAATTTTATCAAAATCGGACTAAGCTTTGTAGAAATATTGGTAATAATAGTTTCAGAAAGGGCCTTATTTGGGTGGGGCGAACTCCCCTCCTTATGAGGCATAGCGTCGAGACTTTTAAAGTACAAATCTGTACAAAATTTCGATTCGAATGACACTTCATTCATGAAAATCGGTTCACGTGTCGATAATTTGAAACGATTGCTATACTTCCCCTTAACAAGTGTAAGAGCAGATCGTCGCTTTATTGTTAGGTATAGGTAGGGGAGCCCTAACCCTATCATCCTACCAAATTTTATCAAAATCGGGCCAAGATTTACAGAGTAATTAGTAATAATAATTTTGGAGGGGGCCTTACATAAAGGGGGCTAACTCCTCTCCCATTCAATGTACAGGGCCGAGACCCCCAAAAGGCACATCTACATAAAATTCCGAATCGAATGACACCTCATTCATGAAAATCGGTTCACGCGTTTAGGCGCTACGTTGTTTACAAAAAAGGTAACAACAAGAAGAAGAAGAAGAAGAAGAACAAGAACAAGAACATTTTTTGAAAAAGCCGTTTTTGCTCATTTTCGGCAACTTTTTTCTCGAAACCTATTAGATCTAGGTTGTTGCAAAAAAATTACAGTCATAAAGGAGGATTTGCCCTATATTATAAAGAAAATTTGGGAATTTTATCTTTTATAGAAAAATAGAAAAAAATTGTCAAAGTTGGGTGTTTTTCAACGTTACACTTTTTCGTGCAGTTTTTGATGGTCAACCCTTATACAACTGTCCTACCGGACAGTTTTAATTTATATTCTTTTATTAATTTGATTTATATTTTACTTACAATCGACATTTCTTCACAAAAATTTAATTGATACTTTCATTGCATTCTTTAATGAGCGTTCCCAAAGAAGTTTCGCTTTTTTACAAAATAATTAATTCCTTTAAAAGTAGAACAAAATATTTTTATTTATTTACGTTACTATTTGTTATTTGTTCCAATCTAATCTGTTATTGTATTTATTTTTTGTTTACTCTATTATCTAGATTTTATCAGCGCCAAAATTTAATTTGTAAACTTATTACCTTGTGAAGTTGAGCAAAAAACTTCATCACATTTGTGAAAGCGTTTTCCTTTATTTTCTTGTTTAGAAGAGGTGATGGGCCACTCTCTTTTACTGGTGCAGGTAAGTTTGAACTGAATTTCTTTTAACTCTGAAACAGAAAGATAAAATGTAGAATTTTCATTTAAGATACGAAATTAAAACTGGAATGCTCTTGTAATAGGAATGACTTGCAGAATAGATTAAATACCCTTAGTGAAAGCAATGTTATCCGACTGTGTACGCTTAGGTGTTTTCTGTGGAAGCTCAAAAGAAAACTACCCTTTACTTATTACCTAATTCTAAACCTATCAAAAAGCCAGTCTTTTTGAACCCAAGCACTTTCTACTCCTTCATACACCTCTTTCCACCCAGAAATCTTTGAGCAGATAACCCAACCTAACCAAAAACAATCCTCCACTCCTATGCAAACCATCCCCGTTTCATTAAACCTTGTAATTGAATCCCGTTAGTCCTAAATACTCAAACTCGGCTCGAAAAATGAAATAAATAACTTGCTCTTTTATCTAGATATACAACTAACTTAGGACCCATACTAGAAAGAAAAGAGAAGAACCGAACAGACGTTACAAATTTCTCTCTCTAGAGTGTTTGACAAACGTTCTAAACTCATAGAAAATCAATGGTTCTTACAACTAACAGTCTCCTTGGCTAAGTGATCGGCCAATTCGATCTCATGTAAATTTTTATCCACAAAATGAAGAAGTTGTTATGATTAATATTTCCCAGAAAAACTTATAACTGATTAGAGTGATATCACATGGAATCAGAGCTTCTAAGGGAACATTTCCGTCAGCAATTGCACCCAAAATAAGCAGTTTTTGCATAAATCAACGAAATAATTTAATTTTACTTAACCATTATATAATGTTTAAAAATAAATTTAATTTCTAAATTATTCAAATTCATATAGGTACTACGAAATAATGTCATTTTATTTAACCAAAAAATGAAACTAAAAATAAATTTAATTTCTAAATTATTCAAATTCATATAGGTACTACGAAATAATGTCATTTTATTTAACCAAAAAATGAGCCGTTCACTGTACAACTCGATTAACTCCATAAAACACAAAGTGGAGAAATGCGATGAAATAATATATATATTGCTTTTTAAAATTCTGTCTATAATATAAATTCAAATAAATTTATCGTTATCATTCAGTGCCTAACTACTGAATTTGAGTAGAATTGTAGTAACGATTTACATTTACGAGCCCGGGGTTAATCAAAATGGCTTCTGGAATGAAGTATTTATTATTTAATGGCCAATTTTTTTTTGCTATTAAAGGTGTTAATAATTTCTATTTGGGTAATTTATAATAAATTTAACAAGCTATTAGTGACACTTACATTTAAGATATTTCAAAAATGGAGTTAATCGACTTATGCTGTGAACGGCTCATAATAATACTAATAGCAGAAAGGAAATAAAATAATGATCTTCTGAAACTGCGATATCACTTCATTTAAATATTTAAATGAAGGTTTCAAAATGGGTTGAATCAATATAGGAACAGAACGTAAAGTTTCCAAGTAACGTCTCTCTATTATTTACCACCTGTTCTATTGCAATTTAGACAAGCTGTAGCCGCAAATTGAAAATGTAACAGCTTATATTGGAAACTGTTCAATATTTAATCAATACTGTTTTTCTATTAAGGAAAGTAATTATTTATTTATTTAAGGTTTCATTAATATTAAACAATAACTACTTGGTGCATGTGCACTAAAAACAAAAAAAGTTGTCTATAAAACCCACTAGCGAGCTAGTCCGTTCCCTGATGCACTGTAGATTGCAGATTATAAAATTGATGGTTCTATACGATACTTACTGCGCTCTAAAAGATCTATTTTTACTTTCTTAATGTATCAGGATAGCCCTCTGCAAATTGTAAAGGTGAGTGATTGGGTAAATGTAATGAGTTTGCCAACCAGGTAATTTTGAATAAAAAGGATAAGATTATTTCTATGAATTCTCCTTTCATATAAGAAAAACTACCAAAAATTTGCCCTTCTTTTGATTTTTCTTTCATTGATAGAAAGATAAAAGCTTTGGAAAATATCTTTTTATATGCGGTGGCATCTAATACTTTCCACCTGTTTTATTTTAGCCGAACAACAGTTTTTAACCTAAAAAGACACAGAATAAAAAAAGCTCCAACGAAATTTTGCCAGTTATGTGAGCTGCAAGTCGTGCAAAAAAAGGTTAATAATACCAATCTCAAGGGAAGGGATTAGCTATGAGGTTAGCATACTGGACTCCCACGCGGAGGTCCCGGGTTCGAATCCAGCAGCTGACCCTTAGATTTTCTCTTCCTAGGAGCTTCTTACAGCTCACTGTCCGGTGATGGACAGTGTTGTCTGTAACGAGAGTACACTGTCCGGAGGCCGGCAGTGCACTGGAAAAAGCTCCGGGCGCTAATGACCTCAGCTGTTGATGCGCCAAAAAAAAAAAAAAAAAAATACCAATCTATTTGACTTATACTTGCTACTGTCCGAAGACAAACAAGATCACAAGCTTTAGACTTCATTGAAACGAACCAACCATTAGCCTACTTTTCCACAACATAAGCCATTGCCAGCTCGAAAAATTTCCGAATTAGAATCCACCTGAAACAGCATCACCTCTTATTATTACTAGAATAATCATTTTTGTTTTTTTAACCCGTATTATATGTAAAATTAAATAAAATATCATTTTTAGGAATTCAGCAACGAAACACAGTTTTAACCTCCTCCTCTATTAATAACTATAATCGTCTGAACACTCTCAGTTTATCCCTTATCTGACTCAGCTTCATAACTTGATCGGGATCACGAGAAGAGTCTGTTCAAGTAATTCCTTACCACGAATAACTAACTATTGAAGTCAAATACAACTATTACATCCGAACTTTCCCAAAGCAAATTATTTGATTCCCAATTAATTCTTGGGCTATTTTTCTCCTTCGTCCCAGATTTTGGCCTCGTTTTTTTAATCACTACTTTTCAAGGTTATTCACCGCTTAGGTTAGAGTATTTTAAGTCTAAGTACTTATAGATATATAAGTCTTTATCTATAATCATGAGTGTAAATATACATCTTTAACGTTGATTTTATCCGACGTAGTAGGCAAGTTTAGTTATATTGTATCCACCATCAGAGGTAAGGTTAATTATTTAATCAGGAATTTTTACTTCACTCGCTGAGTCTGCAAGTGTAGTGGGAGACTGTGTGGCGTTTGGGATCAATAAAAATTAGTGAGTTTAGAATTGCAATAATTGCAAACAGAGAAAATTATCACTACATTTTTTTTTCCAATAACAGCTGTACAAAAAATCATTTTATAACAATTACATTTTTTAACGAATTTTAGAATAAATTTAAGAGAGAGAGAGAGAAAATCAATTCTTTGTGAAGAGTATAACACAACATGCTATTTATTTATTTATTTATTTTAGCGACAACGAGTAAATTTAATTATATAAATATATTTTATGTATGCACCTAAAATGAAATAAAAAAAATCTCTTGTATATTCAAATATGAAATGGGAAAATATTCTAACAGAAGCCGCTTTCAACATTTTATTTGTTTATATAAAATAAAGGCTTCAAACTATATAAAAAGACATAATTGGCGGAATAACAAGCAAACAGACAAAATGTATACTGTCACATACATTTTTGCATAGGATAGAATATTTTGTTACTTCGCGTAAATATATGTATACATATCAGAAGACCAAAGTAGAAGTGGAAATAAAAAAGTACATTAATTCCTAAATCAAAAATGCTTTCCCTTAAATTATTTTTAAATTATTCGTAATTTGGAAGGTAGTAGGCCTGAAGTAGAGATAATGAAATACAGATTAACATTAGTAGAAGGAAACTTGATTGGGACATTTAGGAAAGTCTCTTATTTAGAGAGCTGTAAATATTTTCCAAATGGAACGCACAAGTTTTACCAAACGGGCTGTTTTTTAACCAATATAAAATAATTTAATATTGTCTTTTGGAGTGAAAAAAGCCAACAGCACAATTTTGTGTCAGTATATTGGTTTTCGTTTTCTTTTTACCTCGTACACTTTTTAAAGAACACTAAATAATGTATTAAACTGTTGTAAAAAGGAGCTAAGTGGGTCCAGGAGGCTTTGCCCCTTTTCACTGGAAAAAATAAATAAAAATAGAAACCACTTATCAATACAATAAACTATATTTACCAATGTCAGGCTTCCACTATTTCGAAGTTGTTGCTTTTTTTAAAAAAAAAAAGAGATTTGCCCGCCACAAAAATCATATTTCTTCATTTTCTTCAATGGTGATGGCATGATCTGAAAGAAAAAAAAACATCTTTAATAATTATTCTCCTTTTTGGGCACTTTACATTACTTAGGGAAAGAGCGTAAAGAATTTGGGCGAGAAAAAAGATTTGGTACGTGATTAGTCCCAAATGAAGAAAACCACCGAATTTCTTAGTCTCAATTTACTCATTTTTCATCTCGCGTCTACACTGATCAATACCTTAAAGTAATTTAATTAAAAGTCGAGAATTAAATTATTTTATTTTTTAAATAGCTCTTTCTTTTGACTGATATTTTTAGACCGACTAAATGAATTGATTTCTTAATCATAATAATTTGGATTCTCTGTTCACTTTTTTTCCCCCCAAAGCTTCAAATTAGAGAGCTTGCGCTATCTATCCAGTAATCTCGGTACTTCAACGTTAAAAACTACAATACACAGGTAAGTCTGGAAGTTTGTTGAAAACGAATCATTAACAAAACCATTTATCCATTTAGTAGTCGAATTTCGTTGAAATAACTTATCTGTAAACAATGTTCAACTTAAGACAAATAGAGTGTGTAACAAATCACTTCTAGGCTGGTGTGAGATCGTTTTTTGTCCCTCACTGAAGCGGGAACGCTAATTTTTTTCCTGGTTAATTTTATCAAACAGATCTTGTGAGCAACAAGAACACGGATGAATTCGTTCGGATAGGTTCTAGCAAATATTTTATGTGTCTGGTACCTTCTGCAATGCATTTAGGGTCTGTGACGAAAACAATCTTTAAATCCTGGATACTCAGAAAATCCGTGATGGTGTCAAAAACCTTATTGTTGTTTATACATTTACAACCCGCTAAACCGGCTAACGTAACTGTTATTAACATTTTTAAATTAACAGTAAATGACAATTAAACTTCGCAAAGATCAAGCAAGTTAGTGAAGCAGTAATTTACATTGTGATTGCTATTAGAATCTTCGTTGTGTCACGGATAACCAAGAATTTAGAACCAATCTTTAAATGGACATGTTGATTTTTTTTAACAATAAATAACTCAAGGTGCACAGTATGCACTGATTCTGATTGATAACTATTTCTTATTAAATTTTAATCCACGAGATTGATAATACAATAAATTGTTACGATAAAATTAAAGCTTTACCTCTAGAGTGCGAAATGTCCCCTGAGAGAAGTAGAAACTAAGTAATTTCACACTGGTGATGGCAATAAATTAGAAAAAGGGATTGAAAGTGTGCGAAAGTAAGGTTTTTAGATGATAAATCTTTAGCAGGAAGCAATAATACAACAAGACTTGCACAAAACATACTAAGTATACACTCTAACACAAATACACAACGAAAGACTCTCAGAAGACGGTTCTGCCTGTTATTCGTCCTGTAAGACAGTTCCATCCTGTAACATTTCTTCGTGTTCGTCTTACTTGGTCTTGTTTTATTTTTTTATTCTGGCTTCATCTAGTTGTAACCTACTTCTTTTTCTACACCCTGAATATTTTATTCATACCGGAATGATGCAGAAGCAGCGCTTTGTAACCTAAGAGACATGTAAGTACGTGTACCAGAATACACAAATACTCCTACCACTTGTTACATAATCATCAGTAATTCCTTTAAATTCATATTTTGTTTGTGAATCACATATATATCTATACAATAGGTACCATTATTATAATTTTCAATTTTTAAAAATTAATTTACATTTATTTTCTTACAATAGATATCTTACACTAATCACAACAGGAGAAAAAAGATCATGGATTTTCTCAACCTGCAGTTTTTAATTAATGGCGGAAAAATAGCTGAGGTTATTGGGACTCCATTACAATACCGGCCTTCGTTAGTTTTCCGGCTAGTTTTCTCCCTTAAAAATGTCTTACAATGGACAGTGAGCTAAAGGAAAGGAAAATCTGAGGGCAGGCAGCTGGATTCCAATCTGGTATCTCCGCTAACTATTGAGCTAGTTCCTTCCCTTCTCATGTTGCAATCGTTATTCGAATTAATGAATTTTTGTTTTTTTCAAACTTAACTGGACCGTTTGGATCAGATCATAACCCAATTTTGTTTTTTACGTATGCTAGTTCAATCATGAAATGCCGAATTCAGTTTTCTCTTCTTTTATTTATCTATCAGATTTTGAACAGTAATTTCGGATTTCCCACTATCTATTCTCAGACTCATTACAGTTCTGTGAAGGAAAAATATTTTCTTTAAACAAGGTATAGAGTAATTGCATTCATGTACCAACCAAAATATATTTGTGAGAGTTTGATACAAAAAATTCAGTGATTCAAAAAATAATTTGATCGGAAGTGAATCTCTTGAATGATTCCTTTTACATCGGCCCAAATGAATACATTTCCATTTTAAAAAACATAAAAATCTATTCAAAGAAGATTTTATGAAGGGGTTGCGGGACATCATGATACCCTCAAAAGTCCTTTTATTCTAGTCAAACGAAAAGTTTAGCATTGTAATAGAGAGAATGGCAGTGTTCACAACAGATTATTTTTCCTTTGTTCTATTTACCTCATAAAATGAACTTATTTCCTAATACATAAAAATGGGGAAAAATCTAGACCATGTCCAGGAACGCAATGAAAAGAAAATACTATGAAGTGTATAGTAAAAGGTAAAACAATATCACTCTTAGTGACCTTTACCTTTATTAGGTTTTATTTGACTGGATCTATATCAGTTCATAACTGTCACTATCTGAACAAGATTTATAGCCACCTGTCAATCTGTATTTTCAAACCAGGCAACCTCATCATACGGAGAAAAGGTTCTACATTCACACATCACGAAAACAGTGACGTATAGAGATATACAGGTTGACAGGAGATATAAGATATTTAATTTACAATATAACCGCTTCTTTTAGTTCTGTCCATTAACACAAATTTGTCCACCATTATTTACGCTGCACTATCGACGGATATATTTTCAAAGTATCAGTTTATTGTGAATATGTTAAAAATTAGGTGAGCATTAACTAATTCTTGAATTTCTTAGCTTAACATACTCTTAAAGAAAAAATAATATCATTAACCCAAAGTTCCGAAAAAAATAAATAAAAGTGTTTTGTGCTCAACATCATAGTTAAAACAAGTTCCAAATCAAAGATAAATCAATTATAAGTTGCCTATATTTCTGATTTCATTTCTAAGAGAAGCTGGGGCATAAAGTTTTTTAAAGTTAACTAATTAAGCTCTATTTATTTCATTGTTATTACTGCCTATTGTTATTTCTCATAATTAAAACTTTTAACGATTTTTACTTTCTAGTGATATCAATACTCAGCAAAGTACCATCACAGTTCAAAGTTTAATTTCAGAAGTTCTATTATTGTTTTAAGATCCAATTGTCTTGACGAAGTACATTAACTATTGAACTAGTCATCTGGTATTCTGAATGAAATAATGCCAACGCAAAACTGGGTCGTAGGCCTACTCAGAACTGTATGCTTAACAATTACTAAACAATAACACCTATTAGCGTAATAGTTCTCTTAACTTAATGGCCTTACATTGAAAAATTGTGAAACTCGTTGGATTTTATAATGTACAATCCAGACCCTGTATTGACTATCTATCTGAGAATACTCTCTTGACAGTCTTCAGCGAAATTTGTAGCTTAAAATTATATAAGTATTCTTTAGGCCCTCATTTAGGTGTTGAAGTTTTTTTTTACAAATAGTTAAAGCAACAGTCGAGGTCTTTAAATTAGGAGATTCTAATCTTACTTTAAATGTTGCCTTCCTTTTTTTGTTCGTGATAAATTATTTCTTCCTTCAGAACTAAAGTTTAATTTTATGGACTATATTATTATTATTATTAATAATAATAATAGTAATATTAATAGTAATGATAAAAACTATGAAGACAAAATAAAAATGTAAAACAAAGAGTAACTTTCTTTACGGAATTGGAACAAAATACTTTAATTAAATAATTATAAAATTGAATAAACAAACAAAAGGCATTATGTTGGAAACAAAAACAGATAGAAGAGGAGATTCTGGATAATGGAATAATATATAAAATAAACTAATACAAAACACTCAGGGTGAATCAAATAAAACAGATAATTGGAAATAATTAATTTATAAGATCCCTTGGGGACAGGGCATGTAGAAAATAATTGTAAATATTGTTCATTTTTTGAATGTGATGAAGATCGCTTAATAGAGAGCTGAGGAAGCATTCATAGTCATATAAATATATCGATCTTAAATGATTTAAGGCTGGGCTAGTTTTATGTACTATTCTTATACTAATATTAATTTAATGGATCAAAGAAATTGTTGGAGCATTGAGTGGTAACTGGGTAATGATCACACATTGAAATGTACAAAATATTTATTCTATGGTTCTTACAGTATAACATAAAAAAACAAGTAACTAAACTAAGTGCGAACACTAAAATAATATTGAACTATACAGGTTGCAACCTTCTATAATTATCAAGACCAGAAAACAAGAGCCTCTTTTTATGCCGCCACCAGAGCACCATTTGAAAACTCTCCCTGGTTATCTCCTATACCCCGCAAAAAGGAAGGTGGTCAACATCGATAGCCTTGACTATCGATGTGCCCTAGTCCCTATTCCCGGATTCTTCTGGGGGGCTAGACGGCATCATTGTTAGCGCCCTCTACAAAATCATACACGTAAATAAAAATAAAATATTGAAGAGTGAAGCATTAAAAAGTGGTATGAGAAGGGATAAAGCAGGAATTTTAAGGAAAATACTTTACTGTTTTTCTAACTTCTCAAATGGCATTTAGTGATACATCCCTAAACGCTGGACTACTCTTTATAGAAACATCATTTTTGTTTGTCATTTCTTTTTCATTCTTCTGGAGTAATGGAGCATCAAGCGGAGATTACATTTAATGAAGCATTTTCATTATAATACAAGTATCCCCATTAGGGGAAGCTTACTAAGTACTTCTTTAGTCTCCTCGTCTGACTATCCGAGCAACGATGGTGCCCAATTTACACCGTCTGCAAAGAGCTAGCTGGGATGTGCAATTACTTTGGTTTATAGCCCCATCACCACAAAACCTCGTGCTCACCTGCTTAATTCACACATCTATGCTTTAAAGATGGCCATTACATATATGAATACCAGCAGAAGTATTATGAAATCTAGATCATTAAGGTTGTAGTGGGATTTATAAATCAGCCTTTCAAAACTTTGGTCTTTGACTGAAAATTATAAAGTCCAAGCACATGCACAAGTTAAAAAAAAACAAAAAAAAACATAGAACTTGGTATTCTAAAAATGTTAACAAAAAAAAAATACTAATTAGCAAATACCTCGGGGTGGTGATTAATGAAAAAAATGCAAAACCGAGGACCTTTAAGATAGGGAGACTGCCATCAAAGGGTGCTTCTACAATCTTCAGAAGGTAATAAATTATAAAGGGCTACCTAGAAGCTCAAAACTTCTTTATACGATTCAATAGTTTGGTCAATAGTAACGTATGGATGTATAAAACTGGCAATCTACCTCCAGAAGCGAACGGTTGCTGAATATTTGGGAGATACTTAGAAGATACTCCATTGTTAAGAAGCAATAGAGTGCGAAAAATATTTCCATAATGATCCAGATACATTTCACTCTGCGGAAAATAAAAAAGCACCACTGAGATAGTTGGGAGACTGAGGAGTAGCAGAAAAGGGAATTCTTAAAACGGAAAGCCTGGAGAGCAACGAAGGAAGCATACCTGCAATGGATAGATGATGTAGAGGACGATATCAGAAAGCTTGGTGAAAGAAATTAGACGACAAAGAATCCAGGGCAGATATGAATGCCTGGTGAGGTGATTGAGAGGGTCCAGAGTTCTTATAGGAGCGTGAAGCCTTGGAGTAAGTGAAGCCACCTTTCCCAATTACCTCCTTTTTTTTAGAGCTTAGTTTAATTCGCATTAACTGAAGTAATTTAAATATTTAACCAACGGATATTGTTGCTGACACACCGTGCTTCTCAAAGGGTTCTCTGAAGATCAAATGAAAGGATACCTTAGCTAGACTCCAACCTGAGTAGCTTTCTACGTACTCTTTGTAATATTAAAACAAAATTCACTGCAAATTTTTAGTTTAAAATCACCCCCACACTAGCCTTAAAAGAACAGAACTAAACAGACACTATCGACTATTTAAAAGACTCTTAAACGGTAGATCTAAACTGTCTCAAGACAACAAAAGACTGATTTATACTACTATTTTGAAACCCAACTGGGCTTATGGAATAGAGCTGTGAGGTTCAACCAAACGCTCAAATCTCCAAAGGATTCAAGCTCTTCAATCTAAAATACTTCGAACTATTGTACACGCTTCATTTTATGTCTTCAACCTAACTATACACACTGACCTTAACATTCCTTTTGTCACACAAGTTGCCAAAACACGATACAGAAAATTCCACTTCAGGCTGCAATCTCTCATATAAATCCTCTAGCTCAAAATCTTTCTTCTAACATAGAACTCTTCCTGACAACCCTACAAGACGTCTTAAAAGGCAGTGGCCTCGTGATCTCCTCTCAAGTGAAGTGAGTGACTAACAGTCTAATCTTTTGGAGTGTTACCACTGGGTAACATCTCCACTCGTTTGCTTCATTTGTTACTCTGTTATCATTGTTACTTATCAGTGCTAACGCGCTGATTGTAGCACAAATAAACGCAAAAAACAAAACAATTAAAATCATAAAAATTTATGTAAGTAAGTCACGAGAGTGTAACACATGAGTATTTTTCTTTCTTCTTCCCTTTTATAACAAAACCCATTTTCTATGTGAAACATTTTGCATATAGAAAGCTTTGAATAATTTGTATGCAAAAAATAATACAAAAGCAACGATTGTAAGGGCTGTGGTAAAAAGAATTCTGCCGTTAGAATAATTTTATCTGGGGGATTCAGTGTATAGTAGTACGATATTAAAGCCCAGCAGAGCAGTTAGTGAGAAACAAAAAACCACACCACTATTGGGACTATCAAGGAACACCCTAGGGCTCAATGGTCGCTGCCATAATCGATTTGATCGAAATGTAGGATAACAATAAGAATTTTTTATTTTTTTAGCGATACTTTCGCTCTATTCGCGCTATTTTATCTGAGAGTTAACGTTAAACGTTGGGTGCCTTATTTTTTTTATAACCATTTGGGATAAGATGTTATAAACAAACATGTATTTTATATAACATTATAGACGCATTATTTGAAACAAGATGGTGAAAATTACCTTTTATTTAGTTTGCTTTAAGCACAGACTTGTAAAGAAGCGAGTAATGTACAGATTAGATTAAGCGGGAGGTACCTAAGCCCCTCGGCACTACAACCACAAGAGAATTACTGTGCTCTCAATTAACACATAAAAAGCTTAGTTCTGTTTATAATACGAGTGTGTCTGTTGCAACAAAATAGCAAAGGAAGATAAAATCCAAAAATTATTTTGACTAAATTTGGAAGAAGTTTCCTGTATTGTAATCCGAATAGGTTTCTACCCTAATCCATGGCTGTGGTCTGTTAATCTTTTATTTTTAATATTAAATTGATATTTTTTATTGAAGGCTAATTAAACCTCTAACTACTTTAAACAAATACATTGCAAACAATTAGAAAGTTATATATTTCATTTTTTGCTATCACGATAAACATAACTCATACGTGCAATTAATAAAATAAATTTCTTGATAATAAACCATTGGTAAATTTGAATTTATTACCACAACATATTAAATAAATACTTTAAAATGATTAGGAGGTTATAAATTTTACAGTAGAAGTAGTCAATAAGAATAATGGTCAATACTATTTTACTTGAATCGCAAAAATGCGACGGTTGTTCAGGCTAATCTTTCGTAAAATTTTGTGGAATCCATATTGAAAGGTTTAACATTATTTTATTATTATTTATCGTTAACATTAGGTTTAGGGAAGGGATTAGCTACTATGTGGTTAGAATATTGGATTCCCATACGGAGGTGCCGGGTTCGAATCCAGCTGTTGGCCCTTAGATTTCTCTCTTTCTAGGAGCTTCTTACAGCTCAGTGCTCAGTGTTTAGTGATGGACAATGTTGTCTGAAACAAAAGAACACTGTTCGGTGGCCGGTAGTGCACTGAAAAAAGCTCTGGGCGCCAATAACCTCAGATGTTAACGCGCCTTAAAAAAAAAAAAAAAAAAAAAAATAGGTTAAAAATGTAAACGAATGTAATGTGTTTAAGAAGAAAGAATAAATTATAGATATGTAAGTAAGAAAGGAAAGCAGATTTTTAATATACAAGATGTGCAGACGTTGTTCTGTGCACTACTAAGAGAATATATAGTTGAAGTTTAGAGGAAAGAAAGATTAGAATTACTGTAAGATAAGGATAAATTAAGTTAGACGATTAAGGTAACGAAGTAATTACACTAATTGGTATAACACTAAGCTTAAATTTTCAAGTAAGGACAATTACCAAGCAAGCCTCTTGAAGATAAGGGATGACCCAAATAATTATAATCTAGACTCCATTCCTCGCCGAATAAGTCGATGAGAAGAAGGGATTTGGGGGGAACACAGCTAATGACTAGACGCTACCTTCCTTGCTGGACAAGTTAACAGGAATGGACCTAGGTCATGTGAAAGAGCAGGGCCCAAGCTCGAGCGGGCATGGACATGAAAAGGGACAATCATAATTGAAGCGAATGTAACCTCAAAGTCCCCCAAATTAACAGTAAATTAAAGGAATTTTCCTAGTTCAAAAAGTGTCTAGTTTAATTCTCAAGCAATTTATTTGCTAATTGAAGCTCTCTCTTAAGAGAGGTGTGAAATAAATTTTGAATTTTCATTAGATAGAGGTGCGATTATAGCTAAGCTGAGACGAAGAACTTCTTTTTTTTTTTTAAACGAATAATAAGCTGGATATTAAATGAATATAAAGTTTTTTTTTCTTTTAGACCCTAAACAAGAAAACCATAACAATCCTATTATCACGTAACTAGGAGGAGGACACCCCACTGCCCCTAAAGTACATCACCTCTTAAGTTAATTAATTTTATCAAGCGCCATCTTTTCCAACACCGCCATGTAAATTTTCCTTGATCCATTATAACAAGACTTTCTTCCAACCCAATTCCTTACTAAACTCTCCAGCGACGAAATTTTGTATAAAGATGTTCTCAACTGGAATAATGAGTAACAAAATTAATATACAGCCAAGGTATCTTGTAATAAAATAAAATTATCCTTTCCTGAGCTGAGTGACTACAATTGGAGAAACAGATTTTTTAAAATTTTTATTATATATTTTTTTGGCTAATGTAAAGAATAGCGCCCGGAGGTGTGGCCTGTTTATTTTTAGGGCATGCGCAGTGCAGCACACTTACCGTTGACTTTTTAAACTACTTCCCGCCAATGTTCAAAATATTCTTTTTAAATTTCTCAACTTCCCGCTAATGTGCTGTATATAATTTTTTTGAACTTCTTACCAATTTGTATTTAGCGCGCATGCGCAGTACACTTACTGCACAGTAACTGCTTCCTTTTTCAATGTATTATCAGTTCCCGCCAGTGGCTACATGTGCTACGTTTTTAGCAATTTTTGTTACTTTGTAGGTGCCTATTTTTTGAAACTCCATTAAAATGAGTGTTTTGAATTTAGAGTTCTTCTACTTGTTAAAGCATGAATGTAATATGAGTGAGGATGGAGAAATGAAAGTTTTGCAATTTTGTATGGATGTTGCTTTAATTGGTAGAAGATATGTATGCCCGAAGTGTGGATGTGATATGAAATTGAGTAAACAAAATAGTGCAATTGATAAGTATGAATGGAGGTGCCGAGTGTATTCGACCCCTTCTCACGATCTGAGAAGAAGTGTGCGTAAGGGTTCCTGGTTTGAAAGAAGTAAGATTGCTTTGATTGATGTGCTGTTGATGACTGAGTTTTTTGTACAAAAGAGGACGCAACATGATGTTTGTTTTGAATTGAGCTTGAGTAGAGTATCTGTGTGTGACTGGCGAAGTTTTTATAGAGAGGTGTGCATGCAGATTGTGATAAATGAAAGTAGTATGCTTGGTGGCGTCGGAAAGATTGTGGAAATAGATGAAAGCAAGTTTTTTTTTTCATTCTTAAATAAATAATTCGAAGTGATTCTGATTCGCTGTTACCATATAACCCGCCAGATTTAAATGTAAATATAAAATAAAGAAATCTTTTTATATTTACATTTGAATTTGGCGGGTTATATGGTAACAGCGAATCAGAATCACTTCGAATTAGGCCACACCTCCGGGCGCTATTCTTTACATTTACCATTTTTTTTTGAAAGTGAATTAATTTACAACGAAGCGAATATCTCTTTCTACCTCATTTCTTGAATAAAATTATTTTTGGCACTTAAAATAGGGAAACCAATCATTCCGAATCTATTAATAAATAATTTTCATTAAAACAGACTTACAGAATTAGGAGAACAAAAGAGAGCTATGTATATAACATTTTAATTTCCCTGTTTCAGTTTAGCTATCCTACTACTAACATCAAGGAGAGAATTTTCCATCTAAGGTGCAGTGAAATGCTTTCACAGCAGGCGCATCAATAATCATAGAAGATAACCTTTTACATACCTCACACGCTTGTTATGAGTTTATTCTAATTACACTAACATCAAAGGTCACGCTCAGGCTGTATTACATCAAATAATATTTTAGAATGGACATTCACCAATATTTGGATATTTTCAATACAGTTTTGCAGCTTCTGCTCTCACATTTTAATTCCCAGTTTTTCACTTTTCGAAGCTAGTTTGCAGTCACAATGTTGATAAAATGAATATATCTTTAGATGTACTAATTCAAACTAAGCTCATCAACTGTAGTTAAACTTAGATATCAGCTTCTCTAATGAACTATTTAATAATCACTGTTCAGCAAAGGACAATTTTAAATTAAAATAGGCCTTTTTTTGGTGTGTTTAACTTGCAAGCTTTCAAAAAAATCACTGAGAGGTACACAGCATAACCTAGTTGTACTGAAGGTTAGAACAACAGACATAGAATTTTAAATATCATAATGATACAGAAAATGGAAGTCTTTATAAAAAGTAATATTTACAGAGTTTTTACTCATAATCATGAACAATTCATGCTAAGAAAATATAGACAAATTTTAGATTAATATGTGTAACTAAATAGCATTCAGAGAAAATTAAATACGTTTGATTGAATAATTTTCAATTTGTGAAATATTGCACAGAGAAAATAAAAACTCATTGCTTTTAATAATTCATTCATTCATTTACAAATTTTAATTAGAAAAAGATAATAATTCAAACAAATTATCAACTTCCAATGAAACTGATGATAATGTGGTACAAATACTCTTGAATCAAGGAGTGGGAAATAAAAAAAAAAATTAAAAAAAAAAAAACGAAATCTAAACAAAGTAGAGCTTTTAAGAGGTTTAATGTATTTTACAGAGTGGGCCGAAACAAAGAACTCATTAACAGATCCGCCACAATTTTTTAATTGTATTTGAAACAATTAACCCATAACTTTTAACAAAAATTCTACATCGAGGATTAAAAAACTAGATCCTTTGTTCATCTTTTAAAAAATGCAAATTTTTCTCAGAGGGGGTCATCATAATAAATACCATTCAACAAGATTTCCACAATCGGTTGTAATCCTGTAACTAATTGCGGATCTCAAATGAACCAATTAATCCATACATTCTTTTAATAAGGCTATTTAAGGTGAATACTGCTAAAATTGGACTCCGTAGAACCACCAGCTCCGTTTTGGTGTCGTTAGGTCAGATTCTACACTTTTCAAAGTATTATAATTAAAACATTTGACAAGACCAATTGATAGGTGATTGGCAATAGTGTCAATCCTGAAGGAAGGTTTCATGAAGGAAGTTAAGTTTGATTTTGGTTAAATCATTAACAAAAATGTAAAAGAGAGTTTGTAAGAGGAACTAACCTTGAGGCACACTGGTTAAGCCTGTGGTTAGATGTAGTATTTCAGATATACATTTGAAATATGAGAAAAACAGATCCATTTAATGCTAGTTAAAGTGCTTTTTTTGCTAGTTAAAAGTTTTTTCACATGTTATAAATTAGTATTTATCTGTAGGACTTTTAACTACTGGCTAATTTTTTTAATCCAAACTAAATTCATTCTTTAAAGTAAATCATATCTCATAAAAGAATTATTGTGGTGATTTTTATTCAATTAATTCTAAATTATAATGGACTTTGGGAGGTTAGAGTTTAATGTAAAAGACCATTTGGTAAGCTGCCAAACTACATCGCTTATCCCGCTTCCTTCCTTAAGAATAAATTCATTCCCAATGGTAATGGCTCCACCACCTTCCGACCACCCGATACCGGCTATCATTCCACTGTCTCCAGTTCTCATGTATACTATACCTCTTTTTATGCTTCACAGGAGCTAGTGATAAAATAAGATGAAGTAGCTGCACGTCCTTGACAAAGACATTCGACACTGACAATCACTTCTCGTCCCCATCACCTCTTCCATATTAACTTCTTGTTACATTACCAACCCTAGCGAGATGATACTAAGGCAGCTTATTGGTAACTTCTGCTGTCTTAGCCATAATTTTACACCAAGATGAATTATATCATAACTTATTCGAAAGAGAGTGTATAACTCGTTATTTCTTATCGTATCTCCTCAGCCTTATCCAGTCTTTATTCTATTAGTTTTCTTTAATAGATCCTATCTTATCCTTAATTTATCTTTTCAATTACACCGATAGACATTAGTGTATTATGAGACAGTTACTATTACTATTTATGAAGCTTTAATAAACATTTTATCATTATTTTAATTAAAAAAAATTACTATGAATGAAATGGCCAGCATAAGGGTCAGTGACAACTAATATATACTAAACAATATTAATGAAAATTTAATGCAGTAAAATTACTTAAATGATTTTGTTATACAAATTTGAATAAAACATAAGTCGAACGTTTCTAAATTATTCGTTTCCACTTAACCAAGCTTCATGAAGATTATACACATGAACATAATTCAGAATTGAAATGCTTTAGTAAGCATCTATAAAAATCTTATAACCAAAAGTACATCTATGCAGATTTTTTCAAATACGTTCTTAATGACATTCGCGACACCTGGTGTTTTGTTTCATAGTAGAATGAACGACTTGGAAAACAATTTTTTTTAGAACAAAAACAAAAATTCTCTGGTAATAAAATTTATCACTATCCTAATTCAAAACTAACTTTTTTTTTATATCTTCTTATGTATCCCAATTTTATAGTTCATTTTGTCAATGTTTTCTTTACTATAAATCTAATGATATTAGAATTTCATGGAATAATTCTGTTGTATACTTATATAGTATTCACATAACCGTAAAAACATAATAATATACCCTCTGCTGAATAAGAATATTCTACAAAATACAACCTTTATAGAGTCAACAACTTTATTATCCTTATTTACTCCCGATATATTTCCATTTCATGTATAAATATACACAGAGCTAACAACATTTCACATAATACATGTCCTGTGTAAACATTCTTTCCTACTATATAAATCAAATTGAATGTTTAATAACTTTGTGAATGCATACGAACCAATATGTCTCTCTGCTTTCAAAGGATATTCGTTAGAATTAAGAAATGAGACAAAATTTAGTTTTATTGTTTTATAAAAAGCCAAAAATATTACTTTTAAAAGAGGAACTCGGCTGATTGCAAATCTAGTTCATTCTTCAAATCATACTATAATTATCATAGTCCCAGTCTAATTCAAGTAATATTTCTAAATCTATTGATGGCTATTTAAAGAACACATTGAATAAGTCACGAAACACTAGTATTTATTTTCATCAAAAGGTGGTATTGCACGAACGCTTATCACACTTTGTGCAATATAATTGCATGTGAACAGAAATAAAATTTCAACATTACAAATATTAGTCTTATTTTGAAAAATAATAAAGCTAATCAAAGTTTCTTTTTTACTCACTGTTATTATTATTACTTTTTGACGTCTAAAGGTCCAGCAAATGTTACTTATTTATGAATAGTAGTGCTGCACGAGACCGAGACGAGGCGAGACTTTATGCAGTCTCGATCTCGGTCGCTCAAGTCTCGGTCTCGGTCTCGTCGAGATATCTCGGTCTCGGTCTCGGTTTTTTGAATTTTTGTTTAAGTATTAAAGCGGTTTGCTATTAATAATCTTTTCAAAAAATGTTATAATTTTCTAATAATTATTTATTATATACATTGGTAATGAAAATGTGTGTAAAAGAAGACAACTACTTACACTTCAATGCATCATATGTTACTATTACTGTTATATATCTTTATATAATTTCAAAAAGATGTTAAAAACGCGCCAAATGAAAGACCCAAATAACATATCTGCCTCCTATAACAAGTCGATTCGTGAAATAATAAAAAATACACCTCCCAAGAAACTTCCCGCTCCATTAGTTATGGCTGTTGGTGAAGATAAAGAATCTGATGATTCACCTTTTGACGACGACGACGACTGCATCAATATTTTTGCACCATTTGCTCAAAAATCAGCAAATATCACCGAAGCATGGAAGACAGAAATAATTAATTACACCAAATTAGACCAAGCACCAGTAGACGTTGACATTTTAGAATGGTGGAAAACACTTGAGAATTCCTTCAAAAATTTGTCTAGAATGGCGAGAGATATTTTTAGTATCTGTGCAACTTCAGTGCCATCGGAAAGATTATTTTCGCAAGCTGCGATGATAATGACCAATAGAAGATCTCTAACTTCTGACTCAGTAAAAGCTCTTTCATGTATCAATGCTTGGGCAAAGTGTATCTTAAAAACGAAAATTTGTGGCAATATTTTTTAGGTGCATAGATAGTCTTTTTTTTCAAATTCACTAATTCCAAAATTCTAAAATATAATTCAAATAATATCAAAGTTCAAAGTATTAGATTATTAATAGTGAAATTTAGTGAATTTAAGTAAAAATTATGTAATTCGAAGGGGGCCGCCACGGTAGCCGAGCGGTGCGAGACCTGCGAAGCTAATGTGTATTGTGGTACTGGGTTCGATTCCCGGTCTTAGGCCTTGGATTTTATTTAATGGTTAAAATGAGAAATTTACAGTAAAGTATGTTTGCTAGTCGCCTCCGTCCGGGACACCTACTTGGTAGTTGGACGTAAAGCCCCGTCTGAAAAAATAGGCGATTACTTTACTTTGCTTACTTTACTTATGTAATTCGAAGTCAAATAGATGTAGTAATATTGAATATATATAATAAAATCGTATCTTTTAATAATTAATTCAATACCCGTAATGATTATTTATTAATAAAGAACACAATTTTATAATTTTGTAGCTAAAAATTAATATTTGAAAAACCGAGACGAGACCGAGATTTCTCGACGAGATATATATATCATGTCTCGATCTCGGTCTCGGTCTCAGTTGCTCAAGTCTCGTCTCGGTCTCGTTTCTCGTGCAGCACTAATGAATAGTTAAATAAGGACAATGTAATCTAAAACCAATACACCAACTGGCGTCAAACTAACAAATCTATTCATCCTAAGGGTGTTAAAACAGCAGTATTCTTCATCTTCTCAGCTTCACGATATTAGAAATCAATAAAGTATACACTTAGACTTGGGGAGGTTAGAGTAAAGGAAGGTCCACATTAATGTGTGGGGTTGAAATATAAATTTATTGATGGGTTCTGATAATTTATTAATGACCATTGATCTCCTTATATAGTCAACGTGCTTCCAATCTATCAGGAAATCAATAGATTCACCGTGATCTACATTTTTACTTATAACATTCCCTGTTGCATGTTTTTTTTTAAAGAATGTGTCTATATCAGGGGCATCAATCAGAATAGAATTTTCTCTTATTTCAGTAACATAAATTCTACTACAACTACATAAATTCTGTTTGCTATTAGTTCTTAATAAAAAGCAATTAGTTTATAATTAAATAAGCAATTAATAAAATTAGCTTTTGGTATTTTCTACACTAAACAAGTAGATTAATTAATAATAGAGAAATCACCTTTACAGGACGGTTTCATTGGTGCAGGTCCTGGGTCCATTCACTAAAGAATATTTCGAACTGCCACCTCCATTTCGTCTGGTAACTTGTACAGCGCCTCTTATAAATAATTCTTTAAATGTTTCTCTAAATTGTCTCGACATACCACAATATATGGCAAAATTTATTGGATAACTGATTATAATAAAGAAATTTGTAAATAATACTAATACGTTGGCCACAGAGTAATCCAATATCTCTTTTATACTACTGGAAATAACGTGTAACACCTAGAATCAGAAAGCAAACATTAGTATTTAGGTAATTGAATTCATAAAGTAATAAACAAGAAAACAAAAATAATGAAGGAACCGTAGTGAAGATAGATAATAGAGGTATCTTCAATCACAAGAAATAAAATATGCTGAACTTTCACACCTCACTGGACATAAAAGCTTACTTAACAGGTTCATTTTTACATTGATCAACTGAAAAGTAAACCAATAATGAGCAGTAAGATATTAGATTTTTCCAACCTTGTGGATATTTAAGATTTCGCGGTAGAAAGCTTGGTGAATAATGTATGCAGCTAAGTTTTATTCTTCAAATTAGTTTCATAAGTGGAAAGAAGTAAGAATTAAGAATGAGAAACAACAAAACAAGCGGGAATTTGATTTTTATTTAAGTAGGAAAAATTGTTTCTGGCTCAAAAAACCTCCAAGTCATCTGCAAAACAATTTTCAGCAATTTTTATTTGTTTTCCAATAATTTTTAAAAGTCAAATATTTTAACAATGATGGACATCGTTAAAAAAAAAGAAGTACTGAAAGAGCATGCAACAGAAGAAGGCCAGAAAATTTAGAATTGATGAAACAAAGAAGGTTATTTTATTATTTTATTTCCACTGTAAATATTACTGACGCAAGATGTCAGGAAAAGCATTTAATGGAAAACCACTTAAGACCTTTAAATGTTGCAATTTATATAATTACAAATTCCCTTCAAAATGTAAATTTTATGTTTGAATAAATATAGAATTGCCAGAAATGTAGGTGCTTTTGGTTTATTTAAGGTTAAATTTCTTGAATATGAGTCTACTATCTAACTCAGTAAAACTTGTTTATAAAAGCAGAACATAAATAAAGTTGAACAGAAACACAATGGTTTTAAAAATCTCTAAAAAATAAAATTAAGAAAATGTTTGAAGCCATTTTGAAGAAAATTACATAAAAACAAACTTTCAAATCTAATTAATCCAATAATAATAAACTAATTAATCCAATTTGTTTAAAACTTTATCTGCATACTGTATAATAGTGCTAAGAACCAAATAAATGTTCTAAGTTAGAAGAATTATCTGTGACATAGAACCAAAGAGAGTCGATTAAACCAGATTTTTTTTTTTAATAAATCTTCCACCAAACCTTAAAGGACATTGAATTTGATTTCTTAATTTTAGTTTTCTTTTTAAAAAGTAGAGCGACGTGTCAAAAATGGTAAATGACTAGTCTGTAATAAAACAATTAAAAAATAAGACAATTAGAAAAATCTGTTTTCTCAAAACCTCTATCTATTAAAGATTATTATTAGGTAATTTTTGTTTTGTTTTTTACTTTCGCTTATCAAAGGAAAATACTAATAAAGCAACTGTAAAGACAGGCGGACCAAAGACAATACATAATACTATATCAGTGTAATTTCTCTGTTAATAAAAAAAAACTATTATCTCTTTGTATTGTTTTCGCTATAATAGGTGCTTTGAGGATAATTTGCCCGGAAGATACAGACAGAACATAATATTACTCCGTTACACCACCAACGCAATCAAGAATTCGTCTGTTCTTTCCACTGTTCGCCAATATAAAGACGAATTTTTTATCTTCCTGCTCTTCTCGGATGGTGTACGATTTATTCCATGTTTCTTTCTGTCATCTTCAAAAAGGACCTTTTTTTTTGTATTTTCATGTTATTGTGTAGTTATTTCGTTATAGTCAGCCATTGTTTTTATTTTTAATGACCTGCAGAAATATTATTATTTTATTATTCTCCTAACTTGACCCTATGTTTTTTCATTCCAGCAGGAATGGGAACAATAACAATATTCTCCTATTCACACCATAAAACAGATACACATAAAGTGTATCGATATATTTAATATGAGAACATATTTTTAACGTCCTTTCAATATCACCCTTTTCCCTTTTTATTTTTTTGTTAATAAAATATTTAATGTTTTAGAGGCCAGATTTATAAATTTTATGCCGTCTTTTTTATAGGTTACTTATTTATTTTTTATTATTTTATGGAAGAACGCTATGAGTTCATAGTTTACAAGAATAGGAAGGATAGTTATTAGGATTAATTTAATTAATTCTAGGAGCTTCTTACAGCTCACTACCCGGTGATGTACAGTGTTGTCAGTAACGAGAGAACACTGTCCGGAGGCCGGCAGTGCACCGAAAAAAGCTCCGGGCGCCAATAACCTCATATGTTGTCACGTCCTAAATCATAATTAAAAAAAATTAATAATTCTAAGAAAAGGTAACACGGCACGCGGAGAAAGGTGGTCAGCCATCGTCTAAGGGCTCTTTCTAGCTTCTATTGAATCAACAGTGGAGAAAGAAGATCTGAAAATAAACTAACAGAGGTAAATCGTGATTAACAGCTATAAAAAGCTATATAACATTAAAAATAACTTTCATAAAGGTATAAGCATAAATTAATACATTCTTTTGTCACAGGCAAACCTTTCAGGCTAAAAAACATGGGACAACTCGTTCTGATATGAAAAAATCGATTTTCTTGACAAAAAAGTTATTTGTTCCTAACAATAATATCGCAACAAAGTAAAGTACAGCCGGGTAAAAATAATTTTAAGAACAAACTGCTTCTCGAAAAAGTTATCCAATTCCGATCGAATGTTTTAAATCTAATATTCTCATGTTGTAAACAGTGTATTCACGAAAAGAAGTAAGACTTCCTACACCGTCTCTCAAATTGTACAAAAGCAATTTGTGCGGAATTCCACTTTAAAGAGTCTTCTCCTTAGATCATAGCGCTCAGTACAGAATCCAACTAGAATCCTGACAGATCTTAGCAAAAGTCTTAGCAATATCTTATTACTAACTAACTAACTAACTAATTAAGAGTTTTACATTACAAAAGCCCCCCTGAGCTCACCTAACCGGAAATCCGGATTACTGAGGAGAAACATCATTATGAAGGTATGTGAACTGTAAATTGAAGACACGTGAACACACTTAGGCCAGAAGGTACGTATCTCTCTAACTAAGGTCTTCTCTAACGCTTCATTTCTAAATACCACAATGACTTGATGACACTGTAGTAAAACTTTCTTGAAAGCAGATATTTCTTTTACACCTCTAGTAAACAGTGAGATCAAAATAATTAATAATTAACTATGCGAGCAAATAATTTTTTGTTTTTAAAGTCCAGTACCTATAATCTAAAATAAGACGAAAAATAGCATAAATCTCTAGACGACAGTAAGATAAATACGACAGCAAAGGTAATAGAAACATTTTAGTAAGAACGGCTGATGGCACAAAATATCACTCACTTCCTTACATTGATTAGAGCAGTGTTTCCCAACCTTTTTTGTGCCATGCCCCACCTTAACCTTTATAAAATTTTCATACCCCCCTATGTAACATATATAATTTTTAACATTAACAAATTGATTCGTTCACTTAAGAAACATAAATGATAGGTTCTAGGAGGAAATCACTCTGAAATAGTAAACAAAACACAGTAAGTAAAATTTCAAAACATATAATGAAAAACTGAAATTCAAATTCCAAATAATTTTAATACAGATTTTTCTATATTAATTTATTATTTTAATTTAGTGAGATCCTTGCGCTTGATGCTTGCTGCACAGAGATTTTATATAAGGTTCCAATTTGGTTAGCTGCAGTCTCAAGTCTCCACGTTGTGTTATATCCAGCCGATTTCTTTTTTTTACCAGTAAATCATTTACAGCACTAAATCCACATTCAGCTAAAAATGAAGATGGAAACGGTAGCAATAGTTTTCCTGCACATTTGGTTGAATTTAGGTATTTGATTTCTGTTTCCTCACAAAGCCATGCCATCGCTCCTTTTATATTAAATAAAGTTTAACTGACTCATCATTTTGCAATTCTGCGAGTTCTTCTTGATACTGCATATTTGATATGCAGCGATGGGCCAATTAAGTGCCAACAACTGCGCTGTTTAGCGAGTTTTTAAAACGTCCGGGGTTCCCCACGGCAGACTGCACGCTCCGCGGTGAACCCCGGACGAAGTTTACTTGACGACGCCAATCACCCAGTTGATATTTTGGTCTCGTCAAACGGAATTATACCTAATAATTATTTACCGCAATTATTTAAGAATTTGCTTTTTTTGTTAAATTTGGCACCGATATCTAGCATTGCATTTAAATGGCCCGGAGCGAAAGGGTTAAAGTCGTGTCGAGTCCATTTTCGAATTGCCCCCCCTTAACTATCAAATTGCCCCCCTGGGGGGCGTGGGCCCCACGTTGGGAAACACCGGATTAGAGTAATGTAATAAGAGATGTGCGAAGAATTACTATAACCTAGGACTCCTCCTGCTTTGCAAGATAAGGTAATGCGAACAGACTCCAGGTTAGTGGTGCCATTCCAGCTTGAGTAGACAAGGTTTGAGTAAGGAAATATTTTGCAGGGTGTTAATGGCCATAAAGTCGATGTATCAGGGGGTTCAACAAAGTATCTTTTTCCATAAACCCACAATTTTTGATAAACACGAAATTAATTTTTTTATAAAAATAAATATTATTTAAACACATCCTTTTATGTAGTAGTTCGCAATGTTGAAAAACTGCAGAAATCTTTTCCAGAACTTTCGGCACCATTTTGTGGTCAAAAAGTTACGAGAATATACAATATAAAGAAATGTTGCAGAGAAGCATAAACCACTATCATTTTTTCCATTTTGGAAAATCAAACTTCAAGCATAGTTTGCAGATGATCCTGGAGATGAGAATATTCAAGATGAGAATTCAAGCCATTTTTATGGTGGGATCATGACCCCAAGAATAAACTACGCACAATATTTCAAAAGAGCTAATATTCTGAGCTTAGTCCCTGTTTTAATGAGGGAGGATAATATTTTCTTCCCAATTGGGATCTCTAGTCTTATAAGAGAATCTATAACCATTCAAAGATAAGATTAATTTCTTTATAAAGTAATAATGCTAAAAGTAATCGCAACAATCGTCTAGAGATCTTATGCAGGAAGGTTTTTTCTACCAGAAACAGATTAGTCATGAAGTCAGAACAGAAAAACAATATTTTTAATGGGCGTTCGAGATAAGTGATAATGTTCAGGGCATAATATTCATTTTCAAACCTCCTTGACCATGAAAGGAATAAGACTGATGCTGTCAACAATACTCTGCTAGTGGAAGCTATATTTTGAAGAATTGGTAAATAGTGTAACCCATTTTTATCAAGAAAAGATAAAGTTATAGATCGGGATAAGAAAGTTAGAGAAATCATTGTGAAAGGTTTGCTATTTACTTAAGAAATCAAACAAAAAACAACAAATATTAAAAGTGAACAATAAAAACTAGGCACAACAATGTAAATAACATTACAGTTTAAAGAAGAAAGTTATTATTATAAATATATTTAAGTATTCGCACAGTTTTGCTGTTATTATTGGAGATATTCCATAACAACTTTATTTGAAAGGGCATAACACCAGAGAGATAGAGAAGTTGTTCTTTCTTTAGAGCGATGGAAAAAGGACGAAGGGAAGTTAAGTAAAATATTAGAGGAGGAAGACCTGGAGGAATGAAAGCGGATTGAACAGAGAGATAGATACTAAAGCATATCACTCAGAAAAGAGAAAACCTCTTAGATCTTTAAGAAGGCACGCGCTCTCCTATATCAATCTTTTATTTATATCGAATGTATGTGCCAGGGCTTTTTCTCCCTGTCTTTTTCCCTATCCAGTGTTTATGTTACATATACAAAGGGCGGTGTTATTCAATTGAGCGGTATATATACATATCACAAATTATGTAGTTACATTGTAACTTATATACCTATTTTATAGACATAATTTTAGCTAAACTTAACTAACCTTCTCTAGAACTACCTTCCCACAAATACCAAAACAAAACATAATTTATTGGCCAAGTTTAAGCGGTTACTATTATCGCTCTTTTGGGGAAAACTTGCAATAAATAGGTTGATGATACGGCTGGGAAGTTTTTCCGATGGTAAAAACAAAATAAAACGAGCTAACACAAAAACATAATAAATATAGAATATTTCTTTAAATTGAAGTTAGAAAAAGGTTTTCTTTTCATTTAGAATCCAGAAACCTTTTAATGCTAGGTAATCTACAGGCTGTTATTTATTTACAGTGGTTTTATGATTGCTCTCGTAAGATCTAACCGTTTAACTTCTAAATATCGTAAAACTTACTTCTGCAGCAGTGACTTGTACTTTTCATTACTTTCTAGAAGAGAGTAGGTAATCACATAAATACGTAAATATTTTCCCCAGGATTCCATTTTACTTTATTATTTTTGATCCAAATTTCACAAGTCTCTACCTTAATGAGGAGAGGCCTGCCTCTTTAAGATGTCCTACACAGCTTCCCCACATCTTCAAGTCAAGTATATTCCTCATATATAATATGATATGCTCCTACTTCTTCAGTCAGTCTTCATGAATTGATCCATTCAAGTTAGAGTGAGATAATAACTCTCCGTAAGCCATTTCCCGTTTTCATGTCTATTTTTGTAGGACGTTGACAGCTGTACCAGTCGATATTAAAACGCTGAATTACGGAATGACTTAGCCAAAATTGCTAACACAAATAAGAATCGCCAATGTTTTTTTCGCTTCTAGTCAACCTTGGGATGAGAAAAATGAAGATTAATAGTTCTATGTCAAGGCAATAGTTACGAGGTGTTGCTATTAAATAACGAGACTATTGCTATAAAACATTTTATTTTAAATTTATACACATTTAGTTATTATCACCTTCAATATACACCCCTTCCCTATCCCTACAACGCTCCATGCGAATTTACCATTGTTCGAAACAGTGCTGGAAGTCTTTTTCTGTGAGCTCCTGTATGACGCGAGCCGCTTTTTCTTTCACAGCTTCAACGGACTGAAATCGTGTTCCTTTTAATGCAGATTTGACTTTGGGGAACAGATAAAAGTCACATGAGGCCAGGCCAGGCGAATAAGGCGGATGGCCTAAAACTGGGATGTTGTACTTGGCTAGAAACGTCTTGACAGACAATGCAGTGTGAGCTGGCGCGTTGTCTTGATAGAGAACCCATGACTTGTTCTTCCACAAATCGGGTCGTTTTTTCCTTACTCTTTCACGGAGTTGGGCAAGCACCTCACGGAGTAATTTTGATTAATTATAATCGATATTTTCATCCGTTTTGGACGTGGAAGGGCGACCCGGGCGGTCATCATCTCTGACGTCTTCTCGGCCATCTTAGAAACGCTTGAACCACTCAAAAACTCGCGCACGTGATAAATGTTCATTGCCATAAACTTCTTTTAATAAAAGATAAGTTTCAGTAGCGGTTTCACCAAGTTTCATGTGAAATTTCACGACAATTCGTTGCTCTACTACATGTGTAGTATCATGTTTTCGGCAAAACGAAACTAACACCTCTTACACAAACGAAGGTTCCGGTCAGACAGATTTTCTCTTCAAGCACGTGAGACGCTGCAATCGAAAGAGAAGGCTTTACCCTGCACAGCTGTCGGTCGTTAGGATTTGACGAATGTATAGTTCTTCTGTAACAGCATCAGTCTCGTTATTTAATAGCCCACCTCGTATATCCAATCACAGTATATCCACAGGATTTTGTTGGATAATAAACCACTGGTAGAAGACAAAGTGTTGTAAGTATTTTAGGTGAATATAGCCAAAGATAGGAAATTAGTCATGACATTAGGGCTGGCCGAACCCGTTCATGCAGTCAAGAATAAGCTTCTTCAAAAGAAAAGTTCCACCCTTATGTGCGCCATGGGAAATCATCTAGAAGCATGGATGCCGATTTCGAACACAGAAATCAGATATTTTTGAAGGGTAACGGGAAAAACGAAGCATGACACAGTTCGGCATCAGATCATCCGTAAAAAGCCTTCATGATGAGATACTGCTAGGTTTGGTCAACAGATCGCAATGGCTTCGGCAGGAGCATGTCACCTATTAGGAGGTTACAACTACCCAAAGCAAGCCTTCGAAGTGTGGCCACAAGAGCAACGCTCAGGGAGTTGTTGCAAAACAACGAGGTTGGACTACAATAAACTGACATCAAGGAAAAGTTACAATTTTCTGCTTAAGCAGTTACGGCAAACGTTCTAAGTCTAGATAACTGTCGCCGCCCTAGAAAGGGTAAGTAATATATTCCCCGACTTGCTTTCACTGCATTTATTATAGTTAGAATTGATTTACTTTTTTCACGCTTTTAGTATCCTCTAATATATTGGATTGGAGAACAAAAGTCCTTCTAAAAATTGAATTTGGAACAATACGCCAGCAGTAAAGTACTATTTACAGCTAACTCGTAGGTAGTTTGAATATTGATGCATTTTTTTTACAATCTACATTATTGAATTGACTCCTATATAATTAAATCAAATAAAGTGAAATTGGTACTTTTTATTGTCTGTAAATCAAATCAATTCCAGTTCGGCAAGATAAAAATACTGTTTCACTTGACATTTAATGTGATTCCAACAAGCTGAAAGTAAAAAATCATGTCAGCTGTATTTCATTCTGAAATCCATTCATTTTTGGTTGTCTTAAATTCTATTATGTTTCTTCAATGATCTTAATTGAAATGTGACATTTTATTTGATTTCTTTAAACCTTTAATAATATTAAATTTTCCATTTTTGTTATCAAGGTATTCTTATATTAACCTATTTCCAGATCTTTGGCTAAAAAATTGTACTAAAAGACATGAAAGAATTTGTTTCTTTTTTAAAAAAAAAGTAATACTATTATTTAAGACTGTATTTTTAAAAATCATAGGTTTTTAACGTCTTGAAGAAAAAAGGACTACGAATTTCTCATTTTTCTGCTTCTTAAAGAACCATCTTCGCTGACGAATGTTCAATCTACTGCAATTCTAGGCAAGATCGGAAAAGCGCCACAACCATCCTAATTCATGACCTAAGTTACCCTAGGTGTTTTTATGAGACCAACTAGTACCATTTTGCCACAAATTTTTACGACATATCAGAAAGTAGTAAATGTACTTGATAGTTTTATTACATCTTGTATAAAAATCGCCTTAAAGTAGTAGGAGTTTTACACTAAATTTTTCGTTTTATTTTTAAATTAAAATAAAAGATTAATAAATATATATACAAATATTGAAAAACAAATTTAGAACAAGAACATAGCAGGGCAGCTCATGTAACTAGATAGTGAGTGCTAACTAGTATGAAATAAAGCCTCGTTTAATGATCTACGAGGGGGTACCCAAAAAAAACCGGAATTATTTTTTAAAAGCTATTTATTTACAAATTTTTTACAGAACAACCTTATCCCCTTCAAAATACTCTCCACTACAACTAATACATTTGTCCCACCGGTGCTTCCACTGTTCGAAACATTTTTTGTAGTCATCTTTAGAAATGGCTGACAGCTCCTTCTTCGTTTTTTTCTTGACCTCTTCAATGTTGTCAAATCGGTGACCTTTCATGCCCTTTTTCATGCGTGGAAATAAGAAAAAGTCGCACGGAGCCAGGTCAGGCGAGTAAGGTGCGTGGGGCAGCGGAACCATGCCATTTTTAGCCAAAAACTGTGAAACAGAGATGGCTGTGTGTGCAGGTGCATTGTCGTGGTGGAAGAACCAGTCTCCTGTTTGCCACAAATCGGGTCTTTTTTGGCGAACACTATTGCGCAATCTTTTCAAAACTTCCAAATACAAGGTTTGATTGACGGTCTGACCTGGGGGGAACAACTCTGAATGGACTACGCCTTTGGCATCAAAAAAGCAAATCAGCATTGTTTTGATGTTTGACTTGACTTGACGACATTTTTTTGGTCGGGGTGAAGATGACGTCTTCCATTGGCTCGACTGTTGCTTTGTTTCTGGGTCATAACCATAGCACCATGACTCATCACCAGTAATGACCTTTGACAGAAAGTCTGGATCAGTTTCAAGCTGTTGTTTCAAAGCACGACATGTTTCAACTCGATGTTCTTTTTGATTGTCAGTCAGAACTCGAGGAACAAACTTGGCAGCAACCCTTTTCATCCCCAAATCTTCCGTTAAAATTCGCTGAACCGAGCTCCAAGATAACCCACTACTCTCTGACAGTTGATCAATTGTCTGTCGACGGTCTGTGAACACCAGCTCTCGAATTTTTTCAACATTTTCGTCGATTCGGGCAGTTGATGGACGTCCAGAACGAGGTTTGTCATCAATCGACATGTCGCCATTTTTAAACCGAGTAAACCACTCGTATACTTGAGTTTTTCCCATAGCGTCATCTTTGTAAGCTGTTTTCAACATTAAAACTCTTTCAGCAGCATTTTTGCCGAGTAGAAAACAAAATTTCAGAGCTGCACGTTGTTCACTTAAACTTGCCATCATAAAAAACGAAAAAAGAACAAAACAGCGCTGGTAAAAACAATCACTGCAGATGAACAGAACAAGCCAGGCAGACAACACAGGCAGGACTGAACTGGCAAGGAATTGCGCTATACACGTCTAGCGGCAGAAATGCGTACTACATAAGCTCTATGCTCTATGGTTATTTTTGGGTACCCCCTCGTACATGAACAAACACGTGCATGTTAAAACAAAACAAACAACTTACAGATACAAATAATACTTCTGTTGTGCTAACGACTAGACGTAACTGCTACAAATGTCATGTAGCTTAATCAGCCAGCGGGATTCAAAACCATGGCAGTTAACACCCACCAAATGATAGTCCCTAACTAACGAAAGATAAATGGGATCTCTTAATGCCAACTTCAAGCAATGCATTACCTATGTATGCATTAGTTTTTTCTATTTTTTTGTTTTTTGTTGTTCACTTGTATATTTTGCAACTGTGTACAACGTACAACAAGCAAATGAGTTGAGAGAGAACAGGGAATAATGCAAATATGTATGTAAATAGCCAGTAAGTAAATATATGTATGCACCCAGAGGCACGATGAGTAGTGTGGACAGCAATCATCCATTGATGGAAGCTGTTAGGTCGCTTTAATGGTAAACTTACTTAGCAACCCACTCTAGGAGATCTAGCCATTGTGTGTTGATTTGTCAACCGAATTATGGATTTGAGTCAAAATGTATAGTGTGATTAGAAACGTAAAACGGAGTGTTAATTACTTATTGTTCTTTGGATTTTTGACTGCAAGGTTTGAGATCGGATTGTATAGCGCTGCCGTACAGCGGTATTCTGTTAAATCCACAATGGGGCTAGAAGAGCAGTACCCAGTTTTCATCTGTTCGATAGAGTCAGTTTTGAACGTTTGTCGAATGGTCATTTAAATATTTTATATCTCAAATTGAGGTCCACTCTTTTGAGCATCATCCATGCTTTTCTATCAGATTTCTCCGGTTATCATTTCTAAGAAGGCAGTTGATTTAAATAACAATATGGAAAACTAATAATTAAAAGATTATTAATTATATGGATCAAATTGTTTTGCATAACTAGAATAGGATAAATCTTAATTTCATAAAAAAATATATACTCGTATATAATAAATAAGGGAATTATAATGTACGAGTACAAAACATTGTAACCTTCATAACAGTAGAAAGGTTAAGATGAGCATGATAAGAATGCAGGGAAAAAGTGGAAAGGAAAAACCTGCAGCTAGTGTAGAGAGTTACAGAACTATCTGTTTTATTCTTTTGTGTCTGTAGGGATTGCATAACTAAGCAATAATGGTATAATAATTGAAATAAAGGTAAATAATAAATTAGAAGATATGGCCATTAGAAAGAGTTCAATAAAATGAAGCCTAGCGAATTCAAATTCAATAAAACTGAAAGAGATTATCAAGTCGCTTTCTTTACTCTTTGTTTCAAGTCTATTCAGACCAGACTATTTTAGAAATAGCTAGATCATAAACCAAAAAAATTGCCTCGCAAAGAAATCTAAACTGTTATAACCTTTTGCATTCACCAAAATAATTAATAAAACAAACAAACAAACTTACCGTAAGAACGGCCAGTGGTATTTCGGTAATCAGAAATACTGTGACTACAACGATCAACATCATTGTAGTGCAATTGGAATCTCTCAATCGTTTACATTCACTTTTTCTATTCTCTTTAAATAATTTATCTCTTTTCCTTTGAGCTCTCCTTAGAGCGCGAAATAATAGTAGATTTAGTCCAACTAATAAAATACACGGTACCATATGTACAAATATTACACGAAATGCAAAATATGTTGTAAAATAGACGGTAGGTGTCAGCCATTGTACCCAGGGAGCCATATCTACCTGAAACAATAGATAAAACCCAGTCAGATATGTGAAACATGTTTTAATTATTTATTATAAACTGATGTGAAAATAATTCTTTAGAAGATGAGACGTTTTAGGTAGAGATTAGGCCTAGAAAGGCTCCAGCATATCTCTCGTGGGCCCGGAATTTTCGGCTGCGTTCTCAGGCCTTTGAAGAAATTCTAAGTCCTGTGTTCGCAGAAGTTGAGAAATTTTGGTCTAACAATGTCTGTTAGAGCCTGGAGTTGAAGTTCATTCTAGAACCATCGTCAAAGTTACCGGCAGGCCTGCTAACTCTAGCGGATCTAAATAGAATCGATGAACAGCTGAAGGAATACTGCAGGCTTAGAAGAAAAACATGAACCAAAGTGGGCCAGGTCGAAGATGGATTGCTTAATTGAGAAAGACGCATCGTTCCAGATCCTTTACCAATGGCAAGGGCGTAGCAGAAGCGAAACTCTTCACACACAGTGTAGAAACACTTACGGTATTCAGCTATCCGGAGCCGCCTCACAGACGGCTTGAGAGTTGCTTGTAAGCATTAGGCTTGCGTAATCTAAGCCACTGGTTAACGCTGTCAAACTGAGAAGGTTTGAAACAGATCTCTGAGTGTCATGATGACTACGGGCCGTTTGGCTCAGACTCTCTTTTCTTCAATCTACTCTAAGTGACAATTTCCTAGAAAGGAAACCAACAAAAAGATACTTCATTCAGCGCTACCTCGTGCCAATTATTTGCAATGTTAATTTTACTTGAGCTATTGCAGGTACTCTGCTGCTATACGATATATTCGGTCCTAGGCGTTTCACAAAATAAACAGAAGTTCTATAAATGAATACGCTATGACAGTACTAATCAATAAAATCGGCAGCTGCATGAAAATATCTATTAAAAAAAGAAGCAGAATAATTGGAGCGCTTGAAATCAAGACAAATTTATTTTTGGACTTAGTCAAGTAATCTAGTAAATGAAAGTGTTCCACTAGCTTTATTAAACAGGCTTTAAAATAAGCGACTTTAATTTCAGTGAAAGAAGAAAATTTTAGACTAATCTCTTTGAGTTTCGAATGTTGAAGAAAATGAGATCTATATACAATATAAACATGAGCAAAATTTAGAATTCGTAGAAAGTCTTATTAGGAGAATGAGGCGAACCGAGACGGGTATTAATTAAAATTAAATATTAATCACTTACCGTATAAACTTGTTTGCTTTGTTAACTAACATTGTTGTATGGATTTAATTTGGGTTAGCTAATGTTTAATGAGGAAGGTATTTTGAATATAACATGTGCTTTTACAATTCTTTCATACTAAGAATAAAGAGTTTATGTATATTTAATTTGAACATATTTTTGGGTTGTTTAATAAAACCGGATTACAATTTGAGTTCTCTCAATAAATGTCAAACTAAATTAAATAAATGGATTTATCTTTAATAAATTAGTTGCAATCTGCCAAATAAGGCGCTTTAAATATCCTTAACAAAAACTTACAGTTTAAAATGTTAAGTATAAGGGTTGATTAAACGCCAAAAGGTACACAAATCAGCGAGTACCCAACATTTCATTAATACTTCATTAATAGTTAAGTAATTCTACTGCATTAATTTTCATTAATAAGTTATTTTTTAGAATTTATTAGATGTCACAGACCCTTATGCTGGCCATTTTCGTCTACAAAATATATGTTCAAGTAGCACTGTAGATTGACTGTAATATCTAGTTATCTATAATAATCAAACTATTAATTACAGGTTAAAAAGAAAAACGTTACAAAAAATAAAAAAAATTATGAGGCTAAAAAATTCAAAAACTTTTTTTTATAAAAAACTTACACCAATGATTTTGTTTATTTTATTTATTTATTTTTATTTTTAAATAAAAATCGTCGGTTTAAATTCATTCTTTGATTAAAGTAATTGTTATTTTATGTAGTAGTCAAACGTTTGTGATAATAGGTAATAATTATCTGGCTTTATCGCAAATAATATAGTTTTCTACAATTACATTCTCAATCAAGGTATTCATCCCACAATGTTGTATAGATGTAATATAAAGTAAATAAGATATGCATATTTTTAGGGCAGCTAATTATTCCAGTATTTTACTATAAGTAAAATTAGGGGGACTAAATTAAATTACAATTGAGAAATGAATAATTGTTGTTGAATAATCTACTTGTTATAACTGTGTGTTATTTGTGCTCACGAATATTTCGGTAAGACGAATTCAAGACAGCAGCCTACTCTAACTTTGTCTTTTTCTACTTTAACATGCATGTACATATTATGTGATTTATCATAATTATAACAAAAAAATATTATAAATGAAGTGGCCAGCATAAGGGTCTGTGACATCTAATAAATTCTAAAAAATAACTTATTAATGAAAATTAATGCAGTAGAATTACTTAACTATTAATGAAGTATTAATGAAATGTTGGGTACTCGCTGATTTGTGTACCTTTTGGCGTTTAATCAACCCTTATACTTAACATTTTAAACTGTAAGTTTTTGTTAAGGAGATTTTTGTACCTTTTGGATAGATTTTCCTTTTTGTCTATTTTACAAAGTTACATATCTTCTTTACAGATTCTTTTAAAATTTGGAATAAACAATTCTATCATTATAATCTGAGAAGGTGTTAAGTCGGAACCGTAACTACCAATGGAGAGATATTTTTAAAGAATGATTATAGTTGCGTTCCCCCAAACCATCCTCAAAAACAATTTTTTTGAAAAAGCGTTTTGAATAACATAGGAAGGTATTTGTACGTAAATAGCAAAATTAAACTGCGATTTCAGTACTTCCTTTTAAGAGGAGTAAGAAAAATAAACTACGATTGCAGTACTTCTTCCTAAAAGGCAAATAGGCAAAGATCTTTTAATCGAACGACAATTCATTGATTTAAATCGGTTCACTCATTGATAATTTAAATGATTGCAGTACTTCCTCTTAGTAGGTGCAAGAGCATCAGCAACGTAGAGCAGCTTTAACCACTTATTCGAGCTGAATTTTATCAAAATCGGACTAAGCGTTATAGAAATATTGGTAATAATAGTTTTAGAAAGGGCCTTATTTGGGTGGGGCAAACTCCCCTCCTTATGAGGCACGGCGTCGAGACTTTTAAAGTGCAAATCTGTACAAAATTTCGATTCGAATGACACTTCATTCATGAAAATCGGTTCACGTGTCGATAATTTGAAACGATTGCTGTACTTCCCCTTAAAAAGTGTAAGAGCTGATCGTGGCTTTAATGTTACGTAGGGGAGCCCTAACCCTATCACCCTACCATATTTTATCAAAATCGGGCCAAGATTTACAGAGTAATTAGTAATAATAATTTTGGAGGGGGCCTTACATAAAGGGGGCTAACTCCTCTCCCATTCGATGTACAGCGTCGAGACCCCCAAAAGGCACATCTACATAAAATTCCGAATCGAATGACACCTCATTCATGAAAATCGGTTCACGCGTTTAGGCGCTACGTTGTTTACAAAAAAGGTAACAAGAAGAAGAAGAAGAAGAACAAGAACAAGAAGAACAAGAACAAGAACATTTTTTGAAAAAGCCGTTTTTGCTCATTTTCAGCAACTTTTTTCTCGAAACCAATTAGATCTGGGTTGTTGCAAAAAAATTACAGTTATAAAGGAGGGTTTGCCCTATAATTTAAAGAAAATTTGGGAATTTTATCTTTTATAGAAAAAGAGAAAAAAATTGTCAAAGTTGGGTGTTTTTCAACGTTACGCTTTTTCGTGCAGTTTTTGATGATCAACCCTTATACAACTGTCTTACCGGACAGTTTTAATTTGATAAATATAGATTAATCTAATTTGATAGGAAAATCAATTAATTGTTGTACAGTGCCTTCAAAGGTGCCTCCTCCGGCTCGTAAGCCAGGTTAGCCAGGAGGTTATCAACGGCTCTCTGTGTCTGAGGAGGCACCTTTGAAGGCACAGTACATGCTTCACAAGTTCAGTAAAGTGCATTATTTGATAAATTAAGGAATAAGTTTGTTCCTTTACTTGAAAGATATTGATCACTTGAATACGTGGTATGAGGTTTCCAATTTTTTTGGTAATTAAACGCAACTCTCCCAAAATTACCAAATAACTATTAAACCTTCTTGTTTGTAACAGATGTAAAATTAATTTTTAGCCATTTTGTGTATGCTTGAGAACATCTAAAGCTCTTAACTTTTGATTTTTCTTACAAAAATCACTAGGAAAACTTATTTCCCGATATTAAGAAAAATACTAGCTTTACTACCTAGGCAATATTTTTAGTAGAAAGGGGATGAAAAAATACATAAAAATGACCTATCGCGTGCTCTTCTTTCTCTTTGATAACAAGTTAAAAAATTGAAATATGATTAATAAATGCCAGATTTTGAAATGGCCTAGCACCTTTAATTTTGAAGATTTCGAATTGCGGTTTCCGGTTTCTTTCATAACTTTTTATACTCTTTAAAACTGTGTACATAAAAAGGGGGTCAACTGCGAACCTTCCCTTTCGGTCGCGCGTCAGTCGCGTATGCAGGCAGGAATCTAAAATCAAATCACATATTCTGAAACTAGAGGTGACGGGCAACAAATTTTTCCTCTACCATTTTTCGCTCAGATCAACCGTTTAAGCATGAAATGCGTTTGAGCCTTCTTAAAATGAACACCCTGTATATAACTCCTTAACAAAAACTTACAGTTTAAAAAGTTAAGTATAAGGGTGATTAAACACCAAAAGGTACACAAATCAGCAAGTATCCATCATTTCATTTATACTTCATTGATATTATTTAAGTAATTTTACTTCATTAACTTTTCCTTCACATTTTTAGAATTTATTAGATGTCACAGACCCTTATGCTGGCCATTTTCATCTACAAAATATTTTTTCAAGACTGTAGACTAGATTGTAATAGTATCTATTTATCTATAATAATCAAACTATTAATTACAGGTTAAAAAGAAAAAAAGTAGCAGGCTAAAAAGTTCAAAAACTTTTCTAAAAAAATGTTTACTCCAACATACATTAATGATTTTATTTTATTCATTTTTTATTTTTATTTTTAAATAAAAATCGTCGGTTTAAGATCATTCTTCGATCAAAGTAATTGTTATTTTATGTAGGAGTCAAACGTTTGTAATAATAAGTAATAAATAATCTGGCTTTATCGCAAATAATATAGTTTTCTTCAATTACATTCTCAATCTAGGTGTTCTTCCCACAATGTTGTATATATGTAATATAAGTGGCCGACTCTAACTTTGTCTTTTTGTACTTTAACATGCATGTGTATATGACTACTCAGAATAATTCATAATTCATTTTATCATAATTATAATGAAAAAATATTATGAATAACTGGCCAGCATAAGGGTCTGTGACATCTAATAAATTCTAAAAATGTGAAGGAAAAGTTAATGCAGTAAAATTACTTAAATAATATCAATGAAGTATAAATGAAATGATGGATACTTGCTGATTTGTGTACCTTTTGGTGTTTAATCACCCTTATACTTAACTTTTTAAACTGTAAGTTTTTGTTAAGGAGATTTTTGTACCTTTTGGATAGATTTTTCTTTTTGTCTATTTTGCAAAGTTACATATCTGCTTTTTTGAGAAAGCGTTTTGAATAAAATAGGAAGGTATTTGTGCGTAAATAGCAAAAATTAAACTGCGATTTCAGTACTTCCTTTTAAGAGGAGCAAGAAAAATAAACTGCGATTACAGTACTTCTCCCTAAAAGGCAAAGAGGCAAAGATTTTGAATCGACCGACAATTCATTGATGTAAATCGGTTCACTCATTGATAATTTTAACGATTGCAGTACTTCCTCTTAGTAGGTGTAAGAGCATGATGGCACTTCACAGCCATGTAGAGGAGCTTTAATCACTTCTTCGTGCTAAATTTTATCAAAATCGAACTAAGCTTTGTAGAAATATTGGTAATAATAGTTTTAGAAAGGGCCTTATTTGGGAAGGGCAAACTCCCCTCCTTATGAGGCATAGCGTCGAGACCTTTAAAGTGCAAATCTTTACAAACTTTCGATTCGAATGACACTTCATTCATGAAAATCGGTTCACGTCTCGATAATTTGAAACGATTGCTATACTTCCTCTTAACAAGTGTAAGAGCAGATCGTCGCTTCAATGTTATGTAGGAAAGCCCTAACCCTATCATCCTATCAAATTTTATCAAAATCGGGCCAAGATTTACAGAGAAATTAGAAATAATAATTTTTGAGGGGGCCTTACATAAAGGGGGCTAACTCCTCTCCCATTCGATGTACAGCGTCGAGACCCCCAAAAGGCACATCTACATAAAATTCCGACTCGAATGACACCTCATTCATGAAAATCGGTTCACGCGTTTAGGCGCTACGCAGTTTACAAAAAAGGTAACAAGAACAAGAACATTTTTTGAAAAAGCCGTTTTTGCTCATTTTCGGCAACTTTTTTCTCAAAACCAATTAGATCTGGGTTGTTGCAAAAAAATTACAGTTATAAAGGAGGATTTGCCCTATAATATAAAGAAAATTTGGGAATTTTATCTTTTATAGAAAAAGAGAAAAAAATTGTCAAAGTTGGGTGTTTTTCAACGTTACGCTTTTTCGTGCACTTTTTGATGATCAACCCTTATACAACTGTCCTACCGGACAGTTTTAATAATAATAATATAGGTAAAATAGAAAATTAAAAATAAACTAACTCAAAATAAGTTTAATAATATTTTAATAAGTGGGCATTCTTTTTTTTTACTTTTAACCCTTTCCGGACCGAATCATTATACAGAGAGAAAAAAAACAACTTTTTTTACTACAATAAATAATGCTTAAAATGAACAAATCAAATATTTTTTTCCATTTTGAATGTTTTGAACATTTTTTGGAAAATGATTCCATATGGCATCATTGGGCACCAGTTAGCAAGAATGAAAATAATTAAAACTTTATTTATTCCATCTAGGAATGGTTGAATTTTGTACAATTTATTGTAATTAGGGTGATTTGGATCAGAGATAAAGTTTGTATTGTCATTCACATGGAAAAATGTGCGAAGTTTGTCAAAACGATTTCTGCTCATTGCATCCGCAATTAGAGGATACCTGGTATCTCTGGCCCAATACATTCTATAGCTTGGCATTTTTACAATTTTGCTCATGATGTTTATACCCAAAAAATTTTTTATTTCATTAATTGTGGTGCCAATAGATTGGGCAGTCTTTTGAGCAGAATATAAATTAGATTGCTCCACAAAATTTTTTAAAATTTCATTCGAACAAAAGAGTTGAAAATAATTTATGGGCTTGTCACATCCATAAGTGATATTGTGTTTTTTATTGAAAGAAAAATTAGTACAATTCAAGTGAAAATCATCCCTAACTGGTACCCAACTAATGTTGTTCCCGCGTAATAATTTTGGAGGTTTCCTTTTTGCTTCAGGGGTTGGTAAAACAGGATCCTGCAAATTATTGGAAGGGTTTCCTGAAATATTTTCCGAACTAGCTGATCTTTCATCCTCAGTAAAAAAAACTCATCTTCATTTGGTAAAGTGGTATAATTAGAGTCTGTTTTTGGGGGTAAATTCGCGTTGGCATCAACTTCCCCAATTTGTTCATCTTCAGAATCTGAAGATTCTAAGTCAACATCTGACCAATTACCGTCTAATATAATCTTTATAGCTTCTTCGGGTGTATACATGCGCTCCATGTTAAAAAAAACAGGTCAGAATATACCCTATGTAATAAAAAAAATAGAATGGTTAATAGTCAAGTTTTGCTCAAAGAGTCCATATGGACTCATTTTTAAAATTTCGATTATACAAATAAATATAAGTTAAATAAATTGAAACATACCTAATTCAAGATAAATAACACTTAGTTTCTACAAAAACAAATAATTAAGAAACAAAAAGCTTTAAAAAATGCAAAAAAAAATTCACAAATACAACTGTAATGAAGACGATTTTCTGGTGGTTGACAACAATGAAATAAAAACATATTATATTTTCGCGGGCAAGAATGATGTAAAAATTACGACTTGTGCTGCCCCAACAGGCATGAAAGAAAACTAAAATGATGCCAATTGTATTATTTGGTCAAAATTAAGCAAGAAATAATACATTTTAAACTAGTGATGCCATATGGCATCATCGAGCTGGAAAGGGTTAAGTAACATTTGAAGTTAATTTAAAAATCATTCTATTGGAAAGCTGTTTCAAACCTCTGCCCTGAAAACTTAACAAAATGAACATGGCCACTACATACACCGTTGCTATAGAAATATTAATTAATTTATTTCATATTTTTACAAAAGAAATCCTTGAAAAATGAATCAATTACGAGTAAAAGGAGAAATCTGTAGAATGAAGAACTTTAGCAGGATTGCGAACATGAGGAAAAAGCTGATGAAGAGGTGGAAAATGGGGCAGCTGTATGTATTGTTAAGGATATGAAGGATGTGCTGACAAAAACAGATTCTCTATAAAATGAAACCTTTCCCAATAGCCTTGCTATGCCCTAACGACTACCATATATACCAACATCCACCCCAGCAATTTACTTCAATATAAATATATTTATCTGCCTCCATATCAGTTAACTGCTCTTCATGTTTTCTTTCAGATTTTATTTTCAAGAGATCCATGGTATTGTAAATAATTTGTTACAAAAAAAAACTGTGTTCTAGATTTCCAGTATTAACGATGATAACGAACGGTTTAAGTGTTAACTTGTCTATTCTATAACATAATTTGGATACAAAATTATTAACATTCTTAGCGTAGTCTAGATCTGTAATTATTTTAAATCTTCAAAATTATATAACATTTTTTTATTCCAAGCTCGGCCTAAGAACTAGCGGGTAACTTCTGCTGAAGAATTAATAAGAAATGGATCACATTGTAAGAAAGACAATTCAAATTATTATAGGTTAATTTCTAAGGCAAGTGAAAAAAATTCAACTCAATATTAAAATGATAAAGAATATTAAATAAAGTTATTAACTGAAAACTAAGAAAAAATTAACTGTTGAGAGATTATTGCTTTTATTTTTACTTTATTAATTTAGGAATGAATAATATTTTACGATAATACAAGCCGTAATTAAAGATTCTCAACTCAATATAGTTCAAACAACTATTTATTGCAAACTTGACTGAGGCAAGTATATTTAGCTGGAAATTAAGTAGACGATAAATCATATTTTAAAAAAAATAAACTAAAACTGCAAAAAAAGAAAAAAGTTATAGACTAAAATATATACTGCAGAAACAAACTCCTGAAGGAAGAAACCATTTTTTTTGTTCATCTTTAATCCCTCCGGGTATATTGGTCCTCTTTTTCTGAGGAAAATCACAATTCTATAATCTCCTACAGGGAATGAAAAGTTGGTAAGAATTTAATCTTGAAAAATGAAAACTTATTGGGTAATCCATTTACCTATAGAGTATTATTATTAGTATTATTTTATTATTATTATTAAATTATACAGTCTGCAGCCTGTTCCAGGTGTTACCTTAAAAAAATTCACAAGGGTTTCTTCAGTTTAAGGATTTATTGAATCTGTTTTGAACTTGAGACAAACGGTAGCTAAATTAACTTTTTATTTATTAGTTTTATTTATTTTGTTAGTTGATTTGTAAGGTTTATAATTTAAAAATGAGAAACTGTAGCATATAAAAGAATTATTTTAATTATTACGGCGAAATCTAACGAGTATTCGAGGAACTAGATTTATAATTTATTTATTTTTGAGATGATGAAATACGAACAGATTGATTACAGATTGCCAGACAGCATACTTAAGCATTCGTAATTTTACAGCAAATTTTAACTTATCATTATTCTTTTATAAGAGGCACGGTACATCTGAGGAGATTGGTGCCCGGAGTTTTCTCAACGCGTTGCAAGAGGTATATGGGAAAAGAAAATTTAAAGGTAACTATGTAGTTAACCGGGGATCTCTAACTGAAGGTCCATTGCAAATGATCCGAAGCTAATTCCATCCATTAATCAAATCTTTTATACTATGACTTTGGAAGAAGGAGTATTTTAAGTTTGTTTTCTTTAATTTGTATTTTGTCTCAGATTAAACTCCATTGTTTAATAAAATTTCTTCTAGGTTCCGCACACACATTCTTTGAATATAACTATATATTATTACTATTCAAGGCATTTTTTTTATAGTAAAAGGGTTCAGCTGTCCTTATGATAAATAAATAATTTAAGAAGAAAAAAGATACAGTCTATTTTGATAGATGGACGTATCCACAGAACAAAGATTTATAACAATTGAACTAGAAAACTTAATAATTCATCAATATCAAGCAAGCGAATAACTATCTATCATTAATCGTAGCCATCAAGGTCAAAACATCTCCAATAAATCAATCATATAGTCATAAACTTGAAAAGATTGCTTTATTGTACGCACAATACTTCAGTTTCAAACTTATAAAGCTACAGTACTATGGTCTAAAAAAATTAAAAAAATAAATTTGGAAGTTATAATTACGTAGTCAAGCAAAAATTAGCCTGTTTTACAATCAAAAATGCAAGTCTAATATACGAAAACAATTACTCACAATTTTAAAGGAAAATTGTAATAAATAGTTATTTATTTAACAAGTGTGGAAAGTAGTACTTTTTCTCACGCGAGGCAGGGTTTGCACGCACGAGCGAGCGAAGCGATGCGAGTTCAAGTGCAAATTGCCGAGTGTGAGGAAAATACTTTACACTAGAGTTAAATATTATATTTTTTCTGCAACCATTTATTAACTAATAAAATTAAAAATTTCATTTTTACAGTCTACAAAAAGTAATTTATTTATTATAAACATTTATTGTTATATTACAATTATTTACATTACTTACGTATTTACATTACTTATTACATTTTCTGCTGTTTCTTTTATTGATGGAGGAGTGTTTTCTAAACAGGCATCACTAGAATCCATTTTAAATTTCTATAAGGTAACACTATAACCTTTTTAACTGTTATAATTAAAAATATCTAATTATTTATTGAAAGTATTATTTTTATTTCTATATTCCTTTCAATTTTTATTTTATTTTTTAATATTCGTTTTTTAATTATTTAAATAAAAATAAATTTAAATAAGCTTATTAGAGTTTTACAGAAAATATTTATGTTAATAACAAAACTTCTTATATCAAGGAAGCACAATAAAGTTTTTCCACTCACTTGTGCGGAAAGTGACACTAATGGGAATTTCCCCCCACTAGTGTGGGAAGTTGGGCATTACACAGCTGATTTTAATTGAGTAATGAGAACTTCCCTACATGGTTGCAGAAAAAGATAATTTTGAATAAAATATTCCTTCAGCTTGTATGGTTTTTGAGTGACAATTGTCCCACAAATCTCCTAGATTATTTCTAGAAAATAAAATTAGATAGTAGTAAGAAGAACTACCGAAATAAATGATGAGTCGAGTAGTTACGAAAATTTGCAAAAAGGATAAAACTTTAAAACACTTAGCACCTAACTTAAACCAACTCTTCCTTGACTAAATGAGTCTTAACTATAAAATTAGTCCTTAACTGTGCTGAGAAGATGTGCCACTAATGGGTTTTACACTTCTTGGGTTAACTAATGAAACTCTCTATCTTCATGGAGGCGCATTCGTTCTCTAATAGCGAGGCAAGTAATGCATTGAAGGTAAACAAATTTTGTTACTTTAAAGGTGAAAAAGTTTTTTGAAAAAAAACTCACGACTGGCAAATCAGAAATGAGATCGCACTTCCAATGCCTTTACTAACAATTGTTAGTAACCTCAGTTGTTATAGAACGGATTCAATCGCGAAGTTCGAATCCAGCTGCTGAGTCTTTTATTTTTATTTTTTTTTTTTTAAGAAGTTTCCCGATAATTGAGGGTTTCCTCGCCAAATATTCTTCGCCTCCAATACACCTAGTCCACAGCATCCCTCTCCGTCAATCCATAGCCAGTAATGTCTTCATCACTACAGACTTCTAAGTAAGTCTCGGTCGGCCCCTCCTCCGTCTATCATCCAATTTCCAATCCAAAATCTGTTGGGGTAATCTTTCTGGAGCCAATCTTTTAACATGGCCAAACCACTGGAGTCGTCTCTCTCACAGATAACTTCTAACAGCGACTTCTGGACATTCATAATCTCTCGGATTTCATCATTTGTTACTTTTTCTCTTCGGGATTTTCTCGCAGTTCTGCACCAGAAGCTACCAGTTTTTTCTGATCTTGCAACCCAACTGACCATGTATCGGACCCATAGAGCATTATACTCTGTATTAGGGCATCATAAATTCTTCTTTTGGTGCTTTTAAGAATATTTTTGCTCCATAATACTGGATTCAGAATAGCCTTTCGACCCTCAGCAACCCTTCATAATACATTTTTCTTTTTTGGTGGATCCATTCAGTTCTAACTGCTGGATCTTAAGATTTTATTTTCCTAGGACCTCTTACAGCTTACGACTCGTTGACTGTAACGAGAGAACGCTGTCCGGAGGCTGGTAATACTGAAAAGGCCTCAGATGGAAATGATCGCAAGTGTTGGTATCCAAAATTATCTTCAGATTATCTTTTTCATTATTGTAAAAATTTGGAAATTTATTTCCATATTTAATTTTCATTATTATTAAATGTTCTACTTGCGACAGTAGACTCACATGAAACCCAAAATCTAGACTTAAAAGACAACAACTAAACAAAAGGTACGGAGAACTAAGGCGCATGTTCTAAACGTAATACAACAAACAGTCAACAACAGTTTACTTAAACCCATTTAGACATTCGGATCAGAGTTGTAGGGCTGCCAACAGGTTGGCCTGTTTGTAAATAAATAATTTCACTTCGCTGTATAATTTATCCAGGGCGTTTTGAGAGTGTTTATATTATCCTAATAATATATTTTACCATAGTAACTAAACACATGTATGAAAATAAATTATTGCAAAACTTACAGTAAATTTCTTAAATAACGAACTTGATAGTGTCTTATCATGTAAATTCTGATATATTTAAACTTGAGGTTCTAATGACCTTGTATGAAATCTATAGCACTATCCCACTTTGATGGCAGTAAACTGAGAAATTTTTGTTGGATTAAAGTGGAATGAAAGTTGCCACAGAGAATTGGTTATCTGAAGAAACCTTGCGGTTTTTATGGTTTTGGTTCATGTTACTTTTTGGTTCAGTTAACAGAAGACATTTTGTAAACATTTAGATTTACACAACATTATAAAATACTTTTTACAACTGGTTAAAGATTCCAGTTCCCGAGAAACTGTGAATATAATAATTGTAAAATCAAAAACTGCACAAAAAGAGCGTAAGGTTTCTGGCCATCTATAAGCTACCAATTCCATCTTGCCCTATCAGGTGCTTACCGTTAAGAGCGGTAGAGCTACTTTTTTTAAAAAAAAGAACTTAGCGTTCCTGCAGAAATTCCAGCTTAAAACACAATCAAAATTGAAACTGTGGTTAGTAATCACACAAAACACTGCCGAAGTATTGTTTGTCCAGGAATGGGGCTAACACTCCTTTCATTGGCCCGAAGCCTGCCCTGGGGATCACCAAGGTTCGGCTCGTGAGACTCATGGAGATTGGATTTGAAGTGAGCACGAGAAGAGCTGGGTGATGAGTCCTGGGGTTAAACACAGCAAGGCTATAATGCCTTGGCTGTGTAAGCAAAGAGTCAAAGAGACCCTGTGTTTGGGTAGGAATCAGATTACTCTGATCACAGGCCTATTCACGGGGCACGGTAGGTTCAGGAAACATCTGCATAAGGTGGGGCTTATTAGCTCGGAACCGCTGTGCAGACTGTGTCAGGAAGAGGAGGAGATGGCGTCTCACCTGTGGTTCGATTGTGTTGCAATCGAGCGGTTGCGCTATGAAACCTTTGGAACGTTGAGACCAAAGGAGATTGTAGCGCAAAAGGAACTGGTAGGGAAAGTCCTCAACCTTTTTAGAAGGGGAGGTTTCAACTACAACACTTAGAGGGGAAGGCACTGTAAGCCTCTTGTGGCTGCGGTACCGAGGGGCCTAGGTCCCGTCTCGTTTCCAATCTTATCTTATCTTAATTAGAAAAAATTTTTATTGGAATTTGCGATTTTTTTTCCTTTTTAGCCCAAATTTCAAGTTTCAAGAGAATACGCTCAACATAAATTGCGGTAAACAAAACAAAATAAATTTTCACACCAGTTAATATAAATGAACAAAATTTGAAAACTTGTTTGTTTTAGCTAAAATTGTTGAATAAAAACACAAGAGATAAAACTTACCTTGCAAACAGGAACCTGAGGCTGTCCACGCCATGTGATTGTTACAGGTATGTATACCCTGTCAAGAAACCTTGTCGATTGGTGTAATATCGCCAGACAAATAATTAAGCCTATGCATTTTAATACTCTCGGCATGGTGCACCATGTTCTGGCTACAGGTGCATGGCATACATATATGTATCTGCAACAGAGAAAGTAATGTTAAGCATTAGGTAAAACAAAAAACCAAAAGTCAAGAAGAAAACCATCTATGAAGATTTAATTTCTTTTCAAAACTAGGGAAGTAGAGAAATTACGATAAGGAAAATAAGGAGATAATTAAACTCTGCTGAATTTATACATTCTAGCAGTAATGCATTAGAACAGCGGTTCCCAATCTTTTTTCATTAGTGTACCCCTTTACCTGATTGTTTCATTAGTGTGTACAATAAATAAAAAAAATAAATAATCGTATTCTTGATTTTACGTATTGTAACTTTAAATTAACAGCAAATCAATCTGAATATCGGTATCGAATCATTCGATATTATATTGGTATCGAAAAAATACTGCAGTATCGAATGAGTACTTAATTCTTGTCAATTTATATGTTATTCAGTTTTATTATAATAATTTTGTAATTAAGTTGTAGGAATCATTTATTATATAATTTTTTTCTCATTAATAATATATCTGCATAATTTTTATATCTGCCGCCATAATAACTTTTTTTTTGTGTACCCCTAAACAATCTTTCGCGTACCCCAGGTTGGGAACCGCTGCATTAGAAGATAGTATAAACATAAATAACAAATAGATAAATGTATATCACTGTTAAAAGAAATACTTCTGATGTACACTAAGAGAGTTTTGGCACATGGAAATGTACTGATACATTGACTACGTATAAATTACGTGGACTGATTTTACATGAACGCTAATATTTTCATAAGTTTAGGTTATCAAATAAAATTTTCTAAACTATTTCTTTTGTAGTCACAATGAATCATAGTTTTTCTTCTTTTTTTTAACAACTGCCTATTGGCAACAAGTAAACCAGATTACAATATATGTATTGTATTACAATATATGACTTCAAAGATTTGAATGAGGGCTATCCAACGATAACCATCATGAGTCGGCTAACATAGGATGCCGTCGAAGTGAATTCGAAGGATGTCCTTTTCTATAATGCGATCAGGTGATCGCGAAGCCATCGACGCTTCAGTCTTCGGCGAGGATTAAACAAATTTTTCACTATTAATTAGAAGATGAACCTCTTAACTGGGAATCATAGACTGTCAAGGACAAGTGATTTATATAGTAATAAAACGGTGGCAGGAACGTTGAAGATGTGTGGGTCAGAGTATATAACCCCGATTCTAGTAAGCTTCTAAGCTGGCAATAGCCATTCAGAAAGGCTTAGTGGTAATACTCAACTGTGTTGCTCAGGTCATAAGATGAAGAGAACAAATCATTCTAGAATTCTCTTTGTCCGGGGACTAGTGGTAAGCAAGAAATCGGGTCAGTTCAAGATAATGTCAGCACCTACATAGTGTCAAACATTGGTAGGCAGATGTATCGGTTTTTAAATTAGGTAATCTGTTTGCGGTCTAGCGCTTCATTAAAACTGTCCGGTAAGGGCAATTGTGTAAGAGTGATTGTAAAAAGCTGCAACAAAAAGCGTAATGTTAAAAAACAACCAACTTTGACAAATTTTGTTCTCCCTTTTCCTATAGAAGATAAAATTCCAAAATTTTCTTTAAAGTAAAGGGCATATTCTTACTTTATAGATATATTTTATTTTATATATTTTCATATCATAGGAAATTGCTAAACAATTAACCAAACTCTCTTTCCAACAATATAAAGGATAAATAACTGGAAATAACCATTGCATTTAAAACTGGCAATTCACGAAATATTTTTAATAAACGTACGTTTTAAATCGATGGAACCTTTATAAAGTTTGTTCCCTTCTGACTTCTAATTTCCAAAAGGAAACATTATATTATCTTAAATCATTTTCTGATCGTGATTATAGTAGTTAAAGTGGACTTTAGGTCGTCTTGATTAGGGAGAAATATGTGATTCCATAGCTCCTGTAAAGAGAAAGTGAGAGAAAGAAAACAAAAGAGAAAAAAGAAAATATTCTCTTACGATTCTCTTACTTTCCTGAGAATCTTCTTCTGCCTTAACATCATTACGGCCACAGAGCTATATTTTAGTTACAGTACTGTTTACTGTTTAGTACTGTTAAAGTACTAATCAATAGATTTAATGAACCTAATCTAGATTCGCTTCTTGAAAACATCTCTTTTGTTAATTATTCATTTATTATGAACTTATGCAAATGCTAATGTCTACGAAAAGAACCTATTAATCCGAGTTTTAGATGAGAGAACCAAAAAAAATTAAGACTAAAACTTTCATCTAGCTGCGAATTACATCCACGCATTTTGAATTTCACTTTTTCTTTCTCTTCTTGTGTTTAATACAGTCCAACAACGACTAAACTTCACTAATGTTGAGACTATAAACTTCTAACTTAACGCCATGAAAAATCATACAAAACTTCTCTCTACAATTCATGAAAGACGGTCAAAAGTTTCATTGAAAATCAAATGACTTATGATTCACAAACCAGTTTGGATCTACTAACTGTAAATTTGGAATTGAGCCAAAGTTCTAGGTTCATACATTTTAAACTTACCTGTAAAGGTCATAAAACTGGGGAAAACAACCTCACCCATTGTAGATCTACACATTTCCAAACTTCCTGTAACTAGTTAATGGTCTCCTATTGGTAAGTTTCAGAACCTCTCAATTATCTTTTCCTACTCGTATATTAATCGGTTTTCTTCGCCGGTTCTTTGATCCGAAACCTTTAAAGGGGTGGCTATTATATCTTTAAAAGAACTTTACGTTATTTAGAGGGAATTCTTTCCAAACTACTAAATTTAGGTATTAAAAAAAACAATGCATATAGAAGAAGGAACGGTTAGAGGGGCAGACCACAAAACTATGTTGCACTATCAGGATACTGGAGTTCGAATCTTGGCTTTTGGATGTTATTAAATCTTGTAAAAGAAGAAATTTGTAGTATGATAGTCATGCTATCCGCCACCGTCTTTTACAACAGATCGCCTGTCTGTAAAGCCTGTCTGAAATAGATATTACTTACACAGATATAAAAGGATGCCACTCGGCTATATATTAAAAACAGATTTTTTTATTCATTTTTTACCAGAAATACGATCTTAAATAAAAAAGGCTTGCTTGACTTTTTCCGTATTAAATTACTTAATCAAACGAATCAGAGAAGTTAATATGAAATGGAAGAAAGTGATTTATATTGAATCTTGTGAAAAGAATTGTTTGATGTAAAGCGGCAGGATATCCTTATGCAAAACAATAAGGAGAAGGAAAACTGAAAAGTTTTCACTGAAAAGTGAAATTGTTGGTTATACTCCAGACAATCCCTAGAAGGTAATTATAAAGGCTTTCCTGGCAGTGTGCTGCAAGAGGTAGTAACAGTAGATAAATTTAAATAATTATCTAGACTTAAGTGTAATTACAGCAAAACGGATACATAATAAAACTAATTTTTTTTATTAAGATTATAATAAAAGTGTTCTTAATTATATTTTGATGTTTATGAATAAGATGCAGCCTGCCGGGATATCTTCTTTTTTCTTGAAAAATCAGAATGTTAAATAATGCAGCAATATCAAAATAACACAAAATAACTGGAAACCATTGCACGAGATTAAGCAATTGCACGAAGATATAACTTTAGCAAGGCTTGTTTACGGAAAAATGTGTTGACACTTAACAAAAGAAAAACGAAAAAACTATTATAATAAGACCAATGAAAATCTCAATGCGGTAAGTGAAGAAAAAATTGGGGCGCGGTTCCTTCAAAATATATTTGCCATGGAAAAGAGATATCCGAGAAAATGGAATGGACGGATGATGGCTGATTCATGCTGAAGAAAATTATAGTTACGTTTGAGCTACGTATGCGATGTGTGGTGGGACTGGCTTCCTATCCTAGCTAACTTCGATGAGATAGGTCAGGCAAGAATTTTAGGGCGTTGGTAAGCAAAAAACACTGTAGTAAGCATCAGCGAAGTATGGCGAAATATGTTTTAAATGTAACAATAATATTCAAAATTAAACTGTTGTAAACAATTTAGCGGATAGAAGAACAATCAGAATCAGCTATTTTCCTTCATGAGCCAAAAAAATTCTGTTCTATAAAGTGAAAACTTTAACTTCAAATATCTCGAAAACTACTCTTTAGATTTTGTTTATATTTTACTTGTATATGGAGACTACTAGTATCTATAATTGTGTAAATTTTAGTAAAATCTGTCGAGAAGAAAACGAGATTTTTAGAGTTCAAGTTTGTTTCTGTTCTATAGAATGAAAATTTTAACTTCAAATATCTCGAAAACTACTCTTTAGATTTTGTTTATATTTTACTTGTATATGGAGCCTACTATTATCTATAAATGTGTAATTTTAGTAATAATCTATCGAGCAGAAAACGAGATATTTAGAGGTAAAGTTTGTTTCTGTTTTATAAAGTGAAAACTTTAACTTCAAATATCTCGAAAAGTACACGATAGATTTTCTTTATATTTTACTTGTATATGGAGACTACTAGTATCTATAATTGTGTAAATTTTAGTAAAAATCTAGCGAGCATAAAACGAGATATTTAGAGTTAAAATTTGTTTCTGTTCTATAAAGTGAAAACTTTAACTTCAAATATCTCGAAAACTACTCGATAAATATTCTTTATATTTTACTTGTATATGGAGACTACTATTATCTATAATTGTGTAAATTTTAGTAAAAATCTATCAAGCATAATTTGTTTCTGTTCTATAAAGTAAAAACTTAACTTCAAATATCTCGAAAACTTCTCAATGGATTTTGTTTATATTTTACTTGTACGTATATGGAGACTACTATTATCTATAATTGTGTAAATTTTAGTAAAAATCTATCGAGCAGAAAGCGAGATATTTAGGGTTAAAATTTGTTTCCGTTCTATAAAGTGAAACATTTTTGACTTCAAATATATCGAAAACTACTCGATAGATTTTGTTTATATGTAGGGTTCACTCCGCTTCCATTCGATGTACAGCGTCTAGATTCCCAAAAGGCACATCTACATAAAATTCCGAATCGAATGACACCTCATTCATGAAAATCGGTTCACCCGTTTAGGCGCTACGTTGTTTACCAAAAAGATAACAACAAGAACAAGAACAAGAACATTTTCTGAAAATGCCGTTTTGTCCAGTTTTTGCTAAAAATAAAAATTCCAGTGATAAAGGAGGATTTGCCCTATATTTTAAAGAAAATTTGGAAATTATAACTTTTATAGAAAAAAAAACAACAAAAATTGTCAAACTTGGGTGTTTTTCAACGTTACGCTTTTTCGTGCAGTTTTTGACGATCAACCCTTATACAACTGTCCTACCGGACAGTTTTAATATTTATGGAATTTGTTAACCAAAATTCAGTGAATTAGTGTCTTGTCTCGTTACGAAAAAAAGAAAAATGCGATCAAATGGTAAATGGACCGTACAAAATTATGTAGTTTAAAATTTATTAATGAAATCCAAATTAACGGGCTATTTTTTTAATATAAATGAAAGAAGATTTAAGTACGTATACAAGGAGCTGAATATAACATTTATTAAGTATGAAGGTGGCGGATGCGTTGTAGTAAATGCGATGCTGGAGTATTATACAGAAAAGTGAGAGAGTGGTAGTTCGTCTCTATTAGACGAGGTTGTCGAAGTAGTTTGGTTGTATGTGAGTGGTAGAAGCTGATGATTGGGGGATGTTGACATACTCCTTGCTATCCTAGCTAGGACACCATCATCTTGAGTAGGTAAGGCAGCAGGCAAGAAGTGCAAGGGGTGGATGATGACAATACACTGTAGTAATCATCAGACGTCTTTATACACAATCCATGTCGGCTGTTGACTCTGCACCCATCGCAAACGCCACTACCTCAAACTCAATTCCATCAGATGATCACCCCAGTCCTTTCTTCATCTACGTGACCTCAATCAAATTTCATTAAACCAAGAAAGCCAGGTTTTTATACGCAATTTATCCAATGGTTAGTATTAAATTAAATGAAGGGCATTGGCAGGAAATGACAAATTTATTTACAAAACCGCCATTTACTAAATTGAAATTCAATTTAAAATTATAAGAAGAAAATATTCATGTAAAACAGAAACAAATTTTTCATAAATGTACATCACTGAGTGGCCACAGTTTTAAACCACTCAGCTATCCCGTGGGGGCTCGAATTTATTGTTCATAAATTTGTTTTATTGGTTAACAAATGAGTTGGAAATAGGAAAGGTCTAATTGAGAAAGCGTGTGGAGATCTTAAATTAGAAAAACATGTGAGAAACCGGACAACTGGATGAATCTCTCATAATGATAATTAGAGAAATACGTGCAAATTTATAAGCTTCAGACCTCGGGACCAGGCCAACTACTCACTACGGAAGATCGAATAAAGTTCGTTGCTGCTTGAAGAGAAGCATTGTTGAAAATTATTTAAGGCGAGTGTCACAAGGCATACTAACTAGGCTAATTACTGAATTAAGTCTGAAGGAAAACCCAAAACAGAAAGTAAAAGGTCAGTACTTAAAGCTGCAGTTTAGCTCTGTTTTGATTAGGTTTCTCAGCGTCACGCAACCCACCCTCTACCAAGTTGTAAACTTGTTGAATATAGGTCTTCAAAATTAGTTTTTCTCCATTTACCAATGCTTTTAGTACGGTTATATGCTGTCAACAAAGGCTCTTTTATGCTAGGGTAATGTGAAAGTTGTACAATTTGCTGTAGTGGTCAGATAATGCAATGATGTTTTTGGTTGAGCTTTATTGAATCTTGGAACATGTACTGCAATAAATTATCTAGGAATCAACTTAACGAAGTTTCAGATTGGATATGTCTACGTCCTAGGAACAAGGGAAAGGGAATAGCTAAGAAGTGATATGAGAATTATTCCACCAAGGTTATCTTACTTCATTTAACGTAATCAATTTTGTATACAATGGTAATGTTAAACCGATTGTACGATAAAACAAATTAATTTTCAGAAAAGCAGAACTATTCTCATACGCTTGACTGCTCTCTCGAGAGACACATATCAAATCTTTCTCTGCACCACCTACACGAAATGTTCGATCCATTCACCTAGCACAAAATGAAAAATATACCTGAAGTAATGAATTTTCCTTTAGTATTATTAATTTTTGAATAAGTTTTTGATGGAAATAGATGTTTTTTGAGGTGTCCTGAAGGAATCAAAATGGAAAGATTAGCAGAGTACATTTAACTAGGTGTTATTCAAGAATTATACCATCTCTGGCAATAAACTAATGGAACTGTACGATGACGAGGTTTATAAGGCTTATGAAACGGACTGAAAATCATTCCAAAGAAGCGGAAGGAGACAGTTCGCAACGGCATTATAAACTGAGAAAACTAGAGGTTTTTTTGGTACGTTTTCGAAAAATGGCTGGAATGATGAGCTGAATCCAGGTGTCTTCTTTGTAGACAGAAATCTAATGGCAATCTGAACGTCGGAGGATATGCATAGCTTTGAATTTAACTTCGATACTTTCACAGATAATTTACAAGCTAACATTTAAAGCTCTTGGTTTGCATGTTTAGCGAAGTTGAAATACAATTATTTTTCAACATCCAAAAAGTGAGAAATTCCTTATTGTTGTAGCCGTTAAACTGTGGTAAGCTTTGTCTGAGTTACGTGCATAACTGGGTAACTACATCAATGACTTTACGTTACATTTAATCTTTGTTGCACAAGATTTCTGATTAATTAGCTATTTCATATTGTTTTAACTGCAACAATTTAGCTTTGCTTGTAATTAAACAATACTGGCATTTTCATGGATACAATGAAAATTGCCCTGATTCGATTGCCACATTTATGTAATCACTATGAATGATATTTTGAACGATGCTTTAGCTCTAGTTGTGAAAACTATTACATCATGTAAGTAATACAATAGGCTGCGGTAAGACAAGAGTCTCTGAGAACTTTTATTAATCAATAGTTTTATAAATTAACAATATTCTTAACCATAGTGAGTATAGAACGTTTAGTGCATCAGTGTCATATCATGGAAGCATGTAACACGACTTATAATGAATTCTACAGATTAATTAGATTTGGCTATCACTGTCTTGATATGAAAATTCAAGTTATTATTCACTGTCAATAATGATGCCAAGATCATTAATAATTGCAGGGACGTTGATTTTATCCGTTCTTTTAACAGGCATTTTATATTATTATTATTTGTTAGTCAGAGATGATATTAGCTTTTGATTTGTGTAGTTTTAAAGGATGGTTGCAAACTAGATGAATGTGGCTGAGCCTGACACTTTCACAGATATGTTTATGCTATATTAATGTATTCAAAAATGAATCATTTATTGAGATATGAACTATTGAGAGCTGAGTAAATGGCGAACACTGAAAAATCTACATATATCGTGTTAAAGAATTGTGCCCAAAACTTTTTATCAAGATGTAAGGTTAGTTACTTTGTATGAATATATGAAAGATATACCGTTCGGGGCAGACAACCTTTTCTAAAAACTTGTTTTCTTTTTAAAAATGAGTTACTTTAGAGTATATTAATAAAAAAACAATTTCAAAATATTGAAACAGTATAACTTCTCCCTAAAACAGTGTAAGAAAAAGCAAGGTTATAGAAAGAAAATAATAATTATATAATGTTTTTGTAAAGGATAATACTGAAATATTGGAGAAATAACAATTCTAATTTTGTATCTTCATGTTTTTGCCATTATAAGGGAAAAAGAAAGAACTGTACCAGAGAAGAATAAGTTAGATTCTTGAGAAAGGTTTATTTTCATGTTAGTGTGCTTTACTTTACAGAAGGGCAATAAGTGCTACGCCAGAGCCCTTTTAACTACGCCCTCTTTGCTTTGTTTATTTTGAATTCGCCCTAATAAGTTCCAGCTATATTCATTCCTTTGTTCCTTTTTATTTTAAACCACACTCTAGAACAGTATTGCAAAAGGAAGTATTGTTAAGCGATAATAATATTGATCGATTCTGTTAAATGGAAAATTCCTAATTACTAAATGCTTCTTCTTTATCCACTTTCATAATCACCATCAGGCATCTAAGTAATATTTACGGAATATCGATTTTTGGTCGACTTAAAAGATCTACCCTGTCTAAAAATTCAGTTGAATCAAACTGAAAATAATATAAAAGCTTATAAATCTGTTTTTTCAATTTATAAACTTCGAAACAATCAATTATTTGCGAACTAAAGAATATAGCTTCTCAATTATTTGAGAAATTAAGGATGTAGGTTCCCTCTTCCCAGAGTCAAGTTTAAATATTTTTCAAGTTGTCAAACAAAGCAACGCTAGGTAAAGTATTTATTAAGTATTTGTTACATTTATCAAATAGTAAAATTTTGAAACTAAAGCACGAAACCGGTTGAATAAAGATATTAAATCAAGTGTAATTCTACATACCATTTCTATGGGAAAATGAGTATGTTTTGTAAAACTTTACTTTTCGATTCGGCTAAAGCGCTGAAAAAGATGCTAATGAATTTTTTGCGATTGATAAAAATCATAATTTATACCTGTTTTGAACCATTATGAAGGTTTTCCTTTTGCCAAGTGTTGCAGCTGTTTGTGACATTGGCGTAAACTTTGGATATCAATCAAATAAATAAATAAATAACTTTATTGCTTATAAGTTTACAACTTTTTGCAATGAGTTGGTTAAACATAAATAAACTTCAGTGTACTACATTAAATGAGCATAATGTAAAAAAATAATAATAATATAAACATAAACAAAAATAAATGATACATTTCACTAAAAATTATTGTTATTTCAATTTTTTTTTTCCTTAAATTAATATACTCAACTGTGAATTTTACTTGAGCCCTAATATTACACCTGCTTTTTGCCGCTTTTCCAAAGCTTGAGTTACAAAATGGTATAAATTCTGTAACTCTAATTTAGAGTGGAAAGTCAAAAGGGAAACTATTTCCAATGTATATTTATTCAAATGCTGATACCTTAAGGGACTGTAGTAAGGGCACTCTATTAAGAAATGTTCTAACGTGTCAGATTTAAACAATGAACAGGTAAAACAGAGGTTTTCTGGCTTAAATTTGAATTTCCTCCCCATTATGAAAAAACTTGGAGATTTATTGCTAACAAGCCTTAACTGCACAAATAATCTTAAAACTGCAATGCTCATGTTAACATTAAGAAAGTGCTCCTCGATGCCTAAAGCACTTACTAACCTGTAGTGAAAGTTAAACCTGGAGTTCAGAACATTATTTACATCCTTACACAAAAGGTTATTCTGAAATGAAATTTTTAAATTGGTGAGGTTGTTCTTTAGAAGGACTGGATTTTGACTGTTCCAAATATCTATGGCACCGATGCTGTACAACATATTTTTTAAACGTGAACACCAATTGTAAGGAATATTTGTATTATTATTTTCCTGAACTAATTTTAAATAACAGATTTTCTGAATTTGATTATTAGGTAATGATAACAGTTTGTGCCAGAATTTAATCATTCTATTGAATATATAACATTTTAGGTGATAACTATTTACTTCTAAGCGGATGTAACTATTTGGGGTATTGGAAGATAAATGTAGCAAGTATTTGAAAAATTTTAATTGTACTCTTTCTAATATATCCGAGTAATCAGCAGCCCAATTTTCGGAGGAATACAGTAGGGTCGGCAATATTAGTGACTTAAAGAGTTGAACTTTAGAGTTCCAACCATCAGATTTATAGCGAGATAATATGTTCATTACTCTAGGAATAACCACCTCGCTTTTATTCACAAAATAATCGCAAGCTTTTCTAAATTTTCCCGATGAAGACAGTGGCACACCTAAATAATTAAAAGACTTTACTAAATTTAGCGGCTGCTCATTGTACATAAATCTATTATTTATTTTAAAATGTCCAGCTTTTGTGAACGGCATTACAACTGTTTTTGTAATATTTACTTGTAAATCATTTTCAATGCAATAATCGTTCAATAACTTTAATTTCAGTTGTACATCATGCCATGAGTAGGCTGTAATTGCAATATCATCTGCGTACAATAACATTAACAGGTCTTGTTTACTGTTTATATTAATGCCACATGCTCCTTTTTTCCTAAAGTATTCCACAATATCACTAATGTATAAAGAGAACAGCAGAGGACTCAGGCTTTCACCTTGCAAAACTCCACGGGTAACATCTATTATCTCAGATTGAGTATTATTCTTTTCAATGATAATATTTGCAAGTTTATATATTCCCTTAATGACACGTATATATTTCGGACTTACTCCAATACTAAATAATTTCTGCCATAACTTATCGTGCGGCACTGTATCGAAGGCCTTTCGAAAATCAACGAAAATTACGTACACCTTCCTCTTTTTCACTGTCAGCTGTAGATTGATAGCCGATGAGAGAACAAATATTGCATCAGAACAGCCTCTATTAGCGCGGAAGCCTAACTGTTCATCGGGAATGACATTGTTGTTTTCTGCCCATATTGTCAGACGAGTTCTTAACATTTGGGTAAAAATTTTAACGACGCAGTTTACAAGTGCAATGCCTCTGTAATTGGCCGGATCATGAGGATCGCCCTTTTTATGTAATAAAATTAGTTTTATTAAGCCCCACTTTTCCGGTATGACTTCTTGACTCCATATCTCATTATACATATTCAGTAGGATATCAATCAATGAAAGAAAGTTTTTTATTAATTTTTTAAAGAGAATAGTCAGTCATGCAATTTTGCATTATTGTCTTACAATTTGAAGAATATTCCGTTTAAGAGGCCAAGCTAGCGTTTGCTTTTGTTAGTAGCAGCAGTGCATTTACTGGTAGTGAAAATGTATGAAAGCTAGATTTGCGAGAGAGGGCAAGGGGTGAGTGAACGCCATGAGTTAATCAAAATGATGAGCTTTAAAAGCGTATGAATCAAGAGTCACTTCATTTTTACTCTCTAGTCGCAACAAAAACGATCTCATTGACCTAAATCTTGTAGAAACTTACTGCAATGGTCAGATCTAACGGTAGTTATATAGGAAATTACTGCAGTTAATCTAAAATTCACTAAAATGAACTGTGGAAGTTAATATGGATTAGCCTGTAATGTTGGATCACATCTTTCGACTTTCATCATAGTTCGCATGTTTATTGCATCTCTTTCATCGGTTTCGATCTTTCATCCATCAACAGAGGTAGACTGATCAGTTTAGTGTAATGATTTCGCACTACATAGAGCTGACTCAAGTAAGTCTCAAGTACAAAACCTTTCTAGTAAATAGCGTGCAACAATACCTCTCATCAAAGTTGTACATTTTATTTAATTCTCGTACTATAACAGAAAAGAATTACAAAATAGAGTCGATTAGGAAATATCAAAAAAACTTTCTGTTCTTAGTTTCGTAAAGGGGTGGTCCTTTCACAGCCCGGGTCGATATTAATAGAATTTAGAAATTATGCCCCTGAACCTGGGGCAACCAATTTAATTAATTAACCAAGCTATAAGTTATGGCGGTAGTATATATTACATTATAATAAATTGAATTGGAAGTAACCCTAAAATTATTATAAAATGTTATAATAATTTTACATTTCACATTCACATTTTATTTCACATTTTATTATCTTTCACTAAAGTAAGATTATTATTCTTTAATTAGCCCATAAAATTTTTCATTATTTTTAATTTATTTTGTTTAAATTCAGTTACCTCTGTTTCTCTCTGCGTTTAACAAAATTTAACGCCCCTATACACATTTCAACGATATTTCAAGTTCTTTACATGCTCAACAAAAACTTCTTAGTTCTTCTTCTGAGATTCAACAGTGAATGGACCACTGTACAGTTTTCGGGTAACGAATTAACACCGTAGTGCGGTTTCTAAAACTGTATGCATACAGCCTACACCTTCGTTCCTTAGCTGCAGCATTGCGTTTTAGAACTGCATTTGAGATCACCGTAGCAATAGAGAATATAGGTGGTGAACGCAGCGAATCATTAGGTTATAAGGGCAGAAAATGTCGGAATACTAAACAGAAGAAAATGGAACGTTTCGAATTGTAAACTTGCGAATTAAATACATACAATTTCGTTTAAATTGTAAAAATAAATACTTATATGCCAGTAGAAACGTCATGAAGGAACGAGACGTTATATATTAACAGTTATAAAAGGAAAAAATATAATAATTGTTTCTAGGGTTAAAATTAATGAAAAGTAAATAAACTTACCTCTGAACAGCTAACGCTAGCGTCAGCCAAATAGAAGCAGTGTGAAATAGTGATGGTATAACTTCATGCATTATATCCCAAGCGAAGCAGGCGCTCACTGGAGACAATGGCTTATAATGGTTGCCAAAAGTGAACATATAGAATAGCCAGGGTGATGGAAACAACAAGGTGAACATATCTGATAATGCCATGGCCATTAGCACGGCATTAGTTGGAGTGCGCATATGACGTTTAGATAGCACAACAACTATTAAAGTGTTTGCTACTATTGTAATCAGCAACAAAAATGGTACTGCGTAACCATACATTGGTACAGCATAGTCAATAGGAAATTCTTTGGTCACGTTTAGGTAATCAGATTCTTCTTCCTCCGTAGCATTATGCCATATCGAACTGTTGGGCATGGTGATTGAAGTTGCTGTAGTATTCAGTATGGACACATCGTAAACACCTCCTCCAGTGCAGTTCACACACTGGAAGTATGGTCCTCCGAGCGTTGGCCAAATCTCCTCCATTTCTTCTACCATCTGTACATACAAAGAAAACATTTGTTAATAACAATTAACCAAAGGAAACAAGATTTTCCAAAAAAAAAATCCAAATGAAAGTAGCGGGCTAAGAAAAAGGAAGCCAAGTAGGTCTTCCTTCCTTGGTTGATAGATTCAGATCGTAAGCTTATTGTCGGAAACCGTGTTAACAAATCGATGAATACGAATAACATTAATATTGTTATTAAACAAAAATTTTTAAGTTTAAAGCAACCATTAATAATTTTATGTTAGTTATAGATATTTAGAATAACAAGAGCACTTAGTGCGTTTTATAAAGGAAAGTCTTTAAATTTTAACTGGAGTGTTGGGATAGAGATAATTTCCCAATTTGCTGTTTAGAAATGAGTTTCCAACCTTAATTATAAAAAGGTGCTTTAATGTTGTGTACAAGTGAGAAGAAGATAATGTTAATGGTGGCAGTTGCACAGACTTCTAGAAGTAGAACGGCCGGGTGGAAACGCAAGAGATGCAGAAAGTTGTTCCGACGATTTAATTACTTTCTTGTGACAGTGGCCATCTTTAAATCTGCTGACAGATTAGGACCATTATACAGCTTGTTGTTGTAGTTTGTTCGGTAATTTTGGTGAAGTTTATAAACAAGTCTATGGATTTGTTTATTCCTGGAAGAACAAAGAAACAACAACAGCAATGCCGCCACATGCCGTCAATAGTTTGTTAGTTTTCAACTTATTGACGATAATGATTATAATCATTTGAGGAAGTGTCTTCTACATGACAGCAACGAACTCATCAGTCTCTCAACTTTAAAGACATACAACTTCATCAATCTTTAATTAATATTGAAATATCCAGGGTTTAAGCAATAAATGTTGATGGCCCTTAACAAGGTATAAAAACTTAATTAATTCATTCGAGCATTCAATCAATATTAATTAATTAGGACTGAATTAATATTTGAAAATATGTATATCACAATAATTCGAAATTACTCATTCCTAATTGAGTAATTAACTCAAATTATTAAAGATTTTCATTTCACTCATCATAGTTAATAAGGTAATAGAACAATTCTGCTCAGGGCTACAAATTAAAAGATATATAACTTATTCTCCAGTCTCAATGTTGTAGAACAATTATTGTGTTTAGTAACTATAAACTTTTCAAACAAAGAAGAGATTTGGTTGTTTACGTTAAAAAATATGCCATGAAAAGAGTTTAAATAAAACATTTACAAGGTTTAGCTTAAGCCTTCAAATATATCAAAGAAGTTAGTCTTTATCCAACTATTTTAAGTTTAGAAATACTAAGAAAACAGTGAGATCCGTGATGGATAAGTAAAGAACGAAATTCATAAGCAAAAGCCTCAGAGGGTTGTAGGATTATACAGAGTCAAAGAATTGTTCTGTAAATTCGTGTAAGTTGTAGAAGGTTGTGAAGGGCGTTTAAGATTCAATAATGGCAGAGTTTATTCATATGAAAGAGGGCCCTGAAATAAATTATAGCGTCTAAAACAAACGTAGAGACAGAAAAATAAGGCAAAAAAGAGTATCCAAGTTAGACTATTGTTATTGAAGTAGAAACACTTTACAAGTAACTGTCAAAGCGTGACCACTTCCTATAAAAATACCTTCTGAAAGTATTGTAATATATCTGAAGAAAAAACTCTACTTGCAAAGTAAAAAAGTACTGAAAATGCTGGTTATACTATATAAAATGTGTCACTTTTTCTTTTCTTTTTAACTTTAAACTGTAAATTATGTGTTGGGAGAAATTAACCTTGAGTTAATGAACAACAAAGGAATAGGTTTCAAAAATAGAAACGACTAATAAGTCTTACAGCAATTAATTAAATAGTTTAATAATTATGTATTACTGTAATAGTTTCCTTCAAACATCAGTGCTAATCAAGTATTATGGCACAAATATTGATGGTTTATCTAATAATAAATTTATCTAATTATCTAATAATTTACTATGGATCACAAAAGCGATTTGTGATAACCCAAGAAAGAGCCATAGAAAAAATTTAATTTTATTTAAACAAAAAAAAAATCAAATAACAACTAGGTATACCAAAAACAGTAATTTTACTGACAAACCTATCAAAAATTTGAGATACTTGCTTAGCTTCAATCACACATATCAGTGAAAAATATCAGACTTAATCAGACTGGTGAGCGATACCACTTTACTGAAACATGTCACGCAATTTTAATAAGCTCTGGGATTTGTTAAGTTATAATTCGATGCACAAATTCTGTTTATTATTTTGTATAATCTGTTCCCTTCAAATCTTTACCCAAGAAGATCGTGCATAGATAATTCGATTGGCTTTGTTGAATAAATTGAGCAGCAATATATGAGCCGTTTATTTTGAAAGTGGCATAAGTCACTTTGTTTTTAAGTCAAGATATTTAAGGGTTTGCGTTTTAACACGTTTAAAAATATGGATGCTAACTTTCGAGAAGATTTACTTGTATTTGTTATCTCATGATACTGATATTTCAAATTGCAAATTTTTTTAAAATGAAAAGATGCCGTTCAATTGTATTTAGTGTTGCTATTAACTCGATTTTTTTGAAAAAGTGACTTATGCCCCTTTCAAAATAAACGGCTCATATCGGGCTTGCTACTGGGTAGAGCCCTATCTGTGAATATTTAGGAGTCCAAATATAATTTTAAAAGCTTTATTTAAGGCTTAATAAAGGGTTATTTCAATTCTAAATCATTTGGGAATAAGTACCTTAATTTAATTAAATAATATTCCTAATTCTCCTGAAGTTATGTTAGTGCGATCACGATGTTTTTTTGTTAAAGTAAATTTCAATTTAATAAAACCTTTTAGAAACAAAAAAGAATTTAAACAAACAAAAAGTTAATACCTAAGGGACATATTGCCAACTCTACTACATACATAAATTACACTTATCCTCTTTTATTGCACAAATCCTCTTATTAAAAATAAATAAAATGTGTTTGCATATAAAATACAATATTACTAAATAAAACTATAAATATTCATTTGCCTGAAAAGTTAATAAAAGTAAAAAGTTTTTGTAAATAGCTTATCAACTTAATACTGGCATAAATTTACATTTTCGTTTTAATTTCATTTAGGTTGATTTTTATAGAGAATTTATCATTTAACATTAATGATATTGTTGTTTTAACTTTCAGTTGTCAACTTATTTGTGATTATTGGACATATGCGCCTTCTTGGATTGGTTTGATAGAACTTGCATTGGTAGTTTATTGTAGCCCACGTTGAAGGATATTCTTTTAAATGTCTAAATGGTTTTTGAAAGATATGTTGCAGGTATGTGCTTTGGCTCCTGTTTGAATTTTACCATAATTCGTTATTATACCTACTTGTTTATGGCTTCAAAAGTCCACAGTAGATTCTAAAACATCTAAGTCAGAACAATCAATTACAGAACAAGAAGTAATTTTACGTACATGGGCGGTCGGCCACCATAGATTTCTTTATTTTTTAATACACACGTTACTTAAGAACTTGCTAGTGAGTGGATAGTTGTTTCTAGTTCAGCTAATGTAATTACCTAGAATATGAAAGCTTCATGCTCAGAGTTGTTATTAATTTTTTAATTTTTTTTTGTCCTTCAGAATTATATTACTCGTTACTGACCACTCTTTAGTTACTTTGTTAATAATATGCGCATCTCCGTGGTTTTACTGATAATGATCCTACCATTAGTGAGTAAATGAAGGTGGTATTCGTTCACGTCAGATTTGTTTATTCAAATTGAGAAGATCATACCATACATAGACTTACCCAGGTGTTTCAAGAACAGTTCAGTATTTTCAGAGATAAGGACAACTGATAAATGCTAACTATTTCCTCAGAAACTAGGCAGCTAAGTCTAGATTTGACGCCCTAAATTTGAAGTCTGATTTGGAAGTAAAGAGAATGCAATCACGTTTGTGAACGCCGTACTATGCACAGGTAATATGAGAACTTTTGTACTGATTACAAAACATGCCTCTTACATTCTTCATATCTGTTAAAAACTTACTATCTTTTTTTTGTTTTTGCCTTCAAGAGAAACATTTTTATATTTAAATGCTCAAAATAGTACACGCAAAAATTTAAATTGTAAGCTGAGCCACAAGTTATTATAAAATTTCTTTAGCGTAAAGATAACCAAAGCAAAGAAAGCAAACAGGCGTTTTATAATTAAGCTAAAGATAAGCCCATTTACAACTAGATGTAAAATTAATGCTACAGGCTGCACGTTTTACCGTCAATTCAACATAATCTCTATTACTTATTAAACAATTAATTTGTAAGATAAGGTATTTGTGAAAATTAAACCCAATAAGCAGAAGCTACTTTAACACATTCTTAATACTATTCGACTAAGTAAAAGTTCTACCATCATGAAATAAAGGGTATCGGACACTAGATAGAAAAAAAGGGATGAGAGAGGTAAAAACTTCATTACAGAAAGAGATCGCTAGATAAGTATGTCAATAAGGGCCTGAGCCAGCGTTGCACAAACACACTCATAAGCTCTTTTACTAAATAACATGAAATCTAATTACCTTCCACAGTAGTAGAGACCAATATTTCTACTACATGTTTTGGTCAACTTACAGTTTTTCTACCCTTATAGAGTTAAGAAGACCTGTAACTTAGTTGCGTGCTTTAGTAATATCGTTATTTCTACTGAACTACAGGAACCATAACATCAGAAAATGTTCAATATCGTGTTCAAGAAATCTATATTTTTTTTATTTTGCTTAGTGAAATTTAAGAACTTGACGTTTATCGTGAGCATAAATTTAAAGAATATTCGAATGATGAAAATTATGGCAATATATTCACCTTTTTCCTAGTTAATTACTTTAACTGCAATTCAATTAATATTTCTTTCATTTTTAATTTTTCATGAACCTTGTCAGCAAAAATGGCAATTTTTAACCACCCTTTTTCAAAAATGAAATAGATATTAAGTTTATTATTGATATTTTTTTATTTATTAAAAAATGACACTAGAATAATTTCAAAACAGTTTTATTTTAAATTCAGTTACGTTTCAGCTGTTGACCAACGATCTACAGAACTTTCTTTTGAACTTTTAATTTCTTTCTACAATCCAAACTACGCCAACAACCTGATTTTAATTCTTACTACAATTTTTTGTATGTGATCTGGACCATTTAATCAAAACTTATTTATTTGATATTTCTCTGTCATAAGGGGAAACACAGAACAGTAACTAATAAGTAATAATAAACAGATAGACCAAAATAATGGCGACAACAAATTAAAATCATCAATAAAGAAATATTAACTTATGAGTGTGTTTCTTAATCCAAGGAGGTAAGGCGCCAACTAAGAGATAATGATTTTCACATTTGCTTCTGAGTCCACATTTTCAGCTAATCAATAATGCCATACATTTATCAATTCCCCAAGACCATTTAGGCAAAGATCTAAAACTAATCAGATATCGAAAAGAGTTATCAACTGAAAATCCAATTAGAAATCCAATTGCCTGATCAATTCAAAAAATTAACCAATTTTCTACTTAATTTAAGTAGACTCCTAATAAGAAGAAACAAAATACGTTCATTTCATTAATAGAAAATATTGATACATGCAACGACTCTTTTTAAGTATTTCAATTTAGTATGTATTAACTCTTAATCGTAAAACACTTAAATCATTAAGGAATAAAAACAGTCTCTTGTTCAATTAAATTAAATTAGACTATCCTGCTTTTATTTACTTAAAATTCACGCTTAATCTATAAACAAAAAAAATAAATAAACTATAAGTCTAAATATAAAGTATAAGTCAACTAAATTCACTGCGGATGCTATGTCAGATAGTTAATTTGCTATTCATCTTTTGTCATTTCAATGCTGTGGAATAACTTTACTTTATTTATTTAATCGGTTCCTAGAGTTATTACAGAAAATCGATGTAAAACCACTTTGATAAATATGTTGTGCAACTAAACCCAAAAGTCTAACGTTCAAATGACACTGATTAGCAATTGTACCATCCAACTATAACTAGAGCATCCTCTAATCCAACTTCAATAGCCAGCTACAATATCTTGCTAATCCATTCAAAAATCTAGGATGTCCTCTCCACATCAGAAAACAGAAGAAGCCTCGCGAACTCCTAATGATCCAGCTCCCAATTGCTATCCCAATACAAACAGTTCCGGCACAGACACTCTCAATACGCTTTACTGGATTTTGGCAGTGGTCCAGTGCAATCAGTTCTCAAAAGTGTGACATTTATGTAAATGTTGTAAATTAACAAAAGTAAAACACAAAAAGAACATAGATTAGTGGCCTGAGGGTTTCAATTATTTCAATTATCATTAGTTCAATGATATAACTTCTGTCACCAACATGGCCCCTGCTGCTCTTTAACTTTCCAGTCATTGTAACCCATATGGATCTAATATAAATTTCCAGTTATTCGCGTTAACCAATAGCTCGGAGAATATAAGCAAGCATACTGCTCAGAAGCAGGCCCGGGTGTTAGGTGGCTGGATACACAAGCCTCCATATTTAGTAGGCTTTCCGAGAAATTACCATTCTTCAAAAGCTCACAGTTACAGAGGACATGGATCTCAATCTAGCAAAACGTGCAATGACCACTAGCGACCAGACCAAACCGGCTCTTAAGTCTCCAGTGTACAGTCACTAGATTCTCTCAAATGTCTATTTGACAATGACCTGGCACCCAGGATAAGATATGCCTATTGATCTATCTACTTACCTCGATAAGAGTCCGAGTACAGTCCAACATTAACTGAGTTAAATTGGTATTTCGTTTTAAGAATCCTAGGTTCAGTAGTCACAACCTTCGTTTGGATAACTGTGCAAACTTCTTCACTCATCGAAATAAGAATACTCGACCTCCGGCTAAAATCACCAGCTCCTTTTCTTACTGAGGTCTTAGAACAGTCTGGTATACAAGCTAGAGCCACCCGGTACAGATAGACCACGAGCCCATTTAAATTTGTCCGGTAATATGGACTTGAATAGATTTCCTTACATTGTGTAGCCTGTAACGAAACCGTAAGCTCTGTGGTCCTACCCAAAAATAGATTACGATACCAGTTCATCATATATTCTTTGATAAACAAATGAAAGTCGCTTAATCGCTTAGTCGCTGGGCCTGAAAGACACAGGAAGGCTTTAATCTCGACGTATGTAGATATGTAATGTTGACAGAGTTCCAACAAGATTTCCATAAACGAAGAATGTTGGGCCAAACAATACTTTGCATCTTTTCAAAAGACCTTTTGATACCCTTTCAAGGGCTTAGTCTATCAAACCACCAATCCATAAGATAATGAGTCTATCCTTGTGTATCCAAAAATTTTTCAAATGTTAGGAGCTCAGTTTTTTCCGCAAACCTATTGTACCAAGAACTCGCCCCTAAAATACCGTTCATCTTTATCCTAAACTCATATAATATTATTGCATTATTATAATTCAATATTCCCAACCAACTACTAAAAAGAAGAAAAGGTTTATTGCGAAGATCATGCACTATATGAAGATGAATGTCTCCTGAATAATCTAAAGTTTTATTAATAATTAACTCGAAGGAAGAAAGTGTTTAGATTGCTTTTCTTCGAAGTACGTTAATTGTTACTTAACTTTTCTCCATGAATTTGCTGAAAATATTTCAAATTATATCCTTAAATTTCAAATTGGCTTTATTATTTTAGATTTCACAGTTAGGATAGAAACAATCTCAAGGTTATGATTGCAAGTAAAAGATAAAACGATCCTAACATTATAAAAATATTTGCAATATTGGCTCAACATAACTTGTAAGATATCATATATCCTGCACTCAACCGTAATGGAAATATTAGACTCAGTCGTATCTTTCAGAAATGTAAGTATGTTAGCATGTTTTTGTAGGAAGCGATTGCGAAAGAATATTCTGTTTTAGTTCTCTGAAAGAGCAACTAAGAACTTATTTAAAAAATTAAAACCATTGCGTAAGGAAGCTTTCTCTATTCTACGTTAGGAATTTCTAATTTTTAGATTTAATTTTAAACTAATTTGTTTTTTAAATAAGTAGGAGATTGAGATGTGAATGTAATTTCCTTTGAGATGTTTTCTATTAAGTCAAGTAAAGATGATGATAGCGACTTTCAAAACTCCACGACAGAAGAAAAAAATGGTTTAATCTATCAAGTAGTACCAATACTCGTAACTTAGGTTGGCTTATTGCTTTGGAACACTGTTGATTGAAGCGAAGGTTTAACTTTGGATAATATGTTAGATAGGTACATTCCGTTGTTGGTTACAGACTTAGCTCCAATTAAGTTAAATACGAGCTATTTAAATTAAAATAAAAAGTGCTATTTATAATTTTGAAGGGGAGTGTACTTACACAGATTAAATGGCATCTCATTAAGCGATAAATATAGAATTATTGAATGTTAAATACAACAAAAAAAAACCGTGAAGTTGCAATGAATGAAATATGAGCGCAGAAAATAGCAAATATTTAATGCAATTACAATTTACTTGGACAAAATGAGTACACAAAATTTGTTCATCAAATGTGAAAAAATCAGGAAGAACGTCAGTACTACAAGGACAAGGAAAGAAATAAGTTTGAAGGTCGAAAAACATGGATAAAAAGGCACTGATTGATGGAAGTTCCGCTATTTAGAAGACTATTTTGGTCCGATGGCAAAATAATGGAAGTGATGACAAGCTACCAGTGATGCAAGAAGCAAGTAGAGAGAAGTTATTTGATAAGTCAAGGTTCTGTCTAAGGGGTTTTAATTCAAGCGACCCAGAAAATATATTAGGGGCTCCCTCCTTCGAGTTAGTACGTTATCTGTTTGATAAGCCAATAGCTGTGCTGATGTATTTTTGTTTCTGGATGCTCCCTTTGCAAGTTTTGCGGAACTTTGGTCGTGATGGATAACCCCCAGGACCGACAAGGGCCAATAACTAAGAGGCGTATGTGAACGAAGGTAGGTGACGCATTAGAACGTCTGTTCAGTGTCAAGAATTAGAATTAGAAACAAGTACTAGAAAATGATCAGAAATAAAATGAACAGGTTACGATCAACGCCTATTTAAGAACAACAGTCAATGTCAGCATAACAACAAAATATTCAAGAAAATATTTATTACTGAATTCCCAACATTATACTAGCACGAGCTCAGCGAATTTTCTTTGCCCTTGAAAGTGAATGCTTCAAAGTAGAACCGTCGAGGAAGATTTTAAACTCATTTAAAAGAGAACTGATTAGTTGAATTTTCACTTGTCCCGAGTACGCTTCCCAAATATGAATAAAATATAAGAGAGCCGAGAATTCAATTCAACAAACGCTTCGAAACTATTATTATTTAATAATAACCCAATCATAACTTTTCTTAAATGGCATCTCATTTCTTTCTTAACAAATAAATGCTGGATAGAAAACGCAGAAGAAAAAATTGAAGCTAGAACACTTGAAACTTCAGATAATATTTTGTTTAATAATAAATATAAATAGTAATACAAAAAGTTATTCAACACTTTTGTATAAAAGAAGCTTAAGAAAAAAAACAAAGTATGGCCACGCTCTCTCTCCTCCTCAACTAGTGCGTTGAATTTAGTGGGGATCTGGAGAAGATACTCTATCCACTTATGCTCCACGCTATCTTGCTGGACAAGGTACTGCGGATAGAAGCTTTATAAGATAATAGCAAGTGCCATCCAGCTCAAGTGGCTTTAGAACAGTGGTTCCCAACCTGTGGTCCGCAAGAACTAAAATATGATCCGCAAAAAACTAAACTTTTTTAACATTACATATTTATTACCTACGACCGCGTGTGCTGCGACGGCGCGGTGAGTGGGACGTCGAGCGAGCGTAGAGCGCCTAAAAACAAGTCCAGGAGTCGACTAAAAGCAAATGATGATGTGCGTGTCGCTTTGAGCAATCTCATCAATCCCAGGATTACCCATCTTGATAAGAAAATTCAAGCTCAAAAAGAAAATTAATGTAATTGAAAACATAATCACAATGTTAATTGAAGTTTATTTTTAAAATCTAAAAGTAGTTTATACAGATATTGAACCTGTGGCCTGGTCTTAAAAAGGTTGGGAACCACTATCTAGTGGGTGGTACGCACAATGAAGATGACTAGAGGTAAGTATAAGAATCTTAAATTCTGCATTGCATTAGAAGTATGAAACCGGAATTATAATGTTCAAAACATGTTTATTTTGGTCATTTTAACGATATCAATTTTTATTGCATTATTCTATAATTTATCAAATACCTACGGGGGAAAAATTGGTAAAAAAAAATTAAATAGTGTTTTTCCTAGAAATAAGTACCAAAAACGATTGGCTAATCTCATTGGCGAACGGGATGTGTGAAATAGGCGGACAGTAGCTGATGACGTAGTGACGCTGTAAGCCACTCCCTCACCAATAAAAGCACAGTTATCCATTACATAAAATGGTGCTCTTTCACTTTCATTCAATTATCTAGATTTTTACTTCCTTTTACTTCAGGAAAATATTTCGTTAACTTTTTTGATTCTGCATTACATTAGAAGTATGAAACCGGAAATGTAATGTTCAAAACATGTTTATTTTGGTCATTTTTACGATATCAATTTTTATTGCATTATTCTATAATTTATCAAATACCTACGGCGGAAAAATTGGTAAAAAAAATTTAAATAGTGTTTTTCCTAGAAATAAGTACCAAAAACGATTGGCTAATCTCATTGGCGAACGGGATGTGTGAAATAGGCGGACAGTAGCTGATGACGTAGTGACGCTGTAAGCCACTCCCTCACCAATAAGAGCACAGTTATCCATTACATAAAATGGTGCTCTTTCACTTTCATTCAATTATCTAGATTTTTACTTCCTTTTACTTCAGGAAAATATTTCGTTAACTTTTTTGATTCTGCATTACATTAGAAGTATGAAACCGGAAATGTAATGTTCAAAACATGTTTATTTTGGTCATTTTTACGATATCAATTTTTATTGCATTATTCTATAATTTATCAAATACCTATGGGGGAAAAATTAGTAAAAAAAATTTAAATAGTGTTTTTCCTAGAAATAAGTACCAAAAACGATTGGCTAATCTCATTGGCGAACGGGATGTGTGAAATAGGCGGCTGTAGCTGATGACGTAGTGACGCTGTAAGCCACTCCCTCACCAATAAGAGCACAGTTATCCATTACATAAAATGGTGCTCTTTCACTTTCATTCAATTATCTAGATTTTTACTTCCTTTTACTTCAGGAAAATATTTCGTTAACTTTTTTGATTCTGCATTACATTAGAAGTATGAAACCGGAAATGTAATGTTCAAAACATGTTTATTTTGGTCATTTTTACGATATCAATTTTTATTGCATTATTCTATAATTTATCAAATACCTATGGGGGAAAAATTAGTAAAAAAAATTTAAATAGTGTTTTTCCTAGAAATAAGTACCAAAAACGATTGGCTAATCTCATTGGCGAACGGGATGTGTGAAATAGGCGGCTGTAGCTGATGACGTAGTGACGCTGTAAGCCACTCCCTCACCAATAAGAGCACAGTTATCCATTACATAAAATGGTGCTCTTTCACTTTCATTCAATTATCTAGATTTTTACTTCCTTTTACTTCAGGAAAATATTTCGTTAACTTTTTTGATTCTGCATTACATTAGAAGTATGAAACCGGAAATGTAATGTTCAAAACATGTTTATTTTGGTCATTTTTACGATATCAATTTTTATTGCATTATTCTATAATTTATCAAATACCTATGGGGGAAAAATTAGTAAAAAAAATTTAAATAGTGTTTTTCCTAGAAATAAGTACCAAAAACGATTGGCTAATCTCATTGGCGAGCGGGATGTGCGAAGTAGGCGGACTGTGGATAAGACTACGTTACTTTAATAACTTTTCTAATTTAAGAACTTTTACAATGAACAGTGATAAGAAATCAGAGAAATTATAAAAATCAATTTTTGGATAATTATCAAGGTGATATTTTGGTATTAATATATTTAAGTGTAGTAATTATGTTTACTATGTAAGGAATAGGTCGGCCACTAGGCAGAAGAGAACGAGTGGTTAACGGCGTGTTTGCCAAAATGAATGAGAAGCTAATCCGCCATTAATATTTTGGGAAGCTTAGAAAATTTCAAACACTGCTAACTGCAACGCACTGGTATTGTTACTTCCCCATTGTATTTGGCGTCATGTAAATATATCTGCCTAACAACCCCTAATTTGCCACCAGTAACCCACTTATAACATAATACACATGACTGTAGAGGTAGTTAATTAGACAAAGCTCTCTATCTTAAATTAGCATTTGCGAAGTGAATTTACAGAAGACATTCTATGAATAAACTACTGAACCGCTGGCTATGTAGCCATAACCTGTACCGTAATTTTTTTTCTGCAGCAAAATGAACTTCAAAATTAATTATTGTCTGACTGTTGGAATTACTTTCTAAGAACAAACAAAAAAACAATAGCAATAATAAAGGGTCTAATGAGGGTTTTGTTAGATATAGGCAGCACAAATAAAACCCTAACATTACACAATAAATAAAGAACATTACAATAGCTTTGAAGTCAAATATTGTTTCATTTTCCATAAAAAAGAAATAAAACTTCAACCTGTCCAAGTAGAGCTGCAAAGAGAATTCAATATGCCAAGATAATAATATGCTTTCTTAGACAAACTATTCAATAAAAACAAAGGGTTGAACATAACCTGTATTCCTGAATTCAAGCTTGTTGGAGTCCCTTCTTGTTAAATTCACGGATTATTATTTGAATTTGAGATCTCCATTTTGTCTTTGCGCTCTTGAATTTCGGTTTTAACAGGTTCTGGAATTCTTCTAATCTTTCTTCCTGTAAGGTAAAAAATACGAAGCGTAAGATAAAGTATAATTATTAACATTCGATAATTTCTTATTGAAAACTGAAAGTGTACTTTATCAGACTGAAAAAAATAATGTCAGGGAAGAGATTAACTTTGTGGTTAGCGTTTACTGGATTCCAACGCGCAGATCCCGGGTTCGAATCCAGCTGCTGACCTCTTAGATTTTCTTTTCCTAGGAGCTTTTTCAGCTCACTGCCTTACAGTGTTGTCCGTGATGGAAAAAACACTGGCCGGAGGCAGGCAGCATACTGGATAAAGCTTTGGGCGCTCCTGGGCTCAGATTTTGACGCGCCTTAACATCAAATATAATAATAATCATCATCATCATCATAATAGTATTAGTAATGTCTACTTATCGAAAATCGGAATCAGGTAAAGCAAAACTAGTTAATTTAACGCAAACACTGTTACAATCTATTTGAAAGCTCAAAGGAATTAATGAGATTTAGGAAATCGATTTTAGTTTTGTTGATTGTGCTTGGTGAGATAGTCTTGGGTCAATTAGGAAATGTAACGTTGGAGAAACAAGAGATTTTGTCACCTTACTGAAACATACAACGTTGAAAATGTACATAGGTTTGCATTGCTAGATTTTATCGGCCGCAGCATGATTTTTTGGCTTTATTCTATCTCAAAAAAAAGGAAGCAAGACTTCGCAAGCGTACATTTTTTTCACAAAGTTTGATCATATTCATATTATTTTACACGGTACACATATCGTCTTCAGTCTTTAATAACCAATACATGGTAATACTCGAAAAAATAAATAAATAAATAAAAATTGTGAACGGAATTTACATAATTTGAAAGGCATCAGAGAATTATGCACCTGGATTGTACATGCAATTTATAATAATAGATGTAGATGAGATGTGTCTAGTACAATGCCTGCGTTACATTGTCAGCCTAATTGCAATCATCCAATAATAATGCAATTATTGCTTTCAATAATAATTTACATACAAAGTGATCAGGCGCAAATCACACTAGTGCATTAACATTCCTGGTACTTTGGGATAATATACTACCCGAACTTTTATATCCTGAAACCCTTTACACCGCACTTATTCTTATTCTTCTGCGAGCAATTTCCTTTTCTTTCGATCTGCTTATGTCATGTTCTCGCTTGCGTACATCAGTTCCTCGCCTTCCTTGCCTCGGTTTTGTTGTTTAATCCTTTTTGATTGGTGGAATTTAGTCTGACTGGAATAGGTTAAGATCATTTGGGTATCCAGTTCACTAGGCTCTTCTCGCTTGCTGGGTTTTCCTCGTAAAAGAAGTCTAGAGGTAGTTTAAATTGGAGTATTAAGTACATTTATTTCCTCTTAATTTCATGGTTCCTTGAAGAGATTGCTACCATTGGATACTACCACTTTTCGCTGAAGTAATAATCTTCCTCCTCAGATCAGATTCACTGAGCTGAGATATAGAAAATACAGCTTGTAAATTTCTAAATAAATGAAAAAAGAAAAATATATAAAACAAATATGCCAAAAGGGGAAAACATAAAGTTTGTTTAATAAGGAAGGAGAAGAGCCAGTAATCTTCTATCTTGAATTCTACATAAGCTTTTTCTCAAATATGTCCTTTTCCCAGAAATGTCAGTAGGACTAGAGAAGTAATAAAGGTGAAATGCTCCTGTCTTATTTCAACATTTACAAATACTTGGTTTATTTAATATCTCCCACCTTATACGTCCTCGACGTTATAGCTACAGAATACAATAAAAATAAACAAGAAATACTTGTTCTTTGTTAAAATAGCTAAGTTTTTATATTTAGAGAAGGGTTCTTATTACATAGGCTTTCTGGAAGAAATGAATGAAGAAGTAATTGTTGTAATTGAAAAAAAATAAATAAATAAAACAAAATTACAACGAAGTCAGGGTCAACTTGCTTCAACTTATTTTTTACTAAATAGTTTCATAATTAGATTAGAAGATTTCAAAACTTTTATGACTTTGTTCAGTTGATGCTTTCTTTTTAAAGTCTTCATAGGTCTACTAAAAACTTCTGTGGAAGACTTACCAAAAAACTAAAAATAATTGGAAACACAATCCAAATGTCTGCTCTTGATTTTCTTTTCATAAAAATTTCTTATGAAAACCCTTTCCTTTGATCAACCATGTTGTACAGAATACCCTCTCAGTCAGTGCACTGAATACGGTTCGAGCACTGATGTTCCCAGATCATTGAAGTGTCTTAAATTAAAAGAAAACAAAAAAAATGTTACGCCAATTTCATTTTTTGTTAAAGCTTTTTGGGAAAATTGTAAAAATGTTTTCAATGGATTGTTACATTCGTACTCTGCCAAAGTTTCAGCAGAATTGGAACGAACATAGCTTTTTTACATCAATGTTGAAAAGTTGCAAGTACTCATTATTATTAATAGCTCAGCTGTTAATTTTCAGTAGTAATTTCTATTAAACGTTCTACAGAAATCCCATACATTACAGGTGGATTAATCAATAATCTTAGCATTCTTCTCTCTTTCCTGGTCAGTGCCGCCTTTTTAGAACAGCTTGTCTTATCCTTTTTTATTAACATAGTTTTAGCTGAAATATTCTCTTTGGATACTTCACGCTTAGTTTTATTTTAACAATTCCAGCTGACCCAAGAAGAATAATATCAAAATTCTAATTACTTAAACCTTCTAAAACTTTCAATGAATTGACAAACACGAAATTTTATAGTTAGTTATTCAATTACTAAATCGAAAGTCTTGAAAAGTTATTGGGAAAAAGGTATTTCGTTCTAGAAAATTAAAAAAGAGGGAAATTGGAAAAGTATCTTTGTGGAAGAAAAAGGCAATATTTCTACATTTAAAAACATTTTGTAAACAATTGAAACTTGACAGCTGCCTTAGAGTTTTTTTTTTTAGCCCTAAGATAAGTTTCCAAATAGATTTGGAACTAGACCCAAGGGAGGGCAACTGTTACTAAAATTTAGTATTGATGTTAGAAAGTGAAGTTGGAAATGGAATAAAGGGCGGCCCTTACAACTCTGATGAAGTAGATAAAAGGGCCAAGTCTAGTGTATATAGCAGAGAATAATAACACTAGCAAAGCCCCTTTACAGAATTTCTACTAGGGCAGGAAAGCCTCTATCTGTCCATAAACACACTTCACTATCTCTAGGGTATTTTTATTTTCAATTATTTCAATGCTAAAACTTGAAATAGAATTATATGTGACTTTTTACTACAAGATTGTCTCTTTCTCTCTCGCAGTTTTCATTTCCATATAGAATTAAGTGCAAGAATCCGTCAAAACTAATTACAAAATTCATTAAATTGAACTTGCCAACATTTTGCCTACTTGTAAATATGAACTGTCATTTCTTCCTGACAATGAGTACATTTCTTTTTGTGGTTATCTTATAGCGTTATTTCATTGCTTCTACACTTCTTGTAATGGAAGAAATGAAGAAGAATAAGTAATGTAATCAGTAAGCTCTTACTTACAGAAGTAAATAAAACTGTTACAACAAAAGTTAGATTTAGAGAGGAATAAAACCACTTTTCTTTAGTTCAATGTCATTGCCATTCTTTCCTAACAAGAGCGGTGAAGAGAATATACAACACACTTAAAACTTCACAAATCAAGCACTTAAAGTATCAATTAAAATCAAAAACTTCTAAATCAAAAGCCACTCTCAGCTCTTAAACAACTATCAAAATACAATCACCTCGCTACCACCATCATCATCATCTTGCTCTTACTTAAAGTTATTTCTTTTTACAAGGTAGGTCTTAGCGTACAAATACCAAGTAATTATCGTGGACGAGGTCGGAAGCACAAATGGTTTCGAACTAAAGATGTCGCACTTCATAACCTACGCGCTTCTATTGTTAATAATCATTCTAACATTAAATCTTAGCTGCTATAATAATTAGAATTCTTACTCCGTCTTTCTCAATTTGTTCTCAGTTTTGCAGTGTACAATTTTAGTAGATTTTATTCATTCTTCTTCAAATTTATATTTCTTTTTTCTACATCTATCCATCAAATTACTACTTTTTTTCGTTATTTCTTATCTTTCTAGTGGCACTTTACCATTAATAATGCAAAAATAATTGAATTGCGAGTATTTTTTCCTAACCAAAACTGTAACTTTTTTTCCTGTAATACCACCAAGAAAGATGCCATCCACGCCATATTTCAAACTACAACTTTCATCGCATACTTCTCTTATTTCTTCACCTTTTTTTCGCTAAGCTTACTACTTCTTGTTTAGACCCAAATTGTTCGTAATCCTTATCTTGGTATGTTTGCATACTAGCTCAGTATTAGTTTTTCTTTCATCTAATTCTTCCCTAACTGTTTCATGATTAAAATTTCTCGTTCTAATGTTTGTTAATTTTCACCTTTTTTCACTTTCGTTTCTATGGTCGATTTCAAATTCGTTGCACATTCTTTACTGTACACCTTTCAGATTTCTGCCACTTAAAGCTTGTTTTTTCACTAGATCAAAGTTGAAGTACCAAATACATTCAAAGACAACTTAACAATATAAATCAGGACCTCTCATGCTTTTTGTGACTTTTAAAATTCATACCATAATAATCATGGCATTATAATAATCAGTGAAACATTCTAATCATAACAACGTTCATTAACATTTTTTCGAAAACTTCCTTTGTTAAAAACTGTAACTTTAGGGCTTATAAAAATTAAAGGATCTGATGTAAAAAATTATTCCGCAATGGTTTTTTTACTTATTTTCATTAAGTGAAGCTCGTGCAATTATTACTCACAAGAATATTCTAAAGCAACCAATTATTAGAAAATGTAGGTACAATTTGCTAGATATTTATCGAAATACAATAATTTTCTATGCATACAGGCTTTCTAAACATGGTTTGAATTCATTGATTTTCAGCAGAGATTAGGAGCTGGAATTTCGGGTCTATTCTAGTTATGAGAGGTTCTTCGTAACTAGGGCGACAAGGGACCAATTCTTCATCATAAAGCCACTATCAGCGTTCCATTCTATTTAAAGGAGAGTTAAAAGCTATGTTTAGTTTGAATGCTAGTTTGGCACATATAACAGAGTGGTTTTATGTAAAAGGGAATTTATTTAATAAATATTTTTTTCCTAATATGATTGCAAATATCAAGAAATTATGAATATTTCTATATGTGATACGCCACCAGAGTTAAGTTAGGGTTTTTCAAAATTTGGACACGCCGAGCTCAAAAGTTTCGCCATCACTGTTATTAGGCAATCTTCCTTCCAGCACTTGCGAGTTTGCCTTGATTTTATGTGTTAAGCGTTAGAAAAAGCAATATATAACAATAAATCCACCGATCTGGAAATACTCGTATATCGGTTAAAGACATAAACGACACAACTGGATTCACTGATCGGGTCACAACTACTTTTTAAATAAATAAAAATAATAAATCGACGGACATACATGTTGTTTAGCAATAAGTAATAATTTAAAAATATAATTTTTATAAATAATTTTGTCTAATATGTCTAATAATATGAATTTCTTCTAAACAAAAAAGAAAAATTAATTAAAAGCATAAGAAAGTTATTGTAAAATAAAAGTGAGCCCATTTCAGCGATCTACAATTTTAGTGAGATTATTTGAACACGATATGAAATAACATCGTATACAAGTTCAACTTCAAATTAGAAGAAACACACTTATTGTTGAATAAGTATGTAGTAAAGTGAAGTAAAGTAATTGCCTATTTTTTCAGGCGAACTTTACGTCCAACTACCAATTAGGGGTCGTGGACGGTGGCGACTAGCAAACATACTTCACTTTGATTTTTTTTTGTATTAACCATTAAATAAAAACTAAGGCCTAAGACCGGGAATCGAACCCAGTACCACAATACATATTAACTTTACAGGTCTCACCTCTAACCGCTCGGCTACTGTGGCGCTATCGTTCAATAAGTTGTTATGGACTTTCCTAAGTAATCCAGAAATATAAGCTGGGACTTCGCCAAATTTAGTCTTCTATTTCAGCCTAAATAACAAATATGTTTTACTATTACATATTTTATTTTATATTTTTGATTACTTTGATCAATTTAACTACAAAGGGATTACTTAAATGAACTACAAGGTTTAAACTGCGGATGATATGGTGATTACTGAGCGTTTGATATCCAGTTGAAACTTAATTGTCATTTACCCTCCACCTCCATTGCCAGAGATAAATGGATTTAGCATCCCTTTCTCCATCATTAACGCCAATTTAGTATCAATCCAATTAATTGCTAAAATTAACTACTGATCAGTTTTCCGAATTGTTTATCCATTTGCATTAAAATTATCAAAATTGTTCATTGTATTTTCAATTTATGATCAGTGGAAAGTCAGAAAGGCAGCTTTTTATTGGGCGATCGATTTTAAGAATAAAGTAAATGTTTTATGTATACAGAATTTGCGATAATTTAGAAAATTAATGAAAACTAGAGGATTATTATGGACCTAATTAGGCGAAAAGCGGTAAAAACAAAAAGAGATAAACTTTGTTTCTCAGTGTTGGCTGTAGTAACATTATTATGGTGAGATTCAGAAAGTGGAGAAGCCTACTGGAAATAACATGTGGAACAGATTTTCACAAGAGATTTAACGACCTTAAACACATTGTTCTATCTTTCACACACCAATGAACTTCACCCACTTTTTTTTTTTTGTTTGCACCAAGCCAGAATTCAGTCTGTCTAATAAGATAAATGCTCGAACGGTTAAACACAACTCAGATAATGGTAAAAATAACAAACTGCCTCACTTTTGTTTCGTTTGTGAGTAGAAATGAAATTAACTTCTTCAATGATATTGTATTGTATTGTAAATTTGGACGTAAAGCCCAGCCTGAAAAAACAGACGATCGCTTTACACTTTTTTTTATATATTAAATAAATATTTATTCCTATTAATAAACAATATTAAAATTAAATTAAATGCCTTATAAGATGCTCCAGATATACATGGAATTATTTAGAAGAGAAGAATGATTAGAAGGGTAATGATGCGCCAATGCATCTTCATCTATAAGAGCCGAAAACCAAGGCTAGCTTAATAAGCTTTGCTTTGTTAGAGGTAAATTGTGCGTGCTTTAGTGACAATCATAAAAATTCCTGATTTTGGGAAATAAGAAGCTGCATCCTGTTTATTTTTGTTGTTTAAATAGCATTTAAACAATGTTTAAATAGTAATTCGTCCAGATAATCCAAATAGTATTATTAGTTTGGGTTATATAGTGCATTGTTTTTTGTGACTGATTTATTTATCCAAAAGGAAGAAGGATTATTGTAAAATTCAGTCATAATTTTATTTATTTTTTTGTCAAATTTTCGTCCTAGGGACAAATCCTCTAGACTGTCAGTGTGAACAATGCACATAGTAAAGGCAAATAATGCACATTCTAATTGCTTTATGTAAGGATACAGAATGACCAAAACAACATGTGGTAAATTATACTTTTGTTTTTGAAGTTATCTATCGTAATAGTTCTAGGCAAACATCGCCCCACCACCGTTTGCCATAATTTCTTCTCTAACAAACTACACTATGTATATTAAAGTACTTCCTAATTTATGAGCTTCATGTTTAACCCTTAAGTTTGTAACAATATTCCTCACAAGAGACACATTGATTTTAATACGTCATTAAAGAAGCTTGTCCCCTTAGGGACATCTTGGACATCTAATTTACTGTTAATTAGTAACGTTGATAAACTACTTACTACTCAAGAAAATAACGAAAACATTTCACAAATTTGGTTACATTTTTTAAACAAATTGAGGATATGCCTTTTATTTTATAGAAAATTTGGGTATTTTAAATATTAAACTTTTTTTTTTTTGTAGCTTTTGACGAACAACTGTCTTAAACGAAAATTTTAATAAAAGATGCGAATTTTGAATTTGAAATAAAAAAAACGTTTTAGAGATTTGTGAGTTGGTCTGGACACATACTTTTCTCTCTTTTACAAAACAAACTTTCTCCGCCTTTTTTCTCTCTCTTTGGATGCTATTTATGGACAAAGTAACGTAGGTTAAACGCATAAAATTTCAACTTGCTCACTGCATCTTCATCTGATCTAACTAAAAATGTTCTTCAAAAATATATTAACTAAAAGAGCAACCTTTTTAAAGCATTAAGATGAAAAGCAATTAAAAAAAAGAAGGTTACTAAAATATATTCTGAAACAAATGAGTTAAAAAAAAGAAGATATTTGGTCATATTCAATTAAAACCTGTGAGCTTATTTACAGAAACTTAGCTACGAATATCTTTTATTTATGTTCTTTAAACATTATTCAAATTTGGATAAATCAAACTGGTTTTATTTTTCACATGTTCAATGTGGTAGGTATTCGAAACTGCATTGATTTTAAGACATTGCTAGAGGAATTGGTCAGCAAAAATTTCCTAACTCCCTATTTAGAAAAAAAAACAAAATAAAACAACTAACTAACAAAACGTTTTGGTGTTCTGCAACAAGTTTCAAGACAAGCTACCACACGCAAACTTTTTTATTGTTTAGTCTAAGAGTTTTTACCACTAGTTTCCTTGGAGAAGAAGCAGTATGGGGATAGTTCACAAAGTTTCTAGCTTTTGATCAAGTCTCACTCAAGAGCCAGACTAAATGTAAACATAGATAAGTAAGAAACAAGTATTTTGAAGGATGGAGGTATAAGATTACCTGCTGTTATTCTGATATTTCCTGACAGAAGGAAACAGAACTTGTTTTAGCTTGAAATCAAGCAGATATGAGGCTCGTGAGGCATGACAAGGTTTTTAAGGCAGAGATCGTTGGAATCATTAACTGCAGTACCTTATGCAGGAATGGACGGTAAGGAAATGAGATTATTTTCGAATGGTTAAGCTGGACGAAAGACATGCAAGTCTCAGTGAAGCTATAAAAGAAATGGCCTTGTTGTGAGAATAACGTAAACTCTTCTGGGTATCTGGGCATGCAGGCGATGAGGGGTGGACGAAAATGGGATCCATTCAACAGGCTGAGCTACCGAACTAATGGTTGTCCTCACTCAACTGTTTTATGACAGAACAATTAAAATTGGAGAATTAGGAAAGTAATAATGGATCCTTAAAAGTCCCCCAAAAAAAACATTAAGCAAAAGGAATTATAGGAAGAGAAGTCATTATGAATACAGTGAACCTAAAGGTTATGGCAGATGTATTGCCTTGGCACATTTAGGTTGGCCAGTTATTTGCACAAAATATTGAAACCTGGATGCGGAAATCGATGAGGTAGTTGCAGAAACACGAGTATTATCTCGAACAAACGTCGGTTTTGCCCAATACTACAGTTAGTGTTGTTAGCGTTAGAGGCTTATTCTCAAGGGAAAGCTAGGGGTATTCGGAGCTTAAGGATAAGGGTAGAATGGCTGAAGGACTATCTTTTGGTTGGGGGGGGGGGTCAAAGAATTAGGAGTTTACATTTGGCTCAGTACCAAGGCATCCTTTAGAAAAATAGTAATTATGATCTAAGCTCTATATGACTATTTTTTATTCAGCTTAGGATTTATTTATTTTTCAATATTTCTTGGTCAAAAACAGAAAAATATTGGATCTCTCCATGACCTTCAAGTTACATACTCCAGAAAATGGATAACCCTTCCCCAGTATCCATGATTGAGAATACAAAAAATAAAAATAAATAACAAAAAATAAAAAAAGATCCAGAGTGTGTTATCTATTAAATGTATCATCCGCTTTACTCTAATGTCTGAAGCATTTAATGGACACGTAATCCCTCCAATTGCTAAACCCATTTTAGAGAGTTTTACCACATGTTTGTTGGTTAGCAGCGTGTTACTTAGCAGCGTTGTAATTATAATATATAGCAGAAAATAAAATCGTAATGAAATTTTAGAACAAGTCTAAAACCCATTTTCGTGCGAGTAAAAAAAGACAACAATTAAAAATTATACCTTTCCATTTAATATTTTCAATATCTTCTTTTTTTAAAAAAAATAAAAGTTCTAGCTATAGATATTTTGCAAATGTCTAGGTGTTCCAAAATGAAACTCAAATACAGAAGAAACCAAAAAAGGGAAACAAAAAGTTATGTTGATCTGCCCAAAATTGGTGCGAAGCAGAAAATATTTAACATTAAATTAAAAAGAACAGAGACTTCGACTTTTCTGAAAGACTACAAGGCGCTAATTATATTTTAAGAACACCCACTTAAAAGCTAAGCACAAATTCTATAAAAACATTTTTCCAGAAACTTTATTTTGCTCCGTCACTAGGAAAAGTTGCTTCTTTCCCACTCACAAAGGAAGCTTCAGTTATTGCGTGATTATATCAATAAAATTTAGTACCAGTGAACGTAGAGTGAATTTAAACAAGGATGAATTCGCCCCTCAACGTCGCCATTCATGCAACTGAGAGCTGTTTTAATATCACTTGTTGTAGATAATGTTTTCCCGGTGAAAATTAAATTAAAAAAAAAAAAATGGAATAGAAATGGGCTATAAATGGAACATTTTCACAATGTAACCTCAAATAGGTTTTACTTTCATACTGGAATTTAGCCAAGGTATAACAATAAATCTGATTTAAATGGAAATATGTTGCTTCAGCAATTACTTGAATGTTTAACACTCTTTTGCTCTTCAGACGTATGGCTTACGATTTAACTTATATGATTTTTTATATTTGAATTTTGCCACGTAAAGAATACTTAAACCCATATTTAGCGTACAGTTAGATCAAAAGAAAAGTTAGGGAGAATTTTAGACCTGAATTTTTTGAGAGCTTAATTCCAAAATTCTAGACCATAAGTTCTCAAAAGTTTGGCTAAATAAGAAATACAAAAACCAAAAACAGAGAAAGACGGATTATAACTACGAACTGGCATTTTGTCATTTTGAGCCTAGAACACAGATTATTTCATAGAGTCACTTACATCTTGCAGTATTCCCAAATTGTGCTGAAAATCATTCATAAGTTTATAACTAAATGTTAGACTGATGAGTTTATGGTTATGTAGAACGGATTTTGTAACACGTACAATAATTCAATTAAATATAGCTCTTCCTAAGAGAATGGAAATTTGAGGAGATCTCAAATTCAAGTTTAGTTGCTGGCCCCTTAGATTTTCTTTTTGTAGGAGCTTCTTATAAAGTTTAGTATTGGATACACCCGGCAGTACACTAAGAGAAAAAGCTCTGGGCGCAATGACCATAGATGTTGACGCGCCTTAAAAAAAAAGAAAAGTAACCATTATTATTTTTTCATATTATTTCTTGTAAATTAAATGGAAAGTCGAATAAATTGCCAACGTAAAAAACATGAGCAGTGTTAAATATTTACAATTATTGAATAATAATTAAATTTTGTTACAGGATGATTATCCGGAAAGTGGAATATTGATTCGGATAATATTTGTAATAAATCATTTAGTAACACAGTATAACTTAAATAAAACGAAATTTAAATAAACATTTCAGACAATAATGGGTAATAATTCCATTGAATGCGAGATGAATTTAATTAAACTTTGTCTAATCGAACTTAAATTAAAATAATGTTTTAATATTAGTTAAAAGTTTGGGTTGTTAAACGATATTAAAGATGAAAAAAGAGATAACACTATTGTGAAAAATAGAGTGCAAAACTTTCAGTTTTGTTGAAACCGCAAATAAATTAATTTTATATGAAATGATTAAAAATAATAAATTAAAGGCGTTCATTCAAAAACAATCGGGGAAATTAAAATAGGAGTTATACAGCATATTACGCAATGATTTAAAAAAAAAAAAACAAATTGAAAATTCGCAAAAATCGGAGCCCCTGTTAAATATTATAAGGCTAAATAGAAAAGTTAGGAATTCAAACGGGAAGCGTTGAGAGAGCCTATAGTGACAATAAGAGTTACTTTTCACAGCCAATCACAACCTATGAGTGTTCAGTTTCATTGGGCATCGTTTTCAAGTTAAGATTATCCAGTATTTTCAATGTTTAAGGTTTGGCTACATTGCTAAGATCTGAAAATGGCAGAATAGACACTCAAAAGTGTGGAAGCAAAGAGAGTAAACTGTCAGCTACCGCACAGATTGTCCGTAACTTTTGACACAAAAAAATATTACTAAAGGTTTGCAAACAATGTTCTCGACTGCAGAATTCGTTTAATGTGTTGGACATGATGAGTGAATTTTCTACCCCTAGCAGAGAATTATTAATTATTTACGAGGCTATTCTTGAAAATGTTTAACACCGAAGCCATTAAAAGTGAATAAATAAACATTTTTTTACAAAAATAAAAGTTTTATTTAGATTTTTATAGCATATTATTAATTTTAAGAGTACTAATAGTACTCCATTTACCAACAGACAAGCAACTTAATTCAATTTTTTAATGTAAAGATCTACAATGATGAACAATATCTTTGAATATTATTGATATTAATTGTATATGTCGCAACTATTTTGTTATTAAATTCTGAATGGATCCGATTTTCATAAACATTCGGATTAGGTTCACCAAGTGGTTTAAGAATTTGCTACCATTTATAGGGTCATACACAACAGAATCATATAAAGCAATCTCTAACGGTGCATGGGGAAACTCGAAACCTTTTAGAAATATAGAATGTTGTGAATATAAAGGTTTTACTATCGCCTGTCTTTGATATTAATGTAAAGCAAAGTGCGAAAAGGGTAAACAGACCAGCCTCTACTTTAATAATTTTCGCGTTCATACGGGACTACCCAGTCTATTAATAAAACTTATACAGTGTCACCTTTGAACTCTCCAAAATTTTAATGGGCCAGTGGAAATCGTTTGTGCATCTAAACTATTTAGGTTTAGCGAATTTACACAAAAAGTCTACTACATAAATACACAAATACAACGACGTTATACACATTAAAGCATTTACATTTGTCCGCATTCTATACAACACTAAAGCTTTAGAGAGTGTTATTAAACCGCAGAGGCTTTTACATATAGCCACTTACTTTCCAATAAACAAATGCGATATTAAGGGTTAGTTATCGAATAAAATCTTAAAAGTTTCATAAGCAATGTAGAAAAAGAAAATGTATCAAAAAATAATTTAATTTTAGTAAGACGTAAGTTATTAAAAAAAAAGTTTATGTACAAGTACAAAAATCTTTTAACAAACTCTTCTTTAATTAGTTCGTTAAACAAATATAGTAACATATGTGGTGATTTTGCATTGCACAAATCTGCGATGCCACTAGTTCACAAAAACATTTTGAAAATCGGCGAATATTTCGAAATCGACCATGGCCAATAAATGGAAAAGGGGTGTCCGATATTATTATTATTATTTGACTTCGCAACAACAGTTTACGTTATTATAACGCCTGTTATTAATACTGATATTCAATATCAAATTCTGTACCAATAACAATAATCTTTTCCGGGATAACGAGCACATTAGCCATTCATCTGGATTAAATAAATAATAGAATATTGAAATAGTACGAGGGTCGTTTGAAAAGTCCGTGCAAAGTCAGAGAGATAGCACCACTGGCGCGTATCGAGGTTATGTTTAGTTAGTAGCATCTCTTGGAAGAACACACCAAGTTTCAGCCTGATCGGTCTATTTCTTTGTGTTTGGCATTCGTTTGAATCGAGGAAGTCGAGTGATTTTCAAAAAATGGACGAAAAAGAATTTCGTGTGTTGATTAAACACTACTGAGGCAAAACGCCTCAGGAGACTAAAGAGAAGCTTGATAAACATTATGGTGACTCTGCACCTTCGATTAGAACAGTTTATAAGTGGTTTCGAAATTTTCGGAGTGGCCATATGGGCACAAGTGACGCTGAACGTTCTGGAAGCCCTGTTGAGGTTACTACTCCAGAAATCATTGATAAAATCCATGATATGGTGATGGATGACAGAAGAGTGAAGGTGCGTGAGATTGCTAGTGCTGTGGGCATCTCGAATGAACGGGTACATAATATTTTGCATCAACATTTGGACATGACAAAGCTATCCGCAAGATGGGTGCCAAGATTGCTCACGCTTGACCAAAAACGAAATCGTGTGAAGTGTTGCAAGCAAGGACGGTTTGCAGCTGTTCCAGAAGAATCCGCAGGACTTTAAGCGTCGTTTCGTCACTGTGGATGAAACATGGATACATCACTACACTCCTGAGACCAAAGAACAATCTAAACAATGGGTTATCAAGGGGGAATCTGCGCCAAAAAAGGCGAAGACCGTTCCTTCGGCCGGAAAGATTATGGCGACTGTCTTTTGGGATTCGCAAGGAATAATCCTCATCGACTATCTGGAAAAGGGTAAAACTATTACAGGTGCATATTATTCATCGTTATTGGACCGTTTGAAAACCGAGCTGCAAGAAAAACGCCCACGATTAGCTCACAAAAAAGTCCTTTTCCATAGGGTTCCAACTCGTTTCACATCCCCCCTATTCTCCAGACTTGGCTCCCTCGGACTACTATTTGTTCCCCAATATGAAGAAATGGCTGGCGGGAAAAAGATTTTATTCAAACGAGGAGGTGATTGCAAAAACGAATGGCTATTTTTCAGACTTGGACAAATCCTATTATTCGGAAGGGATCAACAAACTAGAGCAGCGTTGGACGAAGTGTATAAGCCTAAAAGGAGACTATGTTGAAAAATAAAAAAGGTTTACCCCAAAAAATTAAGTAGTTTTTATTTTTGCACGGACTTTTCAAACGACCCTCGTAATCAAAGTAAAAAGTACAATAGAAAAAAAATCTACCTTCCACTTCGTTGATTATTCTTTCTTTATTTTTTTTCTTGGCCTTTTTTCCATCATTTTTGAGAAATATTGACCGAAGTTCACCTAAAACAAAAAATATTTTAATGGTAAAAAAAAATATATTTCATTTTTAAAACCAAAAAAATAATTGTTTTTTGAAGTCTTAGTTATTATAGCATTAAAAAATATACTTAACAATCCCCAATTAATTCTGTTATTGAACATTTCGTACTACTTGCGTATCAATCTTCTCTCATTATTTTGAAAGGATCTTCTGTACTAGTTATAAAATAAAATAAATTGTAGTGAAAATATAATCAAAAGAATTTCTCTTAATTTCATTCATCCAGACTTTAGTTTTGCCCAAAAGTTTTATCTTTTTTTTTTTTTTTTTAGTAAACCAAAGTCACACCAACATTATTTAAAATAAGTTTAATTATCACAAGAGAGATGTAAAATATGATATTTTTTTTTACAATCTCCTATAATCGTTGAAAAAGAAGAGAAAATTGCGAAAACGTAGAAAATTTGCATCATTTGCTACGTTTATTAAAAATATTATATATTATAAGTCTTTTAGCTGAAAATGTTTGCTACTTCTTTGTTTTCTTGTTCTTCAACTGAAAATAATAACAATAAACAGCACAAAGACTGTTATTAAAACAATAATAATACATTTTCAGGAGCGCTAAGAACCTAAGCTGTCAAAGCGCAAACAAAAAACCAAATCAGTGAACAAAATGCTTATTTATAATGTAAAAACATATACCTAATGTAAAAATGGCAAATTGGTTTACCCTTTTAAAAAATAAAAAGTATCCAGTAACGCAACATTAATACAAACAAAGCACTAATAACATCACTGGGTAAAGTTATAATTCTGTATAAATAATTAAAATGTTCGCTGTAATGTAGGAAAGTAGAAAAAGCACTCGGGCACATCTGAGAGTGCTAAATTATTAATGCGTAACTAGCAAACTTTGGTCTTCAGTTAAAATTTACTTCAATTTTTGTTTGCTAAAAACCTGAAATGGATATATACTTATAATTATGTGAAGTACAAAAAAACATAGAAATTTTGTTTGAGTCTCTCCCAGTTTATTAAATGTTAAGAAAGGTTTCTTAAAATGTAAGAATGCACTTTGTGTAGTTATAGAAAAATATGCTTATGGTATACTCGTAAAATCTTAATTTGTTTATTTTAGCTTGGAGCTGGTCCAGGAGGCAAGACTTAACAGAACCCTTTTTATATTCACTTAAATAGCGCAGAGATTCATAAATAATAATTTTTCTTCAGAAAATTCAACTGCTTAAACTTCAACTTCTTTATAAAAAGATAAATGGATGTACTTTATTACTTTGATGAGGAAAGAAGATGTGGCTGAATCTGTGAAGTAAACAAATTATCACTAATTGAAAACAATATGCAATTAGTGTGAGCATACATAAGAAATAGAGGCTAATAATCTATATCAATTACAATCTTGTAGTTACTTATAATTAAACGAATAACTTTTAGTGTATTTGGAAAGTTTTGTGGCAATTAACAATATAATTAAAGCGATATCCGCTCTTCTAGATTTACGTTAGAAATAGTGAGTGATAAATTTCTAATACCACTAGTTTAAACAAGGATTTCACTTTAACTAGGATGGCACACTTGACATAAAGTCAATGGTGGTACATGTAGTAGATCAGTTTGACTTAAAGCTGAAGTTACTCCAGCTGATGATCTTCGTAACTTACTTAACCTATTAAATAAATATTCTAGCAGTTACTAAGTTATTCACTTTTTTAAATATTAGTATTCAGAAGATTTTTGCCCTTCTGCTTTTTCGTTTTTATTTTTTAATAAAAAAATAAACTATTTCAGTAAAATTAAAATTTACTTAACCTTTTAGTTACCTTTTAAAATTTATTTCGTCAGGTCTGATATAATTAAATGCCCACTCTATTCCGTTATTTCTATTAAATATATTTTTATTTCACTTAATTTGAATTGAACTTCCTTATTGTACTGTTGATTGTACGGCTGCATTATGAGGGCCTTCATACTATGACATATAATCGGTTAGAATATATTTCTAAAATGACAAAAATAAAATTATCTTAAGGGTAGGTACTAACTAAGTCATTAGAGGATTGGAATACCATCCGGAATTACTTGGCTTGGATCCAGCTGGCTGCCCATAGTTTTTTCTCTTCCTACTTGGGCCTCTCACATCTTATACTTCGGTGAAGAGGAATGTAACGAGAAAACACTATCCAGAGAACGGCAATATTCAGATAAGTCCACGACCCTCAGATGATCATTCGACCGGTAATGGACAGTGTTGTCTGCAACCAGAGAACAATGTTCGGAAGCCGGCAGTGCACTGGAAAAAGCACCGGGCGCCAATAACCTCAGATGTTGACGCATCTTAAATTATTAAAAAATAAAAATAAAATGATCTTACAAAAAAAAAAAAGAAAGAAAAATTACATCTAGATTAAAAATTTCTAGCTCCTATTTAGGAGCTTCTTACAGTTTACTGTCCAATGATTAACAGTGTTACCTAAAACGAGATAACACTGGTCAGATGCCGGCAGTGCACTGAAAAAAGCTCCTGGCAACAATAACCTCAGATGTTAACGCGCTGATAATAATTATTACCTTGGTTGGTCCCTAATAGTACCAGCTTATTAACGGTAGATTTTAATGAACAAAGAAGTATTTGAATTAAGTGTAATTTGTGCAATTAAACTGTTTCGATTGTGAAACTATTTAATTAATTAAAATGTCTCCGTTTTGAAACATTTCAAAGCAACTAAGCTAAGTAGTGTATAGTTCTCTTCATATGAAATTTTTACTTCAATAGATTACTCCCAACTAAGAAATTAATTTAAAAAAAAAAAGAAGTATTTAATGTAATAAAATTCCAGAATGGTCCTCACTCCCTTCATTTTGATGCACAACCCTGTGATCTTCCTGGTGTATGATAATTATAAAATGGGAGAAAAGAGAAACTTTTTTTCTAAAGCTTTAGTGTGTTCTTTTTTTATGCAAGTTCTTGTTAATTTAATTTAAAGCTAGAAAAAGTAGTGGTATCAAGATAATAGGATAAAATGTGTAAAACATAATTGAAAAATTATAGAATAACGGGTGAAATCATCCCTATTAGTGCACGGTAGTACGTAATTACAAAAATAGCTTCGTAAAGAGCAAAAAAAAAAACATTTTAATCACGGCTTTTAGGTGTCGGAAACATTGATTTCGATGACTTGTGGATGCAAAAGGAGACTAAATGGTCGAGACGGACTTCCTGAAAAAAATGTGTTTAGTAGATTAAGATGGAAAGGTTAATAGTGATGAAGGAGAATATAGAAATCATATTTACTATAGACTTGGATTACATTAAATGCTAAAATACAAGTTTTTAAGAGTGTCTCACGCGCAGTAGTCTGCTATGGCTCCCAAGTTTGGGGCTTTCAATCTTATGAAATCTTAGAAAAATTTCAAAGATTTTTTATAAAGAAGTTGTATGGTTTACCATTAGTAGCACCTTCATACATGTTAGCCATAGAGACTGAGTTGCCTCCTTTTGAATCCCATACCCTTCATTTGCACATAAAATATTTAATTAAAGTTCTATCTTTACCTGATCACCGCCTATCTAAAATTGTTGCCCTCCAGGTTATCAGAAATAAAGTTTATTGGTTTAAACATTGGCTCACTCTCTCTAGGTGTTACCAATATGATTTTCATTGCTCTTTGGTTGACCCTTCTGATTGTCCTAAACAACTTCTGCAACTTCCAGATGCTATTAATAAGTCTCGTCTGGTGGAGTCTGTAAATCGTGCAGTAGCATCCGACCGGTTTTTATTGTATAGAGTCTTGATTTCGGACCATCGGGAAAAGGTTACGGTCTTCTTCTCCGAGAATCTAAGCCACTCTGAACTTCGCTGGCTATTTAAGCTGAGAGGAGAGTTACTATATTTAAATGGTAGATCTTGGCTTGTGAGAGATTCCAACCTTGAAATGTGTTCTCTTTGTAACTTCAATACCCGGGAAGAGATATATCATTTTCTGGGTGTGTGTCCTCTATTGGCGGAATTTCGAGTTCTTTATTTCAATAAGCGAACTCTTGCAAGGGATGAAATTATTGCTTATTTATCCGGCCAAGTAAATCCTCGCCCATTGATCCGCTATGCTCGTCATGCTTGGAGAGTTCGGTATATCTGGATTGTGGATTCTTCTTAGAATTTATTTTCATATACATGTAAGATATTTAATTGTAATTTCCACCCCCGTCTATCTGGGTAGGAAAAAAAGGACAGGTTAGGATTGAAAAGAGTGAAGTGAATTATCGGCTTTGAGTGTCGTTTTATAATGCGACCGTTTTATAATGCGTGTTGAATTACAACTAGACTGAGTTTCTCTGAAAAAGAAAAGAGATTTATTTGGCATTAACAACATTCTTAAAACATTAATTTTCAATACATAATTATTTAACTATTCTTCAATACCTGAAAAAGAAAATATTTAATTGTAATTTCCACCCCCGTCTATCTGCGAATGCTCGTAGCTTCGAGTGAAGAGTGGGTAGGAAAAAAAGGACAGGTTAGGATTGAAAAGAGTGAAGTGAATTATCGGCTTTGAGTGTCGTTTCTCTTTTCTTTTTCAGGTATTGAAGAATAGTTAAATAATTATGTATTGAAAATTAATGTTTTAAGAATGTTGTTAATGCCAAATAAATCTCTTTTCTTTTTCAGAGAAACTCAGTCTAGTTGTAATTCAACACGCATTATAAAACGGTCGCATTATATACACTGGGCCAAAAAAGTCTGTGAACACTAACCTAAATTTTATTACTTTTATTATTATCTTATTAGAAACTTCTTTTATTTTCAAATGAAATATACTATTCGATAGAGAGAAACCAGAATTTTTCATTTTATACTCAATCTTTTATTTTTGTTCAACAGGAATATCACAATTAAATGTTTAACAAAACAACACCCCAAACGAATGCAAAAAAAGTCTGTGAACACTTTGCAGAAATAAATCATTCTTACACATTGTACGTGAATTATAAATTTTAAAAACTTGTAGGACCTCCTATGTTCCTAATCACTTCCAACAAGCGAGCTTTCATCGATCCTAATAATTTTGTGGTCGTCAATGTTGGAATTTTATCCCACTCTTCTAAAATAGCGTTTTTTAGTTGTTCACGGTTTCTTATTCCTCGTTTATTTATTTCGCGGCTGATTTCATCCCACAAATGTTCTATTGGGTTAAGGTCTGGCAATTGTGGAGGGGTGTTTAGGCGCCAGAGTGTATTATTTAAAAGCCATTCCCGAGTTTTTAGTGCGGTATGTTTCGGGTCATTGTCTTGTTGGAAGACAAACGTTCCCTTCAACCCTAATTTTTTTGAATTTTCTTTTAAATTGCGTCTTAATATATCCACATACACATATTGGTCCATCATACCATTAATTAGATCTAACTTGCCCACTCCTTTAGCACTCATGCACCCCACACCAGAATGTTGCCTCCCCCATGCTTAAAAGTAGGCTTCATATTTTTCATTTTCATAGCTTCATTTCTTTTTCGCCACACTTTTTGTCGTCAATCAGACCCACATACATTGAATTTCGACTCATCTGAAAAGATTACGGTTTCCCAGAAACTAGAAAGCTTAGAAACATATTCTTTCGCGAAATCCAATCGGCGGTTACTATTTATTTTATTGATTAAAGGTTTTTTCCTCGGGACTCGACCGCAATAATCGTATTCATGTAATTTATTTCTAATTGTCTGTGGTGTTACGCTTACACATAACCACTTGATAATTCTTGACTGATTTTTTGAGCGCTTGTCCTGGGTTCTTCTCGAACAGACTTCAGAATTTGCAGTTTATGAAAGGAATTAAGTTTTGGTGGCCGTCCACTGCGTGGCCTACTAATCACATTTCCGTACTTTTTAATTATATTACGCACCGTTGAAGGGTTTTTTTGAACTATCTTCCCTATTTCTCGAATACTTTTTCTTTCATTTCGCAACGTCACAATAAGTTCTCGAATTGGTCTGGGAACTTCCATATTAGTGGTTAAATATGTACTAATTAGATTATTTATTCACAAAACTGACTGTAGTGGTTTCTACAATACAATAGAGAACTTTGAAACTTTATTCAATCGTTTTTCTGTTTGTTATCTTAATGTTTTTACATATTTATACAGCTGTTCACAGACTTTTTTTGCATTCGTTTGGGGTGTTGTTTTGTTAAACATTTAATTGTGATATTCCTGCTGAACAAAAATAAAAGATTGAATATAAAATGAAAAACTCTGGTTTCTCTCTATCGAATAGTATATTTCATTTGAAAATAAAAGAAGTTTCTAATAAGATAATAATAAAAGTAATAAAATTTAGGTTAGTGTTCACAGACTTTTTTGGCCCAGTGTACATGTAAGATATTTAATTGTAATTTCCACCCCCGTCTATCTGCGCATGCTCGTAGCTTCGAGTGAAGAGTGGGTAGGAAAAAAAGGACAGGTTAGGATTGAAAAGAGTGAAGTGAATTATCGGCTTTGAGTGTCGTTTTATAATGCGACCGTTTTATAATGCGTGTTGAATTACAACTAGACTGAGTTTCTCTGAAAAAGAAAAGAGATTTATTTGGCATTAACAACATTCTTAAAACATTAATTTTCAATACACAATTATTTAACTATTCTTCAATACCTGAAAAAGAAAATATTTAATTGTAATTTCCACCCCCGTCTATCTGCGCATGCTCGTAGCTTCGAGTGAAGAGTGGGTAGGAAAAAAAGGACAGGTTAGGATTGAAAAGAGTGAAGTGAATTATCGGCTTTGAGTGTCGTTTCTCTTTTCTTTTTCAGGTATTGAAGAATAGTTAAATAATTATGTATTGAAAATTAATGTTTTAAGAATGTTGTTAATGCCAAATAAATCTCTTTTCTTTTTCAGAGAAACTCAGTCTAGTTGTAATTCAACACGCATTATAAAACGGTCGCATTATATACATTTCATTTATTTTTTTGTATTATTTATTTTGAACTTTTTTCGTTTTTGTACTTTCTTATTTAATTTGTTATAAAAGTTGTTTTCTTCTTTTTGTTTTGTAGCAGTTCACTATTATTATTTTATGTTTATACTTTTTATTTATTTATTTATTTTATTCATTTTTATTTTTAATCTTTTTAGGTCTAGCTTTCTTTGTTTTATTGAGAAAGAGGTTTTTTTTTTTTTTCATTTAAACAATAGTAAACTCTGGCAGACGGCTGCATGTAGCCATGCCTATTATACTTTTGTACCAAAAATTTAATGTACTTATATACTTTTAAAAGTAGAGAAGGATAACAGAATGGTACATAAACAATATTTGAACTCCTAAAATTTTTTTATCAATTGTTAAAAAAAACAAAAATGCGTAACATGATGGCGGAAATTAAAAAAAAAAAATGGTGGATGTAGATGTTGATCGTGATACCGTTTTAATTGCATAGAGAATGAAATGACACCAGAAAGAGTGATGTTGATCAAAACATTTGGAACAAATAGTGTATGATGACGTTACATAATTGTGGAGTAATTGGCAATCAAGGGATGAAACTTTGTAAGCAATTAACTTGTCACAGATAGCATAGATAGAAACTTCCAAACATTTCACTTTGACACTTTCCTTCGTACATACGCCCCTACCACATGTTTCACCACATACATGGAGGCTATATTGCATGCTCATCCAACCAGTAACTATTTCTACAACATTCTCTTTTAATTTATTTTGATTTCTAGTGTGTTAATTTAACTTGCAGCGAGAGTAACTATAAATTGTTGATAGGTTGGAATGTGTGAAAACATGGAAATCAAAGAGAAATAAATAATATATGAGGCTTATTTTTCAAGTAAGTACCATTTTGAAATTCATCCTGAGATCAGTGAAGTTAATGAGAAAAAACATTATGAGGAGATCAATACAAGATGACCGCATGAATGTTCATGATGTGGAAAAATTTGGGCGATCTTCAGTTACTACTGAAGATTTGGTACAGAAAGTTGTCGAAAAAGTGAAAGATAACAGACACTTTACTATCTAATCGTTATCAAATGAGTTTCCTCAAGTGTCAAAAAATGTTCTCTATGAAACTGTGACCGGACGCTTAAATTATCGAAAGTTGTGTTCACGCAGGGGGTACCGAATGACTGAGGTGCACATAAACAAACATTTTGTGCCAAAAAGTTTCCTTGAGCGGTACTGTAGGAAAAGGTGATGATTTTTTGATGATGAAGTCAAATTGTCACAGGCGGCGAAACATGAGTGGCATATGTCACACCAGAACCGAAGCACCAATCCATAGAATGGTAACATTCAATATCATCCAAGAAAGTGAAGTTCAAACAAACAATTTCATCAATTCGTTTTAAACAGTCTCTCTCTCTCTAGTAGTATATTAGTTGAAAATGTACGTACTGTTTCTTTTAGGACAAGAATGGGGTGTTGCTAGGGGATTTTTGCCTCTTGATGGCACAATACATTCCGCATTGTATTGTAAAACCTTACAAAAACTGCACCGTGCAATCCAAAAACAAAAGGCGAGGCATGCTGATTAAGCGAATCGTTGTAAGATACGATAAGCGCCTTAATATTAGTGGCAATTATGTCGAAATATAGATCAAGGCACAGGCTTGGATTTACCTAAAAATAATATTGTCAAGATAAGTAAAATTGTTTTATTTTACTTAAAAATGGTACTTAAAAAACACGCCTCGTATTTTTACAACATAGTGAATTCTATACTTAAAATAACCTTACTTGTTTAATACCATGTAATACCTAGAAAACAAAATTCTATTACAGGAAACAAAAATTAACTAAAAGAAAATTTGCTGGTAACACAATGTTTATCAACAACTGACGTAAACCAAGCGCATAATTTGGAAAACTTCAACTAAGCATATATAGCTTTCAAAATATTAGGTAGTAAGTGCAGTTGAAATCATCGCACTTATTAGATAATGCCACTTCATTAAGGTGTATTTAGTTAAATAAACCTCAATTTTACGTATAACTTGTCAAATATGGGCTAATTACTTTCATTAAGGCAAAATGATATCTTAATTAAGTTAATAATTTAAATTTCGTGGAATTTCAGATTGTTTTGAAGTGATTAATTCATTTCGTTGAATGGAGATAACTAATAATAGTCGTAATTTGTTCATAAACATTTCTTACGACTCCCACTTGTTTTGACGATTTAAATTTTCAATTAGTAATAACTAATTAAAATAGTGGCTAGTTTATGGGGGCGAAATCTTATCTTTAGCCTTTTGTGGTGACCCTCGGACATCTGCTCCTTGGTGTTCGCTTACAGAGAGGTACACAGATTGGTCCTATAACTTAAAGTGAGATCTTTCTTGCCATCTTACAAAGGGGAGGCAAGTTAGTCATTCTCAAAACACTTGGTGATGTTTGGGGGTACAAGATATCCCAGAATGCTGTCCCTCACAGCCGTTCTCTATCCCAATCCAACGAGTCCCCAGATACCAGTACAATACTTAAGTAGTGTTTCTTAGTTAACGCGGGCTTAGGAAAGGCCTTGACCTTCCTAGGTCTGGGCGGGTGTTGAAGGATGGAGGAGGATGTACAAGGATGTGATTTAAAGGGTTTAGGGGCTTTAAGGAAAGAAAGCGCGACAAAAACGAGAATCCTGTCAAAGACAAAAGATCAGCGTAGATTATTGTTTGGAAACATGATTTTTGAGGATTGCTTTTGTTCAGAAATAATTTATTTCAACAAATGAATGGCGAACAAAAAAATTAAAAATAAACAACTGAATGATGAATTACCTTACCTTTTATAAGGTGTTATTAAATAATATTTCTTCACGGAAGTTAATGATAAATAATGAATATTAAACCCAAATAATAAAAGATGAAACAGATGATGGTAGTGTAAAATTTTACTGAGATTGTGCAACACTTTACTGATTGTTGGTTACGTCCTTAACCTAACAGTGGTACCACCGCCAGACAATGACGGAAAAGTAAAATTGGCAACAGATGTTTTTGCAAATTACCAGCAGATTACGGTACTTGCACTACTGCTCTATCTATGAGTTCGACATGTTACTACTAAACATCAATACGATTTAATTTTGTTATTATTGGCAATAAAGTATAATTTAGTTAAATTTATACGGATTAGTAAAGAATAAATAAATAATAAACCATTATTTTAAACTATTTTATTGAAAGATCAGTTAATTGAAACATATTGATGACAACTGATAAGTACTGATTCATAACTATCAAAGTACTTTACGTGAAGCAAGGCAATGCATCCATCTGGGACCTTAGTTCAACCCACAAGTATCTGATTTTATCTGTAATGCTTTATATTTTGATAAGTCAAGAATAATTGTTTCACTTTTCATTATTGGTTACGGAGAGCTTGTATTAAAAGGACAGAAGTACTTTCTAAATAATGCAATAAACATAAAGTTAAGGGCGATGTTAAAATGAATATTATTTGGTGTTCAGATTACTTTTTTATCTGCATTAAATTGAACTGTATATTAAAACTGAAGGTCATTAACTGTAAAATGAAGTATCTTCAATACAGTAACCATATACACTGAAATGTATGGTACATTTCAGTATGTTATACCGATATGTTAGCTGAAACTACACAATCCCCTCTTCACCATACCATTTCATCGAAGCATCTGGTACAATTTACAGAGAAACATAGAAAATAGATGTGTCTAACAAAGTGGCTGTCGTTTACAAGTGAACACTCAAGCGTAACCAGATTGTTTATCTTTATGTCAGTTTCATTTTTGATACTAGTTTGCTAGATCCTGGTTTTGAGAGCGGATATATCAATCACAGTCTGGTGTACTGCTATGGATTGAAAGCAGAGTATACGGCTGTGCATAATAGTTTGGCAGAACAATGAGGCCAAAACGAAACTCTATAATAACAAAGAACATCAACAAATATACTACTAGAGAGACTGTTTAAAACGAATTGAAAGAGTATGAGATGATTATTGTAGAGAGATGAAAGATTTGTTGAATTAGTCGGTATGAAAGGAAAAGTGACAATTTTGGGAATTGAAATTCATTCATTTTCATTTTTGTATATTATATTAAAAAAGAATGTTCAAAATCAAGTTTAATCATTGTAAATTCGAAATTAAGTTCTTTAAAGCGATATTCTCTGCGCTCAACTGAGTTTCTAAATTTTCCATAATTAAATATAACGGACATGAAAAAAAAAACATATTTTTTTATCCGTAACATTGAATAACACAACTTAAGAAAATAGACCAAAAGTGGGCAAATTTACATCCCTTTGTTTGTTGAAAAAAGCAACACCACTATTCATTGCGAAAGTTTTTCATTTCAATTCTTTTATTGACTTTTTTTAAAAATAATTTGAAATACAAATAAGATGTACTAAACCAAGAAAATTTTTCTTCAGAAAAAGAAAGCCTAGGCAGGAATACAAAGTTTTTTCTTCTCGTATAAGTTGAGACATAACGACTTATTGGCCACTCCAACTGCAGATACTTTCTAGAGTGATCTAGCGGTGTACAAGTGCTCAAATCTCTTCCACAGAAAGGACTTCTACAGTAAAAACATTTAACAAACATTAAACACACTAAAGGAAGTAAAGTTCTGAGCTCCCTACCAATTATAAAGTTCTATTTTCTAAAACTTTTTGTTTTTGTTTTGTTAGAAGAGACGGAAAGTTTTGTGCACTAAATTGTTTTTTATTCTCAGGTTTAAATAAAGAATTGTAGTGTATGAAATTTAATTCATCTCTGTAACTTGCAGGCACTCCTGTAATTTTAGTTTTAATTAGATTTTTTAACTGTTTAGTAAACCTTCTTTTAAGAAGTAATTGCCCTTAATAATACTTGGAATGATTTAAGGTTTGGAAACATTTATTTTTCTAAATTTAACTATTTCTATACACTTTGACTGTCTGTTGTAAAAAACTATTCACTCTTTTGAAATTTTCACAAATAAACTAAAGCAAGATAACTTTACTTTTTCATTAGTTATTCGGTTTAAATCAGTCACTGTAATTTGTATAACAGATTCTCTTGAAAAAAGTTTTTGCTTCCTCTGAATCTTTTTTTTTTTCTAATATTGGTTTCTTATTAGTGTCCCACCATTAACCCCTCAAGCCAAGCCTGACGTTTCTGAATGTACTGCTCATTACCACTCCAGCCTACCAGGTATCACTGGAGAGGTATCCTTCTCTTTCTTTTTCCAAGATGTGACCACATTAAGGCTTTCTTCGGCCATTTTTTACCCTTACACGTTTAAAAATGCCTAATTTTTGTAATTATTAAACAGCCTATTGATACCTTAGCATTTTATGTGCAATTAGCCGTATTTTAGTTATGTTTGGAAGCACATATTAGTTGCAAAAACTCTTTTAAATTTTGAAAAATAACGAAACTGTGAAAATATTATAATTAATAGGCTAGAATGTTCGCTCAATTTTAAAGATATCTGCAACTCAATAAATTCAATCAAATGTTGAAAATTTTATTGGTAAAGAAACTAATTTGAAGTAAAAAGCTATTATATTTTGTGTTTGAGTTTTAATTTATTTTTTTGTAAAGCAAGCTTCGCTAAGCATACACAATTTTTCTGATGGTTGCCATTTTCTCCAAACTATTACAAGTATTATTGTTATTTTGAAATATTTTTCAAGGAAAATTTGATTAAGGAAACTACAGAGGTTGGAGGGGATAAGATTTTTCTCTAAATTGCATTTTCACTGCAATGAAAATTAAAAATTCTATATTTTAAGTGTATAGGTTCAACTTGGACCTAATATACTTAGAAAATCCTTTTTTATTCATTTATTTTAGTTTATTTATTTTTTCAGAGTACATAGATTCTAGTGTGAAGTAGAAAGTTGTTTCTACAACAAGAGCAGTTTATTTGTGTACATGTTTAAATAAATAAACCGTAAAACAACTGTAAAAATTCTAAGTGTCAAATACATGTAATTACAAAACTAAACTGTGTGTTTTCACAACAATAATAATTCACACAACAATAATTCTGTGATAATTGCACAGAATAAGAAACATTTCCATAGATAATAAATTATTTAAAAGTAAATTTTGGTTTAAAAAATCTTCTTTAAAACTATTTTCTTTCAAGAAGGTAAAAATAAAGTAAATAAGGTAGACGTTTGCACGAATATTGGTGGGTATATTCACTTTGAGGGCTGAATATTGGAAAGTTCTAAAATTGAAGTGCAAATATTGTTAACTTTCTGCACATACTTTCAGCTAGCAATATTGCGGCCGGGACAGGTGTCTTACTTTGTACTCCTAGTTCAACCAATAACACACGTTCTTCGCCAGCTGACGTTCTCATCTCTTTCTGTCCGTAAAATTGATATTCATTATTGTCACGCTTATAAACTTTGTATAAAAGGAATTCTGTAGTTTTGAAAACAATCAAAATATTTTATATTTACCAAATTAAACCAACCTTAATAAATATAAAAAGTAAATTATTTTACTCATATTAAATTTAAAAATAATAATTGTTTTAACTAGAACTTCTCAAACTAGAAATGTAAGGAAGAAGGAGAAGAGAGACTTTTTCAAACGAATTTTTAAAACTAATTCATTACCCTCTCTCGGTAACTTTTATTACTAAATGGGTGCTCTGAAGGTGGAAGTGGACTAGGCACTCTTTAGGTTCCTGGATCTAAGCGTCCTTGTGAGTATTCCAGGCCATCAACTTTACTGCTCTAATTGTCTCAAACCATCTGAAAATTTTTCTTATCTCACAATATTTTCTTTTCAATTTTAATCTTTTTTTTCTTCTTTTTTTGTATCGTTAACCATTCTTATAATCTGAGCAGCACAAATATATTGCTGTCTAGAGCTTTGTCTGAAATATAGTTTTCCCATTTTTATCCAAATATCACTTCTTTTTTTTGCATCACGCCGGACGATCCCTTTGTCTGTTCTGGAACAGTACCAAAACTGCACAAGGTTTAAAATAATTTTTTACTAATGATTTTATAATTATTATTAATACCAATTATTACTAATAATTTTAATTTTGCAGCTTCAAAAAATCTTGATTCCTAAATAATTACTTAAATATATTTCCAGAAACTAATTGAATGAAATGATTGCCTGACAAACTAATTGGAAAAATAGTATTAAAATAAAAAATTAATGGATTTACTTTTCACCTAAGCCTATTCTCCCCCACAAATTCATGGCAAGAGTAAAAACGATTTAAAAAAAAATAATAAAATAAAACACTGGAAATGAAGTGCGTAGCTTTTATGCTAAGTGAAGAGTTGATTCAATTTAACTTGGGAGAGATTTTTAAAGAAGATGAAGTAGTCTCGATCAAACCATTTTAACTGCTTCTTCTTCACACTCATGGCCATCTTTTTCTTTCCTTATATTCGTCCTGTTATAAAACCGAAAACATTTTCGGATACAGTTTAGAACTGTTTGGGTACTTAACTTTACCCAGTTATAAGCTATAGTTTTTTTGTATACGTATCTACAAATTAAGAAGATATTTAAATTTGAATTTTTTTTGGATCATGACATTCTCCAATTTTACGCACACTATATCAGTTTCCTCTGTTTTTCAACATTTTGTCACGCCGAGCTTAAAAAAATTCGCCACTAATGTTCTACATCAGACAAGGAATCTTAGTAAATTCTTTCAGCGGAAATTCTGCGTTGAGAGCCTGTTGTCAGTTAAAACAAATTTTATTCCTTTTACATTCAAAAAAAATAATAAAAAATGTATGTATATATTTTTGTTTAAAAGTCGATAATTAGGATTTAATTTTTGACTACCTATGTCAGTTTCTTTCCGTTTCATCTATATTGCATTACATTACAACCAACTAGTCCGTTTCTGAAAATGCATTTCTTATTTCCCTTAAAAAGTTTAGAAACATCTGTTATGTACATGTCACTATTTTTGCTAGATGTGTCACTTTCATATAACATGGGTCTTTCACGCACAAATGGCCCACAGCAAAAATATATTTTTGGAGAGGAACGTAATTGTAATTGTAATTCAAAGAATTATTCTCTGAATGTGAGGACTATTTATATACATTTTAGAATAGAGTGGAAATCATTTCATTACTATGTAGTAGAAATCGAATATATATTCTTGTATGAATAAATTTCGTTCTTCGTAAAATTTTGCGTTTATAAGACGTTCGATTGCGCGCACTAAATTCTGTATACAATAGAGTAACAGAAACTTCAAAACAAAACATCTGTTGCAATTAAACTTATACTTGCTTTAGTCTACATAATTAATAAGGACGGATTTATTAAGGCAGTAACAATTTCGCACGAGGGAGACATGTATAAGCTGCCTGCCGTTAGTAAATTTATACTATAGCAATTCTATCTGAAATGCATTCTATAAGCAACTACTTACAATTAACATTTTCTTAATAGGATAAGAATTTTCTTAAATTTGGCATAAATTAAGCAAATTTTTACATTCTCTTACTATTAGTGAGAGATGGTGTTGGTTCGTGAAATTTTCGGCTTTGATTTTTTATCGTCTTAAGGTCGGCTACCTTAATATTATATAATAATATTAATAATAATATAATGCAATGCAAATTGGGGACCTTTTTTTGAGTGTTTTTTAGCATAATTAGAAAACGGAAAATTGCATAAGGTCGTATCTTATGGCCTAAATCACTGCTCGCGAAAGAAAAATTCTTTGGGCTTATACTACTTAAAATACCACTTGTAGACGAAATCCTGGTTAGGTGTTGTTGTGCTTCTTTTAAGAGCAAAAGCAAAAGTTGTTAAGCATCGAAGTTTGTTGTTTTAAAATGCATGGACTGATGATGAACAGAGAGATGCTAGTTACTTACCTGATTGGAGACGTAAAATTATTGAGATGACTGACGGAATGCAATCTTCTTAAATCCTGTAACTAATTTCAGAAATGCATCCCTTCTTTGAAATAATAATAATAATAATAGTCTTTATTTCACTGAAGATTGCCTCCTGGTCATAGACCATCGGGGGAGTCGGTCATCTCATACATTACATAGATTACATGATTGACTACATTACAGATAATATAAACCAGTAAATAAAGAAAAGGTACTCCTAATAAGTAAAAAATAAACTAAAATAAAATAAAAAATATAAATAAATAAAACAAAAAAGTAATAATAAAATAAATAAATAATAATAGTTAAATCAAATAATGACCCACACAAATTATAGCTTCTAAATTTTAAACATGTTTTGTCGCAGTATCGTGGCAATCTTACAGTAACTGAAGTCAGCAATCCAGCCATACTCTCCATTTAAATATTTCTTTAAATCATCTTTTGACAGTATCTCTTGATTAAAACATTTTAATCTAATTTCTTTCAATCTGGGACAGACAGCTATGAAATGGAAAGAGTCTTCTGTTTGAGACAAGTTACACAAGGTATAGAGTGAGCTATGTTCGCTTTGTTGATACAATTTAAAGTTTAAATTCAACAGACCACTTCTGGCCTTCATAATCCAAACACTATCGCTCATGTTATTGTCGTACACATAGCTAAAATGTAATTTATGCTCGAAGTTCAGTTCTCTGAACATCATGTTTGAAATTGATCTCTGTGCCCTTTCAATGAATTCTGCATGAAAAACAATTTCTAAACGGTTGCATATTTTAACAAATTCAGATTTCCAATTACTCATATTCTCAAAAGAAATATCTGCAGTTATATTAAATTTATTTATGAGGTTTTCTAAATCAGAATACCAAAATAGTTTTTTTGCTATTAAGTTGGGTGATTTTGATGATATAATTTAAGTGCAATCTGAGCGTGTAGATGAAGAGGTGTGTCGAGTTTGTTTCCAGATACAGCAGATATGTCGGGGTGAACCGCGGAAGATTAAAACATTTTTTTAAAAAGAATCTTTGCAGCTTCTCCGCCTCTTCAAACATATTTCCTCCCCACACCTGTGCACCATAGCACATTACTGTCCTTGAAACTGTATTAAATACATTTCACTTAGCGGAAAATGGGATATCTCGATTGTTCATAAAATAATTCCACACTGAATTTAGTGCTATTTTCGATTTGTGAAGCTTATCATGAAGGCTTCGAAATATTCACTACTTTTAGAAGAATTGTTGGACCCTTGATTTGGATCATATTTTTGGAACTTGATGAGTTAGGTGGATGTTTGACTCCAGCCAAGTACAACAACTGGTAATGTACTTATTTACTTCACAAAAAATGTGTAGGCAATTTTGAGATCATTTTAAGATGCAATATAATACAAGTATTTGCACATCGATAAAGAGTCACTAGGTATACGAGTATAACAACTGAATCCCTGAATGAAATATATATAATATTATGCCGTTAAAAGTCTGCCAGTTTTATATCCATTACATCACTAAATTGATCTACCGACAAGAAATCAGTAGCTCTAAATGTAGCTCAATGTCTAAGAACTATTATTCTCTACTTCCATTTAAATGACGAGAGAACTTTTAGTAATGAGTTTATAAAAAAAGAACATCAGTTTAAAAGTGGACAGACCTACTTCATTGCTGCAAGAGTGGAGAAGGTTCTGACTGAATGCATTATACAAATTAAAGTAGAAACAAATGAATAAAGTATTTCTTTTAAAACACGTTTTTCCATTAAAAGGCAAGTTGAGTAAAGTCGGAGACATTTTTGCAAGACATTCCAAAGCTTTAACTTGGATAAAGGGGTATTTTCTAATGTTTACAAATGAAACTCACTGGCCATTTCCTTTACAAATCCGTAGATGCTTTATTTCTCATTGTTTCACGCAAAACATTTCTATTACAGTAATTCGGAGATTTTAAAAATTTTCATCAAAATTATCTTCGTGTTTATTTAAATTAAAAACTGCATTTTTATGATAACCAATCCAGTAAATTAACTTAAGACATATTTATTATTATAACTTTAATTAGAAATAGAGCACAGAGAGAGCAAAAAGGTGTATTGTGCTCACGCTACAGCCTTGCTCAATCGCTCAACCTATGAACGTAGCCCCCCAAAAACCGACTGGCATGGTATACTATGCAATTAACTGTACATCAAAACTTTTACAACATTCATTACAAAACGAAGATAAGTAAATCTTTCTTAATTTCTTGATTTATAGCATTTTGGAAATTGACTCACATTGTAAAATTTAATATTGTTACCATAATTTTACACAATTTTGTACTTTTTACCATCTTACAATTTGCACGATATATAATCAATAGAAAAAACAATTTTAATCACATTTGAGCTAATAGAGTTCAACGCTGAGTTCCTTAATTTAAGGACTTGACTGAACAATTCCCTTTCAATCATGCTTATTTCTGTGAAGGAACAAATAGTTTGAAAACTTTGTCTATTTAAAATTGAAATAACTATAATAAGAAGAAGCCGTGCAAAGATAATTTTGGCACTGCATTGTTCACTAAATGGTTGGCTCTCCTATTTTCGGATATGCAGTTTTTATGCATTGTTTTTAATAAAGTTCGCTTAATGACCGAGTATTATCTTCTTAGTATCCCAGCATGATACTACTGTAGCAACTCAATACTTACAAGATTATTTAAACTTAGTATTGTTACTTAGAACTTTACAACTTTACGAAAGTTCTTATTACAAATTGAAGTTAATATAATGCTCTACAGCTAGGACCATTAACAAAATGTAAACATATTTTTAAGTTTTGTGTAAAAGCAACTCTATAGACCATATATTTTACACAATTCTGTGAAAATAGAATGAAAACTTAGTTTCTTAACGAGTCGCTTCTTTGTAATGTAAGTACTCTGAATAATAATGTGAACAAACTTAGAACAAAAATATCTTCATGAATTAACAAAGGTTCTTGAACTCCTGGATGTGTTTATTTATAATATCTAATTATTATAAAAGCTTCTTTGTTTTCTTTCTATTCTTTTTTTTATTTTATTTTTTTAATCCAAAAGCAGCTAAATTTGCGTGTTCCGCATCAAATGTACATATGTAACAATATCCTGCAAATAGCTTACAATGAAAGAAAATACGATTAAAACTACTAATGTTCCGAAGGTACAAATAATCTCGTTTAGCTAATGATTCTACAAAAGTTTAATTAACTCGGGACGTAACATCCAACCACACAATAATAAAAGATGGGATTGCTGTTCACAATCGCCAATATTTATAATATATTTAGGTACATAATATATTAGGCGAACAACCAAAATTAATACTTCCTTGAATACTTTTTTTTTATTATAAAAATTGTAAGTTTATATGTACGGTCAGCATTCTTAGAGTAATTACTACTAGAATATTTAATAGAGTATTGGTAAGAATTTTATTTGAATTGGTTAGCAATGCATTCTTTGCTACAAAGTCGGTTCATTTGCAAATAATGTTAATCCATTATTTCCCCTTAGAACCTTTCATCTAGTTTAGGATTCATCCACCACTGCTAAAAGAAATCAACAAATGTACTCAAGTTTCCACGTAGCCAAGCGGTTTGAGGCGATACCACGAAGCTATGAAGTATTGTGGTACTAGATTCGATCCCGGTCTAGACTTACTAAGAGAAATACACAGTCAAATATGTTTTTTAGTCGCCTCAGCATTATTTTACTTTTGCATTTATAGATTGAAACCAATTATTATTATTTAATTTTTTTTTAATGATTTAAGGCGCTTTAACATCTTAGGTTATTGGCACCCGGAGCATTTTTCAGTGCACTACCGGCGTCCGGACAGTGTTCTGTCGTTACAGGCAACACTGACCATTACCGGACAGTGAGCTGTAAGAAGCTCCTAGGAAGAGAAAATCTAAGGGTCAGCAGCTGGATTCGAACCCGGGACCTCCGCGTGGGAGTCCAGTACGCTAACCGCATAGCTAATCCCTTCCCTTATATTATTATTATTATTATTATTATTATTATTATTATTATTATTATTGTTATTATTATTATCGTAAGTGCTTTATCCAGTAATTATTGTCAATTACTGTAAACTTGATATGACAGTATTTCAACGGAAATTCTTCTGTACAGTAGAAACAAAAAAGAAGTAGAAACTGTCAGAATCTATGTACCAATCTATTTTTAAATTACTCATCAGATGATCGTTACACCATTAATGCAACTACATGAAAAGAAAACTGAAAAAGCTAGTAAAGTCATAACTAGTTGTTACTCATGCAATATTGATATGAATAAAGATGAAAAAGTTGTAAGAAAAGCGCAAATGTACTCCTCCGAAGACCGTACCATTTTTATGGACAAAACCTTACTGCGCAGGCAATTCGTCGTCAGTTAGACACCTGGAGGCGTGAAATATCCAATTAGAAAGGAAGAAATATTTTTTTTTTCAATTTAAATAATATGTGGTAAAGCGTAACCTATATTTAGTAGATGATTGAATAAAAGATCTACAATATTGACATTACGAGAGGTCATATCTCGTCTCCAATTAAGTGACAACACTATCAAGGTATATGATACGAGTATTTTGATGTGCCTTATAATCCATTCTGGATAACCAATCTGTCAAATTCACGCTAGACAATTTCTTATCCTAATATTTTCTTAGAGTGGATGTTAATCAATTCCAAGGTAGGTCCGTTAAGGTGAGATGGAGGTAGGTGATCTTCCATATTAGCCCACAAAACATTATATTACCCATTTCCCCTCATTACTTTGAAAAATAACTTCTTTCCAGCTTGATAAACTATTATATATTACGTAAAATGAACATTTAGAAAATGAAAGTATAATTTAATCACAATTTACCTCTAAACCTTCTAAAACTGTTCTCTAAATTAACTTAAGAGATTGGGATTAATAATTGATCTGGACGTTTTGGGATTAATCCATTTCTAAAACAAATTATCAACTATTTAAGGATAAAATTACTACAGAAACATATTCGAAAATGTATTAAAAACCAGATACAAGTCACGAGTTCAAAATTGTATTCTTAAAAAAAAATACTTTTAAAGGTTTCCAATAATTTATATACTATACGATTGAAAATGTTTTCTATAGTTTGATGGCATACAACTGAAATCGACTCCAAAAAACAAATTCGATGGAACCCGTTGAAATCTAAAAGAAGAATCACTTTTCAACTTGTTAATCAGCTGTACTACTTTAGCAAAACAAATTCAATTTTTAAAGAATCCTTATTTTGAGTTCCTCAACTTTACTTTGAGTTCCAGAATCAGTAACAGTAATTTCTTTGCTTAGTTAAATGTGTGAGTGTGGGTTAACTTAATTTTACCTACGATTTAGCTAGACCATAATTATAATGGCGTAATCAGCAACCTCTCTCCAGGGTAGGGTTTCCGCCTTCTGTGGAAGGCTTTGTGTATTAGGGATGTCAGAATAAGTGTTTGGTGAGTTGTTGGCTGGAACACTCATTAGGATGGACAAGATACTAGAAATAGTGGCTTGTCCACTAACTGTTAGTGGTTTATAACTTCAAGCAAATTTATTTTGTCTTTATTCTCACAGCTCTCAGTATATTGTAACTGTGGTATTGTCATTGGTTATTAGTTAACCCGTTGCCGCACACTTTTAATTTTGATGATCGTGCTCAGAAACATACTTTTTTTTCTCAATTGTTTATGACTGCCAGATGGAATCAAGTGTAAGTTGTATGTTTGGAAGTAAAAATTATCACATTTGGCCACGGTTTTTCCAAAAAACCTCTCGACGGCTATAACCGTCATTTGCTCATCATGTCATTTTTTCTCTTTCCAGAGCAAATGACGGCTATGACCGTCGTGACGACTATACAGCATTTGCTTTACTAATTCAATAATTAACAAGTGTATGCGTTAGTACACTTCGTACTAACGCTGTACTTTTTTTTTTAATTAAAATGTGCACGACGGCTATAGACGTCGTTTGCCTACATATCAACAAAGATCGGACGGCTATAGCCGTCATTTGCGGCAACGGGTTAAAAGTTATAACTGATACATTTAACAACCATTTCATTTGATAAAATGCTACCAAAATATAAAATTACTGAAATTCAGCAAAGATAAATCATTGTTTAAAATTCTTCTTTCAAGTTATTTAAAAAAAAAATCCTAACGCATGTACCAACAAAAGGCAATTTCAATCACTTTGTTTAAAAATATTAATACGTTTTATTTGAACAACTACTATTGATAGCGATTACTAGGCAAAAGATTTTTAAAATATAGATCTACGGCAATACTTGAGAGTGAGTACTGTCAGATACATGGCCTCTTGCGTTCTGAACAACTAGCATCGTGAAGTAGGCTTGATATTGATGGGCAACTTGTGACCATAACTCATACACATAGAACTTTAATGAAATTATGGTATGTTCACTCTATTCATCTAAAGTATTCTTACTAAAGACAGGAATTTTATTTCTATCTCTCCAACAATAAATATTCTAAACCATACAGTTTGCACAATTTATTATTTTTTACAGTGTACAATGCAATACTGTGGCTTTTGGCTGTGAGGACATCAATACTTACAATAAATAACAACCAGAGCACTCTACCAAGTAAAGTTTGACTCACATTTTAGTTTTTTGTTGTTCCTTTTCTTTTTTTTTTTAATTTAAATAATTTTTTTTCAAGAGAGAAATAAAAATCACACGCTCTTTTTTATTTAAAAAATATAAAAATTAAAAAATTCAATTAAATAACAGAGGTAAAATGTAACAGGGTTGGACGAAATTAATTTAAAAGAAAAACTTCTTTTTTTTTTTTAACTAACAAAAGACAAAAAATACTCAAGAAATTTTTTTTAAATAAATTTAGCGATGTAACACAGCTGAACAAAGAAAATGGGGAAATAAATATAATTGCAGATTACACATTATTGTTTCAGTTAAACTATTAAAGCGTAGTAGTTCTTCAATAACTTAAGATGTACAAAACCAATTAAAATTATAATTGAATTAAGCTACAATGAAATTATGTACATGTTTAGCACAAAAAAATAAAATATTCATTTATTTAAAAAAATCAAATACTTGAACGAAAAGAGAGAATTATAACTCATTATATTTTTTAACGAGGGAGCTTAAATTTTTGCCACGTGGCTCAATTACGACCTAATTATTGATTTAATAATAAAAATAATTTCCTATCATCGGCACAGACCAAATTTTGTACACATATTCTTTAAGATAAAAGTAAAATTTCTAAACAGAAATGTTCTTTCAAGGAAGAAGAAATAAATAATTTTTAAGCACAAATATTCTTGATTTCTCTCGGCACAACATACACTTTATTTACTTATGAGTTCTTAATTGCCTAATTCGCTGCTTATGTTTAAGCCACAACATAAATTTACAATTTATTGAATGAAGCTGTTGGTCTGCTTAAACTTTTAGCTTGGTTATAGGATCTGGTCAAAGAAACATAGAAGGAGGAGAGAAAAAAATCCAGCGGTAGCCTTCTATTGGTGATGGTCATGTTGATCTTCAGACCTGAAGGAAGTCTCGGGGCCATTGACGATTCAATCAACATGGTAGATTGATAGGAATCATGGAAGAGACGAGAGAATTTACGAAAGGATTTGAGCAAGTAGAGAAAGCAGTTTAGAACTTGCGATTTACAAAAATTTATTCTTATAAGTTTAGTAAAGATAAGAGAATTTGTAAATACTAGGGTTAGAAAAATAACTTATCTAGAGATTCTTTAGTAAAGATTCCCTGTTGGGTTGTAGATGTTTCCGGTGGGGAAAAAATAAGACTTAACAAGACACAAAGTTGGGATCTTGTTTATGGCCAAATTTCCCGGAGATAATATCTTTTTAGGTAAAAGTCGAATATATAAATTATGAAAATGTGTTAACATGGATTTTGTTGTAGGTAACAGCTGTATAATATAACCTCCTATCCAGATAACTTGCTGCTGCTACTTGTTCCACCTCACCCCACAGAGTGGGCAGAGTGGGTTAAAGAGAGTCTATACTTCTCGGCAAGTCACAGTTTAATACCCAGCCCTATAGAGTTGTTACTGCTCTCTAGTACAACGAAGAAGGAGTACTAGCCAATCTAAACTTAGACCGTAACCCAACTACTATACAGTATATAAGTTGAGGAAGTAAACCAAGGCGATGTTGCTTATATAGAACTTAGCACAATAAGTTTTAGCCAATGTTTCTAACATAATCTCTAAACTATATCTTCTCTAACAGCTTTCACATGTGATGCATGTCCGCTCTTCACCTATTCTTAATGTATAATACGAAACTAAAGTTTCCAAACTTTAAAACAAAATTTCTCCTACCACACTTAGTTTAATGTTCCCACTAAGCAACATTAACGTATTTTATTTATATTCAAATAGAAAATAAGCTGCACATATGTTTATTAGAAACGTAAGTACTGGACAATGTCTACCAGCTACCTTTTCTAATCTAACGGTTTTAGATTTTACTTGTCTAAATCTGGGAATATAATTCACTATTACAATAGATGGAAATAAATTAATAATACTAATGTTTATATTCTCCTTAAATTGTGATTATCAACAAAAGATTTTTAATTTATTTTAGAAATTGGTATGTCTGAAGTGGAGAATAAATAATCGAAGAGTTAGGTTAGATTTATCTGCCCTCCTGTTATTCAGAATCAAAAGAATAACTGTTCCTTAGGGTACATAATATTTTTCGGGAGAGGAAGATCAAAATGTGCAATCGAATTGGGAGAAGCCTAGTTCAGTGCTGCTAGTTGAGCAAAATACTGTTGTCCTGTGGCTTAGTTTGTGAAATGTTACTCTTATTACAGTCTAAGTACCCAATCATCAACTATTCAACCCTCAGCTATTTAAATTTCATGTTTCGATAAGAGAAATAAGTCTTATAACATTTTTAAAGTTATTAACAGAATATTAGTGCCTTAAACTAATAATAAAAAGTTAATAACTAATATAAAGTTAACAACACCTAATTGGTAGTTGGACGTTAAGCCCGCCTGAAAAAACAGGCGATTACTTTACTTTTACTTTAAAGTTAACTTTAGAGAAGTGATTTGCTCAGTGTTTAGCTTTAACTGGGTCCTGGAATCCAGCTGCTTGCATCTTTACAGTTCATTATCCGGTGAAGGACAGTATGTAACAAGAGAAAACTGTCCGGATGCTGGCAATTTATTGAACAAATTTATATCTGGCATTGATGGTAGAAGTTTTCCGATTATCAACTATGAAGAAAAACGTTTTATGGTGTGGCAATTTTGTCAATACGTTAACTAACTGAGGAGAAGCCGGTTTAACGGTCAAAAAAATTGGAAAAAGCTGAGGTAAATCTTTAGTCGCTTGTTTTTTTTAAGAGAAATAATAAATAAATAAACGTAAACACTTTAATGGATGAATTGAGCGACCTCTTTGTTTGTTAATCTTACATTGTTTCTTTCTTAAAAAATTGCAGAAATTACCGCCACAGGTACAAATTTAACCAGTACAGCGAAACAAACTGTCTGTTTTTTAGACATTAAACTTCTTTGAAAGAGCAAGCATAGCTAGTTAGTTACATGACAGAGAATTCCCTTCCATTTTAGTGCCAACAGTTGCCTTGATACTGATAGAGAAAATTACAATCTCACCCTTGTTCCTTCATTGTAGCTATTGCAATGAATATTTATAAAGTTTCTTTAAAAATTAACTTGTCTATTTCAATACAAGATGAAAGAGAATAAAATTGCATGTTTCACAAGCACAGATGATTTTATTGTAGACTATTTTTGTCAGTACAAGCCCTAAAACCCATGAAATAGGTATAGGTTCTCCAAATACAGAACGCATGTTACGCGTCTGTTGAAAAGAAAAAAACTAATGTTACAAATACAAGTGAATAGAGTGTGGTTTAAAGCGATTTGTTGGAGTTTTTATTAGAGCAAATTCCAAAAAACGTAATCTTTAATTTGAAGGCTTTCTTCCGGTTTGATTATTATTTTTCTGCGAAAAGGTCTCTAACGAAAATGACAGACTTAATTGAGTTATTTAATAGAACCAGAGCTTAACCACTTTGGGTAATTTGAGCGAGATGTCGTGCAGGGCAGCTGAACTGGATTACGAAATAAAACAGAGAAAAGATACTGAAGAAAAGTGGGTTGATTCAGTGCTTTCCGAAGAAATTGGCCCACATCATTCAAGACAGCCTGGGCCAACGCGAGCGAGAATTCCGACTCCGCCCCAGCATCCAGCACTGGTTCTCAAGTGATCCGTTAAATGGTTAAATCATAATTTCATTTCTACTTGGGCACAAGTCTAGCGGAAATAAGATATATATTAAACCTAACCATACAAATTCAACTATCTACAACTAAAAGATTCATTGATAAGAAAGAAAAGATTAGAAAATAAGATAAGGTCATGCACGTGGAGTTATCATATCGCACCCGCCCACTTGTCCCATTCAATGGGAGCCATGAAAGTTAGTAGCACCTTATTGGTTAAACGAACCAGCTAGTAAATGGCTGGGTAAACTTAGTCGGGTACCTAAAAACTGAATGGTAATTTTTACGTGTTGGCGTTTTACAATGGCCAACAATTCCAGCGAGAGAGTTTCAGGTGTACCTCTTTTTATTTTTTAGGCCGGCTAAATTGTGAAGAAGAGAGGAGCCTTCTTTGTCCTGGAAGAAGCCTCTGAATTCCTGGAAAAGGCTGAACTATTAGATATTTTCTTATGAATTCTTCAAAAAATTATTTAACTGATTTTACGTTAATTTAACCTGTAAAAACTGTCGAACATTTTTGTAATAATATTGTTTTATTGTATTTATTTACAAATTAAATTCAGTCCACCCTGTTAAGAGCAATAATATTAATAAAGGAACGGTATTGTCTCAGTTGGTAGCGCGGCGAACAGAAAGTCGAAGGATTGCTACACTTCTCTTTCTTGAAGCTTCTACAGTCCTCGGTCCAGCAATGAATATACCTGTTTCTAAAGAGAGATCACTATCCACAGATCGGCAATGCATTGACCTCAGACGTGGACGTAACTTAAAGTTAACAAAATGAAAAGCTTATTAGGTCTAACTTCAAAGATAAGTCTAGTAATAAGATTTCCACCATCAAGAACAATGAGGAAATTTCATTTGATATAAATGAAATGAAATTCATTTATAAATCGATATTCGCCCAGCCAGAAATAATTGCTGAAATAAAATGAAGAAATGATGATGGTTTTATTAAAATAGAAAGAGAACAATGATCTGTATCGCACCATAAATGATTTAAAAAACCAGAGCAACGGAGCCACTTCTTTATAAAGCCTTTTGAATGAACGCTTCCTTCAAACTAATAGCTTAAATTAAGGACAGCGAAAAGATCAACTGCAGCCGAGAAATGCGCAAAAGAAGTGTCATTACTTTTTATTATGCAATGTGTTTAAAAGGAAAGTGATTATCTCAGTAGGTAGCGCGTAAGAGTTGCGAGCGGTTAGCACATTCTTATAGCTCTAGGTTCAAGCCCTGGCTTGCAGTCCTTAGGTTTCCTCTTTCTAAGGGCCTATATAACACACTGCAACACAGATGTTCACTCGCTAAATTCATGAGAGAGAGAAGAAATGAGATTAAGAGAAAAGGATAAAATATTTACAGTATATGACGAAAGGAATTAGCAAGAATTTACCTGGGATGAAGTCACGTTGACGCCTGGATATTGCCTCTTGCAGTTGACTGATTACAATAATTCTTCTTGCTAAAAGTAATGGACATAATAATAACAACAACTTAGGGAAATTCGGGCAAGGAGTCATGAAATGCAGGTGTTTCCAGGTGAGCTCCAGAATGTACCGATTAATTTTGAAATTTCCCCGTTACGTAAAAATGGGGGTTCCCATTCTGTAGTAAGTAAATTCAATAAACCTTCAGCTAGATGCCGCAAACTTATAGGTTAGGAAGTATTTATTGCAAATAAAAAACGGTTTACAATTTCTTAATTAATGGTTCTAAAACCTAATAGACGGCAATTTCTCAATTATATGCATATATACTTCAGTAAATTGTCGTCAAGAGATACAAAATTCAGAGAACAAGAGAACTGTTGCTGGGCTGAACTCTCTAAGAAGGAGCCCTTTTTTAATCAATGAAGTAGCAGCGGCAGTAGAATTGTAAGGCTGTGGTATACACAGCCAGCCGGGCCGAAAGCAGGTCACCGCCCTCTTCTTCATACACTAGATACATCACCTCACCTAACCTCTCTCTACATTCATAGATATTTTATCTAACACTGTACTCTGTTTATATCTATCTCTGAACTAATTAAAATTCGGTTGATTAAATACAATATAATTAATTAAATACTTGGCAGTTACCCTCAGAATGTGGGTTCAAATACAATTTTGGAAATAACATTGCAATTACATTATTTGTTATATTTAATACCCACAACTATTGTTCTTCAGGAGTAAGCAAATTTTATTGGCTTGTAGTATCGCTATCAAAGCAATGCTGAAATATCAGTAACGCCTTATTTAGAAAAATAAAATAACTAGCCAAATAGCTCCAGATCTAGATAAACGGAAGTTAAAAAGATATGATATACTGAGAAAAATGGCATTCAGTCGTGGAATAGATAACGGTACTCTTTACGAGATTTTTAAAGTGCTTTGAAAAAACTTGTTTGATTACAGATCAAGTAAGGTTTGCTGGAGAAATAAATATTGTGCTCAACTTAAGCCAAAAATACCCAATGAGTCCAAATAAGTGTTTTTCTTTTCTTTTTTTTTTAAATAAAATGCCTATAAAAATAAAATGGATACGGTGACCATTATTTTTGTATCAACAAACAGGACAAGGAGCAAAAATAAACCTATAAAATATATTAATACGTTTATTAACACGAGATCGGTTATTACAAAACAATGGCCATATAATATGGCCCATATTCAGCCGAAACTGAGCGACTACTTGAACTATACACTTATTAATTAGTAACAAAATGTAAATAGTAACTCTTGTAAATAGAAAAAATATTCAGTCTTTTAAAATTACAACAATAATGTCACATTCTTTAAAACTATACTAACGACAAGTAAAATACAAATATATCTAATTTTCACAATTTGAAGGTCAGATCTTAACAAAATCATATATGTATGAATCTTAGAAAAAATATTCATATTTTCATTAATTTCCATATTTTTCCACGCTGTGTATCTATTTTAGAATATCAATTTTTTTCTAAACGATTATTTGCGAACTTAATTATTATACATTTATACTATATTTTTACATTCAAAAATTAAATTTGATTATAATTTAAGTTTCATTGAAAAACAGTATGAAACAGTACAAATAAATAAAAAACAGGACATTTATGCTTAAAAAAAAAAAAAAAAAATGAGAGCGTCTTAAAAAACAGTACGAATGGTCACCGTACCTATAGGTGTGTATTTTTAAAAGTTTTGTCAAAGTCAGTTTACATTTTACATATTCTTTTACATTTTGCATTAGATTTATTTGGGTTCATTAAGAACATTCTTGTTCAAATTCGAAAAATAGCTTGAAACGGAGACTTAGTCGTTCGAGTATACCATGAGAATGGTCATTAAGTGAGGCGAACGCAAGCTTGATCGAAATAAACACTTTTTTTTTTCAATTTTTTCGTTTCTTTTTATTTCACTAAAAATTTCTCTGAAACTGTATTCATTAAATATAGTGCTCACACGAAGGTCTGTCTCTAAAAAAAAATAAAAACAAATGTAGAAATTTTCGGATGAAAGAACTTCTGGCAAACTGAATTATGGTTCCCTCTCTGTGTCTAGTATAACCTGAACTGCCACTTCACTGAATAGAGCTCACAATTTTAGAAAAAATTCTTCCTTTAGAAAAAGAAAGCACATTTTTTTACTCCTAAAATTATATTCAATATAATTGATTTTAATGATTAAAATGTACAATTAATCAAAGTGAGTAATTTCAATAGTGTAACCTAATCAATTCAGTTTAATTATCAGATTGTAATGAGATTCTGGCATCTGAAAAATCCCACCTCAATTTCACATCTGTACCATTCCATCTAATAATGAGAAGAAAAAAAAATGCGTGAGAATTACTATGTTTTAATTAAATTCTTATCAGTTTAAAACCTGGATTTTAATTACCAGTGATCGTCTGCAGTTAAGTAGATAAACATAATTTGACAGAAAGTTCTGTTGATAACGATGATGAGGGAGATATTACTACAAATAAACCTTACTAAGTATAAAAGTTGCTACAGATATCCTGTTTTCAGAGGAGAATATAATGGTAGGAATTGCTAGAGATTAAACTACTGACAAAACATTGGAAAAGTAATTTCCTGTGAACAAATTCTAAGTGTGGAGCACATTAGGGCCACAAATACCGGACACAATTCATTATTTTCTACTTTCAATAAATCTTATTTAACAAATCACCTATAATTTCATATTATGAGAGGAAATAACATAATAAGAAATTTCCTAAAATGTGAGGAAGTGGAAAAAAAATACATCTGTATTTTAAGAGAGAAATGTTAGTTAGTAAACAAGTGTACTGCCTTAAACTCATTGTAAGGGGATGCTTCATATTGAATTAATAAATTCGTTCAAACCACATCTTTAAAGAAAACAAGTAATCAACATTGTTGGTGTTTTCAATTTAAATAAAACATAGTTTTCTTTATATCTTTGAACCAATTACTGCTGAACTGTTAATAAATTTGTTGAACGTAAGGATTTTCCATTATTAAAGGTTTACTTTGTCAGGTTGCCACAAATAATTTAACTATAAAGTTTCACAAAATATTTTTTGTGATTATGGGTATTCACTTAGTTGCAGCTACTTTCATCAGTGAAAATAAGAATAAAAGAAAATAAAGTTATACTTTTTTTTTTATCGGCTACTGCAATTGAATTTTTCCTAGCCGAAATTTTGACTTCATTTGGGATTTAATTAACTGCGGCCAGTGATTGACACTAACTAGCGCCTAAAAAAAAAACTGGTTTTATCTCTGTACAAATGTTTTTCTAAAACCTTTTAAAACAATCTTCTTATGTTCATTCAATTGAATATCCCAGTTGCTATGACATCAACTGTACATGGTTTCCTTATTCTCTTCTACAGTTCAGTGCCATAATCTACCAAATCTTTAACACTCAGGAAAATGTACTGCACAATGTATCTTAGAATTATTTAAGGCTTCTTTATCCAGTTATTTGCACACTGCAAAATCATGTTTGACAGAGGCAAATTATATTTGTCATCACCTAAAGATATGGAAGGCAGTTTGGTATATTGATGATATTTTAGTAAACGTGATGCCCCCAAGCACAATTATATGAAGAAGAAAATGTTTAAAATGAAAATTTTTTCTAACAGTATATAAACATAAATTTTAGACAAGACTCTTTTAACTTTGTAAAAAACTCTTCGGTGTAAATGATTCCGTTTTACTTACTAAATCTCATTCCTAATTCAAAACTGGTAAAGTCTTAGAGAAATCGCCTTACATCTCAGTAAAATAAAATTGAGCTTTACAGAAACAGTAGTATCTGGCAATGGTCAGCTAATAAACTCAGCAGAACCAATTCTTTATTGTTTGTAAAAATGTTACTACTTTCTGTTTTATTACCGCAGACAGTTTACATCATTACGAAAACCAAAAACTAAGAGAAAATAAACAGTTCTCCTCTCATTCATAAAACTAAAAGCTTTATCTTTATTAAAAAACAGTTTCAGAACTCTGTCCTTTAATTGCTTTTGGTTATAAATTTTGCTCTATAAAACGGATGTTTCCAACAATATACCACCATTTTATGACTTTTAATTTAATGACCGTAAGTAAATATACTTGTGCAAGGAATTATCTCTTTTGTCTCTGTTTCCATTCAAGGATGTAAACAAAAAAAGGCGGCTTTGATCATGGCCTAAAAACTTATTGTTTCCAGCATGCTTCCAGTGTTTGTAGAATCTTTGTTGAGATTCAGTTTAATGGGCCTTTGCCAATGGGTTCTGCCCTTTGCCAGCGAAGGTAACGAAACATTAACAATGGCATGGTAAAGGGATAATAAAATTTCCTGAACTCCCAACTTAATGCAACCAACAAATATGAGGAAATGAAAGATATGGATTAATGTTCTGTTTCCAGGAACATATTTTGGCTCTTAAAAAAACAAGATGGAAGGGACTTATCAGATATAGTAGTTTAGAGGTGGATTAGACTTAGTATATTTAATTAAAAAGTTTAATGTCCACATTTAGAAACGGATTGTCAATATTATTCCCTAAAATTATTTTACCTAGTTCAGCAAGACAAGATCAGCTCATCCATAAAAACCACTCCAACAATCACTCAACACATCTAAGTTGTGTTCTGAATCATGATACCGTATTCGTCATTAATCGGATCATTTTTTTTACAAGTTTTGATGTTTACAAACAAAACTAAAAAGAAATATCAATTTTTCAGAAATTTCGGATCATCATTAATTGTCTACTGAACATTTATAGATGTAAACTCAATTTTTGTCCATTTATTTCTCTTGGAGAGCTTAACTTTTTTGCATTATTATTATTATTATTCTCGAAATTGAAAATATGTATATGTGTATGTATATATTTATTTTTAATAGAACTGCAATCAAATTTAAATCTGTGCTATCAAGGATACTACTCCCTAATTAAAATCATCAAAGCAAGTTAACTAACTGTTTCTCCATGTCTTTATTTCGTAAATTGAACTTGCAAAATATGAAACAATAATTTTGAATCTATTATTAAATGCTGTTGTAATATTTAATACAGTCCGTTCTTCGGCAATAAAGTTTTTGGTAGTTTGTAGCTCTATGGACATCACAAATCTAAGCGTTTTTTTGTTTTGAATTAATACCAAAATAGAAATTCTGAATAGAGAAGAATGATGCAAAATAAAAACCACAAAGTTTCCACAAAACCGATTAAATGTCGGTCAATGTTTCTGTTAACTGAATATTATTCACTAACCATAAAGTGCATTTAAATGACAAACCATATCAAAATTAATTATTTGGCAGACATGTCAGTTGCAACAGAACCATCAATAATATAACTTAGTTGTATTACTACTGAATGTATGTTGTAATCGAAAAGTTTACAGACACATTCATTTTGTCAGATTTTGGAAGTGTTACTGAGAATTTCGAGTGTGTTTGTTAGGGTGCGCTAGTGTAGGGATCAAATGAAGAGAAAACTTTTCCAATTAACTAGTCGAACAGTAATTCCTGTCTAGGTAATCAATGGTAAGGCAATATTTACTACTGTTGTGTCCTACTACAAATAAAAGGATAGAATGTTTTCTAACCTTTAGGAGGCAACTGTGTGTGAAGTTGATGTCTAGGGTCCCCTAAAAGTGGGCTACGGATCTTTGTATTGGATCCAACTTTGCGAGTCGCTGAAAAAGAGTTTAATTAAGTACTGAAAAGGAAATTCGTGGTTCCCTCACTTTTTTGTCTGTTTATTGACACATTGTTTCCAAAGGCAAGTGAATATTTGAATTTTATAAAAATTATAAAATTAAATTTCCATCCTGAAAAAAAACATATTTCTCGCATTATTATCTTTAAACTATTTTTGATTTAATTTAAATTAACATCCCTTGTATAAATCCCTTGTAAGACCCCATCTTGAATATGGTTCAGTAATTTGGAGTCTGTTTTGCAAGGCTTCTATTGAGGCTGTTCCAGAACAAGTTCTTTCGGTGGCTGGCTTGCCGTTTGAAAATCCCTTAAGAAACCCTTATCTGTTCCGATCTACAGCTCACTCCCAATATTCCTCCACTTGTCACCAGAAGTATTTATTATGACCTCTCCTTCCTCAGCAAACTTCTCCATTCTCAAATACACTGTCCTTACCTTCTTTCTCTAATTTCTTCTAACTCGTATCTCATCCCATATTACACGACATTCTTCTCCGTTCAATTTTCCGTTCTGCAAACATAATTACGTTTTTTACTCCCCTATCTTTCGTTTGATATGGATAGCTAATCATTTTAACTTAGATTTCTTTGGCACTGATATACAAAATTTTCTGAAAAAAGCCAGATGTCAACTATTTCTTTGATCTATTTATATTGTATAAATTAGTATAATAACCTGTAAAAGGTAAAATAAAATGCTAAAGCCTAATTATAAAAATTATAGACTGAGAACTATTTCTATTATTTATGTTATTATTATAATTATTGTTGTTTCTGTAAATTGGATTATTGATCCGTTTTTTATTTAAAAATAAAAATAAAAATAAACATCAAATTTAATTAACATATGGCACCTTGTAAACGGTTTGTAAAAAATAGAAGAGATTTTAGAGACTTTGTAATCAAGATGTTTTATTACGAATAACACAAAGAAAATTAAGATCTTACTAACTAAGAAGACCAAGAGAGCGACCTCCTTGAGGAACGGACTCCTTGTAATACCAGAAGCATTAGAGATCTCGTAGATTTGAAACATTATTCTTAAAACTAGAGCGAGTGGGCTGTGTATAGTGGACTATGTAATAAATAAATGAAAAATCATATGGTGCAAAACAATCAAACTGGAGAACACATTAATTGAAAGGCCTAATAACAAAATGTCGAGATGTTAATGTGTCGAAATCTCAGCTTCTGACCAACCATAATATGCGTTCACTCAAATTATACATTGTATCTATTTTAATGCGAAATAAATACTTACATAAATGATATAGTAAGAAAATGGATAAGCTGCATGTCATTTATGAAGTGCTGTGTATGTAGCTGCTAACGTAGGACTTTTAAAAAGAAAGGGTTTTGTAAATACTGAATTTTTGATGGCACAGTATATTCTACTTTATGTACTCTAAATTAATCGAGTTAACCAAGATTTAACTAGAATATTTATTGTGCGACCTTTTAAGTTAGTCAAGTTAACTAAGAATAACTCATTCAAGCGACCAGGAAAAGTTCTTTTCTCTTACCTACCTGGAAGAAGGTAGGACTAAAAAGAAAATTTTATAACAACCGTCAGAATATATTGTACAGACATAACCATCCATGAATCAACAGAATATAGGATCATTTACTCCATCTATTGGCTCGCAATGTCAATAGTCAATTTACAAACCACATCTCTGAACTTGCTCTGACATTTATCAATGTCTACCCACATCGCTGTTTACATTAATCTATACCTAATATGATTTGATATTTAATTTATTTAAGAATTTAGTACATTTTAAAATAATATTTTTTCAATGTCTAGCTTTAATTACTTTTAATATAAGTCTCTTTGCATTTCTCTTTAAGAAATTCTATCCTTAATCATGACTCTTTCAACGCCTATCTTTCCTTCTAAAATTAATCTCTTTATTGTAACCCATTTAGTGCACTTTGCCCATATTGGATTGGCCCTGTTATGAAATTTAAGCACCATGAAGTGTTCAGGCGATTAGACAACTATTTCTTTAGACTTAATTAAATGTTCATTCCCTAAGAATGTAAGGCTTAACTTAAAAATCCTTGAGATTATTTTTTATATTCACTGACTTTAGTTTTAATTAAGTTTTACTACAAAAGAAACAATTCAAACCGGTGGTCCTTGGTTCTGGTTCACGGAAATTTTCTGCCAATCCTTGAGAAATTAAGTAAATTAAAAGTTAGCAGTTAATTAGCAGGCTAAATTTAATCTCGGTTTTGTTTTTGGAAAATACTTATCAATTTTTTAAGAGATTAAATTACAAAAAAAAAAAATATATATATACTTTTGAAACTACATAATGAAAAAAAGTGAAGTTTAGACTGAAGGCCCTTACTTTGATAAACCCAATGGCCGTGACGTTTCCCTTTCGCTGCATTTTTTTTTAATTTTACGTTTTTATTTCAGTGTTGAAAGTGCGCCGGACCATAACATAATTCCTCGAGGGTCAAAAGGTTGAAAACCACTGCCTTAAATGATTTTGTATTTTTGTCAGCACACTGGGCTGAAGTAACTCCTTAGCAGGAGTCTAAAGTCAAAAACTAGGTTAAATGATAGAACCTGCTTTACCTTTTGACTAACAGCCGTACAAACTAGGTGAATACCATGATAAAGTGGTTCTAAAACAAAAAAAAATCAGTTGTACATAAACAGGTCCCCGAACAAATGAAATTAATTTTCGTTATTGAAAAATAAACTTAAGTATCTGCAAATAAATGATAGCTTAAGGTATTCATTAAAGGGGAAAACCTAGTGAAACAACAGAATTGTTGATCTTAGGAACTCAGGCAACCTGTTTTTGCACCTGTCGACTGAACTATCTACCTCAGTCAAGTAATTAAATACGACTAAATTCTTTAAGCTTGTCTCCAAGGGTTTTTTTAATTTCTGCTTTAACTTTTCTTCTTGCAGTTTAGTCAGTTTTCTTAGCAGAAGTAAATAAAAAAAAATCTAATCACAGTAACAGAAATTTAATTAAAGCGGAACCTTTTTCTCTTTTTCTTTCTTTAATTCATTTAGAAATTTACAATTTGTGAATTTAAGAATATAATAAGTGATTTAGTGAGCAGTGGAATCTATTAGATCTGAGTATCAAGAGCATTGGTTGAGGGGAGAGAAATTACCCATGGATTTCACTCACCCATAAGATCTCGAAGAAGATTTAGAGACTATGTCGCTTTAGTCGGCGTGGAGGATTGTCAGGAATGGTAGCAGAGACGAGAGACTGCACGAAAGGATCAGGATATTTTGTCTGTTTAGCTGAGCCACAGAGTTCTAGTCCATAGGTGCACATAGGTTTGATTATAGAGTTTATATTAGTCTAGATCTTTGTCCAAGTAATCAAGTGAATCTAATAATGAAATAGTTTTATTTTAATTAAAAGTACAAAAATGCAGCCACTCACTGAAACTTATTTAACAGCAGGAATGGAACATGTTAACTCCGTGAGGATATTCAATGAAATTAAACAAAACATTTTAATGGAGAAGATGAATCAGAATTTCAGCTGTAAAAAATAGAATAGGTACAGTGGCTTAATCTTGGCCATGATCTTCCTTTGTATTTTTTCTGAAAATCTCTTCTTTATTGGATGACCTAAACAAATGGGTGGCTAAACAGAAGACAAAAATTCTAATGATTTTTCAATATTTTTTTTTTTTAAAAAAAAGGTCTACTACCCTACGAGGGCACATCCAAAAAACTTTAGCCCGAAGGGTTTATATTTTTTTAACAGAGAGACGTCATTTAGATACCTCCAAGAATTAGTATCTTCTCATGGATCTGGCCTTGCTGTTTCAACAAGTCGGATGTAAGTCCTTAAAATCGTCATAACTTCGATCATTTTAGTCTTGATCCCCTCCTTGCTCAGCTCACATACATCTGGCAAATCTCTTAATATGATGAAATCATCCATTAAGCTCATTACTTTTTCCCCAAGACACAATTGTGGCTATCAGTTATAAGAGGAAAATAAAATGAAACCTCAAGTGACAGTGGAGTCTGCAATGTTGATTGCTCTGATCTGATACACAACAGGGAAAAGCGAAGTCTTTATTTAGGAGATTGAGGAGAAAGAAGTGTTTATGTCAAAAGAGCGTTAACGATAAGAAGAACAGGTGGACAAGGGGGGCCACCTAATTTAGACAGAAGAACTCTTCAAGGTTACATACATTATGTCAACCTCCCGTTGGTAGGAGGTAACAAGCTTTAATATCTAGCTTTAAAAAACACGTTGCATTCTATCGTTTTTTATTTTATTTTATTAAAACTGTCCGGCAGGACAGTTGAATAAGGGTTGTTTTTTATTTTAGAAGTAACCTATTTATTTTTCTGGAAACTACATTACTGGCTCCTAATAATTGAATCATTTTTGGCGACCTCTACTTTGACAGAAGCTGATTACTAGATAAACTTTAGAAAATCTTATATTTACGGAATCTGTGATGGATCCCTTATTTCAAGGGTCCAATATCTGCTGTTTTAATGCAATCATCTGCCCTCTACAGAAATCAGCTTATAAAAAAGAAAAAAGAGAATTTTTATGCCAACTTCCATGCTTACAATTACTAAAGCTACTAGAAGTTCAACGCGATACGAAAGATATCAACACACTGATTGTCAAGAAGTAGAAATATAATTAAAAAATTATCTCGTTACTTCTAATGAGTGTTCTAGATGAGCTCAGACCTTGCGCAGCACCTTCAAAGAGATCAATCAACTCTTTGATGATTAACATTTATTGCAAGAGACCCCGGTTCCAATTGCTCCATTTGATGTACCATCAACCTAATCAACATAATCTCTGGAGGATAAAAAATTAAAATATGTTTTAAAAAAAAGAAAGAAAAGGCCTTCAAAGACCCTTTACTTAAAAATAATTATTCATTTTTCCCTTATTACCAACTAACCATCCATTAGCAGTAGTTTATGTAAATAGCGGTATATAGTAGAATGATGAATGTGTGAAGCGAATGTATTTGTAGGTAAGAATGGAGAGTGAGTGATATTCTAGTGATAAGCACCTAGACGATGCTGGCTGTATGGCGGAAGCCAATGCCAAAAAAAGAAAACAAAAAAAAAAAACTAACAGTAATTCTTAATTCATGAAAATATAATAGAAAAACATTCTAAATTTTTTGAGGCCATCCCTTGAATATTCTACAAATTTTGGATTATCATTTTATAGCTAATTTTATTATTTCTAACTTCATATTGCTGATCCTAGATTTGATTAATTTCGCAAAATTTCAGAAGAAGAAAATTCAGTTTTTCTCATTTATTCAATTAAAATTTTCGTTACTTTTCAAATACAAGTGTGTATTTCATAATTTTTGGTTAGAACTATTACACACTATGATTTAGATGACAGTAATTAATTTTTATTCGAGCGTGTGTGTGATTCTGATGAGTTGCTGAAATTTTGACCAGTTCACAGATACTTTAAGCTATACTGAAAATGAGACCGTTTAATAATCAAAACTGAACCAACGAAATAGCGAAATGGTTAACTACTATATGCTTAGGATTGAAGACTAAAAGTTTCAATAGTCTGAATTTCCCGTTACATTGAAGTCTTAAATATTTTGATGTTTCTTACACAAATAATTAGACTTTTTCAAATATAAATATTTAGGAACTCATAACATTTGTTTGTCTGGATTTGATATAAATTGTAAATAAGTTTGTTAAGCGCTTAAATCTGTTTCGTGAATTCAAGAGAGATATTTTCTTGAACAATAAGCTTTATATTAATAATCAATAATTGAATGCAATTAAACTGTGAGGATTACATTAGTTTGCTTTGCGAGCAGGTAAATCCTAGCAATGAGCGAAGAGTTGAGGATTACTCTCGGGTAAGGAAGCTGAGCGACAGTTCAATAGTGCAATCAAAGAACAATCGCAGAGCAGTTCTCAATTAACAAGACCGTCTTAATTAGTAAAACTAAAATACGAGTCATTCAAACATTGTGGGCAAACTACGGCTGAACTGTCAACATAAATATGGAGCAGTCAACAAACCATAAGGTGGTTTGTAAGGTCTAACACACTTATGAACTTAATATATATTGACTCTCACATTCATATTCTAACTTAATTATGATGGTTTCTTAACTTCTAAGAGCCCTAATTTTAAGTAAAATGTTAGCAAAATAGAAATAAAATCTGGCAAATGTTCTTTTTAAACTTTTAAATAATAATTTTCATATTTTTTGACAAAATTAAGGGCCAATATTTAATGATAGTTTAAAGCCAAGAGTGGCCTTAATCTAGATCTTTAAAATCGATACATTATACATATTTTTTTAAATTTCTATTCTTTCATTCCGAGTTATAATCTTTGGTATTTAAACGTTTAAACAAATGTTTTCTCCAATACACAGAGGATATTTTTGATAACCATACCTGAAATAAGTTTCGAGCTACTGCGATTTTTAGAACTTATTATATTCTTACACAAGATAGCAAACACTCACACTTTTCCAAACATGTAATCGAACAGTGAAACCATTTTTTTTTCCGAAGTTTGAAAATACGGCCAAATCATTTTACAATTTATTTCTTATAACTTTTCTAAATTACCAATGTTTCTTTGAAAAAAATAAAATAAATAATAATAATACCTACGAAGATGATAATCTTAAGCGAAAAAGTGAAGTGATTCAACTGCACAAAATGGTAACCCAAGAGAATAATTATTCAGTTTCTTCGCAGCCCATAAGGACTTACAAGGGCCTAACTTTCTCCAACACATAAAGGGCCCAAGTGAATAAATTAAATATTTTTCCCTTCACTACAAGTCCCTTGAGCACTTCTGGAGAAACGTCTCAACCTCCAAGCTTCGCAAATAAAAAAAAAACATTGCCTCAGCTAAACATCGACTGAACCTTCGTTCTGACTTTACCCCTTGGCAAGATAAACAACGGTAATATAAGGATCGGCTGATTTCTTGTGGCAACAAATTCATGTTAATTATGAAGTCAAGTATTCAAGAATTTTACTGAAGATACCAAGAGATCCAACCAGTTAGAAGAAATCACTGGAAATCGCAAGTAATCTTCGTTTTTAAATCTCATCAACACAATCAATGTCTTACTTTATTTTAAAAATAAGCCAAGTTGATATTAGTTATTTTGTTAGGCGTTTTGCAGCCAACTGTTATTTGTAGGGCAACGAAATATGTTAATTAGTGTGCCAGTCGGAATGAAATCCTCCTAATAGAACATACTGTGATCCGAAGTGAATCATAGATAAACTATACACAATAATATTGAGAGTGGGTTCATCAGTGACGTTTGTTTCACGTCGGATCATGGTTATTTGCTGCTTTCTTATTATTTATAGAAAACCTGGAACTGAATCTTCGTGAAAAGTGAAAGAGAAATCATTAGTGATCTTAAAATGACAAGGGTTCCAACAAAAAGTGCGAATTTTGGCCCACCTTCAGAGATTTAAAACATGTAATTTGTTTAAAAGTTTTGACTTCCTTCCAAATTCTCTGTAGGAAACTCTGAAGACGATAGGAAATCCTAAACTATTCAGAATTGAAAGAAATAGTACGAAAAGAAGGAAAAATTAAGAATGATCTAAAGGCTTGCAGATCTAACCAAAGAGATTATTTGGACGAGACTGTGTCGCTTTCACAAGAGCTCGTAGAATAAATTTACTAAAAGCATTCAACTCTAATAAAACTCAAGTTTATTTAATTGATTGAGTTTTAATTAAATAAATAGAATAGGGTTTTATAATAAATATTTACGCAAGTAAAATGTTGTAACAAAAGCAGCAATTGAAAGAAAATTCGCGGATCAAGTGTTTAATAAACAATTTAAAAGCTTAAATTAATTGATTAAAAGCTTACTGTTTCAAATAAAATAAGAAATTGAAATGATAATTCGTTAGATTATCTTCCGAAAGTAGGGTTTCATTTAGAAACCATCAATCACCTTTTCCTTCCACCCTTCTGAATTGACTAGATCACAGTGAATCCATTTAAATTCATTTTAATTTACCGTAAGTTCCTGAAGGTGCTTATATTGACCAGTGTAGTGTGGTCAGGATAGAAGGGCGCTACAGGTCACAGGTAAATTGATTTTCCAAGAGGGTAGCGGTAAGGTGGTCTTCTGCAACAGGAGTGGTAGCTACTGCCTTTGCACGAAGGACTCACCCGCACTAGCAATGTCTCCTTCAACATTATAACCAAAGTGAAGCATAGCAGCTTTCGATTATTTATAACTACTTTTCTGTCTCTCTACTTTCATTCAGTAAATCTACATGACTAGTTAAAAAAGAAAAGAAAAAGGATTTGAGAAAAATGAATAGGCAATCTGTGGGCTCTAAACAATGTAAACACGCCTCACATTGTGGGCGTTTACATCTTCCAAACCAGAGGACAGCTTAAATTTTTATTGAGCGTATAGAGGAAAGAAGCAAGCAGTACAAAAATGAAACATAAGATGGCTAAGGAAATAATTGATACTAATTATTAATAGTAATAATAATTATTACTAAGTAAAGACAAAAGACAGCAGTACACAGCTCACGGTCAACCACGGTTCGGTAAAGTATTCGTATTTGACAAATATTATTTAGTTCTATGCTTTCCCCATAGTAGAGAGTCCGTTTAACCCAGGGTGCACAATCTTTTAAGTCAGAGGGATCAAGATTTGCCGATGTGTTAATGAAGTGCCTCATTACCACGTTCTCCAATGTCGTTTATTTATAGATCTTTCATTTCTTAATCAAATTATAGATAATGAAATAATTTACTAAATACCTTAAAGATTAATTGTTGAAAAAGGTTTTATTGTAATAAGTAAATAGTATTTTTTTAAAAAAGCATTTAGTAGGCCGGTATGAAATCAATATGGAAAGAATCTGTCTATAAACACTCTCATTTTTCATACATCGTTATTTCATTTCTCTCAGTAATTTTAAGTTTAATTAATTAATTAACCGAATTAATTTCCTTAAAACTAAAATTAATTATCACTTAAAAGTAGTTTGTGGGAGATGTAGTTCAATTACACTTAAAAGTTTCTGGCTAATGAATGGAACTAACTGTCATCAACAAACATTTCGGTCTACTTCTCTTTTCGCAATCTCCTCACTTATTTATACTATTTTTTTTTTTTTTGTAATTTTGCACCCTCTAAAGGTGACAATAGACTACTCACTGCCACTGTCGTCGCAAGAGATCATGTACATATGCAAAATTTTCTTACAGCATAAAGCCTTAAAACTTAAGGCAAAAAACAGCAAAAAAGGCAGCTTTGAAACTCCTCAAAATGTGACAGTAAATCATAAGATTAAAATTTTATTTCCACACACTTAAATAAAAAGGTTTTTTAAAAGTTTTCTGCATCAGGCCTTTGTTATTTACTGACTTTGTGATCTAAAAACCAATAAAACAAAAAATACTTTTTGAAATTCTATTAAAATGTTTTTGGAGTCAAAGAGGCTAACAGAATGGTTGTAAAAATCAACATTAAAACTTGCGTAAACTATACTGACAGAACATTTTTGTTTACTTTTCTCTAAAGCCAAATAATGAATTATTCAAATAGGAAAGTGAGTTTTTCTCCTTACTCTTTAATTTTTTATTTGTAGCTTACATTGATGCAAAAGAAAAGAAGATTCTAAAAAGTTCCTATTCACAAAATAATCGTACAAGTAGGATTAGCTGCAAATAAAAAAAAAGTATCTTTTCATATTACTCTTAAAGTGAATGAAAGGGGTTTTTAACTTGTTTATAATTCAGTATAATGCTGTACAAAAAGGGAATTACTCACTTTATTAGTGATGCAATAACTCACGCTTATTATTTTACCATTATATCTAGTGTCATTAAAAAAAAATATATATATATAATCGACGATTTTAAATTAAATTTTGTATTACTGACTTTTTAATGTCTCTAAAAAAAAAATAACACTCAGTTTCACACTGCTCAGAGACATTATCGTACACCAAATATTATTATGAGCACAACTGCTAAGCTGAAAATTATTAATCCAAAGATTTGAAACTGATAATTTGACAAGTCTGGGAAAAAATTATTTTAAGAGACTGGCGAAGAAACAGTGAATGAGAGGGGTTAGTTTTGTCCACAAAAGTCCAAGCATATTCACCCATGTTTTCTAAACCCTAATCCCCTCGCTGATCATGATTGTTGCTGCGCCCTAAACTAAAAATATTTCATCAAATAAAAGTGTTAAATCAAGTCATATTATTGTTCTCTGCAGATTTTTTTTTAAAAATATTTTTATTTTGTTGTTTTGTTAGATAATAAAACAAGGAGTTACGAGGTACTTACCCCAAAATAAACTGCAACACACCCCAAAAGACTGTTCTGAAATAAAAAATATATCATATTTTAATTAATCGATTAATACTAAAAATCTTAAGTTGATTAATAATAAAAAAAGTTTATATGAGTAATAAAAAATATTTGTGTGATAAGAGTAAATGAAACTTTGTACGTAAACAAAGCATTGTGTGGTATTAAGATTTGAGGCAAGATAATAACGAAGTAATTTTCTGGCAACAGCCACGATCCTGATAGAGGATGTGTTCAAGGATTTCTACATTTATGCTCCCCACTTTCCTTGTGTTATTTTCTTACAATGTACCAAGATAATGTAAAAGATAGATTTTTTTATTTAGTCTGCATACATAATAATATAATGTAATTGGCATGTCATTTATAATTTTAAACCAAATTACATGACTGTTAATAAACGAGCATTAGACAATTATAATAACAAATAATAGAGTTACTTCATTTCTAAGCTTACTTGTTTACTTGAAAGTCCTGTTCCATGGATTAATTTGGAATATATTAAGAATTTTCTTATATTTCATGTGTTCCTCATGCCTTATTCTTTTTGTATCTTGTAGAATGTCCTCGCTGACTTAATACTAGGTTTTAAAGTAGATTTAATCTTCTTAATGTTGAGTTGAGATTACGTTTACATGATAATACCATGATAATACAGGCCTTTAGTTTTCTCAATTCCTTTTTGACATCAATGTTCAAACGACTAATTCTCTTTTTTAATAATAATAACAAGAAAAATTGAGGCATTAGATCTTCCACCCCTAACTCATGCCATAAGCCATTCAAATAGGTTTGGTATAATCCAGATAAGTCAGACTCACTGTATCACTGATGGTACTTTTACTTTCAACTTCTTCAGTATATGTACAATATTGACAGACGGTTACTCAGTTGCTCAATATGTTCTTTCCATGTGAGTGAATATACAATCTATTTCTATTCCCAGAAATAATATTGCTTCTTCTTTTACATTTTTACTCTTGCTGAACAAAATAGAAATTTTGTATTAAAGTCGGTAGATAATATGGTGGAATCAACCATGTTACTAGCATTACATGAACTTGAAATTTAGGGATTTATCTTCGGTATTGCAGAGTGTACAACCTGTTCATAAATATTTCCTGCCTTCCTTTATTTTTTCACTTTACTAGATAATGCTAAAAATATTTATGGTCCCTATTCCATTGCAGTTTTCATCTAAGGTTAAAAACCAAGTTTTAAAATTTGTATCATGTTTCGTTAGCTTCGGTAATTAATGACAGCAATTATGAAATGCCCCATTAATAAAAAGGATCTTGACCAGAGTAAAAATATCAGTGTTGGAAATCAGTCATCAATCACTTGTCCATTTGGGTGCAAATATAAAATCTACCAGTTGAGTGACATATCCGCCCTTTTCCTTTGAGAATATCACTGTGTGACTGTGGCAGTTACTGGTGGATCAAAAATCATCCAGGGTCAGTAAACTCTCTTATTAAAAGTTCAATTACACGATTGTATTTCCTATTTTTCTTAAACTCAAACGGATTTTAAGAAAATTATGGTAAAATTGTAGCTCAGTTCTTCCGTACTCTTTATTCTTTAGTCCGTTTTTAAAATCTTTTTTTTTAAAAAAAAGGTTCTTATATTTCATTTTCTGTTTTTAAATTATTGTTTATTTTATTATTAACAGTTAATTTTTTTTACCTGCTGGTAAGGAAAAAAATAATGTTTATTCTAAAATTACCTGAGTGGATTTTACACATTTGTGAAATTTGTTGAAAATACTTCACACCTAACTTAGTTTATACGCCTTTTTAAGAGTACTTGATAAAATTAAGTAGAATTATAAATGTTTTTGAGGCTTGAAAAGCGTTTAAGCTACTACCTCTCTGATCGTAATCAAGAGAAGTAATGGAATGTGTCAACAGTAACTTTTTTTTATTCACTATCTTAACATGAATGTGACCTTTGCAGGTTTTCTGGAGCCATTGTTTCCAAATCTTTTAAAAATAATTGTTTCTCAAAAAAATGTTTCAAATAACATTGCAGCAAGATGCAAAATATATATTTTTTTAAAGAAACGATTTACAAAACTCCATCCTGATTTGTTTCAGTTGGAAAACAGAGAGCTAACAAAATTCCAATACTGTTTATTGCATGAATAACATTTTTCATTATAAACATCAACCAAAATATTGATTATGTAAGTGCTTCTTCGTTGCAAGGCAACCCGGATCATATGTAAAAAAAAAAAACTATAATTATTTCTCTCAGTCGCCCGAAGAAGACTTCTCTTTGCAGTCTTTAGACAGTGTTTTTACGTTAGGGACAACACTGTCCACCCATTTCAGAGACTCACAGGAGAATAAGGACGAGAATACGACCCGGAATCTTTACATGTGAATTTGTTGCGTCAGTAAGGTTTTCAGGACTTACACTTCTATTTTATCTCTGTTCTCCCTCAGAAGCAATAATATTTACTTTTTAAATTTACAGATTTTTCTTGTGGAGAAGAATACACAATTCAGTAAAGTTTAAGAATGAGTAAATAGAAGTTTAAGTTAAATTTCTAATAAGCATTTTTTAAAACAGTTACTTATTCAGTAATGTAAACTTAGCAATTTAGTTTGAAAATCTAGATAAGAATGTGGTAGGTTATATATTACTTCTGGGTCATAAACTGAGTTTGTCCGCTTCACAAAGTTGGCTTTATTAAACTCCAAAGTTGTCAAAGAGTAATACGCATAGCTTAGATTTATCTTTCATAAGAACTGGGAAGTCACTTGGTTACTGTGAACACAATCCTCTTCCTGCCTTATCTTGTGTGTGACAGTCTTGGCTGGGCTAGAGTCATCCAGTCATATCTCTTCTAAAGTTTCTAGGCTTAAAGAAAGTAAAACAAAATATAAAAATATAGTAAGAGAAGTTTTGTATACAATACAAACTTTTGTTTTGAGAGAGAGAAAACTAAGAAATGCCAACTTTTTTCTTTTGCTGTTTTCTTACATCAACCCGTCAAATCATAACTCTACACATCAGTGGGCTATTTAATCTTTTTCCACATTTTATTTTCTCTTACTGCACTTTATACTTACTTACTAGAGTAAGATGAACTACTGCATTCGTTCAAGTTAACCATGTCCACTTTGGGATCACCAGAGTCCAACAAAATAATAATAATAATAATGGTTTTTAGAAAGCGGTTGTGTGTTTATTTCCTGAGCCTATAACTGAAAATTACCGTTCAATATTCCGCAACTGACATTTAATGATCCAATTATTAAACCTGGGAGGTTGTGGTCATAATTCCCCTCAATGACCAGTCTTTCTGGGGAATGATGTGGAGTCGGTAATGATCCGTTTTTATTAAGATTTTTCCTGTGACAGACCTGGTTGTTTTCCCAAACGTTGAGTCTAGTTTCCGTTTGATCCTATGCATCTTCTTCTTCAAACTGTCTAGACGGTTTCGCTTTTGCGATTAAATTCCCTTCATTATTTGATCCAAAAAATGTTGTGATATTGTGTTTCTGATTTAAAGATTTTCCTATTTTATGTCTCTTTTCAATTTTTTCCTCTTTTTTCTCTTGAGCAGACGATCTTTTGGGCGACTCTGGAGAAAGTCTGCGTTTATTTTTATATTTCATTTCTCTATCTTCTCTTATTACTATTTTATCTGAATTTTATGAATTTTATTTGTATTTTATATCTGATTTTGTGTTTTTTGAAGGAATTAATAAAGGCTTTATTTATTTATTTATTTATTTATTTATTCCGCAACTGGAAGAACCATTTTAATGAAAGCATTTTTATTTTACTTTCTGACATTTTCTCGGAAATGGCTCATGCAATTTTCTCAAAAATTTGGATTTTATTTTACTTATTCATTTGTATTTAAATTTGTCAATAATATTATTAATCTTACGCTATTATTATTTTACCCTGGCCTCAAAGCATTGTACTTATTCTACCATCTAGCTACTCGTTAAATATTTCCTGTGTTTATGAACAACAATAACGTGCAAAAAAAATCATTCAAATAACAAGTTAAAGAACTTAGCTAAACGAAAATATAAATAAAACTTAAACGATAAAGTGGATATACAATTAAAAATGCAATGATCAGGATGTTGTAAACACAATTTAGTAAATCAGTTTGGAATAAAGTTGGTATCCTGAATGGGCAGTAAGTATTGAACTACACCCACCAGCAGCAGACTACCACGTGCTGTTCCATTTTTCCAATAATTGACGGAACAGATTTACTAGAAAGGAAAAAAGTTGCATATAGATTTTACAAAACATATCATTATTATTATACTGATACACATTTAAATTACGCGTTAGCTGAACAAAGTAATTTTAATATTTATTTATAGGTCTGCAAGTCCTTCTTACTTCTTTCTTTTCTGCAGCAGACAGTGAGCATTTCTTAAGAGAAAATGTTACACTGCTCATTCATTTTACTGTTGGAACATAATTGGTTGATATTCTGGTTCAAAGTATTCATTATTAAAAACAGAAATTTAAGCGCCACAACCAGAGCCGGTATCAGCACCCGAAATCTCAATCTTTCCAGTCAAATTAGACGAGAATTATTTATTTTTTAATTAATTATGCAATCGTGACTACAAATTCAGAGAACACTATTTGCACAATCTACCTGTCGCTTAGTTATCAATACTATAAATAAGAAATCTTAATATTTCCAATCAAACAAGACCAGCATTACTTATTTTTCTATTAATTTTAAAATGCTAATTCCATATCCTAGGCTACCCTGTCTGAAAAATCCTCGGCTAGCGTTAGTTTAAAACTGGAGAATTACTCATATTACCATTAGGGTAGCCTAAATTTTGAGTTACGATTGCAAAATTAATGAATTCCCGTCTAGTTTGACGGGAATTCTGAGATTTCTGCTTCAATTTATTAATTACTAAGTCAAAAGTGGATTGTGCAGTCAGGGTGGCCCTAATTTGGACTTGCTTTGTCTTAGTTATTATTTCACTGAAGAGGAAATCTTTTTTTGTTTTTTTTTAAATTTCATAAGAATTACTTATTTTTCCAATTATTTTGCAATGGTATTCGATATTCTGCCATGAATTGGATTGTACAAATAGAGTACTCCGAATTTGAAGTTACCAGTGCAAAATAATTGGAAAAACAAGGAATTGCCGTCTAGTTTGACTGGAAATTCTGAGATTTCTGCTTCAATGTATTAATACTACTCGTAACTCAGAGATGAATTGTACACACAGGGTAGCCTGAATTTTGAGCTGCAATTGCAAAATTGATGGAAAAGGAGTTCTCAATTAGTTTGTACAAAAACATTAGTATTTCTGCTTCGGTGTATTAATAATTAAGCCAGAGGTAGAACATATACACAGCAAGGCCAACGTCAGCACCGGCTTTCAAACAGCAATCTTTTTGAAAATAACTTTTTTCTTATTACTTTAAAAATCTTCTCTCATTTAGTTTAAACTATTTCATTAATTATTGTTTTGCACGTTGCTGTGAATTGTGAAATTAAAACAACTTGTTTTTTTAATCGTTCGCTCATTCGCAGGAAAGTGAATGTCGGAGAGAGCAAAAGTGTTTACACCCTTCTCAAAGTCCATAATTTTCTTCTAAATAACGCAAATAAGCTTTCAAGGCTTAATAATAAAAGATAAGTGTTGTTTGCTAATCAGAACCAACTGCTTGTCTTTCTAAAATTCTAGACAACTTCAGCTTTAAAAACAAGATCGTAAATTATGGGATTATAAAGTAATAAACAAGAATTATGGTCTCTTAAGTTTTCATAGTCTATCTTACATTTTATGCTTGTTGTACATGCTTAAAAGACTGTAACTGTAAACACCTCATATTTTTTGTTTTTGTAATGTATGTTTTTATGATGATTATTACAGAGTTACTAGAGATAATCACTTTTAAGTTTAAAAAGTGAATGTGGAAAACGCTTTTACACCAACTGAATATTCATCGAGCAATTGATGCGATGTGTAATTTGTTTGACGCTACATTTGAGTACAATTAGTGGTCTGTCCTTGATTTGATTAATTATAAAATGTATGTAATTTACAATTCCAATATTGATGAAGCCAATTAACCTATTTGAACAAATATAAGATGGAAAGTGGAACAACACCCTGAATAGTATTTGATGTTATGATCTTCCAGTATTTTGATTCTTTTACTTCTGCTTGAATCTTGATAATCTGGATTGGGGCAGGGATCTAGCCCAAGAAATTTTTTAATTTTTTGCACAGATATTTAATTAAAATATCATGTTACCTTGTTACTTTTTACTATTCAGGGTGTTGTTCCACTTTCCATCTTATATTTGTTCAAATAGGTTAATTGGCTTCATCAATATTGGAATTGTAAATTACATACATTTTATAATTAATCAAATCAAGGACAGACCACTAATTGTACTCAAATGTAGCGTCAAACAAATTACACATCACATCAATTGCTCGATGAATATTCAGTTGGTGTAAAAGCGTTTTCCACATTCACTTTTTAATAATAGGTAATATTAATTCTAGTCATACTAAGCAGAAGTAAATAATGCAGAAACATTAATTAAAAGCATTAAATATAAAGATTTTAGTTAAAGATTCATACATATATTTAATTTTTATGCGAGGGTCGTTTGAAAAGTCCGTGCAAAGTCAGAGAGATAGCACCACTGGCGCGTATCGAGGTTATGTTTAGTTAGTAGCATCTCTTGGAAGAACACACACCATGTTTCAGCCAGATCGGTCTATTTCTTTGTGTTTGGCATTCGTTTGAATCGAGGAAGTCGAGTGATTTTCAAAAAATGGACGAAAAAGAATTTCGTGTGTTGATTAAACACTACTTTATGAAAGGCAAAACGCCTGAGGAGACTAAAGAGAAGCTTGATAAACATTATGGTGACTCTGCACCTTCGATTAGAACAGTTTATAAGTGGTTTCAAAATTTTCGGAGTGGCCATATGGGCACAAGTGACGCTGAATGTTCTGGACGCCCTGTTGAGGTTACTACTCCAGAAATCATTGATAAAATCCATGATATGGTGATGGATGACAGAAGAGTGAAGGTGCGTGAGATTGCTAGTGCTGTGGGCATCTCGAATGAACGGGTACATAATATTTTGCATCAACATTTGGACATGACAAAGCTATCCGCAAGATGGGTGCCGCGATTGCTCACGCTTGACCAAAAACAAAATCGTGTGAAGTGTTGCAAGGACGGTTTGCAGCTGTTCCAGAAGAATCCGCAGGACTTTAAGCGTCGTTTCGTCACTGTGGATGAAACATGGATACATCACTACACTCCTGAGACCAAAGAACAATCTAAACAATGGGTTACCAAGGGGGAATCTGCGCCAAAAAAGGCGAAGACCGTTCCTTCGGCTGGAAAGATTATGGCGACTGTCTTTTGGGATTTGCAAGGAATAATCCTCATCGACTATCTGGAAAAGGGTAAAACTATTACAGGTGCATATTATTCATCGTTATTGGACCGTTTGAAAACCGAGCTGCAAGAAAAACGCCCACGATTAGCTCACAAAAAAGTCCTTTTCCATCACGACAACGCACCAGCTCACACCTCAGCAGTTGTGGTCGCAAAATTAATGGAAATAGGGTTCCAACTCGTTTCACATCCCCCCTATTCTCCAGACTTAGCTCCCTCGGACTACTATTTGTTCCCCAATATGAAGAAATGGCTGGCGGGAAAAAGATTTTATTCAAACGAGGAGGTGATTGCAGAAACGAATGGCTATTTTTCAGAGCTTGGACAAATCCTATTATTCGGAAGGGATCAACAAACTAGAGCAGCGTTGGACGAAGTGTATAAGCCTAAAAGGAGACTATGTTGAAAAATAAAAAAGGTTTACCCCCAAAAATTAAGTAGTTTTTATTTTTGCACGGACTTTTCAATCGACCCTCGTACATATGTTATATGTATATTATGACTCTCCAGTAGGGCAGTATGTGTACAGTTGGTCGACAAAAATATACAAATATCATACTAATTAAATGCACCTAACGCCAATTTTGTCTATAAAAGATAAAATCCCTAAATTTTCTGTAAAAGAGCAATTTTTTAGCCACAAGACCATGAGGGCAGAAGATAAGCCAACATTTGAGAAATCATTGACCACTTAAATTGTATCGTTTGAGGCTTACAGATTTTAATGTTATTTACTTTTTCTGTTGTTAACAAATACAATCAATTCCTCAAAGTATTTTTACTAAGAAATATGCTTCTACAGCCGCGCACGCTTTTAGTTTAGGAGACATTAGTCTAAGCACCAAAAGATATATGATGAACCTTGAAAGTGATTTCCGAAACAGCATTCCAGACAGATGAAAAGTGTTCTGAGAACTACCAAAGTAGTCTGTTTGAAATACTTACGACTCTAAGTCCAGGAAAGGATTGATATTAATGTCTTAAGCCTGAGGTTCATATACTCATTTTGGGTGTGGCTAAGCAATTATATCACTGCCTTCGTTGCGGAGATCTGGTTTACGAAGGTTGGAACAAATAATACAAGAGTCCGCACCCTACTGGGTTGCATGCCTATTTTAGATTACATTCCTTAGTGGTATGTCCAAAAAGCCACAAGAACCCAAAAGGACAATTAGTTTTGTCACTTGTTCGAGTTCTGTGTTGCATACCTGGGGAAGAGACACAAATAGCCTCCACATCTTTCAATAAAGAGCGAATTTTCGCTAAAACTGATTGTCTACCATTAGATGTTAAAGTAAAATGAACAGCAAATGAGGTTCACAGGTTCACATTCTAAGCACATATTACAGGCCTGTTACTTTTATCTGATATGATGGCAATCCTTTTATTTTTATAATAAAAAAAATACAAAATTTATAATAGTAGGAAATTGCAAGGCTTATAGCCGTCTGCAGGAGTTACCTCTTAGATCAAGAAAAATAATAAATAAATAAATAAAGAACATGAATCAGAAGAAGATGAGGGTTGAAGTTTATACGTATCTTTCCAGGCACTTCTGGCAAAAATTATTGGTGGAAGATAATCAGACGTGGACAGCAAATTAACAATATAATGGCCAGAAAGACTAGAACTAATTCGGATATTTTGATACATTTTACCCTAAAAATCAATTTTTGAAATGTTTTATTGAGATGCATCGTAAGGTTATTCACTAAACTGCGTAACTTTTGCTAAACTGAATTCTGTTGGAACCTCACTGCGACATCATCACAGTTTGGACGGAGTAGATGTAGGTTAATAGATTTTGAAGCTTCAGAATGGTTTGGAGAGCTGTTTATAAAACAATTCTGACAATGGGTTCTCCTTAATTGACCGATGATCATTTAAAGAAGTTTACCTTTAAAAAAGGAAAAGAAAAAAGAACATTTAAAACTATCCTATTATTATTTTCTCTAATAAAGTACCAAGGTAAAATACGAAATAATTTATGATAAGTAAGAAATATTGAATGAGCAAAATTATAAGGTCAACAACACTTGTCCGGTCCATTAACTGTGGAAGAGTGTTAGCGGCTTTTAGAGTTAGCGAATATGAAAGTGGTGCCAAGTTTCTTATCTACAACAGTTTCCAAAGTTATGTCCTGGACGCGATTACTAAATTACTCTAAGTACGTATTGTATGTACAAACACTAAAAATATTTTTGTAGAAACTAACTTAAGTGTGGCTGCGAAAATCGAATAAAATATTTTGGAATTAATTACAATATTCTCCTGAGTGTAAATTGATGTCTACTTTTTGGTAATAAAACAAAAAACATTATTATTGGTATCTCTCTAAATCTTAAGCCTTCGCTCTGTTTCTCAGAGTCTGTTTTCTGTGCAATATGCATCGGTTCAACCATGATTTGACATAGCAATTCTGCAATTACAAATTTTAATAAAATCAGTTATCTACAAGTATAAATGTAATCTATAAAATATTTGTATTCATGAACCTATTTTCATTCAAAAAGATGAAGAACAAATATCTGATATATTAGTAATATCTTAATTTTTTTCTCGTTTTCGGAATAAAATCTTATCTGGGAGAGTTATTTCATATCTACAAAATCACTTAGTACTTAAAGTGCTCGGATCTCTGTTTACCTTTTAATCTATTTCTAGTAATAGTAACTTTTTCGATGAAATCAAATTTTCAAAATTGAGTTTTCATTAGATATACGCGTATTAAGTTCGGAACAACGAATATTGTTGTTTTTCCAGAATGACTGCAATATTTAAAACATATTTAATCTCTAAAATCTAAAATTTTTATGGTAATTGTTTAGAATATTACATTAATTATTTATCATAAGTGCAACAGAGTAAGTAATGAGTGTTTATATATGCAGGTAGCTTAGAGGGAGCTAAGCAATTGTTTGTTTTGTATACTCGTAAGTGACGCCAGAAAAAGCAACTATCGCTAGTCCTATCTTTGGCAATTTCCACTGATTTTATCAGGGAAATGTTTTTCCAGAAAAGATGGTCCCAGAAAACAGATGGTGCCTCTCAAGGCAGTGCTAAAATAAGAAAAGAAAAAGACAAAATTAAACTCTATACTACATGACACACGTGTTACTTGAATCAAAAGTTAAGTGTACACTTAACAGCTAAGTGTAAATCTAATCCAGAAACCCATAGTATAATTATGATTGAGGCACTAAATTTGTTACATCAAATTTAGAGTGATATAATAATAGTGCAATCATTGGATTATAGATCATAGTTAAGATTGCATGCAACTTTAAACTTCACCAATTCAACTTGGAATTCCAGGAAAAGAGAATATTCCTTTGTGAGATGTCTAAAAACTATGTCTAAAAAAAAAATTAATAACGATTATTAAATAAATAAACAAAAAACCTTTCAGGTTATCCACAATCTAAAGTAGTTTTGCACCTCATGAGTCTATATTTTCCTAGTTAGTATAAAAATATCGGCCATTATTGTTAACTATTGTAGAATGAGGGAGTCTCATTTTCTTCCCTTTATCCAGGGTGATCCCTTCTATCTTTGTTCACTAACCCTCACCAGGAAACCAAATACAAACAATGGGGACCCGCAATATCCTCAGTGAACATTCTCCTTCAGACTGACGACCACTGTTGTCAATACAGGCGTTCTTCTTGTAGTTTGTTGATCTTTATTTTTAGTGTTTTCACTATCCCAGCTGCATAAATGACTTTCTGTGTTGAAGTACTTTTAAAAATCAGATTATAAGTTTAGATTTATTTTTAAATATTAAATGACAATCTTACAATGATTAAGGTACATTTTATATTACCTTAGTAATTTACGTTTATGCACATTTTTTCTTCCTAAAATATTAAGTTGAAGACCACTCAGTCCAAAAAGTGTCCTTTAAATTTGGTTTTGTGTGTGTTCAGTATAACTCAATAACGAAGACTGATATGTAGAATTAGTGCACCATGGAATTCTGTAATATACTTTTGGACAATATCATCTAACTGCAATTGCACGTTACTGAGTAGATTTTACAGTTTTCTCGAATTTTCTCAATATCTGCTCTAACAAATTACAATAATATACCAGTGTAACTAATAGCTAAATAAATACTGTTTCCTGCCAAAAAGTAATTTAACCTTCCTATCTAACTGACTGGCGCTGCAATCCGCGGCGGATTCTAGCTCCTCAACTAGCCACCACCATTTAAAGATAAAGCGTCTCAGAATCCTAATTTAAAGCCCATTTATCGAGTTCCATTTTTGATACGATAAAGTATTTTCTCTTTGAGACCTCATGATATGTTCAGTTTTTTGAGGAATGGTTAACAGCCTACTGCCTCTGAGTCAGGTGACTGCCCCTTTTAAGAACCTCTTGATTTGCTAATCCATCCATCCGGGGCGACTTCCTTGTGACGGTAACCTATACTGGGGTACGTATGCCAGGTTATCCGTGAGACTATATTTGCAAACGTATTGTTCTGGTGGATGTGTGCAGTATATTGCACTCAGAAACTTGAGGAATCTTAAAGATACGCCCTCAGAATGGATTCAATTAAAAATCATATGTCAACCTACCTGCCAAAGTACAGCTTGTACAAGTTAGTGGACACAAGAGTAGTTTTACTTTTTCAACATTCATTCATATCTTAAGCAAGGAAAAAACTAGGATCTCAGAAAGTCACACGAAGGTCGTCTCAACGTTAAAAGTGTTATACATTCATCTTTCCAAAAAAGCTCAGTCCCAAAATGATAAGATAGTTGAACTGTGAAAGTGGTCGACATATTTATTGACTCCTTACCATCTTGATCTACAAATACAACTTATGACTAGACCACAGTCTTCAAAAATATGGTAATATACCAAGGGTCAAATAATTAGCTGCCATAACGATCGACTTCAGAGAGCCTTGATCAAATATAAATAACTAAGAATCTTAGACAGTTCCACAATCTGGAATGCCTAGTTATTTTTAGAAAAGTACTGACCTTAGGCACAGATTAGACACATTTCATTAAACATCAATAGTCTACTAATACTCGTTCATTATACACAATATGCTTAGCCATCTAAAACCATCATAGCTCTAAATTGAATTCAAACTCATCCTATTTTGTTCATGGTAGCTAGCACCAATATGCACCACAAAAAGAAATTTTGAATCTACACTAAAAGCTGAGATATTGATAATAAAAGATGCACTGACTGACAGACGTGACCATTAACTTGGCGGCACTTTGGTGGAATTTTGAGAAAAAATTATTGCACCCAGCTCGGAACACTTTGCAATGCCAATAATAAGCCAGCAACACAACGGAAATGGTAAAAATTCACCAAATTGAGGCTTTTCCTTGGTGGTGCTAGCTTTTATATTGGTGGTGCATAGGAGTGCAAAGTGTTCCGAGCTGGGTGCAATAATTTTTTTCTCAAAATTCCACCAAAGTGCCGCCAAGTTAATTTACCTTTAACCGGAAGTGCTCTAAATTGAATTCAAACTCATCCTATTTTGTTCATGGTAGCTAGCACCAATATGCACCACAAAAAGAAATTTTGAATCTACACTAAAAGCTGAGATATTGATAATAAAAGATGCACTGACTGACAGACGTGACCATTAACTTGGCGGCACTTTGGTGGAATTTTGAGAAAAAATTATTGCACCCAGCTCGGAACACTTTGCAATGCCAATAATAAGCCAGCAACACAACGGAAATGGTAAAAATTCACCAAATTGAGGCTTTTCCTTGGTGGTGCTAGCTTTTATATTGGTGGTGCATAGGAGTGCAAAGTGTTCCGAGCTGGGTGCAATAATTTTTTTCTCAAAATTCCACCAAAGTGCCGCCAAGTTAATTTACCTTTAACCGGAAGTGCTCTAAATTGAATTCAAACTCATCCTATTTTGTTCATGGTAGCTAGCACCAATATGCACCACAAAAAGAAATTTTGAATCTACACTAAAAGCTGAGATATTGATAATAAAAGATGCACTGACTGACAGACGTGACCATTAACTTGGCGGCACTTTGGTGGAATTTTGAGAAAAAATTATTGCACCCAGCTCGGAACACTTTGCAATGCCAATAATAAGCCAGCAACACAACGGAAATGGTAAAAATTCACCAAATTGAGGCTTTTCCTTGGTGGTGCTAGCTTTTATATTGGTGGTGCATAGGAGTGCAAAGTGTTCCGAGCTGGGTGCAATAATTTTTTTCTCAAAATTCCACCAAAGTGCCGCCAAGTTAATGGTAAGTTGGCGGGAAAATCGGTTGAGTAATTTGTAAATTACTTTGAAAATATGCTAATTTTTGGTATTTCCTGTGTGGGGCTAGTTGTTCTAATACTAGTACTTGCTATTTTGGAAAAAAGCGCTCCAATTTTCCCGCAAATAAAACTCATTTTTTTTGAATTTAAATTTCGCGCGTAACTTTAAATGGAAAATTGAGGCTTTTCCTTGGTGGTGCTAGCTTTTTTATTGGTGGTGCATAGGAGTGCAAAGTGTTCTGAGCAGGGTGCAATAATTTTTTACCCAAAATTCCACCAAAGTGCCGCCAAGTTAATGCTTTTTTTAGCACTTTAATTCCTTATATTTCTGAATGTGTGCATATTTTATTAGATTTTTTTTGTGGTTCTAGCTGGTGCTAGCTCTCCTCTACCTGTATACTAAGTCGCGGTACGAAATTCAGTGTTTGCGGCAAATTCCTTTGATCTTTTGAATGGCCATATCTCCGTAATTATTAAAGTTAATGAATTTTTTTAAGTGGTGCAATGGAGTGCAAAGTGTACTTAACATAATGAAGTAAGTTTCAATCAAATCCGGCCAAATTTTTTTTGGCGGGAAAAAACTTTAATTGCTTATTGTGGCTTTTCCTTTGCGAATTTAGATTTTTTCTTGGTGGTGCATAAGAGTGCAATGTGTTTCGAGCTCGCTGCAAAAGTTTTGTCACAAAATTCAACCAATGTGCCGCCAGGTTAATGGACCCCTTACCATTAACTTGGCGGCACTTTGGTGGAATTTTGAGAAAAAAATTATTGCACCCAGCTCGGAACACTTTGCACTCCTATGCACCACCAATATAAAAGCTAGCACCACCAAGGAAAAGCCTCAATTTGGTGAATTTTTACCATTTCCGTTGTGTTGCTGGCTTATTATTGGCATTGCAAAGTGTTCCGAGCTGGGTGCAATAATTTTTTCTCAAAATTCCACCAAAGTGCCGCCAAGTTAATGGTCACGTCTGTCAGTCAGTGCATCTTTTATTATCAATATCTCAGCTTTTAGTGTAGATTCAAAATTTCTTTTTGTGGTGCATATTGGTGCTAGCTACCATGAACAAAATAGGATGAGTTTGAATTCAATTTAGAGCACTTCCGGTTAAAGGTAAGTTGGCGGGAAAATCGGTTGAACAATTTGTAAATTACTTTGAAAATATGCTAATTTTTGGTATTTCCTGTGTGGGGCTAGTTGTTCTAATACTAGTACTTGCTATTTTGGAAAAAAGCGCTCCAATTTTCCCGCAAATAAAACTCATTTTTTTTAAATTTAAATTTCGCGCGTAACTTTAAATGGAAAATTGAGGCTTTTCCTTGGTGGTGCTAGCTTTTTTATTGGTGGTGCATAGGAGTGCAAAGTGTTCTGAGCAGGGTGCAATAATTTTTTACCCAAAATTCCACCAAAGTGCCGCCAAGTTAATGCTTTTTTTAGCACTTTAATTCCTTATATTTCTGAATGTGTGCATATTTTATTAGATTTTTTTTGTGGTTCTAGCTGGTGCTAGCTCTCCTCTACCTGTATACTAAGTCGCGGTACGAAATTCAGTGTTTGCGGCAAATTCCTTTGATCTTTTGAATGGCCATATCTCCGTAATTATTAAAGTTAATGAATTTTTTTAAGTGGTGCAATGGAGTGCAAAGTGTACTTAACATAATGAAGTAAGTTTCAATCAAATCCGGCCAAATTTTTTTTGGCGGGAAAAAACTTTAATTGCTTATTGTGGCTTTTCCTTTGCGAATTTAGATTTTTTCTTGGTGGTGCATAAGAGTGCAATGTGTTTCGAGCTCGGTGCAAAAGTTTTGTCTCAAAATTCAACCAAAGTGCCGCCAGGTTAATGGACCCCATATTAACCTCTCTCGAAATAGAATTAAGCTTGTATTAAAACAAAAATTATATAAATCCAGAAGATTACCAATTGATTAGAAAATTTAACACTATTTCAAATACCCTTGATGTTAAAGGTTTAGCAGCATAAAACTCGAAACATTTATACACTTTTTCCAATTTCCCGATTGAAATTAATTTCCCAATTTCCAAATATTGTTAACATTTTTCTACGATCCAATATCAAACCATGCAAACTCCATAAAAAAAAAGATTAAAACAAATCCTTTTAACAAATTCTTCAGTAATTGCATCTCTAGATAATCCTCAAAGAACTTGCATTACATTTTAATCCTCTTAACCAACCCGTAAGCGTCAGATTATACGTAATTTACCTAATTAATTATTTTGAGATTTCATTATGGTCTGCCTTTTTAACTCTTTCTCAGCAAATAGATAGCAGCTTCATGCTGTCAAGGTAATTGATTTAGCAAACTTCCTTTACTGATTTTTTTTTCACGTATATTAATATATCATGTTTTAATATTATATAATAAATATCAGAGGTGGCTCGAAATCTAAGCCAGTTGTGACTTCCACAAAGCAGTCCGTTTTGTAATTTGGTTTTTTCGCAGATGAGGATAAGAATAAAGACATACGAATGTGCTGTAAATTATATTTCACAATGTAACCTAAGGGATAAAAATGAATATTTTTCTAAGGTAATTTTTGCCATAGAAATCGCAGAAAGAATTATCTAACCCCAAAATTGTATTTGAATTAAATTTAGTTGGTGGCGATATTTCTTTTGAAACTAAGCGCCCTACTGCTGAAATGAGGATGAAAGTCAGTCGACCAGAAAAGTCCTTGCTCTTCATACACAATAAGAAATAATTAAATTTAATGGAGCAAGCGCATAGTTACTGGTTTTCATTAAATTTGTTGAAGGTATAAAATAGAAATTATAACCGCAGCCCTTTATTAAATTAATTCCCTTTGCGGTAATAGTAACTCAGAATATTTACAGTTTTATAGTCAGTAAATAAAAATGTATCAACTTTATAAAACGTTTAATTAGAACGCTTTTAATAGGTAGTCTATTAAACATGTAAAACTTTAATATAGTTTAAGCTCCGGAAAATATTAAACAATGCTTTAGCGTAATAAATGATTAGTTTTTATGCAGCGTTCGTTGCATTTAAATTATCTGTTTTAAATAAAACTAAGAGCAGACAGGGCTTACAACAAAAACACTCCGATATCTTGGAATATGGTACAATTTTGACATGAAACCAATTTTATCTTTAAATATTTATTGAAGCATTACATAAGATTGGAAGTGTTAAAGAATTGTTCACTTTATGGTTTTACAATTTACTGAACGCCCTTAATTTACCGCCCTTAATTTACATTTTAAATTAAGTAAGATAGTGATTGTAAACCTGCTCGAGACAGATTCAAGTTTGCTATGACGAATTCTGATATTGAATTTCTGATATTGTCAAACATTGTGGGCCTTTACCATTATATTTCTCAATAAATATTTGTTTACTTACTTTTGAGATCAGAATTATAGTTATTTCTCTAATCCTTTTGACTTGGACCAAATATGTAATAATAAAAAAAGCTTAAAACAACTAATAAGGTCGAACAATTCAACAATAAAATAAATTAGACGTGCTGAACATTTCAGAACTCACGATATTTGCATAAACTCTATTCCAAGAGATGTGCGTATTGCTGTACCCTTATTGATAAAGATTACAAAGAAACAGGATAAAATTAATATTCCATTTACAGAAGTAAGCTCAACGTTATTTTGGTTAATATTAAAGAGTTTAAGTTAATATAGAATTATAGGAGCCAAAATATTCTAAGTATAATGTTTGTTATGGGCACTAACTACTAGAAGAATAAATGGGCGATAAAGTGAAAGAAAAAGAATACTAAAGAGAAAGCAATTGCCATGATGTATTTTTCTTTTTTTTAACAAACACATGAAGCGTTATAAAATTTTTATATTTTTTGTTTATAGTTGTGCATTTACTCACTTAAAACTAAATATTAAAGTGTAAGACTAAATGAAGTTATACTTTGTCTTGCCGTATCCTAACAGCATGGTTTTAATAAATACTTAAAACTAAAGCCAAATAATGCAGAAAGTATATCTTCCCTTAAAAAAAATATATTATACATATATCTACTATCATACTACGATACTTGGTCCAATTTTTCCTTTTATATAATTTACCTCCACTTTCTCACACTAAACTCTTCGACAAAAATATTTTAAACCTATTATTTTTCATTCTATGTCACCAGAGTCAAACACTAAAAAGAAATTACAGAAATGAAAAGACTAAGAAATTATTAGTTGAAGCAAGTGAAGAAACTAACTGATATCGAGAATAGTTATGAGTAGGGAACGGATTCGTATGTATTTACATATTTTTTTCTAGGCAATTTACAGACGTTTTTCAACTAGAAGTATTCATACTGACACTTTTTAAGCCGTTTGAGTCTACTTTTATTTCACATATTTCCACATATTTGGATGTTATCGCATATTTATACATATTTGATTAAAATAAATAAATATTTCTACATATTTAATCAAAATATGTACATATTTTTCATTTTGGGCATATTTTCATAGTTGGGAGGTGGTTGACAGGAAATGTGAACCACAGACTGTAGGGCTGTGAATCACAGTGGGTACAATGGTTATTGTAATTTACACAGAATGCTGCTAAACAGTGACGGGCACTTGTTAGTTCTTTGAAGTTGTCTGACGTTGTTTGTTCTTTCAGCTCGTTCGTTGAAGTGTCCAATTCATTTCGTTCGGTCACTTAGTGTATTCTTTTTTGGGTGAAATGCCACGAACATCGGCCTCAAACAAACAACTGGTTGCTAAATATCTTCGCGAGTTTCCAGCAGAACTTTTTCGAAGTGATGGAGACATTTTGTACTGCACAGCTTGTGACAAGCGCGTTTCTTGCTCTCAACGTTCCCAAGTCACCCAACATATTGCCACCGGATCGCACATAGAGAATAAAAACTGAAAGAAAGAGAGGACGTCCTATCAAGCCTTCCTTACATCTCCATCATCAAGTAAGTCTACTCTGAGTACTGATCTGTGTCGGGCTTTCGTTAGAGCAGATATCCCTTTCCACAAACTTAAAAATCCTCATTTCAAAGGATTCTTAGAGACCTATATTGGGGAAAAAATGCCTGACGAGAGCACTCTGCGGAAAAACTACCTGGAAGATATCTATAAAGATACACTAACCAAAATTCGAGAACATATCAAAGATGGACCGATTTGGGTATCAATTGATGAAACCACTGACGTTGAGGGCAGGTATATTGCCAATGCAGTTATTGGAAAACTTGACAGTGATGCTGTTTTGGATTCAAAGCCATTCCTTTTGAACTGTGAGGTTCTCGAAAAATGCAATCATTCCACCATTTCACGATTCTTTGATGCCTCAATGCATATCCTATGGCCCAGTGGAGTTTTGAACGAAAAAGTTCTTTTGTTTCTCTCTGATGCTGCCCCAAACATGGTCAAGGCTGGGCAATCTATTCAGGTATTTTATCCTAAGATAATTCATGTGACGTGTATTGCTCATGCCTTGCATCGAGTAGCAGAAACTGTCCGATCTTTGTTCAGTGACGTAGATTCCTTAATCTCCTCGGTTAAAAAAGTGTTCTTAAAAACACCAAGTCGCATTAAAATGCCCCCCCCCCAAAAAAAAAATTCCATTTTCATAAAAAAAATGTCCATTTTACTTAAATATTCCAGAAAATATTTTAAGAAAATCACATATTTTCCACATAATTGACGAAAATAAATGCATATTTTAATTAAATATTTGGCATTTTTAAATACATAAAAATCCGTTCCTTAGTTATGAGAAATAAGAACAGAAATGATTGCGTCATTAAACCCAGATGAAAGTATCGTATCCACGGGTCGAGTGTCTTTCTCATCCTTGTTCTATAATCGGAACTCTGCATCTCAAGGTTTTCTCCCTAACCATGAGTAACAGGTTGTGTTACTGAAATTAGAGACCTTAAGGTCCACGTTTGATGATGCAACTTCAATTTTCCATTGTTGATTGCAAGTAAGAGTTGCCAAAATTATTAGGTGTAATTCCATACAATAGTATTGTAAACGCAGCTTGTTTAACTTCTGCTTCTTTTCTACAAAGATTTAAGAAGTTAGCCAATAATAGAATTCTGAAATTCTCTTGTCAATCAACAGTTAAAGCTCACGAGTTGGTCTCGAGACTACTGGCGCTTTAGAAGTCCTGATCGAAGAGGATTGGTAATGGAAGAGAACAGACTAGAAGATAATAAATAACTGATGAATCAGAAATAAGGACATTTCTTTTACCAAATTGTAACGTAAGACGCCCCTTTCGTCTATTTAAGTTATACTATTAATTATACATACAACAGTAGGAAGTACAAATATTAGAACGAAGGAAAACAATGACTGCTAGCTTGTAAAGTCTGGATTTTAAAAATGGTTGGCAAGAATTTGATGGGTAGGTATATATTCTGTTGTTTAGGAAATGGCCTTGCATGCTGCTTCTTTTTGCTGAAGAAGGAGACGGACTAGCAAACGGAAACTATAAAGTTCTCACATCAAACATTAATTAAAATCCAAGGCCTAAACCTAGAATCGAACCTAGAGCCATAATACATCTTAGTTTTGCGAATCTCGTCTCTAATCTATGCGGCTATTTGTACGCGATATAAATTGGTTTTATTACTTCATCATAGTCAGAGGCACATAAACACTGCATTGCCAACCCGAAGTCAATTTGACTCCAAAAAAAAATAGGAATGGTCTCTGTTTCCCCACATCTCATAGCTATCCCCAAAATACTCTTAGATAAAAGATATCCCCACTCTCTCACTATTTGATAGTCACGAGCTGAAGACCATGGAATTCTTAGTTTCTTTTTGCAGATTAGTTTACATGAATCATAAGAGTCATTTTGACTCCAGATTGGCAATACACGTAAATATATCGGAGTCATTTCGACTCCAGGTTGGTAATATAAGTAGATTTTCTGTTATTATCTTGAATCCAGATTATTGCCTAAATGCTTATTTGATAAATTTACATAATTTTCATAAAAAGTATCAAGGCACAAAAAAAAAGCCTCTTTCTAGAATTGATTTTCTGTCCGAATTGCAGCAAAAACTTGCAGCGAATTGGGTAATTACCGATCTGTGTCAACAGCGCACAGTAATTGAAAAAGTAGTGAATGTAATTTTAAAAAAAAATGGAAAAGTCCCTGATCAGAAGGCAGTCATCAGGGTTCTAGAAAATACTGAAATTACCACGATCCTAAGTTGAAGTTAATTCCTTCTGCGTGAAATCTTAAAGCCGATTTGTGGACGGCGCCAAAATTTGTTTTTTCGTTCTTAATTCCTATTCTTTCTCATCCTTTGTTGCAAATTTTATTATTAAAATTGAAATCAACGTAAAAAAATATAAAAATAAATTATGGAGTCAATAAGACTCCGCATCGGCAATAACTGACTAAGTTCGATCATTGGCAATGCAGTGTTAAAAATGACAAGCGTCTTCCACTTGTGAAGTCTACGGAGTCAACAATTCGAAGGTTTTTGATGAACCTAATTCTATAAGAGTTATTTGCAAGTAACTGGTCCAATACTAATCAATTAGCTAAAATTGTTGGATATAAACAATACATAAAAAGCTGAGTAAATTCGTAATAGTAGAAAATGAAATGAAGCAAGAATCTAGCCGCAAAGACTGGAGAATACGCTATTAAGTGAATAAGAGGGTACCGGTACGGGGATTCTGTTTCCACGGAGCGGTCAACTGCGCACACAATATACAGCATTCAGTTCTCTTTCTTTTTCTATCAGTAAAACTCTTTAGACTCAGTCTTTTTTCCTTGCCTCGGCGAACGTTGCGCCCGTTTCTTTTAACTCTCCGTCCAACAACCCTACTTGATGACAAAAAAGAACTATATATTTTGTGAGTAGACAACGGACCACTATCTAACGAATCGACCCTAAGTGTACTCACGTTGGTCTGTAAAAAATATAGCCAGCCATAAAGTACTCTAAAGCAGGGAAATAAAACATTATATATATATATATATATATATCTCGCGGTAATGCACGTGCACACGCATCACGACCACACTAACTCGCCGTTTTACAGGGTTCTCATCGCTCGGCTGCTCCAGACTTTTTAGGGACTTATTAAAAGGATAACAGGATAGCTTATTAAAAGGATAAAAACTGTGTCCCACATAGTCAACAGTAACCTCCTGTTTGTAACTAGGCTTTTTTTTTGTTTTCATTTTTTTTTTAAACCAAATAGATTATTTGTTTGCTTAAAAGTATTATATCAAAAAACAGCTCTGCAGTTTGTCTCTTGACTATGAGCGTTTAAATATTAAATATATTAGGAATGACGTATCCTCTACTCTTTATTGGTGCAGCAATGAGAAATTAAGGCGAAAAAAATATTAAGTTTAAACTAAATAGCGAAGAGAACAATAATTTCTGCCAAAATTCTAATGTACGCTTCAAAATAAGAAAGACACTTCGCTGAAAAGTAAGAACCCGGTTTAATGCCATTCAATTATTAACTGGGATTTCCTCAGAATGCCCAACATCTGTAGTATTCCCACGGTAACCTCCAAATGAATGAGTGATAAGGGATGTAATCGTCATTTTCATTCCAAACAAACTCCAGGCGGTGAAAATATTTATGAAAATATACCAATTTCATATGATACTGCTTCCAGGGAATGAAATAAATTTCTAAATAATTAACTGTCGTAGTTGATCATCCTGGGAAGAATTTGAGAAATAAATAGTATTACTAAACGGTAATAAATAATATTATACAATAGTTTTTCGAAACAAGCTCAGAAAAGATAAGGAGTTTTCATCTATCAGGATAATAACATCCAAGAATCTAGAACTAATAATCAAACTTTCACCGAGTCGATTTTTCTATAGTAAATTATTAAACAAGAACATTTTCTGAAAATGCAACGTATTTTTCGAAATCAATTTGATCTACGTTGTTGCAAAAAAAAAATTACAGTTATAAAGGAGGATTTGCCCTATATTTTAAAGCAAATTTGGGATTTTTATCTTTTATAGAAAAAGAGAAAAAAAATTGTCAAATTTGGGTGTTTTTCAACGTTTCACGCTTTTTCGTGCTGTTCTTGAAGATCAACCCTTATACAACTGCCCTACCGGACAGTTTTAATATTGTAAGTTATATACATTTTATATTAGAAAAAAGTCGATTTTTCTGGATTTTTGCGAACTAAAACGAGTTTAGTATTCTCAATTCCTTTTGACGGTAACTTACATTTCGGAATATGAAGGATTTTTTTGTTTGTACTGTAATTATTTGCTTTTTATCCACGCAAAAGTGAATTTTTGAATTAGAAATGCCCCCTGATGACGAAAAAGTATTTATAAAGTGATCTGTCTGACTTACATTTGTCACAACACAAAAATTCTTAGATACTTCAATCTTATTATAGAAGTAATATTAAGAAGTTGTTCTTATACATATATGCCGACAAAGGAAGTGAGAGATTAGTAAAAACCAAATTAAGAACTGCTGCTGTGAAGAAAAAATATGAATACTCAAAGTGCAAGTGATTTCGAAGTGGGCTAGTTTATAATAATAATATTAATAATAATAATAATAACTATTATCAAGATGTCCTGAAAATGGTAATGAGCAAAAAGCTATCATAATATTTATCAAAATTTTTAGAGGATATTTCTGAAATGTTAATGAACGTGACAAACTTTTACGATTGTTTGCAGAAATGATTTGTAGAAGAATGAATTGATAAAATTCACAGAAAAACCAGGAGAAATGTATCCAATATTGTTGAGAAAGTAAAGAATAGCTGGAAATTTATTAAAGAAAAAGATGGTGAAGACAATATTATTTTTTTGACCTATTTTACATGGATACGTCCATATTGTTCCATCCTTCAATGAAAAATAAAGCGAAAACCACAATTCCTGTCACTTATGTTTACCAATTCCATTATTCACCAGAGGGATGATACATATATATGTACTAGCAGAACTAAAAGTGAGCTGTTCCTAGTAAACTACAACAGCTTTGAAGTCGTATTCTAATTAATAAGTAATTACTGTTTCGCAGATGAATTCTACCACCATACTACTTACCATAACCTGTTCTAAAATTGATAAATGAGCGATTTAAATAGAATGTGTATTGTGTCACCTTTTTCCTTACAGAACTACATATCCAAAAAAAAAACGCTTGAGGTAAATAAATATGTACAACTACAAGTGATGGAACATTACACAGAAATTCTACAACATTATTTGCTGGTTTTCGAAATGAGTGATGCGGAAATTAGATTTTAACTCAATATCCTGTATTTCTGCCTTTTTAGTCAAAGGTTTAAATATTATAGATTTCTAAATGTTTAACTTCTTGGAACGTGAACTAAAGATAGTGAATGTAAGAATTCGTTCAAAGTGGAATAGTTGTAGTTATAGCAAGGCAAGTGTTGCGATCATGAGCTGTCATCCGTAGAATTGGTTAGATCTAATCTCGTTTTAACCCTTCCAATTTCCTTTTTAACTAATATTAAAATATCTCTCTGTTGAAAATAGATATTTTTTAATCTAATCGTATCTTGGGGAGAATGTAAAAACTCAAACAAAACAATAAAAATAAAATCTCGTAAATTAATAAAAATTAACAGCTTTATCTTCAAATGCGATAGTTTTATTCAATGTAAGTTGCTGTTAAGTCCAGTGTTAAGTCTAGTATCGCCATAACATAATATTGGTGAAAATGTTCCAAAAAATTATGTTGAAATGAACATCAATCACCTTTTAGCTTAAGTAAGCTCTATCCAAGCAACATTAAACTTAATTGGTACACTTACAGGTAGTTGAATGCCTAAAAGAAATTAATTTAGAAGATTTGGGCACAAATATAATAATCCTAAAGAAGAACTTTGTAAATTAATTAATAATTTTGAAGAGAAAACTTGGTACGAAATTTTTAATTATTTAAAAAAAGTTTTTAAAACCTAAGATCTTACTCTTTACAAAATTTATAAGGTAAACATGAACTTGAACTCCTTTGTAACAGATACATTGTTTCTCTATACAAATAAAGATAATAATAGTAAAATAACACACTCGGAATAAAAAATTTGATGAAACACAATCAATTTTACGAAGTGGTACAATTTAGCATGATGTATACCATGTGGTACGCGAGTCAAAAAAGATTGGAAAACGCTGAGCTAGAGTATTAAGAATGAATAAATTGTATACTATTCGGACCCTTAAACTCAAGAATAAATACTACAACAAAATGAAATTAGCATTATAAAAACAAAAAAGTAAACTGAGAAAATTAAGAATGAGAATTGAAGATTGCCGTGTTCTTGAGTGAACTTTTGGAAATAGTTACAACTACATATAGCGTAAACACGAGATGGCCAAAAGGCGACAGTAAAGCTTGTGGTTCCGTAAATAGACAGACTTGGTATAAATATAATTTTGTCGGTAAACTTGCTGTCCCCACTTTGAGGACGTTTTGTAGAACTTTTATTCTTCATTTCTGGACGCATTAAATGGGTGAAGCTAGCTGGAGTAAAGACAGAGATTTTTTCCCTCATAAGATACTAGTTCCTTCTGCTTTCTCAATATTCATTTTATTGGTCCTAATTGAAGTAATTACAAGAGTGTTCAACTTTTATCTCCTTAGGCTTCTAGACAAGGTGATTTGCAATTGAACTTTAAGAAGTGCAATAATTATCAAACACAAGAAACGATTGGATTTAATTATTTTGAAATAGAGTTTAAGCTTTTCGTAATTGAATATCGTGGAAATGTTTCGTTTTTCTTTTTTTGCTTTCTCTAAATTAGATCAAAAGAAAAACTCTTACAATTTTCTTGTTTGTCCAAAGTTTTTCTTTTTGTTTTTACTAACTTTTTCTACCCTCCAGAAATTAAAGGAAACCCTCCGTCGGGGACAAAAAGAAACCAAACAAACAAAGTGCCCTTGAAGTGTTCCTTTTAAAACTTTTAAAAAAGAGTGAAGCTTTTTTTTTCTTTTATTAGATGAGCGGGAAAAGTTTGTAATGGAAGATAATTTCCGCAAAAGTTGTTTAAAAAAGAAAATTATAAACACTATTTTTTGTAATTTCTTTTTTTTAATATTAAAGTAAATAAATAAAAAATTATATAATACTAATATTTATTAGAGCAAAAATTCCTTCAAACTTCCTTTGAAACTTTTGGCAGTAGCTCGCATTACTTTTCCCTAATTCTTGTTTAAAATTAATGTAGTATTTAATTAATATTCTGTTGAAATTAAAGTTTCTTTTGTTTTATTAAATATTATTCAAGTTTTTTTGCTATAATTGCTTTGATTTCATGATCAATTTTATGTATTTAATAAAGCATATATAAATTGTATGAACTTTGGGAAACACTAAATTGTCCATATTCGGCTCAGCTGTTTATCTCTGCTAACTGAAGACTGAAATAACGCTTAAGGCTCCACATTTAATACATTCTTCGCGTTCTTCACTGCAAGTATTTGTTGTTTGCTTTTCCAATTACTTGAATGTAAAATAAAAATAAATAGTAAACTAATTCCCATTTTTTTCTCAGACGGACTTTACATCCAACTATGATACTAAAGGGTCGCCGACGGAAGCGGATGGTAAACATACTTTGCATGAATTTCTCATATTTTCACATTAAATGAAATCGAATGTCAAAGATCGGTAATCCAACTCTTGCCATGTGTGGTGAATAGGTGTTTGCCTAAATGAGTTGAACTACTGTTAGCTGAACCCGAATAAGTTGCACACGTCCACTGTTTTTGCAAGACTGTGCCTTTTTTTTCGTGTTAGCTGTTTTTTTTTAAAAAAAAGTTGAAGTTGTTGTTTATAGAAAAGTGATTCAAGTTTCAAGTGAAATTAGAAGAGATTTCTACTTTTTTCAATGGTTTTTACTTCTTATTATTCAAAACTACATCGACCCTACATGTACAATCCAGCATTGACCTTAATATTAACTATCAAATACAGTAACACCAACTTTTAGTAATATTTGGTCATAATTTCTACTTTTTCCTATCGTTTTTACTTCTTATTATTCAAATTAGGTCGACCCTATGTGTACAATCAAGCATTGACCATAATATTCACCAGCAAATACAGTAACACTGACTTTTATTGAAGTTAGGAGACGATTTCAACTTTTTCCTATTGTTTTTACTTCTTATTATGCTAAACTACATCGACCCTACATGTACAATCCAGCATTGACCTTAATATTCACCAGCAAATACAGTAACACTGACTTATTGAAGTTAAGAGACGATTTCAACTTTTTCCTATCGTTTTTACTTCTTATTATTCTAAACTACATCGACCCTACATGTACAATCCAGCATTGACCTTAATATTAACTATCAAATACAGTAACACCAACTTTTAGTAATATTTGGTCATAATTTCTACTTTTTCCTATCGTTTTTACTTCTTATTATTCAAATTAGGTCGACCCTATGTGTACAATCAAGCATTGACCATAATATTAACTATCAAATACAGTAACACCGACTTTTTGTGAAATTTGGACATAATGTCTACTTTTTCCTATCGTTTTTACTTCTTATTATTCTAAACTACATCGACCCTACATGTACAATCCAGCATTGACCTTAATATTCACCAGCAAATACAGTAACACCGACGTTTTGTGAAATTTGGACGTAATGTCTACTTTTTCCTGTCGTTTTTACTTCTTATTATTCAAAACTACATCGACCCAACATGTACAATCCAGCATTGGCCTTAATATTAACTATCAAATACAGTAACACCGACTTTTAGTGAAGTTAGGAAACGATTTCAACTTTTTCCTATCGTTTTTACTTCTTGCTATTCAAATTAGGTCAACCCTATATGTACAATCCAGCATTGGCCTTAATATTAACTATCAAATACAGTAATACCGACTATTTGTGAAATTTGGACACAATTTATACTTTTTCCTATCGTTTTTACTTCTTATTATTCAAACATTGTACATCGACCCAACAAGTGCAATCCAGCTCAATATTCAATACAATCGATGAAAATCCAAAAGAGGTCAGAAGCAGCAAAATAAAAAAACGTGTACTACAATGTATTGGATTTCGGCAAAGGAAAAAATAACTGATATCCTTTGATCGAAAAAAAAATCAAACCCTTTAATATTCTAAAATGATAGATTTTTTTTTAAAAGATCGCAAAATGCAATCTATACAATTTCGTTAAAAAGAAAATTTACAAAGGTCTTAAATGAGATTTTACTGAAGCAATTTTCGAGCTCATTCTCAATGTGCCACTTGAGAAGGAAAATTGGGCGGAAATTTCTTTTGTTAAAGTTAACTCAGTTTTGTAAGGAGGTAAAAAAAAAGTTAGTAGAAAAATATCCATTAAAGTGGGGCCAGAGAATATAGTGTGTGTGGAGATTTAGTGCGTGTCCCATCTGCACATTGTGTCAAGGGGAATATGGATCTTTTAACAATGTGAGACGGTAATCAATCTCTCCGTGACGTAATCGCCAACAGTTATCACGTATTCCATTATCTGGCACCGATACTAGCGACTGAATCGTTGCAAAGGTTCTCTGGAAGATTTATTCACTTCTTTAGGTACCTGATTAAATAATTATCAAACGAAGAACTTTTTCTAAATTAAAAACTTTTGAATTAATTAATTACATTTGGGAAAAAATTGTTGGTTGCATCCACAAAAACATTTGTTCGTTCTTAATTCGAGTTGATCTCAAATCTGACAGTTTTTTCTGTAAGCTATAATTTTTTTTTGCGATTCAAGATTTTAGGTTTTCATCTTATTATTGTAAAATTTTCATTATTTAGTTTAACTTAATGAAGTAGAATATCTCCTTGAGCATCATCTTTGTGAAAATATAATAATTTATATGATGCAGTAAATATACTAATACTCTAAAAGATACGATTGCATCAGAATTACTCCAGCAGTAGTGTGTCATCATATTTGTGACCCATCGCCAGTCATAACGCTTTTCCATTATCTTCAGATCTTGATGAAAGCGTTCTCCAGCTACAAAATTTTAGGGAAACTTATCAAGGAGATTGATCAGGAAGTGAATATTAACCATGTTCCATGTTACATCCAATGTCGCGGAAAACCAATAGCATCCTTTGAATCTGGAGTTTCATAGTTCATAACTATCATTATTTCATTTCCTACAACCAGAGAACATTTTGCATATTTACGAGTGTCTTCGTCCACATATTAAGCAGTATCAGAGGAGTTAATGCTGGAAATTGACTACCAAAACACTTGTTTCTATTTAATTCGTGTGCATCAGCACTATTTCTTATTTTTACGCCGACTCAAAGAAGGCATGATTCAATTAAAAAACCAAATAACAGGGTGTTTTGAACAGATAATAATTTTTATCATTATATTTTTATTTTTTATTTATTTTGTAATTTACAATCTGTATAAATATATACAATAAGTAAATAGGAGGTGAATGAGATGAACTGGTGCGGGAAGAGCAGGAGGAGAGAAGCTACCCAGCAGTAGCACTCTCTAGATGAGATAGGGGAATGTGAGGAGGAGAGAGTAGAGATTAGTTCTTCAGACTGTAAGGAAGTCGCGGGGTCACTGGCGATTCAGTCGGCGAGGATTGTTAGGGATGTCAGAGGAGGCGAGAGACTGTACTAGAGGATTTGAGCAAGTAGAGAGAGCAGTATGGAATTTTTTATATTTAGTCTTGGCGAGTTGGTCTATGAAGGGAATATTGAGATCGGTGTGAAGGGTGAGGTAAGTCACGTAGAAAGGAGCGTCAGCTATCTGTCGGAGGAGTTTTGACTGAAATGTTTGTACTGTCCGTATGTTTGTAGGTTTGGTTGAACCCCACAGCTCTAGTCTGTATGTCCACATAGGTTTGAGAATAGTACTGTATATTAATCGTTTGAGTTCAGTGGGTAATTTGGAGCGTCGTCCAAGAAGTCTGTAAAGTAGTTTTATCATTATATAATGATTATATTGTGATAATTAATAAACAGGGTACTGTATTTTAATACAAACTTTGATAAACCTACCACCAAACTTAGTGGAATGTCGTGTTCTAAATGGAATCTGCATTTGACTGTCAAATACCCTGATTTTTCTGACATTGCCAAGTTCCTTCTATGAAATATTGTTCAGGATCTAAGTATTATGAGAAAACACTACCAGCGGTAAGTTTTTAGTGAGGTATTGTGTTCAATTAGACAAATTTCTGAAGTACGCTTGTTAGGTTTTACTTTATTTGTCAAAGTTTGTTGACACTCCACTGGTCCCTTTAATTAAAGTTGATTAAGTAAAGTAGGTATCTTGGTAGTTGTTTTGTCATGAAAATATTTACAAACCAGTAAACTTATTTAATGTTAAATAAACACTCGAGATCTCTCGATTTTGTTTTGTAATCCTAAAGATGAAAATAATTATAGTTCGAAACGTTAGCATTAAGATTTTTTTATTACCTGATTTTTACCTGACTAAATTCAAGATTTTTCAGAAATAATATCTCTGCGACTGATCAAGAACTGCTGCTATCTTGAACTCAGTTGTTTACAGATTGTGAATTATTTGATTAGGACGAGAGATCAATAAACTACTTATTGTAATTAAAAAGTGTTAAATGAGAGTTATGTAAGGACAACTTGCTTACTTTTCTATTCTTACATTTAACAAGAATTAAAAAAATGAAATAATTTACGCTTTTCTTTGGAAGTTTCACCTTAAGGTAATAAATACTCTTTTTTTGTTAATGTATCATGTTGTACCGGGCTTTCACTTGATGCAGGAATGTACTACTGTTGTTAAAATACATTATCTTTAAGAAATAAAAATAAATGGCTCTTTTCCACGCCTTTTTCCTGTATTTCTCCACTGCATCCTTCATCCTACTCCCCAGTTCAAATAATAATTAGGATAATGTAATAAACTGTGATTATTTCACGCCTGTAACTTTTCTTTTTCTGAGAGGTGCATTATTTTTGACACATATTTACATTCGTATTTAAACAGGAAACTTAAGATCTTCTGTGAGTACCCACTGCGCACTAGATCATTTGAACTTGTCCGTTTCGTTGTTGTAAAGTTTGTAATTGGTCCTATTACTAGAAATTTGTAAAATCTATATTCATTAAAAGGTGAATTAACAATTCTTTAATTATACATTTAACACTTCTATTCCGAAGTTATTAATCCCTTTTGAGGGTTTCATTAATGTCTTTTTGTGACCTCTCTACCCAAAGTTTGCAAAGCAAACCGCTGTAAATATTTATAGAAAACAGCCATGAATCAAATACATGTTAATTAAGGCAAAATGTTAACGTTAACTCAACAAGTAAACAATAAGCCTAAAAACGATTAACTTAGTCCCCCAAAGTTCCTTAACTAGCTTAACTCGTGTTTGTCATGACAACAGTTGGCACTCTCGTCTAGCTCGTATTTTGTTGTTCTGATGTAGTAGCTTAATGTTTTGTTTGATTTAGATTTGTGAGATAGTTTTTGATATTAATGAGTACAAAAATTTATATATGCTTGTAATTTCAATTTCTGTTTTTTTTTTTTCTAATATAAGTACGGTTGTAGGTTTCATTAAGATAACAAATTTAAAAACAAGTTTGTAGGAAATATATTAAGAGATATATCTCGTGTAATACGAGTGTTACATTAGATAATATGATGACCAAGTTTTAGTAAACATTGTAAGAGAAAAAGTCGTATGAACGTGACATTTGGTAAAATAGATTATTGTCTTGCTATCGTGACAATTAAAAATGGAGACATTCATTTTATATAACAGATACATTTGTAAAACGCATTTTAAAAGAGGACTCATTTTTCACTTTACTCCTAGGTTCCCTTAAAATAGATAGATAGATAGATAGATAGATAGATAGATAGTGTTTTATTTAAAAAAATAAAAGGAAAACTTACACTTTTTATAAACAAAAAACACTTAGACAATGGACAATTTGTCCGTCTGCCAAGTTACCTTCTAATTGAAAATAAAATGATTTTTAATTATTACAAAATAAAATAACATAATTAGTTTGAATTAAAAATAAAATGTACATCTGAACCTTAAAATTTTCAGGTCTTTTTACCTTCCTTACGACCTTTATTCATTCATTATAGTGGTCTATTAAAAATTTTCTATATGTGGATGCCCTGGTCACGTACTGGTATAGATGGTTCCAGTTTTTACCATTTAGATATTGAATCACTTCCTCCCTTGACAACTGGGCTTTCCCCAACCACCTGCCACGGTACTCATTCAGCACAGGACATACCGCTAAAAAGTGAAAACAGTCTTCTTTTTCAGATCGATTGCACATGGTACAAAGTCCGCTCGAGTCCGAGGAAAAGGGTTTAAAATTTAGGTTTAACAGTTGGCATCTCGACCGAAACAACACTCCCATATAGTGCAATTTATTTGCATTTGTAATGTAACTTCGAGAACTTTCTCCTAATAACAATTCACCATATAAAGAGTGATGCTGCGATCGAGAGGCCAATAACAACCAGTGTTGCGAATAAAAAGTATCGACCCGGCAAACAACCATATCGAGACTTTCTCCCAACCTATCGCCATCTTCACCAATCTCCTCGATATTGCAATCATATTTCTCAGACATATCCAGCCATTCCTTGTACCAGTACAGCTTCTTTTGAATTATTTTCTTAGCGATAAAATAAGGCAATCGACTTTCCGGCAGCCTTAAGATTTTTAAAATGTATTTAAAATGCAGCTGTAAAGTATATAGGTACATTATTTTTCGTCCTGTTTCTAAATACAGCATGTAATTGGGAGTGAAGGGAGGAAGACCAAAAAGTTTCTTAATAAAAAATCTCTGAATTTTTTCCACTTCATCAAAAGGCTTGAAACCCCATACCTGAGCGCTATAGCACATCACTGCCCGTGAAACCGATTCGAATACGGAATATTTTGCTGATAATGGGACTTCTTTTCTCAAAATGTAATTAGACCAGGTCGTATTGATACCGAATTTAGCTGTTGAGAGCTTTTCCTCAAAGTGTTTTCTCAACGATAACTGAGGTGTAACACCAACTCCTAAATATTTATAATAGTTTACAATTTCAACAGGTGACCCCTCCCAGGTCCAGTATTCACTCCTAGCCGGTCTACCCCCATTCCGAAATACCATGATTTTCGATTTGTTGAGATTCACAGTTAAGTTCCATAACTTCGAATACTCACTTGCTTTATTAATCATATTTTGAAGTACAACCGGGTCTGAACTCATTAGGACTATATCGTCCGCGTACAAGAGACAATTTATATTCATTTCGTCTATATTGAGTCCACCGCCGATATATTCAGGGAGATCGTTCACATACAAGGAGAAGAGGATCGGAGAGAGTAGACACCCCTGTTTCAACCCTAGTTCTGTTCTAAAACATTTGGTTACACCCTCTTTGACCCAAACAGCTGATTGAGTGTCTGTGTATAGCATTTTTAATATATTGATAAATTTAGAGGAAATACCTAAACAATTTAATTTATAAAAAAGTGATTTTCTAACTATTGTGTCAAATGCGCTTTTGTAATCTATAAAAAAACAATAAACTTTCTGGCGTTTAACGGACAAAATTATTTTAATTATATTAAAAAGATTAAAAATATTGTCATTTGTAGAATAGCTTTTTCTAAAGCCTGCCTGATACTCATTTAAAACTTTATTAATAGAACACCAATTTTCCAATCTCAAAAGTAGCATACCCGTAAATAATTTAGAAACGGCATCGGCAAATGAAATTCCCCTATAATTTTCCACACTGTTTACATCGCCTTTCTTATGCAGTGGGAATATTATCGATTTAGCAAACGAATGTGGCACATTACCGGACTCCCATATATAATTAAAAACAGATAAAAGATGTAGCAAAAAAGTTTGTGGGCAATTTTTGTAAAATTCAGACGGTATTCTATCAAAGCCCGGGGCCTTATTACTGCCCGCTTTCATAATCACAGCCTCCAATTCATTAATTGTAAATTTAGAGTCTAAAATATCGTCACCGTAATAAGGGGCTGCATATAGAATCGGACTATATTCAGAGGCCGGGTTGAGCAATTTATTAAAGTGCTCATACCATATATCGCTCTTTATATTAGCACCACATACAAAAAACTTTTTTACAAAAACTTTTATTAATGACCACATTTGTTTAGAATCTTTAATACATTCAAATTTTTTGTTTAATGATTCGTAATAACTTTTTCGTTTTTTTCTACAAATACTTTTATATTCCTTATTAGCTTGCAAATATAATTGTTTAACATACCCTGAATTATTCTTTCGAAAAATATTTAACAATTTGAATGAACATATTCTAAGTTGATTACAAGCATTGTCATACCACACGGGTTTTACTTGTTTAGGTTGAAAGGTTTTTGTTTGTTGACCATAGGCCGCAGATTCTCTAATCATAGAACATAAATAATCTATTGCTAGCTGTGTATTATTTGGCACAACTATATTTCCTTTACATTTTAATTCCAATTTTTTCTTAAAAAATAAATTATCATTTTTAGACCAGATTAATTTAGGCAGCAGAGGCATTATATTTGCATCCCTTTCCTCCTTGTTTGAATAAACAGATATACTTATTGGCATATGGTCAGAATAATTTTTAACATTTACACTAAAACTTTTTATAATATGTAATATATCAAACGATACACAACATACATCGATAACCGAATTACCGGGCCCACCTACAAAAGTAAATTCACCCTCGTAATCACCAGCCGTTCTCCCATTAAGCAGTATTAAATTAAAATCATCGCAAACTTCCATAAAACGTTTACCTTTACTATTTATACATTTATCTTTTGATTGTCGTTTTATATTAAATTGATAGAGATTATTCGAAACACTTTCTGGTATAGTCTGCGTATCTGCGAATCTGGCATTCACATCTCCCATTACAATAAAATTACTACTAGACTGTTTATTAACAAAATTAGAAAATTTTACAAATTCTTCATCCCAGCTACTAATATTTAAATACAATGGTACAATATAAAATTTTATGGTCCTATCTTCATAACTTATTACAGAGAGCCCATCTACATTAACAATTTTTAAAAATTTAGAATAAGGGGAATTACTTTTTATACCAATAACACATCCACCCCTGCCTCTGCCATACCTGTTTACTTTCTCTGCTGCTATCCAATGTAAATTATATCCAGAGAAATACTTTTCATACATAACTATATCCTTCTCTACAACAAAAGTTTCTATTAAATAAAATAAATCATATTCTTTAATAAAATTAAAAAACCCAACTTCTTCACGTTTACTACCTAACCCGCAAATATTATACGACAACATATTTAAATAGAAATTTTCTTTTACAAACTCTTCACTTCTTCTTCTTTGAACCTGACAGACTGCCCTACCTCATACCTCCGAAATGTTGGGAGCCAAACCTGAAACGCCTGAGTTTCCAGCCAATGACTGTTGCACTTGTTTCCGGTTATCAGTCTGAGTATGAAATTGTCCAGAAACGGCCTCTTTATTACTTAGTACTTTCTGCTTTTCATTCAGTAGTTTGTGAATATAAACAGTAAAGTCGTAATTAAAAAGTTCATTCAGATTTTTGATTCCATCCGTGCCGTTCATTATTAGCCCTTTACACTCACACCAAGTAAATCTCATTCCATTACAGTACATATTGTCCATTCTCACATTTATTTTTGCATTCTTATTAATCAATTTGATTTGCTTTCTTATGGCCAAAAGCTTATTGTGTTTATATCTAATAGTTGGGACCATATCTTGTTGGATCGAGAATTGAGTACCATTTAATATCCTACTTTTTCTTAATAATTGCACTTTATCTTCATCGAATGGGAATTCTGCAATTAGTATCTTGCTATTAGTGCTAATTCTCGAACTAACTGCGTAAACTCTGGATACTGTAACATCTTCACGTGCACCAAGCATATTAACACAGAAAGTTTTTACTATTTGCATATAGTTATCGGCCTCATTACATTTCAGCCCTCTGAAAACAATATTATTCTTTCTTAATTGTTGTCTGACATACTCCAACTGATTGTTTACTTCAATGAATTTATTCTCGATATCCTTTATCTTTTCTTTTAATTTATTGTTTTCTTCCATAAATACGTCACATTTAACATTTATTTGTTTAATATCATCTTTAACCTCATGCAATCTAGCATCAAGAACATCCCTAAAACATTCTTTTAATTGACTTATAGACATTTGACCTACTTCCCCCATCTCTGTACTATTTTTATCTACTGCAATCTGTTGCTTTTTTACTTGTTTATCCGCGCTCAACGGTGAAGTTTTATCTCTCCTCCTTTTTCCACCCACAGTCGATTGAGACGAATCTATTTGATCAGAATTACGATGCATACATAAACAGAGAACGTATCTGTTTCTATTCAAACTCGCAATACGTATACGTAATATTAAAATATACGTAGGTATTTTACTTTAATTAAAGATATACCTGTTGGTCTCTCGCAGCTGATCAAGCAAGTGAGCAGGTGGGCGTGGCCAATAAGGCATACACAATTACCCCACTAAATTCAACTGTATTGTTACACTCCCCACTCCAGATTAAATGTACTTTAAATTTACAACAAGAGTATAGTCACTAATTCTTCACAATAAATTTTTGAATAATTTCGTCTATATCTTAAAAAGTCATAAAAATTAAGTCATAAAAATTGCACCACTAAAAAGATCGTAAAAAATAGATTCTGTTAAACTCAAATTTCACAGAAAACACTGATATTTAACCAATGAAAAATGAAAAAAATTAACGAACTTTAACAGACACAAGTTTCCAGCTCAAGAGCACGAAGGTAACTCCGGTTCCCTTAAAATATATTTTATATTAAAACTGTTTATATCAGTTTACGCAAGAACTCACTAAAAATGGATCTGACATTTCTATCTATGTGAATTTCACCAAAATTAAATTAGATACTTTTATCAAAGTAAATGCTACTTTGGCAAGCGCAATATATTTCATCAATATTCCAGCATTCCCTTGAATTTAATTTATATTACAAATGTTTGATTTATAATTATTTTTAACGAGAATTTGTATCATTGAGCCACCAACCTCACAGAATTTCACTCTGTTTCATCTGAAATATCATTTTAACTAAATTTAATTTAGTCTCTGTTCAGCAGCAATCTAAGTCCAAAAGAAATAGATAGTTACGGGTGACATTATAATTAAGAATTACGATATTTCAAACGTTCTTAGCAAAAGACTTCTACTACAAACTTTTCATTATGGCCTTTCAGTACAGTAGATTATTAAACCTGTTTGAAAAATTAGGTGAATTTTAAACTGTTCTCTTTTAGGAGACTGCTACTTCTTCAGGATTCTTGCCTCTAAAGGTAATGCTAGCCTAACAGCACTAACGCACAGCCTGTGAACGAAGTTAATGAGTACAAAAATTTGGCCCGAACTCTGGGTGAGAATTAAACTCACTAACTTTAAACATCACTCTCAAATATGAACACTTTAAAAATAGCTTTTATACAATATATTCGTCCCTTTTTTCCCCATTAAGACATCGAAATAGCTCTTTCTTATAATAATAAATTAGTTCTGAAATATTATGAAACTTTTGAGAAGTAATAACATTCATAAATAGTTCAATATTTTAAATTCATTAGTTACAAATTGATGTGTGGCAATTCTGATAAGAGTTCCAAATTTAAAGCCACAGAGAGTTTAGTGTTTCTACTGATCAGGGGTGCCATCCTTATAACTTCAAGGAAGTATTCCAAGGTGACGTAAATGGCAAGAGGGTTGCTGTTATTTCTAACTGCCGGACCATCTGCGCTTGCTAGGTATTCCTGGAAAGGCTGGATAGTTTCCTGGTTTTGGAGAGGAATGTACACACACAAAACTCTCTTGAGGAGCTTTCCTTTAAAATTAGAGGGCAAAGATAGGCTGGCTGCAAGAGTAATCATCCGTAACGTCTCTCCAAACTTCCTTTAGAGTATCTGAGGGAGTTGTTCCCATCATCTAAGGTTTGTGGCAGGGTTTCATCTACCATTAGTTAAGGCCAAAGTAAATATAACTTAGTGCAGAATACTCTGTCACCAAAAAAGACCAACAAGGCAAACAAGAAATGGCCACTGAAAACTCTTCCATCACCAATACCTTCATCATTATTTTAATGAAAAGTATAAAATTGTATAAATTAAGGAAAATAAATAAATATTCTAAAAAGCCCATAACTTAGTTATACTGGACAAAAAGTCCCTCTCTAGTAAAGTAAGCAGTCCTTTTTAAAAAAGGTATTTTTCCATCAATCATGTCCGTTGACCATTAGTCCTTTCGCCACTTGTTGATTGTCCTGTATGCATAATCAATGTGTATGACAAAAAAAAGGAAAGAAAGTGGAAAAATAAAATAAAAATTTACAAAACACACATACGTGGATATATTTATACGTGTATACATGTATAAAGACACACTGACTAGAACAAAAAAAAATTCTGTCCTACCCATATGTGAATTTTCCTTGATTAATGAATGGTTTTTGTCCTTTATTTGCTAAATTCCCAAGTTTGTTTGTTATATACTGTATATGGTTAGGGTAGTGGACATTTTTATGCGTCCAACTTCGTGCCATGGCATACTTCGCGATAATAATTCACATCCATGGCCACCGTCTCTATCTCTTCCCATAAAGAAAAAGATACAAACATAAAAAACATAGATATTAATAATAATTATTAAAAAAAGCATCCGTTTCCTAATTCTCGCTCGGTTCATTCCAAGTGGTTACAGATTTCTTTTCAAAGAGAAAATGTTTTACTTTCTGAAGCAATCCATTTAATTAATTCCCTCTCTCCACCCCATTTTTGGCACTTAATAAATGTCAGTGACTAGCCAAAAAAGTTTTTTTCTTTTTTAACAAATTTATTGCTGCTTTTATAAGTATTAAAATATCTTCCTTTTTTTTTTTTGCGCACCATTTGCAAAAGCCATTATTATTAATTATTCATCATAGCAGAGATTTCTTGGCCATCCGCTATCTAAAATTCCTGCAGGTTTATAGTTTTTAGATAGATAGTTGATCTGTTTTCTGTGTGGGTGGATGACCAAAGATGAGCAAAAGTTTCGCCATGGGTATGCCAAAACCCTAATAGTTTCTGTTTGAAACTCTATTTATGTTTTTGAGTGTTTTTAATATTGAAATAACACTAAACGTAATGCTTGAATTCTATGTTAAATCGATTTGCCGAAAATGCAACTGTTGTCAACAGATTTGTGACCTGTTATTCACTGAACTTGTTACTAATGATTTTATTTATTTCTTTAAAAAGCTGCGAATGCTAAACATCCGTTTATTGAATATAAATTTCTTGTTAGTGATGTCCAAACAATGTTTTACACTTCAACTTTACAGCGTTCGCTAAATCAATCGAGGAGAAATTATTTCAAATGATTATTCTACGTTTTGTTTAATTTCTCCAGACAATTGGGATACGACTATCTCTGCTATATAATCCTCCAATAAAGCACTCATTTTCTTCAACTGCATCCAAACGCAGAAGCACATGGTTAGAGGTTGCAAGGAGATAGCGTAATGTTTTCCGAATGAGCCGAAGTAGAAATTCAAAGTGCTTCCTGAGGCCTAACATAGCGCAATATTCCATGGGTTCATATAAATTATTATCCTTTATTAATTTGCATAAAGGTTAAACCTATTACAAGAGGTTCGGTTCTGATTAGGATACTTGAATAACAAATAATTATAAAGTACAAAAACCTGTCTGAAAATGATATTTAGAAATTACACAAAATTATAGAAAACTTATAGCAATAAATTAATATGAATTAATATTGGTTTCGTGACCGTAAATTAATAAATTAAGGATTCAAGATTGGCGAGGAATCGGTCAAATAAAAACAACTCGTCTTTTTGCCAACGTTTCGACAAATATATTGCCTTCTTCAGGGCATGGCTATGCGGATTGGTTAATTTACAGAAAACTAATAGCCAAAACTGGAGAACTGTCTCTTAGTTTTCTGTAATTCAACCAACCCGCATAGCCACGCCCTGAAGAAGACAATATATTTGTCGAAACGTTGGCAAAAAGACGAGTTGTTGTTTTTATTTGGACCGATTCCTCGCTAATTTTGAATCCTTAATTTAATGCAATATATTAATGCAGATAAGATAATGAACTTTTTATTAATGAGAAATAAAAGCAAATTATATTGCGTTTATAATTTGAAAAATTATAAATTATTATTATTTTTGTTGTTTTTTTGCGTGTCTAAATATTGCAGATGATTAGTAATAAAATAATATTCAAAGATGGATTGCACTGCGTCCCCAGCTTTCCCAGATGCCACACCTAATCAGAAAAACGGTTTCATTTTTCGTGGAAAACTGGAAAATAGATTCGATTATTTACGCACCAGTAAAAATCCTGGCGTCACCAGTTTGACTTTCAAAAAATTTCAAAAATTAATGAGAAATCGCTTTCCTTAAATCAGAGAATATTGCATCAACTCAGGAGCGGCTAGCTGAGCTAAAAGTATAACATATTTTCTTTATCGTGACGAGCTGAAGGGGAAAGCGCTAGAAGAAACTTTATGAGGATATATCTTTTATGGTCGTAAAAAAAAAAAAGAACAAAATGTCGGGCTTACGCCGATCATAAACACAGAAGATGGACTGGATAAAAAAAAATAGAAACTTTGGGTGAATATATTTCAAGTAATTGAATAAAATATTCCCCAAATAAGAAGTAATATAAGTTTCAAATAATTAAGAATATTTTGTGATTGTTGTTGTGTTCGATTGAAAATTCATTCCATGCATCAGCATCTGCATTTTAATCTCGAACATTTCTACAGTCGATTTTCTTTTACCCGTCTTGTGCTATCTAGCTGAGATCTCGATAAGTTATCAGATCTAGAGACGACATGGGGATACAACTTCTTCTAAGAGACGAAACCAATAAAAAGCATGATTTCATGGCATCTGAAATTTATTCTAAATCTCTTGCCCTTTAATCAATAAATTAATCATCGCAAGTCGATAATACTTAGCAAACTCCTTAGCTCAATGGAGTTTAGAATTGAATTGTCAACGAAGGTATTAAACCGTCGCCATTGGAGAGGATTAAACTATTGATCCCATCATGGAGTGGCAGTTTATATAATTGGGTACACGTAATTGATGTGTTTTCTTTTTTTAATTTTAAACATTTTCCCTTATCAGATAAAACTTTTCTTTTGCTGTCACCGCGTTTAGCGAGAAAGAAATCTAATCTTTTACATCTTCCAATTGACATTTTTCTACTACCTTTCTTATTCTATTTCAACATTTTCTCATTAAAATGTATTTCTAATTAATATAAATTTTATTTTAGAAAATTCGGATTAACTTTATCTTTATGACATGAGGTAAAATAATAGGCTTAAGAAGCTTTTAAGGAACATAAAGGAAAAAAGTCGGAAATAATTTTGGAACCAGTAAAGCCCGTGAGATAGATATATCGCCTGAAACTGTTCAGCCACATATCATGTCTTGTTGTCAAGTGCACTGACAACATGGAAAATGGAGATAAGAAGATTTCACAAAAGAAAATCACGGATTACAAAAGAGAAAAGAAATGGCAGTGACAAGGTCAGTGTGGTCTCTTCTCAGTCTAAGGTCGCAATAAGACACCTCATCAAGAAATGTTATATTACCTGTACAAAAAAAAAGAAAAAGAAATTGAGGATTCAAGGTGGATGCAAACAAATAAAGGGAAAATTCTTAGTTTAATAGCTAGTTAAAAAAATATGTTTAAAAATTTTGTTGCATTTCTTTTTTAAAGTTTAATTAATATAACCAATTAACAATTTTAGCTAAACAAGTTAGAGCTTGTGTTGACAAATAGATGTACGTAAGTGACCTAGTAGATACTGCACAGCATGCAGTTGTTTTAACACTATTTTAAAGAATAGATAAAACTTTTTACTAGAAACGTCTAAATTAGAATTAATAATTATCACAATTTTTTTTTTGACTGAAAAAGTTGCTGTTTTATTGAAACTGCTGATTTGAAAACAAAATAAAGTAGAGATTAAAGTTGTTTCATTTTTTAAATTATTTATTTATTTGGGCATATCGACTGCAATGGTCATAATTTTAATCAGAACGGCTACAAAGGAGCGAACAAATCATTGTGTAAGGTTTTGTTGATGATCTGAAAGATTAGTGATTTTCATTGGTTTTTGGAATATAAGAATTGGTTTTTACTAAAGATTGGAACGCTTAGCTTAAAACATCTCTAATCTATAGGTCGTACTGGTCGTACAAAGTAAATTTAGAACGTTTGTTAAGAAGTCTTGAAAGCATGAAGATTGAAGTCTTGAAAGCTAGAATGGATTCCAAGTCAGCATTTGTCCGTTTGTAACTCAAAACTATAAAGCATTGCAATATTTAACTTAATACAAGTCAAGTGTAAAAGTGGAGAGAACTGTGATTGCATTTATGTTCTTTTAATTTTATTTGACCTCTTAAGTTACCACTATTGTAGGCAGGAAGTTTTTAAATGTGAGTAGAGGATGTGACAGTTACTGTATTGCAAGAGATTACATCAGTATAATTAACGATGGTCGATGTTACTATTATAAGATGCAAAGGAAACGCTGCAATGTAAATTATAAAACAGGACACCGGACTCATTGTGGCAGACCTGCTGTCACAGGAAAGTTGGGAGAAAAGGAAGATTCTTTAGAGATTTGGCAAAACCTGTCATTGAGTGAAAAGTAAAGTAATACCCTATTTTTTTTAGGCAGGCTTTACGTCCATCTACCGAATGAGGTGTCGCGGACAGAAGCGACTAGCAAACATACTTTACTACAAATCTTTCATCCTAACCAATAAATGAAATCTAAGGCCTACCTCGAGAAGTAAAATAAATCTTTAAAGTACCAATAATAAACCAGTAGCACAATAAATCTTTGCTTCGCGGGCTTCGCCTCTGAACCGGTCGGCTATGTAACGAAATAACGAAATTAAATTGTCAAATAACTGAGTGACAGCAAAGGAAGATGTTGAAGTTATTGTACATTGGTATGAATTGGTCTGAAAACCATTTTGTACGGGAAAACGCTCTTGAACTTCGAGAATTGCAATAAAATGCTTTAAATGGAGCATGCTAGAAAAATGTCTAACCTAACATTCTAAAAGAAGAAATATTGGCCAGCAAAAAGAGATTCATATTTGTAAAGCAAAGTGAAAAAATTTTATGAAGTGATTATTTTTCGCTGGCCAAAGATTTTTTAGAAAAATAGACTATTGTCTCGGTTACAATGTAATCCACTTCAACTGCACATCGTTAGCCAAGTATCAAACCCAAAGTGTTTAAACGTTGATTCCAACTGTGGAGAATTATTTGGGACTTAATAATCTGATTTATACAAAAATATATCCCAACTCAGTACAATACGCTGTTTGTTTAATATTCTTAAAAAATAATAATAATAATTTAATTACGTTTAAAGGAACGTTTAATGAGAAAAGGCTAATAAATATTAAAGTCTATGTATTTATGTGCAAGGGAGGTATTGTTTTTGCAAGACGGTTGTTGAGTGTTGGCTCAGACCAACTGTAAAAACAACCTAATTTCCTTTTAAAGCGGGTAACAGCCCAACATTTTGCCTCTTTTTTTCTGTGGTCTATAAAGAACAGCAAAATTTATTTAACACTACAAAGTTTTCTGCTAAATAAATTTACTAACATAATCATGAACTTTACCAGAGGTTACTGTACAATATGGTAGGCGTTTAAACGTCTTCTCACAAACTAATTTCTTTCTTCAAACTTTTATTTAGTTTCTGTTTGCTTGTTATCTTCTATATTCTGTAGAGTAAAAATTAATTCCATCCATCAATTTGTGAAAACGTGCAGTTTGGTGTAAGAGCATGAAACCATCTCCTTGTATTTCTTAATTTTAAATAGTCATTTTTGTAATTTATTCAAATATGTCATTGCTCTAAATTACAATAAATATTAGTACAAACAAATAGGAAAGTGAAGCAATCTTTCAGTATTCTTCATTATTACAAGAAATACTCTATTTGGATGAAAAGTTTCAATTATTTTGACTCTCTCTCTCTATGCCAGGTATAAAGTAAGTAGGTTTCATTTATTTTGAGTAAATTATTTACTTAGAACAACGCAAAAAAAAAGATCAGAACCAATAAATTAATAAATCTAAACCGATACTAATCGAAATCAAAATATTAGAAGCTTAGTGTGCATTCTGCAACTTTACGTGCGATATTAGCACATACCCATACCCAGAAAGAAAGAGAAGTTCTCTGGGAAGGCGATAAGCAGAACAGGATTCCAATCAGTCGCCAAGCAATCTCTAAAAACAACTTTCACTCAGGACTCTAGTGAATACACCAATTTCAAAACTCTAATTTCTTAGTAGATTGCAAAATTTTCTTCCTGCAGCAAGGTAAAGTGAAAAAAAAAAGTTCACCATTTTGCGGTACTTATTGACTTAATTCAGTTTACTGAAAATCAATAAATCAAAATATTCATGAAACTTGAGTTGAAGATTTAATGTTTTGCCAATCTGAAACATTTACATAGTTTCATGCTAGCCAATTTCTAGCTATAGTTTAGCTACATGTGATTAGTACCCATGTGGAAGTCCTGTACTCCAAAAATCTTCCCAGACTAAAGGGATAGATAAGAAAGCCCCTTATTCTTTGTTTTTTCAGTATCTTAGTCAATGTTAACTTTATTTGTTACTTATGGTTCAGTTTATTTATTTATTTATTTTTGTTTTCTAAACAAGAGAACTTGTTGCTTCTAATGTGGAGGAATCGCAGATCAATTATAAATAAAATATTTAGTATAATAGCATCAACAAGATAAGGCAAACAACTTATTCTAATCAGAATTCTTTATTCAATGTGATTATCACCGTCATTCGGTGATTAGTTCAGCAAAAGTCCCCAAGACTTCAAAACAAAAATAAAAATAAAATCAATACAAAAAAAATCGAAATTAACTAGGGCCATTAAGTGCTCCTTCAATCCGCCCTAAATGAGTTTCATCAAATTGAAGTGGCGGCATTCTAAAGCGGTTTCCAAGAAACAGACCATTTAATAACATGAACAATATCTAAGTTTATAAGCACCAATAACTTGTAATTGAATAATATTGCCAAACTTTATAATGTATAATTTTAGTAGAGAATGATCCTCAAGTAATATTGGTGAACTGAATGAATTTTGATTATGCATCTAAAACTTCTTGATGTGATGATCATATACTTAATTAATTAATCACCCTAAGGGGTGTTAAGAAGAATAAACGTATGTAGTAGAGTAGGTACTGCTTTTGTAGGCAGACCGCTATTTATTTAAACTAACATATTAACCGCAGCTCAAGGTAAGCACCAAAATCCCTACAAAAGTACCTTTCTGTTAAAGATACTTAGAAATGTTTACAATTAATTACGTAAAATGCTCTCACACTGGAACCGGCTACATTAAAATTAGGTAAGAAAGAATTCAGCATAAGAATACCTGCAAAACAACGAAATGGAAACATTTCAACTAAGTAAAAACAATATTCGTTCCAGAACTGTGTCCTCTGCCCAAATCTCCTCGAATCACCGTTCCACTCGATTAAAAGTAATTATCCAGATCTTTGTCCAGTTATCGTCAAATAAATATCTCAATAAAGGCAACGCGTAAAAATTCTGCTAACAAAATCAATTTTCAAGAAAATAGTTTGATGTAAATGTTGAGTTGTCTAGAAGCTCTTTATCATATTCTATGTTCTATTTACTCATCTTTTAGAAATCACTATTTTCCAAACCTAAAGCGTATGTTTTTTGATAATTTTCCTCAAATAGAAACAATGAAATAAAAAAAAAAATATGAAAAAATATTTTAACTTAGCGTTAGTTTTTTATATAACAAACCTCAATATGAATATACAGCTAAATATGAATTTATTTCAATCCATTATAATATATTTAGTAATTTTAGCGGGACCACAACATTATTAATTTGCAAATGATCAACAATCAACTACATCGACCAATTGATTCCTTGAGTTTTCTCCAAATAGATTGTTTTCAACTTCATTGAGGATGCAACTATTCTTGAAATTATTTGGAAAAGGTAGATAAGATTTGCCGATTAAAGGATAAAATAGATATAGGTAATGATACAATAGGTACATTGTAAGTTTTGATCTTATTTGATTACCACTTAAAGGCGATTTGTTGGATGTTGTAATATTTTTAGAATAGATTGTAACAAATTGAAGCCAATTATCCAGTGGTGTATCTTCCATTTTTATCAAAGCAAGCAGTTTATTCTCATCATTCTCAATTTTCAATTCTGCAAAATAAAGTTACTTATACATATAGACAAACACAACGAAAAGAGTAAAACTTCGTCACAAATTAAGACAATTTGCCCCCAAAAATCCAGTTATTTAGTTTAAATGAACTGAATGAATATCTTAAAAGTATTGCTGAGTAGAGCAGTTACATTAGAACGCCAACGATTATTTAGAAAGATTATTCAGTCTAAAAAAAATGGGAAGCAATTACTGCTTTTATATAATATATAGTATAAACAGATTGTCTTTACTGAACAAATCATTTGTTTAGTTCGTCAAAAGTGTAACTACTTTCAGTGCATGTAACACTAGTATTAAGAATACTTAATTATTATCTAAGTGTCATATTAGTAGCAGTAAATTAGTTGCGAGGAAGAATAAAATGTAAAAATCTCAGTGAATGCAAGTCCAACTATATTTATATGACAGTTATGAATATCAAAAAAAGCAGTAGACACAGCCACAACATGTGGCGGCTTCAAACGCCTGAAGTGTAAATTACACCCTTACAAGGCTTGGATAACTAGAATATTTCTCGCCAAGTAACTTTCTAACGCTTATGCGAATAATATTTTAATTAAATTACTGGGAAAAAGTGAATTAAATAGAGAATATTTCTTTATTAAATTGTATTATACCAGCGCTTTTCACAGCAGTGAATGGAGGAAAAAAAATCAAAGTATAAATAAAAAAAAAAGAATTTTATGTTAAAAAATCAATTAAATTCCTAGCATATAAACTACCCAAAAAACCTTGTCTGTTAATAAAAAAAAAGAAAAAAAAAGTGAATCAAAACGTCTAACATAAATCAATAACCCATCATGTTTCAAAAAATTACAAAACAGTTGATTCTCATCACTAGTATAATTACGAGCAGATAAATAGTGGATTGCAGCTCTGATTCAGTAATACATGGCTTTAGTGAACTTACAACACAACTCCAATTGCATAATGCACGATTGCATACATCATGTATATAATAACCCAGTAGAAAATTTAAGAACTAGATAGAATTAAGCAAAATTTACACTGTATGTAAATTGCCCTGTTCTGGCTATTTGATATAATTTGTTTCCTACAATGGCTCATTTCCTTTGAGATCAACAATGCAACAATCTAGGGAAATACAAAGCAGAAATTCAAAAATTATTTGCTTCAGAAGCTATAAAGTCTACTGGAATCCTTCCGCGAGCTGAAAGATAGGTAACTTATAAACAACATGATGGGTCTATATTTTGACTTAGCATTAACTTATTCTCTTTAAAAGTGAATAAATAAAATAAAATTCAATTATAATTAAAATAATAAAACTTGTATTTCATTTAAACTATTTATTATTTAGAGTTTTGTATCTAATTATTGGATTTAGAATTTAATAAATTAAGTATCGGCACACTTTTAACTTAATTTTTTTTTTTTTAGAAGAAAAATTTGTCAGGGAAATATCGCTTTCATTTCCGTTATCTAGCACGTTCCGGCCATTTAAAAAAGTTAATTTAATAAAAAAAATATACATATCGGTTTAAGTCTTCTACAGGACCTAAGTTGTAATGAAAATAATATCTATTAAGCAAGAATTCCTTTAAGCAGGAAAACCTTCTTTATTATGAGGGTGCAGCTAGTTTTTACTCAAGGAATTTAATGACAGGACAGAAATCAAAAGCAATGAATTGATGAAGCACATTATCTGATGGTTTTAATTATAATCTTCAAAGAGTATTAGATGAGAATTACACAAAACACTCCTCGGAATTTTGTGCTCATTTTAACAAGACATTTTAACACTGAATCTACCACAAACATTTCTCAGTTTCACATTGAAACTTAATCATCACTATTTTGAATATAACCATAAATAATATAGTAAAGCGAAGTGTCATATATTCAAGGTATTATTGAGTATTGCTAATGTTGTCTTTTCGTCACATAAATACATACTTTGTGCATCAGAGCCGTTTGCTACATCTGAGTTTCTGAATGGAGAGCAGTTTAGAAGGATACACTTCTTTGTTGGGGGGGAGCCATTAACTATCAATAAAGTTTTTTGAGCTTGGTGATCGCAGGATACCTCAGAATTACTAATCATCTGAACGAAAGAATAGAGGACAGCAATATTACTAAAGAAGAAGAAGTGCTAGAAGGAATAAAGCATCCAACAATGCATCCATTCTTCTGGCCAACCCCTACAATGAGTACGAAGAATAGTAGATCATAGATTATTAACTAGTGAAATGAAATCCTATTATTAAGCAGAAACCAACTGGAAGCTTGTGATTATTTTACTAGGTCAGGCAACTAAATAAAACTAGAAAATGTAGAAAAATTTAGGAAAGAAATATCTGAATTAAGGGGTGAAAGTAATAACGGATTTCACATTAATTATTTGGAATTTTTCGTCAAGTAAAAACACGCATTTTCAAGATTATGCCTTGATTAGAAATTATAGAAATGAAATAGAACATTAGAAATTTAAGGAGTAGGTTATTAGAATTTACGGTGTCTGGGATGAGATTAATATTTATTATCATGTAAAATATTAGTAAAAGTTGAAATCCATCTTGCCTTAGCCGCCTTCTTAACTGTATTAATCAGATTTCTATCGTTTTACGCAATTTTCTTGAAAACCGCACAATTGATATTCTTCAAATTTTGTATACTTACTATTCTCATTTTGATTAGATTAGATTGTATTAAAAGGGCGGTCCACAGAAAAGGAGAAGGAATGCAGGCAATCCAAAATGGCCATTGTTCCCCGCCCATCCCTCATCTCATGAGAGATACCAGGACTTCAAGACCCAATAAATCCGACTGAGAGTTTCCGGATAGCAGTACAATAAACTAATAAAGTAGTAACAGGACACTAGGGAGCATGGCGACTCAATCGCCCAGTGCACTCAATAAACCTAGAAAGTTCTGGTAAAGATTACCAGATGCCACAATCTCCAGGAGGGAAACATTTAACCTTCCGAAGACAAGAAATATAGTTTTAGAATAAACGGGACTCCTCTAGAAAGTGCCGCACAGTCTCCACTATTCTCATTTAGATCTATATCTTTTATTTAAAACATTTTATTCGTAAAGATCAAAAGGGGAAAGAAAACATTATAATTTTCTTTAATATGCCATTTTAATCACTTTAATTTTAAAAACTGCCTAATATTAAATAAAGCAGTTTTAATAAAGTTCTAAAAATTTTGATTTTAAAGTGCCGGCTTCCGAAAAATAGTCTCTCGTTACAGAGAACCATGTCAGTAAGTTGTAAGAGGTTTCTAGCAGAGAAAAGAGCCGGTATTGGCTCATATGCGTGAAAAACCAATTCTCTAACAAATTAGCTAACCCCTTCCTTCTCAGTTTATTATTTTTATTACTATTATTATTATTATTATTATTATTATTACTAAAAAAATCAGTAGATTTTATTTTTTGTGCTTTGCATAATCATTGCGTACGTTGATGATTAAATTTCTATTTTATTTGAACCAATTCGCATTAGTTGCAGAGAAAAAATGCACTACAAAGAAAAAGCTTGCAAAGAGGAATTTAAAAAACAATGAATTAAACGTTTTACAATTATGGCGAAATTTAATGTTAATGCAGAACTAATATCAGCAAAACGAACAGCATTAGTCCTTATGAGGAAAAATATTATACCTCTATGTTCTATTGGTAAATAGTAATCTTACGCTGAGTTCAAAATTTATTCTTCCACCTTTCCGTCCCAGTTTGTTGTTGTTGTAAGGGATGAATTGTGTGATGGGGGAACATAGAGATAAATTCACTTCACCAGCCAACCAATACTAATTGAATCTGAACGTCGAACGCGGCTTAACATACGTTCACGTGCACGTAATGAATGCTATGCGCGTATGTATGACAGAGCAAGGACAGCAGCTCGTTCTCTAACCGAATCTAAACCACTAGTCGTGCCGTTGCTACTGAATGAAGACCGTCACGTTTTCACTAACTCGACAAGAGATGATAAGGGTCACGAAGTAGTAACTAGATATGGTTTTGTGCTTCGTAAGAAGCCTTTAATATATAGCAGAATGTCTTCTATTAACTTTTATCAAACTTAATAAATTTGTCCATTCCTGCACTTCTTTTTTTATTATTGATAATTCGTTTAAGTCTTAAGAACGTCATGAGAAATCTGATGGAAGAAGGTTATATTGGAAGTACTCAGATTTGAAACCAGGAGCTTTCTTTTTTTAAGGAAAATGATTGATTACTAAATGTACTTCTGAAGGAGAGAATGGTTTAGGGGGTAGTGAGATAGACGGAGATGAGAATTCAAGTCTTGCTCGATAGAAGCACTAAATGCAGGACCAGATAAATCTGAGAAGAAGTGAACAATTAGGAAGAGAAAATTGAAGAGTTAGTCTTTTCTTCATCAGATCTAATTAGGAAGACATCTGAGATTTTGAATGAAAGTTATGGTATTTTAAGGAAACTACTACTGATTTTTAAATAATCAGAGGAAATAAAAAGGGACAATTGATGAGATGACGTGTTGCAGATAAGTATCGTCGCTCCTCCTTGGGCCCCTGTCATCATGTCTGCAAGTGATGCACCAACGATGGTTTCCCGGGCGGCAACAAGGCAAAAGCTTCTGCAACTGTTCTACTTCTGGAACTGTTCCCAAAAGTGTGGACCTGCACATTTCACATATCTAGGCACAATGCGGCAATAATATCTTAGGCGACTTTACTGAAGGCCATTCCATAATAAATTTTATTCAAAAAGGCTCTTCCACTTCGTCAATTGTGCTTATCACCCTGATAACTCTGAATACATCTTTATTTTTTGATACAGGCTCTAGATCGTCTAGAAAATTGAGGAAGAAGAGTTTTCATAATATTGTGCCTGATATTTATTGAAATAAAAGCTATTTGGAGGTTCATGATAGATCTTTTTCTTTTTTTCTGCTTCAAAGTTTTTATTGGCAAAAGTTGTTGAAGATATGCATATAAAAAGTTATATCTTTAAACTCAAAGTATTCATGTGAATAGATTGGCATATCATTATACTAGATATATGTTCTTCTGAAATTGAAATCTAAACAAAGAAAGACTGAAGTGTATAGTTACTAATAATGAAAATGTTTAAATTATTTATGAATATTTTATCATAAATGTGCAGATATTACCGCTAGCTATTGAAATTGAAATGTAGTATTTTTTTAAATTTAACTCCAAAGACTATTGTAAATAATAAAATTGTAAAAATTATTTTATAGAAGAAGCACAATTTTTATGGAAGGTTCAAAAGAAGAATTTAAGAATTAAAATATACTTTTCTAAAGAAATATGACGCAACCTTCTTGATCCAAACTGATTTGAAATACTTTAAAAAAAATAATAAAACTTGTTCCACCCCCAAAAAATCAGCTGTTACTAATTCAACATTAAATTCAAAGTTTTAAACAAAGAAATCAATAAGTGAAAGAAAATAGTCAAGTCTGGAACTGAAAATAAGAAATATTACGCAAAAAATAAAATATTTCCAAAACAATATCTAATAAATAATAAAAATAAGAAATTTTGGATAGCTAATAAAATCTAGTACAAACTTTTATTAAAACCGACTGCCATTTAAGTTTTTTAAGTTAAAGAAAAACTGTGAACTATTATTCTACAAGTTTTCCATATTCATAGACTTTCTATTCAAGTCTCAAACCTTCCTCTCTGAGAAGGATTTCAAATTTTAATTTAGTTGAGAAAACTTTTTTAATATTCAGGAAAGCCTTTTCTTCCTATAATTAATTTTAATTTGAGTTATCTTATTACTTTATTCCACCTCAATATAATATTGTATAAAAAATTAATTCAATTACTAAATAATATGATACAATTCTCTATTTTTATGTTTTTTTAACGAACGATACTGTAACAAAGGAAACGAATTCCTCTTCAATAATGAGAAAATCCTTGGCTTCTGCGGTATAGGAAGGGTTGAAAAAGGAACAGCTCAGTAAAACGATTATGGTTTAAGTGGCTTCGGTTAAAAACTCACGGGAAAGGGTTAAATAAGATTATAAGGAAGAACCAGTGATTTGTGGGGAAAAAAAAAAGATTATTCAGTTAACGGAAGTAGCGGAAAGGCCAAAGCAGTAAGTAAATGTACAAGGGTTACAGAGTGTAAACTTTAACAGTGATATGTATAAGAGCTGCAATTATGGATCGTTCTATCTAATAAAATACAAAATTACGAGTAGTTATTTGACCACAATCTCTACTCCAGTTTTACGTCTGTAATCTAACTAGGGTAAATTGTTGCACTTCATTACTTCAAACTAGGATATAAACCTTGGATAAAGTAATAGCTCGTCCGTTCCAATAATAATTCTGTTTTACAGCTGAGTTCACTTTTTAGAATACTTATATTGGAAAAATTCAGGGTAGTTAGGATGAATTTCTAGATGTTACAGTCACTTAAATACAAAAAAAAAAAAGTAGAAGAAAATAAAGGAGCTGAATATAAATTCCATAAATCTAAAGATTTACGAATGTAGGCGGAAGTGGAAAGAATCGCCTACAAAAACAATCGGACAACCAATTCGCTCTTTGTATGGGGAAATAACCACAAAAGTTATAATAAGTATTATAATACCTGCCTAGAATTAAAACAATAGCTTGCTCAAGGATTGAAGCAAAATTCTTTTTAGGTCGCGTAACAAAGATAGGACAAAAGGCGTTATCTCTTCTTGGGCTTTAAGGTGTGAATACTGTTGTATTCGGCAAGCCTCAATTGGGAGAAGGTCTACAGTATACATACATATCATTAACTAGATCAATCAAGTCTACAATTTGTCCATCACGTCTCAAGAAACCATCAAGATGACTAAAGGAAGGTAGACAAAAGGAGGTCCAAAAAATCAAGAAAGATAACAGTGCCTTGGTACATTTCGCACTAGGCCTTTTTACTATTTCCTTTATACTAAAAAAATGTTCGTGGGTCAAGAAGTCTAACCTATGTTTCATTGAAAAAAAAGCAAGTTTACATCACAATCATTTTTACTAGATAATCTTGACGTACTTCAAAAGGAGGGTAGGATGTTAGGAAGGATAGAGAGAATAATTGGTAAACTAATTTTTGTTTTGTTTAGAACCTATGGAAATAGTTCGTCAAAAGAAGATTTTAAACTGCAAAAAATTATACTCAATGCAGCAAGATTGAAATGTTTACAATTCTTTCTATATTTCTATAAAAAAAAAAAATGGGAACATGATAATTCCATAATTAAAATTAAGAAGCTTATAAAACAGTTGCTAACCTGTAAGTAAGAAAATTGAGCGGAAAAGAAAGCATCAATAACTTTTCTTTTTAAAGCCTAGTAAATGGAAAAAGGCGCCATTGCTCTTCAAGGCACTCCTGGAAGTAGAGAGTTGGCAATGAGCCCGACAGACTTCCTATAATTGAGCAATCGTAATGGCCAAGAACTAATTTGTAAACCCTTTGCCAGTTACACAAATATGTAAAGAGTGTTTTTTTCCATATAAATGATTTTTAGATATGCAAACAATGTAATTTAAATGCAGAGCGATAAAATTGTGAGCAGAAATATATTTACTTTATTTTTATTTGTAATCTTGCTTAATTTTATTTTAGTTGTCAACTTTACTAACCTAAAATATATATATTACTGGCTGATAAGAACAGTTATTATTAAATCAGTTTAATATTTTTTTTTTAATATCTACATTACCAACTAAAAATATATACGTATGTGCAGGCTGGCTGGGCGTATTAAATAAATATTAAAATCTGGTTTGAATGCAGTTCCCTTTATTGCTCCACACTAATATATTGTTTTAATTATTGGATCAAAAGACGTCAAAGAAAATAAAATTGTATTTAATAATATATCAATTTAATCATATCAGATTTTTCTCACGCATAAAATTGCCTGAATTTTCACGAAGAGTTATGAGTTATGTTAGTGAAGCAGTCATTAACAAATTAGGATAAACGTCAGAAATTGGGAATCAGTAATATAACTTTCAAGATTACCTTTTCGCCCAAGCTTGGTTAGAGTGTTTGGAAACGAATACTTTCCAGAGATTAGAGAATTTGGAGCTCATATTCCAACAATGCAAGCAAACCAGAAGGCTGCAAAGAGAAAAGACCCCAGGTTTCTCTACAGAAGTCAACCGAGCTAGGTTTTGGTTCTTGAAAGAGTTTTGGACGGGTGGATTAGAGCTAATTTTTGCCCAGGACCTTCGTCCTTGGCCATCACATTATTCTTAATCGTGTTAACACTCTTGGTGAACTCCTTAGGACGTTTTCGTCCACTGCGCTCTACATTTCATCTATATCCCATGCTGCCAACAAGAATAGACTGTGAATAGATCACAATGGCACTAGCGCTTCCAATGCAGATGTTTTGAGTTGTACATCTCCAACAAGAATTTGCGGGAGATATCATGAACTTAATCAGTGCATTATAAAGTCTGATCTCTTAGTGTTTTAGAAAATGTAAGTTTACAATTATCTACTAAAATGATGGAAATAATTCTGAAACTGATAAATATCGAGGCCAGAAATAGTCAGTCACTTAAAAATAAACCATTTTGAATAACCCAATGAGTGAACTAAATTTATATCGAAATTAAATTAGGAAACAGTCTTAAATAAACATCCCGGAGGAAAAGATAAAAATAAATAAATGTGACGTTCACATCATTAAGATGGTCCATCAGTATTTTCGGAAGGTCGAGATCAAAAAGAGAGAATCAAAAAAGATGTTACAAAGAAGTATTTAGAATGATTTATTTGTGGAAACCATTGTTTGTTTACGGAAGGAATGATGAGATTGTGTAGAACGTTTTAAGTAGAAAAAGTTTAAAAGAATTAGCTTGCAAGAAATTCATTATAAGCACATGTGTTTTGTGTGCAGAAAACAGGGGTCCTGTTTTCCCAATTACTCTCGACTCTCGAATTGGTCAAACAAACTGGGTATTGGTAATCCTAGTCACAAACAATGTACGAACATAGTGCGTTGCATTAATAGTGTTGCCAATTATTTGCATACACGATTTTCAAGAGGACACTCCCACTAGCTGGTGATGCATTTACGAACAATAAACTAGCTCATATGGAACGTGTATTATTTATGCAGGAGAATTGTATACATTAAACTTATTGTGTAAATTAAATAAAAATAAACAACACATTGTGTTACTATAACATTAATGTGCTAACAAATATGGTTATTGCAATATTTGCTGGAATTAATAGAATATTTTAGGTAAATCTTATAATTAATTGAAATGAAAGTTTATTTTTCAATTTGCATAATCTGTAACTATTTAGCAATAAATCTAGATTGCTTTTTAAACCGTACATGAACAAACAATGCTTGTAATTTTTTCATGAATTTAGAACTATTTTTCCGGTAATTATCATCAATTATCATCTTATGAATACAAATGTTAGTATTTATTCTGTCCAGTAAGCTGTGTTAAGTATGCTGTAGTTGCTCCCACTAGATGGCGATGCCTTTGATAAGAAGGCATGTCTCATTAAAGGCAAACTAAAATATTCTTTTTAATTAAAAAAAAAAATTAAGCATTCTTCTTTAAGCTGAATGTAGAAGAATAAGTAACATCTTAATATTTAAACATTATATTACATACAAAAATACAAATCTATTTTAAAGCACGCCATTTACCATTCAGAATAGGTAAAGAAATACATATATTTGTAATGTATTCGCTTTAGTATTTGCACTAAACTTCAGTTAGATTAAGTGAAGAATAGCTCTCGAGGGAACGACTGCTATATCTTACACGCATGATCAAGCACCGACATTTTTTTCTTTTTTCCTGAATAGCAAAAGAAATGTCTAGCGTCACGATGAAACTCTAATATGAAATTGTTATTTTAATAGTTTGTGCTTGAATAGAACTTTTATATAATTGTTTCGGGAGATTGTTCCTTAATTATAAATACAAAAGGGCAATGTTTTAATTATTATGTTTCAATAGCTTATGATGTAATGTGACTTTTGAAAATAAAAGAAAATTCATGTCTAAATTTGCCAAATTATCAGAAAGAATTATACCTAATGCAAACACAGTTATGTAGTGTTCGTCGACTTCCTCTTAACTGTAAATTACGTTCTAGCTTTTCCATTCGCTGGTGACAGTGTAAATTATTTACCACAAAACTGGTGAATTATTTCTTCATTGTGTAGCCAAAAAAAAATGTTATAAAAAAAGTAATCTTAGTATTAACCATTCAAGAACGTTATGCGAATTCAATCGTTTTTGTTTTTTAGTTTCTTTTTTGAGATTTTTTTGTTTCGCTAGCCAAGGATTGTTTAAGCTGTTGAATTTACAAAATTACTCTTGCACAAATCACTCCGTAATTAAACCATTAATATTTCGCGATTTAATTGATGTGATAAACCCTTAAATTTAGGAAATTTTAACAATCCTTACACAAGATTGAGAGATATAAAAATGTATATTATAGGATAAAAAAAATGAATAAGGTTTCTCTATTCGTATTCAAAAGTAAGGTTAGAAAAAAAAATAGGCCTTAGGTAATCGCTTTAGAAAGGCCTTTTATAAGGATGAATGAATGGTAAAAGTTAGACCAGGAAAAAAACAAACAAAATGGGGTAAACTGAATATAAAATATGGTATTCATGTTTAATTTGATGTAGCTAAAAACTAGGAACGTCTGTTTAATTGAAATTATTTTCCTGGTCAAATAACCCGACGTATAAATATTGTAATAGGTGGCCACTTGGACTCCTCGTATTAGTGTCTCTCGAGATGGCCTCTCGCTTGTATTTGGTGTGTTTGCGAGTATAGTTTCTCCTCGGGTACAAAAAGAACGCATACGATAAACATTCCCTCCGTTAGACAAACAAGAACAGCAGAGCTCTAACAATTTTACTATCTTGGCTATATTCCAAGTTCATCCTTCTAATATCCCCCATGTTCGCTCTGTTTGCCTATTTCCTCATGCTTTTTCATGCCCACCATCCGTATGCACGTGGTGAATAGTCAAGGCTAGAGAAATACCTAAATCTAACTCCACAGAAGAGAAACAAACACAATTCATTCACAGAATTCAGGACATTAATGGAAGGAAATACTCACAAAACATAATAACTCATATCCATATTTAAACATTTTGCGTGGACAAAAAATGTATTCACAAAAATAAAAAACTTTTCTTTAAATGAATTTATCCTCATTACCATTAATAACTATCTTTATTATGATCACAAAAGAAGGTACAGAAGAAAAAGTCAAAATTGATCTTGAAAGAAGTGAAATAATCAAAAGTGAAAGTGCACTTGTCAGAAAAAAGGATGTTTCACAAATTCGAACTGGCCCTTTTAGGCCAGAAGTTAATTATGTATAGAACTCTTCCCACTTAGCGGTATAGATAATGGCTGAACTCATTATTTCGTTATTAATTTATTCACGATTAATAACATTATACATTTTTACAATCAAACAATCACGAGATAAAATTGAGAAACGAAAAATCAACCTTCACAACATAGTTAAACCTTTCAGGATATACAAATCAAACTGTAAGCTTGGATATTACATAAGCTTACACATTAAAAACAAAGTAATAAATATTACAATTAAAAGAAAAGTAACTATTACAATAGAATAATCAATTACAGCACCAACACATAAATGCCATTCTACCAAATTTTGAATCAGAAAGAAATGAATATTTAATAACTTACAAAACAAAAAGTCTGGCCATTCGATGTGCAGGGCAAAACACTAATCTTTAAGAAATATTTGAAATTAAGATGGAGCTCCAGGATGTAAGAGATGGGACGTACTTAAACGACAAAAAGTACAAAAATCGGCAAGTTCTTAACATTTCTTTCGTACTTCATATTGTACGATTATTTGCTTAAGTCTGTTATTGAACGATTTTTATTAGTTATTATTTAATAATTGTTTAAGAGGAAACTATCTTAAGTGGGGGCAAACTCCCCTCCTAAAGATACGTCTACGCCTCTATAATGCGAATCTATTTACATAAAATTTCAAATTGAATGACACATCATTCATGAAAATCGGTTAACGCGTTTAGCCGCAACGTTGCTTACAAAAGGTAACAACAAGAAGAAAAACAATTTTTGAAAATATCGTTTTTTCTCATTTTTGGGAATTTTCTCCTCAAGTTGTTGCAATAAAATTACAATTATAAAGGATGATTTTCCCTATATGTTAAAGAAAATTTGGGTCTTTTATTTTTTATAGAAAAAGAAAAAAAAAATTGTTAAAGTTGTGTGTTTTTTAACGTAATGCTTTTTTTCTTGCAGCTTTTGACGATCAACCCTTTTACAACTGTACTAGTTTAAATGAGAAGTTTGATTTGCACAGTTTTTGAACCGAGCAAACAGTAATAATGCTCACCTAACAATTTTACCCCATTCTTAGATGATGTTTACGAATTTCTAATAGGTTTTGTTTCTTCAGAATGTAAATAAACTTACGATATAAGTCGATAACTTTTCTTGTTACCGTTGAATTCAAGCGTTTAAGCTGTTCGCTTAGGCTGGAAACATAGTGGAGCGGCGAGCAAGGCGGGATAGCTGCTTCAAATCAAAGAGAGCGACGAGCAGCGAGCAAAGAGTCGCATGCACATAGTGACGAGTTTAGTCGCGTTCTCCTTTTGACAAAACAAGATGGAGGAACTATTTTTATATGAAAATTCTTCGTTGAAACTTTGGTATTTGCAGCAGCTTAGTAGTAGGAGCTGCAGTGTACATGACATAAATAAGTCTAGAAATGAACTTGGTGAATTTCATCACTTGTACCAACAACTTCAGGAACATCCTGGCAAGTTTCATTCGTATTTTCGAATGTCTCATCAACATTTGATTACATACTAGCCCAGTGTAACCCCATTAATCAAAATCAAATTTTATTGTTTTTGAATAATACAACTCACAACAAAAGTTAGGCACAATATAGAAAAATTAACTAAATACAAATCTGTGTAACCCCATTAAGTTACTTAGCAGTTACTTTAAGGTTAGAAAAAAATAAATAAAAAATAGAAATATATACAGTTAAAAAGAAATTAGTCAATTAAAAATAAACAATAATTTTATTAAATCACTACACCATGATTTGTCGTAAATTAATGTTGTTCATCTGAAAAACTGGAGTAGTACGACGCTACAGAGGAAGGATTGGAGAATTCGTTCTGATCAGAAGTAGTAGGACGTGAAAATGTAATTTAATTTTGCCTAGTATTTAGATGAAAGTTAGCATTAAGGGATTGAGAACAAAATTAAAGGTAGCAAAAATTACCTGAATTCTCCATTAACTACTAATTGTTAATTAATTTTAACGATTAATTATTAATTGTTAAAAACTGTTGTAGCTTCGCAAATATTATGGTCCCACAGAGGTTTCTTTAAACAAACTAAACCAATAAATGTATCAATATCCATAACCTTTGAAAAATAATCTTTACAAATTGAGAGCGATGAGAGCGAAGAAATCAAACATGTCATAACGCTTCGCTCTACTCTCTAGAGATAGCGTTGCTCTATCTTCGCTTTGCTCGCCACTATGCGCGATCCCATATGTTTACTTGAGTTTGATTTCGCCGCTTTGCTCTTCGCTATCATCGCCGCTTTGCTCGCCGCTCCACTATGTTTCCAGCCTTACTGAAAATTAGTCCTGAATTGAAAGATAATATATTATTTTAGCTGGCGAGGCAGCTTATACTTACTTAAATACCTACATTGACTGTTATAAAGATGATCAAAATGGTATTAGTTCAGTCAGAGTTGCTAAACACTGAAAATGAAAATGAAATTTGACTAAGTAATCCAGCATTATTAAACCTACATATTTTACTCATTAAATTCTAATCGAACTACTTAAAAAACAGATCTTTTACCACACTGTGATGCTGAATAAATTCAACAAGAATATAAAAAAACAAAATTAATAAAGTAGGTCTAAAATTAAAAAGTTATTAATTGTTAATTTCATTTTATATTCCAATTTTAAAACTGTTTCTCAAATTTTAATGTCTAGTTACAACTGAAAAGATTTTTTTTGTAGGTAATAAAACGCTTGTATCAAATGTGTGTAACTGTATCTTGAATGTAACAAAATGGTGAGAGAGAACTCTTATTTGAAGTGGCAGTTCTCTAAACAGTTTTTCTTAGGACCTTTTATTTCCAATGGTCATTTTTCTATTATTTCTATCTTCATTCTTGCTGCTCTATCTCTAGTGGCCAGCCATTCTTTTCATTAGTCTATAAGACAAACAGCTAGCTCTTTACCTTATTTTCTTTCAATTTATCAGCAAACTGTGTTCTATCTCTTCGTAAGCGTAGAAACCAAAACCGTAAACATACTTTATTGCTTTCTAGAAGAAAGAAAACCTTTTTTTTGCTCTTATGAGTAAGTTTCAAAGTGACATTTGACCTTTGCTCATTTCTATCAAACAACCCTCAATTAAATTCAAATCCAAATACTTATGACGAAATGACGGTTACAGTCTGGAATTACCAATGGTGAAATGTTACTGCAGACTTTTTCATAGTGACTTGATTATTGTCAGTTATTTATTTGTCTAAAGTAGATACATACTTATTACAAAGAGTAAAGCTCGAGCAGAAATTATATGGAAAATACAAAAAAACTTACATAAAAAGGCCAATAACATTATTGATATTAAAGTGAAAAGTATAGAAAAAATAATATTTATTATAAAAAATTTAAATTAACTAAAGTATCTCTATTAGTGCAACTTGTTATAAATACTAAACAAGAGCACTTTAAATAAAACTAAATATTGTAAATATCCGGACAGATTAGAGGAAAAATAAATAAATAAATAAACAAATAAAAAACTATAATAAATACTATAAATTGTTATGCTAAAAAGTGACCCTTCACTACAAATAACCCTTCGAAATATTATTTATACAATCGGCTGTTAGTTTAAATGATTGTTTCTCAATTTTAAGTATTCCTTTATACGAGGGTCGTTTGAAAAGTCCGTGCAAAAAATAAAAACCACTTAATTTTTGGGGGTAAACCTTTTTTATTTTTCAACATAGTCTCCTTTTAGGCTTATACACTTCGTCCAACGCTGCTCTAGTTTGTTAATCCCTTCCGAATAATAGGATTTGTCCAAGTCTGAAAAATAGCCATTCGTTTCTGCAATCACCTCCTCGATTGAATAAAAACTTTTTCCCGCCAGCCATTTCTTCATATTGGGGAACAAATAGTAGTCCGAGGGAGCCAAGTCTGGAGAATAGGGGGGATGTGAAACGAGTTGGAACCCTATTTCCATTAATTTTGCGAACACAACTGCTGAGGTGTGAGCTGGTGCGTTGTCGTGATGGAAAAGGACTTTTTTGTGGGCCAATCGTGGGCGTTTTTCTTGCAGCTCGGTTTTCAAACGGTCCAATAACGATGAATAATATGCACCTGTAATAGTTTTACCCTTTTCCAGATAGTCGATGAGGATTATTCCTTGCGAATCCCAAAAGACAGTCGCCATAATCTTTCCGGCCGAAGGAACGGTCTTCGCCTTTTTTGGCGCAGATTCCTCCTTGGTAACCCATTCTTTAGATTGTTCTTTGGTCTCAGGAGTGTAGTGATGTATCCATGTTTCATCCACAGTGACGAAACGACGCTTAAAGTCCTGCGGATTCTTCTGGAACAGCTGCAAACCGTCCTTGCAACACTTCACACGATTTTGTTTTTGGTCAAGCGTGAGCAATCGCGGCACCCATCTTGCGGATAGCTTTGTCATGTCCAAATGTTGATGCAAAATATTCGAGATGCCCACAGCACTAGCAATCTCACGCACCTTCACTCTTCTGTCATCCATCACCATATCATGGATTTTATCAATGATTTCTGGAGTAGTAACCTCAACAGGGCGTCCAGAACGTTCAGCGTCACTTGTGCCCATATGGCCACTCCGAAAATTTTGAAACCACTTATAAACTGTTCTAATCGAAGGTGCAGAGTCACCATAATGTTTATCAAGCTTCTCTTTAGTCTCCTCAGGCGTTTTGCCTTTCATAGTGTTTAATCAACACACGAAATTCTTTTTCGTCCATTTTTTGAAAATCACTCGACTTCCTCGATTCAAACGAATGCCAAACACAAAGAAATAGACAGATCTGGCTGAAACTTGGTGTGTGTTCTTCCAAGAGATGCTACTAACTAAACATAACCTCGATACGCGCCAGTAGTGCTATCTCTCTGACTTTGCACGGACTTTTCAAACGACCCTCGTAAGTATAAATGCTTAATTTTCTGGAAAGAATCAACCAGCATTAGCTTGTAATTCTTTATTTTGCTTCTCTTTATCAATATAATTTATTGATATTATGTAATTTCACAAACATCACACCCACAACAGAACCAACTCGTTAGAGTTAAAGCGTTAGCCTTTTTAAAAAAGAAAAATAGATAAAGGCTAACATTGTCCAAACAAAATTAAAAATCTTTTGTTCAAAGAGTAAAGGTCTTAAAAAGAAACTGTCAATTCGAAACTGTTTTATTTTGAACTTATAAACCTTAATCCTATGAAATATCACCATTCGTTTCAAATCTCAAACGCTTTTAATTCCTTGAATAAAGTCCCTCTGATCAATCAGCATGAAAAGAGCATAATCAAAATTTAGCGGTCCCTTTAATTGCAGAAAGATTTCTTTGACGGAGGTCGGAAATCGTTCAGGTTTTCCTATAAAACCTACAAAGCTGTAAAGTGTTACTACTCTTTGAAGGGATAACTTTTTGACTGCAGCTGACTTATCTTTTATTTAACATCAATATGCTGTTCTTTACACAGTGGTTCTTCACAGTCGCTCAAATTTCTCTCAAAGAAAGAACAATATTTAACTGAGATTACGGAGTTGGTGACAATAAAACTTCCAAAGAAGAGTTTTTTTTTCATCCTTTTAATGAAATTCACGCCTATACCTGCAGGGTGCAATAAGTAAATGCGATAAATGTATAAATAATTAACGTGTCAGACATAAATGACGTTCATCCAATGATGGCCGCCATTAGTCACCCAGTTGGTCACGGGGCCAACGGCGCCTCAGCCGTCTTCGAGGATTGGAGGGTAGCGTAGTTGTAGATAAGTTTGCAGATAAAGGGTTGGGATGAAGTGAGAGTTTTTGATAAATATTTTTATATCGGATTTTAGCAAGTTCGGAGATGAGTGGAATTTAGAGATCTGTATGTATTGTGTGGTTGCTAACATAGAATGGAGCGTCTACTATGCGGCTGGAGTGTTTGCAGTCTATTGATGTTTGATTTTTTAGCTGTTCCGTAAAGTTCGAGTCCGTAAGTACATATTGGTGTGAGAAGAGCTGTATAGAGTCGTCGTTTGTTCTGCAGTGAGAGTTTTGAGTGTTTGTCGAGTAGTCTCGAGTAGTCGAGGAATTCTAAACAAACGATTCAAACTTCTAGCCAGACTACTCGATTGTAAAAAAAAAATTGTAAAAAGGCGTTTTTCCTGATTAAATAAGAAAATTAGGACACCTGTATCTTTATAAAAATTTTTGAATTAAAATTTGCTACTTATTTTTGTTTATCTGAAAGATATATTACAAAGATGTAACAAGATCCATTTAATAATTACATCGTACATAACTCATGTGGATGGGGCTTGTTTAAAGTTACGACTGTGTTAACATCTCATGAAACTTTCATTGTTCGTAGAAGTGGCCAAACAAACAAGCGTAATTTCTATTCATCTGTGTGCTTGACATATCAGATATAGAGGCAAATCTGAGAGGAAATAATTTAATCTTCAATAGAAATTAACTGATAACAGAGGCTGGGATCAACTACCTACTTAGCTTGATTGAAATTGGAAATCGTATTAAAAAATTCTTTTCTTCGCCCACTTATCAATCTGAAACAAGATCAAGGTTACCACTAAAACTTATGTTCAACATATAACAGGACAATTAGCCTTATATGTCATGTATTCAATTATAAGTTTGATCGTGTTTAAAACTTAATGAAAGTTAACTTTATTTAATTAAATGTAACACAACTTTATGTAAATTTTAATTTTATTCAACATGAATTATTACATTCTGTTATTAAGCAAAGCACTAAAAGTAAATACTTGACACTAACATGTTAATCTACCATAAAACTTTCATAAACAATTATATGTAAATGATAAACACTGAAATGTACGAGTATATATACATCGTAGTAGAAAATATAAAACAAAATTTTTAACTTTAAATACTGTAAACTGAATTTAAATGTCTCTGGCACGTTATTGCTCTAAGAAACTTTTTATTCTTCAATTATTCATTGTGTTTTTAACTATTATTAATTTTTTTTATCAAGGTTTATTTGTTCAATTTGATGTGTATTGAAAAAATTAAACAAAAAGGGACAAATTTGGAAACATGTTTTTACAGTAATTAAGTTTAAATAAACCCTAATTATTTTTGCTAATATTGTGCATAAATATTTTTATTTTCCGATAAAAAAATTATGAATATAATTCTTGAAAGAAAACAAAAATTGCTGGTAAAATGTTTCCATTTTTTTTGTTTTTTTTTAATAGCGAGAATAAAAACATCAAGACTAAAAAACTGTTGTGGCCAAGTGTGAGGTCCTAGGGCCGCCAAAGCAATGCGAAAATTAGTTTGGGTCATTGTAAAGGGTGTGGTTGACAAATGACCAACGTCTAGTTCAGGGTCCAACTCCTAAGTGTGCGCAAGCGCTTCACTGAATATGAACGATTCGATTACTTCATACCATATCACAAGCCTACTCAAACAATATATTTAAGAAATTTCGAAGTTTTAGTTTAAATTTTTATGATAAATAGGAAGGGATTGTTTATGTTTGTTGACATTATACCATCATGTAAGACTTTAATAACACGCGACATTTTCTATAAAGTGGAAATCAACAACTAATTTTACGGAACCAATACAGGATTTATTTTAGAGATCTCTTTGTTAATAATTAGTGGATATTAGGTACCAAATAACCCAATTCAGCCTTAAATTAGATTAGATTAAACTAGGGTGGCCTCAAGGCCTATACCACTGCTACCCTATTGGGTCAATTGTGGTTCCCCTCACTCTAAAGCTCACCCTCCAGACCTATCATTTTGATCAGACTCTTATTGCTGGAGAGCGAACTCTTGGGTAAAGCTCACAGACCTTGGTTTTTCCTCCCCGAGAAGTAACATCCTTACAAGTCCCTCACACTGACATAACACATGCAGTGCTGTTTCCTCCTCTTCCTGACAGAACCTACAGAAGCTATCATCTGCCAGGCGATGCATGTGTTTTCTGAGCCTGCAGTGGCCGGTTAATATAGGCCTACAATTTATCCTTCTAGCCCCACGGCCTTGACGGATTAATTCTGCAGTTAGCCTTGGCGAATAGCCCCTTTATGAACTCCTTCGCCTATCTCTGTCCTGTGGTGGCAATCAGCCTTAACTTTCATTTCATATGCGTGTGTTTTCTTGTAAGTTACTCCACATCTTCCAGGACTATCCTGTTTACAAAGGACTGTGAATTATCAAGTATAACTTTTGAGCCATTATTATTAACCAATTCAGCCTTATCATACTATTGGGAAATTCATAATTCTTGGATCATGCGAAATCCGAAACACTTAAAGAAAATTTATACAACAAACTGTTTCGAGACGGATGTGGGCTACATTATTTCATAGCATACAAAAAATCGGAACAGTCTACAAAATAGAATTCACCCAAATAAGTAGTGACTAACACTTATCTGGACTGATCCAATTGGACCCTCAACTAAATATTGTCCTTCTACTATTAAATCTTTCCTAAATATTTTTTGGTTTTAACTGTAAAAGCGACAATCCCTTCAAATATTATATTTTAACAACATAAGCTAGCTTTAGAAGCGATTTGTTAGCCTAATAAGACACTTTCAGCAAATTCTGTTTCTTTTGGACTCAAATTATTGCATCCACTAAAGAAATGACCATCATGTTTGCAGTTGATCAAGAGAGACATTGCTACTTACTCGCTGATTGATTTTTATGCTCTAAATAGTTCATTAGCACTCTAGAAGTTTACAAGATTTCTATGAAATTAAATTAAAGATTGAGATGAAACTGTCAAATAATAACTGTCAAAATATAATTTTGGAAGTGATATCACTTCAGATTTCTTCTTGATATCTGCAACAGATTGCTCTTGATATTCTTCTAGATTGTATGTTGCCCTTTCAGAGTTTTTTAGAGGTCCTCTTACTTCAAATTACAGGTTCTTTATCGCCAATTAAAAACTCAAAAAGCTGTCCTTTTCTAGGAGAATTACCTTCGTAAACATTTTTAAACTGAAGCGACTGTTCCATGCTTTGTGACTTTAAGAAATTTTTGTCTTTGTCTGCGAAGCGCAAACAAAGAGTTCGTGCTAAAAAAAAAAAAAAAAGTATAGCGTAGAATCAGATCTAAAGTTTAAGTGTTTTTATCACCGTCTTTGGTCATCAAATGATTACGCCATTTGTAAGAACTTCTGAATACTTAGTTTTACCTCTGTAATTACCCACTTATTAAATTTTTCCTAAAACTTATTTGACTTTGATTTAATTAAAAACTTTTTTGCTTTATTTCAATTATCTTAAGAATGACATTATCAGAATAAATGAAAGGGAATTATAAGGCTTAAATTGAATGGTATAAATAGAAAGTTTCTGGTTTATTACGATTAATAAGTCCCCTGTTGTAATAGAAAACTTTACTCCGACCAGGCCGTCTAAGGGGTTAAATTCGACTAAAAGTCTAAACACTGTTCACCCCCAACGTAGTATAAAACTGAATCAAAAGCAGTATCTCTTTGCATTACTCCAAATGAAATTGGTTTTTGTTTTTAATTACCTAACCATTAATTTTATTGATTGAGATCAATGTAGAAATGTGAGGAATTCATTTTAGATCATCTGCATTAAGGTTTTATTGGCAAGTCAAACTCTAGGATGGGCATAAATAAATAATTACACGGGTCAAACCACTTACATTTGCAGCAAGATCATTTTCAAGAGAAGTTTGGTCATAGAAATAAAACATGGCAAAAGTTTTTAAAATCAACAAAAACTAAAAAATCTGTATTATATAAAAAATAATATATCGTACATTAATATAGGTATAATATAAATGCAGTTTTAATAATGATTTTCGGCATTTTCAAACTAAAATAGCAAAAAGTGTTTGAACATAAGAAAGAAACAATTTTGTGTGACAATGTGTTTCTTAGAACATTTATGAACTTCATTTTCTATTCAATTAAAAAATTAATTAATTATTAATTATTATTTTGTTCTACCAAAAATAACTGTTCTCACCACAATTACGCCGTTCTATTTCAAGCTCTGTTTCCTTCGATTTTAATAAGTTACCCCATTAAAATTTGTCTTATTTGTCGCAAATAAGCAGATTCGCAATACAATTTATAGAAAAAAACATAAATATTGTTGCCGCCAATAACAATAAAAAAACTAACATTTTTTAAACAATATTTCGTGAAATCTTTGTTGCTACATTATAGTAATAAAAAAATATTTAAATAATAATTTTGCATTGTTAATTGTTAAAAATATTTTAACAACCAAATTTTCAAAATACAATATTTCAATAACAAATATACTTAAATATGTAGGCAAATTATTCTTGTAAAAGTAAATTGTAATCAAAAAGAAATTGCACAGAGTATAGATCCGTAGATAAGCAATAAAAATATAAAGTCAAAATCTTTCTTTTGCAAGAATTGAACTGAAAAACTGTTTGGAACAAAATTAAATAATTGTTTTAATTTTTCTTTTAAGTTTTCCTTAATTAATGTTAAATTTTTGAGAATTTTATTACTATTTATTATTTATTTATTGTTTAAGGACACGGTGTACATTTACTTAAGGGAAGAAGGTAAAGAATATTAGGGATTTAATCCTGCAGGATAAATTTCTTCTAAGGACTTTTTTCATAAACCATATTTGCCTGATCAATATCATAAAGGCTTGAAGCCAGGGACATATCCAAATCACAATTCTTAATAAACCCACATTCTCATTTTCGCTGTCTTTGAAGAAGGTTTTAATTAACAGTATAATGGATCTTAAACCGGCCATTAGGAGTTAAAATTAGTAGGCTATTGTGAGGTTGGCTACTAGCAGGCGAAACTTTTCTCTTGCGATTATAATTTTAATTTATTCTTTTGCTTCAAGTTAGCTGAGCATTGGAAAGAGCTGCTCAAGATTAATAATATTATGGATTCTGGTGCTAAAAAGGAGTCTTAATCACGACCGCTAAGTGGCCTCGCCAGTTCACAGTTTAACCAATGCCCGTCACTGAGCAAAAACTGAATGTTATTTACATCAATTCGTAGGCGCTGAGCGGTTAGAGGCGAGACCTGTAAAGCTAATATGTATTGTTGTACTGCGTTCGATTCCTGGTCTTAGGCCTTGGATTTTATCTAATGGTTAATGAAAGAAATTTACAGTAAAGTATGTTTGCTAGTCGCCTCCGTCCACGACACCTAATTCGGTAGTTGGACGTAAAGCCCCGCCTGAAAAAGTAGGCATTACTTTACTTTTTTTCTACATTAATTCGTTTGTGGAAGAAAAACCATCTTTTTTAATTTTTTTTTTTTCTTCATGGTTTATCTGAATCAAAATAAAATCCAATGAAACAATTACAAATTGATAATTCTAATCAATAAAGGAGGCAAGGCAAAAATCATTAATCAAATATTTGGATAGAATATATAGAGATTCTAAAGCTAAAAGATATCAAATAAATTAGACTGAAGCCAATTGTTATGTAGTAGAGCTAATCAAGAAAAATAGTAAAAGACTTTGGCCAGAAAAGCAGCAATGCTGAAACTGTCTAGCACCACATTGCCACCACCCTAATTGGTGGAACAACCCTGCTGTGTTGTACCAATTACCCACTAAAAGAAATCGAACTGAAGCCCACCACAAACAATATCAAGGCTAAAGTCTCCCAACTTTTTGTTTCTGTTTACTGTTGCTTACTGTCACTAAGGTATTGGACATCAATCATGTTTAATTTTTGAAGTTGAATAGTAGAAGGAAGTGAATAGTTTGAAAGTTCATCAATACCTACAACTATTTTCAGGGAATGGTTCCATAATTAGTTTTCAGGCTGGCTTTAGGTCCAACTACCAAAATAGGTGTCATGAACGGAGGAGACTAGCAAACATACTTTACTATTAAATTTCTCGGGTTAACCATTAAATACAAACATACGGACAGTACAAACATTTCAGGAAAAACTCCTCCGACAGATAGTTGACGCTCCTTTCTACGGTGACTAACCTTACTCTTCACAACGACCTCAACATTCCCTTCATAGACCAACTCGCCAAGACAAAATACTAAAAATTCCATACTACTCTCTCGACTAGCTCTAATCCTCTGTACCGACTGAATCGCCAGTAGCCCCGCGACTTCCTTGTAGGCTGAAGATGGGTCTTCAGATAATTTAGGAATCATTATTCTCATATCTCTCCTCTCTCCTCCTCACATTCTCCTCTCTCCTCCTCACATTCTCCTCTCTCCTGTAGATTGGGTATTTTCTCTCCTCCTGCTCTCCTCCAGCACCAGTTCATCCCTCTCTCCATATTTACTGATTGTATACAATGTATACAGATTGTAAATTACAAATAAATTAAAAAAAAAACCAACAAATAAAATCCAAGGCCTAAGACCGGGAATCGTACCTAGAACCACAGTAAATATTAGTTATATACGAAGGTCTCGCCACTAACCGCTCGGCTACCGTGGCGCCTTACCACAATTAGTTTCGTTACCATCATTAGATCCATCAAGAAGCTTCAAAACTAACTGATTATCACATGTCAGGCTTTACCGTTAATTTGTTTCAAAAAGGTGATGCGTTGGTTTTAAATATCTTTTCAATTAAATATTTGACTCCAAAACCATTTTCTAAAGACCACATATTTGGACAGAAGGCACATCAGTTCTGGCGCTAATACATTATAGACCAGGATCTCTAGGATTCTACTAGAAATAGAAGGCACAATAAGTCTCTTGTGGCTGCGAAGGCCGTTGGGCATAGGTCCCGTCCCATTTCTAATCTATAAGATAATTGTTAGTTTATGAAGGGACTTGTTTCATTTCTATTTATGAGAAAACAGAACTTTATTGACCAGCAAAGTCCATCTTTACTTTCTATTCCACAGAAAGAAAAGTATTGCGAGCGAGTCAAATTTTGTTGATAAAAATTTTTTTCACTAAAGTAGATAAGATACACCGTGAAGGATGTTACTTGAAAGAATCAATTTACAGGATAAATCTTATCCGTATGGAACACCTGCTACCAAGTATATCGTATTTACTGAATTCTGGAATGACATTTCTTCTATCAGCTTGACGTGTTTGCCACGCTCAATGTTTACATATCTACATAAACTAGTGGAATGAATGGAAGGATGCAATTTGCTGACAGTTGTTTAAATGAAATTTAACTGGAAAAATACAATATACTTTTAAGAAATAAAATTTTGGTGTACAATGTGATTTATTTTTTCACAAATAATGTTTAAACAATTTCTAAATTGTGACAGAGTAATTTTGTTCTTCAACTACATGATTTCTGGCCACTTTTTAACCTTTCAGAGACACAACTTCTTTTTTTCCGAACTATAATTTTGTTAAATTTTATTCAGCTAAAAGTGAACCAGGGTATTTACTCATACCACATAACAGAAGATTTCCTAAACTCTAGAAATGGCTGAACTCTTGTACACTTGAATTTAGAGCATAACTTTTTTATGGGGTTGTTAGATTATTCTTTCTCTAACAATCAGTGTTCAGTCTCCTTTGCTTTCTTGTCGCTCTTCTAGTTTTATTTCGTATGGAAACCTAAGCCTCCCTTTTTTCTCTCTCTTTGGCAATTTCAAATTAGTTAATTTCATTGCACTATTTTATAAGAGCTACATCTCGTTTTCTTCCCCTTGAGCAGCATTCAAACCTGAAGCATTCCTTAATGCTTTGATTGCTCTAATTCGTAATGTAATAGGCCATTTGCTCTTTTTAAAAGACGGCACATCCACGAACTGGGTTTTGGACCCAAAAGAAAATAACCAATAAATAAATAAATAATTATAATAAAGATCTATAACCTTCAAATAAAGGGCGGATAATAGAATTTATTTTCTCATTTAAATTTGTGTTTCACAGTGTAATTTAACAAAACCAGTTGGTTAACCGACTGTGAAGAAAACAAGATTAATTGACAACTTTGTGGGTAACACCACCCACAAAGATCTTTGATAGAAATGGCGATAAATAATACATAAACACTCGCTAAAATAAATACATAAATTCTACCACATGTATCTTAATTTAATCTGACAACCCAAAATAACAACAAAAGTGAAAATCTCAGATTGCTATTTCATTTGATTTCAATTTTTCTTTTCTTTTTTATCTATTTATCTTATTTTGAACGAACACAATGTTTTTTTAAGAGAATAGTTCTATAATTGAATAATTGGATAGGTCTTAAACAACATTTATTCCAATCATAAAATGTTTCAAAATTGGCATGAAATAAAATACAAAAAAAGTTTTCTGCTGATCTTGCGGAAAACAAGTTTTCCTAAAGTTTAACTTGTTTCTTATAAAATTTATTCCACTTCCTTTTATAATCGTAAAAGAATAAAATCTATGTATTAAATCTATAGAACATCAGATTTATGGCCATGTTGTTCTTGCGATATTAAAACATTTATTCGCTTAATATTGCTTTCAACTGAAAATTTATAGCCACCCAGCTGCTAAAAATCAGTACTTACTGGGTAACGCAATTTAAATCAATTAATTTCTGATATTTCACATAACATAAATTTGGTACATATTTTATTCCTATGCTTTGCTTTTTATTGTAAAAAGTTCATAAAATTTAGTCAGTTTAAAAATATAAATTATAATTATTACATTTATTTATTCGTTTAACAGATTAAATTTTAATTTTATATTCAAAATGGAATGGAATTTTAACCGTTAAAAATCTGAAAAGGTTGAGGGGAAGTCATGGTTGTGTAATCAATGAGTAAAAAGTAGGGATTAATAAGGAAAATTTGGACAAAAACTGTATCTATAAATTATGTAAGAGATGAAAATTTTATATTTAGAAGAAGCCAAAAAATATTTAACTTCAAGTACAAAACATTCTACCAAAGCAGCTTATTTTGACACTCTAAATAAATATTACTCTCTTAATTCGTTACCTAATAAATGAGCTGTTATTTTTGTCCAATTTTCAAAAAAATGAGTTAATGGTAATTTCAGTAAGATATAGACACATTCTTTCCATATTTATAATCATACAGTCAATGGAGTACGATTTTTTTTTTATAAAGTCAACAAAAGAATTTTGACTATAAAATGTTATCTCAAGAATATTGTTTTTGAAAGTGGACTAAGTCCATTTCTAATAATTATAATTAAAACAACTTTCTTATTGCAATTATTTTTTATTATTGCTACTTCAGTGTACACTGCTCGATGCTAACTGTAAAAGAAAAATAAGTTTAAAATATCTTTTTTTGCTTTAAAGATCTTAACGAAGTAATGTTCATTTTTATATTTTTAATATAACTGAAATTAAAAAAAAATAAACTTGGTTATTCGTGTATTTAAATGTCTTCATTTTAATTATTACTTTTTACATAAAAACCCATTTCAGTAAAGCTAATGTCTATAAAAATATGGACTTATATTCACTCCTGTTTTTATTTCTTGTAATTTGTTATTTTTGAAAGTGGTATAAGTCCATTTGTAGCTAAAAAAAATCGTTTATTTTTTTAAGAATTGTAATAATTATTATTTCATAATAAAATTTAAAAGGTGTATAGTGTTAATAACTTCACTTGAATAGATTAGGGTTTACGAATATTTTTAAATTAATTCAAATGCAAAACCTTGAATATCTCGATACATGGAAAAATGGACTTATCCCACTTTCAAAAATAACAGCTCATAATATTACCTTTAGAAAATAGTATGTTTAATGTTCCCAAGTTTTGACAATTTTGCTGGTTTTCCAAAACATTATCTACATCTACAGTGTGTCGCTTAAACCAAAAGTAACATCTTGATTTCTTGCAACGTAATTCTTCCTCGAGAAATGAGAGCTCGTAATAGCTGACAAGTAGTAATTGGAGAAATCTAAACCATTGGAAGCTGGTGAAAGAAAACGGAAACGAGTTTTCTAGACGCAGTTAATACATCTAATCAGTTCATCGCCCCCATTGTGAGTCTAAAGGCGTCTAGGAATACAGAAAAATCTAATAAAGCAAGTCAGGACATGAATACAAAGCTTTGGATTATATATGTGTATCGGGCTATTAAGTAGTTTGTCTTTTCCCTAGGGATTAGGTTGTATAGGAGCCACTGATCACGTTTGTGACTGGCTGTAGACATTATTAGGAATTGGATCGGTTAAATAAAAGCATTATTTGGAAAAGAAACTACTTAAAATTTCAAATACAGAAACCACAGTTTCGCGAGATCAAACAAATGGTTAAAAGACTCGCTCAATGTTCTCTCTCAAATTCTCCCTCAAAGGAACTAACCACAAATTTTTTGAGATACCGAACTGAATACTGGAAAGCCATCTCCATTTCTGGAAGCACGACCAGATTATGACGAGAGACACATCAACCACCGTTCGATACAAATAAAAGGGAGATACAAATTACCTGCTAATTTACCGAAGTATCCAAATGATCTAGCATTAAGAAGGATTTCTTTGATAGATACTTACATACGATACATACATACATAACATAGATACTTACATACTTAGATACTCGTACTTCGTCTAGTCTGGTAGAAATTCTCACCAACATATTCACACATATTTAGCGTCTTCATCGCAGTTTATCTATCCGAGCAGACCCAAATCCCTTTGTGAAATTAAGTTCTGTACCTCTTCATCCAAAATAGAAAACAAAAAAGGCGTAAAACGTGTAAAAATAGACAGAGATAATTTCACGTGATTACAATAGCTGCTATTGTCAAACTGGCTATCGCTGCATCTTAGAGTGCTGCAAGTATACCATGAGGATGCCGCGAAATGTCGCAATTCTTTTATATAAATGACAACCTAAATGCTTACTTACTTTCATAATTAATATTGAACATGAAATCAATAAATAACTGTTTAACAAACAATTTATAAAATGAATTTTTTACTGTAAAAAAGAAGCTACAAAACCAATCGTCTAACAATAGTTAAAATATCTGCAGATGTCAGCTTTTAACCTAGTTTGTACTGTGTACAACTTTAAATTTTCCAGCTGCCCGCATTTATCAAATTTCCACATTGTATTTGTGTGAAATAGAATTTTCTTTGCTCTTAAATATTAAAACAAAGAAGAGAGAAAGATCAAAGTTCTCTTGAAAATGAGATTAAAGTATGACTCTCAAAAACACAACCTGATATCAAACAAAATATGCAAACATCATCAGGTGCAGATTTTACATTAAGTTCATATTTTATTAAAGGTCACCTTTATAATAACTAATGTTTTATACGTTTTTGGAATAAACTAAATTACCTTAAAAAGCTTTCATTTAATTATATATTCATTTTTTTAATTATCTCTCATCCTTCTTATTTTTATGAACTGTAAAATGTAAATAATAAAGGTGCAGTGAATTTCTTTTAATGATTTTATTAGCGCGACAAAAAAAAAATTGATAATTTGTAAAATTCAGGCCTTTCATCCATTCTGGAACTATTTGTTAGATAATCGCTAGCTATTACACTATATGGCTTTCATTAAACGGTTCTTCTTAGATGAGCTTTCTGATTCTGAAAGAATGGTCTTTCATGAAAGAAAACTTATGAAGAGACCAAAATAATCTCATTAAAAGTATAATGAGCAATGTCAGACAAACATGGTTCAAAACCTGGCAGTCTTACACAATTAAAAAGTCAGTAATTTTCGTGACTTAGGGTTGATATTATTATGTATTATAATCATTAAATTTAATAATCCATTAAAGTATGGGGATCGACTAGACGTTCCAATTCTTTACGCATTCAGACATTACAATCGCAAATACTACGAAAACTTCTTAACGCTCCATTCTATATTTCTAACCTCACCATGACCTTAAAATCCCTTTCATTAACGACCTTACTAAAACTCGTTTCTTAAAATTTCATTCCTTTACAGCAGCTCATCCTAATCATTTAATTGAACACACCTATTTTCTTCCACATTACCAGGTAATCCTCCAAGAAGATTGAAAAGAAGACGGCCCCGCGATCTACTCTCCTCAGAAGAGCAGTATAGTTCATCTGTTCATGTTAATGGAGTGTCACCACTGGGTGCCTTCTCCAATCTCCATTCAAGACATTACATGACATCACATTTGCTTGTTGCAACAACCGTTGCAGTCGCAGATATATAAAAAATTTAAAAAATAATAATAATAATAATCCTATATGGTCATTACTAATTTAAGGTAATTTTGTATTAGTGGACCGTTCTTACTTAGAATAATTAAATTATCACAGTTCTGTTCAGAATATTCCGATTTAAATGAGAACTGTTAGGTTTAAAGTGTAATTCAATAGTATATATCTAAATAGGAATCTAGAAAGACATTTACCAAGCAAGCTGAGTTATCACAGGTAATTGTCTGGTTTAAGCTAAACAGACGAAACCAATTATCATTCTACTAATTAAAACACAGAGACAAAAGAATAGCTTTAGAATATATAATGATCCTTCTTCCTATCAGAGAAAGAATAACATATTACTGTTATTATTATTATTCAAAATTAACATTTCGTTAAATAATAATATTTATAGAAAGGTATTTATTTTATACAATCATCTCTGGGCCATTTATGCATTTCAAATTAGAACTAAACAGATGAAATACACAAATATTTAGATAATGAGATATGTCACTTACAAACATTACTTGTTTATAGTATAAACAGGTAGAATTTATGGATGCATTATCTATAAATCTATAACGGATTTCATTTGCAGTAATGTCTGACATTATACAGGAAAAATTTCTCGATATTTACCCAGAACCATTTTAGAAAAGACTATATTGCCTCGCACTTTTTTTTCAGGAGACAACATTTTCAAATAAGTGATAATAACAAAAAAAAAAATAAACTTCATGAAGCCTTAGTCATAAACTTCATGCTACTGCCAGGCTTATTGTGCCAGTCCCCTTTTTGGATCTAGTAGATGAAACCTCCCCTACTAAGGAGGTTGAGGACTTTCCCTACTAGTTCTTCTTGCGCTACTATCTCCTTTTGCCTCAAGGTTCCAAAGGATTCATGGCGCAACCAGCCAGTGAGAGGCAGTCTCCTCCAGTTCCTGACACAATCTACACAACGGTTCAGAGATGATAAGCCCCACCTTGTACAGATGCTTTCTGAACCCTACCATGCCCCCTGAATAGGCCTATAATCAGAGTAATCTGATTTCTACCCAAACACAGGGTCTCTTTGGCTCCTTGATTACACACTGTCCTAACTACTTAAAGTTAATAACAGAAGAAAAATAACAGATCAAAAAGTAAGCAACAAACATCTTATTGGAATACGGCTTCATTTCCTTCTTATGAATAATTTTATTAAATTATTGTTTCCGTCTGAGAGTAAATACTATAAACATTGACTTCGTAACGTTGGTTTTGATTCTTCATTTGAAAAGCCAGTCCTGTAAGTGGTTGATGTGTGTTTGTAGAGTTCGTGTAGCGATAAGAGGATCGGAATGAGGAGATAAGATTGCAGTTTCGTCAGCAAAGGTAGAAAGAATGGTATTTGGATGTTGAGGTATGTCTGCTGTATACAAGGAGTAAAGAAGAGGACCTAGGACACTGCCCTGAGGAACACCAGCTCTAGCTAGACGGATATCAAGAGTCTGCTGCTCCACAGTTGACTCTGAAATATCGTTCTTTTAGGTAAGATTTGAGGATGAGGTAGTAAGTATGAGGAAGAATCTCCCTCAGCTTAAACAGTAGTCCCTCGTGCCATACCCTGTCGAACGCCTGAGCGACGTCAAGGAAAACACTCAGGCAATACTGCTTTCGCTCGAGGGAGGTAGCAATAGTGTCTACAACGCGAAGCACCTGGTGAGAAGTTGAGTGATGTCTCCGAAATCCGAATTGATGATCCAGAATTATATTTTGTTCTTACATTAAAGGATAAAGTCTTTAAAGAAGTAGCTTTTCGAGGATTTTGGAAAGAAGTTGCAGTGGTAAATTACAATAAAAGATTAAAAAAAAAAAAATTATTGTTGATAATAAAATTTGAATAATATCTTGTTATAACTCCATCATTGAAGGAAATTTCTGAGCGTCAATGAGACTTTAGCGAATAGGATTCCAAGGATTAGAATTTGATTACAGAACTTAAAACGATAATTGTTTGACGAATATAACCTGATCCTGTAACCTTTTATTTGAAGTATATTTCCAGAAAACTTTATGTTAGAGTGTTTAAACTTTAAAGAGATAGAAAATAAATTAAGTATGATAATGGGGAAGTAACAAATATTTTGGATTAACACTTGGCTGAACTTATATTTGGAAGAAAAGGATGCTGCACGATTCTTGTACTTCTTGTCACCAAGTTTGCCCTACTGAGTTGTGGTAATGCATTCAGCTTTTCTCTCTTTCTACGAACATATCATTAGCACCATATTCAAAGTATCTCAACCAGCGCGCGTGTGAGAGAAAAGATAATGAAGGTTGGAGAAGACTTCTTTACTCCAAACTTGGAACTCACACCAGATACATATTCATACATCATATATCTTGAGATAATGTTCTAATGTTGTTGGTAAACTCCCTTACTATGCGAAACTTACAAACAGACACATGCGCAAAGCATGTAAATCTCATATATATTCATACATTCACTTAGTAAAGAAAAGCTAGTTATACAACACGCAGAAAATGTGCGAAGGGTAACTAACCCAAGTATCCTGTTTTGAGTAACCCAGTGCATATCGAATTTACCTCCTACATCCTAGATATTAATGGCCTACTCTTCTTGTTTAACCAAACCGATGCAGAGAATATAAGCTTTATACCTCTATCTATCTCAGAAATCTTGCTTAATGTGGGCACATACTTGTTGCAATCGTTAACTCCTGTTTGTGCTATTAAATTGCTTACTAAATTACATATTCTAACCAGTTTCTACATGAAGCGACAGGAATGACAATGATGTAATGTGGATTCTTTACTAATAAGTATACGCCACTCTGTAATAATGTGCAATATCTACAATACTTAAGTATTGTAATCTAATTAGAAAGAGTACAAAATATATTCTTGAAAAGAGTTAATTTTTATTTAAGAATAAAATTTATTATTAGTTTTTTTCCCGGTTAGTTAAGGCATAAGCGAAATCTGCCATTTTCGCAATCGAGGAGTATTAATCTTGTAGTATTGTAGAAAAGAAGTGTATTTGAAAGGAAATGGATTTTAGGACCGATCAAGGGAAGAAGACTCTTGAAGAACCCAACATTTTAGGGGAACTCAACGAGTTATTTAAAGAAATACCAGTAAAAGAGTGGATCAAATCAAAATATAAAGATTAAGATGAGCCATTTAATTAGGATACAGGACACTGCTACCGCAAAGAAATTCATATAATATAAGCCTGTTGGAACGTCGTCATCAAGAAAGGTCGAATAGATCTGGTGGACCAAGAATATCTGATTGGAACGCGCAGGACAGGGATGGTTGGTGGTATTGTAACAGATATTATTAGAATCAAACTATATTTCCTTTAGATACAGAGAGATATGGAAAACTGAGACTGACAAATAATAATGTAATGATGCAATACTACTAAAGTTAACTCTGTTAAGTAAAAAATATCACCAAATTAATTTAGATTTTCCTTCTAATTTACAAAAATCACTTGCTAAATGTACCTGATTTAACTTCTTTGAGGATACAAGCGCTGCCGATATCTGAAAAAAAAAAAAAAAAACAAAGACCAAGTAATTTGCTTATTGATATTAAAGAACACAGAAGTCGAATGAAAACTTAAGAATAATAATTAATTAAGAAAGTATAAACTGAGAGAAACTTTCAGTATACAGATCACAATTTAAATTATATTTATAGACATTCAACTCAAGAGTTTCATTTAAAATAAATGAAGAACTGTGAAAGGAAACTTATTTCCTTTTAAAAATAAATGTAAGTTCCCACAAAATTTATGTTAACTTCGAAAATTTAATTAAGAACACTTCCGGAAAGGGGGTTATACTTTCTTCAAGTTCCTAATTGAAAATCTTACTTAATTTTTCATAAATTCTGCTGAAAACTTTGCTCTATTTGAACGGAATACCAGAAAACTAAAGCCGTTTGATTTAAATTGTAATTCTTAAAGCCAGGATCGTCTATGAGGGAGTGAATTTAACTTGGCGAATACTAGATAATGGGTGAAATGTGAAGTAGAAGATTAAGCAGAAAAATTAGATAATACTAATAAATTAAAACCGATTGATTGGTCGAGTGATTTATAGCCTAATTATTCTAATTGATGCATTAGAGATGCAGATGAATTATAGCTAGATAGCTGTTCTGGTAATGTGATTGAATAATCACAAACATTATGTTATCATTCAATTATTTACCTAAATGTCTAATTTTTTTTTTTTAATAAAGTTAATTATTATATATACCTACATTGTATTTTTTTTTTTCTTAATTTAGTGAGCAACAACATTTAAATTATTAACGCTTTGTTAGCGCAGCTGCCGCCTGTGGACTTTTCGTCAACCAGAGCAGGACAGAGGCGGATAGCTTTCATAATTTACAATCTTATTCTTTTTAAAACCGTACTGGGAATCGAACAGGAACACAAAACATCTTAGCTTTATCAGTCAGCGCTCCTAACCGTACAATATTGTCATTCATTTATTTAAGTTTCAATTGTTTAATTTTAATAATTAATTAGGTATGTATATTGGATTCTTCTTCAAATAAATCGTTTGGTTTTAACTAATTGAATTGTTGAAAAAGATTAGATAATATAATTACTCTAATTTAACTATTAGATTATGATTAAAGTAACAATAAATTCAGTAATAAAAGAATGTTTGTTTGACAAAAAAGTGTTTAAAAATCTAGACTTGTAAAGTATAAAATGGCCTAGTCTATCTCTTGGTAAATACAATACTGTTTGCCAAGTGCCAACTTTAGTGACCACGTCGTGCGTGTTCTGTAGCGCTCGTCCATCCTAACCAAACCTGTACACAACATACTGTTCGAATTTATAGTAAAGGATGAAGGACAAACTTTGAGAGTTCCTTTGAGCACCATACTAAATCTACACAGAAACATCCTAATACTTCTCTTTAAAACATTGTCAACCTTATTAGTTCGCCATTGTGGTCAAATTAATGAAACTTGTTCTGGATGATTAGAAAGTGCTGAGTTATTCTACGATTTTCCTGTGATAAATGTTCAGCGTTGAGGAACCAGTAATTGCTCCAACTAATTGAGTTATTTTATAATAGTGATTTTAATTTGTCACAATCTAATGATCTCAATGTCTTAAAGTAAGTCCTGGACAATCATCTAGGACTGTTCTGGAGATATAATGCCATGACGATTTCAGCATCAAATTAATGTATATAAGTATATATAGAAATGAATTCAGACGCTTAAGACGTTCGAGATCAAGAAATTTGGAAACCTATTTTAGTTAACATTTTCACAAAATGTTATAATGCTAATATAAACAGAAAAAAGGTCAACGGATAAATAAAATACATATATAACTTTTAAAGATTAAAAAAGAGAATATTTACTTTATTAATTAGAGCCTTTATTATTGGAGCCTTATTTTTTGGAAAAAACATTTAAACTAAAGAAATATACGTAAGCATAAAGACTGCTGCTTTCAATCAATCATTTAAGAAGAGTTACAAAAACGGATGTTTCTTTAATCTAGTAACAGCTTAAATCAACTACTTTTTACCAACATAATTAATTGGTTCACTTTCTTTATTTGTTTTTGATGTTTTGACTCTATACATTATTTTTGTATCCTAATTTAAAGAACAATAACTTTATAGAAAACTAGACTAAGGATGGAGCACCACTAGTCTAGCGACTGCCTTGTTCAGATGAAGAGAAGTAACATATCTAGAAAGAAGATATATTCAACTCATTTCAATCAGAATTTAACTTTTAAACAAATTCATTCGTTGCATTAGCTTAGAAATTAAAAGTAATAATTTAAACAATTCATTTAGGAATGTAACGAGTCCACCTTATTACCATGGTAAAGATGGTGAATTGCTATCTTCCTAAAAAATGGTAAAGCAGCAGTCAACTGTATGTAATAGGTTCAAAGTTGCAAATAGATCTGTTACAAATTTATTGTACTAGGAATTCTGAAAGCAACTCTGCAGGGTTTCTCAGCGGTGGGTTAATAGCATGCAAATTCGTTTTTTATTGACACCATTAAGATTAAATGTGAATTCTTAGAACTCTTTTGTAAATATTCTCAGTTAGAATTTAATAAATTACATGAGTGAACCTAGCGAGGCAATCGAATTCTTTGGTATTTTAATAGTAATTCTACACAATTCTAATTGATAAATTGAAACTGTTTTTTAACGCAGAAATTTTGGTTCAAATTATGAATTCATATCCAAATTTGAGATATAATTAGACTGCTAGGTAAAATTACCTTTTTGCAAGAGAATAACATTGTTTTACTTATCTTCTAACAACAAGGTTGAGTTTCATTATTTATTAAAAAATGCTGAATCTCGAATTTTCTGCTTCTATTATTTAATGTGAGGGTTTCTTATAAAATTTACGAAAAAATACTGAGATTTACAGTAGCCTACCGAGCTAATATACGTATATATTTAGAGTATGAGTATGATGTAGTAATTGCGAATGTTGGAGTAAAGAAACAATCTTCTGTATAATTTTCAAGAATGTAACTATCCTGTTTTATCATAACAGTCTTGATCGTGAAACTGTTAAAGATATTTCTGCAAACGGTTTGTAGTTTTACTGTTAGACTGTTAAAAACTGGTAGACTGTAATGGTTTCGACGTACGTTGTAGACAGTTAAAGTTTTTGCATTATCAATTTGAAAAAAACTCTATTAAAAAAAAATAGACTGGTCTTGACTTTGACTTTCCTATCCCATCAGCTCGTCTGTGGGGGGGTTGTAGTTAAATTACTAGATGTGTAGGTAGAGCTAGGTGGTGTAAAGATCAAAGGAAAGATCAAACTATAGCAAGGCAACATTTTTATCATAAAGTTCACTAAGTTTTTGCAAATAGTTCATAAATTAGGAAGAAATTCATATTACTAAAATGAAAGTGTTAAATAAAACGGAAGCAGATCACTAAAAATGTTTTACTTGACTAAGCCAACACATCTACGAGGAGCATTAACGATAAGAAATTCGTTAGGTAACATTATGTAGCAGTGGATGATGTAACAAAACGAACAAAACAATACTGAATTGTTTTGTCGTACTATGACGTAATATTTACAACTGTCACAATAACAGAAACAGATCTAACCAAATATTGTTAGTTTTTGTAGATTTGGCACCATTTAATTTTACTATTAGTCAAGAATATTTCTAGTTTCCTAATTATATATATAAAATGAAAAAAGAGAAAATATACTTTTTGTTGTCTGGAATTGAAATACTTTACAGCAAATTAGTAAAGGAAAGAATATATCATATTGTAAAGTTTTTCTTGTCCTTTTACTAAGAAAACTTTACTTACACAACTAGTGCCTGCCACTAGTTATTTTAATAATATGTGGGTTTGATTAAATAATAAAACTCGCTAAATTTGTAAGTAATAACCTGATTTATTCACCTTTACTAACATTACCATTTAAAACAGTCACAACAGTTTACTGTTACTTACTCACTACGTAACGCCACAAAACTGTTCCACGACTGACCACTGGTCCACACTGCCCCGAATTGCGCTAGACTCAACCGCATTAACAAAGCTCTCCTCACTAACTGACTAACCGCCCGACTAGCTAACTTTAAAGCACTCCGCAACACTGACTCTCTCAAAACTAACTCATAAATTGACTAAAAACTCTAAACTCTAATAACTCCTTAAAACTGATTAACAACTCATTAAGAACTGACTTCTCCAGCTGTGTCTGCCTCCTTTTAACTGCGACTGCCCCACTCCATCTGTGTCACGCCCACCGGCCGGTCACTGGCTGAGGAAAACACATGCTGCTGCCACCCCAACTGGGGCCGCCCTCCTCTAACCTTCTGTCTTACTTCAACTCCGCCTGTCTTGCTTCCACCTGCCGCTCATTGGCTGGAAAATACATACTGCCACATTCACAACTAGGGCCGCCTCGTCTAATTCTCTGTCTCTCTCCAACTCCGTCTGTCTCACTCTCACCTGTCAATCACTGGCTGGGTAAACACATATGCTACCACCCCAACTGAGGCCTTTCTCTTAGCTGGCTTTTACACCGCGGTGGACCATTTCAGGCTACGGTCACTAAACTCCTTGAACAATCTAGCCCTTTCCTTTCTAGTTCAAGTAGAGACCGGCCCTTTTGTCTACACAGTGGTGGCCTGATACCGACTTTGGTCGCTCAACCCCTAGAACAATCTAGGCCTTTCTTCTCTGCCCAGGTCAACTTCGTTACAATATTTAGCATTGTTTTCTTAGAGATTCGTTGGGGTAGAAGAAAAAACAAATCTTACATTCTTGTCAACGTTTCAGAAATTTAAATTTCTTCATTCAGTGCTTATAGTTACTTCAAAAAATCCTTGAATTCTTCAGACTGGGAAAGAATGCCGTATCGTGTGTCAGACAGGCGATGGGCATTTTATGCTTGACAGATTCACTTCTGGGATCAATAACTTGTCTTTTCTGCATACCATTACAACAAACTATATTGCAACATACCAAATTCATCCTAAGCAAGCGGCCAGCAAAGTAATATCTTCATACAGCTCAACCAACTTAATAATTTTTGTTAAAAACTATTATTATCAATACAAATTATGGAGTTAGGAGGCAACTAATATTTTATAAAGTATTAGTACTAAAACGCTCACGTACTATTCCTTTCCTTTGAATTAAAGTTTAAAACTCGTTCCAAATCTTAAATTTACAAAGTTAACTGTGAATAAGCCTTAAGGGGAACAATAAAGACATGATTTTGCAGCGCTATGGAGCTTAACGTCCGGCTTTCTTTACTAATTTATGTTGTACAGCAGCGTCACTTCCTGTCTTAAACTCAACTTTTCTATAACTTCCATCCAAATAACTTCTTACTTTTCAACTTTATGTTCCTCTTGAAACTTTCCATTATCACCTCATCCTGTAATCTAACTTTTATGCCAAAAAAACCTTTGTCATAATAGTTCATTGTTGAATTAACACTTAAAAACAGGACATTGCCCCTTACAAAGAATAACTAATCATTTAATTGATGATTAACACTTTTTAAAATAATATCATTATCTCATTTATTTTGTCTCAAAATAGTGTCATTAAAAAAGTTGTGAAATTTGAGTAAATTGTGCTTTTTAAACAGAAAGTTTTTCAAATCCTGCCGCACCTTGTTTTTTTATATCTGCTCTTGGATCAGTTTCTTGGTCTGGCCAATTAAAAGAACTTATTTCTTTCTTTTTTTTATAACTATTGCCTTTAATTGTCAGAAGATGTTATAGCCATTCATACATAACACAGTCTTACACAGAAATAGCACTTCACTCCCCAAAAGTTCTATTAATTGGATTTACCTTAAGGCCTTGTTAAAATAAAATAAGTAAGTTTTAAAAAAATGTATTGGCGTTTTGAGAAAACCCCACCCAAAAGGAAAAAATAATTAAAAATCAATTAAGCAAAGTTGCACCCCCCCTCGGTGGATAGGTTAAAAAAAAAATACCCTTACTGTGGCGTATTCTATTGACGCCTAAACGAAATATCAAATTTATACTTTCTTTAGCAGATTTTCATTTTTCAGAACGGTGAAAAGATGCGCACATTTAAGAGTCCATTTTGTAATAACCCCTTTTTCATACTTATTGGACCCCAAAACGAATATTTCTGGTGCAAATTGAAATTCAAACATCTGCACGATTATAAGAATTTGGTTGTTCAGAGAATGAAAATAAAATTTATCAAATTCTACAGTTTATGGCTTCTTTCACTCATTGCCGTAATTGACCAACAACCACTTTCAAATAATTGCTTTAATTACTTTTCACGAGTTACTGGAATATTTCACAACTGAACAACTCTTCACTTACTTGTCCACTTCTCTTTTCAACAGTTTTGTTTTGATTTAAGTTCTTAATCTGATTGTAGTTGATAGTAAATATTAAATATTTTATTTTAATGAGAAAGATTGATTGAAGAATTGAGATTGTTTGGTTAAATGAGATCTATTTAAATTAAATATTTTTCAAACATTATTTTAATTAAACAAATTTTTGATATCAAAAAGAAAAGTAAATGTCCGTAACTCAAATAATATTTCAACTTTAAATAAAAATTTAAAAAACCTATCTGTAAGCTCTATGAAAGAAGAGTTTTTCCAAGTCAAGTAACAGCAGCAACTAATGATCTACAAGGATATTTCAGCATCTTCACTGCTCTGATCGTCTATATTCATATATATAATGTATCTAGAGCTTTATAGACTATTAAACTGTACTATATATATAAAACTTACGCTTGACATAAGGAAACAAACATGTCTGACCTGGCTGGTGGATACTTTCATCATTTTGATAAGTATGTCGTAAATATAGATAGTTCGCGAAAAGCATTTAATGTGAGGGATTGATCTATACGATGAAGATGGTACAAACTAAATTTCTGGATAGCTTTGTGTATCTTAAACCTAAAGCATTAAGTAAAATTAAAAGATGTTCGTACGTTTGGAACATTGTAGAACCAAAGATGGCGTTAGGGGTTACTCTCCCTGAATTTACTGTGAGTTATTGAAGAGAGTAAATCTGAAAGGCCTCTCTGGAGGAGTTAGATGGCGTTGAGTTGTTAGAAATTTGGTTCACTCACCTTACAAAAAATATTTACTAGCAAATAGCACCCGTCTCTTAAAAAAGCTTCTCTTTAACTAGAATTATAAGGAAGTTACCAGTCTTACAAAATGGGATTAGCAAATATATTCTTCTTCTTGTGCTTTATATAAGAAAGATTCTATGAGCTTCATTATGTAGAGATAATGTCACGAACCGCAATGCCCAGCAAAGAAACCAACCAGTAATCATAAGATACAGCTAATTCTTAACGATCAATTCAGCGTTTTCATAGCATCGACAATTCTGCAAATATTAAGTGCGTAGACAGACCCTCAGCGAAATATTAAATGAAACCTTAATTTCGGAAGATAGTTTTGATTTTCGACCGTAGTTGATTTACAGTTTGTTGATTAACAGTCATGATGATGTAGCTTAAAGTTAAACTCCACAAACTTTACATTACCCTGAAGATGGTAATAGATTTACCAAAAAAACGTTGGTGAGATGAAACAAAATTTGTGTTTGAATTTATTGATTGACCGCAACTCAATACTCCCAAAATCCTTAATTTCGGAAGTTTGAATCCGTCGCAATTGTTACATGTACTGAGAAAATGGAAATAAAATTTTACAGTATTTCTTGATTGAAATCTGACAGTCAATTTTCGTATATTTAACAAGATCGGGTCCGGAAATAGAGTGGAAGTTCGCAGGGAATCCTGCTGGGCCGAATGAGGTCTTTGGGCTGCAAATAGTCACAGTTTTATTAACATATAACTATTATTATCATTTAAATTTACCTAAAATAACAAATTCAAAGTTGAAAATAAACTAAGGAAATCGATCACCTTATTCTGTACAAAACATTTTTTCTTTTTATTTCAACACAATTTTGCCTCACAATAGCTAACAAGCAACTTCCGATCTCAATATTTCAAACATTACTGGTTAATAATTTTATTTTTGTTGCTATTTCATTCGAGAGCAATCGTTTGCTAGGCTGATCATATCTTGAGTTTTACTTTATCTTTACGTTAAGTCCAAAGCTCTTTACGTTGTGGCTTTACAAATATTTATAAAACTGGTATTCAATCTTCCCAACACCAATTCCAATAAATAACCATTATAATAATTAAGGCAATATTATTTTCGGAAGGAATATAAAATATCTAGTGAGAAAAATCATTATTATTTATTGTTTTGAATAGCGATTAATAAAATATCCTGCTAAACATAAGTTTATTAAACTTGGTGCTTTGATGGATGTTGTTGATAACATACTTCCATCCTAAAACAGATTTTAATTAGCTTAGTCTATTTGCTAGCGTTCCAGCGATGAATAATCATGTAAACAACATAGTATTACTGCAGAATGCAAATGTAAATCTACGTGTAACTGAGTTCCATTGTAAATACCTGCTTAAGCTTGGTAGTGTTGTTAGAAATATTAGTGGAGATAAGTATCGCGAAGAGATTACAGCTTCCAAAACTATAGAATCCAGTTTGTTTTTTAAATATTTAATCTGGGATTTATGAATATTTAGCAAATCTCTATTACATAAACTTGCAGTCATTTTTTTTTTATGGATATTTCTCCAAGTAATAATTATGTAGTTAAAGGAGAAATGAAAAAAGAAAACAATGACAATAAAGAATGTAGAGAAAAATTAGAACAATTAATAAAATAATAAATAAAGAATTCAAAAATAATAAAGCGGGATGTTTATAGAAACCATGTAAAGCAAAAAAAACTTTGAACTGAAAACTATAATTGCTGAGTTTCTGCGTCCAGACCATCCAAGTTTAGCATAGATTATTAAAGAGCAATGAAAACCTGATTATTTTATTACATGTCCCACCGAAGGTTCTGCACATCAAAAGTGCAATTCTGTTTCTCGCTATTATATTCAGAACATACTCTGAGGAGCAGAAATGAACCCCTAACTGAACTACATAATACACAGCGAACAAAACTCTTCTACTGTCTCCTTTTTTTTCAAGCCAAGAATTATGGTTTAAAGGCACTGGCGCTCCGCTCGTAGTATAAAAGGCTAGCAAATGTTTATTTTACATAGAATGTACGTAGAAATGTTTATTTTACGTAGAAACCACAAAGCCACACATGCTTATAAATGACGTACACAGACACAAGTATCCATAAGAAATGTACAAAAATGTATGTTTCAAAACTTGATGAAAACCTGATACTTATGTTACCTTAAAAGTGATTTTTTCGTATTTGCAAATCAAATACAATTAAAATAATTATCTATGTAGAAATAGAAATTAAGGACGATCATTACATGAAGTTTCTTAATGATAAAAATGTATGCTATAACACCAAATGCAAGCCCAGCTAGTGTGCGGTAATAGTTTTCTTCAGTGTCTTATTAGCCGTAATTAAAATATTTAGAAATTTATAGCTTTAAACAGACCAACCAGCTGAAGATAATAACTGAAACAAAAGCATACCGTTCCAATCCTGACATCTACCCTTCTCCGTTGATAACAGTATTCAATAAGCGTAAAATAAATATACTATCAACTTTAAAAGATAAGAACTAAAATTAGACTTCATTAGTATTCTTATCTAAATATTTCCAACCACTGTTGGGTTCCATTATGCCATTTAACAAAGTTTTGTACATGCACAAGTGATTTTTGGTTTTAAACTAAATAATGTTTATTTCTAAAGTTAGTTGTTGTTTCATAACTTTCTCTAACTACTAAAACGATAGTATGAAAATATTAACTAAGCAAAATTAAAATTATGTTAAACATTTCTCAACTTATGTATAAATGTAGAAAATTTTCTAAATTATCGTATTTTGTGTGATATATTCTTATGTATTTATGGGGTTTTCCAAATTTTTTTTTTTACTTGCAGCATGGAATTTGATAAATATAAATGTAACAACTTAGTATTTTTATCTTTAATTTCTGCTATTTGTGTTAAGAGCAAAAGGAAAGAGAAGGAGAAAACCAAACATTAAAAAAAGTCGCTCAAACTTTGAACGTTTTAGAATTGCTGACGCTACTGTTATAAAGTTGTGGCAGAATCAGTCTGACGAAATCAGTGGAACGAAATTCAATTTTTTGCGTTTTTCGAGAAAGGTGGCTGCAGCGAGTTCTTTACAATTTGTGTTCTACTTTACAATCAATATACTAAGGAAAAAAAAGAAGCGATTTTGTTTGTACAAATTAAACAATGGTGATAAGTCATTTAGGAGAGAAAATAGAAAACGAATCTTAAAGCAAATCATTGGAGTCACTTTCGAATAATTGCATTTTCGATGGACAGATGTCAGCCAGAACCTTTCAAGAGTATCAAAATCAATTATTATACCAAGTTTCAACTGCTGTTATATTTAGATCATGAGTTATGGGTTGATACACATGCATACATATTAGCACAATCCTAAGCAAACGACAGAAGTTAATAGGTTTTGAGTAGTGCCTCTAGGTCCAAGACCGTTTTCTGACCACCTGTTGATTTATCTCTTTCCATCCGACGATACAACATTCTAGTAAAACTGTTGCGTCAACTGTAACTTTTCCAACTTATAACTAAGATCACTACTTGGAGATTACAACCAGTCTTTACTGGTGTGAAAAAAGATTCCACAATTTTTCCTAAAATTTAGAAATCTAAATTTAAATTTTCAATTAAATCAAAATAGAAATGAGATCACAACTAAAGAGTAATATTTACATGTTTCTCTCTTTGCAGTGATTTTCTTAAAAATTAGCAACTAATTTGATTATCCTTTCAGTTGTTCATAACAACATAGATATTGGAAAGTCATAAATAGGACTCTTCTATTTCAGTTTTCTGACTACATTGAGGAACTAATTAATGACTTTAGAAGCTTGCATTCTTTGTTGTTTTTGTGCAATTTTGCTAGCAATATTAAGAGTCTCCAAGAATAAAATAATCTATTTTCGGATAAAGTAAGTAGAAGTATAAGAAAGTTTTTTAAATTAAAAATCTCTGGAGTGCACAATCTCATCGTGATTTTTCTCTTCCTCGTATTCTCAAAGATCTAATTCACTAATTTTATTCATCTAACACCTGACATCTGAGTCATATTTAACTCATATCAACGTTATACAGTTTGTGGTTAAGGTTATACTATACATTAAAGTTCAGTTTTACTGAAAGGGCTATCCCAAGCCCTCCCCGGATACTGCTCTTAAACAAATTCCCTAGAAAATGATAAGAGAAAGAAGTATATGAAAATATACTGTGCGAAGTTAACAGATCAACCCAACGAGTAAAGAGATACGGTTGAGGAAATCAAGACTTCAAGCGAAAATTTAGTTCCGTCTGATAAGTTCCAGTAGTATTAAATTGTGTTTGGATACTGTGTGGATCTTTTGTTGAGATAAAATTCTAGATATTGTAACGAAGTTGACCTGGGCGGAGAAGAAAGGCCTAGATTGTTCTAGAGGTTGAACGACCAAAGTCAGTAACAGGCCGCCACTGCAGAAACAAAAGGGGCGGTATCTACTTGTGGCAGAAAAGAAAGGCCTAGATTGTTCTAGGGGTTAAGCGACTAAAGCCGGTAACAGGCCACCACTGTGTAGACAAAAGGGCCGGTCTTTATTTGAACTAGAAAGGAAAGGGCTAGATTGTTCAAGGAGTTAGTGACCTGTGTAAAAGCCAGCTAAGAGAAAGGCCTCAGTTGGGGTGGTGGCATATGTGTTTCCCAGCCTGTGATTGACAGGTGAGAGGGAGACAGACGGAGTTGGAGAGAGACGGAGAATGGGAGGAGGCGGCTCACAGCTGAGGTGGTGGCAGTATGTTTTCTCCAGCCAATGAACATCAGGAGGGCGTGGAAACTTATGCTCAGAGAGTTGGAGGAGGGCAGTTCCAGTTGGAGGGAGGCACGCAGTTAAATGGAGGCCGACACAGCTGGAGAAGTCAGTTTTCAATTGAGTGTTAATCGAGTTTCAATCAAGTTTTTAATTAAGTTTTAAGGAGTTCTTAACGAGTTGTTAATCAGTTAGTTTTGGAGTTAGTCTTGGAGAGTCAGTGTTGAGACATAGTTAGAGAGAGTCAGTGTTGGGGAGTGCTTCTGTGGTAGCTAGTTGGGCAATTAGTCAGTTGATGAGTAGAGCTGTGTTAGTGCAGCTGAGACTAGTGCAATTCGGTGCAGTGCGGACCAGTGGTCAGTCGGGGAACAGTTTTGTGGCGTTACGAAGTGAGTAAGTAACAGTAAACTGTTGTGACTGTTGTAAATGGTGACTGTAATGAATAGCGTTAGTTGCTTGTAAATGTTAATGTGAGTAATGTTAACGTGTTAATAAATCAGGTTATTACTTACAACTTTAGCGAGTTTTATTATTTAATCAAACCCACATATTTAATAACTAGTGGCAGGCATTAGTTGTGTAAGTAAAGTTTTTTTTTTGGGAAAAACTTTACATTGGTGTCAGAAGTGGGATATAGTAAAACCGCTAGACGAGTAAGTGTTGATTTTATTAGATCGGGTAAATTGCTGGAAGTTCTAGAAAACCGACGAGTGTTAAAACCGTGAGTACTAAGATGCCCAGCATGGAGGAGTTAATAGCACTGGCGAAGGAGATAATAGAAGATATGAGAAACTGGCGGGACGAGACGAGAACAGCCAAAGATGAAATGAAAGAAGAAATATCAAAGGTCCAAGAAGCAGACAACATCCAAGAAGAAGACGAAGGCGGCAAGGATGATGCAGGTAGTGGAGATAGCAGGTCGCAATGTATAGGTGAATGTGACCAAATTAAGGGAGGACGTAGCCGGGTAGAACTTCAGGAAGCTGCGCGGGAAAAAGAAAGCATAGCAGTGCTAGAACACTGCGGAGGGCAGGAAGAGCAAGACCGAGGTAAGAGTACCATTATTGTTCAACCAGGAGTGGAATGGAGCCCTGAAGCGACCGGGGAGGAACAACTTCTGGGTGAGGACACGGGGTCTGTGCTCAAGTGTCAGGAGGAAGCGGTCCGGAAAGTGGTCCCCAGCAGTCGGGACGTACCGAGCTACTGTGCCCAGCGGAATTCGCTCGCCATTGAAATGGGCATTTTGTCGCGAGACCGGAAAAGCGTGGACAGGAAAGAAGAGGAGCTATCGGGAACTCACGGAGGTATCACCGGGAGTCACCTTGGAGTTAAGAGGGCATGGGCCAAGCGGAGGCAGCGGTTCTCTTTGGTAGGCTACCACGAGGACGGTGTAGACTGGGGTAGTCGTAGCACCGAGTGGGTAGCAAGAAAGGGAACCAGCCATGGAACCAATGGCGCCCTGAGGCGGGACAAGGTAGGAACTCCGTGCAAGAGGATAGCCAACGATATGGCAGGACGCTCTGCAGATTCCAGAAGAGAAATGCGCTATATGCCGGTCGCGACGGACCACTCCAGCAAGTGGGCAGAGGCCCACGTCTCGACAGATCAGGACGCGTCGACGGCAGCTGCAGCATCGACGGTCTACCAGATCCTCGGCGTCAGGACAAGGTCGACGCCGCTACACCCTCACTCTGACGGCATGGTGGAGCCAACTAACAGGACCCTAGAAGGCCATCGGAAAGCTTTGGAAAATGAAAATCAGGAGGACTGGGCTGAGTATACACCTCCCATAATGATGGCGTACAGATCGGCAGTTCTCGAGACCACTGGCCGAACACCTGCTAGCGTTGTGTTTGGCAGGGAGCGTCGACTACCCAGAGACGTTTTATTTAGCAGCTCAGAGACGGAAGAGTCGGGCGTGAGCAGCTATGCTGGGGAACTTCGCCGTAAATGGAGAGCTGCGCGTGAAAAGGTACGTGACAGGATGGAGCAGGATGGTGACCAGAAGAAGACAAGGTACGACAGGCAGGTCATCGGAAGAACGTTCCTGAGAGAAAAAGTTTGGTCGTTTAAACGTGTCCGCAAGAAGAGGAAACCTCCTAAGCTACTGGGAAGGATCTTGCACCATTGCCTGTCGGCTCAACGACCTGGTGTACCGGATCCAACTTATGCCCAGATCTCAAAATGAAGGTGGAACGCTTAGACCGATTACTGCCCTCCGTCACGAAGGAGACTTCTGTTCGGGACGAACAGTTCTAAGAGGGGGGCAGTGTAACGAAGTTGACCTGGGCGGAGAAGAAAGGCCTAGATTGTTCTAGAGGTTGAACGACCAAAGTCAGTAACAGGCCGCCACTGCAGAAACAAAAGGGGCGGTATCTACTTGTGGCAGAAAAGAAAGGCCTAGATTGTTCTAGGGGTTAAGCGACTAAAGCCGGTAACAGGCCACCACTGTGTAGACAAAAGGGCCGGTCTTTATTTGAACTAGAAAGGAAAGGGCTAGATTGTTCAAGGAGTTAGTGACCTGTGTAAAAGCCAGCTAAGAGAAAGGCCTCAGTTGGGGTGGTGGCATATGTGTTTCCCAGCCTGTGATTGACAGGTGAGAGGGAGACAGACGGAGTTGGAGAGAGACGGAGAATGGGAGGAGGCGGCTCACAGCTGAGGTGGTGGCAGTATGTTTTCTCCAGCCAATGAACATCAGGAGGGCGTGGAAACTTATGCTCAGAGAGTTGGAGGAGGGCAGTTCCAGTTGGAGGGAGGCACGCAGTTAAATGGAGGCCGACACAGCTGGAGAAGTCAGTTTTCAATTGAGTGTTAATCGAGTTTCAATCAAGTTTTTAATTAAGTTTTAAGGAGTTCTTAACGAGTTGTTAATCAGTTAGTTTTGGAGTTAGTCTTGGAGAGTCAGTGTTGAGACATAGTTAGAGAGAGTCAGTGTTGGGGAGTGCTTCTGTGGTAGCTAGTTGGGCAATTAGTCAGTTGATGAGTAGAGCTGTGTTAGTGCAGCTGAGACTAGTGCAATTCGGTGCAGTGCGGACCAGTGGTCAGTCGGGGAACAGTTTTGTGGCGTTACGAAGTGAGTAAGTAACAGTAAACTGTTGTGACTGTTGTAAATGGTGACTGTAATGAATAGCGTTAGTTGCTTGTAAATGTTAATGTGAGTAATGTTAACGTGTTAATAAATCAGGTTATTACTTACAACTTTAGCGAGTTTTATTATTTAATCAAACCCACATATTTAATAACTAGTGGCAGGCATTAGTTGTGTAAGTAAAGTTTTTTTTTTGGGAAAAACTTTACAATATTTTACTTGGTTGACAGTCGTTGAAATAATTTTATGGAGGCCAATTGGAGAAAGGATAGCGGGTCAAAGGGTGAAGATTATATTTTTTGTTTTAGACTTTTATTGTCCACCTGAGAAGCCAATCTAGCAGAATATTAATGCGATCATGTAGGACACGGATAACACGTACAAGGTCAGAATTTGAAGCTAAATTGAAGGAGTCTTTAGTGTAGAAGTGGAGAACCCGGTGGATTCAATGAATGAATATTTGAAAATGATGTGCAGAAACTACACTTTTGAAAAAATTAGGTAACAATACAAATTGCTCAGTTAGGAATACCGTTCTACAAAATAAAGCCAATTAGTTTCATTCAGTTTATAATTTGAGAAGACTTTAGCAACGGTTGTTTTTTCAGACCAAGCTAGAATGCTAGATGTCGAATAGATAATTATAAAATATTTTAAAAACAAACTAATCGCTACAAATTTGTAGCAGGATATTGGACCTTTTTTTTTTTACAACTATAACTAGATAAAAACTAATTGGTTTTACCATAGTGTTTTTTCTAAGCTTATATCAGAAAATCTTAACTGAGAAGATGCGACCATCTGTTCCATTTAGAATGTTTAGAGCGAAAATCTACTGATGATAGCAAATTACAGCAGAATTCTCTTCTTATGAAAAGTATAGAAAACTGAACATTTGAGTCTTTTTAAGTTATTCCCTACTTTTACAAAATGACAAAATATATATTAAATTCAGCTACTTTTATTGATACAGTACAATAAAATGTTTTTAAATGGGTCTTAAGAATTTTGTTAAAAATTTGAAATTATATCGTCTACTTTATTTTATTCAAATATTTGTTTAAATAGTTTTTCATTTGTTCAAATAGTTATTTATACATTTAAATACTGCAAAAAATCTGGAGGAGGCCAAAACTTATGCGCACTGTAGAGGGAGCCCCAGGAAAGAAAAAGAATTTATTTACACTATACACCCATAAAAATCAACCCATATACACCCATAACCCATGGTAATCTTACAATTATTCCAAAATCCATTTAGAAAAAAACTTTAGAAATACGATTGTTGCAAAACATTGTAAGATAAGAAAACCTAAATTTGGCTGATCAATAGAGTTACCTCATAGTTATTCAAACCACATAACTCTGCTTGCCATTTTCAGCCATTCTGAGCAAAAAAAAAACTTGTATCTCACGAAGTATATGTGCTAGCATGTGCTCATATTTAACTACAGTGCAATTACGAGGGGGTACCCAAAAAAAACCGGAATTATTTTTTAAAAGTTATTTATTTACAAATTTTTTACAGAACAACCTTATCCCCTTCAAAATACTCTCCATTACAACTAATACATTGGTCCCACCGGTGCTTCCACTGTTCGAAACATTTTTTGTAGTCATCTTTAGAAATGGCTGACAGCTCCTTCTTCGTTTTTTTCTTGACCTCTTCAATGTTGTCAAATCGGTGACCTTTCATGCCCTTTTTCATGCGTGGAAATAAGAAAAAGTCGCACGGAGCCAGGTCAGGCGAGTAAGGTGCGTGGGGCAGCGGAACCATGCCATTTTTAGCCAAAAACTGTGTAACAGAGATGGCTGTGTGTGCAGGTGCATTGTCGTGGTGGAAGAACCAGTCTCCTGTTTGCCACAAATCGGGTCTTTTTTGGCGAACACTATTGCGCAATCTTTTCAAAACTTCCAAATACAAGGTTTGATTGAGGTCTGACCTGGGGGGACAAACTCTGAATGGACTACGCCTTTGGCATCAACAAAGCAAATCAGCATTGTTTTGATGTTTGACTTGACTTGACGACATTTTTTTGGTCGGGGTGAAGATGACGTCTTCCATTGGCTCGACTGTTGCTTTGTTTCTGGGTCATAACCATAGCACCATGACTCATCACCAGTAATGACCTTTGACAGAAAGTCTGGATCAGTTTCAAGCTGTTGTTTCAAAGCACGACATGTTTCAACTCGATGTTCTTTTTGATTGTCAGTCAGAACTCGAGGAACAAACTTGGCAGCAACCCTTTTCATCCCCAAATCTTCCGTTAAAATTCGCTGAACCGAGCTCCAAGATAACCCACTACTTTCTGACAGTTGATCAATTGTCTGTCGACGGTCTGTGAACACCAGCTCTCGAATTTTTTCAACATTTTCGTCGATTCGGGCAGTTGATGGACGTCCAGAACGAGGTTTGTCATCAATCGACATGTCGCCATTTTTAAACCGAGTAAACCACTCGTATACTTGAGTTTTTCCCATAGCATCATCTTTGTAAGCTGTTTTCAACATTAAAACACTTTCAGCAGCATTTTTGCCGAGTAGAAAACAAAATTTCAGAGCTGCACGTTGTTCACTTAAACTTGCCATCATAAAAAACGAAAAAAGAACAAAACAGCGCTGGTAAAAACAATCACTGCAGATGAACAGAACAAGCCAGGCAGACAACACAGGCAGGACTGAACTGGCAAGGAATTGCGCTATACACGTCTAGCGGCAGAAATGCGTACTATAAGCTCCATGCGCGGCAACGCAATTCCGGTTATTTTTGGGTACCCCCTCGTATGTTGCAGTAAAAGCGTTTTCAACAAACCTAACTGCGTGTACTTTACTTTAAAGAAAAAAAAAAAGTTTATTCATATTGTTCCAGGGAATATTACAAAATATCGTTTGACTACAATATAATTTTAAATTAGACATAATTTCATTCCAAGAATATTCCAGATTCAGCTTCTACGATTACACGGAGCACAAAATTAAAAATAAGAGAGTAAAACATATATTTCTTTGATGTGAGCTAGGAACAAAATTAATTTTCAACGGAAAGAATCAAATTAAATATAAGGAAGCAAAATTATTACAAATGTACGTTATTACAGTTGATATTTATGTACTCTTTTAATGAGCAGCAATTCTCTAAACGTCAGTTACGCTGGTTCACAATAATGTCAAGGAGCAGTGAGCAGAAATGATAATACGAGGGTCGTTTGAAAAGTCCGTGCAAAAATAAAAACTACTTAATTTTTTGGGGTAAACCTTTTTTATTTTTCAACATAGTCTCCTTCTAGGCTTATACACTTCGTCCAACGCTGCTCTAGTTTGTTGATCCCTTCCGAATAATAGGATTTGTCCAAGTCTGAAAAATAGCCATTCGTTTCTGCAATCCCACTAATTAGCATGTTTCCTTCCGCTTCATGTAAGAAACCCTGAACACATTTATAAATGTTTAGCCAGAAAACTCTCTTCCCTAAGCATTCAAAGCAAGCGTGTTTTCGTAACTCCTTTCAAAAAGTGATAGCGAGTGCTAACAATACATAGTTTCTTCACTTTTCAAGTGTTTACTGTTTCATTCAGATTACTTATGCGAGACAGCACATTGTAAATATACTTTATTTTCAACAACAAGATAACTGCAAAGTTGACATCTCACTCATAACAATAGTTGAGGTCGTCTAAACTTTCACCTTTTTACTTTTTATTTTATTTTATTTTTTTCAAGATCTTATCGTTAAGATTTTTATCGTTGAACAAAGAAGAGTTTTGTGCAGACATTTAAAGTGAATTGTTTATTTTTGAAGTGATTTTAATATTTACGACTGAAACATTCAAATATCTGTCTAGGTTTATTGCTTAAATTCCACTTGCCAGTTTTTTGTCTTTTTAAAACCTGTTTTAAAAATAAGGATCCTAAAATTATTGGAATTGAATGTGTGCGAAGAGAGAAATATTTAAAAGCTCTCGTTCATTCTTAATAATGGCAGGGGCGGTAAATGTATCCTATCCTAAACAGTTAAAAGAGGTTTATTGTGGCAATCTCTTGAATTTAGGGAAATCTAATTCTTATTAACAATGTCCAAAGTTTCATCACATTATCGGCACCGATTTCCAAGTAGCAAGAGGTCTCATAATCACGAACCAGGTGACTGCGTAATCAGACAGCAAAGATAAGATTGTTTTCATGTGCTGATACAGACTATAAAAAGGGACACTGTTTTTCTGAGGCCGTTAGTGCCCTGCAAGGCCTACACACGGACTCCAATGACTTTAGATTTTGAAGCGCCTTCAATTAAAATAAAAAGCACAATTTATAGGAATTTTCTGTTGGCCATTTATATTTGATTTTTTCAAGAAGTAGCCTAATTCATTTTTGCTATTCATTAGACTCAGTTTGAATGATCGGTGAATCAAATTACTTTGATGGAGCAGGAAGAAATACTTCTCTTATCTGCTGAAGTGACATTTTGATTGGCAGCATTTAAAGATGTTCTATTTTCCAGTTCACTGCTAATAAAAATCCCTTCATTTTCCTTAGTTATTACTATTATTACATTGATATCGGCAAATACTGTTACCTACAAATTGCTGGTTAATTTAAATTTAGCCCTCAAAATGCAAACGTCTTACTGACTAAGTTGCTAGTTTCTTAAATAGTCTACCTTCAAATTAGTAAAACTAAACTTCTTTTTGTTCAAGCAGAAATATGAAGCTTTGAAGGCTTATTTTTTGTTAAAATTTAGGGAAAGTTTACTAACAACATAAAAATTCAGAAAAAGGGATTTTCTTTTTACAAGATTTCACAGAAGTATCTCATTAAATTTTGCTCTTATAAGCAAACAGGTATCTTGTTTTCATTTACTTGCTTCCAAGTAAGTCGTGGAAAAAATCTTTACCTATACTTTTTTTTTAAATCTATTTTTCTAGGTCAATTGAGTTCTTTGTACTTGCTATCATCTGTGTTATTAAAAGAATACATTATTATACGGAGAAATGTGAATGTTTTGGAAGCTTGCATCCCGCAACATTTTTTAAAAATACTCGATGCAATGTTTATACTTTTATACGAAAATCTACGAATATATATATATTTTCAAGGAATATATTCTCTTTGGAATCAGTATTACTTTGGTGTCTTTTGTAGAAGACTTTTTCTTTATTCAACGTAGTCAGAATCATATTTCTTGCTGATTGATTTACCCTGTCCTCATTCAAAGCTTCTCTAAAGCCTTTTCAACAATTCAAGAAGATCAATTGAACGACTGAATGATCACATAATATGAAATCTGTTCTTAAAACCATGTTCTAGACCATTTCTGGCCCTTTGGGAAACTTTCTGCCACATTTTTCTCTTTTTTTTGAAGGCCTCTTTATCGGAGGATCTTTGTTTTTATAAATCCTCCCCCTTCTTTCACCCGTTTCGATTACGAATAGCTAGTTCTTAGATGTTACTCAGAAATTTTGGAAAATTAACACATTTTCATTTACAGAGAGCTTTCTGTGTCCATTCTTAGTTGTAAAAACTAATTTTATCTAATTATTTTGTAATCTTCTAACTACCGTGGAAATTACATGTTTTCAATACCAGCTTTCAAGTAAAAATAGAATAGTTTCACTTCTCATTTCGTTTCATAAATCTTGCATTTTTTCAATTGAAACTTAAACTTATGAAAACCGTTAGTAGAATGACGTTGGTTTTGTTCAGATTAGTGAAAGGAAAAGGAAATGGTTCAACTAAATCTCTCTCTTCAAATGATGTGCTTGCATCATTTTAGCTTTCCTTTGGTTACACTTTAGGTACATTCTTAAGTGGTAAAATACGTTAATAGCTCATAAAATTTAGCACATTAAATGTTAGGTACTTTGGAAATTAAGTTTGGGAGAAAGAAAAAGTAGAGGTTTAAATAATAGTTGAGGAATTAACAATGTGTGACGAAAGGAGAAACTTCTTTAGGGACGTCTTAATCCATTTTGAATAGACTGAAGTATTTAAGTGTCGAAGTTGAGCTTATCTATAGACACCGCATTTAGGAAAGTGAAGTTCTGAACTCCATTAGACAAGTGGCGTATTATCGCTCATCTGAAACCTAAATTTCAACACGCTTATTCCGTTTATTCAAAATTCTAGGGATAAATAACCAACATTGAACCACCAACACGTTTTCTTGGAGAATTTCCAAACACAAAAGTGTTTTGTAAAGTTTATTTTTTATTTTCTAATTTTTAACAGCGCTGGTTTCGATATCAGTTTGTATCGGCAGTGCCGTTTTTGTTCATTTTTGGCAACTTGTTTTTTTTCTCGAAATCTATTAAATCTACATTGTTGCAAAAAAATTACTCTTGTAAACGAGGATTCGCCCTATAATTTAAAGAAAATTTGGGAATTTTATAGTTTCTTGAAAAAAAGAAAAAATATATTGTCAAATTAGAGTGTTTTTTTTTAACGTTACGCTTTTTCGTGCAGTTTCTGACGATCATCTACCCTTGTCCTATCGGGTAGTTTTAATAATTCTCCAAATACCTTTCTATCTCTTAATGAGAAACCTATAGTCATTTTTCATGACTGAGACATATTTTAGTTAAAAGTTTGGTTCAAATGGCAGAGATGCGTTCATAACCAAAGAGCGTTTTGTATCCAATTTCTCTCATTAGACGCACCTCTATGTCAGTTTCAAGAGTTTCAGCATTCCTTAACATCCCTCTATGGCTAAAAACTTCTGAATCTATACACAAAACAAGGTAACTTATTTTCTACTGAAAAATGATGTCCAAAAGTGTAACCAACTGCTTAGGAATTTCATAAAACTTATGTACATTGATTTTGAATGAAATTTACGGTGAAAACAGACAAGAAGAACCAATTTTTCGGGCTAAAAGCCGAAAGGCCAGATAATGTGGGAGTACACATCGATACATTATTTAACCATGCAGAAACATTACTGGTATAAAAAAGAAGTATTTTCGAGTGAACCAGATAAAAGACAAAATAATGTTAAATGAATCGAAGAATTGGCTTGCTTGTTTGACTTAAATGTAAAATATCTTTCTCAAAAAATAAATATATACGAGTATGTATACATATTTTAGCCGAAAAAATTCCTTAACGTTTTTCAACAATCATGTCATCGAACTCAAAACAGTAAAAGTGGAGAAATTACTTTTGGAATTAAGTGGATTTCACATGAAGATTAATTAGAAGTTAGCTGCCGCGGGTCCAGCAGGGCAGATGGTAATTACCAACCGTAGTATTTTTCATCTAAATGAAAGACAAGTTTTTAATTAGAACCTCTAAATGACATATAAAAAGATTTCCAGAAACTGTTATTTGATTGTCTTCAAATTTCACACAAGTAATTTTGATTACACTCAAATCTTAAATTAGTTTTGCAATGTCAGATCAAAAAACTGTCCCTTTTACTTGTTAAGAGTGTTCTAACAATTACTACTGTACTTAAATTAATTTAAAATTAAATTAATGACTTTGTATGAACACAAAACGTTTATGGATACAAGATTTGCCTTTTTATTCATTCTCCGTTGTATTTTGACTCTTCTGAGTTTTTTTGTCGATGGCCTCATTAAATGCAACTGGGAATCTAAAGCAACGTTGGTTCTGATTCTGAATGAGAAAAAAACTTATGTTTATTATTTATTAAAGCTAATTGATGCTTGTTTTTTAAACATACTTATTCAAATCTCTAATCAAGATTAAACTAGTAATTAAACAAAGAAGTTGTTCTGGGGAAGGATAATTTTTCTTTATTAAGACTGTTTATAGCCATTATAACCTAACTAGATGAAAATTATTTTTGCTTATTTTGTATTCTTAACCATTTTAAAAACATCATGCACTTAAACAATTTTTTGTTTAGGGAGTTACGCCACATATCTCCTGAAAAATATTTAAAAAAATTGAAACAATTACTTTCAACTGTTTTAATCTATTAATATTCAACTAATAAACTCTCAGAAAAATTACATGAATTTAAAAAAAAAAACTACTTAGTCTTAAAGACAATGCTGTGTTTTTTATGAAAATATAAGGGCTAATGGGGCAAATAATGTGCTATTTTGTACAAGAGGGCAACGCAGTCTAGACATGTAGTTCAAACAATTCATGACCCTCATGGTTGGCAGTTCTCCCAATAGACCAATATAAATCAATGAACATGTAAAACCCATTTGTTCTTAGCAATCCGCATAAACAATCGGGCAAATTGATTATTATGAAACACCCACAAAAATAAAAAATAAAATAAATTAATTAATTAAAAAAATGGAACAGTACAAGTTTGATCTGTTTGAAAAAGTTCCATTAGTCTGTGACATTGTTAGAACTGAAAAACCAGCTTTTTTATTGAGAATATTCCAGGGATAGGTAAAATTATGGAGTATCCTCCTGAAGAAGAAAACAGGATTCTGCAGTATACCCTGTAACTGAAAAAGTCGCTTTGAAACATCTAAATCTACCTCTGCCATTAGAAAAAAATGTAACGTCTGAGTCTCACATTCAAAACACAAAAGTTTAGAGTAGTGGGCATATTACTTAAAATTAAATAGATAATGTAAACAGTTGTTCAGAAATAATCGTAAATACTTTTATGTATAGGTTTGCGGCCTATTAAATTTAAATGTACAGCTTCTATAATTTATTATTTAAAGCGCGTTAATGCCTGAACTCATTGGCACATGGAGTATTTTTAAGAGCCATTCCAGCCTCAGATGTATGTTCTAATTAAAAGAGCATTGTCAGATACTCGACTGTGATGTACAAGAAGCAGCTAAGAAAACTAATTTTGATCTTAAATGATGTGAAAATTTCTATTTAAGAATAAGAAAATTGCTCACTTTCATTTATTTAGTTGAGAGTATTATCTTTGTTGTTTTAAGGACAATAGAATGGTCAGGTTCATCGTGCAGGCCACCTAAAAAAAAACATTATTAATTATATTTTATTTAGATTTCAACATAATCTGAACTTTTCCCAGAATGCTTTTTATTTTTAAAATTGAAAGCATTGTTTTTAAAACGCCTTCAAGCATTTGAAATTACATCGGAATTATGTCAATTAAGGTCCTCAATTTGAACAAAAAATAAAAATAAAATATTCTATGCAAACAAAATGTAGCAACAACTAAAAATACAAGAAGCACAAATTTGACATTCTATTTAGACGCCACTAAAGCGTCCCACCCAAAAGTTTCTTTATGTATATCGACCAAAGAACAGACCGGAACACCGCTGGTTATAGCAGAGAATCGATGTAGTAGGCGTACTAAAAGTCTGAGGAATTTTAATCTCAAATTCCGCAGGAAAATATTTATATAACCTTTGCAAGAGAGAGTTGGTTGTAAATAAGAAGAGATTGTAAGTTAGGATGGGATTTAGGAAATCTCGAAGACTACTTTTTTTTTTTTACTTTGGAAGTGAAGCTGTAAAGTGGATTGCTACAGAAATTCGTCCCTTACTTCCTTCAGGCAACAAGTTTACATGTTCAAATAAGGACACCAACGACAAAGTAAACCTTCTCTTTGAACTAATGTCACAGGATACACTCGCCCATTCAAGAATCTTTCACATGCATCCTTCGCATGCCTCCTCTAACGATTACTATAAAGTAACTATAAAATTGTGAAATACTTTTTAACAAAAATTATTTATGTTAAAAAATAAATTCAGGTAAATAAATCAATACTAAAGACAAATATTTCAAGATAAATTACAAAACGAAAAAAGAGGGGATTAAGAACAAAGAATGTTTATTCTTTAAAATGACGTCTTACTTATTAGAGTAACTTTGTAGCAGTATCTGTGTAATTTCAAGAAAAAGCTTTTGGAGATAATCACTACATATTGTAAGTTCTCAACCAAGAAAGGTTTTAATTGTAAACAATCCGTTGGAAAAGTTTTTCTAATTTCTTTGAGTACCCCATAATGTAACACTTGGCCAGCAATTTGATTCACAAAGAAAGTGGACAGAATCTAGGCACCACAAGTCAGAGTTACTATAGTAACCGCCGACCAGTCTTCCAGTATATCTTTTCTACTTCCTTCCTATCTTACAAAGCATCTCCTCCATGTAATCTTTTGCTACCACTCAATTTTTCTTTCTGGTCATTTCCTATTTCTTAGTCAATTTTTCTTCTCTGAAATGTTGCTTGTTTATAATTTCACAAAATGAAGCGAAGTGTGTTTGCTACATAAATATTTTCTAGCTGGGTTATAAAAGAAGTGTACACTGCCGAGACTTGGATTAGATTATACATTATTTGATTACTGAACAAATAATAAAATGTTGGTAAAAATAAAAACAACTTTTTCAAGAAATTTTAAATTAAATCCGAAATATTTCCGGGGTGAATATTTTAGAAAGGGAGTATATCATAGAGAGCCATTTAAATTGGTAGAACAAATTTTTAGGATGAAGATTTTTGCCTTTCAAATCTTTTGGGGAGAGACTGGACTGCGCACTTAAATCTCTGAATATGCCGCTATAAAATAATCTCAAATGATCCACACCGTCTTCATGACTCCCATTTTGCATTCTAACAATAGCCTAACTTACAATTTATTCATCAGTTAATGTAATTTTTTATTTATGTACATTTTTGTTTCAATTCTGCCTTTCATTCTGCTTTCTTTGTTTTTTTTTTTTTTTACCTTTGCCTTTTTATACATTTCAAAGATGCTTCAATTCCCTCTTCTCTTTTATTCGGGATTATGGTATTATTCAAAAAGCTCTTTATCTCCAAGAATAAAACCATAGTACAATAGTCGTTTCTTAAATCATCTTTGTGAAATTCTTCTCTACCTTTATTGTTATTTATCTTTTCACTGATCTAAGATTTATATAATCATAATTACATTATGCAATCTATAAGCATGCTTTTTATTATCTGCAGACAGAAAGCTAAATAAACTATCTGTTAGCCTTTCTCATGTTTGCACAAAGATTTGATCTTTGTACTGGCGAACTATCTAAATTAGATGTGCCAAGCAATAAACCTCCAATTAGGGTTTCTTGTTTGGTATAAAAAGGAAAAAAATGAGCATCTTATATTGGCTTTCTTATGTTGAATTAAGCTTCATATTTTTCTTCATTCACGTCATGAACATAAACAGAATTATACTCTCTCTAATGAAAACACCCATACACATTTGTACTATAATAAGATATTATGTATTGGGTATTATTATTTTGTGCGGAATTCTAACAATAATCATAAACATTTTTTATAGAATATCCTTTCAAATTATTTAAAAATATGTACTTGCACGATATTCAGTTGTTTTAAAAATATTTATTTCTTATGTCCACAATATTTGATTTATTAAAAAGGAAACTGTTTTTCTTTCGTTTTTAATATGACAATTTCCTGTAGCTATTTTCTTGCTGAATTAAAACATGCTCTTTTGTTTGGAAATAGTATAATGATAACAACATAGATTCAATTGAAGAAATACAAATAAAGAAAAAACAACGTCTTCATTACTGTCCTCTAAGTTTAAAATGCAAAGCACTGTGAAGTGCATAACAGATTTTAGCAGATTTACAGTCATCCTCAAAAAAAACAAACGTTTTTTAGTGCTCTGCTGTAAACAATATCCTTCTTATTCAGTTCCATAACTTAGCTACAGGTGCACATTTCTTCAGTGCCCAAACAAGTTTTGTGTGCATATAAAATAGCAAGAAGTAAGGAGTCAAGAACTGGTACAGGTAGAAGAAATTGTTCTGTTCACAGATTCCAAACTAAGTAACCTCACAAAAAAAAAAGAAGATATTCAGAGTAATTTTCTATTGATCAGATCGGATGTTTGGAGCGACTGTCTATCCGCGACTATCTTATTATAAAAGCGGTCAAACCTTTATTGAAATCCCATATGTTTTGTCTTCACACTTAGGAAGAGGCAACTAAGGGAGATCACATAATTGTAGGCCTATTAACGGGCCACTGCAGGCTCAGAAAGCACATGCATCGCATGGGCCTGGCAGATGATAGCCTTTGTAGGTTCTGTCTGGAAGAGGAAGAAACGGCACTACACGTGTTGTGTCAGTGTGAGGGGCTCGTATGGCTAAGGATGTTACTTCTCGGGGAGGAAAAACCAAGGCCTGAGAGCTTTACCCAGGAGCCACTCTCCAGAATTAAGAGTCTGATTAAACGGACGGGTCTGGAGGGTGAGCTCTAAAGCCGGGGAGTAGACAATAGATCCATAGGGGTCGCGGTGGCGCAGGCCTTGAGGCCACCCAAATTTAATCTAATCTAATCTAATCTAAGGGAGATCACAAAAGGAAGCTTTCGTCAAATTTGACTAGTTAGTAGAGCCGAAAATAAATGATAAACCTACATCAGAGTCAAAAAAAATCTACAAAAGTTATCCTATAGCGAAAATCGGTCTAAAGAAAATAGTTTTATGTCTTCAAGTTCTAATAGCAGTCTTTATTTCTTCGGCCTTTTATTTCCTTGCCAAAATCTCTATTTTCCAAAATTCATTTACTTATCTCTTGATCAATCCAATTCAATGAAAAGAAAATTGAAACACAAATATTACCCCAGGGATATTGGCAAAAATAAAATTTTTCATTTGCATTCATTAGGTTAGTTTTCCAGTTCATTGTAATAAACAAATATTTTGCTTGAATGATGATAATTTCTAAAAGCAGTTTTTGAATAATGTTTTCTGTGCAAAGAGTCAACCAAAACCTTGTAAAATTTAAACAATATTGATATTTGATACAATAGTACTTGTAAACTTCTAATAATCAGTGTTCAGTTTCCAACATCAAAAGAAATGATTGATCAAATCAGGGCTTAAGACTAACAATAAATAAATCCAACGCACAAACAAAAAAATATTACAAACATCGAAAGAATATTATCCTTTTACAAGTGGTGCCAGAATCTTTAGAAATAAACAATATTTAGAAATAAACTATCCAAAGCAGGGGAGACATTTTTTTTTTTTAAAGAAAATAGTTAAATTATTTTTATTCGACGTTATCTTGCAAATAATTCATTGTTATCTAGAGATTATTGTACTTTTTTAAGATCCTCTGAAATAGAAATATTACTGCCCCTTAATTTTTTTGCTGCCTTGAGAATTTCAAACTTTTGCCAAAGACAATGTAGTTTAATAAGAATCGGCCGTTCACCTTTAATTTTGCCCACTCTATAAATATTACTGATATCAGTTGACATCAATGAAATTTCCAATTTAGTTAGAAATATATCTCTCACTAACTTCAGAAGGTCCGATGTAGTTTCGCCTTGCTCTTCTTTTATGTTAAATAACATTAAATTATTTCTTCTTTGAGATTCTCTTAAATATTTTACTTCATTTTGTGTTTCATCTAAAACTCTTATTATATCGATTTGTATGCCCTCCAAATCTGAAACTCGCTGTTTAGTGTTTTCAAGTTGTTCTCTATAAATTTGAAATTGTTCATTCCCTTGACGAATTTCAACCTGTAGACCTTTAATTAAATTCGCTATTTCATCTAATGTAATTTTTTCAGCCATATTCAGTTTATTAAAAATTTTTTAAATTGAAATAAAATAAATTTAATATCAGAACTCTCAAAAGTCAGTAAATTTGTTGAAATATAATAAAAAGAAAGAAAAACAAAAAATATTATGTTTACTTTAGAAATATTAAAGATGCGAAGTTGGGTTCAAATAGCAATTGTTCATTTAAAATCCTCGTAAACTTCTGAACAAATACCCCTTCCACAGTCACTATATCGGTTCGCTTCTATCCCCTCCAACTCACTAATCACTGCTATATGTAATAAGTTACCTTTAATTAAATATTTCAATCACTTATATCTCAAAAACTGTTCGACAAAAATACTTGAAATTTTACCACAATAACGGATGAGTTAAATTGAACGTACTTATCAAAAATCACAACTTAACTCCTCGTATAAACAAAGTTACACATCGAAAAATACAGAGCCGATCTTACTCGTGTCAGAGCTAATACAGAATTAGAATATGGTACAGCAATGGTGGATACCATGCTATTGATGTTAGAAATATCATTATGTACATTGTGTAATTTAAATGCCCATGAAACGCTGGAACACTTCTTAATCCATTGCCCTCTTTACTCTCCTATTAGAAATCACTACCTAGAACGATATGTAACGGGTAGTGTAAATGATGGCCAAGGATTGGTTAGCTTGTTGACCGTTGCCTCTGAGAAACAGTTGGATCATCTCTACTACTACGTTACTGGCGCTCTAAAACTTAGAGCATTTGTGATAAATGAGTGAAACATGATGGGTTTGATGGGTAGTTGTAGATGCCTAGGATAACATTAAATATTATATAATAAAAATAAATTTAAGATAATCATTATATACACATATTATACGGATATTATTATATTGGCATATTAAGTATAATTTTCTCCATTTTTATTTTTAAAAGTTCATTTTAGTTTTGTTTACAGTTTGTTTCATAGCAGTATCAATTTTTTGTTTTTGTTTTGAGTAAATATGTTCTGTTTTTTTTTTTTTTTTTTTTCTGTTATTACAGAACCCCTGTAATGTTTTGTATAAAAAAACTAAATACAGTATTTTTCTATCTATCTATCTATCTACTTTTTTAAGATGAGAAAATCTTGAATTTAATGGCATTTGTAGTAATAGTAATTTGAAGATTTCTTTCGCATGCTATGCCACATAATACTATTATTAATAAAAATTCTGTCATATATGTATTTCTCTGTAAAGAGAAACATGTAGGTAGCGCCTGAAAATGTCGGCAGAAAATTCTATAACCACACTGCTTGTGACACTTAACTACTGTCGAACAAAGTCACTAAAATCGGTTTATGTATAAAGTTGTTTTCAAACTTTTAGTGTATGTAATCGAGGTCTATTGTATTCTTTTTCAACTTCCAATCAGTTCCGTGACGGTGAGGAGCCGGCGCTTTTCGACTTTAGTCCTTTTCCTCCATCTGATCTCATTCTGAACGTCTTCTCTTCTCATCCTTAACGCTACAAATATTCAGCAACACTGTCCTCCCTGCCAAGAGTTGGTGTCTTACTCTTTCGCTATTCCCCAGCAACTCCTAAATTGTCTAAACTATTTCCAACAAATCTTCATCTCTCTACTCTACATCTCAAACTATGAAACATCATCACCATGTATAATTACAAGTGAGCCTTAGTCAACTCTTCTAAAAGTTTTTTGAAGCTTACTCTGTTTTGTGCTACTATATCATAATACCTGATTCCGAAGATAGAAGCTACATCTTTGCTTAAACCCCCTGGCCATCTTAGATTTGGCTTCCACAGGCGTCTCTTTCCTTGTAAACTCTTCTCGATCTTCTCCGCGATAAGTTCAACTCCATTCTTATCCTTATTAACTGGTTCTCTATATAAATCCTCTGACTCAACCTTCTTCACTAGACGGTATTCAAGCGAAATGTACCATTCGAACTTTTTTTAAAGAAGAGAGTTCATTTTTTCTGAGCTTATTTTAACAAAAGCGAATTAGAGTGTAAACCCAAGGCATTTAGTGTTTCTTGTAATATGCCTGAAAGTAGGCAATTATTGATTCTTCCCAGCTTTAATCAATACACAAATTGATTGTATAACATGGCTAAGAAAGCAAAACTTCTGAAAATTTTGTGTATTAATTAATTAATTTCCAAATCTATTGATGTAGAAGCAGACGAAGATTCCTTCAATTCCTTATTTTTAGGAAATCATTAGTGTACCTTTATAAATTAATTACATCGTTATTTTTCTTCTTTAAAAGAATTATAAGAAACAAAAGCTGCCATCAACTATGATGTATGATTTTCGATTCACGCTTTTTCGTTTAGCATTTTCAACTTTGCATTAGTTAGCTCATTGATTGCTTGGTTCTGGCTAGCGGTTACTGCAACAGCATATGCGCTTACAGAGCTTTTGGTCAGAAAGCTTTTACAACCGTTTTTTTAAAATAAAACTAGCATAACTCGAGCGCAATAAATACTGATAAAATTTTGGAGAAGTATTTTTATCTTATGAGGAACTAAATATAAAAATAGCAAGCTTACAATAAAGATGTTTTAAAAACAATTAAGCGTAATAAAGTGTTATTACATTATCATGCCAGTACGAATTATCAAGCCAGTCATTTCACTACAATTTATAGTGAACAGATTTCATGGTAAGGTAAAGTCATTTTCAATTACTTAACTTAAAACGGGGCTAACTTGACGTTAACTATCCAGTGTATCAGAAAAGCTTATTAACAGATTAAATATGTGGTAAATTTCTCTTTCTGTGTAGGCAATCTTCATTTATCGACAGCTCAAGCAGACTTAATCATCACAGTAAACTCTCTCAGTTCCTGACTTATGCTGGCACCTTATTTGCTTCTGCAACTTACCTCTTTACAAAAACTAGCATCTTATATTATGATTACAAAAGGCATTTAAATGAAATCAAACCTGTCTATTCCAGGTTGGTTTGGAATATCCCATCTATAACATAGGTGAAATTAAGTTTCTCCCTTAAAAGAAGACCAACGTGCCCCTTAGACTAACAACGATGGTCCTCAAAATGTACGTAACGTATTCTACTAGCTGATACATTCTGACTCTCTACTTTCGAATAGCCACAGTTTTGGTCGTCAATAAGGAGAAACATCAATTCTTTTCCTACAAAGATCGGTTTGCGAATTAGGAATAAGAAATCTGTCCCTTAAAAAATAAATTAAAAAAACAAAAATTGAAATTAATGTGTACATTTTTAATTTGAAAATTATTCAAAAATTGAAATTTTATTTTATTTCACCAAAGAACATATACTCCACACATTAGTGTTTTCATGATGACTTCTAATTTTGAAAAAAGACAAAAATGGTAATAATATTTTTTACATTTTGTTAATGAAACATCTTTACATAAAATCTTCAACAGTATTATCTATTAACAGAAAGCAGCGAATAACTTATATTTTAGCTTATGAAATCAATGAATCAGAGATTGAGATATTTGCCACCATCATACTAAAAGCAATTTGCATCTCGGTAAATAAATCTTCCATTTTTTCCCCCTTACCTCTCATATTTTTCCTGCAATATTCAATTCTGCGGTGAATTGAAGATTTGTTCCACCGTTACAATATTTTGTGAATTGTGTTTACTTAGCATAAACTCGTTTTACATTTTATTGGAAAAAAATATCTTCCTTTAGTACATTTTTTTTTGCCATTTCATTATAAGTGTTTGAAGAATATTTTTAAACATTCAATAAAGAGGTTATTTGATTTTTAAAGATAAAAGAAAAAAGCCATTTAAACTGGAGTTTCTTTAAAAACGAGGGCTTTCTAGTTTTACCACGATAAATTATAGGCAAACTTTTTAAATGCAGCTTTTGAAACTCGAGTGAAAAAAACAAAAAAAAATTGATACGCAAGACAGTGATTTCTTTTTCAAGACGAAACTGAGTACACAGGATGAGCAAGCATTTGATAGCCAATGCTCGAAACCTGTTGAAAATAAATTTTGAGATTTGTAATTTAAGGCTTCTGCTGCAATATTCTGACGACAGTGCCGGATGTTTCTAAGAAAGTGGTTGTGCGATAGACTGTTTCTCCCACCGTCTGGAGACTACATTCGGGATAGGCAACAATAAGGTCGTTTGTCGAAATCTAATTATGCTCTAATCAATGTATAATTTTTTAACTTGATCCTTGATCCATTAAAGCTAATGGTCTGAAGAACATCGTTCTCATAAAATAGGAAATCATTTCGTAGGATTCAATATGTAGGCGAATTCAAACGATTGCGTTTAGTTTTCAGCTGCCCATCTTAAATCCGATAGCCTGCCCATCCTTAAAAGCTTTCATGAAACTAGACTATTCTAATGCACACTCACTGGCACTTATTGCAGGTTTCTTATCTCTGAAGTAGATCGCTTCATACTAAATTTAATATTTATAATATTTAAATCTAAAATATGAAGTAACTTCTGGCTTCAGATTTCAGTTTAGTTAATTGCGAATTCCTTTAAACTCAAAAAAAGGTTTGACATTTGAAGTAGATTCTAGTAAAAATGTAAATGAAGCAAAATTTGTTTACAAGTGTGCAGTATTAGTAAACAAACAACCAGTTCAGCTATAAAACAGCTATTTGACTGATCTTAAGAGAGTAAACATGTCAGTAAAATAAAGTTATTACAAGATTTCAACACTAGTCATAAAGCGCAAGAAAGAAGTAAAATATTTTAGTAGGTTAACTAAATTAAAATATACAAATATTGCAAAATAAAAATACAAACCTATTTCCTAAACATTTACACTTTAATTATCAATTAGAAGAAAACAACGTCAAACTTTTAATAAATGAGAAAATTCTAGCAATATATATGTATACTATCCCAAGTCCTCACTTAATAAAGTAGGTTCCTACTTCACAAAATAACTCGAGCAAAAAAAAAGTAGATGAGAAAGTAGATGGAAAAAAAAGTAAAGGTAAAATTAATTTAACATGGGATTTAAGATAGATTTTTTTTTAATTAATTTTAAACTTTCTCTTAAACTAATGGTAAGAGAAGAGAAATTGTAATCCAGCTATTTTCGATTTCGAATTTTTACCAGAAATATCCATTTCGAGGTCCATGAGTTCCATAAATTAGTTTTTACAAATTAATCCGTAACTTGGAAAAGAAACATCCCAAAAAATAGAAATTTGATATTTTCTTTTAGAAAGATACCACGATAAGATTGAGGTCAAACTCTGCCAACCGCAAAATACCACTTTTTTCACTTTGAGTTTCTGCAAACAGTAATGTACCCTTTTGCAGACCATTAATTACAAATTAGCAATTAATCGGTTAGCCGATTTTGAGCTTCACAGAAATCAGTCAGGTTAAGAAAATAAAAAAGGCTGGCAGAGGAATTAAAACTGCAATATAAATTGGTGATTAAGAATGGATCTATCACTATTATAGAATTCAGAAATAGGGCAAAGGCTGAACTCCTCCAGCCAAGAAACCCAATTACCTATGTTGGGCAAATAGTGTGATTAATTTAATAGGCTGAAATAAAAATAAGAAAGGATAGAGAACCGGTTTGTAAAAATTGCAAACTGATTTACATATTTATATTTTACAATTTTTGAAATGATCATTTTATGGAAGGTCACATTACATGTCTAATGTAAACATTTTTTTTAAATAATTCTAGTATATTTAATCAGAACACTGTACTGTATCTATTAAAATTAATAAATTGTTAACTGATCTGACATCCATATCAAGTCAAACTACTGTATCAATTAAACTAAGGTGTTGGAGTCCTCAGCATTTCCATAAAAGTTTAATAAATCTTAATGGCTTATTAAAACATACAAGAATAAAAAGCGATGTTAAATTGCTACAAAAAGTTTTCAAAATAAAAGTAAAATTTCTCTATACAAAACTTATGAACCAATCTCTAAAGATTGACGATAATCCGAACATAATATAATATTTAAAAAACCACATGCTATTAGGGATGAAATCTTTAAATTTGACAAACAAGAATATCATCCTCTTAGGCTAATGAGTCTATTTCCAAATTTTATTAAACAGCCATGAAACAGAAAAATAAATTCTTAGTACGATTCAGAATAAAAACTGTTTTTTCACATACTAGGCGAAATCTATACAAAAACCAAGCGATCTTTACGTGCACTATTTTCCCAAACGCGATATCCCACGCTCACTTCAAGGAAACCAATTATCGTTGCGGCTATGCCAAGAAAAACATTCAAAATCACTTCATATAAAAAAGAATCAGTTTTGAATAAAAAAACTGAAGAAAAATCTGTAAAAAAGGTTGTAAGGAATAGAAGATAAAAAGAATATGCGAAAAGATAAGAAAAAGTAAATCTATACGGGGTTCATTTGTGAGAGAAGTCAGCTTAATGGTAACTAAATCATTCTATTTCCTTATTGCCACATTTCTTACACTGTTAATATCTTGAATTAAAAAAAAAAAAATGGTTATAATAATCTGGGAAAGAGTAATAAACAAAAACAAATATTAATGAAATGTCTACGAGGCTATGCAACCACATTTGCAGAAGGGATAATTTAAAGTTGAATCGAAACTTCCTTATTTATTTATACAATTCTCGCAGGAAGGAAACAAAATGTTCCCTTCAGAGCGACATAAATTCTAATAAAGGAGAGAAGGTGAGAATAAAAGGCAATACAGTTCTACAATATTACTATAGCTATTCCCAAAGAAGCTGAATATAAATAAAAATAATTCAAAACTCTACAAAATATCAGTTATATCATTTCATAAATAAAATCTACACTCACTATTTGTATACGAGCATACTCGTATATTAGCATACACATAAATGCTTTCAGGTTGAACGATTTCCTTTCTTCTTCTGTATTTTTGGAAAAGGATCAATATGACGGTCAATCAAAAGGTTTTGAGTTGCGGACAAAGGGTTATTTATTTGAGAATAAATTTTTACATTCCTTCTTTTCAATGCAATTCAGAGGATAATAAAATCGAAAGCCTCTCAATTGTGCGATAGAATTAATCAGGAAGGAAACGCAGAAGTCATTTATGTCTAAATTGAAGTACAAGTAATTATAATTTTGACTCAAGTAATTAAACCCAACAATTTAGCCCAAAAAAGTGGGCAATTTATAACCAATATATGAAGAAGTAATATTACGGAAGCATATTCAGTCTCTGACTTCTGAACACCGAATAATTTGGACGACCGATGTAAGATAATAAACTAACTAATAAGATAGACAAGACAGTCTTCTGCCCTGCCAATTTATTCGTTGAAAGAAAACTGTAAACATTCGTTACTTCAACCTCGCTGATTTTGTTCAGTGTTAGTACCGTCTCTACTTTTTTGTCGTCACAAACCGCAATTTAGTGCTGTAATTTTTTTTTTAGGGGGTCGCGCTGATCGGAATTTTTATGTTTGAACACCAATAAATGATCTTCTGTAGCTTAAGATATTCGCGAACAATGGGGCAGATGGTGCCAGCTTCGTTAACCAAGAAGTCATTGTTTTATAAGTACAAATGATTTTGTTTAAATTATTATATTACACAATAAGCAGCATTTATCAACTTTCCACCCTGTTGCTTGGAAAGGGAACAACAGTTTCAACTTGAGTACATTCATACCACGCTAGATAGGGCGGTAAGTATCCATGTCAGCAGTCAATCTTAGCGTTTTGCAATCACTTAACACCCGACCAACGTGCGCGTTTATCATGTGATTCCAGTGTCAGCTTGTTCTATTCTATGTAGTTTGTGCTCTATTTACTATTGATTATGTTGAGTGCAGATAGTAGTAGTGTAGTATGTATTGTAAGGCATTGGACAATAAGTACTGACACTGGTTATTAGTTAGTTCCATTGTTTCTAAAACTAGGTATAGTCAAGATTCACACTTTGGCAATTAACATAGGTACATAAAGGTTGTTTTCTTAAAATTATGGACGCTCTCTTCAACGGAGGAAACTAGCAGTGACTTAGAATTAACAGGTTTAATTAATTTGTTTCAAATATAAATGTCTAAATGTTGTTATTTTAGAAAACTCTTCTTCTAACTGCTTGGGATAAACTCCAGAATATTGAATTCAATAAAATATGCTGAAGGCTAATAACTTCGTTAATTCGGGTTATTGATTCAATTATTTTTAAATATATTCAAATATGTCTGGAAATTGAGGCAATGATTTTTATTTGTTCTTTTTACGATAAAAGAAGATTTTTTTTCTGAAACATCTTAAAAATTTCAGTATATGCAAGTTAAAATAGTTGAACTCAATCTCAGAGATTGATTCATCAGGTTTTGTTGAGAAAAATGGTTGTTTAACAAATCTTTTGGCAGTTGCCCACCAATTTAATTGACTCAGGAATGGTTGAACATTGTTTAAAGGGTGTGCAAACCAATAGAGGTTCCCTTCAGCCCTTTTAAACCATGATTTAAGGAAGTGGCGCAACTAGTTTGCACAATTATTTTTTTGTGAGCCACCTAAAAAGAGAAGGTTGCCTTCTGGCGTATTTCAAATATCGACGTAATTCTTAAATTTCACCTTCTTTACAATTCCAAATTTGGCAATATATTTAATTCTCACTGGAGTTATGAAGGTGGTAAAACCACCATTTATCTGAAATGACACTTGAAGGGCTGTGTCTAATTTTTTTTTTTTTATAGAAATCATTTATACAAAAGCTATCTCTGTGATGCGAAATTGAAGAATTTTAGTGGATTGGTTCTCTACAAACGAAGAAAATGGAAAACAAAATTTCTTAAGGTGATTCGCACTCCCGGTAATACAAATTTCTTATAACACAGTATTTTTAGTAATACAATTCATATTCTTCATTTTTACCTAAGTATTACAAAAAAAAAGTACATAGTTCGTTTCATCAGATTAATTAATTAATTTTAGGTTAAACTTACGGGAAGTATTCATTTGCCCCAGAAAGACAGTTTAGAATAGCAAAGTTAGTTGATTAGACACGAGTTCTGTCCTCTGTATTAATGATTAAATTGGGTTATCTGTTGGCGGACGTACGCCTCATTTAATGGTTATGGTACATCTTTTAGTGGTTCAAATGGGGGATTATATTTGGCGCGGGGCATATCCTAGTAAAACTTTATTGCCGCGAAAGTCAATTTAATATTTGGCGGCAAGTTTCTGTAATCGGATAATAGAAGGGTTAAAAGATATGTTAATAATTAAGTATTCACAGGATAAAGCAATAAAATTCTACTCAGATACATAATGAGTGCTTAACCTTAATTGATAAATACCTTATTCGTTCGATGAAGGTAAGCATCTGCTAACGATTTATTAATGCGATTGTCAACAATAAATAATTGAACTTCTAAAGATCAGTTGGAATAACAAGGAATAAATATTAAAAGCCAGGCAAAGATTACTTGCTTGAATTCAACTTTCGCTTTAAAAAAAAAAATGCGCAAAAAGAAGACTAATAAAAAACATATTCCTTGAAAATGTACCCTAGTACTTAGCCGTTTAAATCTTTTCACCAGCTGTGGGTGAAGTATCAAATTTCAAGCACCTGTTTTGTCGTCATTTCTTACCTACCAACAACCAGCTCTGTCCTTAAAATGACCTTTTTTACTAGCAGAACATAATTTTCAGTAATTCCAATTTTTCAAACTGTTGAGAAAACTTCTAGGTTTTTTTTTTAAAGTATTAACCAAATTAATAAACGAATAGTTTGCCTTACATTATAGTAGCAGTAAAAATTATTGTTGGTTTTAATCCTTCTGGATTGATCTGTGAAAAGGCGCTTTACATTCAAGTTTAATAACTAGGTTATGGAACCACCCTAACAAAAAATCAGTAAAACTTTGCCAACAGAATATTCAAACTAATAAAAATAATAAAAGATTATGTTGCGAAATTATCAGTTCTCAAGAAAAACGGCGCAAACTCTTTCACGGACTTTCCGCTGCCTTAGTATGGGCTACCAATTACAATTTACTTGAAACTCAGGATTTGTGCGAACATTCGTTTAACTGATCTTCTTTAAATTTAAAATTTTACCGCATCTTTCATTCCTATTAATACTATGCGAATAATGAGATCTCTCTTAACACTTGAAAGACACTCTTGAGAGAAGCTAGACCTCGTCATCTCTCCCGACTTGCATAAAAAAGAATTATCCTGAGAAACATTATCTAATAATTAGCTTGCGAGTTAAAAGATAATCGAATCTATTCAGTGAAATGGAATTTTCTGTTGACAGAACACACCCAGACGGATTTGTAAAATTCTTTTCTTTTTTTTCAGACTGAGGGAAGCTTAGAACAAAACTTCATTGAAAACTTCAAGCAAAAAATTAATATTGCTAAGATAGTAAAATTAATTGTCTCTACAATAAGTAATGATTTATGGAAAAAAATAATAATAATCGTATTATGGCCTTCAGATTATGTTAAATAGTGCCTTTAAGTTTAATAGAAGATCGGCCAAAGATAAGGTGGGCATAAGTTCTTTATCAACTGTCAACAAAGGTGTAAGAATAGTGTCTTTGTAGCAAAACAAAGAAAGATATTGAAAGCAGAAGTATGCGTGCAAAAAATCAAATTCACCCCATACAAATTGGGCAGAAAAAAAGAAAAAGAGTGGAAGATCGATTTGAGAATCAAAGCTTTGTACTTTTACGATAAAAGTGGCTACTTATTAACGGTTGGAATCCTCCGCCTTCAGCCATATCATACAATAGCGCTCACTGCTGGAGAACCCACTCGTAGAAGACGGGGGAAAAACCAGTCCTTGACATTGTGAGAGAAGTAATCTGTGTGAACACACATCGTCTTTTACTCGATATAACTATTCTTAAGTTTCATCTTTTCTTAATCTTCAACTTAAATTTCTTTTAACTTAAATTTTTTTGAAACATATTTATGTTTTAATAACATTTTTCTGCTAATAAATTTTATATTTCTAACTTCACCATCCATAATGATCTCCAAATCCCGTTTGTCAAAGATCTTGCGAAGACTCGTTTTCTAAAATTTCATTCCTCTACAACAGCTTATCCCAACCCTCTAATCGAACACCTATCTTCTTCTGCAATACCAGGTGATTAGATTAGATTAGATTAAATTTGGGTGGCCTCAGGGCCTACGCCACTGCGACCCCTTTGGGTCTATTGTGGCTCCCCTAACTTTAAAGCTCACCCTCCAGACCTGTCCTTTTAATTAGACTCTTAATGCTGGAGAGCGACTCTTGGGTAAAGCTCACAGGCCTTGGTTTTTCCTCCCCGAGAAGTAACATCCTTAGCCAAACAAGCCCCCTCACAATGGCACAACACGTGCAGTGGTGTTTCCTCCTCTTCCTGACAGAACCTGCAAAGGCTATCATCTGCCAGGCCCATGCGATGCATGTGTTTTCTGAGTCTGCAGTGGCCAGTTAATAGACCTACAATCATCCTGATAGCCCCACGTCCTTGGCGGATTAATTCTGCAGTCAGCCTCGGCGAATAGCCTTTAATAAACTCCTTCGCCTGTCTCTGTCCAGTGGTGGCAGACCACCACTCCTGAGACATACTCTGCACCCATAAGTTAATGGTCGCAGTCTTAATACACTTCGGAACCCCAAAACAGGGCTCCGGGCCAACGAAGTATCTCGCAGAGCCTTCCCGGGCCAATAAATCTGCCGCTTCGTTACCCTTATGTCCTGAATGACCAGGTACCCAGATACCAGGTGATACTCCAAAAAGATTGAAGAGAAGATATCCCCGCGATCATAAGAGCATTATAGGATGATATTGTTTTATCTTGTATCACATTTGCTTGTTGCAGCAGTTGTTGCAGTTGTAAATTTCAATAAAAAATTTAAACAAACAAAAATTAATCATATAAAAATAATGAATACAAAAATATAAGAAGAGTAGGTCAAACAAATGTAATTTAAGAAAAGATAGACTGACATATCGACAGTTTTCTAATCATGGAGATGCTTTAAAACTTTTCTCTTATAAACTCAAGATTTAATTTTATTGACGGGTAACAATATTTTGAATAAAACAATATTTTTAATTTTTGGGATTGTGTTTGGTAAAAAGTGACTGACAATAAGTACAATAGCTAGTAATTAATTTATAACTAATGAATAGAAAACATAGCTTAGAATATTTTTAATAATAAATAGGAACAATTGATAAAATGTGATTAAAAAAATATTAATTTAACATATAAATAATTGTACATTATACAAAAGATTTTAGCTTAAAATTTACAAAAATTGATTTACATATTCTATCTCTGCGTTCTAAAATTCGTCAATAAAACATGAAAGGCAACTATATAATTCTGACTCATAAATTTAGAATTAGCTTCTAAAATCGCTTATCTTTTCTACACATTATTTGCACGAAATTCTTTTTTAATGTCTTCAGTCCAGCTGTAAGCAGTGGGTTCCGCTTCTCGATTTATCTCCCAGTTGCAGAATAAAGCCTCCAGTCCATAGATCCGAAGATCTGGAAAGTAGAAGAGCTGGAAATGTCATAACCTTGTAAAATTTAAAATACGTTTTTGTTGCCTTCTTCACTCCGTTCTTCGGATGGTATCATATGAAGTGAAACCTCAGCAGTTTCTCTTGTATTTCAACTATGTCGTCTAAAGGAAGTTGACATCCTAGACAGTTGAATTCACTTGTTCGAATTATACCTTGGTCGCTAAGTCTACGTAGCTCTTGCCGGACTGCTCTCCTTGAATACTATTAGTTTTGTTTTACAGCTTAAAAAGGAAAGCTGCTTTACCTCTTTGCAGTTGGTGTTCAGTAATATGCAGGTTATCTCCTCTTCTGCAGAATATTAGAGAAATAAGGCTATCAACAATGCAAAGGGTATTCATCCTAGTTTCTTGTAAAAGATGCCTGTTGGGAGTATCGGTTGACATTCTTAATCCTTTCAAAAAGGATAGGAAAGGGTGTGTGGGAGATAAAGTAGACATCCTTGTCATACCTATCTCTACGCCTATAATTTAGTGTAATAAATAATTTATTATTCTAACAATGAGAAAAGGACCTACATTTCGTTTTACCTGGAGCAGTTTTAGCATATTTTTACTTAATAAACGCTGTTATGGTTACGTTACTATCCTAGAAAAAGGCAATTGAACATTAAAAAAATCTGCTATAATGCATAGTGCACTCGTTGCATTGGAGTTAGGTGACTTCAGAGCAGCAGTAGAGCCGCCGCCAACTGACTAATGAAAGTTCCGTCCGTCCCCCACCTAAAACGTAACAAGCATGAAACAGTACCCTACCGACCTAGTTATTCCGAGGCGGCTGTTTTAATATGTTGCAGATATTACAGACAACATAACCGGTTTTAGTAACCACTACCTCATCATCTTCCTCTCTTTGTTAGCTGGTCCTGTCGAACAGTTACGTACAACCAATATTGTAACTAATATTCAATGTATTTTGGTTTATTTATTCTCAACGGGCAAGCAGTTTATGATTATGTTTTATCATTTTATGTTATTTTTTCAGTTTGAAATCGTTTTAAAAAAACATTATCATGTTCATGTTTGGCGAATTCAACATGGAATTAAACTCTTTTAGAATTCCACTTTTTTATGATTTTTTAAATTGGAACGTTTTTGTTCTAAAAGGATACCGACTTGACAGACTCTTAACACATTAACCAATAAGATCGAGAGAATAATGAATAACTCATTGTTTTAAATGAATGGCTCATTTATTCTGACTGACGTTGTTAATGAAGTTTTCTTTTAGCTTGTTTGAATTGTTTAGTGAAAAGAAATTAACCTATTGTTTGAATTTATTTTTAGTTCGGCGAGAGGAGTTGTGGCCAAGCGCGTTATCATGCTGCAACAAAACTTATTTTCAATTATTTAAACGATGTACTTCATCTAGTTGTTGGCAGTATAGGTCAGCATTCTTTAAAAGTCTAAAATTGAATTATTTTTCGTGATTTCATTAAAATACACAATATCGATTATTTCTCAATTTTGCATCGACTTGAGCCTTGCGCCATCCTAATTTTTACCATTATCCAATCTTTAGACCAGTTATGTGGATTTCACCAAAGTAATTCCACTTCTCAGGAGATATCATTATTCATTTAAGAAAGGCAAGACAATAGGATTTTTGAGAGAGAAATTGGCAAGTATCCATTCACCAGTCAGCCTTGGGGTTAAGTTCGTGCACCATTGCCCTACAACTTCTTCGAGTTACAATGAAGAATACCCTATAATTTCTGATAGACTACAGAGTTTAAAACGTAATATATGTGCAATAAACTTTTCAAAAATTCTCTAAATCTACTTTTGTATCTTTCAAAAAATATAACTCCTTTCGAAATATAACGAAACTCAAAAGAAATGGCAGTCAGATGATTTTGAGTGTACAATGACGGATAATAAAATGAAGAGATTACTTTGCCATCATTATGTTCAAAGTACCCTTGAATTCACCAGAAGTAAGAATACAATAAAAATTGTCAATACTATATTCGTTTCAGAAGATTACGTGCAGAAAGGATAAATTGGCTGATTTAATTTGTTAGATATTGTAGAAAGATTACTAATCTGCAAACTGCATGAAAGGATAATTTGATTCTACATGATCTTAAAAGGAAACGGATCAGAGTTTTTTTATTTTTTCAGTAACATTTCGAACCAAAATAAAAAATATAGGTAAGCTTCTTTTACTGTTTATCCAATAGCAACCTACCACATGTGTCCGAAGCTAGAACGTTCAGTAACGTACAATCCCTCTAATTCCCACCAATATTCAATTGAATTTTTTATTCAATACTCAATACATTGAATTGTTTACATTTCCTAAAAAGATGTTTCTAGAGCCAGGTGCTGTGCAATCTTTTGCAATGAAATAAAAATCACTGTGAGTTCTCGTTTTATCATGCAAATCGATTACTGCCTGGCTTAATCTTTTCTATTCTCACCTGCGCATTAATACTATTTCATGTAATTCCTCTTTTCTCGTTTCATTCTGCAATGTGTGTATCGGTCTGGCTATCAGCTATTTTTCAAACGCCACATTAGCTGTATACACAGATGAAAAAATTCAATATCTAAAATACTCACCATCGCAGTATCACCACTTATTAGTTGTAAAAATTTGAAAATCTAAGAAATCAGTTTGTGATTGATTTTCTTCTATTAACTGTCCCAAACGAAATTTACGATCAACTAAGTTATCTAGCCGGTTTATAAATACAAAAATGCCACGGCCATCTATCTATCCGTGAAACGATGCTGATTCAATCACATAAGCTCCAAAAAATCATACATGAGCAAGGATAGGTTGTTAGGGAAAAGTGGATTATCCACATTTTGGCCTCTTAATGAACTAATACAGACGTGCCTCTCATAATGGACACTCTCACTAGCGGCCACCTCCATTTACGGAAAGTTTTTGGATTCCCCCGTTTTACCCTTATACACTTTTTATATAAAAGATCTCCGTCTAACGGTCACTCTATATTAAGCGACCGCGGACATTGATTTTGGGGAATGGATTATATATTTCACCTCCCACCAACGACCACCTTATTATTAAAAGTTGGTTTGACGAGGTGATCAAAAGAATTATCCCCTCTCAAGTTTTTGTTTTTTTTCTGGTTTTTCCTAAAGTTTCCTATATAAGCTCATATACCTTGTACCATTTTAATCATTTTCCAATATTACTTTGGACGAACAATATTATTTTTTCCGATATGTCTCCCAAACGAAAGTGGTTAACTCTAGAAGAGAAATTAAATGTGTTGGAAGATTTTGCAAAAACCAAATCGAGCCATCGTCAACTTGCCGAAAGGTTTGTTCTATTTTTCTAATAATAGATGATAGTATGATGATAATTTTACCATAAATTATTATTGTTATGAATAAATGTGATGATTATTATAAAAATTATTAAATAAGTCAATAATATGTAGTTTTTTGATAAATTTTTTTGATAATTAAGAAAAATTTGATGCATATCATATAGCTTAATAATTATACAATTATGCACGTTTTAAATCTATTAATAATAAACAATTTTTAAATAGATGTTTGGAAAAAAAACCCATATTTTTTCATTATGAAACTTGCCTATCTCCTTCTAACGAACAGCGGCCACTTTGCTTTTCCCCGCCAGTGTCCGTTACTCGATTCGGTTCGACTGTAGTCTATAAATAAAGTGCAGTAAGACTTCAAAACTAGCCTACCAAAGTTGCTTTTAATGAATTTAGCTGTCCTCACCTCAGTTGTTTTTTTCGCAGAACTTAAGCAATACATATTGTGTAAGCATACATTTGCATGGGATGTGTTTGCTAGAGGAACATAAATATTCTATGTTGCGCTGGATTTGGCTCTTTATCAGTCCCTATCTGCATTTGCACTAAACTAAACGAAAGTTTAATGGCTTTAAAGTTAATTAATCGAAACATAAACTTCTGATAATTTTTTCTCGAATTCAGAATGTTTAAATATTTTGTGCTCAAAACACAAGTTTTACTTGGTACAGAAAAAATTCTGTTTGTCGATTCTACTTGTGAACTTTCACGTTTCTTACCTAATGGCATCTGACAATTTAAAGCAATAATTATTCTAATTTGTCTTGACATTAAATACTACATCATCAAAATGATCAATAAAAATATGAATGAATCTATTAAATTCCAACAATAGCAGTCTCTTACATGTATAATGTAGTCATTGTGTAAGTACGTTTAAAATTAACATAAATTAAATAGAACACAACGATTTACAGAGCATTATTTAACTTGTTTATAAGGTTAGAGATAAACTAGAATTTGTATAAACTACAAAACGAGAACAAAATAAATGTTTTTTTAATAAACTTCCAAAATGTCCGGTCCAGTTAGTTTATCCACATCTAAAACTGTTTCTAGATTCTGTCATGTGGCCAAGTTTATAATATATATTTTAAAACAATAAAAACTAACAATATTAAAAATAGAAACGAATGGAATTATGAGACACACTTTGCGCTTTGAAAATATATTTCCAAGCCAAACATATACAAATCTCGTGGACAACAAAGTAAAAGTTAAGCCTACACCTCTATCATTAACGGATTGGTGCAAAAAGTAGGTGACAGTTTCAAATTAAACGCACTATTTCTAATTTATATTTAACTGTTCCTCCATTAAATACAATTTTTATTTCCTTCAGTGCAAATTGGAAAGTCTGAAATCTTGTCAAACATAACCAGTGAATTACTTTATTAAACACAAAAAGTATCGAAAATAAAAAGAAATGTTAGCCAGCGAGGTAACTCTCATTTAGCTACAAGGCTGAGGACAAAATTAAAACATTGCTTTTATCCATTTTTTTAAACTATTTAAAAATTTAGCTTAACAGCATAAAAATTTAGCTTTTTTCTGATACATAAATTTTTAATTGCACGTTCTAGAACTAAACAAAGTCCAAACCTCCAACACCCGCACAATTCCCCTAATCTTTAAGATTAATATCTGAAATGTGGTATGCGGTTACCGTAGGCTGATTTATTATTTTTCCAGTCAGAACGTTCGTTCTTCAATTTCGGATTTGCGTATCGTTGCTGTATTAGTATACGATTATTTTTAGCTGAGTTTTTAAAGTTTTGAGAGAATCGCCAACGTTTCAACCAACCCAAATAAGACAACCAGTTGCGCTACTGATCTTAGCTAAGCACTTTGAACTAAGAATTAAAAAAAAAAAAATTACAATCGAAATTAATGAAATATACTATTCCCAAAGTTATAAGTACTACAAACGGAGAACTGTTAGGCAAAATAAATATTTTACGATGTGCGTGGAATGTCTCCTACTTCTAAATGTTGACGATCCGACAGAAGGTTTTCGCCAAAGACGGGAAGGGTACAATGTAGGAAAGTGGCAGTAGAAGTGGTGGATTGTTCGTTGAAAAACCACTACGGGAAATAAAATGGGAAAACAATGAAAATATATGGGGGTTATGTTTGTCCCCGGAGAGCAGGAAGACGTTATCGTCACTGGTGCTCCCTAAACAGAGCTTATCACGTGTTGCCAGGCCGGTATGCTCCAGTCTACCACGACTACTACATTCCCAACACACTTGTAACAACAATACAACACACTACAACCTTGTACATATAGTAAAACTGTATCCTCTATTGAACTCAACTAAACTCATACCATACTCCCAAAAACCATCTGAAGTTTTGTTCAACAGTTCTAGCAAAATGCACAGTTATATGTATTTATAAATAACACTTCATTTTGACCTCATCAAATTATCACTCTAAATACTTGTTCTATTTAATTAAAATTTATATCTCTAAATAATGTAGTTTATTTTCAAAAATTACTCTATAATCAATGTCTTTATGTAAATCATTTTTTACGGGTAAAATTGTAAATATAAGAAAAGAGTAACAAAAGATTTATCTTTAACTCGTTCTATCAAAATTGAAAAGTAAAAAAAAAAAAAGCAGAAGCAAAAGCTGAAAGCACTGGGCAAATATTTCTGACAACACATGATTGATGGTAAGATTACAGAAGAGAAGAAATATTAAAAAAATACAGTCCTTATAAAATAGTCAACAAGTTGGACAGAAAGTCAATGAACTTCGACCTTAGCTGGTGTATTATGAATACTTACTCCAAACATTTTGATTAAATCTTCAGTCAATTTAATCAAGTATTAAGAGGAGTAATACACTATTTTATTTAGAATAGCTCTGTTTTGGAGAGGACGAGTAGGAGTTAGAATAATGAAGAAGAAGGGAGTGCTGTTGGAAAGCTACACATAAATGCATCAATAGTGGGGTTTTATTCAATTTGGGACACTTAGATATTGAAATTTCTTTTTCTTCTTCAGCTCGAAAAAGCCTAAGTATTGGCTTTTAAAATTAGTGTAATAGTTGGATTATGAAGGAGTTATGTGAGACCTAAACACCAGATTTTTATGTGGTATGCTCGTAAAAATTATTGCTTAACTCATTATGCAAATATCAAAATAATATTTTTGGTAATGCTGTGTAAAAATAATGATACATAACCAGCTAAACTTATCAACAACAATAAATTACACGCAATTTATTAATAAATGCACGACATTTAAGCATTTTTGTCTGAATTTCATTCAAATAATATGCAAATAAAAATATATCAACGAGTTGATACAATATTGTTAATTTTACGTTTTGAATTTGTAAAGCTCACAGTCTGTCGATTTAAATCTGCAAACGAAATGCAGAATAAGGAATCATAACATGATTTCCGATTTATTTAACCATAACAGTTCGAATAAATAAATAAAAATTAAATTAACTAACGATTAAGAATTTATAGAATAACCATATCCTTAATACTTTAGATAAAGATCTTTGGAACGTATACAAGATCTAACTTTCATTTTATCTGGTCTGGCTTCTTCAAAGGCTTCCTGATAAATTGAATTCATTTGACTGATACACTATTATTATTATTTTTTACTGCTTACAATCTCTTGTTTTTAAGGGTTCTTTTTAATTTGGCTAAAATCTTAACAGAACCATGTTTAATGAAGCTGAAAATTAATTAATTTGAAAATGTTTCTTTTTTTTTTAACAATTTTTCTCTATGTAGCTCAACTTTAGAGTGGTTCTTGTTAATTTAATTTGGTAGATGTAATTGTTAATGCTAATTTGCGAGAAAACTTTCATTCCTTTTACTATAGAAAGAGAAGAACTATTTGTCCCATCTAGTTCAACCAAATCCCTGACCCTGCTTATTATGTTTCCAATCTTATCCTCCATATTATTATCCTCCCAAAGCGTCGCCTGATGTGTCCTAGAGACGATTTAGTGTAATTTAATTTGCTTGAAACCAAAATGAATTACAAAGCTACACCGCTGGGTTTGTACTTGCATTAGGTGCCACATTTGTTTGGAAACTTTGGTTCTTTCACTTTTACTAAGTTATAAATAAATAAATGTGTACAAAGAAGCGTTTTATAAGAATTATTTAATATTTTAACTTTTCATTAAGTTAAAATGATAGTGGAAGTGCGTCATAGAAGTGAATAAAATGCAATGCTTTATCATGGTAAAATCCACAACTCTAAAGAAAGCATAATGTAATATTAAGAAAAGCTATTGATAAAAAAGACCTATAATATATTTAGTGAATATAAAGTGAATGTATACGCTCCATAAAACTGGGTACACAAAATAAGAAAAGACAAAGAGAAATATGTTAGCCATGTGGAGAGGATGTGTTATGTCGGTCGTGAAAAAAAAGCTTTCTATGTAGCTGAAGATCAAGGGACGACATTGTCGACTGGACATGTGGAACAGGCTGATTCAGCATCAACTCCAGCCTTCACTAGGCCCTATCCCAGCATTCCTGTTGTTATAAGGGACAGAAGAAAGTGAACTAAACGGCTCGGATATTCCGAAAAATATCGACTAGTCCAATGTCAGTTGTTTACAATTCCAACATCTTACAGTAGAGAGCTTCTGGAGGAAAAGATATTTCCAGTTAAAAATTTAGCCACCATTATGTTGTCCTTTCCTTTTTTTTCTGTTCGACGGCTTTTGTAAGATTATTTATTTATCCATTCATCCACGGGCAAACAGCAATCATTTAAGTGATTTAAATAAAACTGATTCAGAAATACTCATTTAATGACATTTTACCTAGTTAAGTATCAATAAATCTTACTAATTCTATTAAAATTTGTAATTTCGAATTCTTTTTCAGGTTTCAAGAGAGTTTATGGAAACGAAATTACAAAAAAAAAAACTTCCATGAAACATTGCAAGACTCTTTCAATTCTTTAAACTTCACAATTTTTCTGTTAATTGACTGGAATATACAGGTTCATGTAGAAACACTAATTATAGAAGAGGCTTACATTTAATAACTACCTTATAACTAAGGTCACTTAATTAACTAACACAATAGCTTCATTCTAACTTAATTAAAATTATTATTTGTGAAATGACAATGTGAGGTAATGGTATGTAAATATGTAGTTGAATGTACCTCTTTTAGAGTGTGGCTTTGACGTAGAATGTTGACGATGGTGAGAACTAATTCGTTTGAAATTTCATCTTTAGATTTGATCACTTCTGAAGATCAAGTGCCTTGTAAATGTTTCTACGGCCCTTGATGGAAAGGAAAGAGCACTCATTTTGATAGGATTTGTAGTTTGAGCAAACGTGGGTGTTTATTATTATTATTATTATTATAATTATTGTTCTTTATTTCTTTTTCCATTATTTACTTGAAGGCTTTTTTTATCGTAATAAGTTCACTCTGATTAAATGTTCTCTATCCTTCCTTTAAACCTAAATTTTTGCGTCTCCTAGTTGCCCTTAAAGTTGAACTTTCTGTACACATTATTATGTCGGATTTTATTAAAATATAATATTAAGCACCACACATCTTTCCCAAACGGGGAATGTTCGGATTTATATCGGTAATTTTCTAAAACGAATAATATTATTGAGAATAATCAAGTGACAGACAGCAAACTATGCAGAAATAACAACTAAAAAGTAGTCTCGTGTAGTGAGAGTAGTTCATACCGAATCGGTATTATTGAATTTCTCACAGTCAACTGTTCCGATAAATGTTAACGAATAAATCCTTTGGGATTAAATCCGTGATGTTAGTGTGTTTTTTGATTTTTTTAATATTGGCTGTTTCATTTGTACAATGATTTGATTTGAATAAAATCAAGAGTGCAAGTGAAATATAAAAAAGTGCATGTTAACCTCTCTAAACAAGTTTAAAACAAAGCAGACCAATGATTTTCTAAAAAACAATTATGAACATGTATAAAAAAAGTAGCTTTTTTTTAGAAGAATTAGTAGAGTAGATTTTTAAGTTATCCACCCATTTTTAAATAAATGACTGATTAAGCTCTTGCAGAAAATCTATGGCGATCTGAAAGTCTTCGCTGTACTCCTAGGGATGCAATTGAGGTACACTAAATAATACTGATGTTTTTTTACTTATGTGGAACTGTAGAGATAGGAAATCACGTTACATTAAAACAGACTGACCACCGAGGAAAATGTCGTTTCCGAGCCTCTCATGGTCCCAAAAGATGTTCTTCTTTCGCTGGGTTTGATGAAAAAACTTTGTCAAAGCTATGATCCAAGAAGGACAAGTCTTCAAGTACTTAACTGATAAATTTTCTAGATTAAGTGTTGCAAAATTTAAGGAAGGTATTTTTGTTGGGCCACCATTTCGACAACTTGCAAAGAATCCTGCGTTTGTCCTAGTTTTAAAGGGGAAAGAAAAGGAAGCTTGGGAAGCCTTTAAGGCATGGGTTTTTTGGGCAACAAAAGAGATAATAATTACACTCTATTGGTGGACAATACTGCTACAAAAAAATACCATCAACTCGGATGCAACATGTCCCTTAAAATCCATTTTTTCCACTCCCACCCAGACTTATTGCTTCAAAGTTGTGGAGCAGTCTGTGAAAAATTCTATCAGGGTATTTCGTTAATGGAAAAAAAGATATCAGGGTCTTCATCTTCGACACTTAATTCTTGTAAATCTTGACTAAAAAAAAAAACTTTATCTTGTAGTTTACATAGTCGTTCCTAGGCATATCTGATATTTCGCACATATTTAATTATCTAATTACTATTATTCCATTTATTACTCCTCTCGTTCAACTGTACAGCTTCTTTTTATTTAAATTTCAAGTGGACATTAAATTCAAAGTTTGAACAAATTCGTTGGAACCCTTTTTGAGAAATCACAACAACTGGATAAGCTGTATTTTTTAAAGTTACGTCTTAAGTGTTGAATTTCACATTTGAACTTACCAGTTCTTTTGCTGAGTTAGTGCTTAGACTTATTGTTTCGTCACTCAGATTCTCCAGCTAACTCTCTCAAATATCCACACCCAAAGTGAGAGAGAAGTTGAACGTTATAAGAAAAATACCCTTGTAGATAGTTACTGAGAGATATAAAAATATACAAATATGTAGCACTTGTGCAATAATGGGACTTGCTAAGTTTGGGTAGGATTACGTCGTTTGTGGATTCAAACTCTTCCCATTTTAACCATCACCGGCATTCCCAGTTCTCACATTTGCACGCTAAAGACTCGGTCGCTAGGTCAATAGTAATGTTCTTTCTTTTTCTACGCCATCAACTTCTTTCTTTGTCTGGGTATTTACAATGATAAGTCCTAATACACAATATAAGATGATTTTTCTCTTTTACTCTATCACATCTACTATAATTTCCTTTATTCATTTCTTGCCAAAGCTCTAAAAAGGCTCTACTTTCATATTTTTCTACTTTTCTTGATAAAAAAATTACAAACTTAATAAACTATTATTTAAAACAAATGAACTTCTTGATCAAAGTTAAAACACGTTTTGAAGCTTGATTGCCTCAAGACAATAGTTTTTTATAATTCATTAAAAGATTAAGAAATAAATATAACAACTAATTAAGTGCTACTTCTGATTTGAGTAGTTAAGTGTAATTGATTAAATGCAAAATGAATGTTAAGAGTAACAAGAAAATATTAATTTACATTTAAACAGTTTATTTTATTAAATTAAAAAAGGCATTTATTTCGAAGCCAGCTGACATTATTCCGCTGAGATGATAGCCCTAGAATAAAGGAGTTGTTACCAGTAAATCACAGTAATGGCCATTAATATAATTTATATTTTGCAAAATGTACTCTCTAGCAGAATGTATGGTCATTTACACAGCATTTTCTACCGTATTACTGCCCCATCAAATACTATAAAAAATAAATCAATTTTACATCATATTTTGGTGAAAAAGTACCACAGTGGTATTGGCCGCTGGATAATTTACAATTATTTTTTTATCTGAGTAATTTTTACTCATAAATTAATAAAGATATTTGTACCTCGTGGAATTTGATTGAAAATGTCTTAAGAAAAACTAATTATATAATCGGCTACAGTCGTTAATTTTTGTATCAACTTTATTAGTACTACACTCACGTCTGTTGTAATTAAATTCAACACTTTTAAAGTTGACAATTTAATGCAAGACTATCTTGGAAGGTACTTGTGTACATTATTATATTATTATTAATAGTATTAGTCTTAAACTAATAGAACTTGAACATTTAGTTCATTTCATGTCCGAACTTTGCAAAAATATATAAAAATAGAAGTGTTAAAAATGCAAACAAAATGAAGGCTCTCTTTTAACAAACATTTCTCAGACACCCGGTTACATCGTTGATTCTGATATTAAGGCAATCTCAGAACATCTCAATTGGTTTCATAGCAGATTCACTTGGTAGATTGTGTGAGCTGAGAAACATCCATTTATTGTTGGAGTGTAAGGTTAATCCGATTTGTTCGGACTGCTATGAATTTCATGTGGGTGAAATCTGGGACTGGATTTTTTTACCTAAGCTCTGTTAGAATTGCTGTTGTTTTTTTTTTGGGTAGCTGAATAGATCAGAGTGATTTAGTTAGCGAAGGATTTGGTCTTTCTATCTTGGACGAATAATATTAAGTTCGTTCAGAAATTAAACCATCGATTTTCATTTCATATATTGCTAAGTTTTTGTAATAAATAATTAAATTATCTTTATATAATTGGTACTTTGCATTTCTGGGAAAACAATTCGTTTATCAACCTAGTAAGAGTTCTATACATTTCCTTTACTAGAGGAAAATTCACTTAATCAACCATCACGCTTGGATACATTTGACGTTACCACATCTACCACAGTAGAGAGGGATTTGAAATGTCTCATTAACTAAAGCCTTTTACATTTATAAATAATTGGAAATTTACTGTCTATTTGCTTAAATTACCTGAAGGAAACCTGAGCAAATATCTCTTATAATCGATTAAAATTAATATAACAGAATAAATATTTAAATACTAAATAGAAAATTATGTACTTTGAAGAACATGAAGGTAGTGATGATGATGATGATGGTACAATATTATATAATCTTGAATATGAATATAGAATATATTAAAAGTTTTACTTAGAGGCCGAACTTTAGCCGGAGGTGAAATAGTACAGAACTTTTTAGGAGGTAGAGAGAGAGAGTTAGAATGTGCATGATGTAAAGATGTTTTACTGACACAACTGGGACAGAAATATCTTCACAAAGCAAATGTCTTCATCTGTCGTCACATAATTTATATAATATATACAGCCATGTTTGTTTTACAATCCAAATACAAAGTTGTTAAGATTAAACATTCTTGAATTGATGTTTTCATTCAATATTATTTAGTTTTAATATATGTAACAATTTTACAGAGTAATTTATTTTAACATCGCTAATCGCTGATAAAAATATTTTTGCAATTGTGTCGATTTTATTAAAGGTTTAACTTAAAATCAAAGTTCAGGGGGTTCATGAAAATGAACTAAAAAAAAAAATGTATACAGCTGGTAATGGCGATACATGGCAAGCATGGAATATATTTGTGGCTTGCCAAGAAAAGGTAGGACTAAATTAATTTCCCTATACTAAATGTCCTTATTTGTAAAATCATTTTTTTTCTTGATGCTTATAGATTTTCTAAGCAACGTGAATCATTACGCTTCACTTGTACGATTAAAATTCAGGGAGTTGAAGTAACAAAATGTTCAAAATTCAACATAACTATGTTAAGTATTGCACCTCATGAAATTAAGTAAATGTAATATTTTTTTTTTTTTATTTTGTGTCTAACCCAAAGTTAAAGTTCTTAACGTTAAAAAAAAAAGATCAACTATTTAGTGGCATCAAGAGTCCGGTTCGCAAAAACGTTTGCATAAAATGTGAATGTGACACTCTTACCGTTTGGTATTCCAAAAGAGGACAATTTTTTTCAGCCATGAATTGAGTAAATTGTTGTCTGGATTAAGCGGGCTTAATAAACATTTAAAAGTAAGTACATTAGTTACAATTTTAATTTTTCAGCGCATATTTGTATAATTATGACTAACAGAATTGTTATAAATTTTATGGTGATATCAATTATTTGTTATAGACATTCATGCTTTACTTTACATGCGTTACTTTTTTATTTTTTGTTAATGTTGTTTGTATTTATACATTGTTAAAGAGTGTAAAAGCTCTCTCAGAAATCTTAAAGTTTAAATTAGAAACTCAGAAAGATAATAGATTTCAAAAAAAAAAAGTAGTTAAGAAATAATTGAAATATGTTTGATAATTAGCAAAACAGTGTATCGCAAATATTTTAAACATTTATACTTTAAGTTAAGTGTAGGCTAAAATAATATATTCTTTTGGAGTTGCCTCTATTTGGAGTAGCTCTGCTTAAATCGGCTTTTAAATTTTTATCTTTTATTGTTCAATGGGTTTTAGATTTTCGATAATTTTCAATCACGAGAACGTCCCGCATGATTAATACAAAAGGCCATTTAGTATGTTTTGTTTATGCAGAGGTTGGAAAATTATTATTTAGACATTATTGATGTAAAAATGAAGTTGTCTTATTCAGTAAAAATGCATCATTGATATGAAGGTAATACACTTAAACTATATTCTATAATAAATTCAAATTAACCAAACTTATTAGCACGTTGAGAATGAATCATATATTATGGTGGGAAAACCCTGTTCTTGAAACTGAAATATGTATAATTTATATGGCAGGCTCTATAAGATTCATTTGCTTCCAGATGTAGCCCACTGGCCGGTAATGGCCCCTGGCCAACACTGTTCTTTTTTTTTGCAAAAGTTAAGCTATTCTTTAAATCAGTGTTCCGAAACCTTTCTCCACTTGTGACTCACCGAATTCTATAATTCATTCTATCTGGCAGGCCACAAAGTTTTCTGTTTATTACAAAACATACTCTTTTAGAATTTTGGAGATTTTTTTTTATTCAATGATGCTGTTATATTTCTAAGTATGTCGTGGAATTCTATTCTGTTCTGTACCCTCGCTTCGGAATGCCTCCATCGACGGTTTGTGGTTTATTTTATTCTATTTTGTAATAGAAGTGTATTGCACTACTACCTATTAGCACTAGTCTAGAGAGTGATACCAATTATCCTCTTCAGCATCTCCAGGTGGTGAAACTACCTTCCCTTATCTCAGCGAAATTTTTAGGATGAACAGCGGGAATCGACAATCAGGGATCATCATTCAGTGAACTCCTACAATCACCATTTCCGACAATTTCTTCCGAGTACTCCTTAAAAAGACTTCCCCAAATAAAAAGAAACTGAATGAGTGCTAAATCAGTCCACTTTCCTCTTTAAGAAAGCCCCTGGAACGGCAGTTAAGGATAGTCACGCCCTGATAATAAATTAATCCTTTTATAAAATCACGTCACTCCTTTCATCAAGAATTGGGGTAACTCATAGCGTCCTGACAACTGGTTGCTGTACTCTACTTTAAAGTAAAGTTCATGTTTTGTTCTACAGTCATTAAGGCTCATTATATTCTGCATTTTTTATTCGTCTATGCGAATGGTCGCAACCATAACCCTATTCTGCAGCGGGCCCATTTAAGCTGGTTCAATTAACTACTTCTGCGCTTTACCCAGTAGTTGCACACAATTGACAGTGTGAGAATTGACTAAGTAAGTTATTACTTCTGCTATTCGTACATTACCCGCAGGTACTCTAAAATCTTTAAATAAGTGGCTAGTTCACTCCTACAGGAATAAATACCCTGTTAAAATGCGAAATTTAAAGAAAATCGGATAATTAATGTGATTTTATTTTCATATTTTCTGAGTTTTTTCCTGAGTTTGAACACTAATCTGCAAACATTTCTATTTTTTGGAATTCAAGCTAATGCTGCCAGCTTTAAAATCCTTTGGATTCTCTTTCAGAAACGTAATGCAGTCTATGTTCACAAACCACACCTTATATTACCTATTTTTATAGGCAACATTATGACCAAAACATAATAAAAATTATAAATCTGGAAAAAAACAAAAAATTTGGCAATTAACACAAAAACAAAATTACCGAACAATAAAAAAAAAACATACAAAAGAGAAAAACAGTCTAAACTCTAAAGATACTACCTTTCAGTTTAAAAATCAAACATTAAGAAATATTTAGGTGTGGTGTGATGTTGCACAATAGTACTCGCATGTCAATTGATACATATTAAAGAGAGAACTGATTGAAGCTGGAATTGCATAAGATAATGACCCTGTACTTCTTAAAGAATCTTTTAGATTATAACTTCACTAATTAAATATTTCAATTATGATTTACATAACTATACGCTACTAAATTTATAACAGAATTTGCTTGATCATTGAATAACTTGCTAAAACCTAGTTTCTACAATCCCATCGAAGTTGAAGTAACTGTTCTAACTGAAATATATCTAAAATTAAAACATAGAGATTGTTAGCTTTCTATTGAATAAGCCATTTACAGTTAGCCTTTGCTGATACTCATAGAAATCTCTCAAAAATTAAGAACTCTGCTTTAGCTTTTTCCTTTTAAATAATTCACTCTATTCCTATCGTATATTACACGGAGAGGAATATTTATTTGACATTCTTATTGCTGCATTATTCCAATTAAAAGTTTTCCTTAAATCTTAGAATTCTTTTTGAAGGTTTAATTGGTATTATCATTTAATAAACATTTAATGCTGTGGCGATTCAGATGAAGAGGTTGTTAGAAATAATAATCCTTAAACTCACTGAATATAATAAGTCATATTGAATCTTTAATGTGTAAAGAATTGTGTGCACAGAGGGCCGAACTAATGAGAATTAAAAATTTAGTGAAAGAATGTTTTATTTGATAGGTAGTAACGTAGAGATTTTGCTTCCTTAAAATATCTTCTGAGAATGGTTAGATACGAGCAAGTTGTACCTTTCAAATACGTGGACTTTATAAGCCATACATAGTAGTGACTAAGGGGCAGTGGTCGGCAAACGGCGGCTTGCAAGTCACAAGGGCTCTTCCACAAAATATCACGTGCGGCGTGTATTTTTAGTGCGATTGAAAACTTTGTGGCCCATGCTCAGAGGTAGGTTTTCTGCTTAGGCGAGTCTACTTTGATTCACTTTCCAAGCCTGTTTGAAACATAGCAAAGAAAATAATTCTGCTATTGACATTTGATCTTTCAAAACAACTCTTTTATACATGAGGGAAGATTTTCTCAACAGGTTTCAGTAATTCAGAAATAGCAAAGCGACGTTAGCCTTTGTTTTTTTTTAAAAAAAAAAAACCTCTTAATGCTACTGTAACAGAATTAAATTTTTCTCTCCCTTTAACATTGAAATTGGCAACTTGGAAATGCAATTGCTGGATTTAAAAAACAAAGAATTGTGGAGCTCAAAAATTTGTACGGCTTTATGCTGATATAGAAATATTGAAGAAAAACAAATGTGAACTTCGTTTACAGCACAAGTGGTCTGCGGAAAAGGAAGGTATGTTGATTTTTAATACCTGCGATAGTATTCTTGACTCATAATATAATCAGCTAACGAAAACAACGTTAGCTGTTCTTTCCTTTATCGGCTCTATTCATGCAAACAATCATTTTCAAGCTTGAACCTTATCAAGAGTTAATTGAGCTTATTGATGAGAAGCTGGAATAGCGCCTAAAATTAAAAAACAACATACAAATTTGACTAACCCAAAATTTCCAAGGATATGCAAGGCCATTGTTCACATTAGTGCCTGGCATTGTCATGATTTAATTTTATGGATATCTTGCAATTTAATTTTACCAATTAATATGTAATATCCTTGTTAAATATTATATCATGTTTATTCAATGTACCTAGTTTAAAAAAGACTTAAGTAAAGTTTATTAAGTTAATTTTAGAAAGCGTTGTGGAGTGAAAGAAACTGTAGTGTAGAAGATTGAGAAAGGTATCTGGAGATGGTTTGGACATGTAGAGAGGATTAACGAAAAGAGATAGACTAAACAAGTATACAAGTCGAGTGAGGGCGGAAGGATTGTAAAAGGTCGACCTCAGCGAACCTACTTGAATAAAATTGAGGATGTGTTTTAGCAAAGGCTAGCTTAACAGTACCCTAATTTGTGTTTACCGAGCCTAAGGGAACTGTAATGGCAGTAGGTTACCAAGGTTTCTGAGTGAGCGCAAGGTTCTTAAATTGTAGGCTTCTTAAAACTTAGTGATTATAATTTACTTCGAATTAGAAATTTTAATTTGAAAGAAAATTTTTCAACAATTTAATTTTATGAAAAAGGAAATGGGAAGTTTATTGTTTTTACTTTTTCTTAATCATGAGCCCTGTCCACCATGTGAAACAGATTTATCATAAGAAGGAACCATTAAATTGCAGTCCAGAAGTATTAATCTACTAGTACAGACTGCCTGTTCGGAATTAATTGAATGTTTGCCTTACTTCGCATTATTCAAAGGAGGGCACGTAATGTACACAATATGATTTTAAACATAGTGCTCTTCATACCTGTGATGTACACAATTCCATCCATAAACCATACCACATCCAGAGAAATAGAATAAGAATGCTAATACCCAGCAATACTCTTTCGATTATACTGGCTGACTATGTGCGAAAATATAGTGTTTTAATCTAGAAAAACCAAATAATGAAGATATTAATTTTTAATACTTACAGGAGAAAAATTGGTATATCAAAAATATCAAAAAGTGAAAAATGATATTTTTTATGTGGGACGGTCTTTGAACTTTTGGAAAAAAGAAAACGTAAATGCCCACACAGAGGAAAGATTTGTTGGGAGGGAAAGATTCCCTCTAGCGTCTAGAAAAGGGAAATGGAAGAGAAAACCTAATTTTCCTTAAATCAGTGTTTTCCTCGTAGATTTTATCCATTGTAGCAAGCTGTGGCGACCCACTGTTGGCACGAGACTGCCTCGGGCTCCTCTGAGGCGAAAATGTGTTTTATTTGATTTATTTCTATTTTTATTCATTTAAATATTTACACATGTTTTTTGTCAATATGACACATGTGAGTTTTTCATAAAACACTAGGACCTGTTAAAAAAAGCAAAAATAGATTGTATGTACTAAGGTACAAGAAATACAGCTTTTAAGATACATATTTGTGGTTCTTATTTTACGTTTAACCACAGTAGCAAGCAATGAGTTTACCGAATATTGGACAAAGGTAACTCTGTAAAGATAAAAGGTTACCAAGGTTTCTAAATGAGCTGTCCTAGGTTCTTTAATTGTAAGCATCTGAAAACTTCACACCACAGGGTGTCCCAGTCTAGGCAGCCTAGCTAGTTTATTTGAGCAGATAAAATCCTCTTTTATAATGCTGTCTTAGCTCAGCATATCATTTATTTTATATTTAATAATTCATTGATAATTAGTTCACTTTATAATAATAAAAATCAGGAGGAACGTACAGTTAAGCAAAAGGCTATAACATAGCGTTGACCGCAAATCAGAGCTGTATTTTAGGCTTAATTCCCAGTATAATTATTCTATTCACACACTATTTAGATCAGAAAGTGTTAGTAGACTGTTGAATTAAATTAATATATTTTGCGTTCATATCAGTGTTGAACTAAAAAAACAATTTAAATTTTAAAAAAATATCCAACCCTAAGTACTGACAATCGAAAAATGAGAAAACTTATGGGAATCCAGTTTAGATTTATGTCACTTAAATTCAGAGATTTGAGATTAATGTTTTTGTGAACAAAACCTTCAACCACCACTAGTAATTCGTTAACAAAACACTTAAAATTTCTCTTTAAAAAAATAATGAAATTGTAGTAACATTTGAAATTAATTCCTACTTCTTTGAATTATAAAATTTAATGGAAGAGCTGGAGAGATAAAAAAAAATCATAATTAAGTAGAATAGCATTTTTTCTATTTAAATTTAGAAAAATCTACAAATTAAAATTTTAGAGTTTTTCTTGCATAAACAACGCCGTTAAATGTATTTAATTTTTAGCTATTAAAATTTTAATTCATCTTATAATGTGTATCATTAATAGTTATATAGTATGTATGAATATTAAAAACCTGTAAGATCCTTTATCTAAAATTGAAAAAAAATGTTGCAGATTTTCGCTGAATTTCAACTTCCTGCACCGAAGCCTAACGTAAAATAAATTATAAAATGCCAAGAAACTAGCAAATACTTTAAAGGACAAATTGGAAACCTTACAGCGCAACAGTTCGTAAGGGTAGTAACGTGTCATTTCAAGACTTGTCCTTGCAAGATGTGATGATGCTGCAAGTAATAATTATCACTTTGTTCAGTTTTTAGGAGTAAACCAGGCTGCTTGACTTTTTCTTTTCAGGCGAGACCTTAGTCTGGTATGAAACATGATTTCCAATCTTGGCTAGAAATAATTTCTTAATTAAAACTCGTATATCAGAATAAAACTTAGCCGCCAGATATTTTTAATAAATAATTTAATGCAAGGCAAGAATCGAATATCCAAACAATTATTTTATTTTCCATGTGTTTGCCTTTTTTTTAAACTTGTGTCACTCTGGGCCGTTACAAATTAAGTAAGGTCTGATACATTATTCAAAATTTAAATAAAACGGCATTAAAAATATTCTAAAGTCAAAAGATTGAACAACTTAATGAATGAAGTTAAAGAGTCTTTTGATTCCCCTGAATTGTCAAGCCAATCAAATAATAAAATTTACCGTTACTCACTTAGTGCAAAAAGAAAAAAGAAAAATGCAATAGGTGTGGATTGAAAAGGGACAAACGAAACAAATGCATAAATTGCTGCAAACAATCCAAGTTAACGGGGCAGCGTGATTAAGTTCCTTGTGGCTAAAATAAATTCTCTAATCGCCTACTTGTTAACTAACGAGATTTATGGCATAAAATCAAGAGGTTTTTTTCCCCGGACGTGGGATCTTGAAGGAGTGTCGTGAGATTTAAGAATACAGTAAAACATCTCTACTCTTTAGTTGGAAGAATTAAACTATTTTATTAACTTAGCTAATATAAGGTAGGATGGATATCCTTTAGCATTTCGCCAAGTTTTATCTTTTTACAATCTTTTATGAGAATAAATTGTTTATTGAATAATAACATTATCCACAATATGATTAAAATTGTTTCAATAATAGAATGATAGATCATCTCTTTATGTTTATGAATGGACTTTTAATCAGTAAGCCTCATCCTATTCATTATTTCTTTAAAGAACGCAAAAAATATATATGAGTCTATTAAATTTCTGATTATTGATAACATTTCATATTTAATCTGTTAAGCAATGAGGGATGTTTCGATTTTACTAAGCGCCATATTCAACTCCGTAATATGTGTTTAGCAAAAATCTCTCCTTAATTTTAAACTGTACTCTCTAAAAATTAAATTTTCATTTTATTTTTAGAAATGAGTTGTAATATATGATTTTCAATAAAATTGTTCCACAACACTAGAAGATTGCTTCATAAAGCCGAGATGTCTTCCATCGTAAACAATTATTATTTAACAAAAGTAGCCTATTCATTATTGTCTCAACTCAACCAATTCCTCCTCTAGGCCTAGCAGAAAATGAAGATCACAAGTCAATAGAAAATAATTTTTACTTTATTTTTCTTGTGACAAAAATTATTAAGGGTTCATCTCCGTTTTGAATTAAAAAAAAAATTCCCGTTAATTTCATTTTTATGCCACCACTTAGCTGGAAATTATAATAAATTCAGCAGGTTAAATACCAAGAAAGTAGTGTGGCTAAAATATATTTATTGCCCAGCATGTACAGTGCAGAATTTGCGTTCAGGTGGTATAAAGAAATGGTAATTTGAATTTGAAGCAACTGGTAATAGTTGTAGTGTATATAAGATAGAGTTGATAATATAAGTGTGCAGATATCAAAAATGTCATAAATTTCTTTCAACTTTGTTTGCAATGAACCAAATGAAGGGCCTCCAAGGAAATAAAGTTCTTGAAAAGAAACGATGTGATAGGAATGATAAAGTAGGTCAAGATATCTACTTAGGTCAATCTATTCTATTTTATGAATGAAAAACTTTTATGCTTCTATAAAATAAACGGGTGTTTAATATTCAATAATTTAATTTTTTGTATAAAAACCATTTTTTTTTTTTATCTCGCTATTATTAGCCTGTTGTAGATGTAACTCATTTATTTTATATTAAACCTGTTGAATCATGATGAGTTTATAGTACTCACATATGATGTGGACTAGAAGCGAGATATTTGCAGCGCCAGGTCTGTACTGTAACCACTCGGCCGCTCACAACAGACTGACTGTAGGGCAGAGAGCAGCACCCACTTATAGGCTGACTCCCACTCAGCATCATTCATCGCCGCCCCCACACCACCTGATGCCGCCCTTCGTTGCTGCTTACAAACCCATTCTCTTTTTCTTATATATATATCTATAAAACCGGTACAGATTCGGCTTTTCTTTAAAAAATGAAATTGAATAATTTGCTTTATTAAAGATATTTTTAATTAAAATTCTTCAATCAATTTCTTAAATCTAATGAAAATATAAAGACTTGAAATATCTTAGAAATTTTGGTATGGATGAACGATATGATGGTTAACAAGAAAAAAGACTTTTTTTAAAAAAAAAGTAAAGATTTTTAAATCTCATTAAGACGATCCATTGTACTTTGTTACCAAACGAAATTCTGATAATAAAGTGCTCATGGCTTTCTTTTACAGAATCATGATAGGAGGAGTTGGCTAGCCACTTACTCAGTTCACTCTTTTTCACCTAACGCTAATGCATCGTTTACGATGAAAAACTTAACGTTCCACATAAATTGCTCAGGGATTTGACGAAAATATTGCCTGTAAAACAGCCGTCAACTCACTCAAAGTAAATTGTCTTCCTTTGTAATGCAAGACTCTAGCATAAGTAAAACTTTATGAGGGCAGGTTATAAATTACGTCACACAAGCACCTGCAACTGAGGATGATTGGCACAGAGATGATGGAGATAAGGCGTGAGGCAAGTAGTAAAGAAAAAGCCTATAGTGACATCATATTCTGCTAGTTAGCGACTTGAGATCAGTGGGGATGATGTTGCAAATACTGTAGGGAAAAATCCTGAACCTTTTGAAAAAGGCAGAACTAGAAGGTAGGTCTTTGAACTAGACTTCCAAGGAATTGGAACATAAAGCTTTTTCCACACTTTATGTTGAGGATTTTATTAGAATTAATGGGCTGCATATTGGTGCGGGACATTCCGGAATCCCTTCGAAGAAAAAATCCTAAAGACTCACAACCATAGTAGCCTTCTGATCTGCCTACGACTTAATCTTATCTTCAATCATTTCCTTAAGGAATTATGCAAACCCAGAACACTTGTTGTTGGATGAACAATACCAAACTTACCCAGACAGCATTCTCAAAATAACTCTTCATTTCATCCATTTCAAGGAGTGAAATACTTGCTAATGAATGCCCTAGGCTAATTTTTTCATAAACCTTAAGGGGTGTGACACTTTCCGGCTCTCAATTCTAATTCTGTTACATTGACTGCATTCAGACCTTTATAAGATTTTGGTTATATTTGCTTGAAGTATACATGCAGAGTATGAAGCTTGAACATTATTATCATAGAATTATGTACATACTAAAAATTAACATAATTATTTTTTTGTCCTAAGTTAACCATAAACACAGATGTGCATATTATCAGAACGGCATTAGAAGTTACGGATAATTGATTCTCTAGGCTGGCACAGAAAGGAGCTGGGCTAGATAGGCGATATATTGCGAATGCTTTGAGATCAGGAGACCAGAAACTATTTGAAAATGAGATTTCTTCACCTGAGTTTAACAGTTCCAGGTTAATGGTTAAAATGAGACTTCATAAAAAAAAAAGTGTTGAAGAGACGAGTGTTATCACCAGCATCTGGCTTTAGTGTAACCCAAGTGAATCTAGCAGCCTAACAGGGCCATTGCAAATGTTATCTAAGTTTATGCAAATTTAATTTATTCAATATTAATAAATATTCATTATTTATATTAATGTTGCAATCTTGTTGAGATGAAAATGTAAATACGCTTCAGTTTATAAATTTCATATGTTTACAAACGGTATCCAAACTTAAAATTAAACGTTAACTTGGTTCGAAACTAACTCAACCAAAATGAACTACGTCGACCCGACCAAGTTGCGCTGTTGGTAAGGCAATTGTAGAGGCAAACAGCATCGTTAAGTTATAGAATCCTCAGAAATGGATTCTAATGTAACTGCTTTTCGAATTCTGGAGGGAATAAAATTAATGTCTAGGCATAATGTGATAAAAACGCAATAAGAAATCGCATTTCTATAAAGAATAGTACACCATTTTACAAAAATCAATAAGTAGTTTGATCAGTTGTTTAATTCAAAGACAGTGTTCCTTAAAACAATACTAAATTAATACAAGCTAGCAGAAAGATTTATCATTCAGGTTTTTTGTGTTCCAGATTTTCATTTTAGGAATTCAATCAAATAATATAATATATTATTATTATACATTAGAATCCATTTCTGAGGATTCTATAACTTAACGATGCTGTTTGCCTCTACAATTGCCTTACCAACAGCGCAACTTGGTCGGGTCGACGTAGTTCATTTTGGTTATATATATTATATATAAAAAAAAAATGTACTTTTCATTCCACGTCAACCACATTCATATCTGTTTTCTTGATGAAAAGTTGAAGTTTTATTGAAAGTCCATCGCTTTTTTTTACGACTCATATTCAGTGTAGCTTAAATCCAAGCAAAATAAGGTTTTACATAGAGATAGCGAATCCATTCCAATCAATATTTGATATTTCTACTAAATTTTGGTTCTATGTCTTTTTTATTTACTTTTAAGAGCTAGAATACTCCTTAACAAGTTGAGATTAATTTATTGTAATAGTCAATAATTGTAAATTTTAAATTGTAAATTGCGAATAGATCTTAGAAATAGAGAGAATTGCATCTTTTCAGACAGCCAAGCTGCACTGAAGGCCCTTCTATCTACTTCTTCCCTGGTTTAGGAATGTAAAACGTTCCTGGAACAACTGGCTCGGCACAATAAATTTCGGCTGGAATGGGTGCCGGATCATGTGGGGCTTAAGGGGGATGAAACAGCAGACCAACTGACTAGAAATGGAGTTATCACTACTTTCATTGGACCGGAGCCTGTCTTGGGACCCACTAAGGGTGCGATTCGTGCGGCTCTAAGAGACTGGATGTGAAGAATGCATGAAAAGAACTGGGTGATGTGTCCTGGGGTCAAACGCAGCAAGTCTATGATTCCTTGAATGTGTAAACGAAGAGCCAAAGAGACTCTGTGTCTGGGTAGAAATCTGATACTCTGATCACAGGCTTATTCACGGAGCATGGAAGCATCTGTACAAGGTGGGGCTTATTAACTTGGAATCGTTGTGTAGATTGTGTCAGGAAGAGGAGGCCTCTCACGAAGAGGTTGCGCTGTAAAACCTTTGGCTCTTTGAGACCAAAAAAGATAATAGCGCAAAAAAAACTACTAGGAAGTGGTCTTCAACCTCCTTAGCAAGGGAGGTTTCGTCTGTATAGGTACATCAGTGTTGTTTTAAAAATATGCAAAGTCCATTCGGTTATGAATATCTCAATAAAAAGGAAGATTTATGAATTCAAATTAACCGTTAATAATCAGTATGAACATAATAGCGGAGAATGTTTGTAAGAGTTTTCTGAGATTTAGCGCGCTTTAATTGTAAGCAACTTTATGATATGAAATGGATATCAAATTTAAATGATATGCTTAGTTCCATTTGAGTACTGCAGAATGTCTTATTTATTGTGCTATTAAAAGTGACATAAGCATTTAAAAAAAAAAATAATAACTAGGTACAATGGAGATTGAAATAATGACTTCAGTAAAGCTAAAATGTAGATTTAACTATTCATGTTGAATGTTTATTCCTTCCATTATTCTGTAAATATTCTATGTAGGTTACCTTTAGACTTGAGAGAATATTTTCATTTCAGTCATTACTAATATTTACTATTATTGCGAATGCCTACAATATGCCAGAAACAAAAGTGATAACGTAGTCAATTATACATACAAATATACAATGTATATTTTACCGGTAATGAGCATAATCAGTTAGTGACATTAGCTATATAATTTGTAGATTACCTGGTTTATTCAGTTAAAGTGTGAATATAAATTTATGCAGTACTTTACCTAGTTAATCTGCAAATTAACTAGGATCGTTAAAGTGTTAAGCTTAATGTCGCCTTTGCTATATTCCTTTCTATTCTCACCACAAACACAGATACGAGTTTCGGCTTCCATTGCTCGCTTATTTAATAGTTACAAAACGTTATTTGTTTAGGCTATGTTTTATTGATGAGATCATCATAAGTGTATAATTGTCAAGTTGAAGTAAAATCTAAAATTTTCACGGTTTAGATATTCTGTACACACAACATATTTTTAATTTATATAGAGACTAAAAATATTTTCTTTTTTAAGAGGATCTCAAAAGATGAAAACTCGGTAGCGAAAAGTTAACCAACGGTAGTAATTAGAGTAAGAGAGTGTAATAATGATAACGAAAATATGCTCTAGTAGAAGGTTTTACCTCAATTTTAAGATAATCATAAAACACTACTTTTGAAACATAAGGTTAAAAAACCAAAATTGATAGCTGGGAATTTAAAAATTCTGTTTTAGAAGTAGTCAGCTAATAGTATTACTAACTGGAACCATTTCCTATACTCAACTTAAGTTTCGTAAATGAGACACGCTCGTCTTGCTTAATAAGAAGTAGTGTTTGGTGTGGCCTCAAGGAGTGACAAACTGATTAGCTGGCTTTTAGAGAGAGACTGGATCGTTCCTGTTTTCGCTATAGAAATCTTAGATCAAAGAAGAAAACTTTTGAGAGAAGGTTTCTAAAAAGAATTATAAAAATAATAAATTCTCTAGAAATATATCTAAATATATAGGCGTAGGTACATTAAAACTGCGTCTCCAAAGCATTGTGAATATTCCATCTTACCATGAAGTATGGGTATTATTGATAACATGAATTAATCAGATTACGCCTCAGTTAATTTGGATATTATTATCATCAAAGTTCTGTGACTCCGAGAATGGTTTTCTATTTATTTAGTGACTAACTCGTTTTCAAAAAGAATTTATAATTTTTGGTAAAACCACTAACAGAAATTAAAAATAATCAATGAAAAAACAATAACCTCAGATGTAGATTTCAAATGTACGTTCTGTTAATAACTATTCATTCAAAATAAATTATTAGTTACATTGGGAAATGATTAGTTCAGTGGTTAGCGGATTCCAATGCGGAGATCCCAGTTTCGAATCCATCTGCTGGCCCCTAGATTTCCTCTTCCTAAGAGCTTCTTACAGCTCACTGTCCAGTGGACACTGTGACGAGAAAACATTTATCGGAGGCCGTCAGTTCCCTAAAAACTCTGGGCGCCAATAACCTCAGATGCTGATGCGCCCTAAAATAAAATAAATAAAGTTACCTATGTGGACTTACGGATTAGAGTTGTGGGGTTCAGTCAAACCTACAATCATACGGACGGTACAGACATTTCAATCAAAACTACTCCGACAGATAGTTGACGCTCTTTTCTACGTGACTAATTTTACTCTTCACAACGACCTCAAGATCCCATTCGTACAACAACTCACCAGGTAAAATATACTGCTCTCTCTACTTGCTCTAATCCTCTCGTACAGCCTCTCACCTTCTCTGTCATTCCTGACAATCCACTCCACAGACTGAATCGTGTCAATGACTGCGAGACTTCCTTAAAAACTGAAGATCATCACCATCAATATCCTATAACGAGTGCTACCGCCTGGTTGTTTCTCTCCTCCTGCTCTTTATGTACTATTTATATTATCATCATATTCACTTATAGTATATATTTATGTACAAATCTACAATTTACAATTTGTATATTTATATAGATTGTAAATTGCTAAGAATAATAATAATAAAGTTAGTTTTTGGGAGGAAACCGTCTAGAGGCCGGCAGAAAACTGGAAAAAGCTCCAGGCACCAATTACCTCAGTTGTTTTCTAATTCCTATTGCAATTACCCTCGGTTGCCTTTGCATATTTATGAATAAAGTTCTCTTCTAATTCTAACTTCTGCTCTAATTCATTATTTCTCTACCTCTTGACAAACTTGGAATGGAAGAAAACTATATACATATATTTTTTTTGTGATTTTAATTAAAAATATATATTTTCCAATTGTAAAGTTAAATTAACTAAAATCAGGTTAGCTATTAAAAGGCAAATAGTAAGGAGCATTAATAAAGAACGGAAAACGTGACAACCAATTTAGTTTTTTTTTTATCTTGGTATATTATGTAAAAGAAAATATAGTGTCAAATTGACTATTTCGAGTTTTTAGTACAGTATTCATTTAAAGGTCTCTTGAATCCAAACAATGGTTTTTACAAATTTCCTAAATGCTGCCTGTCAGCCTATGGAAGTGTGATCTGCAAAAATGCAGAAAGTTCAAATTTTAATTACTGGTTAGGTGCACTGCTTGACCCGACAATAAGCTTTCTGATAAAAGCAGCCCTTCTGATTTTCTTTAACTTTGTACCGTTAACGCACATTTATAGTTAAATTATTTTTATTTGAAACATTTTCCTGGAAAAATTGGATTAATTAAACTTTTCTCCAAAATCCTATTTATTAATAAACTTAACAAGTATCCAGAAATAATAGAAATAAAATATATAATTAAAGTCCCAAATTTTAAGAATATTAGTTGACCACAAGTGCCATTTTCTTGAATATTTATATATTAGTTCTTAGCGATTTTTTTTTCTAAAGTGGCTATTTTAAAGAATAAAGAAAACGTGTAATATTAATGTCCACTACTTTTTGGTACAGACTGTAATTTTCAAGAAAATTTAATTAAGTAAACTGTAGTAAAATAAAGTCTGTCAGTGTTCACACCAGATGTTTTGTACATATCATACAGAACTATAAAAATGTCCAGTATTGCTTTCAGTTTGAAACCTGTTTGAGATTGGTTTATTTCATGATATAGTTCCTTATGTTAGGATTCAGTAACAATCGTGTTAAAGACCTGAGCTAGATAAATATCAAAAAAATTAAAAACTCACAAATATTTAGATTAAAAAATATGCGATCGCAACTCTTCCTTTTATGGCAGTAAGAATATCTCCATCTTATAAATGAGTAAGAGAAATCTATTTAAGAAGTGGGAGGGCATTGTATTTCAGTACGTGTGAGTTTCCATCACTCTAAGTGTGATAATATAGTAGCTCTTCTGTCCCTACTAACTAAATTACACCCTACTTGATGTAATATATTCTCTCCTTATTAGTAGTGGTATGCCCTTTCATGTTGGAGTGGGCCCGCACTCCAATTTATATGTCACCCACTTTTCCTCTTAGTACTCACTGCCGTTCTCCTGATGCAAAAGGCAGCAATCGCCTGCCAAAGAGGGCGCACTTAGCCTTTCGTAAACCAGTTAGGAGACAGGTAATGTTTCTTACTTGTCATACTGCCTAATAACGTTACTTCGTCTAGTTGCTTTAGCATTAAACAACTGCTATAAATGCGCAATTTGCGTACCACTTCTTAGCAATCAATGCCTAGAAAACTCTACCGTACCTTTGTTTGCTCGTTTTTTGTTTTTTTTTTTTGCAGAAATCAGAACTTATTATGTGAGTCTCACCATAAAACATACTTCTTAACACCCATATAACACTCATATTGTAGATGTAGTAGAGGTGATAAGTAAATGAGTGCCATTTCTTGGATTCAGTTACACCAAGGCAAACTCTACTCTCTCCTATAATACGTTGATTCTCACATAATGTGCACGTTACAACTGCCTTTTATAACAGATACTTAGGCACAGTGAGTTTGTCTTTCATTTGTCCTCAACATCATCTTTATATATTAACATTATACCATAAAACATTTGGAAAGCCACATTAGATCTTCGCAAGGCACGGATTTGTGGGATTATTACAAGTGGATATATGTATTTATTTCTTTAAGCAACGGTATAACCCACACAAAAAGTTGTGTAGCACATCAATTGGTACAATAAAATGAGAGAGAGAAACAAAAAAATAATCAACAATCTTTAATACAATCTATTATGTAATTCAAGAACCCAATTAATTAATTTCCAACTTTAATACATTGTTATAATAATACTTCTTTCAATTCATGAACCTTTTGTGTGCTGTTGATTGGCTGGTGAAATAATTAAATTACAATGAAGTACTGATTGTTATGGGGAATCAGTTTTGAGATTGTGGTAGTGATTATTTTTGCCATCAAAAGCCTTGAGAAAATCACAGTATTGATTGCATAAATCAATATTTAAAAAAAAGTCGCTGTTTTCAGAAAATAAAAACGAGAATTATGCACTTTATGTTTATTTTAAGATTAAAATTAATTTTTTATAATTAATCAAGATAAATAAATGGAAAATATAAATTAATAAGTGTAAAACTAAATTATTTTTATTAGGAGGTTTAATAGCAATATGTTAGTCTAGATTTAAAATACATAAATCTGCTAGTGAATAATCTACTCATTCTAACAGTCTGTTTTATTTATAACTTACAAAAAAGTCTCTCGCAGTACTTTGAGTAATAGATCTTCGAATTCGCAACAATAATTGAGATTTGTGGATTAAAATTTCTCAAGGTTTTTTGTCCTTCACGTATTCCAAATAACTGTTGGACAATTTTTTTTCAATCAGTGACTTGCATTTGGAACACATTTCTGTTTAATTATCCTACTAGGAAGTTTTACTAGGTTCGTCAGGATAAATGCATTCCCTTTTACGCCATACTTGTCAAAAAATACACTAAAATGCGAAATTTCCACTATCTGAAATTTAATATCGGAGCTTAAGGGAACAATGCCATTATCACCTTCGGCACTATTTTTCTGCATTTCTAGACCAATAAAACTTTTGATAATTTTTTTTATTAAGTTTCCACATCATATCGCACCACATGATTTCTCTAAAAACTTTTATTTTAACGTCCTCATTTTCAAAAAATCATTCCTTTCATAACACAACTCTCCTCCTTATTACCTGGAGAATGACTAGAGGTGTCAGAAACGACGAAAGTTTCAGTCTAAAAGTTTTCTTTTATAGGATAATTGTTTCCTGGCCGAAACCATCCATTACAACGAACATTGAAAAGTAAAAATGTGTGAGGTCGGAAATACTATAAAATTTATAGTTCTCAATATATATAAATAATAGTAGCGATAACCATATAAAATTAAGTACATAAGAAGGTAGAGTCAAATAAAAAGATAACAGACAACAGTCTTAAAGATAACTAGTAAACTGTATTATAACATATTATCTTTAACATGTAACGTACCATTACATCTTTCATATAAGTATCATACTTTTTAGTGACTACTAGTTTTTCTTTCAACAAAGAAGCAGAATTTGTTGTATGCCCAGAATGGCAGAGAATGTAAGTAATCCAGTGAATGAGACACCAACACCATTACCACAGCAAAAGACTCACTGCAATTGCTTAGTAGATCCATTATCACCCACAGTGATCTTGCTTGTATTTACTTTATTGACACTATTGATAATTATTTATTTTTCAATTTAATTTTATTGATATTATTACAGATTTCAAGTGCCATTTTATATACATCGCAAAACTAAAGTGTTTAGTAAAATACTCGTATTTCAAAGAATAAATTTGTACTCGTGTTGTTGGAGTGTGTGATGAGTTCCGTCTGTGAAAGAACAAAAAATTATTATTTTTATTTTATTTTGTTTCATCTCTAATGTGGGAGAAAAACTTAATTTTTCCAATATGGTTTTCCAATAATTCATTGAAATGATTTTTGGTAAAAGGGCTATACGATGTTTAACATTGATCTCGAATTCTCCTTACATTTTTATGGGGAAAGACTGTCTGGAGGTCGATAGTGCACAGAAAAAAACTTCGGGCACCAATGATCTCAGATGTCGCGTCTCAAATTTAAAAAGAAATAACTAAATTGGTGTACATCAACATTGCTGTAACATATTTATAAACTTGAGTAACTATGTAATTTCCCGAACTTTAAATTATATTTTTAGAGGTACGTAGAGTTTCTTCCTTTCTATAACTAAATTTGTCAGTAGATAGTAGATAGTAGTATCATAAAATTAATAATCATTGAAATTAGTAATAAATATGGAATCATTGAAATTAAATAAAATCGGAGTCAATGAATATTTAAAGAAGTAATAATGTAAAATGTTGGAATTTAATTAGTAGCCTTCAAAAAGACTAATAATATTCACAAATAGTGCTCATATATAAAAGATATCTAATCACAAAACTAAATTTTCTCTCTTTCAGCTAAATTAGTACTTAACTACTGTATAAATTCAAAATAATTATCAATTAAAAGATTCTTGGCTGTATATTCTTTAGGAAATGCAATTTAAACTTAAGTTCATATATTGGACTTCTCACAGATAATTGTCAAACTAACAGTGTTGTTTTATTTTCATAAATGTATTTGCATATTTCTTTTCTTTTTTTGCGTTGATTTTTTCATACCTTTTCTTGTGTTCACAATCAACTTACATTTTATATCCTTTGCACAAAGAGTTGGCCAGTACAAAAAGATAAATAAGCATGCATAACCGATAATATGGTCACTTAGTGTCTAAGAAAACTGTATAAAAGATTAAGTAAATAAAGATTAATTTATTTGTTCTTTTTTCGGAGTTTGTTTACAAAAATTAGATTAAATAATTGGGGACGACACGTCATTTATAAATACCTCTTTTATCCTACAACCGTATGCCTGTGCGTATTTACTAAAATAATCATACTTACTAAAGATCATTTAAACTAATTATAATGTATTGAAATGATTTACTTAATTTCAGCAAATACCCTTTCTTTGTTTTATCATTTTATTCGATCGGAGTGAGCTTATTTACAGAGAGAGAGAGAGAGAGATCTTATCGGGAAGAGATTTCTTAGTCTTTCTCACTCTTACATGCACAGAAAAAAAAAAATGGATGTCATGGCATCAAATCTGAAGACTCTATAAAACATGTATAAATAAAACAATAGCCTAATTGGAGTTCGAAAAGTTTTCAGGGCAAGCTAATTACTGCAATAGTACCATTTCGTGAGATAAATATGATGTTACATAAATATAGTGCTACAATCCTCTAATAATCACTGAAAGGTGGTTGAAAAAAATATTCAAGATGAGACCTAACCAAGGTGCAATAACTAGACAATTCCTTGAATTTAAAATATTTAAATCTATTTCAAAAATTTAGGTAACAAATAAAAGAAGTATACATTTACCAATTACAATAAAATATTAACTTATAACTTTTTTTAATTAATAAAATTTTAAAAAAGAAATGCAAAGTTCTAATACAAACTTTTATATTTTGTTTTTTATGAACCAATGCTGCATAACACAAATGCCTATTGTGTTTAATTAATGAAATGCATAATTTTTTAAAATAAACAATACAAAACAAGATTTTTTGCGTTAAAATATATTATCACAAGTTCATATACACCGACTTTGAAAATTTCAACGAAAACAGTTGATGATACAGATGAAAGAGTTTAGAAAATAATCCAATCAAGTTGTTTCGCTAACTGCTTGTTCGAAATGTTTCATTTGTACAACAACTTTGGTATCTGCATTCACTTTTTTATCTCCTAGGAAAAAAAAAAAAAAATTATAAAACATTATACCTTAATCAAATAAATGAAAATTATTCTCTGAATGTATTAATTTTCACTTTACTTAGTTAAATTTGGTTTATTAAAAGAAAACAAGTAACCGCATTATATAAAAAAACGAATACAATCGAAAAAGGGAAGTCATATATTTACTCAAAATTTCTGAGTTACTCAAAAGGAATAAAAGGACAAAATGGTGGAAGCTTTTAAGAAAAGGCTCGATATCGAAAGCTAGCTGGCGAATCGACTTTAAACCAATCCCTCAGCTTATGCATATAACATATAAAGTTTTCTAATACAATCTACATTTCAACAAGAATTTGATTTTACCGAAAAACGAAAAAGTTATCAAAAAAAAAGAGGAAAACCTTGTCTTCAGAAACTGACAGTAAATAAAGTTCTTGACGACGTTAGAAGGAGTCTCTAAGGTCACTTCCCTGAAAGGACATAAGAACGTCTTTTCAAGAAAAAAACAACAAAATCAAAGCTACCCGTGATAATATTTAAAACCTCAATTCAAAAGGGAGAAAAGACAAAATGTATAGTGTAAAAGATATTGGCTAGCCTTTAGCTCAGTAGACTACCTCAGCGATGAAGGCGCCACGGTAGTTAGAGGCAAACCTGTAAATCTAATATGTATTGTGGTACTGGGTTCGATTCCCGGTCTTAGGCCTTGGATTTTTATTTAATGGTTAAAAAAAAGAAATTTACAGTAAAGTATGTTTGCTAGTCGCCTCCGTCCACGACACTAATTGGTAGTTGGACGTAAGGCCCACCTGAAAAAATAGGCATTACTTTACTTTACTATCACAGCGATGAGGTGATCGATGCAATGAAATAAGATATTGAGATAGAACTGAAAAAAAGCTTTAGATTAAACAGTACAAAAAACAATTCAATTTTCAGCAGAGAAGAAGCCTGATAATTCTGCAGCACACATCTTAAACTTTGACGCTCTAATCGAATTCAAGTTCGTTTTAGAGCCAACGGATGAAGTGACTTAGAATTCTAAGAAGTATCACCATACAGACACATCGAAGAATTAACGAGGAAAAATTCCATAATCATTGAAGTTCTTGTAAATAAATGCATAAGTAACAGAGATATTTTAAAAGTGATGATGCAGAAAAGGAAAATCGATGTGGTCATATTGTATTTTAGATCAGATTTTAAAGATAACTTGCTAAGAAACATACGGTTATAACCGATCGAGATGGTAAGAATGCAGGTTGTGCCATTCTTGTGAATAAAAGGTTGCTTTTCTAGGAGTCCAGATATTGGAGTAAAACTATTAGAAATTCTATGCAATCCAAGATTTATAGCATAGGTGCAAGAAGAGACAAACTTTTAAACCAAGCCACAGAATCTGAACTGATTAGTAGAGATTTTACAGACCACCGCCTATTATGGGATTGAAGAAGGACGAACTCCGATGGGAAGATAATGAAGATAAATAATGGACTTGTTCAAGATTTTTTTAATAGCAAATGTGAGATGTGGATCTTAACGATGGAAGTCCAAATTTTATTTCTGAAGTTCTCAACGAATATAACGAACTGGTTGGAAAATGTTCTTAAAGCAATAACTCCAGAATATGCAATTGCATTTATTAACTTATCGTTTACTACATTAGCCCTTAAAATATTTATTTAATACCACGGAAACAAAGCCATAAATAAATGTTGAAAAAATATGATACCATTGATAAAATAACAACAATGTAACATTTTAAAATGTAACTATAAACATTTATTAAAATTATTTAACTCACTTATTAATTCTCTAGCTGCGAATAACCACGCTGAAGAGCAGATTGCATAAACCGTTGCACCAGTGACTTCTGAAGGTAACATTTTTACTATATCTTCTAATATTACATCCTCTAACACAAATCTACAAAATAAAAGTATGTTTCAATGTTAAATCAACTCTTCACATTCTTAAAAACTATGGAACAGTTATTTACTTTCTAGATAATGCTTTTAAAACTTTTAATTTAGAATCTTCATCCTGACATGGTCCAATGTACAGCATTTTATCAAATCTAAAAAATTAAAAAGATCATTTGAATCTCTTTAGGAAAACTTACGTTATAATTAACTTGTTTATGTTGACTAACATGTTTTATGTTAGTTATTATTTATTGTACTTAGTCTATATATGTGTATATATATTTATGAATTTTATATACAATATATGAATATTAAATATACTATTCATATATAAATAGTATTAAGTAACAGCGGTATTTGATGAAAAATTATCAATTTTTTATTTATAATAAATAATTTAATAAATATCCTGATCAAAATGCAGTGAACGAAGTAACACAATGTAGTCGTGGAGCTTTTGTATGTAAAAAGTGTATTATTCTTCTACAGTTTCTTTCTCGATTGGGAGGAAAAGTTTGCGAGTTTCAGAAAATTATAGTTCAAAATTGTATAACTCAACAAATAGTCGTTATACTTAATCGCAATAAACCACCATCAACAAATACCTTGCTTTAAAAAAAAAAAAATTAAATTTATTTCTTTGCGAAAGTGGTTCTTCACTTTTAATCACAATTAAAAGAATCCGACGAATATCTTTAGCGCCTAGTCCTACAAGTTTAGTTGAGGTTCTACAAGTAAACAAGTTATACAGTTGCTTTAAACAATGATATTCATGCGATCTCCGATTCTTCGATTTCAGAAGGGTGATTTATGAAAGTTGTGTGCGAAGGTTTTCTAGCAATAGGGATTTTCTTTCCACCCTAATATTAAAATAAAAAATGTATAATTCTAGATTTGTTTTATTAGCAAAGAAGTTAATGTGAAAAGGATATTACATTAAATATATTTTCCTGATAAAAACTAATTTCTTAAATCAGATACGAACTCTTGGGGAAACAGATCAAGTAAAAAAATATTACCTTCCAGGTCTGAGCAGAGCTGGATCTAAAAGATCAGGTCTATTTGTTGCTCCTAGGATGAACACATCTCCACTAGAGTCTAAGCAGTCCATTTCTGACAATAATGTGGAGACGACCCTATATAGATAATATATTTTTTAAAAATCTTTCCCACTTATACAGTTATATAGTCCATAAGGATTGGCAAATTGCAATAATAAAACACTAATAATAATCTTGATGAGAACTAATAATTCCAAAGCATTCGATAGAATGGTATCAATCATTAAAACTTGAGGTGAACCAAACTTGTTTTAAACAATTCTTCTGAAGTTACAGTGTTTAGCTTGAAAACAGTTGTTAAACATTTCTTTAAAACAGTTATCTCCTTTAAAAAACTTACATTAGGTTGCCAGTAGAATATTATTTTCCGCTTTTTAAGACCCTGAAATTTATCACGAATTGGCCAGAGAACTCATAATCAACCTACTGAAATTTAATTAAGAAAAAGAAAAGTTGTTTTCTCTTCTTTCACAAATTATTGTAAAGAAGAAATCTGAGGAACGGATAAGTGAAGCAGTTGTCTTACTTATGTATACTTAATCCTTGACTTTATGAATACATAATTGCACAATAGTTTTTGTTCGAACACGTCTTTAGCAATTAGGCTATTCATTCATAAAATTTTTCATAATGGTATCCATGTTTACGGCTTTATGTAATGGTGTACTGTCGACAGTAAAGCGATCCGTCTATGAAGAAGGGACATACTGTAAGGTTCTTATAACTATTTTACTTTGAATTCACAAAGGGATATGGATGCTGTTCACTACCCAAATTCTAATTAGATACGCTGAAGAGAATCGTATCATGCCGTATCTAAAAGAGTATGGAATAGGAATGTCCATCAACAATATTTGTACTTAAATGTATCATATGACAAATTAATATCAAGTTAATATCTTTTTTTCTAGCACAAGTAAACAGCCATGAAAGCTGGAAATCATGCCCTAAACCAACTTAGGTGAGCTTGCAAAAGATATTTAAAACATACAAAAATTTAAAAACAAAACGTCTTTCGCCATTTACAGAACAAAATCCTTAGCTTAAGCAAACTTTTATCAATGGCGTAACATTTTTTTTACACACTCACCGATCCATTACTCCTCCTGAATCAGATTTATTTCCTCTATTAGGTGCTATGGAGTCTAATTCGTCAAAAAACATTATACACGGAGAAGCTTCTCTTGCTCTTCTGAAAACTATATATTTTTATGTGAAAACTCAATAACAGTATTCATAACATATTCAGGAACATAAATTGAAATCAGCCAACCTGATCGAACATTTGCCTCGCTTTGCCCAACATACATGTTGAGCAAGTCTGGTCCATTGACGGGTACAAAAGCTCTCTTTGATTGAGAAGCAACCGCTCTGGCAAGAAGAGTTTTTCCAGTGCCTGGAGGACCATACAACAAAAGACCTGTCCGTTTAAAAGCATCACAACCATTTTTGTTAGAGAGCAAGCGAGAAGAAATCAAACTGGAGACAACTTCTTTTTTTATTAATTCCACACCACCAACATCGGCCCATTCCACTGAAGAAGACAGTCGTTCTTTAGCGCTGGATTTACCTAAAATAAAGAGCTGACCGTAAACATGTTAGAAATATTTTCAATTTTTTGTTTTATTCTCATTTTTAATCCTTTCATAAAATAAAAATTAATTAGTAGCTAGCTATTAAAAAATGCCTATTAGAAAACCATTCCTCATTTTCAGAAATATATATTGAAAATAATTAAACATATGATTTTCATTTCAAAACATAAACTCTCACTTTTTATCACTATGATATAGCACAGGCCTATATTAGAGCTAACGAGCCTCTAAAAAGTTTAAAACTTACCAAGAATCCTAAAAGGTGGACACATTGCAAAATAAACATACTGTATAAATTAATTAGGAGTTCAAGATAAATGTAAAAGTGCACTCTTACTCAAAACAGCGGTAAAGTGAGAAATTCCAAGTTCTGCATCTTTGCTCATCAGTCTTTCTTTCTCTGCTAGGCAAATAAGCTTCTCAATGCTCGCAAATGGATAAGATTTTGTCTGCAACATTCCTGAACTCAATAACGTCTTTAATTTTAAAATATAACTAGGGGGAAAAAAAATTGAACAGATTCTTACTTCTGGTACTAAAAAGTCTATTATGTTTTGATCCATATTTATAGAATGCACTCGAATCATCCAAGAAATCATTAGCAATCTTTCTTTCTTTGTGGGTAACTTAATGTGCAAATGCTCTAGTGCTAAACGAACAAACTCTTTTCGCAGGATCTCTAAATTTTCACATGTAGCCACAATTATGACCGGATAAGGAGAAGTGAAATTTGAACATTGTACGCGGAGACTTTCACACATTTGTACAGAATCTACGCCGTCCGATTCCAAAGACATTAGCTAAAATTAAAAGATGGTACATTTTTATAAACATATATACACTACAAAAACCTATAATTGGAAGATGAGCTTTTGACATGTTCCAAATTCATTAAAGAGTGTAAAGTGTACCTGGCAATTCTTTAAATGCAAAATGCATGGAGACTTGGAAGACGCATTCGCTAAAGCAGTTTTTACATTGATGTTGATTTGGGTCAAGCTATTTGATATTATGTTACTACAATCTACATTCCAGTAGTGAAGACCCAACTTCTTGCAGACGGCTTTTATAATAGTACCTTTACCGCTGCCACCCGTTCCGCTTATGATAAATATAGGTTTTAAACCTAATAAAATTAGAAATAAATAAGACCTCAATGAAAAAAATTATGAATGATTTAAGAGTGCAAATCTAGAATTACCATTAAGTTTACAGACAATTTGTTTTTTTATTGCCCTAAGGTAACAAAAACAAATGCCACATCAAACTAACTAAGCTATAGTTGAGACCCTTAAAAAAAATAGTTCTCTGATAATTATTCTATTACAAATTTTTTTTAAATACGATTTTCTAAAATATATTATGAATATCATTTCATAATCATAACTGCAATGAATGAGTACTTTAAAGAATCGAACCATAAACAGCATCAGTGAGGAAAGGCTGAATCCATTTCAACAAGTTTGTACAATATGTATTTAGGCCTAATGGAAGTATTGGTGTAAGTGAACTTAATTTCTTGAAATCCAAAAGTTGCCACTCCTCAGAAGGTAAGTAATGAGGTCGAAAGCTCTCTCCATACACTGTAGTTCTTTGTGACACAATGAATGAGTGCTGTAAATCGCTTGGATATTCATTCGCAGGACCTTCCACATTCAGAACTTTGAAGTAAATAAAATCTTTAATTTTTTCTAAGCCATAAATCCTTAAATCAATGCTAACAACATCGCCAGCATGCAATAATTTAGGCGTTTTAAAGAATTGTTCGAATGTTTTATCAACCAATAGTTCAGAGACATGGGAAGGACAATAAAGAACACTTGTAATTAATTTGCTAGCAGGCTGATGTTTATATTCATCAAGTATTTCTGTAACTCTGAATTTGACTCTCCCCTGAATTATATAAGGAGTTGGACTAAAAGAATGTTGTATAACAAAATTAGTATCACTACTACAAATAATGCAACCTTTGGGAACGTTGTAAGATGGAATAACTTTGAATATTCTTTTAAAAGTTCTTGACTGACATTTGAACTGGAAAACTGACCACTTATTTTGAGAAAAAGATAAACAACTTGGGTTTACGAACAATGTTTCATTAACATAATTTACTTTAATTAGTTCATTAAATAACAATCTGAGTACACATTCTTGAAAATAAACTGTTCTAAAATAACTTTCCTGTAACAAGCCTTTAATTTGTAAAATCCATGAAAATACTAACTCCAGTTCATACTTCTTTTTAGGATAAAGTATATTACTAACAAAATGGCATAGCTGATAAGCACTTAAACTATTAGCACTACTCATTGTTTACATTTGACACCATGCACAAACGTTAAATAATAACCTAACTTTTAACCTTCGCTGGGTAAACTACACTGGTTACCAACTGGTAACCAAGATTGTCGTATGTTTCATCTTCACCGTCACTTTTATTTATTTATTTAATTTATAGACATTTACAAGTAAATCATTTGATTAACTTGTTAGAAGTAATTGTAACTGTGGTTGTAGATTTCTATTTAAAAAACAAATTAATTCACAGACTATTTATCTTTTACAATGATTTTCTAAAGTGTGCTACAACCGTGATGACATCATCACTAAATAATACTGTAAAATATAAAAGTATGTATGTATAGCATTTGCCAGTCAAATTAAACCTTTAATCAACCAAATAAAACATTTTTTCGTCATAGTTTTAACTATTTATCGGCACTTTTTCCAAACTTTGCCTTATAACACCATCTTAGTACTATTACACCATAACTTATGTATATAGCATTTATCACGAACCATATCTTCATCCTACAATCTTTGATGTTGAATCACAGTTTCTACGATCTAGTCCAAGATAAAAAAAAAAAAGCAGCAAAGAAGCGAGAAGTTTTTGACTCATTACTTGGGTGTATTAGTGAAGACCAGATGGATGGTAAATTGTAGTCTCCATAGGCATTAATTACAAGTAAGATAATCCATATTTAATAAATAATACTGAGAGGTCTTCGACTTTGTGCGCTTCATATTTGGTATAGACAGTTGGAAGATACACTGCTAAAATTGATATATTTATTCTTTGATTTAAACTTTACAAAGAACTGTTCTAGTCAGCTAAGAAAGCAGACGTAAGAGGTCGTAATGAATTGTTTCTAAAACACTTACGTATGAGTAACAAAAACTTACAGTTTAAAGTTAAATACTCTTATCCTCAAGATCAATTCTTGATAGGTGCAGTTCAGACGTAGTTGTTCTGAACCACTCGCGTTTATAGAAATTTGCTTATCCTGCAGTAAAAGGATTCTGTTATTTCTCACGATTAAACTTTGAACTATCTCAAATTACAAATTAATAGTAAGTAAACAAAAGTAAAATGTAGTAATTATATTCATAGTAGTTCTTACATTTGAATGACTTTGGAATGCATTTCGGCAATACTTTTTTTTAAGATTTCTTTTTGTAATTGTCTTCCCTCCACAATTTTTCTTTATTACGGTTGTTAAACCATTTGTCAGCCAATAGTTCATAGACGGCTTCAAATGCAAACACACCAACACCAATAACTACTGCCTGAGCTGATGAGCGTCTGAACAATAATTTGTATATACTATCCATGTTGGTGCGCGATCAAAACCTAATTTCAATTTGAACTGGAATGAAGGCAGTTTTATTTAAAAATTATTTTTGTATTTAATTGTAAAGGCATTTAATGAGTCATCAATTTACAATAATTTTTTTTTAAATTTACTTCTTTTTAAATAATAATATAAAATCCTAGTAATATAAACATATGACAAAATCAAATTATGCATCAGTATATGCACTTCGAATAATGTAACAAATTTTTTGGCATCATTAGCAAACTAGTCGATGTCACTTTTCAGCAGCTGCTTTGTATTCCTTTAGATTCCTTTCGACATCATTCCATAATTTTCCTTTATTCCTTTTTTCAAACCACTTCTCAACTGTAAAATCTAACGCTGGTTCTAACATAATGGCACCACAAACAACCCACCATTGCGAATTACCGGTCCATCGAATTAGCTTGTCATACATGAATTTCATGTTAAAAAATTCCATTGCCATGTTCATAAAAGCAGTTTTGAACATTATATTTGTTAATGTTGAATAATCTAATAGGACTAACAGCAAACCAGTTGGGAAATAAACTTGAGTAGTGGAAAGACAATCTTATCACTTCATAAAGCCAAACAACTATACACTTTACGCGCCTACCAATTATCCATGTGAATTTGAGTCACATGGTAGTAGAAAACATTGAAAGCGTTAATAGTTTCTGCCCCCTGTAGGATAAAAAGCTAACTATTTCAGAAAACTTTCATGTATCTTACATTTCGAAAAAAGGCAGTTAACTTAGAGAAATTTGACTTTAAATAATGCCACCAATTGAAAAATAAATAATTATTAAATAATATAAATATTGTAATTCCTGGCAAAGACCAAAAAAATGACTATCTCAACGCTCCAAATTGTTCCTGATGGAGGTTAGAACAAAGTTCGAACTTTTATAAATAAACTCTCTATAATTAGCGGAAAAGTAATTTATTTGTCGCTTTCTATCAGAATCTGTACTCAAGAATTGTCCTGCCTCTGACTAGTGCTGGTGAGCTCTTCCTTCTTAAGTTTTCAGCTTTTTAATTTAAGGCATGTCTATTTCGAATCTTTTTTAATGTGCTACCGGTATCCAGAAAGTGTACTGACGTTGTACTATACAATTGGCTTTTGAGGTTCTCTTATGATTAATTCTAGCAGCGGGCTGTTGGTTTAACTAAAGCGGTAAGGGAAAGGTAGCTTTTGAAGAGTGCAGACAGTAGGAAGCCTCTTTGAAAATGATCAAGATTAAAGTAACATCAGAACGTGATAGAGGAAATCAGGTTTAGAGATTTAGTTTCCCATGATGCAAATGAATGCAGAAAATAGTTGCCCTTCTTTTCAAAAAGCCTTGCTGCTCAAGAGTCTTTCTTGCAATTCCTACTTAATAAATAGCTTAAAAACCTCAAAGAAGACCCAGAAGTCACGTAAGCCAGAGGAGCACGGGTGTTAAGTAAAGATAATCAAAAGATGCTGGTGGTTCGGGAAAGAAAAGGGAACTCAAAAATAGTCATTCCGAAATATTTAATCACGTCTGGATGGGGCAAAAAATCAATAATTGTAGAAAAGAGTGGAGCTAAATATAGTTGCCCTTATGAAGATTGAAATGATTTAATAAATGGAGAAGTGCCTCTTGAAAAGTTACCAAGATAGCTGCTCAACGAACAGTAGGACGGTCAAAAATGTGAGGACAACGCCGACAAATTAGCAGAATACCTCCGAATGCCTTGGTCTTCGATAGGTTTACATCTTATGGTACATCAGTGCATACTTTCAGAGACAAGAAACTCTATTTCTTGTAGATATTAGTAGATCCAAAAGTATCATAACTTTCTACACAATGCCAGAACGTAATGTGTTATACCGTTTTCGCCGATTTACAGCAAGTTTACACTCTGCTGACTCAACTGTTGCCCACACTAATGGTGCAAATACTTTCTATTCCATATCAGGGATTAACACATAACATTGACGTCTGGTCCTAAAAAAAACGTCATAGTTAATACGGACCTAGCATTCACCTGAACGCCTACAAACCACTTCATATTAAGTATTAGGAATGTGCATTTCAATTCTAAATAACCTCAATTCAACGCCTACGCTTAAAAACAAAAACAAAATAATACTTCATGAAACTATTAAAATTTCGTGAAGTAATTGTTAAAACTTGAAGTACTTCATGCTGTACGCATATCTAAACAAAATAAAATAATTTCAGAGAACTGTATAAACAATAATAAAGCAATCATTTGCATCCACGCCATAAACAATCCATGAAATTAGGATTTGAAACTCCCAATTCAGAAATTATGATAACATACATATCTTTAAAACATTAAAAATGCATAATTATATACTTACTTAAATACATAATTTTTGATAACATCCTAATCATTTTTTAATTCTGAGCCACTTTTTTTGTCGCTTAATATTACTATAAATTAATAATAAATAGAGGGAAGGGATTAGCTCTGTGGCTAGCGTATACTGGATTCCAACGGGAATTCAACTGCAGGCCCTTGGATTTTATCTTCCTAGGACAGCTTGTGGCAGCTCACTGTTCGATGGTGGACAGTTGTCTGTTAGCAAGAAAACAAGGTTCGGAGACCTAACTATACTTGAAAATGCTGCAGTTATCTCAGATTTTGACGCCCGAAAAAAAAGTAGGCCATTAAAAATGCTTCCACAACCAACTTACTGAGACCGACGACACTCTCGATCCATACTAATATCACTCACACAAGCCACTCTGCCTGACTATCCAGTTCGCAGACTGATGAGAACTTGGTCAAGAAATCTTCTCCTGACAGCCCGGCTAAGGCTACAAAAAAAATTAACTCTCAAACCAAAGAACAAATAGCAAGTTAAATGTTATCGTGTGTGTAAAATAAAATAAAAAAAAAATCTTACGATTTTTTTCGTTTTTCAACTTTCATTTAAACATATTAGATTTACGTGATAATCTAAAACCAAAGTACCGGAAGGTGATTATCTCTTTTCCCACATTTTATTTCTAGCAGGTAATTTCTTCCTCAGTAGCATATCAATGGAAATAGTTTAGATAGGTTAATTAATGGTTTAAACTTGCTGAATTGTATACTGTCAGCTAGAAATACTGTTAAGTGTACTTTACATTACATAAGACATGCACAATAGATATCCAGTGTTATTACAAAGGCAGGGTCAACAGTCACATTTGGACTCTCTACTTTACAATGAAGCTCCAATTCTAGAGTTTTAAGAAAGGTTTACAATTAAATTAAATAACTTAGAACTTCAATAATTTAAAATTATGGACAATAAAAATGTCACATATTAAATTATTAATAGTGTTAAACAAATAATAAGTCAAAAAAATCAAACAAATAAATTTCCAAATGTTTGAATTCAATAAAAACCAGATTGATAGAAAATTGATGTTTTAGAAGGATTATCTCATAAAATTTATTATTTCAATATCATAAATAATTTGGAATACATTGCAGAAATATTGATTTCCAAATCGAAAATTTAGTACTTTTAATATAAATTATAAGGCGCCACGAAAGCTCGCAAAGCTAAAATGTATTGTGGTCCTACTGGGTTTGAAAGTGTGTTAGCTTGTCGCCTCCGTCCGCGATATCTAATTAGTTAGTTGGGCGTAAAACTCGCCTAAAAAAATAGGTATTACTTTACTTAATTCAAATAATAAAACTTTGAAAAGATTATATTCTTGAAAGTAGAGATCTTTAAATTACAATGATGGAAATATCCATCGGTGTATAGATTTGTGGGAAAATTTATATTTATTTAATTTTATGAATTTATTTAATAAATTTATCCAAAAATCTATACTACTGTATAAGTTTTATATACTATGTTATAATGTATATGTTAAGAAATATAAGTTTTAACAGCACAATATTTTATTTCTTTTATCTCCTAATAAAAGGTAGTATTGCTACCATGTTGATTTTTAATAAACAAATTTACTTTTCGATTACTCTTGAGTCAGAAAAAGTCACTATTAGACAAAAAAGTACTGGACCATATGCTATATTGGGCACCACATAAGACCTGGCTGTCTCTTGACAATCAAAAAATCTCTACCATTAACTGAATTGATGTTTATCGTTTTTGCGTTTGGTACACACATTAATAGACACACAGGCGTACTATTTAGTGGATCTCAGAACAAATAGAAATCTGCCTGAATGCAATAATTCCACATAGGAGGAGTAAGAGAATGAAAAACAATAACTTGACTGTAATTGTTGTTCTAATGATCGGTTATTTCTAAGTATCAGTTTATAATTATTAATTGATTATATACTTGATATTATGCCTCCATTATGGTGACAAGGGCGCTTTAAAAAAAAAAAAAAATGTAGCAATAGGTGTGGTTTGTAATAAGTTTACATTTTGGGAAAAGGAGAACTAGCCATCTTAGGAGAGTGGTAATTATAAAGAAGGATATTCAACAGAGGTGTGGGATTGAATGTAACCAATTATTGTGAATAGAATTAACAACTTGAAAAGAAAGGATACTTAATTAAAATTGCTTACAATAATTTTTTATTTATTTTTCTAATAACAAATTTCAAACATGGTTAATGTTGTAATAATTGATATAACATACCTAAATAGAATTAATAAATTAATTATTACACGAACTCTATTTCGACCATTTAATAATGTAAATCAAGAAAAAAATGGTTTATATTTATAAAATTCAATTGCTGATTGAATAGGAGGTTGTCATTCGATTGGACTAAGTTAACCGAAATAGGCACTTGTTGCCGTGGTTTTGCAGTAAAATTTTTAGTAATACGATATTTTTCAGAAATTTAGCAACACCAAGATATAAATAAACAGACGCAACACCCAATATGAATATTTTATTAACAATAAAATTGAAAATAACATTTTTAAGTATTTCTAAGTGTTAAAAGTAACATTTTTCAACCCAAAATAGAGGATAGCAAAGGAGAACAAAAAAGCGAAATGTAGATAAGAGGGTCATCATTATGAATCTATAACGTATTAATGCAGAGTGGCCACTTTGGAAATTCATCAAAAGCCTGCGGACCTATACTCCTTCAATAAATAGGTTAGAAAGCTGGAATTGAGCACTGTTGAAGAGGTAGATGAGTACTATAATTGTCCACATTTCAAAGATTACACTAATAGGACAGGAGATTTTGCAATTAGAAATATGAAGGAAATGTAACCTCCCAAAATACAACACCTTATATCTCCTTCAGAAATAGAAATAGAAAAGAAATTTATTATTAATACAGCTAGAATGCAGAAATTGTGCACAATTGTAGAGATAAGCGAGTACTATGATAGTCCAAATTTTCGCAGAGATTACATCAAAAGTTCAGGAGATACAGCAATTCGAAATATGAAGGAAATGTAAAGCTACCAATCTTTATCACCTTATATCTTCTTTAAATTACAGGAATTGTGCACAATTGTGAAGTTAAATGAGTACTATAATTGTACACGTTTTTGGAAAGATTGCAGTGTAACTTTATGTTTGGTAAATTTTATTTGTAAGTGAAAGTTGATCAAAATTCGCACACAAGTTTTTGTGCCAGATTTCTTAAATTAGAAAATTTTTCTTTTGTAACTTAAGAGTTATAAAAATCTATTTTTGATTCTGATGTTTCGAAAATGTGTTGTAGTTCATTATAAGTTAATTATTAAGTTAATCATTTCCATTTGGAGATAATAAACCTAAGTTTGTAATTGTATTGTTTTCAAAAAAGAAGTATTGTTTTTAAATGAAAAAGTTGGTAATTAATAAATTGACTTTTCAAACCAAAACCACCCGAAAAATAAATAGAGGGCTCATGACTATATTTTTTTTCTTAATAGAATAATCTGTTAATGAAGTTGCGCATCTAATAAGCGATGTGGTAAAAACGTCCTTTTATATTCCGATTCTACTTAGAATTTCAAAATTAATTTTTCGCAGTTACCCACTTTCGGATATACATACCTACGCTTTCACTTACGAGCACTGAAATATAAAGCCACTAATTTCTAAAAATTATTTACATAGTTCGACAAATGTGAATATTTTAAACCCTATCAGAAGACTTACTAGAGAGTTTAATTTCCTTGTATGCAAGAAACATTATTAAAAGGTCTAAATACATTTTAACGATTCGCGTTTAAAAATTTAGCAATTTAACTAGGATCCGAATTCTCTACACAAACATGAACTAAATTCGAATATATAAAAAAACTTATATAGTAAAAGATCTATAATGTTTATTATTAACTAAGAAAACAGTGTTAAGTAAGGCAAAATTCTTATTTTTACTCTTTTAAACTTCTGACACTTTATTTTCCGAACTGTAATTATATTCTGAATGTCTATTCAACTTGATTTTTAATCTTGCTCTTAAACCTTTCCTTATTAATGTTTGTTTCTTAAATAAATAACTTTCATAGTTACCATATTTTTAATTAGTTTATTCGTGATACATTTAAGTTAAGGTACTACAAACAGTGGAGTACTTAATATGTTTGTACCAGGATCTACCAACGTGATTGTTAAAAATAGAATTTTCAAGGATTTTTATTACTGTAATTAATCTGGATGTCAGAAATAGTTAAGATGCTTTACGTATTTATTTGGTTTTACAATTATGTAAGAGTGCTAACAAATTGTGTCATAAAATACTGTGTTCTATCATAAAATATGTAGAAATATTTAAGGATTGTTAATAGCAAATTCTTAATGCTATTTTTGGATTTTATAAAGAATTTCTTAAAATGTTTTATTGTGGTTCTTGCCAGTACTCACTTAAGTGAAATTTGATTATCCTCGCTTAGGCTAAGTTTGCTGAAGTGCTTCTCCGAATTATGAGAAATGAATACTTTCAATTGTTTTGAGGTATTTTTATCTAATGTTTGGAAAGTATTATAGTTGATGAAAGAAGATGTTGTGAAAGTGAAGAAATATTAAGTTTTAGTAATTTGCTTACCTAAGTAGATGGTGTCAAACCGCAAAAGATTTGGTCAACTTACTCAAAATAATTTATGTACTGAAACGATAGACGCGTTAAGATGAGGTTTGTAGAACTCAATAAATGTCGTAACAATATTCCATCTAGGCGCTTTCATTATAAAGCCTTTGAAAGAAACTAGCTGTAGTATAAATGTTTGCAGTTGCTTTTTTGAAGAAGAAGCAATTTTAATCTTTATTAAAATTCAATTTAACTTTTATCCTTGAAAAAAAAATCTTTGTATGCCTGCTTTTCTCTTATTATTAGAATTACGCAGAATTGTTTAATAATCAAGACTAATGATAGCAACATAAAGTTGTTTGATCAAATTACTATTATCTTTTAAAAAATAAAATTTTAATTAATGATATTTTCAAAACAGTACTATCATTTAGTCTAAAATTTATCGCAGATAATTTTTTTTTATTAGCCTGACTTCTTAATGAAAGGAAATTTGGTGTCTAGAATGTTTGGAGTTCATGTTGAGAAGCAATGAGGAAGGGGTGCAATGGTATTCTGTGCCAAAAAATCCAAAGTAGATCTACTTTCGGATTTTTTTTTATATTACATTAATTTTTTTCCCCCTAAACCACACTTTAATGAAGAAAAAGCTCTTTCAAAAATAAAGCGTGTTTTAGATTTTTATTACTAATGAACTATTTCGGAAATGGATGTGGAAAATAAGGTCACAAGCGCAAGGAAAGAGGCATACTTATACAGCGATAATTCAAAGCAACTTGTTCTACGCAGCAGAAACTTCGACAGTCAGCGAGAAAATGCAGAAAAAGATAGAGGCGACTGAAATGGATTTCTAGAGGCGTTTTGTGAAAATATCCCGCAGAGGGATGATAATAAGAAGCTTAATGGAGAATCAGAGCACATTGCTGAAGGGTACATATATATATCGTATACAAATACATAATACAAGTACATAATAGTTCGGCCTAGTGACAATAATGATGCAAGGCAGTAGAATACCTAAGAGTATAATGCGGTGGACACTGCACTGATTTATTAATATGAATTCGAACAGGGAAAAGCACTACCATATTTAGGTTCCAAATAAATAACAATATCTTCTCTGAGCATTATTTCCCTAATTCATTAAAGATTATATAAATTTAAAGTAATTCTTAAATTATATTTTGGCGTCAGTAAGGGCGGTTCTCACCTTTCAAGAAGATTGATAGGTTTACTGGTAATCATGTGTTAATATTTTTTTTTTAATGTTATAAATCTGGCATCATCTTCATATGATCATTTTATACTATTAATTCGTGCACTTTCTACAAATTCCTCTAATTTTGCTGGACGTCCAGTAATAGTTGAGACATATTTGCTCACCTCTTCTTTCGTACTGCAGATGTTACTTCACTTTACAAACAAGCCGTCTCACCTTAGTATTAATAAAACTAGTAGCTTGTACAGTTGCCTTCCTTCGTGAGTAGTATATGGCGCAAACACTATACTGCCCAATCTGTCTAACTTATTGCATTTATTTAGGATGAAGGTTTTTTTTTTCCTTTTCCTTCATATTTTAATATTTTTTTCAAATTTATCGAAAAGGAAAGCAACATTAAATCCAAATCTCAGCTACACCAAAGATATCCCATCATTTCCCAACATTTTTAGGTATTATTTTATCATGGGCAATTAAAACTTAGTTAGCAAGAGCTTAGACTGTTACTTAGTTGCGGTTTCTCAGATTTTTAGAAATGTTATTAATATCATATTGTTCAGAAGGCCAAAGAAACAAAAACAAAAATTGTTTAATTATTATTACTTTGGCTTAAGGCGATTCACATCTCAAATCATAGATGCCCTGAGCCATTTTAATGCGTGCAGGTACCGAGGAGCTCTACGGTTGAAGAATGAACTTTAGTGGCTTCTAATTAGAAAGTATCTTCCGTCCGCAAGCTGGATTCCGCGTCTTAGCCCATAGAAGTACTGAATCAGCTATATTTTTTACTTTAATTGGGCTTCATTTTATGTTTCTTTTAGTGACATGTAAGTTCTTTCTGTTCTGAATGTTTTTGCTGTTCTTCTCCAAAAATCTATCTTCCTTATGCCTTGGTGGTTCCTTAATGCCTTGCTCAAAGTCCTTTACGTATCCCATATGAAATGTTGCATTGTTCCAAGTTTATTTTTTGTTTTTTATAGTGTTCAGATGTTGCGGAGACAAAGAATTAATCACCTTCTTAGCATTTACACTTCTTTCTAATATTTCACATTTAAGAGAAGCATCTTTACATCATTACAAATATTTAACTTTGCGTACGATTTTAATTCTTCACTATTTTATCTAAAGAACATCCGTTCTCTTGAAGTGAATTGCGTTTAATTGGTGTTGATATTTATTTCCCACTTGCTGTAATATTCTTTTACAATTTTCGACCAATATGATTCCTCAACCTATTCTGGTGAACCTGAATATGAGCCTATCTTCAAACAGCAAGTTGTAAGGTGTAGACTATTGTAGATTATGATTCCTGTGGGTGAACACTTTTTTGTTCCATTCCTTAAAAATATCCTGAATAGATTCTCTACAATTTCCATCTTTAATGCTATAACTAGTGTAAAGTGGGTTTAATGAAATTAATGAATCTGTTATCAACAAATTCTAAAAATTCAGGAAGTTTTTATTGTCTTAATAAGAAGCAAAACCTTAAAGAACATTAATGTAAATTTATAGAATTCAAAACTTGTTCAAAATGAAAACACTTTAAAATATATAATGTATTTACATGAAGAGCCATTCCCATTAATCAAGAACAACTTTTGAAATGTTTGTTGACGTCAGCTTAAACGTAATTCATGAACTCTTTTCACTGTTACACTTTTGTAAGTGTAATAATCGGATGACTCGCGTTCAGCATAAATTACATAAAGGAACGGTTTGGTGAAGGCCATCTTATTGAAAGACTGCCTGATTTAAGAACGGGCTAAGAGCGCTTCTTTTTGAAATATAAAATAATACTTAATAATTTTCTAATAATCCAAGGCCAAAAAGATGTAAATTTGGCTGTCTAATGTTTTTTCATTGCAGCCATTAAGAAGGATGATAGTGGCTTTTGTTCCATTGTTATCGCTTTCACTCTTATTCGCGTAAGGTTCACCAGAATTATGCTATTGCTGCATATGGATATACTTTCAGTTTCAAGTAGTAACAGAGTAACTATGATGAAAGCATAAGAAATATGTACAATTTTTTGCGATGAACCGAATTAGGACATAGAATTAAGTTAAATTAGAATACATTAAAATTTGGGCTAAATTACAATACAAAGGAAGAAGATGAATTCTAGTGGATAGATACGGAGTCCTTAAGAAATCTTCCAAAGCAATGTTGTTAAAATGTTATAGTGAGCTGGGATTGCCAATTGATAGAATGAAGGAACGGAGATTCAGTGAGGTATCTGAGAAGAGAAAATCCTTGAAATCAGCCTAGAGGCTAAGGTAAAGATTGAATTGCAGATGCCTGAATTCTTTCTCTAGTGCAGGAGGAATGAAAAATCCCGAAGTCGATGTAACTCAAAAATTCAAAACCAAAAAAACAGAGATCGCACTAAAACTGATATGCTCTAATAATTAAAATCAAAGGTTTGATTCTAAATATAAATTAAATAATAAATCATTTATTGAATTTATAAAATATTTCAACAGAGGAAAAAATGGGAAGAGATTAGTAAAGGCTTCTTTGTCGGCCCTTAATTTTTTCTTTTCCTAGGAGCTTATTACTATTTTCACTATTGTCAACGAGAGAACACTCTCTGGAGATTGGCAATGCTCTGAAAAAAGCTGCAGGTGCCAATGACCTCAGATGTAGACGAGCCTTAAATTTATAAAAATAAATGATTATATGTATGTTATATATATTATATGCCTGTCCCATTAGTATGCATTAAATTACAACATCTGGCGCTTGAAGCATTTAATGCCATTTAAGTGTATATCACTTTAATTTATACCCTCGTTTTCAATTTATAAATATTAAATACATTTTATGTAAATACCGTACTATACTAAAAGCGAACTAACACATTATCGGCCACTAAATCATAACTAACTACTTTATCTTTCAATAAATTATATTACCTTCATTAATCTTCTTTTTTTTTTAAATATTAAATTAATGAGAAAATCATTACTGTAATATTAATTAACTTAATTTACAAAAAAGCACTTTATTTCTTATTGCATGGTTGTCAATATTAGCTTTCAAAATTAAAATATTTTAAAAATATAATCCTCTTTGCAAAATGAGAAAATTAAAATAATTATACAACTTGATTGGATGTTTGGCCTTCATTATGAAGATTTTTTTTTTTTATTCAGCTATTTTTCTTCCCTTCCCTGCGGAAAGAGATTTAATTTTGTTTTATCTAATAAAACTAGTAAAAGAAGTTATTGTAATCTTTTATTGTAGATTCTGAATTTTTACTGCAAGTATTTTTTTTTTTTTTTTTTGAGCTCCCTTGAGTCCGAAAAGATGGTATTACGAAAGTTTATTTATTACTTTTGTAATGATTGATTCACCTGTTCATTATCCTCATTTACAGAAAGCACATTTTAATCTCAGTAAGCTGTAAAATTACCTAGTAATTAATGCACAGAAGCAATAGAAAGAAATATATAACAATCAGTCAACATAATATTTAGTACCAATAAAAATGTTGTTTAAATTAATAAATAAATAAATTACTAATAAATTCTTATTATGATTTTTTGTTGTATACTAGAACATTATTTACTAAACAGAGGTGATACACTCCTCTTGCTTAGTGATACCTTTTTTCTTGTTTTTGAAGACTTCTCTAAATTGGAAAAAACTGGAAGAATGCCAGATAGGAGATATATTTCCAAGATTTTAATTTCCCAGGCTCTCTAAGGAAATCTTAGGGAAGAGCTAGCATTTAGGGATATCCATTCCCTGAAGCTTATACACCTCTCGCCAGATATTCAGGGAATGGGTTCTACCAGATGAAGGGAAACCCTTGCACCAGAAATGAAGAAAGGAATGGCAGTCAGTAGGAAATAATCCTAGATGCCTTTACTCCCCAACCATTCAATGCCTGAAAGAGAGAGAGACAGGGGAGGTTATACCTTTCTCCATCGATGGTTACGTAGAAAAGCGATAAGTAATGCCAAAACCTCGGAAATGAAGACTTATTTATGTTAAATAAATTATCTAATAGAACTTTCATCGAGAAATGAAAAACTTGAGAGCTATTGCATACCGGTTAAGGAACTTTGCAAAGCAGCAAAAGAGTAATAGGATGCTGTAAGAGCACATCTTAAGCGCTGATTGAGTCACACAGGGAATGGGCTTTCCATTGAATGAGCTATATAAGGAATAGCTCAATGGTTACGCGGAAATATCGAGCTCCGCCTACCTTTAGATTTTCTCTTCCTAGATCCCTCTACAGCTTACTGTCTAAGAAATCATGGAAGACTGCGGATCCCAATGACCTTATGCGTTAACGCGCCTTGATTTAAAAATAACAAATTTAAAAAACTGAGAAGAAGTTAAAATGAAAATATTTTTGCATTGATTTGTTCAAGCATAAATTAATTTTTTGTACATGTTCAATATTAATAGTGAAGCGTAACATCTTATAGTGAAAAATTACACAAGACTTGTCAAAGTTACATGTCAATTAAAAGTTGATATATATAGGTTTATAATATATATAATGTATACATAGAGAGAGAGGAGGGAGGAAAGAGAGAGTTAGTGTTGGTATGACGGAGAGAGAGATTGTTTGATCAGAAGTTGTGACGTATAAAGTTGATCTGTGAACAGTCAGGATGACAATGGCGATGGGTAACATCAGGTCCTTGAGCCAAATTCATTTTGGTGAACACGATCTTGTAGGAGCAGCAAGCCAGAAGTACACGAGAAAAACTGGTTCATCATAGAGACGTCATCGTACACACAGGCCTTACTTCTTTTTTGATAACTGGGCGTCTTCTTTTATTTATTAATTAACATTTCCAGTTTCCATTTCATAAACTTATTAATATCCATTTTTAGATATCCTGTATATATTTAATATTATTTCCCTTTCTATCACTAGTCACTAACTTCTTGAATGTTTAAATCATTATAATTTTTACTAATAAATTTAAAATGCTACATCAATCAGTGTACTTTGAACTTGTACCGTCACTTTGCAGTACGTTTTTAAAAAATACCTATTAACAGAAAATACATTAAGTTGTTATATCTGCCAGCTAAATACTCACCGTTAAAGTAGATATTTGATTACTTACATTTTAGAAATATTACCAACAAAGCTTGATGAACTGTCCATGCCTATTTCTATTTGGTACTGGTATAATCTACTTTTAATTTACACTAGACGTTTGGTATTTGTTTATACCAATAATTCCATTAAATGAAAACTGCTACTGAGTTTATAAAATGTGATGAATATTTTTTAAATTTATAAAATTCTTCTACCTAAATGAGACATTTTTTAAAAGTCTCTTAGAATGAAATTGTTTCCACTTGCTTCATTTGAAGAGTCCCTTGCAATTCACAGTTAACAACGCAAGTATTTATTAATGTAACGAATTCTGGATATTAAAAATTAGAATCAGAAAAAAGAGGTATTCATTTTGGAAGCTGGATAAAACAACTGAGATCTCTACCTTTATATTCTACATCATTGTGGGTACGAGTGGGTTGTATACCAACCATCTGTGAATAACAGAATATCATGTGTGTATACATTTCAATTCAAAAACCAAACTTAATCCCTACTCTTTTTCCAATTAAATGTTCGCTTACCGATTAGATTTCCAGATAATGGCCTCTCAGCAAAGTAATAAGAAATGTTATAAATCAGAATTGAGCTGGAGTGATCCCAAAAACAGGACCAAGCAAGTTTTTGTTTTTTACATTTTGATTAAGTGAAAAATATGCTTCTCATATTGTTGGTAGAAAAAGCAATAATATTAATTAAAAATATAGAACGCCCTCTTCCAGCTACTTACTAGAAAGGTTAATGGAAATAACACTTAGGAGTTTATATATGTATATATTTTAGAAGGAGTGGTAGGTAAATGGAACAGCAAAAGAAAAACCGCCTGTTTATCTGCTAGACATTCCTCATCGTGACTTCAAAAGGTTTCTTGCTATTATTAACGGTCGCCAAACACTAACACTAAACGTCAGTTTTGTAGTAGTCGAGACAGTAGTCATCCCTGTTTTTGCTTTCAAGGACTTAATTTGGTAACCCTAGGCCTAACTTTCTTAGTAGATCTGTTTGTTATATATCTCTTTCTAGTTGAAGCATTAAACCAAATAGAAGTGCAGAAGAACATTCTTTTAAAGTATTGTGATGCTTTTGTAGGTCAGAGAGCAGTTACTAAATATATAATAGTTTATGGACACTAAAAAAGAGCTTTTCCCTTTTTGGGATGCCTATAAACTTTTATAGTTACATTAATTGATCATTTATACATGTCATAATAATGAGTAAATATTTTCACTGATTAATGGAAAGGACTTATTATTTGGTTTGGAATTTGTACAACGAACATATCAACATAATGTAATTGTATGCCGTTTCTTCCTTTTAGCGTAAAAACCTTCAGTAATTCACGACAAAACCATCAGCCATGAGATCCATCAAATGAGATTTTCTCCCTTTACGATTAGCTTACAAATCAATTAAAAGTACCATAAATGAATTCATGTTATTCTTTTGGTGTCTAGAAAAACAAAACCTTAAATTTTGGTGGCTTGAAAAAAAAACTTTCAGAAGTAAATAGCAAAAAAAAAAAACACAATTCTTGCTATTTAAAGAGGTCAGATAATCTGACAAAAATATTTAAGTCATCACAAATGATTTAATGTACAGGCTTTATGATGGCTTTAATGCAGATATAAAATAAAATTTGGCGCAAAAACTCTTATGATTTCGTATTTTACTGCAATTTAGAAAGTAAAATGTTTTAAAATTTGGGATTTGCACGGGAAAAATTTGCCAGAAACAATAAGATGTTTGTACAATAAGGTGGTACTTCTAAACTATTGATTTTCATCAAATCTGGAATTTCACTTTCATATTTAATTCCTATTAATAATGGAACTTAACATGGTCGCACATTACACTTAAGTGAAACTATAAAGACTACTAATCTCAACCTCTCCACCAGAACTGCTTTGAGAATAATATAGATTTAAATAAAAAGTATTGATATTGAGCATATAAATTTTAAAGAAAAATGTGGGAGCGATTTTCAAGAAAAACAAAAATCTTCTTGAGGCTCTTCAGGATGGCTGATTTTGTGGGAGATTTCCCACGCAAGAACGTGTAAGCCGAGGTCATTATTAAAAAGAAAAACGCTCCATAAATAGAGAAGTAAGGTTCTCATTATAGCTGGCATTTAGATGCAAAGTGCTAAGATTGTCCTTTTCTTGGGCTCAGTGTCTTTTTTACTGTAACAGGTTTTACTTGTGACTTTTTTTTTACCTGATTCACGTTTCGTTGCCACTAAATATTTTATAATGTAGATAATAATCAATATTTCTTGAGAAAAAGATTCAAACAAAAGTAATAGGTTCTACAAATTTATGTTCAAATTCAAATAATTCTTTCATTTACCCAAGAAAATTACAAAAAAGAAGCCTAAGTTGCACATTAGATGAACATTTTATTCTACCAACTCGTGATTTTGGTTACAGACTTCACTATACAAGTGTTTGATATATAGATTGTCCTGAAACAGCACTTTGAAGGAGATCTTTACTTCATCCCTTCTATCTAAGAATTTCACTCAATTAAAGTTTTAGAAAAAATGTTTCAAGTTAAAGGAAGAGATTAAATATACATAGTTATAATTGTGACTAGTGCTGGTGTAGTAGTTATGAAGCTTAGATTTATTAGAGAGTGAACTCCAGGCGGAATCCTGCAAGAGGATACTTTTTATTTGTTAGAGACACCTAATTTGGTAGCTGGGCGTTGAAAAATAAGCGATTACTTTTTTTTTATTACTTAAATTAACTACGTGAACACAAATTAACAACATTCTTTAACAATCTTTCCCCATCTGTTATTGTCCTCTCAGTGAAATTAACTTTATTGACTTACTTTTTTTAAAAAATAATTTTTAAAGAATACCCTTACATTAATATCTTTTATAGAAAAAGAGAAAAAAATTGTCAAAGTTGGGTGTTTTTCAGCGTAACGCTTTTTCGTGCATTTTTTGACAATCAACCCTTATACAACTGTCCTACCGGACATGTAATTACATGTTCCACCGGCATAATTTCCAGTTTTCTACATTTTTCTCTTTGACTTGACAAGCTAAAAAGTTGTTAAAGTATGACAAATTTCATCGTAGAGAGTTCACCAAATTGATAAAACTGATATCATAGACAGCTCATGTTACTATGAATTAATAGCATGCATTACTTCAAGGATTCTTGCTGGATTTTTACGAATGTTTCCATTTAAAAGTTTTTACATAATTTTATCAATCAGAAAACAAGTTTCTGTTCCATCTTCATTTGCATTATAGAATTGATTTTGGTTAGGTAAACCAAAGGTTCTCCGAGATCTTAGTGACAAAGGTCGGAAGTACCAAAATTACAGAAACCCAGCGAAAATGCTTTGCTTCATATTGCGAACATTGATATGATTCTCTGCTCATAGCGTCAAGGGAAAATTCCCATTATTTGAGTGAAAGGCTGTATTGGCATTGGAGGTAATGAAGCTGTCGATACCTTGCTAATCACACGCCATTACTCATGGTTCTTGAAACACAGTTCTCAATAGGCATTAAAAGTTTAATTAATAGAATTGATTACTCCCTCTGGTAAGTTGATTGCAACAAAACTAAGTTCTTCAAAAGGGTCAACTAATCCTCACAAAACTTTAAATGTAGTCTGGTCACTATCGCAGTTCTTATAATATTCAATAAAAAAAAAAAATGCACCGAATTATTACACTCTAACTGCATGAAATGAATCCCCTAATTCTGAGAATCCAATTTTTAAATGCCTTTAAGTAAGCCGTGGCCCCCGCAATATTGTTACAGACAATAACAAAGGTGACATAAACTATCATAGCATTACTCGACTTTATTTTTCGTATTAATATAAATGAGTATGTAATGTAAATGCAACAATATTTGAGTAGTAAGTCAGAATTTAAAATTTAAAAAACTTAATCCTTTATCAGAAGTATTATTAATTTGGGTGTAAGGGCAAGCACTACAAAAAATCTCTGCAATATTTAGTGCCTTAAATTTATCATTACATTCAATAACAATCTATTTTTATTTTTAATAACTCGTCATAAATTAAAAAATGCAACTCAGCTTAATTGTTTTCATTATACAACAAATTCTGTAATTGGATTAGCAATAGCAATAAAAATGATGCTCCTTTCATTTTCAGCATTTTTGTTTTTTATAATTATAGTAAGATAATTACATACACACAAATTGTATCCTTTCATTTTTGTTTTTATAAATTTGGCAGTTTTTCTATTTTCAGTAATGTAAATATTTATTATACAATGCATACACACACTTTTATACTTTTTTTCTTTATACACACATCTGGCCTTGCTTAAGATGACAATGTCCCTTCAATAAGTACCAAACTAACTTTTAAAAATTAATTACAAAATAAAGTATAAGGTAAATTATTTAATTATGGTAAATAATTATTAATTTTTTTCTATGGAAGAAAAATGTTTGCTGTTTGTGGAAGAATCTTTTTTAAAAAGTAACTGATGTTAACAATGTTTTTGATTAACACCTAATAGCCTTTGCATGCTTTTGGAATAGGACGACCAGTCATAATTTGCAACTCTACAAAATCCAACAGGTGTCTGCATGATGCATTTTTCTTTTTTACCTGTCAATTCTAAAGGGCCCAAGCTTCTACCAGACATCCCCTGTTTTATGGCCTTCATTCTCCAATGACCGACATTGAGGTGAGGTCATCTTGGACATAGTCCAGCCAAAGCAAGCGAGATCTCCGGCGAGCTCTTATTGGAGCCTTTTAGACTGTATATCCTCCACCCTCCTCTTAGCATTACCTAACCAGCAGAGGCGTCCTTTCTTTAAACATGTCACGATATCATCTTCGTTCTTTTAGCTGACAAAATTCTTCATTTTTTTAGTTCTCCACTGACCATTCACTTCTTTCTTTCAAAATAATCTAATTTAACAGAAATAGTAGAAAAAAATAATCATCAAAATAATTTATTAGTTTCTTTTTACTATTTGATTTTATAGTTTAGCAGAACCATGTCTTTAAGTTTGGTTTTGTTTGTCCCCTAAAATTATCCAGTGATAATATCATGTTGCCTATGACAAGCGAACAGTGCCCACAGGCAATGAAGAAAGCGACGAGCGCTAGTAACCCAGTAACCTCAGATGTTGGCGCGCCTAAAATAAAAACAAAAGAGCTTTTTTGGTGTATATGAACTTTATAATTAAGCAAATGAAATGCATATTATTATGGAAATAGACGCACTAAGTGTACCCAATAGTGTATCAAATACAAATCGTGACAGGTACTGACTAAAACGCATTCATCCTTCACCTGTTTTGTGCGCCATAAAAACTCTCTGTTTTTGCCAACTCATCCACCGGACGATATACATTTTGTAATCATTTATTATATGAAATGCAGTTGCGCAAACAGAAAAGTAAGAAAGATTTTTAACATATTGTTCAAAGATGTAAGAATATGTGGAGGCGGAGACACGATTGCAGGTACTCAGACCAGAGCAACGTGATTCTTGTCTATTTCTTCCATAAGACTGATTAGATTCTAGTTAAGGGAAAGAGGATGAATAAGGTAGGCGTAGATGTGAACTTACCGACGTTCTTTTTCAAAGTTGTACATAGTTATCACAACTATCATATCTTAACCGCAACTATTTAATGAGCTTTTAATTTATTCAAAAGCGTAAGTCATGAGTTGTAAGTTGGAAATGAGTAGGTAATCTTTAGTATGAGCAGTGAACTTTCAAAAAATTAAACCTTAAACAGATTGTAAAATTTGTTATAATTAAACTAAGAGTAGTAGTAAGAGTTTAAATAAGAGTAGTAAATATTAATGATCTAAAAAAGTTGTTAATTGAAATTTTTTGTGTAATGTGTAATTTACATAATATCTTAAAGGAATTGTGGCCTAAAAAATGAACCAAATGTATCTCTTTCAATTGATTTTTAAATAAATCAATAAATTAAAGGGTATTAGTTCTGTGTTGGTTAACTGGACTCTCACAAGGAATTCTCGGGAACAAGTCAAGCGAGATGCCATTAAATTTTCTCTTCCTAAAAGAGAGTTGGTTGGGCGATGATGTGTTGTGATGTTTTTAAAGACAGAACATTATCGAAGATGCCGGCATTACATTGAAAAAACACAGTGGCGCCAGTGAACGAGCGGATTGAAATCATTGAATATCTCTATTCGACTTAAATTTATAATTTCTATAACTTTGAGTTCTTTATCATTTTTCCTTAATTTAATGTTATTAATGAAAGAACTCTAGCCATCTCTAATTCTAATTAGGTTATGTTATTGTACAGCTTTAGTTTATTTAATTATTAAACCAAAAATTCGCGTATCATGATTTTAAAACCTATAATTTTACAACTGATGAATCGTTTTAAAGAGGGTAATTTTCTTTACTGCCTATCAGCACATTAGTTGTCTTTAAAGCATCCTTTTCCATTAACAAACGTCTGTTCTCAGGGGTATTGATGGTCTTGTGAATGAATATTATATAAAATGTCATACCAAAACATCTCTGAAATTGCAAGACGGTGACTTATTTCCTAAAACGGTGAAAAGAATTTTGGTCTTCTTTGGAGAAAAAAAAAGTATCATGTGAGCGTTTTATTGGACAGAGCGCTATCTTCATACACATAAGACTTGAAACGTTTAATTTGTTTGACTTCCTCTTATATTAAAGTTGTGTGGTTGATAATGATAAAAGATTGATTTATTTCAAAAGCAGTGATGTACAATCTTGGGCGTGACGCAGGTCTAGCTGTCATTACTAGATCCTTTATTGAGTCATCCGTCCTAAAATACAAAATAGTAATTAATTTTTATAATATTATTGTCTTGGGAAGTTCATGGTCACACATTTTTTGCATTGTGTCACGAATATCACAATATCTTTAACCTTTATTTTAAGCGTTTCAATGAATGCGTAATTTTGTCTCTAATAATTAGTAACGTTATTTTCACCGACATCAGCCAACGTTATATTATCTGCCCACAAATGACATACAAAGTTATGTTATTATGGCATTTGTGTCAGGCAGTTATTGTAATTGCTGTGGCGGTCTTTATATTTCAAATCTTGAAGAAGCAATCAAACAAAAGAAAATAAATGTTTCTATAATTGTGTATAACACTTTTGGGTGCAGCTACTTTTCATTTACATCTTAAATTGTATCTTATCTTAGGCTAAATCTTTGTTTATAATATTGATTCCCTATTTGAAGTTTATGGCGATTTTTTTAACCGTAAAACTATCAGCTTAGGAAGTCCTAATACCTATATAGGCGTACTTTGCTTTGTTTCACAGTCCTGCAACCTGAAGAAGTTCATTGAAATGATTGCAGTTCCTCGTGGACCTCTCAAAAATCAATAGCTAACCATTCTTGAATTCCTACCTTCGGATGACAAGTTTAGTCGAAACTTTAGTATCGGGAGTCCCTTAAGAAGTAGAATATCTAATTTTGTCCGAGATCTTAGTATCATGCTGCGTGTGTCCCAGCAAAATAACTCTTGACACTGACAGCTACAGCACTTGCAGAATACATACAAAGCTTACAAAAATAGATGACGTTCGCCGCTTCGTATCCACAAATTCTGTTGAAAATGCTGTTAGATCTGCAGTTTGGAATGGATTCTGCGGAATTCTAATTCATCATCTACACTATTCACACAAAAACATTTTACAACTTACAAGGACTCTAAATTTTATGAATTACATTTAATGGTTTTTTAATAGATTTCTTACATCGCAGAAGATTTAAGATAAGTTAATCAACTGGAATACCAGGCTTGCTTGTTTTGGACATGCTTACATTTATAAAAAAAAAAAAAAACAACATCAAAAGAAATCAATTTGTTGGACTTTATTAAGGAAGATATACTGTTATCAAGCATTCCGTAAAGTGACATTCTCCTCTTATCGCAGTAAGATTGCGAATTTATAAAAAAAATTTGAAATATATGTGAGACAAGTCCTGGATGAAAGTGAGTTAAAGGATTTTGAAAGCAATGTTTCTTATTATTGGAAAAAAAATGTTTAAATGATTAACTTGCTTAATTTAGTTTTTATTAATTTTATTATTGCCTCTTCGTAACACAAAAATATTTTAAATAAATAAAAAATTGATATCCCAATGATTAACTGTTACATGTACTCCAAAACGAGAATAATAATTATGGTCCCAATATGGACTATAGAATAAAATTAATTGTATTATAATTATCTAATACTATTTGTGCCAATAATTTATTAAATAAATTGTTCCGAAGATTGCGTCTTATTTTATTCAATAAGGATACATTCAATTAGAACAATATGTATAAAATGTTTGAACATGACAGTTTAAATAGAAATAAACATGTGCAATTGTAATTCGTCGCAGATTCTGTGCCATTATTAATAGTTTGGTTAATAATTTGTGATTATTAGAGTTAGTAATTAATTAGGAGAGTTGGAGTTGTAGTAAGAAGAATTAGTATTGTTTTGGATAACGCTTATTCCCATTTTCTATCACAAATAAATAAGTAAATAAATAATTTTCCTAGATAAATAATTTCGGTACCAAAATATGGGTTTCTTTCTAAACATTCCGTTACAAATTATTTCCCATGCTGATCCGTATGTGAACATTAATAATGAAGAATGTCCAACAACTAATTGTTCGAGACTGTGTACTGGCAGATTATGCGATTATCAGAAGTTAGGAGACTAGAAATACATCTAACGAAGTCAAGGCTTGGTTTGTGGAATACAGCTTATCTTATGTAGTCAAAGCTGCCTACAGTTCGCGATGTTCTATAGTTGCTGAATACACAAAAGTATTTTTACCGACAACTCTAAAGAAAAATAGCCGCATTTTCGCCCTAATTCGAATAATAAAAAATAACAATGAATAAATGAAGAAGACACAGTTATGTTTTGGGTCAGTTGTAGTTTGGTTATCTTTATCTTTTCTCAAGGGGGTTTCTTAAAACCAATATATAATATCTAAACACATTTGTTTTTCTTGATAAAACACGTCTTCTAATCACATCTGACAATTGGCCAAGCGTTTAGATTATCAAAATAATCTACAGTATCAATTCAATCGCAAACTTGTTTTACTGTTATATAATATATATTCAAGGAAAGAATGTTCGTGTCACATTTCGATCAGCGAGTGGTTTTTGCCATCAATGATTTATTTTGTTCGTTTGTCAATTGTTATATCTATTGGCTGATGCATTAGAGATACTTCGGGTATGTTTAATATCCTCCTGAATATCCTTTACATTTTCTTTTTATACATCAATTTAAACATTGGATGAGTCTAGCTGAAAACGATGAGGATATATCTAGGGAGATTTTGTAGGAATTAAAAGACAAAAAAGATATGTGTCTCGTGGACAATACTATCAATGGCAAATGCATTGTCAGGTCAGGCGCGCGGACCCTCATATTTCTGTCATAGTATTGGCAAACCCTTATCAGTATTTTTCAAGGAATTCCATCATTCTTCCTGCTTTTCAACAATAGGTAAAATGAAAATACAGCCCAACAACTAACAGCTAGCGTTGAAATCTCGATTTTACCAAAAATATACCCTCATCGTTTTTTCCCTGGGTCAACACTAAGTTTCATTCAATAATATAAAAGCTTTTTAAAATCTTCTTTCCAGGAACCAAGATCTACTCAAAATGTTTTACTATTCTTTAAACAAACAAAAATTATTCAAGCTTAAATTAAACCAAATTACTTCAAGTTTATATCTGATATTCAAACATATGATGATCCTAACAAATACACAATCCTAAAATTTATCTACCATCCTCTAATTAAGAGACAGCCTGTAACATCTTTGTTTTATGAAAACAAGTATTGTAGCACGTTTAGTAATAATGCAATCATATTTTGGCTACTTGTCATCATCACACTAAAGTGGGGAATGTATGCATAATAACAATCTTTTAATTAATAGTTTAAAAGTCAGTCTTATCCCCTCTCCACATCTAATTCTTAAAATCTGACAACTATATATACATTGTCAAGACACCCTAATCTTATCATATCTCAGTCTTCTTCTTCTATTGTTTCATCACCACTAATTTTGGGTATCAACCTCAGTAAAGACCATGATTAAAGTGAGTATATAAATTCTATTATTAAAACGTGTAACGTTAAGGCTCAATAATTCATAAAGAGAAAGAATGCTGTCCTTAAACTTCTAATTTTAAATAAATTTTATAGTAGTTATACCATTTTAAAAAATCATTTTTGAGGACAGTGTGACAAAGATAGTGTAAAAGCGTGCATCGTCGTCACACATTTCATCAGTTTTCTTGAAAAATGTTGCCAACAAAAGCGATTTATGTATCTTTGTCTGAGGAGATGCGAAACGATTCCTATAAAAAGACAAATTATTCACACTTGTGGTCAGACGATTTTTCTTGAACTCGGAATTTTAATAACGTATTTAATTATCATTATTATTATGTAATATTATGTAGGTTGTAATACATACTTCACAGGAAAATGGAAATGGAACTGTCAGTCAAATTGAGCCAGAACGAATAAATCAGCAGAATGGAGATACAAACTAATGTCCCCTAACAGTTTTACTTGTCCTCAATATCAATTTTCAAATTTTATTTCCATACCATTTTATTCAAGGATTACTTTAACAGCATGCACACTGACAAAACTTCTTGAAACACCCAAATAATAATTTTGTAATCAAATATTTCAAATTAAGTGAAAATAATATGTAAGATTAAAAGAAAATAGAATCTATTTCTACACAACAAAAAGTGTTGGAATTCATTTAAAAGGATTAAAGTTGTTTTCCCAATGATTTTAAGAGATTTTCTTTCGTTTTAAAGATGACTTAAACTATGAACTTCTGGTGGTTCTTTTTAAATTTTTAAATTTAGACATTCATGACGCACTACACAATATTAATTTCGGACTAAAAACGGCACGATACACAATTCTTTAATAATCTTGATCTGTATCTTGAAATTTCAGATGTAGAAAAAAAGATTGCCTTCCGATTCTATTTTTCACATTACTTCGAATTCATTCACTATTGTAGTAGAGATTAGTTGCAATTCAATAATTATTACAATATCTATTATTATTTTATTAATTACTACGTGATAATGATTTAATTAAAATACGTGACGATATTTCGCGGAGTTAAACGTGATCAACAGTTTGATATTGATAAGAACTTCACAGTAAACTAAAGAAATTATGACCAATTTCTACCCGAATATTGCAAATTTAGCAATTTTGATATTGTATAATTGTCCCATTTAAATGTATTTCTGGTCTCAATGAACTAAAATGGAATACACTTGACCTAATAAAGTGTACTTTTTAAAATTTTTATTTGTTGTGGTTTTTGTGATGATCTAGTTAGCTTTGTTGGTGCTGATCTTGGGGTTCTGTGTTGCACAGCCACCGTTTAATCATTATCTACCAGCAGCTCGAGGTTCAGGTAGTAATTCTGCTCAATATACTGCACCATCCTCCAAATTCGGTACATCAACCGGCCAATATGGTCAACCACCTTCAGGTAAGAATACAAATTTACAAAAAAATATATTTGGCATTTTCAGATTTTTATTAAATTAGTATTTTTTTCTCAATTTAGAAGTACCAAGAGGATTACAACAGGGCAGTTATGCTGAAGATGTACATTCCAGCAGAAGTGTCAACCCTTCCAGTCAAAACGGAATTCCTTCTGGACATTTCAGTTCTCTTTCCAGTAATTATGGTGCCCCTTCTTCAGATTATTCTAGATCATTTTTACGATATGGTACTCTTTCAAATAAATATGGAGTCCCAAACAGCGCACTGGGCTCATTATCCTCCAGAAATAATAAAACACCGGCTACCCAATTGAGTTACCAACCTTCATCCCACTACGATTCCCGTAGCACTTCTGAAGATCAATTTATTTCCTCTAGAGTTTCTGATTCTCAATACGGTGCTTCCTCAGTGCGCAGATTTCTGCCTTCATCACAGTACAGTGCACCTTCATCGCAGTACGGTACACCTTCATCACAGTACGGTACACCTTCATCACAGTATGGTACACCTTCATCACAGTACGGTACACCTTCATCACAGTACGGTACGCCATCATCTCCACCATCGCAGTATGGTGGACCATACTCTATGAGAACTTCTGCACCAAATTCTCAGTATGGTACTCCATCTTCTTTTAGAACAAGTCCTTCATCCCAGTTTGGCTCATCATCTGCACACAGTTCTAGCCTCTCAAAATTTAGATCTGTACCTTCCTCACCATATGGAACACTATCAGCAATTAGATCAACACACTCTTCCCAGTATGGGACGCCATCTTCATTCAGCGATTCTACATCATCATCTCATAATGGCCTTCCATCCCATTATCCAGGATCTGGCTTCAGTGGATCTTCTGTTAATGATCAGAAATCTTATACTGGAAATGTCTTTGGCCAATCGCATTCTAGAGTTGCAAACGGAGACCAGCATGCTAGAAGCTATACCCTTGCGGGTGGAAATGAAATTTCTGTAAGTACTATATTTCTTTCTTTAAATAAATTTCTCGTTTTTAAGCAAAAATAAACCAAAAATGAAATAAATAAATAAATACAAAATCAATAAACTAATACATTTTCTTTTTTGGGACAGGAGCCAGCTAAATACGATTTCAATTACGATGTAAGTGATGGTGAACAGGGAGTTGAATTTGGCCAAGAAGAATCACGAGATGGTGAAGAAACTAATGGTTCTTACCACGTTTTATTACCTGACGGCAGAAGGCAGAGAGTGCAATATACTGCAGGCCAATATGGTTATAAACCAACCATCTCTTACGAAAATACTGGAACCTTAACAACTGGAAGACAACAGTTCAGTAATGGCTTTTACAACGTTCAGCAATCAGGCTCTGAAAATCAGGAACATCTTGGCAGGAGTACAGGACAAAATTCTTACGGAGGAAGTAATGGTTACGAATCGGGTGGAGGTTATCAGAGCGGTGTGGGACAACGTAGCCGTCCTGCTGGTTCCTATTAAGTTGTTTAAATTTATTGTAAATTTGTTTATCAAAGTGATCAAGCTTTATTTTAAAAAGAATACATGTACTTAATATATATTTATATTATATTTATATTAATTCTTGCCAATGGCAGTTGTACATTTTATTAAATAAATGAAATTAAATTTTATGGAATTAATCACAGTTTTCGTTTGTTTTTTTCAATTCGGTATGATAAATAAGTTTTAAATAATTTAGCACCGATATAAAGTTTGATCATGTCTTTAAAAGTAGATTGCAAGTTCTTTCTCAATTCATATCTGGGAATCAGACAAGATACTTGTTCCAGAGTAAGTTAGAGCTCGTTTGACTTTGATTACAAAAGGTATTGCCTGCTCTAGGTACAAAAGCAGCAGCTTCAATTATCATTTTTGAACGGAATCCGAACAATCTAGTGTGTACAATCCCATAATTTCCCTCCCTCAGTATTTACATTTTAATTGATATTTTTCTTAAATTACCCCGATTTCCAATGGTACTTGCGAGGTAAAGCCTATTTAAAAGTGTCATTGCTTTCTAAGTTCAATTTTTTCTTAACTCACTGGATGATAAGATCTGGTTAATAAACAAAAATCTGGGTAGATTACATCCAGTTGATTAGATACCGCTTCAATTAGCGCCACAAATATATTTGGGTAGTATCGATGCAATTTTATTTATATAACAGAACTTGCTAGCAACTGCATATTGTGTGCAAAAATATTTTGGATAGAAATGATTGTTAACTGCACCAATAGATAGCATTTCCAGTTTAATATACTAAATATTATTTTCCAAATATAAAACTCTATTCTGGATTCGAACTCTCAGTTATCTGATTTGGCATTTAATTTTTGTATTTTATTATTATGTCTCTAATTCAATAAGGAAAAGTATCATCTGACAAAAATAAAACATAATAAAATACAAAGTAAAGAAAGTACTTCTGAAGAAAATAAAGAAATTACGATAACTACAGACAGTAACCATGGCAAAAAGCTATTGATGGGGTCTAAAATTGGTAATATTATTTAAATATAATATTTATATATGTAGAATACATAATTAATAATAATTAGAGATGTATGTTAGAAATGTATCAATAAAGAAATCCATTTAAATAACTCATCATTTTTTGCTCTGAAATTGTTTCTTTACATGCAATATCAATCTTTGCTCACAGGCAAAAATAAAATTAATAAAACTGTCCGGTAGGACATTTGTATAAGGGTTGATCGTCAAAAACTGCACGAAAAAGCGCAACGTTGAAAAACACCCAACTTTGACAATTTTTTTTCTCTTTTTCTATAAAAGATAAAATTCCCAAATTTTCATTATATATGTACGAGGGTCGTTTGAAAAGTCCGTGCAAAAATAAAAACTACTTAATTTTTTGGGGTAAACCTTTTTTATTTTTCAACATAGTCTCCTTTTAGGCTTACACACTTCGTCCTTATACACTTAGGCTTATACAAACGCTGCTCTAGTTTGTTGATCCCTTCCGAATAATAGGATTTGTCCAAGTCTGAAAAATAGCCATTCGTTTCTGCAATCACCTCCTCGTTTGAATAAAATCTTTTTCCCGCCAGCCATTTCTTCATATTGGGGAACAAATAGTAGTCCGAGGGAGCCAAGTCTGGAGAATAGGGGGGATGTGAAACGATTTGGAACCCTATTTCCATTAATTTTGCGACCACAACTGCTGAGGTGTGAGCTGGTGCGTTGTCGTGATGGAAAAGGACTTTTTTTGTGGGCCAATCGTGGGCGTTTTTCTTGCAGCTCGGTTTTCAAACGGTCCAATAACGATGAATAATATGCACCTGTAATAGTTTTACCCTTTTCCAGATAGTCGATGAGGATTATTTCTTGCGAATCCCAAAAGACAGTCGCCATAATCTTTCCGGCCGAAGGAACGGTCTTCGCCTTTTTGGCGCAGATTCCCCCTTGGTAACCCATTCTTTAGATTGTTCTTTGGTCTCAGGAGTGTAGTGATGTATCCATGTTTCATCCACAGTGACGAAACGACGCTTAAAGTCCTGCGGATTCTTCTGGAACAGCTGCAAACCGTCCTTGCAACACTTCACACGATTTCGTTTTTGGTCAAGCGTGAGCAATCGCGGCACCCATCTTGCGGATAGCTTTGTCATGTCCAAATGTTGATGCAAAATATTATGTACCCGTTCATTCGAGATGCCCACAGCACTAGCAATCTCACGCATCTTCACTCTTCTGTCATCCATCACCATATCATGGATTTTATCAATGATTTCTGGAGTAGTAACCTCAACAGGGCGTCCAGAACGTTCAGCGTCACTTGTGCCCATATGGCCACTCCGAAAATTTTGAAACCACTTATAAACTGTTCTAATCGAAGGTGCAGAGTCACCATAATGTTTATCAAGCTTCTCTTTAGTCTCCTGAGGCGTTTTGCCTTTCATAAAGTAGTGTTTAATCAACACACGAAATTCTTTTTCGTCCATTTTTTGAAAATCACTCGACTTCCTCGATTCAAACGAATGCCAAACACAAAGAAATAGACCGATCTGGCTGAAACTTGGTGTGTGTTCTTCCAAGAGATGCTACTAACTAAACATAACCTCGATACGCGCCAGTGGTGCTATCTCTCTGACTTTGCACGGACTTTTCAAACGACCCTCGTATTTAACAAGGATTGACTAACGTTTAGCCTACTGGCCCAAACTGTATTAATCCATCTCCCAACATTCAATGGCATGAAATTTTATATATCATTGATAAAACCGTACATTGTTCTGATGCGTCACTCTAGAGCAGCGAAGTGTTTTTGCTCACTCAACAGTGAAGTAGCTCAATGTCTGTAACCAAAGTACACTCCTGGAGGCCGGCAGTGATTTAAGATGGCCTCCAAAGCCAATGAACAAACTTAATTTTTTACTGGTATCAAATCAACTTGATTATTGCCAGTGAATTAAGTTTAATTTTCTCTTTAATCTGTTTGCCTTCCAAAGAATTTATATGTTATATGACGTTTCCTTTTAGCCTATTACACGTTATTTAGAATTATCTGTTAAAATTCCTCGGTTTGAGACTGATACCATTGCATTTTTTATGTTAGGCTGGGTTTAAGCCTAATCACTAATCAGTTGTCGTGTATGGAGGCGAATAATGAACGAACTTCACTATAAATTTCTCATATAGACTCCTAGACCGGGCATCACGTCCATTGCCGGATACATCCAAAATCTTAGCTTTGCGGGCCTCTCCTCTAACCGTTTGCTTAACGTGGTGCTAGCCACCACTGAATACCTTATTTTGCCACTAACGTATTCGTTATACATGATTACATCATGTCAGATTTATTTTCAATGACATCCTCTTTAATCTTTTTTCCCCCTTATTCTTTAATCCATCTATTAAGGATCCATCGAAAATCTTGGTTATTTGAGAAAAATATCAATTAAAATGTGACGGCAAGTTTGAAAACATTTTGGGATTAGCTTGGATGATAAAATTGTCTACTCTCAGAAATGAAATGGGTGTACTTCTAGTGACTCCATACCTTTCTAAAGTTTATGAAAAAAAAAAGAAAACATCCCAGTTTTTGTTACTGAGGGCTTGAATATAACGGAAAAGTGCAACAAAAACGCTGAAAACTGATTCGGATACAAATGGAAAGTTGAGATCTTTATGAATAGCTATGTTACTGACATAGAAATAAGTGATTATATTTTTAATTATTCGCATAATATTTTAACTTTGAAATTTTAAACCGTAGAGTATTCTGTACATTCTGTGTAAATTCGATCGTTTTGCTATACCGCGTAGTTCCAGTCCGAAAGTCCTAATCAGTGCAAGAAGGACCTAAATACGAACATCGTTTATTCTGCAACGTTACTTTTGAACCTGTTTCAAGTAATCTATGCATGAGTTAGAACTTCTTGCTTAGTTCAATGCGTTTATTGCGTATATGGGGTCCTAAATAAGTCTCTTGTCTAGGTAGTCCAAAATATTGCACCCGGAAAGCCGAAGGAAACGGACTGTTGAGCAAGAATTTGTTTTTAAGAGTGAAGACGATGTACTTAACTTTGTTTGTATTGATTTTCATGCGCCGTAGCTGTAAAATTCGAAGCCCACAACATAAATTCTGTCTGAAATGTTTATAACTATTTGGATCATCTGAATCTAGGAAGTTACAATTAATTCATTTTGAAGAGGACCTTGAATTGTCTACTTCTCAAAAGATGAAAGTGACAGATTGTGATTACAAATCATCCTCATTGAATCATTTTTTATTTAAACAAAATATTCAGTTAGTAATATAGGAATAATTTTTTAAAAAATACAAAAGCATTTCAATTATTTAGGTATAAAATTAAGTTTTGTCTCAGAAATATTTTTGAGTGATGAGAGATCATGTTTGATCTACAGTTTTTTAAATCACAAGGACATTAAGTAAATAAGGAAATGTGTTTCACAGTTGAAGATGTTAGTGAAATAAAACAAATGAATGACACCTAAACAGATGGTACACTAGAAAAAAAGAAGAAGATAACTAATACATGCACACATACTTACAATGTATACAATTAAATATATAATTTAAACAGTTACAGTGGATGGGAGCCCTGGGATGGCCAGAGGTGAAAGGCTATTACCGGCGGTGCACACGAAGGGGTGCAAAAGTTTTGCAACTTTACAAACTCAACTCCCACCAGAACTCCCCCCAGAATATCTGCTGTTCATCAACTGCTTCTATATAAATGTGATACGGTGGTAAATCATGGTATAGTTCTGCACCCGTTAACAAACTGATCATTCGACATGAATAAGGTAACCACTTTCTTACAGTATTACTTTTCCAAAAATAAAATTCAGTTTCTATAAGAAAAGTAATTTTTGTTTTAAAATTTAAAAAAACAAAAAAATTGATACAATAAACTAAAACCATACATCTAAATGTAAGGTAGAAACAGAAACCAACATAACTGAAACATGTACAAACTTATTTAAAGAAATCCGTACATTCAGGAGACAGTACTGACCAAATAGGTTGAAAAGTCATTTCAGAAACTTTATAAGATCCATTTTCTGTTGGAATAATGGTTTAAAAATAACTAATAATCTATGACCGGTTTCGGAGTTTTAACATATTATCAGAGGTAGATTAACCCGATAAATGTAAAGAATTCGACTTCACTTATGTTTACGTCTTACTACAACTATAAATAATAAACATACGTAAAAGAAGAAAAATTCTGTACACCAAACTGATTTATACTATTAGCATGCGCGTTGCGATGGATAAAATCTACGATTTTAATCTTTCATATTAATCCAAAAACAAAATTTATTTTATTAAAACTAGAAATTACTACGATTTATGATTGTTTTTTTTTAATTATCGTCTTCTAACGATTTTCAGATCGTACTGTTGTTACTATCTGTCGGGCTATGCTTAGGAGAACCACCAGTAAACAGTTACCTACCAGCAACCCGAGGATTAAGCGGACCTTCTACTCAGTATGGAACACCTTCTTCTAGGTTCGGTGCCCCGTCCAATCAATATGGAGCTCCCGCCGCAGGAAAAAGTACTAGTTTTCCTTCCGATTCTTACGGAGCACCAGGTTTAGGCAGAAGTTCTGGTCTCCCATCAAGCCAGTATGGTGCTCCAGGATTGGGTAGAGGTTCTAGTCTCCCATCAAGCCAGTATGGCGCTCCAGGATTGGGTAGAAGTTCTGGTCTCCCATCAAGCCAGTATGGTGCTCCAGGATTGGGTAGAGGATCTGGTCTCCCATCAAGCCAGTATGGCGCTCCAGGATTGGGTAGAGGTTCTGGTCTCCCATCAAGCCAGTATGGCGCTCCAGGATTAGGCAGAAGTTCTGGTCTTCCATCAAGCCAGTATGGTGCTCCAGGATTTGGTAGAGGTTCTGGTCTCCCATCAAGCCAATATGGTGCTCCAGGATCGGGTAGAAGTTCTGGTTTTCCATCAAGCCAGTATGGAGCTCCAGGATTCGGTAGAAGTTCTTCTCTTCCATCTAGCCAGTATGGTGCTCCAGGATTAGGCAGAACTTCTGGCGTACCTTCAAGCAGTTATGGTGCACCTTCTGGTCAATTTGATAACGCTACACCAAACGCTAGATATGGAGCTCCTAGTTCCGGTTTGTCTAATCAGTACGGTGCACCGGATTTCCATTCCTCAGCCGCTGGTGGACGTTCTTCTTTGCCTTCATCTCAATATGGAGCCCCATCTGCATCATCTTTCTCATCTCCTTCAGCTAGCTATGGAGCTCCTGGTGTTGGAGGATTTGGAAATCAAGGTTTTAGCGATGCTGTTGTAGTTAATGCGGCAACTCGAGGATCTGCAGGATATGCTGGAGGTTATTCTTCTGGAGGTTACGAAGGCAATCAGTACGCTAGGGGACTCAGTGATGATCAGTCAGTAAGTCATAATATTTATGTTTAAATTTTCGCTTTTTATAAAAAGTAAAATATTTTCTTTCAATTCTCATCCTCCAATAAATATTTTAAAAGTGATTATATTAAATTAAGTTAAAGTGAAATAAATTAATAATTTCCTTTCAAGTAGCTGAATGTCAATGATGATGATAAGGTACCTATTACGGCTGATAGCTTTTTAAGCGTTTCCTCTTGCTTGCTTTTGCTTTAGGGCTTTAATATTCTTAATTATTTCGTTATAAAATTCAAACTAAGACTGAAAATTGTAACCGCTATATTTGGTATAACTGTCCTTACCTAGGACTAACTCTACTCTTAGGTCTCTGGATATATTTTTGGATTTCTCCTCAACACCTGTTATCTGCTAGTAGATTAGGAAGGATATCCTTTAGGAAGTAGCGGATAGTGCCAGAGCTAATAATACAGTTTTTTTGTAGGTACCATATTCATACCTTTTTATTGCAGGAACCAGCTCAATACGATTTTACATATGATGTCACCGAACCAGGCTACGCAGTAGAATTTGGACATGCAGAAGTAAGAGAGGGAGAAAACGCAAAAGGAGCATATTACGTACTTTTACCTGACGGAAGAAGACAAAGAGTTGATTATACGGCTGATCTAGCCGGTTATAAGCCTACAATTTCATATGAAGACACTGGAGCTGCCGGGCGTGCAGGTGGCTACGGTGGAGCCGGAGATTACCAATCTGGAGGATATTCTGGAGGAGTAGGTGGTTATCAAGCAGGAGGTGCTTCAGGATACCAGGCAGTTGGAAATGGAGGACACTTTGCTGGTAGATCAGGAGAGCATCCTTCAGGAAATGGCGGATACCCATCTAGTGCAAGAACTAACGATTATAGTACATCATCTCAGTCAGGACCATATTAGAAATGCAGTCATTTTACATTGTACCTGTTCGTAGTGTATTTATTACCTCTGTATAAAGTAAATAAATTTCAATTATCGATATTATTTCGCGCTATTTTTATTTTTTTAATCATCCCATTAATGAATCAACATTAGATTCTGGGGACTGTTTCTATCTTCATTTTCTTAATGATAATATCTCATCGATCTGAATTCAAAAACGATATGGCTTCTTTTTCCAACAGCTTTTTTCAAAGAATACTGTATTATTCAGTCAATAAATACTGAACTTTTCAGTCAAAGAATACAATATAAGATCTAAAAAATTATTGGAATTAAGTCCACAAAATAAAATAAAAATCTCGTATCAGTATTCTTTTTATCTTTCATTTAATTGGTAATATTTCATTAATTAATCACAAGTTTGTTAGCCACCATAGCTAGCTGGCTGGCTATGACAATTTTGTAAGTCTTGTCCGTGAATAATAAAATATAATAAAAATAAATCCTCAAGATAAAAATTAAGAACGGAATAATGAAGCATGAATAAAGAAATCGAATATTTGAAAACTTCTTTTTTTTAAACAGAATTAATTGTTTATATTAATTTTATTTATTTATTTTTTCACTTTATTAGTAAATTTACAACTGCAACAAATGTTGCGTCAAGTGAATTTGATAAAAGTGGTTAAGTTCTCATGAAGGTCATGTAAGAGCAACCACCCATTGATGGAACTCTTTCTCAGTAGATATTACACTCACATCAGTAGGTCCCTAGGCCACTTCCGCTTCAAGCGACGAGGAGGATGTTCTGGAAAGTGAGGAGAGGAGAGTTGTTGTACAAGAGGATTAGAATGGAGAGCTAGGAGGCTGTGAAAGTTGCGGTAACGAGTCTTTTATTAAAACTATTTTTTTTTAATTGTCCTCAGATTGTTCTAAATGATCTGTAACGCTAGCCACTGCCTGTAGTGCCTATTAATTCTTCTGCCAGCCATCTCTGCGCTACCTTTTTTACAACTTAAGCGGCGTTACACACACTACATCAATAATTTGGTTTTCCATAATCTTCGCAAGATTTGAGTGAATTTAATTCCAAACCATTGCAGAAAGCAATATCAGCGCCGAAGTTATGACTGGTGCACTCAATAAATGAAAATAAATAAATAATAATACGGGCAGTTCTTAAGAAAACTTTTTCTTTTCTTTACCCTATAAAATTCCTGGTGTACTTTTGGATTGCAAGCTCGTTTAGAAATGCTATTGAGCTCTTAAAGGCAGGGAGAGCTCGTAAAATTCGTTTAATTTCGCAAACATGAAATTCCACAAAATTGTTTTAATAAAGATTTTAAGCGCAGAATGGCCGGAATTAATAGTTTTATTTTCTTATTTCTAGGTTTTTTATTACTTGATTATACTATCATTTCTTACCGACCGCTTCTTTAAGATAAGTTGTGGATCTGCCTCTTCCGACTACTCTCTGGCACGGGCTGGTGTACCTCAAGGAAGTATTCTCGGACCGCTTCTCTATACTGTGTACACATCTGACCTACCAACTGACTCAAACACACTGCTCTGCACTTACGCTGACGATACTGCTATTCTCTCTTCTAACTCAGACGCCACTACAGCCTCCTCTCATCTACAATATCATCTAAACAAACTAGAACCCTGGGCCAAAAAGTGGAGAGTCAAATTCAATACTCAAAAGTGCGAACAGATAACTTTTACTCTGCGTCGTAATTCTTGTCCCACTTTAAATTTTAACTCAATTCCTCTTCCTTCTGCTAATTTAGTTCGCTACCTTGGGATGTACATCGACAAAAGACTAACGTGGAATCCGTACACTAAACTGAAAAGACTAGAACTCAACCGACGAAACAAATTACTGTTACGTCTAATTGGCAGACAATCCAAACTACCACTGGAACATAAACGACTAATATACAACAGTGTACTTAAACCAATCTGGACTTACGGACTTGAGCTGTGGGGTTCAACCAAACATTCCAATTCACAAAGAATACAGTCCTTCCAATCAAAAATTCTCCGACAGATTACAAATTCTCCATTTTATGTGTCTAACTCTACTCTCCATAACGATCTCAAAATCTCGTATATAACTGACGAATCTAAATCTAAGTATAGAAAATTCTTTGACTCTCTTCCATTCTGTACAAATCCTCTTGTTCTAAATCTCGCCTCCACAACGATTCCAGATCGTCCTCCACGACGATTGAAACGCTGTTGGCCTCGTGACAATCTCCAGTAAAGTAAGAAACTCCAGCGAGAGTGTTGCCGGTGGGCAGCTTCTCTCCTCATGTTGATCCAGTCAGGAAGACTTCCTTTATCGTATTCACTTATTACGAATTCTATTCTTTGTAGATTGTGAATAGCAAATAAATTAAAAAAAATTAAAAAAGGTTTTTTATATTATGATTATTAATTTTAAATAGTTTGGACCCTTTTTCAAATTTGTATTAATTAATTTTTTAAAATGGTAACAAAGATATTAATTTACGATATTAATTAACGATATTAATTAAACAATTTTATTTATATAAGATTATTTCCATTTGATGTTGTTTTTTGCATAGACTGGGCATATGTTTTAGGTTTAAATAGTATTTGTACATGGTTTGGTTTTACTTTTAAAGTTAATGAAGATATTTATGCTGTATTTTAACACTAAAATACAAAATTCCACTTAAAAGAAAGGCTTTCGTCTTTTTGTCATTTAGAAAGAAACCTTATCTTGTAATGAATTTAATCATTAAAAGCTCGATTGAGTCTTAAAGCCTCACATTAATAACATTGCCTCAATGTTAAAAGTAGCAATGCAAGTACAATTCTTTTTTAAATACTCAAACATACATTTTTTAGGCACCATCGCCACTACTATGATGAACGCAGAATAATTTGTTGGAGAAGACTTATATTTAAAATTGAAGGAACCATTGTTAGATTCGTGAAATTTGTATAGATAAACCAATTACTAATACTTCTACCAGCTCTTTTCTATTGTAAATGATATGGATTGAGGGGATAGTTTTAGCTTTCGAATAGTTTGACTGGGATGCTCTAAGGAAGCCTAGGTAAAACAAGTTTTTGATCTAGTGTAATTTGAAGATCTGATCACAGTTCTGAAACAGAAAGTATCTCTCTTGATTTCTTTTTCAAATCACACTCAATTGATCTAGTTTTGTCTAGATTGCAAATATTATTCTTCAAATTTGAAAAATCTAAAAAATAAAAAAACATTTACTTCACATTTCTTCATGAGACAGATATATCGTTTTCATAAATGTGAAACTGCAGGCAATAAAATTGAATTGTATATTATCTCTATTCTTATTCAAATTACAATTTCAATGTTAAAAGGATTCATTCCCAAAACGAGGACAATAGTATTTTTGAGTTCGATCTATTCTTTGAGAATTCTCTTTCTTTTAATAATTTAAATAAAAGTAGTTTTATTTATTTATTTAAGGATTTTTTTTTTCGTTTCGTATAGTTCGAACCAATTAATTATTAAATTATAATTTAATTAGAAATAAAAAAAATAGTAACTCTAAGAAAGAGATCTTGACGTCAGGTTTTACAACTTCTCAAGAAGTCTAAAAAAATAATGTAAGGAAGAAATAATTCTCATGAGGCACTTTTTTAAATATTAGTAATTGTTTTAATTTTTACCAAAATTAAAATAAAAACTTCTATTTAAGGTATTTTGTACAAATTTCTTTCAACAATTATTAATTAAATTAGAGCAAATTAACAGGTACGCTCCTGCGCAAGCTGAATGGTGACCGTCAGATTTTCCAGCATCTAATTAGTAACCGCCAAATCCTCCAGAACCGCCATAGTTTCCTCTGCCGTAATAGGCACCTCTACCGCCAGCACCAGTGTCTTCATAAACAACGTTCGGCTTGTAACCATTTTCGTCAGCGGTATAGTCAACCCTTTGCTTTCTTCCATCAGGTAATAGCACATAGTATGTTCCTCTGGTGTCTTCGCCTTGTCTACTTTCGGCATGCCCAAATTCGACTCCATATTCCGGTGCTGATACATCGTAGGAGAACTGGTAGTTAGCTGGTTCCTGTTTGGCACATTAGCAACAAGTTAAAACAAAAGAATTCAAGGACGTTAATCTATTTTGGGCAATTGCATTGTACTAGTTGTTATTTTCAAATTAAAATAAGTATTAATTATTTTAAGGATGACTTACAGACTGATCATCATATTGAGAATAGCCGCCCTTATAATATCCACCCGGTGCTGAAGGACCAACTCCTAGTCCTTCGTTACTGTAACCTAGAGAAGGTACACCGTATTGTGAAGATGGCGAAGAGGAATACCTGGAAGCACCTAAAGATGATTGGAGTCCAGGTGTTCGATATTGGTTAAGTCGGCCAAAGCCTAAGCTAGATTGTGGGCTAAATGAAGCAAGCTGACGACCAGAAGAAGGTACCCCGTATGTTCTAGATAATGAGTTTTGACTATTTGAGAAGGCGTTAGACATTCTTGGTGCTCCATAGCGAGATGAAAGTGAATTAAAACTTGATGACGGGACACCATACTGTGTGGGAAGTCTTGCTTGTGCTGAAGCTGGTAAGTAAGTATTTACTGGAGGTTCTGCTATACTCTGGGCTACATAAGCCAGGAGAACCACAATCTGAAATGGGAAAAATTAAGATTAAAACTGTCTATTTTTATAAAATTGACAACAATAAGTTGAAACTTTAAGAAACAGTATTTGTTTAATCTCCCAATATTAAAAGCAAAAGTCAGCATAGACATTTTGCGGAAAATTATTAAATAGATACAATTTAATCAATTATTAATGGGATGAAGATTGTATGAATTCTTTAGAATTGATTGCCTTAATGTTGGAATCAATAAAAATCATTAAATTAAAAAAATACGATTTACCAGTCCTGATGTACTCATTGCTGAAGAAGTTAGATTAGCTAGATGACTTGAGTTTATGGCTCCCACACAGGCTAATATATACTAGTTGATTGGTAATAATTGCAAGATATTAAATAGGTGGGGAATGATGATCCCCTTACTTTTTTTCTTCTACAAATTTCCTAATTATCGTTATCTAGTGAAGATGACACATAAAACTTATTTATTTATTTTTTTAATTTCCTTTCACCGTTTAATTTATCTCAAGGTTAGCCAAATACGTTATTTTAAGTATAATTAGTCTATACCTTCGCTTATGGTCAAGTAATAGCAGTTTATAGCTTCTATTCGTTGCAAACGTGCTGATCTACTTTTTAAAAATCAAATCCTGGCAACATGCTATTAAATGACGTTATTTGAATCTTAGAGTAATAAAATTAGAAGTAAACATATAATTTACGTGATCTTCGTTAACTGTTCGTTAATACAGAAGTTTGTTTAAAAAATTATTAACAAGTTTTAATAAATTAATGCCAGTAAAGTCGCTAGAAAATAGAGTTTCTCATTTCCTCTCCTATAAAAACTAACAGAGCAGAAGGGCTCCGGCTAATCCTTCGTTAAGCTTAATAATTTTCTGGCGCTTTTTGGATTCTTGATTCTTCAAATCATATTTCAAAATTTCTTGTCCAAATAAATTGAATGTTAAGTGCTAAAACAACCATAGACCTAGAATCCACAAAAAGAATAATAGTTGTTCTACTTACTACATCTATAGATCAATAATATTTATTAGTTCACCCAACCCAATAGAATTTGGTTCAAACTCCCTAGGTTGTTATAAATAGTTTCGAAAATTCTGAAGGTGAGGTAGAAAACAAATATTTGGTTATGGCCAGCACTATGGCCTAAGAGTCTTAATACATCGATTCTAATTAATATTCAGATATTGCTTTTGAGAACAGACTATGTAAATTAATCATAATGATCCTAGTCCTATTCTAAGCCTTCTTTATCCGTGGTTTTCCGGGACGATTTAAAACACACTGGTCTTCCAAAATTATAGTGTTCATGTAGAGACCAATCAACCTATCAATTTAACTCATCTATCAATTCATTTAAGGCATTTATTTGATTGTCCATATATTTGATAGAAACTCTCTTGTTAACAGTGACTTCTAATTTATCAACTAGTTCAGAATTCAACAGCTAAAATATTGAATTATATTTTGTAATTTTTTTGAAAAGTATTAAAAAAAATTGCAATAGCAGTTTTTAAGAAATACCTCGTATTTTACGAGTTTTATAAAATTTCTTAATTTGCTGGTATACTTCCTCGATTAGAGAAAGTAAACTAAGCATCACTTGCTCGAGCCAGTCTTAGTAATAATAGATTTTAAAATTTCAGTAAAATACGTAACTTCAAAATGTACAAACCTATAGGTGTTGATACCATGTTATTACGTTTATTAATAAGTTATTACATTTTGCTTTTGATTTAATATATTTTGAGATTAATGCCGCTAATAAGTTTTTTTGAAGGAAGACACCAGCCAGCTTGTACGTGCATCTTAGGTTCTTCACGATTTATGCGTGATTCAACTGTAACTACCACTACTGGTCAAGTAAGTTACGCCCCTTTTTCAATTTCTTCGTACCTTCTTACATTATCAAGGATGCGCTTAATACATTCAATGTTGTCTACAACTAGGATTTTTAAATGGTTTTAGCCTGTTTTAAAAAAATATATGCGTTGCAGAGAAATATTCAACAATATTTAAAATATACCTTCAAAAAGTTAATGTACTTTTTCTTGCCTTATTTTCTGATGTCATTCAAAATGGAATGAGAATGGAACATGTCTGAAGATGGATTAACATCTCTGAAGCATCATCTGATGAATAAATCCCGTTTCAGTTTTTATTTAAAAAAAAGAAAAAACTTTCAATTAGACTTCTTGCATTTCTGAAACTTCTAGAATTTAGTGCTCTTTAACAATTGTTCAGATCTTATTGCTGTCCAATCTAAAATCAACAAACCAGTTTATAAATAGATTTGTTATAAATAAACTTACTAATGTTCGGATAATCATTCTTTTTATTCAGATATTTATTTTTTAATAATTCTCTATTTATGGTCCTCACAACAACAATTAGATGTTAAAAAGTTCAGTGGAGTACGTGTAAAATGCAGCCTAAAAGATTGACTGTGACTTTCTTCAGACCAACATTCTTAACATATTATAAAATAATAATTGCATTTTTATCGATTCACTTTTATAAATCACTTAATTGATAATTACAAAATATCAATAAGTTATTTCTTAAGTGACAGCTTTTGCAAAAGAACATTTATTCGTCTACTTAATTCCTGTCTGCAATATTGAAGAACTTTTAACTATTAAATTGCAACACAAAATAAGTTTATGACAGCACACTTAAATTTGAAACATTTAAACTGTTATTTAATAAAACCAGTAGCACACCAAGAAGCACCAAAATGGATTTTAGTATTTCAACTACATGAAAAAATATTTTTTAAAAAAATGTAAATCATTTCCTATTTTAAAAAATGGATTGTAATGTAGACTGTTTAATTAATTTAGAAAATTCCAGCCATAAACAAGATTAAATAGCTTAACACTTCTACATCTTGATTAAAACATAAATCCAAATGTTGCTAGCACTCTAAAAATATTTCTCTTATTCTGAAAAATAATTTATTGTTTAAATTATATAAGATTCCATGGAAATTGCTAGTCATTCTCTGCTTGTTCACAAAGGATTTGTCGGACACCTACTAGTTGGAGCAATGTTCCAATTCTGTCTGTTCGTTTAAATTTAACAGGTTTAAGGAAAGGGCCTCCTAATTCCAATTTGAAGGCTCGAATTTTTCTTCTCCAAAGAACCTAACTTTCAACCAAACATATACTTCACCTACTGCCACCCAACACTACTAGGACTTCTGACCAATTGAGGTTTTATGAGCCCTGAATTTTAAACCCCTGCAAAAATACTGTGTCATCTCTTTTAAAGCATTTATTTGAAGGAAGATTCTAGGAAGGACATTTTCCGGTAAGTATCTACTCTACTAAATGGACAATGGAGCCCACTTTTTATATTTTTTGTTTAGACTTCAAACTCTTCCAGTTGGAAAAGACACTTTAAGCTGCCATATTCCTCGGAGGTTTCAACGATTCTTTTTCCCACAATGGTTTCTGTGTTTGAAGTTTCTAGTCAGTCGTTCTAAATGGGATTCTACAAAGGTTTACCGCGCTTTTTCTAGATGGTTATCTCTTCGTCGCCAACGTACTTTGCTCTCACTTCCTTCAGCTTTTTTTTTATGGCGAATGTATAATACATATTTGATTTAATTGCTGTAAAAGCCAAAATGTGAAAGGGAAATCAGATTGTTTAAAACAGTTGAAATTTTTTGTTTAGGAATACTACAGTTTGATACAAAAATTGATTCTGAGATTCTAAAGTTCAAAAAAATTAAACTGCGCATTACTCATTGTCTTCCTAACGATGATTATAAAGAGATATTTCAAATTCAATGATAACGCCTCTTCAGAAGCGCCGCCTACCAACTCTTTCAAATACATTCCTCAATATTTGTAAATAACAGTTGAGAATAATAATAATTAGTTCTCGTAGTAGAAGAATCCTAACCCCATTAGAACTGCCTGTATCTTTCAACTTAATTTTTCATAGTTGCTTCATATCTGAGCCCATTGCTTTCATGATCATGCACTTCAAAATATTAGTTTGCAAGATAGTATTCCTTCGCAGTTTACACAACACAGTGGTACATTCTGTGTAACAATGTTGAGATATCACTTTAAGAATCAAGTTTAATTTGTGAAGCTTTTCCGAAATAAATATCAGTACCATTAAGACCACAAAACTGCTGTTTCTTCAAGTAAAAAATGCTTATTTAGATATTTCTGCTGCCTTCATCTTTCATTCTGTACGGCTCTTTTCTGTTCTGATTTTGCTTATCTGAATAGAATAGAATAGAATAGAAAAGAAATTTATTATTCTGGGACAATTGTCCCCTAAGAATAAATACAGGAACAAATAGAGGCCTTAACAGTTTGGCCTGTGATTATACAGAAATTAAATAAATAAATAAGTATTTTTAAAAGTGAAAATATAATAAGTGAAAATGAAAGTAAAAATAAAATAATAAAACAGCAGAAATTAAGGAAATAAATTAAAACAATTAGAATTTCGGAGGAAGCTGAATAGAAAGTAGATAACTGAATAGACGGGATTTAAAGATGGATAGGGTAGGAGCATGGCGGACAGATGAAGGCAAGGAGTTCCAGAGAGAGGTAGCACGTATTAGGAAGGACTTGTCAAAGGATGAGGTACGGTGAGAGGGAATATAGAGATCAGATGATCTCAGCTTCTGCAGCTTTGTTTGGAGAAAAAAAGTTTTACTGTCTATATATTAAGTGACAAACATAATCGAAAGAAATACAGAAACTTATCTATCAATCTCACACCAGTAATCCGCTGTCCGAATCTGAACACAATGTTGTGTTACTATATCTAGCTAGTTCTTTGGTGAAACAAATCGTCCAGTCATTAATCATAACTTCATTCTTGGCTTGATTTATCTTAATATGATCTAATCATGTGTCAAAATTTCCAAGCCTATACCTCTTTAATATAAAAATTTAGATTGTATTTTATTATTATTTGTTTTTTCAATCCCGAAGGTAAAGAGGATGTTCTCGTTAAACAAAATACGGCTTCAACTTAATTTGTCAATTAATTTGAAACATCACTCACTTCAATGTTGAGACAAGTAAAGAAGACCCTGCGTTCATTCTATCATTGCAAAAATATTTGAAATAAAAAATGCAATTAATAAGTTTCAAAGATATCCTACTAGAAAAATATGCAATAAAATTCCATTACAAAAAAATAAAATATGATGTAAATACTATGACTTAAAAAGTTCGTTGAATTAATTGCAATTAAACACACCACTCTTCACTACAGTAATTATGTACCTCAACATCTTTGTTTTATGATACTTTATAGAAGGTAAAACAGGTAAAATTAGGCGCAGTTGGTTTTAATTCAATATTTATTAATTAACAAAGGACTTCAAAGCCTTTATAATGCGAAGTATTGGCATTTTTTTTTATCTTTATTATAACGCAGAGCCTCTCTTAAGAGAGGTGAATATTCAAATAAAAAAGTTCGGCCAAATATTGACCTGTACCTAGTAGTTCAGTTCCGACGTTTATGTTTCTCTGGCGCCAAGAATATAATTTTAGGAAATCACTTTTGTATAAAAATAATATTTTATTTTTAAAACTGTTTCAGCTCTACTGAGTTTTCAACAAGTCTTTACTATCACTGATGATGTCTAAGTCCAATCTTAAAGTCAAAAATTCAACTCCTCCGTTGGTATACAATAATTTGACGATGGAAATTCAAATTTCTTTATCATAGAAAAGATTATTTCCTATGGAAAACGCTAGAAGATTGAAACGGAATACGTATATAAAGGTAAACATGAATGATTAATAAATACGGTGTGAATGGTTTGTAACAGAATGAATCAGTTTGAGGTCAACGATGGGTCAGGCCGTTTAGAGCGACCTTCGCCTTGAAATAACACCCACAGTGCGTATTTCTTTTTTATGTGCTACTTAAACATTGTAAACATTTTCTTTGAAACCCATTTTCTAAATTTGACCGGAAACAAACAAAAAAAAAATAATGAAATCTGTTCATTGAAGCACTATAATTACTTACTTAAATGCCACCAATTACTAAATATTTCGTTATTTATTTTATTTGAGAATCTGGATCTTAGTGTTAATTTAAAACCTCGAAATCGGTTATTTAAATTAAATAAATAAAACCGTTATTCTTTCTCGCAATTATAAACAGAAGCATGCATTTTTTTTGTTCTTTTTAACCAATATAATTCTTAATTTATTAAGGTAAAGTAATCGCCTATTTTTCAGGCAGGCCATAACGTCCAACTACCAATTATTCATTATTTATTACTTACTTTAACACCTGCTTTTTCTTTTGATCCATTTCGTGAGCAATAGATTATTTTTCCGTGGAAGGGCCATCAACCCTTTACATACCTCCCTACCTGGAAGAACTTGGGACATTGATTTTGGGCTGCCCTTGCCATAGAGAAGTTGTCTTCTTCCCAGCGATTATTGAACCCTCCTGGCGGCGCTTATTGATTTGCGCCATGTCGCATGGTCGTCTTTGTACTTGTGAGTTTTTATGAGTTGAAGAACCACCAGTCTCCCGTCTTGCCGCATCTTGGTCTGAAGCTGCTTTATTCGGTACACCTAAACGCAGCTATTCTCATATATCTAATGGGGACCCAACAGGTAGCCTGATGCGAGGTCCCGGAATTTCTCAATAATTAACTATTTATTAATTAATGATAAATAATTTTTAATTTTAATATTATTTTATTAACAAATTAAATCGTCCTGTATTAGCCTAGCTTCCAGACGTCGTCAAAGTCGATCGATTTTCTCTTCAGTTGAACGTCTTGTCCACGTCTAATCTTTGTGAACTTTGTGTGGGCTGACCTCACGTGAGGTATTTTACAATAAACTGTACATTAAGTCTTTTATTGTGGGTAAGATAAAAGTATTTTATTCATCTCACTGTGAAACACGCTGCCCCCGAGGCATTAAGCAGCGCTTTATTTAGGAAAACTTGAGGCTTCATTTTTTGGCAGTCTTAATAGCCACTATCCAAACAGGGCAAGCATCAGTAATGGACTGAGTATTGATCTATCCGAATGTCTAGACTCTAGAGCATTGAGGTTTCAGAGGTGACCGTCAGCTAAATTCAGGGTAGAGCTGATAGTTTGGAAGTTCCACTTTCAGGGCAATGTCTGAAGTCCAGGTTCAATCTTGCCGAGATTGTTAGTGAAAATTATTACTAAAAAATCGTTGCTTTTTTGTTTGAACAAACTCTCGAAATTTTTCTCGTTTGAGAAAAAATAAAAATGTACACAATTAAATCCATAAAATTATATTTAGTTTTATTAATTCATAGTAATTTTCAAAAAGTCTAGAAGCTGGAAGCCAAGGCCAATTTTCAATAATCGGCCCACTTATTTATTTTTATAATAAATTATTTTGCGACGTAAAAGCTTCAAATAATTTATGAAGTTTCTGAATTTTTATGCCCATTTTTATTTCTGTGTCACTGTCAAACTTCTGCTTCTAAAATATTTGAAAATAATGGCAAAGCTTGATATAAACTCCATTATCAATACAAAATTTTATAAACAACCGGATAGTTAAATTGATCTTTGATATTGTAAGTCTCTCATTCTGTTTAAATGAATTGATTTTATTATGTTATTAAGTGTTCGGGGCAACAAAAAGCTTGTAAATTAGTCGAGCAAAAGTGCCGCAATTTCCCACACTCACAGATCAGTTATTGAGAAATGAACACTATTTGAAGTTAAGTTGGAAAGGTTAATTCAAAGCAGATAAAGTTCAATGATCGTTTGCCATCCTTCGCGAACTTAGCGCAAGGGAACTCTCCTTTTATTTCCAAATTAGAATCCCAAGTTGGACGTCAACGACGTTAATAAAAGAGGATGTAGCTGGACACAGCCTTGGAACTTCCCACGTGTCCTGTATAATAGACGGGACGTAGGGGTGGGGCTGGAAGGTGCGGTCACTTTATATATAACTAATTTGTAAGGAAATCCACTTTTTACGGTAGAGCTTTACACTGTTCAACGATTTTTTTATTGTTCTAGACTATTTCTGGAGACTGTACAAGATGATGGTATGTTCTAATTTTAATTTTATTTTCACAGTTTTATTGTTCTGTGTTCAATTACCTCTTACTCAAATAATTTCTTTTAGTAATTGCATTGATATTAATATAGTTTTCGTCGTACATCTTAGATTTCATAAATTTTTAAATGGATTTAAAAATAGTTATTGACATGGAAATTTTTCATGATTTACATTTTACTTTTTCAACTTGAAACCTTCGTCATAGAATGTTGTTAATCTTTTATACTTGGATTTTTTTTTTCTAAAAAATATTGATAAACTGATAACGAGAATATTTTAGAGATTTCTCCTAATAGAACAAGCTTGTTTTAGGCCATTTTGGCCGGTGTCAGATTATATATTTCCAGCTAAAATTGTACTAGTTTTTGAATATCCGTTTTATAAAACACATAAATATATTTTTTATAATCACCCACAAATAAATGTCTGACAGAAAAAGACACAGTTCAACTCCAATAAATAAATCCAAACCGGTGGTACATCTTCATTCTCCCTCAAAAAAAAAAATAAATAAATAAACAAAATCCTAAAGAATCTTTACTATACACTAATATTTACCAAAATGTAGGTTATCGATTCTTCCAAGAATAAATGTATATGCAGGTTCAAAATTATATCTATTTTTTACGGCGTTTATATCTTTTTCAACTCTGATAATGAGTGTATGAAAACAGTCCAATGGGGCATTTATATAAGGGTTGATTGTTAAAATTCATACTAAATTTAAAAACCCTTGGAATAACATTTTCTTCAATACATTGTTTAAAATAGTCCACAATTAAATAGTATATTTCTAAATAACTGCTGACTTAAAGTGTGGGAAATTGTGGGACTTTTGCTCGACTAGTAAACAAGTTTTGTACCCCCACAAACTTATGAAACAAAATAAAACTCAATTCATTGAAAAATAAAACTTTTCTAAATGTTATTGAAATTTTTGATCAGAGGAAGAGAATTATAGTGAGTTTTTGACAAAGCAAACTAATAAAAACATAACAAAGATAGGAAGGTTCAAATTTAAAAGTTTAAAAAAATGATGCACCAAGTTAGAGCTCGTTCGCAATAAAAACAGAAAAAAAACGTATAATTTCATGACTACTTATTTGCTAGAATAATTAATTTCATAATTTCGGCCGCTGTCACTTCTGTTATATAAAAACTGAAAATTAATGATGAAATTTTTGAATAAAAAAATGATATAAGGAGGGTAGAAGATTTGGAAATTTGATTAACTGAACGAAAATTATGCAAACTAGTAAGTGAAAATATATATCAAAAATTAGGCCATACTGAAGATAGCCCAAGCACATAGAACTGTATATAAGTGAGTATTAACTCAAACATAATTTTTGTTTATTTTTTTTTTCCATATTTTCTTCCTTTTTTTGCCTTATTGATTGAATAAATTAGCTATCATTAATATTATACTTCAATATCTCATAAATTACAGACTTATCTAACTAAATATAGATATGACGTGAGTACAGGGAACACACACGCATACGTACGCACACACTGGTTTAGTTGTAATTAGTGTTGTCAGTTCGCTGGAGGTCCAATACTATCTCTGCTCTACACAGAACATCCCTACCGTTATTATATTTTTTATAATCAAAATTAATGTAAGTTCAGTCTGTTTCTTCTAAAACTTTTTATCCCGGCTTAGAAGTGTAAGTAACAATGGTAAAGTCCTCCGTCCTCTGGCTAGTATCTTTTTGACTTTATCTATTGTAGCAAGCATGTTTCTTACATTCCTGGGTTTATAAGACCTAAAGCCAATAAACAGGGATACAATAAACGTACGTGCTATGACGGATAAAAATAAAGATAGTACAAGAATTTCAATGCACACCTGAATCAATGACTACTCGTGTGATAAATATGATTTATCGAATGGACGATTTTGCACTATGGTCCTTTCGTTTACTGCATACTGCATCTAATATAACGATCTATCTATCTTTACAGAGTCAGTGATCCTCAATGTTCTCAAATCTTGAGCAAATAGCTTGTCTAGCCTTTTTTTCAAGCTTGTAATTGCGTATGTGCACAAATTACTTTGTATTGGTAACCATTATTTACCTAAAAATTACAAATATTACTAGAGTACTTGCAACAACTAAAAATATATGTTCAACCCACATATAAATAAAAATAAACGAAGCACAATTTAAATAGAAACAAAACATAAAAAGTAAAGAATAAAGAAAAATCATTATAAAAAATAAAATAAATATTTGTATTTACCTAAACTTATTAAATTAAATTGAATTTTCCAAGTCCTAATTTAAATAAAAGTGTTGTAAAATTTGCTCGGCAAATTTCTGAGGCCATTAATCTCCATAAATATCTTAAATCAAATAATATGTTTCATTTTCTCAGTTTTTTAAAATTATAATTTGTCTTACATGAGCAGTACGCCCAATTCATTTTTTAAGAAACAATCAAAATTACGCGTATTTTATGAATTCGCCTACCTAGTTTATAAAAGTGAAGGACGTTTTTGTGTACATACAAATCACATTCAAAACAATGGTTCTATAAACTCAATTGATATGTTACTAATACTGTAAAATATATCTGTAAACATTGAGGGCGAGGCTAAGAAGTCTCAAGGTCCTAGGTCTATCCAGAGTACACCCAACTATTTGAGGATGTATTCCTGTCTTCGTTTTATATCTTCCCACACATTTAGACTAAGATAATCATCACGTCCTTGTTTGGAACGGACACCTTCTTCCATAGACCGGACTGCAACACATTTGTGTGGGTTTTAACAGCTGTTTCTCTAACTTGATTCTTGCCGGCCTTTTCAAGTTCATTTTGTTGTGTAACAAGTACTTGGTCTGATTAAAGTCAATTAGAGCTCTATTATGGGTTTTCAAAATTAGTAAACAATCGTTGCTTGAGTCATTGTTTCTTTGTTCCTAAGGTTACTCATTATTTAATTTTAATCATATACTTCGAATTTCAAACTTTCTTAGCATGTAGATATTTTTAAAAAAAGGAGTAGGTTGTAGTAACGCAACGAGAAGAGGGTGAAATCGTAATTATTGTTTTCCAATATTTTCGCAAATATTGTATCAATTTTTAACATATAATTTGTACTTTCGCTCACTACCGGAAAGGAAAATATTGCGAGTCAAATTTTCAATGTCTTGTTTTCAGTGGATAAATATATTTTGAGATCCACATAGAAAATAATCTTTGTGAATGTACATATGTGTAAGGTGTGTTTGCTCACAATAGATCTAAATCAAAAAATCGCTAGAAGAGCAAACTTAACAGAAATAGCGGCCAAACTCCCTCATTTAGAAGCAGCGCTTCACTGAATGGTCGGCCGAACATTCGTTTAAACTGCAAATTCTATACACTCTTACGTAAAACATTTACTCCTACTGTATTAAGGAATTAAACTTAAAGAGAAATTATAATGTTCAAGAGAGTCTAGCTACATTATATTTTTAAATTTTTTGAAAATAGTCCTAGTTGTTATTGTTAAATTTAGTACATTTTCTTTAGGTATTTTTTTAAATAACATGTAGTATTATTTTAAATAAAATAAAAAATGCAGGTAACTTGTAAAATTTAAAAAAAAAATGCAGGAACACCTTTCAAACCAATTGATTGATCCTCTTTTAGAGGCTTTACTGGTTTCCTTCACTGGCCGCAGATTCTATTAATTCCAATCTATATATATAACGTGATAGCAGAGAAGAAGAGATTGTGATAATCAAATTATATTTGGTTCTCATCTCAGGGCAAACATTCTGATATCTCTACCAGCAAGGATAGTGCAAATTTAACAACAACATTCTGTTTAAATGATTCTAACGACTTTTTTCTTTAAACTTTTGTAATAATGTTTCTTTTTTAAAAATCTTTATTTATGATCATTTATAACAATTTTTTTCCAGATTACAAATTGATTTTTTTTATTGTAGTATTAATTCTTCCCTCTATTATGTTGTAGAAAGAAGAGGGCCTAATCGGAAGGAAGTTATTCCTAATTTTAGGATGCTTGCTTTTAATGTGGACTCAGAATTGTAAGTTTTCAATTAAAAACTTTTTTCAGACAATTATAAATTATTAATGTTGTTCTAATACTACTAATTAGTCTATTGACTCTTATCTTGTTCCGGACTTTTTTTTGTTTAATTTGTTGAATTATTTTCCAATCGATATGAGTACATAAAAAGAAATATTTCCTTTGGTTTGTACAACGAAATATGTTCAGAAAATTGTCTACATCGATGTTTCACTGGAATGTAAAAGTGGCTTTAAACAAAATCTCTCAAAAACAAAAATAGCTAGATGCCGAAATAGAGTTTGAATCCTCCAGGGAGCATATTCTAAGTGTAGCTAATCGAAACCACTTTCGAATAATAAGACACTAATTTATTAACACTGGCAGCAAACTTGCCTTTTCTTCTCTGAATAACATCTATTAAACAAATAGTTACATAATTTTGTTCTTCTAGAATTCTGAGAACGTCCCAGGTAACAGGGGTGCTAGAACTAGTGCATTTGTGCATAGAACATTGAAAAGTTTGTTTATATTAACCTTAACTTACGCTGGCCGGTAACCAAGCTTTATAGATCTATTTTATAAAATTTCAGAGTAGCCTAAGTTTGAGTTAACTTCTTATTAATTTTTCTTTCATTTCAGAGTTTCAAAAAGAAGTACAAAACTTTCTCTTACAGTAATGCTTAACTTTCTAACCCATACATTATGTTTAAATACAGAATATATAAATAATATTTAAATTGTAAAACTTAAATGATATCTTGCAGGAAATTCTTCCCATCCCCAGCGGGATCTTTCATCAAACAAATTGTTTTAGAAAAATCACTGATGAAAAAGTTATAGATATTCTCCTAATTTAAAATGGAAGATAATATTTTTTAAAATTAAGTTATTAATACCAAATTCCCTCAAGATAGAATCCAAATTTTGTTCATTAATGAATGCACTTACTTTTAAACATGTTTAAATTGCATTAATTTTAGGTGATGCAGATGATGTTTGTTCTCCAAGTCCTTGTGGCTCGAACACACAATGCCTCTCAAGGGAAGGAAGACCTGTCTGTGTATGCCTCCCTGGCCACTGGGGCAATCCGCTTGCCTATTGCCAAAGAGGAGAATGTGCTGGTAGCATTTCTTTACTTTGTATTTTACTTATCATTAAGCTCTACTTTCTAAGCTTAGAATTTAAATAAATCTCCCTATATTGGTTATTGAATTAATTTTTTAATTTGAAATTGTTAAAGAACGTACTGTTTGTCTCAGTCATGGAGGTGACCAATAGAGCCCGGTTGAAGCCTTACTAACATATAAATAAATATGAATGAATAAATTAACAGAAAATAGTTCATGCAAGCTTATTTATTAAATTGATAAAAATTATGTAATATAAATAACTAAATATAATAATCGAAAGAAAAAGCTTCCAAAAGAAAGAAATGAGATGAGTTTTACACGTCCATAACATCCGCGGAAATTAGCTGTACTTGGAGAGAAAAGTCTTATATTGTTTCTTCTCTAAATCTCTCTCACATTTTTTTTTCAATAACTTTGAAGTTCTGATTCTGGAACAGTCAAAGATGGAGGTCAGTGACTTAAAATCTTAAAAAATTTGTGAAGAAAGTCATCAAATAAGTAATAATTTTCTGAACGACGGATAAGTTTCTTCAGTAAGAATTATAATCCAGATTATATTGTACACTCATTGTGTACTTAATGAGATCCTAATCGGAGTTTTGTCTCACTAAATTTTAATTAATAAAGAATTATTTTCAAAACAAATTTAATTTAACCTTTTAAAAATAATGGTAAAGAAAAGCAATAATATAAAACCAAATAAAAAGGATTAATAGACATTATTTGCATTACAGAAACAAGCGACTGTCCATCCAGTAAAGTATGCAGAGATTATAGGTGTACAGACGTTTGCGCCAGTCAATGTGGGCAGAATGCTCAGTGTACTCCAAGAAACCATGTACCAGTCTGCACATGCCCTCCAGGTTACACGGGAGATCCTATTACTTCTTGTAGGCCATTCAATCCACGTTAGTATTATTTTTATTTTAATAATATTTAATTTTTTTATAGAAATGGAATAATTTTGAATGCACAAACGTCTTCTAGGGAATGTTCTCTATCTTCAATGCAACATTGCTAATAATTGAAAATGTGCGGTAAGGTTCCTAGCACAAAAATATTTAATGGTGCAGCGAGCCTGCCTTTGAATCACGAATCTCGGCGATTCAAAAATATCTACCACCGCTCTTTGATAATAGCCATTATAAAACACGACTATATTCTTTAATAAGAAAACGATAATTTTATAATTTTTGTAGTTTCTATTTAATTATCTAGACTTATTTCTTGGAATTATCATCATTAGTTTGTCACATAAAGATAAGTTTTGGATGAATTTTAACCTTTGAAAAAGATAAGAACAGAAAGTGAATGCAATTATTTAATATAGATGCTTGTAAAATTTGAGCAGTAGTTAAAGGATTCTTCATAATAAAAAGTTAATTTCAAATTTATTATTGGAAATAAGAAAAGATGTTTTGATAACTTTTTTTGTAATTTGTATTCAAACATTTTATTATTATTTATGTTTCAATGTTGCAGAAGAATTATGCAGTCCAAGCCCTTGCGGACGTAACACCCGTTGCGAAGTGGTCAACGATGTTCCTACTTGTAGTTGTCTACCAGGCTATATCGGCCAACCACTGACTGGTTGTCGACATGAATGCGACTCCGATTTCGACTGTGGTTCACAATCTAAATGCCAAGATTTTAAATGTGTTCCAGTTTGTACTAGCGGAACTTGCGCTCATACTGCGAGATGTGAAGTCAGCAATCACAGACCTATTTGCTCTTGTCCACCAGTATGTTTTTTCAAAAAAGAAAAAATGTTTTTAACTTAAACCTATTTGTCTACAGCCTTTACAAGTATTTTTATGAGTTATTTTTTTAGGGGACATTCGGCGATCCCTATAACTCATGCCATCTAGAATGCGAAAGTCACTACGACTGTCCTGCAGGAAGACCTTCATGCAGTGCTGGGAAATGTATAGATCCATGTTCTCAGGGAGTATGTGGAGTTAACGCTGACTGTAGAGTCAAGGATAGGACTACCCCAGTATGCAGCTGTCCTAGACATATGACTGGAGATCCTTTTGTCTCTTGTCGTCCATTTGAAAAAGGTGTTTATATTTTATCTTAATAGAATTATAAATTGAATAGCCTTAAAACCACAATTCAAAAAGAAATTAATGTTGAGTTGGAAAGATCAACAAAATATATTCGTATTCACTTTTATTAATTTGATTAAAAAAACAATTTTATAAATAACACTACTGTTATTTCAGCTGATTTGTGCGTGCCAAATCCTTGTGGAGCAAACGCTGAATGCACACCTGGCCATGATAGAACAGGACGTGAACGTCCGGTATGTACTTGTCGCCCAGGATTTATAGGTGACGCTCTCGTATCTTGCCGAAGAGGTGAATGTATAGAGGATCGCGATTGCTCCTATGATAGAAATTGCGTTGGATATTCTTGCCAGCCTACATGTGGTGTAGCAGCTTGTGGAAGAGGAGCTACCTGTAATCCTCGTGATCACAAGGCTGTATGTACTTGCCCACCAGGAACAACAGGAAGGCCTTTATTATCATGTACAGAAATTCCTGCTCCAGTAGCAGCTGCTCGGAGAAATGGTCGTTTATACTACTTGAGAAGGTAGTGTTTGTGAAGGCGCAAATCAATCGTTTTAGTTTCAAATGCGCAATCAGACTGACTTTAATATTATAAACTAATTTATTTTTTTGTTAAAAAAAAGTAGTGTTAGCATTTTGAGAAATAATTCTCAACCATTAAAACCAGAACTTAGTAATTTTTTGTATGTAATGTGAAAAAGAAAAAAATATTACTTAAAAAAAATAAATAAAAATAAATAATAAAAAAATAAATAAACCTACATTCCGTCCGGTTCTTTTCGTGCTTAGTCTTTTAGTATTTTGTTAGTTTTTTCTTTTTGTGATAGCCGAAAAGCTGGACCGAAGCATCAACCCCCTGGAGTACCAGGATGTTTGATTTCGGGGTCCCAATCCCCTAGACAAAACGTGAAGGTTGTCTTCACTTCGACTATGAGTCCCTTTAGCGATATCCAAGGGGCACTATATGTCGGCAGATATTACATCCCCTTAAAATTCCTATTCCAATTATACTTTATAAAAATCTATTTTTATAATCTTTTAAATTAAATGGATGGTAATCTATTTGAAGGCCAATCATATCTGTTGTTTCTAATTTTCATGAGGAAATGGTAAGAGCTGCATATACATACATATTTCTTTGGTTTGTTTTCTAAAAAAGTAAATTCTAAAAAAGTAGAATGATGTTGGCTGTTAAACTTATCTTCTTAAAAATTTGTAGCTGTTGACAAACTAGAAATTAACAGTTCATGACTTAACGCGGAATCTCCTGAAACATGAACCTTATATACTGATAATAATTAGACCTTCATTTATCAATTTAACTAAACATTTACATAACAAAAAAAATTAATGACTAGAAATTTATTTTTGATTACAAAAGTTGCATGCCTGTGCTATCTAACGGCAGTACGTAAAACTACTATAGCATTATAGTTTTATAAATGACCGCTAGATAGCCTGAAAAAATGCACTTTTTAATGATTCTTATGCAATCGTTTAATTCCGAAATAAGTACATAAATAATTAGACTTGTTACTATATGAATTATTTTAAATTCGGAGAATAGAAGTCGTTTCTAGATTTCTAAATAGAAATTCTTGCATTTACCCTGTTTAATTTCTAATCTATTAGGTAGCATAGTAGATTTGCATAATTCATCAAACTTGGCATTTTCAAAGCATCTGTTGATTAGCTGTAAAAAAACTGATCCTAAAAATGTCTTGTGGCTGTCTCACTCAAATCATAATAGAGTTATGAATTCCAATCTTTTTCAAAAGATTGAATGCTTTCTAAATCTTTTCTACCACAATAAAGTCGATTTTAATAAATAGGTAATCTTATTCATTTTGCAGCTGCACCCAGATCCCCATTCGTCCTAACACTCTTCTTCCTCTGTCGCCCTGATTGTGATCTAACCTCATCGATCCATCCATTAAAACCACTTAGTTTGCATTACTCAAATGGTCACTTACAACCATGCACAATTTCCCAACAAAATTTGCAAATGATTATTATTTATGATTATGGTCACTGCAGAAACCAAACCGATTGTACTCAAAAATTGTCCTCTATTCTCCAAAAACCATTCTTCTTTCTAGAGTTAAAAGAAAACCACATTCTTGGTTAACTGATTTTCTTCAAATGTAGTCCTTTCTCATTGCTTTAAATGTAAGTTAGATCTAGTGTTTTGGAGATTTTCACGACCAATGGCTCCTAGAATTGCTAACTTCGTAAATAGCATACAATCATTTCTTTAGAAAAATTTGTATGAGGATAATTCCTGCTGATGGAGGCTGTAGGATATGATTCCCTATAAATTTACCTTTCAAAGTAATGTTGATAATAAATAAATATGACTCTTATGTTCGGTATTCTAGCTATAATTACCCCGACTTTAGCAGACGGTTCGAGTGAGTAGTAGAGATTAATGAGTGTTCCTTAAAATGGTGGCTTGCACATAAAAAGATCAAGTTGTGTTTTGATTGTTCCATTATTTTTCGGTATTCGTACAGATAGGAATTTTCAACTAACAAAACTAACTTTAAGGACTTAAAATTTTAAACAATCTACATCGCTTTTTAACATTATATAACCGGCTTTCATCAAGTATTCGATAGGCAGATTGTAAAATAACTGATTATTTAATTACTAATTTCTATACAAGTTTTCATTTTTGTTGACAGATTTTTAGGTATCCAGTATATTATTAATTAAAAGGCAACTTTATGAAATCAATTTTAATGATATACTTACATTTATCAATAAAATTTAAAAATTGCATAAATCATTTTAAGAATGTAGTACTAATAAACTAATTACACCAAATAAAGAATACTAGTACATTGTGCGAATGGTAAAAAGAATATAATAGTGCATGCCTGTGGAGAGAAAAAAACATTCCAGTAAAGAACAGATTATTTCTTTTAAAAATACAAATAATTTCTAATATCAATACATTGTAAATAATTCTCTAGCTACATCAACCATTTATTATAGTTACATTTCTTTTTTTTTTTGTAATGATTGTTTATTTTTCAATTCACTTTATGCTTAGATACATAGTTCCTTACTAAAGATGTGAGTACAACAATATTAGCCCAAAAAAATACAAGGCACTGAATCCAAATGTAAAGAAATGTATCCTGTGATTTAAATTCCAAAAGATAAGCAGGAAGTAACCAGGCAGCTTGAGATGTAAACCAATAATTGCTTACAAGGAACAATTCTTTTTTGCCAAAATTTAGATCCTTCAGACATAGTGGAAGGAGGGACATATACCAAACAAAATATTGGCAAGTAACTACAGAATTGAACATAACTAGAATAAATGCCATGCACATTTCACAAAATGCTATTGTGCGCTTAGTTCCAAAAACAACTGTTAATAATAGTAAAAGTGCTGCTTGTGGTACTAACATAAGATATCTAGTCATTTCAGATAAACCTATTTTGTAGCTGAGGTATTGAAGATAAAAATAAACTGAATAATTGTGACGTATATCGAATCGTTTCAAGTGATAAAGCAAACTGCCATCAATAAATTCATTACCATACAATAAGTAGAAAAATCCTGTTGTACACAATAATGAAACAATGCAAGAAAACACTAAAGTAAGTCTCATTTTATTCGGATAGAAAAGACTTATTATTTTATTTGAATGCAGATCAATAACCGACGTATAGAGAGGGAGGCTAAAAACAATAGGGTAAAGCCTGAAGTGTATAGCCAGCCCATGTACGATACCTGCGGCTAACAAATTATCCTTCTTATACAAGTACAATGTCGCGAGAACCAAAAGAGCAGCGAGAGAGTCAGCATTACCACGAGTGGTAATTATAATAGAAAGTGGATTGTACAACCAAAACAGGCTCCACTTAATACTTTCGTTTTCAGTACAACCTTCCAAGCGAAGAATTTTGTATATAAAGTAGGTACTAAATATATCGCAAACAGAAAACAAGAATTTCCCAAATTCTAGATGAATTAGAAGATTTGGTAAAAGAAACAGTCCAATGATAGGAGAATATCTATAGGCGTGACGTTTATAAGGAGATTCTCCATTTAGCAAATATCTGGCAGCATCAGTAAACACCTTATAATCTACATCTGTGTACTGCACTTCTGAAATTGCATCCTGATAGGTTCCATAATATATAAAACTAAGTCTTATAATTAGACCAATCGCACAATGTTTAGTAAATTTCATTTTTAATATTGTCCGCAAAAAAAAAAGTGTAACAAATTACTATATTCTAATACTTTTTTTACTAGCACTATTCTGTATACACTTCATAAATTCTTTAAATTCTGATTGGCAATCGTTCTTCCTAATATTTCCATTTTTCATAACACAAGTTGCGTATATTGATCCTTCAAAACTACATTCTTTCACAAGTCCTGGCAAACTACGCATTCGAAATTTAGCTTTTTTCACTGCTTCCATGATAAATATTCACTACTTATTCATTCCTTCTCATCTCCTTTCCTAGCAACGAATGAACGAGATAATTCTGGATGAAGGATACGCTCGTCAAACATAAAATCATAAATTGGTTTGCTGAACAAAAAACTTAAAGCAAATGCTGAAGTCAGGATGACGAATAATCTAGGATTTCTATTTACCCAAGGTAATTCTTTGGATGTCTTGCGAAATTTTGAGATTTCAACTTTTTCCTTCCACATTTTTATTCACCTGCAATCAAACAAGTTTTTTTTTAAAAAAAATAACAAAGCGTTTTAACGATAAAATTATAATTTCTATTTTATTTTTTTTTGTGCAGAAAAATCTTTACAACAAAACGAAACTTAATCTTATCCTAATAATTTTTTCCAGGCGCAAAGAGCTTTTTTACTTTTCAGTGCACTGCCTGCTTTCATAATGCTGCGTTTACACGAAACAAGTTTCTCAGTAAACACTTTAAATTCTGATTGGCAATCGTTCTTCCTAATATTTCCATTTTTCATAACACAAGTTGCGTAGGTATATTGATCCTTCAAAACTACATTCTTTCACAAGTCCTGCAAACTACGCATTCGACTAGCTGCGATACATTTTTGCTGTGAAGGGTACAGAGAAGGATAATTAATTCCACTCAATCAGTTATCAAGTCATACATTATTAAATTCAAGGATTGTGAGATTGTTATAGCAAAGCATTGAGGACAAAAGCTTAGTGTGACACTTCCTGAACAGGGAACTCTCACCACGAACTTCAAAGGACCTCATTTATGGCGAAGGAAGGTGCCTAAGTAGTACATCAAACAAAGCGTTGGAATAAAAAAAAAAATAGTCGTAGCAATCTGTGAGTGAAAACCAAAGGAGGAGAAGATCATTATCTACGAAATATTAAGTATGGACTTCATGCGTTATTTTATTTTATCTCTTAAGTTCAAATACCCAACCTAGAGAGAGAGAGAGAGAGAGAGAGAGAGAGATTTCTAAAACCACTTTATTCGGACTTATGGGAACTCAAAACAGATATAAATTATATTTCGAAACCTTAACGCGATGGCAAAATTTTCCAGAGGGAAATAAAAATAACTTTCATTAACATTAAAAAATATTAATCCCTTAAATTACGAAGAACTTTCTTAAGCTTAATTCTATAAATAATAATTTTAAAAAATCAAAATGACGAGAAAACAATTTTAAACAAAATAGAGCAGTGTTAAAAAATATCAAATCATTGAATTAACCGCTGATTAGAATGTAAACTTTTGTCTGGCGATCACAGATTAATGTTCTATGAACATATGTTTTATTATTTTATTTATTAAAATAATAATAAAAATAAAATTCATTCCTGGGTGTACCAAATAAATTATAAAGACATCTGCCATGGTCAATGACCGTCGGCGGAGTGGTTAATACTTTTTTTTTTTTTCTTTCTTTTTATTATTATTATTATTAAAGAAACCAGAGAGTTAAAAAAAATTTTGGTAAATAAAAGTTTTCAAAAAATCATTTGCGAATAATAAGTAAGAAAATAAGTAACCTCAACAGGGCGTCCAGAACGTTCAGCGTCACTTGTGCCCATATGGCCACTCCGAAAATTTTGAAACCACTTATTAACTGTTCTACTCGAAGGTGCAGAGTCACCATAAAGTTTATCAAGCTTCTCTTTAGTCTCCTGAAGCGTTTTGCCTTTCATAAAGTAGTGTTTAATCAACACACGAAATTCTTTTTCGTCCATTTTTTGAAAATCACTCGACTAAATGAATGCCAAACACAAAGAAATAGACCGATCTGGCTGAAACTTGGTGTGTGTTCTTCCAAGAGATGCTACTAACTAAACATAACCTCGATACGCGCCAGTGGTGCTATCTCTCTGACTTTGCACGGACTTTTCAAACGACCCTCGTAATAATAACCTTTTTCAGAAAGTAATGGATTACCCTATAAATCTAACATTTATTTCTAATATGTAATTTAACCAATAGTAGAACCGTATATACTTATTGCTTTACAATATTGTGCTAACCGAGGCCAATCAGAACCATTTAATATTTCTAATATTTCCACATTTGTTATAGAAATATTCCCAAAATATTTTAGTCTGACCTCACTCAGTCTAGAACAAACTACCAATATATGGTACATTCGATCAAGCATTAGGTCATTACATAAGAGACAAACTTCTTCGGTATTATCATGGTGGTATGGCGGAGAACTACCTAAATACAATAAACCAGCTCGAGCCTTAATTATTCACCTGACTTGCTCCAATGATAAACTACAATTGAAGTAATGTTTGTTACCTAAGCTAAAATTAAGCTCTTTATAAATGTTATAGGAATCGAGTTCCAAAACTTTTTGCATAAATTCCTCTTTAAATTGTAGTTGGACACATTTTACTAATTTATTAAAAATATTGTTCCATGAGGCTATATTGTTAGTATTACATTCAAAGTTTATATGATATTTTTTTAAATGGTTGATGATGTCTAGAAACCAAAAAAGCTTCTTAGAAACAATTTGGGTCGCAACTACTTTTGGTAACCTGTTGTCACTCATAGCAAAAACTTTAACAATGTATTTTAATTGTAATTTGAGGGTGTGAGTATAAATGGGAAGGTAACCAGTTTCACAATAAATAAAGGCAGATGGGACAAATAATGACAGTTTAAACACTTTTTTAATAAAGAAACGGTATAGCTTTTCTAGATCTTCATATTGGTCTCCTCCCCAAACCTGGGCCCCATAACAAGCCATAGAGCGACTTACACTGTTAAATAATTTTAGTTTCGAATAATACTTTATACTATTATTTTCTATAAGTCGACTCCGTAACGTGTTTAGCCCTTGTTTAGCTTTAGACACATTACTTTTAATATGCTTTACAAATGACAATCTAAAGGTCAATGTCACGCCCAAGTACTTGTACTCATTTACCGTTTCTACAACTTCATTATGGCAGAACCATTTCTCTCGTTTTGCAGGCCTTCCTCCATTCCTAAAAACAATAATCTTAGATTTCTTCATGTTTATTTTCAAGTTCCATAACTGCGTGTAGTTACAAAGAGAGTTAATCATTCTTTGCAGCGTTTGGGGAAGCACTATATCGTCAGCAAATGCTAACAACTTTACTCTTTTGGAGCCAACAAGCACACCACCCCCGTCCAGACACTCCTCAATATCATTGATGAATAAAGAGAAAAGGAGGGGGCTAAGCACACAACCCTGCTTAACTCCCATTGCCATATTGAACTCAGAGCCTCTTCCCTCCGGACCCCAAACGCAGCCTACCGTATCTGAGAGAAGTGCCTCAACACATCGGATAATCTTTGTGGACAGACCCAAACTATTAAGTTTAAAAAATAAAGCATATCGGTCAACAGAATCAAAGGCAGCAGCGAAATCAACAAAAAAGGCGTAGACTTTCTGCCTCTTAGCACTTAGCTTCAGCTTTACTAGGTTAACCAATGTGAAAATATTGTCAATAGTGGAGTAATTTTTCCGGAATCCTGCTTGAAACTCATTTAGAATACCGTTGTTAGCCCACTCTGTTAGCCTTTCTAGAATTAGACCAGCATATACTTTGCCAACAACATTATTAAAAGAAATTCCTCTGTAATTTGAAACCTCATTACAGTTTCCTTTTTTTAAAAGAGGAAAAACAACTGATTTTCTAAAGCTAGATGGAACTTTACCAAAATCAAATATTTCATTAAATACATCTAGTAATAATTTTAGAAAAGTGTGAGGTGCGTTTTTAAAATGTTCATATGGAACACCATCAAGGCCAGGCGTTTTTCCACATCGAGCCCTAGATAGTACCACTTCCAACTCTGACATAGTAAATGGCGCATCATATTTTGTATTTTGTATAAAAGGCGCAGCATACTGCATTCTACTCATACTCAAAGAGGGGTTATATAGATCTTGAAAATACTTAGTCCATTCATCCAATGATATACTATGAGATTTGTAATTCGTACCCTTAACAGATCTCACCGCCTGCCAAAACTCTTTACTATTATGGCTATTATTTATCTGATTTAATAACTTATCATTAAACTGGCTTTTCTTTAACTCACACAATTTTTTAAAATCATAATTATACTTCAGATAGACCAGTTTATCACTTAACTGATTAGACTTCCGATACTTTCTTAGACTCTGAAACGATAACTTCCGAGAGTTAAAACATTCTCTGTCAAACCATTTTTCACAATAATCATATTTCTGCTTTGGCTTAGGGTTAAAATTGGCAGCTAACATAATAAGATTTATAAGAAAGTTTATTTTAGAATCAGTGTTGTCCGTAATTAATATCATGGAATTTAGCATTTTATCTAATTTGTATTGGTACACATCCTTTAAGTTTTTCCCATGACGCCATATTAGTTTAGGTATAGGAATAGGAACACTTTTGGGCTCTTTTACGCTAATGTCACAAGTTATCTCTAAAGGCAGGTGATCTGAAAAAATTTGAGTTTTGATTTGAAAATTAGAAATATAATGAATAACATCTGCACTAATGCAGCAGTAATCAATGACTGACGAACCGTGGTTGCTAATGTAAGTAAGATCCCCCTCCAAATCACCTTTCACACGTCCATTCAAAATAATTAGACTAAAATCTTCTAATAACTCCAGTAAGGCTTTACCATTTTTATTAACAACGTTATCTTTAGATCTCCTATAAAAATTCTCCACTAATGACCTTGAGTTTAAACAATGTTTTGAAATTCGTTGCAGGCACCCAGTCCTGCTGTTAAAGTCTCCAACCAAACAAAATTTTAAATTACTATTACCATAAAGGATATCAGATAATTTTTTAAAATCTAATTCCCATGCAGTAGGATTTAAATACACTGGAACAATATAAAAACAATCGCTACATATGTTTACACAAATCACATCTCTGCCCGACAATTTAACAAAGCTAGCACACTGAGAAATTGCACTGTTAACTTTTATACCATACAATGAACCACCAGAAGCTCTCCCCATTGCAGCTTTTCTAGATGCTGTTACCCACTTCAATACGAATCCCGGAAACAAGTTGGTGAATTTATTTATATCCTTCTCTTTAATATGAGTTTCGAAAATCATAAAAATATCAAATTTGACAACGTACGAAATGAAATTCCTATTCGATAAAACCCTTTTCAATCCAGCTATATTGTAACTCAAAATATCCAGTCGACCAATCCGCTCCGTAGTTGCTAAGAGTCTGACACTGAAGTTTTCCGATCTATACACTGCACACTTCTGGGGGTACGAGTATAATCAGACAGTTCAGAATTACTGTTCGGAATAATATTCTGGTCTGGTTCCAGTTTGTTCCGTTTAGTAGTATCTAGCTTGTTATCCTTATTCAGCAATAATTGATCTTTACTAGGAGGAGAGGCCGACATCATTCTTTTCCTATTTAAAAGAGAATCATAGCTATCTTTTATCACCAGTTTATTATATTTTATAACAGCAAATTTTACCTCTCTTCGGGCCTGGACAAGCTTCGGTCGTAAGCTCTTGCGAGTTTCGATTACATCTTTTGGAAAATCATGCGAAATCGAAAAATTAGAGCCTTTCAACTTAAAAACATTTTGCATAATCATTAATTTAGAACGGAAAGTAGCCAGTCTTACGAGAATCGGACGATTCCTACTAACATCTCGTTTACCTAAACGTCTAACAAAGTCAATATCCGTTCTGCCGTTTGTTGACAGATCAGTTCTACTTGAGATGACGTTTATCTCCCACTAATTAGTACGTCATAAAACCTACCTGGACAAGATTATTCCAAACTAGGCAGATTTTAATCAGTCAATTCTTTTTATTCGCTTATATTTCCGATTCGGCTCGATAGATTTTTTCCAAATTTCACACAAATAACAAAAGCACATTAAAGTCTGCAAATTTTCAGCACACAGAAACTCCTAAAACTTAGTAAACTGTTGAATTTAAACGGATACGAAGTGAACACGTTAAAAGAGCACTCCCCACTCCATATGTTTTATATCACAACCGTTTACATCAACGGAGTGAGCATTCCAAGTTTTACGAACGCTCGGAGTCGAAAATTGTGGTTGGTTAGATCCTGTGATCGCTCAACTTATGTAAACGCCCCTTTAAATGTGATCGATCAGTTGAATTGCATTATCCATCAAACCAGCACTAGAAGTATTAGCACAACAGCTGTACAATTAGTGCAATTAGAGATTTCTAACTTTTCAAATGGATTGTTTTTATTTTTATAAAAGAGAAAAGTAAGCCTGAAGTGAGCATTATCAATATTTTTAAATGACTTATTCATCCCTTATGACTTATTCAATTTAGGGAGTGATCTAGACAATAGAAATGTTTATCTCTATTATAATCACAGCAACGCAAATTTGTTGAAATTAGCTCTTTTTAAAAACTAGTTTTTCTTAGCTCACCGAGATATCTCTCCTCGGATTAGCGCAGTATCACGTATGAGAGGTTATATGAAATCATTGATAACCTGATTTAAAATTACAATGAGCAAAATTTTATTTATATTAACCTTTGATGTATCAATACCAGAGCAAGACGTTGACTTTTCACCCCAAACCACGCAGCATTCTCTTAAATATTCTATCCAGTTTCTACATTTGTCTTCTTGAAAGTTATGTTCTAAGAAATTATTAAACAAAAAAATTAGGCTGAATTTGCAACAAAAAAATATTTTAAATAAATTACCTTTCAAGCATTTCTGGATATTACATGCGTGTACTTTGCAAGGATCTTTGGGTTTCATATACTTTTCAGCTAAGATGCAACTTTCACACACAATCAACTAAAACAGGTTATCGACATGTAATGAATTAGTAATAATGAACGTAAATTTTACAATATTAAATCAGAAAAATTACTAAACAAAACAACTTCATTGAAAAGAATACTCTTTATCTATACATATTCCACTTACGATTGAAACCTCCTGTTCAGCAGTGTGTCCTGTGTGGGACGGATTTTAATTTCAATACCATTCGATTCTACGTGTGAGTAGTAGTAGTGATGGGCTATTTGAGCGGACTCGTTCCATTGGAACGAGTCCGATGGTGGAACGAGTTGATTCAAATCCCTATTTTTAAAAAAAGTGATTCCGCCCCGCCCCAAAAAATTTAGGCAAATAAAAATGAAAATGAGGCAGCAGAAGGTTTGGAACGATTAAACATAAGAACAAATGTCACGCAATTTATTATATTATTATATCATTAAATGTTAGCTTTCCCAGTTAATAACAAAACTATATTTCTTTAACACACATTGAGTACTATCCCTAATTTCCAATTGCTCTGATAAATATAAAATTAACAACGTAATACAAATATTAACACAAAAATAGGCTAGTCAAATATAAATTAAAGCAATGCAGTTTTGTCATTATCTAGCTTGACCACTAGAAGACTGGAGTTAACTTACTTCAAGAGTATTCAAGGTAGAGAAACGGAAATGGGTAGGAAATTATTCCATAAAAATTCTAACCCTTCAAAATTATAATTACTCATAATATTTATTAACTAAGAATTGAATATCAAGCTTTTAAAATATTATCTTATTGTTTTACAAAAAGAAAAAGCTGTGTGCTTAATCTTAAACTTAGCGCTGGACACTCTTACTCTCATCTTCATTGGCGTAAGCTTGAACGTGTACATGTCAGCTAGACGGTCAAAGTAAAACTGGGCCAAAATTTAGTATTACCTAACTGGTTTACTTAGTGTAGTATCCCTCCCACACTATCACCTATTTCACAAACATTCATCGATTGAAAATATTTTTTAGTTAAATATTCGTTTCATTGGAATACAAAAAACATTATAACGCTTTCTTAAGATGATTTGAATTTTTAAAATTTGTTTTTGTCCATTACTCTTATAAAATACGAAGAATTTCAAATAAAATATAATATACAAACACAGAATGATCTAGTGTGCAGGTGGAGTCAGTCGTAGTTACCATGACAACGGAACCGTTAAACGACTCCGGCCCAGCTCTAGCATTTTCATTGGTTAAATCCACTGGAGTTGGTGGAGTCGAATCCGGAGTGATTTAAATCCTTTTGAAACCGGACTCGTTCCATTTTTTCGTTCACTGAATCTAGCCAATAGAAATTGCTGGAGCTGGAACCGGAGTTGTTTAACGGTTCCATTGCTATGGTAACGAGGACTGACTCCACCTGCATACTAGATCATTGTGTTTGTATATTATATTTTATTTGAAATTCTTCGTATTATATAAGAGTAATGGACAAAAACAAATTTTAAAAATTAAAATCATCTTAAGAAAGCGTTATAATGTTTTTTGTATTCAAATAAAACGAATATTTAACTAAAAATTATTTCCAATCGATGAATGTTTGTGAAATTGGTGATAGAGTGGGAGGGATACTGCAGTAAGTAAACCAATTAGGTAATACTAAATTTTGGCTCAGTGTTACTTTGACTGTCTCACGGTCATGTACACGGTTAAACTTACCCAATGAAGATAAGAATAAGAGTGTCCAGCGCTATGTTAAAGATTAAGCACACAGCTTTTTCTTTTCGTAAGATAATATTTTAAAAGCTTGATATTCAATTCTTAGTTAATAAATATTATGAGTAATTATAATTTTGAAGGGTTAGAATTTTTATGGAATAATTTCCTACCCATTTCCGTTTCTCTACCTTGGATCCTCTTGAAGCACGTTAACTCCAGTCTTCCAGTGGTCAAGCTAGATAATGACTAAACAGCATTGCTTTAATTTTTATAATTGACTAGTCTATTTTTATGTTAATTTTTGTGTTACGTTGTTAATTTTATATTTATCAGTGCAATTGGAAATTAGGGATAGTACTCAATGTGTGTTAAAGAAATATAGTTTTGTTATTAACTGGGAAAGCTAACATTTAATGATATTTTTTAATAAATTGCGTGACATTTTTACTAATGCATAGGGTAAGTACAGAGACCGGAATCGGTGAACGAGTTGTTGGAATCGATTCCAACAACTCGTTCACCGATTCCGGTCTCTGTACTTACCCTATGCATTAGTAACATTGTCACCCAATTTATTAAAAAATATCATTAAATGTTAGCTTTCCCAGTTAATAACAAAACTATATTTCTTTAACACACATTGAGTACTATCCCTAATTTCCAATTGCACTGATAAATATAAAATTAACATAAAAATAGACTAGTCAATTATAAAAATTAAAGCAATGCTGTTTAGTCATTATCTAGCTTGACCACTGGAAGACTGGAGTTAATGTGCTTCAAGAGGATCCAAGATAGAGAAACGGAAATGGGTAGGAAATTATTCCCATAAAAAAAAATCTAACCCTTCAAGCAAAATGATAATTACTCATAAATAAAGAAATATTTATTTACTAGGACTTGTATATCAAGCTTTAAAAATATTATCTCATTATCTTACGAAAAGAAAAAGCTGTGTGCTTAATCTTTAACATAGCGCTGGACACTCTTATTCTTATCTTCATTGGGTAAGTTTAACCGTGTACATGACCGTGAGACAGTCAAAGTAATACTGAGCCAAAATTTAGTATTACCTAATTGGTTTACTTACTGCAGTATCCCTCCCACTCTATCACCAATTTCACAAACATTCATCGATTGGAAATAATTTTTAGTTAAATATTCGTTTTATTTGAATACAAAAAACATTATAACGCTTTCTTAAGATGATTTTAATTTTTAAAATTTGTTTTTGTCCATTACTCTTATAAAATACGAAGAATTTCAAATAAAATATAATATACAAACACAATGATCTAGTGTGCAGGTGGAGTCAGTCCTCGTTACCATAGCAATGGAACCGTTAAACAACTCCGGTTCCAGCTCCAGCAATTTCTATTGGCTAGATTCAGTGAACGAAAAAATGGAACGAGTCCGGTTTCAAAAGGATTTAAATCACTCCGGATTCGACTCCACCAACTCCAGTGGATTTAACCAATGAAAATGCTAGAGCTGGGCCGGAGTCGTTTAACGGTTCCGTTGTCATGGTAACTACGACTGACTCCACCTGCACACTAGATCATTCTGTGTTTGTATATTATATTTTATTTGAAATTCTTCGTATTTTATAAGAGTAATGGACAAAAACAAATTTTAAAAATTCAAATCATCTTAAGAAAGCGTTATAATGTTTTTTGTATTCCAATGAAACGAATATTTAACTAAAAAATATTTTTAATCGATGAATGTTTGTGAAATAGGTGATAGAGTGGGAGGGATACTACACTAAGTAAACCAGTTAGGTAATACTAAATTTTGGCCCAGTTTTACTTTGACCGTCTAGCTGACATGTACACGTTCAAACTTACGCCAATGAAGATGAGAGTAAGTGTCCAGCGCTAAGTTTAAGATTAAGCACACAGCTTTTTCTTTTTGTAAAACAATAAGATAATATTTTAAAAGCTTGATATTCAATTCTTAGTAAATAAATATTATGAGTAATTATAATTTTGAAGGGTTAGAATTTTTATGGAATAATTTCCTACCCATTTCCGTTTCTCTACCTTGAATACTCTTGAAGTAAGTTAACTCCAGTCTTCTAGTGGTCAAGCTAGATAATGACAAAACTGCATTGCTTTAATTTATATTTGACTAGCCTATTTTTGTGTTAATATTTGTATTACGTTGTTAATTTTATATTTATCAGAGCAATTGGAAATTAGGGATAGTACTCAATGTGTGTTAAAGAAATATAGTTTTGTTATTAACTGGGAAAGCTAACATTTAATGATATAATAATATAATAAATTGCGTGACATTTGTTCTTATGTTTAATCGTTCCAAACCTTCTGCTGCCTCATTTTCATTTTTATTTGCCTAAATTTTTTGGGGCGGGGCGGAATCACTTTTTTTAAAAATAGGGATTTGAATCAACTCGTTCCACCATCGGACTCGTTCCAATGGAACGAGTCCGCTCAAATAGCCCATCACTAGTGAGTAGCGAAAACGAATATCGAATAGCAAGGTAGGTGCAAAGTGCCAACTGGAACAGCTGTTAGGGGTTGTGACCTTGTGACTTGTGACTTGTGATTGATATAGATCATAAGGGCTTCTGTTATGTAATGGAATAAAGGACATTTTTTACAAATGTAAACTTATTTTCTAAATATGATAAAGCTCATTACGAGACATCTGTGTTTCTAGCATTTTACTTTTCAGTTCTTTATTTCCATTTTATCGTAGAATTACATGTGTGCGGGACTCTCCAAGTTGGCCTTTAACCTTGATGATATGGAATTAATTTATACTTATTGAATAGGTATCACACAATCATACTATATGCCACAAGTTCACGAACACAGCACTTACTTTGGTTTAATACTGTTTTTTTTATTAATCACCACTAAGTAACTCCTGAAAAGTAAAGTTGACGTTATGAAGCATGCCTTATATTTTGAAGTAATATCTAATATTTTTTAATGTAATCGCAGAAATTAAGAGAAGAATGGCTTCTGGGATTGCCGCCACAAAAGCAGAGCTTGCCAAACTGAAATCTATACTCTCTCGTGCGAAGAATATAGTCGTGTTGACTGGTGCTGGAATATCTGCGGAGTCTGGAATACCAACATTTAGAGGACCCGGCGGCTTTTGGCGTACTTATAGATCACAAGATCTTGCATCTGTAGGAGCATTTAAGCGTAATCCATCTTTAGTATGGGAGTTTTATCACTATCGAAGAGAACTAGTTCTCAACAAACAACCGAATAAGGTAATTTTTTAACTTGTTCCGAAATACTTTGTCGTAAAAGATACATTTACAGTCTTAGTGTCGCTTTAATGAAAACTCTCACATTCAAACAATCTCCACTTTTGAAGAGTATTGTGTATAGTTGAACAAAGTAAAGTAAGATAGGTACTCACTCGGCATATTCAGTGTAAGCAGAAGTCCACATGAACAGCAAGCAATTACCTCTCTTTTTTTGTACACAAAGTGGGTGAAATCCTATTTGAAAATATGCATACTTATCAATAGAATTGCGAGGAGAGGTGCTGAGAGCTTAGATTCAGAGAGGGCAAATCAATTTAGTAAGACAATCTTGTCAATTATAAGGCATGAATTCTGAATTTTTATTATTGTGTATATTTGTCTGTGGAGATCAACCAACCCAGTCTCTGTATACTCGTTTGGACATTCTTCAAAAGTACACATGGTGACCCTTGATAGTTAATGAAGAGCAATTTCTGTTTAGCCATCACAAACATACTGAGTAATATTTTAAAGCTATGTAAAACGCTATGTTCTCCATCCACTGATAACCTCATCAGGCTAACGCTAACGAACTTAAACTAACCACAAAAAATCTAATCTAATTAAGAAATGTAATAAGTTGAGCGATTCAATTTTTCTCCTACCAACTCTGTTGAAATGAATTATTAGGAGCATACTCATACTTTTTATTGCATTCTGTATTCTTGATCCAAGCTAATCGAAATGTTTGTACCAACATTTAAGTTATGCTTAAGTAACCATAAATTTATATTAACAACATTTCGGGAATTGTTTCTGGAAATTTTGAGCCTCTTCCGTGACGAAACTTTTCTATATTATATAAAATGTTTTTAAGACCTATAACTAAGTTCAATATAACTTATAACTAAGATGAAATAAGTTACTGATTTCATTGCAGCTCCGAATGTATTTATGGGATTTATTAAAATAACTATTTTTTTTTTTTTTTTTTCCAATTGTTACCAAAGTAGATCATTAAAATTATGTACCTTTTTGTTAAAGAAAAAATCATGCTATTTATTTCCACTTCAGGCACACATTGCTTTGGCCGAAGCTGAAAAACGTTTGATGGAAATGGGGCGTCGATTAACGGTGATTACACAAAATATAGATGGATTACATCAGAGAGCTGGATCGAAAGAAGTAGTTGAATTACATGGTTCTCTCTACAAAACTCTATGCCTGAAATGCCATACCATGGACACGTACTATGACTCTCCCATATGTCCTTCACTTCAAGGTAGAGGGTGTGTATTTGTAATTTATTTATTTAATCAATGCTTTTGACATGCTTACTTCATAGCAGGGTATGGGATTTGCATTAAATATATAAAGTACAAGCTATACTTGGTAAAAATTCTTCAGCTTATTCATTTCTTGTTTTTCTATGAGTACTTTATGTCAGGGATCCAATTACTGAAGGCTCTCAGAAAGATATACCTCTTGAGGATTTACCGAGATGTAAAAATAACAATTGCAAAGGTCTTCTTAGACCTTACATCGTCTGGTTTGGTGAAAATTTGCATGAAGACACATTAAGTAGAGCAGGTAAGCCCTTCTATCAAAAAATAAAAATGAGGTTTAAATTAAATAAATCTGGTAAACTTTATATTCAATAGCATATTGCGTAACTCCTAATATAATGCAATTAAATATTAATTATAAGGGTTAATCAATGTTCCAGAGGTTTTGTAAATAGAAGTTTTAGTTTCACTTGTTATTGAGAAAGAAGCTAATTAATTAAGTTCTGTTATTTATTAGGTAACTTATCTCCTAATATAATTACGCTAAGAAGGAAAATTATATTTCTCTAACCTTTTCTTACATGTTTTTAATCTCAACTTGGCATTATTTTTCTAGACTACGAGTTGGACTTGTGTGATGCATGTTTAATTGTCGGTACCTCTTCTGTAGTGTACCCAGCTGCCATGTACGCTCCAACACTAGCTGCTAGAGGTATTCCAGTAGCTGAATTCAATCTCGAATCAACTGCAGCTACTCACCTTTTCAAGTAATACACATTACAACTTTAAAGAAATTAAAATTTGTTTTTATGCTTTATAAATAATATTCCTATATTTAGGTTTCATTTTGAAGGACCATGCACTGAAACTATTCCTGAAGTGCTCAAGGATATTTACGACCCTTTGAACATGTGAGTCGTTATATTTTAAATTTTATTTTCTTTGTTGCTATGTATGTGATAAAGCAGAGGATATCTTAAAGTTAGTGATATTTCCCTATTTATTTGGATTATTAAATTTGTTATGCAGCCAGTTTCATGATAATAATGTACGTTGTTGCTTAAAATATAAAAAATTAGAAAAGTTATTATGATTTTTTATATTCTAGCTGCACATTAGCAACAAATGGGTATGAAAATTTGTTTCAGAATTGTTTGTTTACAAATAAATAATATTTTATTTCGTTTGTTTTATTGCTTTTCTCTTATCAAACCGTTTCAAACTGAATTTTGTTGTATACTTGTTATTATAGTCGGTTATTACTGGTCCATACAAATGTCTAAAGTGAAATAATCTCCAGTTTGTTCCAAGTTTCATATGTGTATTTGGCTTTTTTCAGCTATTGGTGAGAAACGTAATGACACATTCATCTTACTTGTTGACTTCTTACTTTATTTTATTTGACTTGTTTTTAACCAACTTCTATATTTCTATTATTGTTCTTTGTTCTGACAATGATTTAGCTGCGTCATTTTGAGATTTAAGGTCCGAATTTTTTTATTAAAACGCTGCGCCGTGGTAGTCATTAAGGGGTTTGTGTTTCATACATTTTTTGGACATCATTGGCCTCAAAATGTGCTTGCAATCACTGGAAAATATAGTGCATTTTAAAGCGCTAAGCTGAGAATCCAATTTTGTGATGACATAAATGTATTATTTATTTCAATATTGGTAATGACAAATCATTTTCACTGTAGCACCTAGAAAATAAATAATGATCTTGTTTCGAAACTGGCTGTTTTCTTAAAGGAACTCGTTTGAGGCTAAAATTAGACTCAACATCTTCTCAGACCCATCAAGTAAATTATAAATTAAGGATCCACATGTTAACTTTTTAGGGTTAGGTGAAGATATTTGTTTACTCTGCAATACTTTTTTTAATGAACAAGCAAGAATAACTAAAAATATATTTCTCAACTCGTGTTAATAGTTCAGATGATGCCAGCCTGTATCAATAAGCCTCGTAACTTTACATTGCCAGCAATCTGGCCTTTTCTCCTTTGTACGTATAACAACTATTTTCCATTCCTGATGAAAATGTTTTTTCTTATAATGTGCCAAGTTCTTCACCCAGATTGACAAATTACTTAGGCATACAATCCGAGAATTTTTATTTTTACTAACCATTATCTCTTTATAACCATCATAATCATTACTAACCATCTCTATATATACCTTCAAAAATGCTTTTTATAAAGTTTCAGAGTAGCGTAAGCTTGATTTAACAGCGGATTTATTTTTATTTCAAACATATTTCTCAGTTGAAACAAAAAAAAAATTTAATCAACCATCTCAACTACAATTCTCAATGTTCAATTTTTTTTCATAATCGCATTTTAAGTCATATTTGGTTTGTAAAACCATAATTTCAAATAATCTAACGTTAGAATTTACTACTGAACATTCAAATGTAATTAATTAAATAAACAGTGTGGAAGTCCCACAAATTTTTTTTTCCAGATTAATGTGGTTTAACCCATGATCTGTTAGTGCAATGATTTCATTGGAGCTGCAGGTATGTCTGCTACGTTGAGTGAAATTCATATGCACCAGAACTCTATTATAATTATTTTCCCTAAAATTTCATTTAAAATTTATTGAGTGAACTATGTGCATCGTAAATAAAATTCACAGAAGCCCTTTTCAAGAAAATGTTAACCGATTCACCAGCTAGCTCTGTAAAGTAGTTCTTTCTGTTAAAACTTCCGAGTTCTAACCATAATTTTGTTGACCATTAAAGTTATATGGATGGTATTTTTACAAATTTATTGGCAATTATGACAGAGGTAACTAAAAATTGCACGTCCCCGAGAATGATTAAAAAATTAATTTTACTCAGGTAAATTACCTACTTAAGTAAAAATAAGGATAAATACTTAGTTTGTAATTATTAAGAAATCGTTGAAGTGTAAATTGTAAACAAGATTTTGAGCCCCATTACATTCATAAATGTAATGAGTATCAATAAATGTAAATATGGTCTGTGTTTCTGTCGTACATTGTGGTCATGTGTCTGCAAGTATTTTGAGTAATAAAAACTTAGTGGAGATCAATTGCTATACACTATAAATCAACGTCTGGTGATGGATGAAAATCTGTAAGCGATTAGAAACAACTATATTTCATGTTATGACAGTTAAAATCTACGAAATAGCAAGGAGCTTGTTACATGCAATGCTTTATGGTTAAAAAGAAGTAGAAATATTTACATAGTTTATAACATAAAAGTACAAGAGGATAGATTGAAAACATTCTACCCTTTTATTTTCTTGAAAATTTATAATGGCCATTTTTATTTGTAATTTTTGCAGAAACATTAGTAGCAACAAAAAAAACGTATCATTTGCACCACATAGGATGATGAGCACAGATGTGAAACAACAAAAACCTCTAAGTGATGATTCGTCTTTTCCAATCAATGAGAAATTAAATTCAAAAGACAAAGACGAAGGAAAAGCATCAATGAAGGCTAAGTTAAAAATAGCTATGAGAGACTACGGCGCAACTGTCATAGTGTTTCATATTGGTATATCAATGGTAATGTTAGGTGGATTATATGCAGCTTTTTCAAGGTATTTTATTGCTTCATTGAACCAAATATTGAAATAACATTAAATATAAAAAAATAATTAATTTCCTGTTTATAAAATTTGTTTGTTTTTTTTTATCATTTTCAGCGGTTTAGAACTAACTTGGCTAATTGAAAAGGTTGGTCTGTCAGGAAGAAGTGGTGAAATTGCTACTGGTGCCAGTACATTCGTTATGGCCTATGCTGTTAATAAAGTTTTAGCTCCAGTTCGGTTTAGCATTACTTTCGCTTGCACACCCTTTTTGGTCAGATATCTACGATCTATTGGATTGTTAAAACCACCAAAAACTCCCCCTTCTAAAGGATAGTTAAGATTTTGAAAATATGAAAAATATGGTTACGTCTCATTATGAGGCAAAATAAAACCATTCCTAGCCTTGGTTCGCAAGGATTATCAATTTTATAATTTAATGATTCATTGTAATGTAATGCAATGATTTTAGTTTAATAAGAATTTTTTAAGAAATAAGATGGAGCATTTTGTACAGACTAAGTTAAAAACATCAAAACAATTTTTTTTAAGTTAAAGAATGTAAAGAGTTTCCTTACAGTCAAAACAGAGTTTTTTATGGTTTCTGCAACCAGTTTTTTAGTTTTAAAAATAAAAACCCCTTACTTGTTCATCATGTTTAAAGTAAAGTAATAATAATTACATTAATTAAAATAATAATTTCTTAAGCAATCATTTAAAATAGTAAATGCATTTATTTATCTCTGTTTTATCGTTAATACATTCAAATGATTTCATTTTTCTTCGCTTGTTATCCTTTTATAATTGCGGCAGAAACAAAAGTAACGAAAAGGTATAATTTTTAAAGTAAAATATTTACTCATAAATAAATTTTGAATTGGAAAGATTTACTATAGTAGAAATAATATTTATTTCCAACAAATACCTACCTTATATGTAGAGGATAAATAAAATTTATTACGATTACCTAACAGATTTTAAGTTATGGTATTTTAGGTTCAAAGTAATTGAAATAATTTTCTATCCTAATTCTTTACTGTCGAGATGGCTGTTCAAACTCTTTCAAGTTTTTGTGCTTATAAGAAATTAATGCACAATCATACAAGTCACACGAATTTGCCATCCCTTGATTAAAATTTGGTTGTGATCATTTCATATTACTTTATCTCACACTAATTCTCACGTTTTAGGTAACAATATTTATTGGTTAGATTTTCTTTTAACAAATGCTTCTGCTTAGTGAAAAGCATTGTCTATGGCAATTATTGAGAAGGCTCTAATGCATATAATCTAAAAAGTCTTAACATCTAAATGTTGATGCGCTATAAATTTAAAAAAAAAAAAAAGGTATTCTTTGGAAACTGAAAATCCAGTAGATAAAAAAACTATTTTTGGAACATATTATTGTTAATTCTTTTTAATATTTAGTCATGATCATGATTATAACTGACTGATTTTTATGAAGATGATTAGCATTAAAATTGTTTTATGTTAATATTAAGTTTATGCATTTAAGTTTGAATTAGAAAAAAAATTAAGTTCAGTTAATTATCAATAATATATTTTGTTTTAATAATAATACTTCACAAGTATTACAGTTATAGATGTTTAACATATAAGCGTATAAAAAAATAACTATTGTCTCGGTGTGGATAAATAATTCAATTGGTATATATTTTCTTAATAAAGGTTTTTTATTAATAGTGGTTTAAGAAAATCTTATTGACATTACTTTTTGTAATAAAAAACTGGAAGCTTTTTTTCTCCAGGAAATTTAACAAACATCCCTCTATACAGAGTTAAAATAAAATTTTGGACATCCTCAAGACCCTGCTAAAAACCCTTTAGGATTATTAGATGAATTTGAGATATGTTTGGAGCATACTATATAGATCCTCAAGTTTTAAAACATCTTATTAAGGCTAGACACTTCTAATGAATTTAACAACTGATAGCTTAGGAAAGAAACTTTTAACGCAAAAATTCTCTATACCTAACTAACGAATTAACCCCTGAGAGTGGAAACCTGGCTGAAATAGAAAAACCATGCACACAGATGAAATGAACGATATTTTCTAAGGGTGGAAGTTTTCTCATTTTCAACTTAAAATTGATCCTGATATGAAAAAGAGTTGGTTGCAAAATAAGCTAGGAAAAATGGCCATTTCAAGATATAAATTTATTTTATAAATAAAATTACTTATTTAAGCTTAAATTTTCCTGGTAAATGAGAGGAATTAAAATAAATGCACATTTTCAATGAGGTAATTAAGGATTATTTTGCTCATTCAATGCTCAGCTCAATAACTGAATTTTTACATTTACCTAACCTTTGACTTTCTACTTTTAACATATTCTGTATTCTTTTTTCTCTTATACATATCTGAAAAAGCTATTATTTTTATTTTGATGCTCTAATTCCCATTTCAGAAAATAAATCGTCAAAAAATTTTAGGAGCTGAGGCCTTTTATTTATAATTTTAAGACGTCTTTTCTAAAATTTATATGAGCTAATGATTCAATTCTCTTGCGACACCAGGGCTTCTCTGTGGAGGCAAAAACTTACACATACAAATTAAGTAACTTATTTTAAAAAATGTTTAGCAATGTCCATAGCAGTCGATGCACCGAAAATTAAAAATAAATAAATTAAGGACTTGAAAGTGGCGTAGGTTTCTTTCGTGTCACGTTTTAAGCGGCTAGACATCGAATTTTCCAAAAACCAGTGAATGGGACAAAACATTCATTAAATTCATTATAAGTTTTTCATTAATTCTTTATACTCGCTACTATGCAAAATTACTTCCAATTAATGGTGCAAGTATATATATAAATAAGAAATAGAAAGAATAAAATTGAGTGTTTAAACAAAAATTAAAATATTATTTACATGAATACTACATTTTATATAAATAGAAAATCTACTTTCATGTAGAGTTGGCATCCTCTTGAAAAAACCAATGTGAGGCAAGAAAATTATCATCTTCGTGCAAAGTTTTCACTCATATGCCTTTCTGAACGCTGGATGTTGTTAACGTTAGATTTTATTCTTTCATGGACTGTAGCATGTGAAGTAGCAAGCGCCATTTGTCTCCTTCAAAAACAACATATATATTCTACATATAAAAACTTACATTTCTGCTCAGTATTATTAATTTTAATTAAGATCAGTTTAGACAATAAAATGAAATAATCTTTTTACTTATACTAAATAAATATATTATATTCCAAAACTATGAACAAGGAGAAACCATCTCGTGATTTCTATACTCAATTCTCTAATAATGCGTTCAATGTAAATCAATCTGAAATGAGATTCTCAGCGTCGTAAACACACATACATTTTTAACCCGTAGAATCACTATTCTAAGAGGAGAAAAATTCATAATTCATTTTTATAATTATGTTTTTAAGAATCAAATAAAAATGTACTGTTTTGGGTATATGGCCAGTCTAGATATGATTTCAAATTAAATATTTCTTTACCTAAGCATGCATATTTTTCCACAATTAAGAGCATACATCTATTACTACGGCGTTTTTTTTTTTTTTTTTTTTTTGCGCATCAACAGCTGAGGTCATTAGTGCCCGGAGCTTTTTCCAGTGCACTGCTGGCCTCCGGACAGTGTTCTCTCGTTACAGACAACACTGTCCATCACCGGACAGTGAGCTGTAAGAAGCTCCTAGGATATTAAGGAAAGATCAAAGGTGCATGATGGGAACAGGCTAATGGCGACTACTAACGACCTCTTCAGGAATGAGAATACTTGTTTCCAACTATAATCCAGGATCGCGCCGTTGAAGACTAAGGAGCTAAAGGAACTTGAATAAATTGCAAGAAATAAAAAAGTAGAATACTTTTAATCGGTATGAATAAAATATTCTCTTGAAAAAATGTAGGTGCACTGCTCCTCACAAATGGTGATCTACGAAATGAACAAGTTAGTACTATTCTAAAACAAGAACTCTATAATGAACCCTTGGATTAAAGTTGCGATGTATATCTCCAGGTAAATTTACATTTAAAAACAGGCTAAGGCAAACTGCTTCAAAGAGCTGGCACCAGATGGAGATTTGATAATAAATAAAGAGATTGGACAATTTCTAGTTTAATAAATTACCTGAGGAATCCATCATCGAATTCTTTCTCATTAACTTCTTTCTCTTTCTTTTCTTCTTCTTTAAACCTGCAAAAATAGAATTATATTTGTATCAATTAACGAAATACTTTTTAAAATATTGACACTTAGGAGCTTGAGCAGCTTGTGAAAAATTACAGATGAATAATAGCAAAAGTACGTATCAAAATATGATAAAAAATTATTCTGTGCATAAACCTTTTATGCTTGAATAGCTATTGGTAATCTAAATATATTATTTTCTAGCGATATAATTGTTGCTTAAGGAACAATTTTTCCTTTTAAATTTAATATTATATATCTTAACAACTTCATGAAAAGTTTCATATTTTATTTTGCGATTTTCAGAATAAGCGAAACATTTGAATATTCTTGAATTATGGTTCTGTTCTGTTGTTACACTAGGTTAGCAAGAGAAACTGCCGAAAAAATCGGTCTATAAAAATATATTTCGAAAATCACCCGAATTTAGGGCACAACCTCTAAAAACTTAACTTTTTTAAAACTATGGCTGATCTAAAAACTTTTCAAGAAAATAGAAATTATGAAATTACAACACCATTTCAAGTTTATATCTAGAATGTTTACAGTCCATTAAGTTTTTTAATTAATAGTTTCTTTCAAGCATTTAAATAAATCACACAGTCTTTATAGTCTACGACAGCCTACAACTAAAAAAGATAGAAGATTTGTAGGGAAATGTTTATTAATAATTTAATGTTATTTAAACAGCAAAGAAAATTATTTTTTGTTTACTTCTTCACCATACCTTTTAACACTTTTTTTTGTTAGCTGATTTCTCCAAGTTACATTTTGTGTCATTTCTTTTAGACGTTTCGCTTTCTCTTCTTCTGAAAGTTTTGCCCGCCTCTTAGATAAAGATTTATTTGGTAAATCGCATTTCGCCTCTCTCATTTCATTGTAAGCATATGAACTGAAACCACTTGCTTTTGATGGTTTCAAAGAGTTACTCCTATCCTGACCTCTGGGCTAGCAATATAAATTTTCAACAATGCAATTAAAAATAAAAGCTAAAATAAAAAAATTACAATTTTTCCATCTATATTAAGTATTACTCTTACATCGAGCCCGTAACGCTTGCCACCTGGCTTACGTTCTTCAAGTCCAATATTTCGTTTGAAAGAACTTTTCGATTTGTTGTCCTTCGCCACACATTGTTTAGTTTTGTTATCTCTTTTACATATCTCTTCTTCTTCTTCACTGGAACTCGAACTATATTCTGAAGTAGTAGATGATTCACTCAAAGATTTTCTTTTTTCTTTCTTTTTTTTACTTCTTCCATCACTACGAACCCTACCTTCCTGCAATGTAGAACTCTTGCCTAGTTCAACCAAATTCTTACCACCAAGTTTCTCTTTAAGCTTAAGGTACTTAGAAGTGAGAAGCTCGTCGATTGATCTATCTTGAGATTTTTTTTTTTGTTTCTTTGCCTTTTTCTTGAGAACCATTTCTTCCTTGGCTTTTAACTACAAAAGAAAAAGAAAAAAAGGTATTTGAGATATTCATAAAGTACATATTGCTCCAATCCCAGGTAAATTTCAAGAGCAGTATCCAAACAAAAATTTAACATAAATGAAAAATTGTAAAGTCCAATTTAAACATTAAACAAATTTTATATACATAGATATACATCTTACCATATTTTGGATTTTCTTTAATTTAACTGGATTCTTAAGTAATTGTTTTCTAGTTTCTAATTCTTTTTGACGAATCTGTTCCAGAGGATCTTCTTTTAATTTGCGTATTACATCAACTTGTATATTACTGCATGAGTTTGTAAATATTGAAGCAGGAGTAATATCTGCATTAGTACGGAAAAATTAGAAAATTTCTTAAAAAATCACTATCATACTACCGTTTTAAATTACCTTTATCCACTTCATTAAAAGATCCGGAGAGTTGAGATTCAATGTTCTTATCAATAGCTCTCCCCAGAAGATATTCTTCTCTGTCTACTGTGTCACTTGAGTCTTTATACATCCACTCCATATTTAAATTTTGCTTTCTTTTTATGATAAAAATTAAATTATTTATATAAAATCTACTTTACCAATTCTTATAAAAACAAAACTTATAAAACTAAACCTTCATTCACAACATATTAGATTTCTTTTTCGCTTTGCAATTATTAAAAAAAAAAACTAATTGCAAATTTTAACGTTGTAAACTTTGTTAGAACTAGATAGGTACAACAAAAAACAATCTTTCTAACAAGTTAAGCAAAGTAAGTTAAGTTCTAATAAGTATGATACACTGAATTTGAATTCTATAACCCAACAAATGTTTAAATAAGGTTAAGTTTTTCGATAAGTTTATAAACTTTAACCTACCTGATGTTTATATACAGTATACACATGAAACTGGAATCGCATAGAATTTACGGTTGTGAAGTTACAAATGAACTTATTATCTAGTGTTAGTAAATTAAGTGGAATCAAAACCCAACCGTATTCTGAAACATTTTTCACAATTACTATTTCTTTTCAGTTTTCAAAGAAAATGATTTTTAAGGAGTTAAGATTATTTGGTTTGAAAACACTTGATAGTACTCGATTTTTGTATGGTCTTTTAAGTCGGGATCACCATTTAATTATTAATCCTAAAAGAGAAAAAAAGTGCTTTGTAATCAAAAATTATCTGTTTTCTAAAGCGACAAATCTTTTCAATGCACAAAACGGCAAATTAGCTCAAAAAAGATTTGAAATGTTTAATCATAGCTTGCAAGGTCTAGAATGCTATGAAATTTGGAATACACCCGTAAAAGAAAATGAACTTCTTAAATGCAGGGGTAAGAAAATGTAAATATTAATCATAACTCTTGATAGGGATTTTCATGTTTAAAATCAATTGCAGAAAAATTTTACGAATCCATTGAATTATTGGAAAAACTGAATGAAAGTGAGATTTCCACTTTTCTTCATATCTCTGATATTGACTATAAATCTTTTGAAATCATTACACAATACAGAGATAAAATTTTTGAAATGGCTGTTTTGTTAAAGGCAGGTATTCACCATTATTCAGATAATTTAATTGCAAAGTTGCTGATAATAATCTCATTAAAACAAAACAAAAAAATAATTACAATATCTCCTGTATATTGTTAGTGCTCTCCTAAGGATGTGTTGAATGCTTTGCGGAAACACCGTTTTCTTTTAAAATCCAAGATAACGACCTTGCAGAAGAAAATATCAATTGTTACAGGTAAAAATTTCGTACATTTAAAAGAACTATGCTTAAATATTCTTCTAAAAATGTACTATTGTAGGAAGCGGTGTAGACATTGCAGATTTAAGGAGGGACCTTTGTATTTTGTCTTATTCTGCTGAAAAATTACAATCAAATGTTGAAAAAGTAAAATCTCTGAATCTTCCAACAAAATGTTGGATGTTACGATGTGATGATTCAACTTTAAATACGTAAGTGATTCATAAAGTAAAGATAAAATACACCAATAATTTTTATAACTAATAATCTGTTTTGTTTTTTTTAAATAAACAATGGTTGGGTGAACTGATAAATTCTGTGCAAAACTATACCAAGTTAGATTTTTTTCTCTTTTGGTAACAATATAGTGATGGGCAGGTAGTATAGTAATGCGGGTGCGGTTATTGAACCAATATCATTTTGACCTTTTGCAAAAAAAGAACGGAATGGTAAAGCCCCTCTTTATATAACAGAAAATCATATTAATGTTAGTATTGATAATTAATTGTAGTACAGATATTCGGATTTATACATGGTGCGGTAGTATGTCGAGGGAATGACAACTATGTTTATATTCCTCTCCAATTTTAAGAGTTTTTCAAAAGTGAAATTGGTACATGGAAGTTAGCCCATTTCAACTAGAAAAATCTGAATATTTTTGCATTCTTTTATAAATTGAGAATATATTTCTTTACTGACGCGTGAAAATGATAAGATTTTGTGTTCTTATAGATTTTTATCAATTTCTATTTCCAGGATTTGGGAAAATCGGGAAAAAAATAAAGTTGCAATGTTCCCTTTTACGAATTCCAGAGAATATTTGCGCAATCGTCTTAAAATGAATGACAGTCAGTTAATTTCATTCAGTAAAAAATATCCAGCAGTGCTAAACGTAAAGACTTCCAAGTTAAGAGGAGCCTTGGATTATTTACTCAGTGAAGGTTTTACGACCGATCAGATTTATTGTACACCTAGGATACTTTGTCATAGTATTTTTACCATTCAGGTATCATGTTTTACTATTCACTATTTCCTAGTTATTCTTCAATGAGAATTCTGCAATGTTTATTTCTCCAGTATGTTTGTAATAACTTCATAAAGATTCTCACTGCCTCATCTTATAAATAACCAGCTAAATGGCGCTTTATTTTAATACGCTATTTTTGCATGTGATGTTCATTTATTGCTTTAAATTTATTAGAAAATGAATTCAAGTTTCTTACAATTCTTCAGCATTTTAGTTCAAAAAATATTTAAATTTTTCATTGCAGAATCGACTAAGAATGCTACGTGAAAGAAATTACGAGCCTCGATCGCTGTCTTTGTTATGTATGAGTGTTAAGGCATTTGAACTTTACCTGCAGAAAGTTAAGAAAAGAAGTCAGGGCTCTGAAAAAACATGAAGTTTTCAAGAAATAAAAATATTGGAAAATAATTTTGCCTCCGTTTCCAGTTATTTCTCTGCGAATAACAATTTGGAATACTAAACATTTATTATTTATTTCTTTCTAACTTTTTGTCAACTTATTATAAATTTGCATGTCGAAGTATTTAGTTAGTCGTTCTTGCGCTGTTGAACTATGCTCTTACATAAGGAAAGATTGAAAATGTAGTTGGTACCGCAGTGCTGAATTATCATTGATGTTACCGGTTAAGTATGTAATTTCTGTTTCTGTTTAAAGTCGCCTTTTCGGTGTACCAAAACTCTTCCTAATTTTATTGCAATTACAATGATTATTGCAATTATAAAATCCGGTTTCGGATTTTAAACTACCATCAGACTTTGGTTTATCATTAGTTATAGAGAAATGACTTCAGCTATGTTTCTGTCATATACTTCACTTTATCCCGCTTAATCTTTAGGAAAGACACGCTTTTTATCTTTTTCTCTTCTGCTTCTGTTCCTGTTATCTCTTTTTTGAATGGATAAATCTCAGAATGATGTCCGACTAACTTGCTTAAATTGTTTTATCTACTTAGGGGTACGTATATCTTTTTCCACAAAATTTATTAAAGCTACAAACTACTTTATTAAAGAAAGACAATATTGCTGTCTCAAACTATTTGACTTCTTAAAGACTTTTAAGTTACATACCTGAGTACTAAGTGTAGTCTTAAAGACTTTTAAGTTACATACCTGAGTACTAAGTGTAAGTTTTGAAATATGGGCTCCCAATTACTGCGACCACTTGGAGAAAGTTCAGTTAAAGCTTCTAAAATATTTACTCCACCTCCCACCTAACTCTTATTAATTCGTCTAGAGACAGGAGCCCCACATTTTTCAATACTAAAAATGTAAAGTTTTAAGCAGTGGTGGCTGAAAATTCTTGCCCTCACAGATAACATCTTACAGAATTTACGTTAAATCAGATTAAAAAATTTAGAAACTATAATATTCCCTTTAAATTGTTAGCTTGTGCAAATTATTATTCAATATTGGGCTATGGACCTATAGGAAGTAAAATTAATATTTTAAAAAACTGATTCATAATCTTGAAACTAAATTTAAAAATCATTATAATTGCAATAAAATTAGGAAGAATTTTGGTACACCGAAAAGGCGACTTTAAAGATAATAAAAGAAAAACGCGTTCAGTAATTTTTTAGGCTTAGCTAAAAATAATAATTTGTATATAAGCCCACTTACGAGTTTGGTTGGAAACTTTTTTAGAGAATATAGTTTGGGTCTGGGAAGCAGTGAGATTACCTTTCCTTCAACAGTATTATTATTAAAAAGAAAATTTTTATTATTGAAACCAACTACCTTATTAAAATAAATTATAAGTTTCTAGGAAGTTCATTAAATTACACAAATATTGGAAAGAAAAAATTGTATGAGTGTTTTCGCCAGATTTTTGTAATCATTCATTTTAATTCAGAATTATTACGAAGAGCATTACATAAAAATGAAATACATTATTACATGTTAGTTTACAATTTGTCAGGCCTAAAAATATAAAAAGGATGTTTATCAATGGTCTGAGGCCTTCTTGTTTTTTAATCTCCTTCCTCTTATATTATTATTTTCTAGTTTTTTTAAATATGTTTTTAGATTTTGTTTCTCCTTTATTTGAGTTTATTTGTACAAATATTATTCCAGCTGCTACTCTTGATTGTAGATCTGATTGACTCATGTCATGGGCCCATTCCACTCTACCCCATCGGCCAGCCTAATAAATTAACATAAATATATAAAATAAGAAATGTACAAATGCACTATAATTTAGGCTACTTCCTTTCTTTAATGTAAATATTAAAGTTGTGGAGAGTATATAGGCACTGCAGCCTGAAACCTCCTTTTGTATATATATTTGTACAACTGTTTTTAAATTGTAAATAAACTTTGCAATTTCAATTTCTTTAATTTCATTATTCTTCAAAAATGAACTTTTTTTCTGTGAAAAGTGACGAAAATGAAGGACAAATGTTCAAAAGTGGTTAATCACCACTCAAAGTGATTTTGTTATAATAATAAGCGCTGTTATGTTCTTTTCACACTATCCCAAGTGTATCGATTGCTTTCTACGTTTAATATTCCGAACCTAATAATTTGATCATTGATGTATTTTTTCTTAAAATAATAAAAAGATAATGTGTAAAAAAAATTACAATTTGGGTAAACAGAAGCACTTAGCAAAACTTGCACACGTAGTTTATAAGGTCAAACAACGTTCTACAGAAACTTCTTTTGGGTGAAACAGATTTTGACAAAATAAAATAAATGTATTACCTGATATTCCTCTTCTAATCTCGAAAGTAAAACAGCTTTATCAACAGTAATTCTCCTTTCAACACAGCAAAGAGTCAATAATATAGACTTTAAAGATTCAACTGCCAAATTAAAACCTAAAACACAAAGAATTCCAAGTTATAGTTGAATCAATGACATTATGAGAAATCATGGCTGTCATTAATATAATTCACTATATTCCTGATAGCTTTGGAATTTTAAGATTCTTAACTCAATGATTGATTGTAATTGCAGAAACTGACAAGATTTAAACTGAGCTAATCACTAAAAACTTTCCCAATTAATTTCATACGGAAATATAAAAAATTATTCTACAATAGTTTCCATGAATTTAGGATGTTTGTTCAGTATTAGGAAACTTTTCAGCCACTTTTGCGAAAATGTTGAAATCCATTTATTATTCAAGATTTATTATAAATGATCTATCGACTAGAAAAATTAGAACAAATTCCTAAAATAAATTACAGAATGCTACACTAGTCAAACGTTTTCTTTTTATAAGAAAGTAAAAAAACACAGAGATTGAGCCATACTAACATTAAAAAAGTTTAATCATCATCATCATTATTTGAGAATGTATGAAATCAAATAGTAAGAGTAAACGTAATATATATTGGGTTTGAGAGCTAATTAAAAATACTAACCATGAATAGCTTTGATATTGTAAGACAATAAATGTTTTCGTATGATATCTCTCGTTTCATTGGAAACAACTGGACCAGTCAGATCTGTCGTTGGGCCAATATCAACGTCATATTTTTTGCAGAACCAAGAAATAACCGGATCCCATTCTCGTTGTTGAAGGGTAAAAACATCTTCGCTCTATCATATTCACAACATCTATCATTAAAGAAAAATTAACTTAAATAAATTCAAGTTTATCAAGTAAAAGTTATTTTTACAAAAACTTTACTGCAGAAGATTCAATTTTTCTTCAACTGAAATGCAATTCCATTTTCGTTTTTAAGATGAGTTTTATTTTTGGTTAGTTACTATATAAACAAAGAAACAATCTAAGTAGGTTTTGTAATTTTTATCTATCAAGGAAATGTTACATTCACAAACCTTAAAAATTACTTTTTATACACATTCGCAAATAATAAAAATTACTGAAATAAAAATAATCATAGGGAAGTACATATTTCGAAAAAACTGCAGAAAACAAAACTAAATACGTAAGTAAATTCGGTAGTCAGGATGCTACAATAAAACCGCAATGAGTTTAACACAGAACATTTTTCTCTCCTGGATTATGAACTCACAAAATGCACTCATGGACGAAGAGGCTAACGTGTTACAAATTCATTTTCAAACTTAAGATTAGATGCATAAAATACTCCCCAATTCACCTCTCTAATGGCTTTTAGCGGGAACATTCGAATGAGATAATTAGGCTATTTCAAAAGTATATTTAATTGACTATGTAGGTGCATAGACCCGAAAATATACAAAAAAAATTCAAAACAGATTCGTAAAAAAAAAAATCACTTCTAGCATGAGATGTTGATCAGCACTTTGAACTGTTAAATAACCCTTAATAAGAGTAGGTGCAAACCATGAATAAAGCAGATAAAAGTGCAGAACGTCACAAAGTCCAATAAAATTCTTGGGTACTCTAGGACTTCTAGAAAAGAGAACCATGGTTAGTATAGTTGGACCATTTAAATCAATCCTAGAAAGGAATGCCTTTTAGTTTGAGATGCTGAAGTTATGCAGTTAATAAAAAATACTTCAAAATTAATTTAAAAGAAAATCAATAAAGGGTTAATTTTCGCACCATTTTAGACACCATAGAACAGCCTCCAAAAAAATGTTAAAAAATGCATTGTTTTTATAAAGGTTTGACTGATTTAGCAAGGCTAAAGATTAGTTTCATGTTATTCGCCACTGAAGGAAAAGACATCAAGTGCGACCAGATAATTAACAAGTTTTATACTCACATGAGAATAATACAATACAGTATCTGTTTCTAGATAGTTTACAAGTTTCTCTACTGCTTCTTCTTTTACAACATTATTCGGATTTTCTAACGCTGTGTTACATAAGGCGGTCTGAAATATACAAAAAATAGGCTTAAACTAAAAGAAAAAGATGTTTTGCGGCAATGCCAGTGAAAGTCTAGACTTTAAGAATATCGATATGAAAATACGAGTAGTTCCAGCTTTGAAGAAGCAAATTTCTGAAACAAATCCCTGATTTAACTTATAGCACTCCAGCTACTTCGAAAAAGCTAATGATATGGTTTTCTAAGAATTAAAATAATGCTTTTACCAAGTGCATTGAACTTAATTGGATTTCCTCTCTTTGAGCTTCCCACTCCGTTGCAACCATTAATGCTAATACTTCATTGTCTAGCTTCATTACATTTCCTTTCGGTGTTTTAAGCTTTCTATGATCCAGAGTTATCTCATACAAGCCATCGCAATAAAGTATTTCAGCATTCTTGTAGAATCTTTTCGGCGCATCTATAATTGAAATTTCATTAAAGTACTTTTGAATTACCTATTCTCGGTAAGTAAAAATTAGAGTGAAAACAATAATCAATGTAATAATTTTCAAAAAGAAAAAAGGAACCATTCTAACCATTGAGGATCACCTCAATTCTAGAGAGAAACTCACTTGTTTACACTCCATGAGTAATCTTTGTAGTACGTCGATCTTTATTACAAAGAGCTCTACAGATAAATTTTAACAAAAACATATCTAATGAAATGAACGTACTTGCGTAGTTCCGAAAAACAGGAATTTTTGTTTTCGTTTCATTTTTTACTCTTAAGTCACAAATCCTTTGAAGCCAAGTATTTCTAAGAGTTCCCTTAAATAAATTAAAATGACTCATTTTCAAAAGTATTAGGTATTAGGTAACCTTCCTCCAATTTTTACCAGTTTGTGTTGTCATGCCAAGTAAACTGAAATCAGATTACTGTTTTTACAAGCCATTCTAGGTTTAAAATGACTGAACTAAACTATTGTTTGACTTCTATCCATTTTAATCTAAGATTTTTTTCCTTAGATTGTAATTATTAATTAATTTTTGAACAAATTCAGAACCTGAATTTATTAAATATAGAACATGTGCATATTTTATTAAAACTTTAAATTAAAAAGAGATTTTGATTTAAATTGATTTATCTACAAGTCTTTAGTTTTATTACATTAATGAATTAATCTTAATTAATTGAAATGTGAGCAACACTGATACTACTTCAAGTTACCGCCTGGACTAAAGAGGGAGGTTGAAGAGAGGCGCACTTGTTCAAGTTTTGTGTTTAGTGTACTGTTTATGTGATGTGTTAAATAACCATCAGTGTTGCAGTGTGTGTAACATCCGTGAGTAGTATTTGCTTTCAATTTAAGTTATTTAACCGCTATCTTTCTAAGAGGGATAGGTGAAACCGTTGTGTTCAGTTAGGAGTAGTGTTAAAAGTTTAGTAAATTTACGTTGCTTATGAGTCAGATGAGATTTCTAATTGCACAATAATGAATGTACAAAGTATGATATGATTTTAACCATCAATGTGGCACACTACTAAAGATTCGGTTTAGCATTATCATTTTATTTTGTTTTAGAGTTAAAGAAAAAGAAAGAAAAGGCGCTTTCCGAGGGAAATTTAAATCACTTATTTTATGTATGTAAAGAACTAGCGGAGTTATATTTTAGCCAGGAAATGTTTGCAGAAGCTCTTCAGGAGTATAAGGTTTATAATTTTATTTTGGATGTAAGTTTCTTTTTGCAATTTTATTTTTAATTTATCTTATGTATATTTCCTACAGGAAATGGAACGCGTCTCCGACACAAATAACAATAAAATGGATGTCGCTCGATGTAATCGAATGATAGGAGAAGTGTACTGTGAAATGAGTGATTTTGATAAAGCATTAAAACATCAGAAAAAACATCTAAGTAAATATTGTTATTTTTATTTAATTTATATAACATTTATGTATCTATTTTTATTTAATGTATGTGAAAAAGAAGCTTACTTTTGGTTAATTCAATAATTAAAACCCTCTTGGTTGACAGAAATTTCTTGTGAAGAAGATGATAAAGTAGAACAACAGAGAGCTCTTGCTACAATTGGAAGGACGTATTTTCTTCATGCCGAGAGCTGCTCTGAGTTACTTGCTTCTTCAAAAAGTGCATCGCTTTCAGAGGCTAAAAAACATTTCTTTCAGAGTCTCTCCATATGTGAGCAGTAAGTATTTGATCCGGAAGTTTTATTTATCATACTTTGAGTTTTTGAATTCTTGTCTTTGAAAAATTCGGATTTGGGTATACAAAACTATCTACTAGATTGGTTTTAATTTTATCTAGCCCACAGATATCGCGATCCGTTCAAAAGTCTCATTTGCTGTCTCTCAGCAAAAAACAAGAATGTTTTTCCTCTTGTGTTCCGCAAGGTTCCTTTCTGTTCTAATTTTTTAATAATGACTTCATATTTCACTTCTATTATTGCTGGTTGTGAAATAAGTTTTTGCTCTATAGATTTTTTCTTTGGTTTTCTTCTTCAAAATAGCTCAGTTTATTAAAATTTTCTTAAATGTATATAAGTTAAAATTGGTATCTTTTATAATGGTAAAATACACTTATTTAACGCCGAGATATACTTATATTCTTCATAAAACAACCTCATAGGATGTCCCATCACTTGTACTTTCTCAACTCAACAAATCAGATAATATTTAACAAAAGCCAAGAAAGCCTGCAAAACATTGACATCAACTTTACTGGTTTACACAGACTAATGGACTAAGAAATAAATTACGATTTATTCCACATTAAATTGACGGAAATAAAAAGTATTTTACGTCAATGGTGCTGATATCAGAAATTCACTATTTAGATTTCGTAAATTATGCCTTGTGTGTGAATATTTTAAAATTGTAATTGTGTATTATCTATAAAAAAGTAACTGATGAATTTGAAGTTTAGTCAGTAAAAAATCTGGTGTGAACATCAAGTGACTTTTTCTTACTACTATTTTCTTCAAATTTAAAAATTAAGTATTTAGATACTTTAGAGGGCAGCCTAACCACCCCTTCCAAAAAGTGCCGTCAATCGAATTTTCCTGGAATCTAAAATTAGAAAATCTCCCAATTGCGATATTTTTCCTTTACGAAGAATTTATTTTTTCTTAATTTTGTAATTAATTTGTAATAGTGCATAGTTCAAAATTGATTGCTCTTGTAATTTTTCCAGACTAGGTGATAACGCTGTAGGAATGAAACAAAGGATGGAAATGCGCCTACGACTTTTTTTGAATCTCGGTTTAGTGCTGGAAAGCCAAGGGCAGTTGGATCAGGCTGTTGAACATTTATCTAAAGTAAATAATTGTCTAAAAAAATCATTTTCTTTAAAAAATTTTCTTTTTTATAAAAATATTTGGTAAATTTTATATTTAGATTAATGGAAAGATTTTTGGGTAAATAATACGTAAGTTAGAATATCATTAAATTAATTTCAGAATATCATTAAATTAGTTTCAGTAAATGGCAAAATTTGAAAAATAGTTATAAACGCTACCCAGTTTTACATTTTTGTGAAATTAGCACACCTCTTTGAAGCTGTGCATTTCGTTAACATTGTTGATTATTTTCTTTTTAAGAGAGGAAGTAATCTCATCTGTTGGAATTAAGTGATATATTTATTTAATAAGGGCACTGTTTATCGATCTAAAATCATTTTTCAGGCAATTATGATTTCAAAAAAATTAGAATTTTGGGAAGAATTAATGAGAACATATTCTGCTTTGGGTAGTGTTTATCAAAAAAAACATGCAAGCAGTCTTGCCCTGTCTACATTTGACCAAGCAATTACTGTGGCGGAAAGGCTTAGCGACAAGGCTCAACATATTGCTACAATTCTAATTCTGAAAGCTGAGGTGAGAAACAGTTTATTTCCCTAAAAATTTATGACAAATCTAGGCTATAAATAGTACATTTGTATTATTTAAGCAAGTTGTGTTTCATGTGGATAGCGTTAAAGAATAATACATTCTAAATGAATTAAATGTTATTTAGAATAATGATTCAGTTTAGCGAGGAATCGGTCCAGAACAAAAAACAATTCCGTCTTTTTGCCGACGTATCGCAAATTTATTGCTTTCTTCAGGGCGAGTAAGCTGAGTTACAAAAAACTGTAATAAAAAGGGAAAAAGATGGAGTTGGTTTTTTTTTTTTGGGGCCGATTCCTGTTATAATTGAATCCTTAATATAAATATTTTACGGTCACTAAAAGGTAATACAGATTCAGATGTTATTTAATAGAATAACTTAATTATGTCTTATACAGGTTTTACTAGAGTTACCGGATTTTCTTGGAGCGCGACAAGCATTATTTCGGGCTTACAGGCTAAATATTTCTAGTAACAAGAGTGATAAAATGGAAATCGAAAAAAAACTTAGAATTGGTATACCTTCATTTGATCTATTAAAATGTTTTTTCTTTTTTTGAGATATGTATCTAAAATAATTTCTGATGATTAAAAAGGTAATACTAAAGTTTGAAAATATTTCTAGTTGCAGCAATGTGCGAAACTGAACAGGCCCTTACAAATCTGGCGCCAGATGGTGATTACATGGAAAGAAAAAAATTGTATGAAGATCTTGGTGACATGGCTTCAGAAATTGCTAGTTATACAACTGCATTGACTTATTATCATCTCATGTTGGAGGTAATAAATTTGGCAATTAATTGCTATTAAACATTTTATGAAATTTACTTAACTGTTTTATTAACAATGTTCCCGTTTAGTGCGTTGAGAAATGTGGTAAGAAAAGAGAAGCTTTGATTGAGTGCTATGTGTCACTAGCCCAAACTTACAAAGATAACAAACAGTATGGTAAGGCGCTAGAATATTTCAAAAAAGAACTTGAGCTTGAAGAAGAGAATCCCTCTGAGGTAAGAAATCCTCTTAATTATAAACTGAGGGAAGTTTAGTTTCAATTCACATGTTGCCCTTATGAGCGTGGCTAGTGTGGCAGGGGGCAAGGGATTTATAAAACTGAATTTCACCATCTAATAAATTTGTAATATTACATTAAGCTTTGTGAGTGTATAATTTAAAAATGAAAATCTACAAATCACTTTCATATCAGTTGAGCAAAAACTTTATTTCTTAATTTTGTAGGGTTATATTTCTAAGCTGCTAATAATTTTTTTTTTTTCTTATAATAAACAAATTAAGTCCTTGAAACATTTATTGGTAACCTAAATAGTTCTCATACCTTACAGACAATCCATCACCGGTAGTCAATAGAGAGTGCTAGAAAAAGGAAACTTGAAAGTAGTCAGCTGGATTCAAGAGATCTTCCTCCTGAGTCCCATTAAGGACTTAGCTTATTAATAAGGACTGCATGTCCAAAAACTTAAGTTTAGACAATATAGTAGTTTAAATCTACTTCGATAAATGTTTATTTCTGTTAGAACTTAGCACAGAACCCTTAAAAAAAGGCAAATACACTTCTAACTGATCTTTAAAGACGCCTCATTTTGTATTTAGACTTACTACAGCTATCTTAGAAGTTTATGATTCTGCCACTAAAATATAGTGTAAAGGAGCAAAATAATCTTTGTTAGTTGGGGCTTATCGTCCAGCTATCAAATTAGGATCTGTGTACGTGACAGCAGAAGCCCTCAAATAAGTCCACGCTCATGACCATTACCAAATACCTGCATCCCAGAACATGATGCCTGTGACATTATTCACAAGATATCCTATGCAAGTTAACATGGAAAAGATTCTGTTACTTTCCAGCGATGCTGGATTTAATTAGCATGCTAGTCTTACGACACATTATTGTCCCCTCGCACCCAGTTTTTTCGTTAAAAAAAAATACTATACACGCTATTAGAAATTTTTAATGGAATGTGTTACTTTCATTAGGCTTGTAAAACAAACATGAACATTGCCGAATTATTTAATTTGATTGGAGATACAGAAAAAATGGTTGAATACTATGAAAAAGCAAAAATTAGTTCGGAATCAGCAGGCAGCGATAAACTGAAAAAAATAGTTTTGCAATGTGCTTTTAATGCTTTAACAGATGCAAAATGTTTTACAAAAGCAAGTGAGTAAAATTTTTTATCATTCTTGTTGTTTTATTTTATTTTTTTAAGAATAACAAATTTTAAATGGAGAGAGGTCAACTATTTAATTCTTCTTTTTTTATTATTATTATTTTATTATGCGGAGAGTGCACAAAACAAATTTTGCTGATTATTCATGACATTGATTTTTTTTTTTAAATCAGCGGAAATTCAGAGAGAACTAGTCAATTTTACCTATCTGGATGTCTCAGAATCAGATTCTGAAGATGAAGAAAGAAAACAGTATGGCTTGCACATAGATCTTGATGACTTATCAGGTATTTTTAATAACAATATTAATTTGAATTCTTCTTCTTTAACCATTTCTTTTATTTTTATTTGCATGTCTACATACTCTACCTTTGGGAGAAACAAATTAGTTGAACAAATTGTTGAGTACAAGTATTTTTGGAGTAAATATTAAATTTTTTTGCTTATTTCATGCTCTTGAATTGTTGCTTGTCAACACACAAATGAACTACATACTTAATTACTTGTATTACGATTATATTTCACATAAAAACAATCAGCGGGACTGAGTTACAGTTTAAATCTCTCTTGAACACTGAAGCTCGAAAAACTGCTAGCAAAAGTTTTCACTTCTCTTTTTCCTGATCTTTTTCCTACCTAAAACGGTTCGATAGGCGACTCTTGCGCCTGCTGTGAGTTATTGGTGGTTCTGGCGGAATTAGTTCTGTACTGGTGTCTCTTTTGTTTGTTATCCGTTCATCATAGGTACGTGAATGGTATTTTGAGTCTGTTGATATATGACCGGTTATATTAGGAAAGCAGGTTTCAAGCTGTCAACTGAATTTCAAAGCTAGTCTTTAGGGTAGAACTATAATCGCCTGATTGGCTTGGTACGGGACTTCTGAGGATTGCTGCTGAGGTTTCTTTACTGCATTACTCTTAACAAACACGTATGAGATGCATGGTATAAGTAAAACTTACGTGGGACCGATTTCATAAAGTTTATTCGGCGAGGTATTTTTATTCAATCAAGTCGAAGATTTGCCTAAATAGACTTTTTATGCTACATTATAGGTACTCTCTGTAGGCCAAAGAGAACTTGAAGGGAGTTGGTGATGGCAATGACGGAGAGAGAAGTGTACATTGTAACCGATAACTTCTCTCCTTTTCTAAAGAAGTTCCTATTGACGAGCAAAATGATTCAATCAAAAAATTGTTCTTCCAAGATGTCTTTCTGCTTATGCTTTAAAACCTACTTATCACACTTTAGGGCCTGACGATTAATAATTAGGTTGTGATGCAATTACTTTGTTCTTTTTTTATTATTATAAAAAACAAGTAATGCGTTTGGCACCTCGATAGCCGAGCTGAGTTAGAAGCGCGGACCGCATATTTCTGATTTAGTATTGGGTTCGATACGCTGGTCTTGACCAGCTAAAAGAAATGATCTAAAAGGAAGTTGTCATGAAATATGTTAGTTATCCCTTTCTCTTCATATCCATAGTTGGACGTAAAGCTCGGCTGAAATTATTATTACAGTCTATTGTCAATTAAACGTATCTCAGTTTAAAAGGTCATTTTCTGTGACAGATATAGATGGGGCTGTGAATGATGAGGATGAAAAGCGTAAAATTACAAGAACAAGAGTAAAGCCCAAGACTAATTTACAGAAAAGAAATGAAAAAGGTGAAACTCCGCTACATCTAGCTGCTATTTCCGGAAATGCAACGCTTGTAGGAAAACTTATTGATCAGGTAATGATGAAAATAATTGTTATTTATTAATAAAATGACAGCTGTAAATTGTAAAACGCGTTACACTATCGGCAGATGGCTTTGTGTGGATGGATTCGTGTGGAATATTCCAAAAGCAAGACGGAAAGTTAAACTGGGAATAGAAGTGAATATACAAATTTGATAAAAACTTTAAAGAAAGATTTTTTTAAAGAACTTTTCTTACACTCTGCTTGTATAGTAATCTCTCTAATTAATCTCTCTACAAACGTAGTAGCGCCATTTACCTTCTCATAACTGCTACTTTTATTCGAAACGTTTTTTCAAGAAATTATTTGTGAAGATTTCTGTGGGACGGCAACTCATTTTTTAAAAACATCTCTCCAGTGATTTTTATATTTCCGCTTCTACACAATTTCAAGTTATAATGAAAGTATTGCCGATTGTAAATGTTAAGGAAATCCTTAAACTGGATGTGCGAGAATACATAAAGTTTACAGAATAGACTTTTATGGTTTGGAATTTTTTGACAAATTCCATTTCTGATGTTAGAAAGAAATTCAACGAAATTTCTATTAAAACTGTCCGCTAGGACAGTTGTATAAGAGTTGATCGTCAAAAAGTGCAAGAAAATGCGTAACGTTAAAATACACCCAACTTTGATAAATTTTTTCTTTTTTCTAGAAAAATATAAAATTCCCAAATTTTCTGTATAATATAATACTTCTCGACGTTGTACATTAAATTCGAGAAAGGTTAGCCCCATGTACATAAGGTCCCCTAAATAAATTATTTTAGCTAATAACTCTGTAAATCTTAGCCGACCGATATTGATAAAATTTGACAGGATAAAAGGGTTAGGGCTCCCCTACGCAATATTAAAGCGATGTTCTGCTCTTACACCGATTAAGGGGAAGTGTGACAATTGTTTCAAATTATCGACTCATGTACCGATTTTCAGGAATAAATTAGAATCGAAATTCTGTATAGATTTGCACTTTAGAGGTCTCGTCGATATGCTTCATAAGGAGGGGAGTTTGCCCTACGCAAGCAAGACCCTCTCTGTAACAATTATTGCATTACTAATATTTCTAAAACGCCTAGTCCGATTTTGATAAAATTTAACACGAAGAAGTGGTTTAAACTTCCAAACGTGACTATAAAGTGTCACCATGCTCTTACACCTACCTATTTACAGTTTAATTTCTCTTTCTCCTTTAGGTAGAAATACTGTAATCGCAGTTTAATTTTTCTACTTCTCTTAAGAGAAAATACTGTATTCGCGGTTCGATTTTACTACTTACGAACAAATACCTTCTCATTTTATTCAAAACGTTTTCTCAAAAAACTTGCTCTTGAGGATTCTTTAGGGGCTGCAAATATAAGCATTCTTTAAAAAGGTCACTCCAGATAAAGGTATAAGGGTTAATCAACCATTATACTTATCTTTTTAAACTGTAAGTTTTTGTTAAAGAGATAGTTATTGAGATATACAATAGAAGGATAAATTTTATTGGTTTATCAAGTCCTACAAATTAAAACCTTTGAATCTGTTTTCGTATTGTTCAGATATCAATGAATTCACTATCGAATTGAAGAGAAAAGTTTATTTTATAACGGGTATTGCTTGCACGGTTTTAGTGAGAATAGATTTAGAATGTTAAATTATGCATGTTATCAAATTCGTTCAAATTTCAAACCTTTGTATCTCTCTTTGTATTGTTCAGATTTCAATGAACTTTTTCCGAATTATAGAAAGAAGTTAGCTTTACAACTGGTATAAATTGCAACGTTTTAGTGGCAATAGATAATGGGATATCGAAGGTTATGTTTTGGAGGTTTTCAAATTCGTTCAAATTGCAAACGTTCATACCTTTTTTCGTAGCGTTCAGATTTCAATGGATTCTTTACTCTAATTCTCTATAAATGTAAAAAACATAATATTTTTTTTTAAAGAATATTTATATTAATTGAATAGCAGTAGTAAAAATGAGCAAATTTATCGTATAAGTAAGTGAATTGGAATGAGAAAGAGGTGTTAAGTTTTTTATAAAACGACACCACTAAAACGTATTTAAAACGAAGGTATAAAATATGTTCCAGACTGCGTGAAATAATACCTACGTTTATTACAGGGACACAGTGTTGATGTAAAAGATTTCAGTGGGTGGACTCCACTTCATGAAGCCTGCAATCATGGCCACAGAGATGTTGCAGAAGTATTACTTTCTAAGGGAGCTGCCGTGAATGATCGTGGTGGACCGCATTGCGATGGTTTTACACCGTTACTAGATGCTGCATCTAACGGAAGTTTGGATTGCATGGAATTGTTGTTAAGCTATGGAGCTTCACCTTTAATGAGAACTAACAGTGTAAGAAATTGTATTAAATAAAAAAAAAATTTTTAGCAGTAGTTTGTAAAGCTTTTTCTGTAGTTGGTCAAAGAAAAAAAAAATTAAAAATTTTGAGGCACTTTTGTATTTCAGTACTATGGGTACTAAAATAACAATCAAGCAAGATCACAATCCTGGCTCTTGGAAAGTAAGGCAGAATACTTTAGGAATTTCGGGAAGTTCCTCTCAAAAAACATTATTTTTTCACGATTGTTTGTGGATCTTGTTGTCCTTAGATTGCATCACGTTCAAGCTGGGTCAGAACCCAGGTTTTACATTTGTGCCAAAAACTGTTTCGCACTAATTTGATTATAAAGTTCATATCTTTTGCAAAAATTTCTGTCTCTCATAAAACCGCTGACTCAATTGAAGTATGTGAGCCCATTTAGGCAGAAGGATGAAGGATAAAAACTGCTTATTGATGATAATTACTGACAGATATTTAAGTTGTCCTTTTAATTTAGAAAATTTTATTATAGGAATAATATTTATAGAGTGAAAATATGTCAATCCAATTTGATTTGTAATTTTTTGTAACATTTTTTTAGGGAGAAAGCGTTTTGGATTGCCTAGAATCTTGGAGAAATAGGAGATTGAGCGAATTAGGAAGCGATTTAGATGAGTGTACTCTTGCCCAATATCTATCCATTTATAAGAAAATACAGCAAATTTTGGAGAAAGGTAAGTTGGTTTATAGTTGGTAGAATGTATTTCTTAATATTATTTCCAAATCTTGTTAAAATTTATATTATTATCTTTTGTTATATTTAGCGGGACAGAAGATTTCAAATAAAGAATCATTATGCTCCGAGGACTCTTCTATCAAAGAAGGAAGGCATTCTATGAGATCAGAGCATTCTGTAAAACATTCAGGTACCCCAGTACAATGCACTTTTTATCAAGTAAAAATTCAAGTAAACTCGTAACATTGGTCCAGATTTTCAGGATTGTTATTTTGTATGAACTTTACTTTTATTAACCGAAAGTTATCGTTTTATTTTTACTTAATTTTCTCATTTATTCAAACCACAGTAATCAAACCGTATAATGGTTAAAAAAAATCATCGCTTTCAGGTGAAATGTACTAAAAGTATAAAATAATAATAATAATTTATGTTCTGTACGGTTGCAGCACCCGCACAAAGAAGAAAGAGTAAAGATAACATAAATTCTTCTAGACTTAATCCAGTTGAGGATGCGGCAGATGAGTATGAAAATGCTATGAAAGCTCTGAGGTTCAAACATCAACATATAGTAAGAATCTAATTAAGTTTTACTTGTTTTTACCTTCAGAAAAAATCATTTCTGTTCCCTATGAACCCTGTTTGCTCCATATGAATAATTGACAATTTTTGTTGTTGCCCGTAATTTCTATTTTTATCAAGAAAACACAAAGGGAATCAAATACAAAAGTCTAATCTAATCTAATCTAAATACAAAAGTAAAAAATATCTGAACGATTCGGTTTGCGCCTGTAACCCCTGCTCGGCCATCGTTGCATCCAACGCTTTACTTTAGGGTTAAAATTTTTTTTTTTTGTACAATTAATTGTCTGGAACATTTGGTTTCAATTATATAGTTGCTAAATTTGATTTGCTAAAGTTTAGAGCTTGACACTCAAAACCAATTTTTCTAAATTCTTATTTTTACGTCCGCTTACTCCATTGATTACTCTGTTAACCTTACTTAATAAGTTTTTTTTTATTCTTGAGAAGTTTTAGTTTATTGAAAATAGGTTTTGAGAAATAAATAAAATCAAACAAATTTTAAGAGCGTCATCCATATTTCTGTGGTTATTTACACACATCTTATTGATGTCCTCTGAGAAAGCGAAATAAGTGAGATAATTTTGGCATTGAATTTGAGTACATTATTAATATTTAATTATGTGTACTTTAGGTGAGTCCCATGGCAAAACCTGCTCCAATTCCAGCTTTACTTCCATCCGATGAATGTGTTGGGGACAATTGGCTGGAGGAAGATTTTGATTTAATTCGTCCAAATAAGAAAAGGCGTGTTTGTGAGTTTGGAGGAGGGCAACCTCAGAGAAGAAGAAGTCGTAGTGCTACTGGAGGTGGATTGTCGGAGCAGTTTTCTAGGTCAAACCCTTCACCAACTCCTTCAGAAGATGGCAGTGTGGCGGTAGTAGCACAATTTTCACTTTTTTTTTTTTCAATCTCTTGGAATAAAAACGAATGAAACAATTTTTTCAAAACAATGTTGCTGATTATCTATTAAATTATTTCTTTTTTTTCTTGCAGAACTCGACCGATTCTGAAGATATTAATGTGATGCTGACTGCTTTTAAAAATACTGATGGACCTGCTCAGAGTACATCTGCTCCGGAAGAAAGCAAAGACTCGCCCTCTACATCAGGGGTTTTCAGCAATAAGTAATTATTTTATTTATTATCCTACTTAATTTTTATCCTTTGTGTAATAATAATTAAATTGTAATATAATTTAAATTTATTTCTTAGATTAAAGGAAATGAATGCTGTAAGAAGAAAACAGATTTCTCTGATGGCCACGGGAGTAACAAAAGAGAAAGTAGTAAAGACTTCTCAGACGTCTGAACTATCTTTACCGGATCTAAATCCAACGTTATCATGCCAACAATATGTAAGTTAAAAAAAGACTTTTTTAAAGTGCTGATTATAATAAGCTATTGTAAAGCTAATTTTTATATTCAATAATGAAACATTTCTGAAATTGGCCCAACCTGTTCATAGTTTCTTTATACTAAATTCTTCGTTGACTGAACTTCACAAATTAAATTTTTCTTTAGTCTATATTTTTTGCTTACAATTTTTTTAGTGTTTTTCCATTGAAAATCTATTTTAACAGTTTTTGAATACTCTGTTCTAGCATTAAGCTACTCTCTAGAGCAGTTGTCGGCAACCTATGATCCGCGGGTCACCTAGTGACTCGCTGGGAAAATTTTAGTGACCCAGAACACAATTCTCAATTACGACGAATTCGTTAGGTATTCTTGCCAACGAATTAAAGTTAAATTTATTTATTGATGTGTTGCAAAATGTGATGAAATTCTATTATTACGTGCGAGTACACGTTTAAACATGTACTTTTCTGCTAAAATTTTATGATTTCTTTCAAGTTATAATTTGGGATTTGATGATAATAAATTCGTTATTATCTATTTAAGGTATATTGGATTATCCCATCTGTAATGTTTTTTTATTTTCTGTACTCTGAGATAATATGTAATCTAAAATAGAAGTGATGTGGGCCACCATCAACATTTTTTGTGAAAAAAATGACCCACTTGTAAGAAACGTTGCTGTCCACTGCTCTAGAGTGACACAAATTTAAGACCTACAAATCCAAGGCTAATATCGCGGCATTCTTGAAGGTTCTGTTCTTGATGCGGGTTTTCATCGCTTCTTCTACTGTTTTACTACTAGTTTTTACATGAGACTTCAAAATCTTTGCTATTAATTAGGGGTTTTTGTCATTACGTGGTGTAGCCTGAACAAAATTAAGTTTTATAAAAATTACAATATGAACTGAAAACTTGAATTATTTCCAGATTAAGAATGTTTTACTTAATTATTATTGCTTTTTAGCTTATAATTCTGTTCATTACATTTGTTTTGTTGCCTTGACATAAACTGATAATAAACAAACGCCGCATGTTTACGACGAAACCTTTCTCTATGTAGAGAGACGAAGTAATTATTTTAAATTAAAAAGTAGGATGATTTTATAGTCCTTTATAGAATTATGACTTTATAGAATTATGACTTTATAGAATTATGACTTTATAGAATTTTTTATTTATTCATCGTAAGTTAAACGATTTTTTTTTTTTTTTTAGACATATGTAAAAGTTAGAGTAGAAGGAAAATTATTATTGGTGCCTTTACCTCAGTGTTCTTCTCAGACTCTTACAATTTCTTGGCTTGCTAATGAATTAGCTACCCGATATAGAAGGTATATTGCTACATTCGTTCAATAAAAAAATAAAATAAAATAACTCATCATGAAACTTCTTAAAAGCTTTATATACTACTATTTCAGTTTAGAAGGAATTGAGCCTATTTTAAGAATAGAAACTCAAGATGGTGCTTTACTCGTTGATTCAGATCCCGTAGCATTACTTTTAGGCATGGGGGAACTCAATGGCCGCGTACAATCTTGGAAGTTACCTCCATTAAGTACTATCTACCAAGAAGCGTGCCTTAGTGGAAATACAGGTATTTAATTTTAGTTCTATTATTTATTTGTGTATTTTAATCTTAAAGCGTTTTAACGCCGGATAGAATTCTTTCTTTAAAACAAGTTGGACTCAATCTCGGTACTTCCACATCCGAGTCACAGTCAATCCCTTCCCCATTTCATATCCGTTTAATTAATATTGAGTTTAAGTAGTCATTTCTTTTATTCTTCTCTCAGCATTTTGAATTTGAAATTTTAGTTGCAGAAGGTCAAGTAATAGCTGAATTAGATGCTTGTTTGGCTACAAACAGTGTTAATTTAGATGATCTGTTTCTCGATAATAAACAATTGGGACCAATTTTGAAGGCATTATCATATCATCTTCCATTGCAGGTGCTTTCTTTATCAGGAAATAATATATCGGATGCATATATGAAAGTAAGTTTAAAAACAGTGAGATTCTATATTACAAGAAAACAGTATTTCTTCAATATAGAAATTAGAGAAATAGAATTAGAGAAATTAGAAATAATGTGAGAATTTTATCCGAATTTTTTTTTTTTAGGACGTAGCCAATTGTCTTGTTAAGTTGAGCCAACTTAAATTATTAGATCTTAGTAACATCAACATTTCAGCAAATGGCCTTGCAACTCTTGCAAGAATAATTGTTGACAACAAAGCACTTCAGGTATTATTTTTTTTACCTTCTTTTATGTTATGATTGTCATTATTTCTAAATATTTCGTGCTATTGACTTTAAAGTAAATTAAGCTTTTTCATTTTATATTTTATCTTATGTTTTAAGAGATTAGAAAGTCTTTACCTTGGCTGCAATCCATTATCTGACTGTCTCTCATCATTGGCTGAACTTCTTAACATAATTCCTTCTCTCCGCAAGCTTAGTTTGCCATCTGTCAATTTAACGCCCGAATCGTTTAGATCATGTCCGTATTATTCTCTAGGTATGTACAACTATAAATTTGTTTAAATAAATCATTTCTGTAAAAATTGAATAAAGCCGTTTGCTCTTAATTTCATTTATCTTTCACTCAAAATGTATTGACAGTAAAAAAAAAAATCATAGATCTTTCTCTTGTGTTCGTGAAGTTTTGAGGAAAATGTTTTGTACTTCCAAGTTTAGTTTCTTGTATTATCTGACAGTCTGACAGAGTATTAAAGAAAATAAATTTGTATACTTTTGCAGATTGCCTAGAAAGATTGGATGTAAATTTGAATGAAGTAGGAAGTGAAGGAGTGATTGATTTGTTAGGAAGACTTAATCATCATGCCATTGTCGAATTAAAAATGGCCGGTACAGGAGCTAATACGATCAGAGAAGTGGCTTTTTTTCTTCAGCATTATTCTCCTCCATGCCTTACACTACTAGATCTGTCTTATTGCTCGGCTACTGATTATGATATTGGTGAATTAGTCAAGTTAGTATTTTGATAATTAACCTTATCCTAATAAAGTTTGGTTATTTTATGTTGAATTATTGTATATGCTTTTATTTTATAAATTCAGATCAAATATTAAATTATATTTGTATATGATGTACACATATACTGTAATTGCTCGTTTTCATCTTTATAGAACATGCCGGTACTTCCGGTTTTCGCTAGCCTAATTTTATCGCTCTTCTTTTAGAAAGGGTAGAATTAATTTTTTTAATGAAAGGACAAATTTGTGCATAAGTCATTAAAATGTCCTAATTATAAGTTGTTTATTTAATCATGTAATATTATTTCTTAATCTGTTCTATTTTATTTTAGAGGAATAGAGAACTGTCGGCAGTTGACACAGCTGTGCTTAGATGGAATAGTTGGCATAACCAGTCGCAGTGTTGCACCCTTACTTGGGCTTAGTTCAGTGAGAGAACTAAGCCTTTGCGGATTAGAAGCAAGCCAGCCAATTCAAGTTTCTGATCATCTGTCATCTTTAACCATCGGTTCTTGTGTGGATCAAGCTTGGGTTTCTCAGCGTGGTCCTTTTGGGTTCAACCTTTGTGGGACTGCTGTTCTTCAACGTACCACAACTCATTGATGTCTAAAACTAATGTATGTATTTTATTGACATATTTTTTTCTTTGACCATTACATGATTCGACTTTAATTTTTGAATTAATAAATAAGAGAGAAATTTGAATAATTAAGTGTAAAAAAAATATATATATGCACAGGTATTAATTTGCATTAGCAAAACCCTTTTAATTTTTCAATTTTTAGTTTTCTTTTTCCTTTTTTAACCAAGAAACGTTTCGAGCTCCCCTTTTTTAGAATAACAATTGCCACTTTTTAATTTATTTTTGTACAAATTTAAAATTTTAAGTACTTGTGCTAATTTAAATTTATCTTATTTCTTTATAATAATTTTTAAGATGATTTCAAAAAAAAGAAGCACTTAAGTTGTAAATGTATTTTAAGAATATTAAAACTAATGCTTATATAGAATTTTTTGATTGCTTTTGGAGTTTGGATTATATTAATTCTCTTTTAATTTGAACACACAAAAAAAAATTCTATTAAGTATATTGAGCGGTGCTGATTACTATGAATAAATACTACTGGTTACTGATAATTTTCGAATGCGATATTTTATTTCTTTTTAAGTTTGCAACTTTTTAATTTTTCTTATAATGAGTTTCGGGAGTACTTCGGAAATATTTAGTAAACAGCTGAACTTTAAAATAATCAACATTACCTTTGACAGTATTGTGTCTTTAAAGATAAGCAAACGGTGAAAACCGGCCTGTCTGCAAAAAAGTATTTTTAAATTTTTATGTTGATTGTTTAAACAAGACTATCAATATTCTTACATTAAAAGGCATTAAAAAAAATCTGCAATGTTTCCCAAATACGATTAACTACAAAACTGAGGCCTTGATTACGCAATTTTATTATTGTAACGAATTTTCAGTGCCTTCGTGTTAAAAAGATTTATCTTTAAAATGTATCCATCTCCTTTTTTTATATATATATAAAAAAACGTTAAAAAGTAAATTCTTTTAAGAATTTGTCTACTTACTAATATCTTATATTTTTGATAATTGTTACTTTTCCTCTTCATGATTATTTATTGGTGAAAACATGTAAATCAGGAATTGTATATTTCATTATTTTTATATTGACAGAGCCAAATTATTTTTGTGATTGTGGTTACCAAAGGAATTATAAATAAAACTGTTAACATGCAATTTATTTAAGTAATCAATATCCTTTTCTTCTTCTTTATTTGTTTAGTAATTTACTCTGTACTTTAATCTGTATGTAAATTTGTATGAAACGTAAATATGAGGGATGAAGAAGAAATGGTGTGCGAAGAGAAGATGAAGTGAAATTACCCAGTGATAGGCCACTCTTCAGGATATCGACTTACTCTGAGGCCACTAGCGATTCGGTCGGCATGGGCAGGAATGATAGTGCAGGCGAGAGACTGAACGGATTAGAGCAAGCGGTTTGTAACTTGATCACAAGTTAAGACAAGATATCAATCTTGTCTTGGCGAGTTGATGTACGAATGGGTTGTCGAGGACGTACCTCAACTATCAGTCGGAGTAGTACTGTTTGAAATCTGTACATAGCCTGTATGTTTGTAGGTTTGGCTGAATCCCACCGTGCTATCCGTTAGTCAACAGCGTCTGAGGATGCGTATTGCGCATCAATCGTTTGGAATTCTGTGGGCAGTTTGAAGCGATTATCCTAAAAAGTTTTGCACGTTTCGTCATTGCTAATCTTTTAAGTTTTCTATTTGAGTTTTTAAGTGAAGCGTTTGGTCAGTAAAGATCCCAAAGTTGTGCAATAGATCTGTCAGTACAAGGAAGAGGATTGATATTGAAGAAGTCTGGAGTCCCGCCGAGGTGTAAAAGTGGCATGCTGTCATTTTTGTGAGTTCAGTTTAATTCACCACTACTTTGCCCAAGCTTCTGTTTTATGTATGTGTGTCTGTAACTTACATGAAGCAAATGTAGATTATCTACTTGTAGCTAATAAAGCTGAGTCATCTGCACATGTACAAATTATTGTCGAGATGCATAGGTAAGTCTGATGTGTAAATTGTGTAGAGGACGGGTCCAAGAATACTACCTTGTGGCACCCCTGCCTCCACTAATGAAATAAGAGAGATTGCTGAGTCAGTGTGGTGAAGGAAGGCTCTTTTTTAATCAAACAATAATCCTGGTTGCCAAACATGATCGAAGGCATGGGTTTCGTCTAAAAAGGCCCTTGAATAGTTCTGCTTTCTCTCCAGTGCTGAAGCAATTGCTTCAACCACACGGTGACATTGTTTAACACTACCTATGGTGACCATACTCACATTTAACAATTCAAATATAATATTCAATATAAAAAAAAGTGAGTTTCAGATTTTGGTGGGTGGGATTTCAATAATCCCTAAGAAATCCAAGATTCACTGTCATTCCATTCTTCATCTCAGAAGTCTGGTGTCCTTCCATCTTCCACACAAGTTCTGCTTTGCGTTCCTTTCTCTTCCTCAAGAAATCTATTTCTTCACCACTCTTCATACCACATCGATATACGATTTTAATTTTGTTGAGACTAGGAGTACAAAATGCTATTTCGTATATCTGCCATCTTCGTGAATCTAAATTAAAGAACATGCCCTAGTGAAGAGACTTTTCGGCATTTCTAGTTATACATTTCAAGCGGCAGCGGTCTATTTTCACTTTCTTAGCCTCCAAGATTTTGTGCTTAGAGGGAGTCCACACAAATGATTAAAAAATGGAAATTAATAAAAACAAAATGAGGGGAGCGATTAGCTATACGGTTAGCGTATTGTTATCCCACGCGGAGATCCCGAGTTCGAATCCAGATGCTGGCCTTTAGATTTTCTCTTCCTAGGAGCTTCTTACAGCTCACTGTCTGGTGTTTGAAATATTGTCTGTAACGAGAGAACACTGTCCGGACGCCAGTGCACAGAAACAGGCTCCGGGCGCCAATAACCTCAGATGTGACGCGCCTTAAGTATTAAACAAATAAATAAAAACAATTGAGAACTTACGTAGAATATAAGTTAGCAAAAAATTGTCGTCATTCGACTGTTCGATTAGACTTAAGAATTCGAAGTTTGACTCTTGGATGAACTTCAAGAGTTTTTTTACTCTGAGTCGAATTCTCAGCAAAACACAAAAGTTTGAAAATACTACCCATATTTAAGTACTAGGCGTAGATTTAGCTGACTATGTTTATATTTACCATTTCTTGTTCCTTCAGACTGACGTAGAGACACATGCAATTTAAGTGTTCATTCAGCCTGTAAAGAGGCCTGCGGATCGTCCAGGTGTCCTCCAAATCTTGTAAACTTAGGCGATCAGCCTAAGTATTTTTATGTATAAGTGTACATGAAATGTATTTTTCGTTTCTCTCCGAACTGAAATTCCATTTTTCAATAGGTGCAACTTTGCTGCATTTTGCGGTGTCGTGAGTGAGAACTAATTTGTCGAGAGTGCACAGACACAGTCTGCAATGAGTATATAATGATATACTTGGATATAATGACATCCAGACATCCTTTACTATGAATAACCTCATAGTACAGATTAACAACCACAAATGAATGAGAAAATGATGACAATTGAATTGGTTATCGTTCTTTTAAATAATCAGGAAATTGCTGATTGTAGAACACATCCTTCACTTTTTACAAATACAATTTTAGGTGTCATAAAGCTCTAATGTTGATTAAAAAGAAACTTTCTTTGTATTTTTGTTTTTTGTTAGCACTTTTCTAAATTTTCTTTTTGATTTTCAATGTTAAATTTTCAAAAATATAACATCTGATCTTGTTAACCCTAAATTACATATGGGTATTTAACCTTCACTTCCTTTACTATGGTATTAACCTTTAAGTTTCGTTCAGAAGTGTTTGTTTTTGAATGATTGTGGTTCTTAATTAGAAGTTACTTTTAAACTAATCCATTCATAGTTAATGTTGGAAGGCATGGAGAAGATTTTTATAAGGAACTAAAAAGAAATGCCAAGTAAAAAGAAGAAATACAACGCAAGGTTTCCTGCTGTAAGTTTTTTTTTTTATCTAGTTAATGTATATTTTTGCTTTTCTCTTGGTTCGATCTTGCTTTTACGAAATTGTTATTATTTTTCCAAAAATACAGGGGAGAATTAAGAAGATCATGCAAACGGATGATGAAGTTGGGAAAGTTGCTCAAGCAGTACCTGTTATAATTTATATCCTTTGTTTTCTTGGCATATTTAATTATTGATCATTAATTTCCCCCTAATTTGTTAACGATTTCGGACTTTATGCTTAGATGCTTCCTTTTCACTAGCAGTGGAATAATTTTACTCAATTCATGTTTTTGGAGGTATATCAATCATTAACCATGATTTATTATCAGATGTTATTTATTATTTTTCCTTAATGTATGTTTACCTCGAACGCTAGAATTGTTTGTAAAATCTCTTATAACAAAATCGATGCATATTACAATGATGAAAAATGCAAGAACATTAAGTCCTCATCACATGTAAGTATTGTTAACACCATTTTATTTAATGTTAATGTTACTTGTTTCTTTATAACGTCAAAGACGAACGAGAAATAATACTATTAATTCTATTGATTAAGATCGCTCAATAAACAATGTACATTACAAACTTACCTATCTCTTTTTTTTCTTATCTTTTAAGTCAGTTCTACTAATTAATTTCACTTGTTAAAGAGCTTCTTTGCCAGTTAGTGATAAATAAGTAGATGTTAACAAAGAATTCAATAAGAGTGAACCTCTTTAGATAAATTTATAAACGTGTTTGGAAGTTATATAAAATTTTTCATGCTTTTCTGCATCAATCGTTGTATTCTAACCAGTATCGCTTTCATCATACCCAGGAGTGAGAATGAGAGGTTTGTGTTAAAAGAATGTAAATTCCATTCATACAGGTTCTTTGCATATCCATGTTGAAGTAAAGACTACAGATTAAATTTAAGGATTTTAAATTTATTTAAGTTTTAGTTTAACCGATTTGGAAGTAGTGTAGCATTTTAATGGATCATATTTATCTTTGAAATTAATTGGAGAGAACACACCATTTCAGTTAAAAATAAGTGTTCTGTTTTTTACTTTCCCTTACTTCTATTTAAGGAAAGTGTTGCAATGGCCAAATTTTTGGAATTGAGTTTTTACCGGTAGAACATGCTTTGTTGTTAAAAAACAAAGTATCTCAGCTTCTTGACAAATTATTAGGACTACATTGTCGAGCAAGTACTTTTGAGCTTAGTGGATAAAATTGTGTGCAGATGGAAAGGTAAATACAATCCGAGCATAAAAATTCTTCCATATAGCTCACACCTTAATGCACCTACTTCCAAAAAAAAAAAACAAAAAAAAAACGCAAGAAGAACACGTTCTCAGAAAAAGTAATTAGAGAAAACTCACTCTCAATCATCACTGCTCTTTTGATAATTTTGACAAATTCAATTTTGTAAGATAAAAAAATATGATGGCCGGCAGCCGAGACTAGAATTGGGGTCAGTGGGTATGGGCATTCATTAATAATATCTAAACAACTGAAATTCACAGATAGTCACACTATAATGAAGAACAATCGTCGCCAGTGGGTTCTGTCCTGCAAGGCTGAAGTTCACTGTTCCAGTAATCGGCTCTTGAGTTCTCCTTCCATGTGACTCTTACCCTGAGTATAGATAAATTACAAGGGTTAGTCTGAAATGTATAGTACAAATATATTATGTTGAATTCTTACAGGAAACAATGTATATTATCAGAAAGCAGGTTTGATTTTTTGCGAGATCTTGTGAAGAGTGTTCCTGAGGTCGCTACATCAGACGATGATAATTGGGTGTCCTCGGATAATCAAACAAACGATAATTCATCATCGACGTCCCATTCTACGAGGTCAGGTTATTTCCAATCAACAATATTGCTAATGAAAGCTCTGTAGCAATCATAAGATTGTATTTTTAATTTGTTACAAAAAAAATCATCTCTTTTGTATGAAAGTCGAAAGTATATTATTGTGAGATAATTTCTTCCATTTTAATTTTGATTTTTACTTCAAATAAGATAACCATAATTTTCTGGTGTGTGTGTAAGTAAAACTGTGGGAAGATTATATATAATCAAATCTGTGCGGGATTTTTCTTAAAAAATAAATTATTTTATGCATATGTATATAATTTTTTTTTTTAAATTTATTAACAGGCGGAGCTCTACAAATGAAGTTAAAAAAGATAGTAACGAAGCAACATCTGTAGGAGCTAATTTTTATATGGAAACCGATGTAAATGCCAGTGTGCAATCTGAATCAAATGATTCCGATTCGAAATCCAGTGAAAGTGATCACAGCAAAGAACTGCTAATAGATGATAACACAACTTCGATGGCAATGAAATCAGATGAAGACGATGATTATGATACCTAAATTGTAAATGTAGTAATTTTAAGGATTTTTCTCTCTCTCGTTTTTATGCGTCTTAAAAAAACCTTCATTCCGAAAAATGTTAATCTATTACAACAGTATTTTCCTTTTAAAAAAGTTACGACATCTTTCCTTAGTGTTGGTTAGAAGTATCAAAAGAGAAATCAATAAGTTGAAAGAATTTGCGGACATTATTTTGTTCTCAAATGTAGTTTCCCAGCAAAAACTTTTTTTTTATCTTGTGTTTTTTCTTGATAACTAAAAAGTAGTTATCTCATAGCAGGTTTTTTTTTTTTTTACAGTTTTTGCTTATTAGTACTAGTCTATTGAACATAATGCTCCAGAAACGTATTACAAATATTAAAATAATAAATTTGAAGTAATAGTACATAAATAATAAATTGGCTCTTCAAGATTAATTCTTCAACTATAAGAATCATTTATGCATTTATCATTAGAGTAATTTATGTGTTGTTCGTTCTTCCACTTTGAATTGTTCTAAACAAGTTTTCCTTGAACTGATAAGGCAGCGGGGAAATGTCGTAACTTTTCCTTAAATAATAGGTTTTGTAAATTCTTCGTCAGAATCGGTTCTTCGAAAATGATTTTGACGTCTTCTTCTTAGGTATTCATCAATAGATAAATGAATAAAAATCGACAAGTCAACTCCTGTACCAAGACGTATACCGATGAAAAAAAAAAAAAATCTGAATTTGATCAGAAATAAGGAAAAAGTAAGGATTGCTGCAGACCCAAAATTGTGGACTCGTCCATCTTTAAAAGAATTGTTAATTTTTAATTCTAACTTGTCTAATGACATTATGTGTAAATAAATATTTCAGATCTTTGTCTTTATTTTTTAACAAAATGTTTTGTAATAAATTGGAAAGTCCCTGAATGTTCGTTAAGATAAGTCGAAGTACAAACCCATATTTAAATAAACGGAATTTTTCATATAAAGTTTTTTGTTTTGTTTAGTTATTCCTTAAATAATTGTTTATTTTTGTTACTCCTTTTTTGGTTCCATTTTCATTAGCGTCCTATTAGTTTATTTTTGCTTTTATATTTAAGGTGCCAAATTTATGTTAATAATTGTACAATTTAAAGTTAGCATTACCGTACATTATAATCAAACGGAGGATACCAACTCGTCATGCTTAACGGTAAAATTTCTTCTAAAAAAAAATAAAAAATATTTGTACCATCAAGTTTTTTCCCTTACGTTGCAGAGAAAATGTTTTTGAACTTTTAGGGCGTTGTACCTTAAATTGTCGCACTGAAGTGAGTAACTTACCTCTAGTCCATGGAGAGGACAGGGCAAAATAATTTTAGAGCTTCATTTTCCAAACGTAATTTTGGGAATATTTTATTTAGGTGCACGGTTTGTTGCAATTTAAAACTGGAAGTACTACTTCAGTTAAGCAGAGATTCATTTTTCTACTTTGATACTTCCTCGAAAATTCTACAACTTCCTTAAAATCTTAACTTTATTGTACTCATTTTAGGCTTCAATGGCTCATATGGAAGAGGTAAGGGTTAATCTACCCTAAAACGTTTCATTTCAATATAATGCAGTTCTTACGTCTGTGATGTTACAAAATAAGGTTGAATGTATTCTGTTCAGAAATAGTTGAAAATTCCACCGAATGAATCTTTGAAGTTCTCTAGGAATTAAAAACACAGAACTCACTTAAGTATGGGGGACATCTCTCATCTTCTGATCCGTTCGAATTGGCAAGATCAAATTCTTAATGATAACTTACAAATATAAATAAATAAAATGATAAAATAAATAAGGATCAATATTTGTTCACCTTAACTCTGAAAACTTCTCAGAGGAATTTTGATGACCTTTTAGTTATTTAGAAGCGGCCTCTAAGCTTCCCGAATGTTATTACTTAAGGCTCCGCCTAATTCAGGTCATCTGATGCAACTTCTTTGTCACTTGTATTACACAGTACTTTATGAGTGCTGCAATGTCCACCTATCAGTGCAGTATACTCAGGTAACTTTTCCTTCTTCCAATAACACTACCGCTTCGTCGCTGATAATTCACATTTCATATAGAACATAAATTCTTTAATAATATAGTGATTGATTAGTTAGATATTTGCAGATTTCAGATGGTATAACTGTTAAAGTAGAGATAACGCTAGGTTTGTATTTGAGTTTTATGATACACATTCTTTGTACAACAATCGAATAGCGATAACTATGACCCAACTGAAAGATTTCTTTGCTACACAGAAGTTAACTCCGTTACATTTTTCTGAGCTCGATTCCTTTCAATTGATAAATGCTTATATAAATATTTTGCAAGTGTAGAGGAAGCGGAAACATAATAGGAATGTGTTTTGGATCCACCAGCGAACTCCTTTATAACTTAGCGATCAAATTTTCTCAAACGGAATAACAATATGCTGTTAGTTTTTTTTTAGATCAATTTCTTTTAATTAAATAAATTCTTAAAAACTCATTAAATGATAATCTTTATCCCGTTTTACAATCTGGATAGTGTTAATAGTAATTAAATGTTTTAAAATTCAATTTTAAAAATGTTTCAGTTTAAGACCTCGAGATTTTAAGTCAAAATAGTTGTGTTGTATTTTACGTAAGGTTTTTGTTTTAACCGTTTCTTGTTAGTAAAATAGATTTTGGTAGTAACTGTTTTTCTAAAAGCTGCGTTTCACCACCAATGTTATGGACAGACCTTTCAAACAAAGTGCAGCTCTACTCACCGAATAAATCAGCAATCAAAAAACACAATTATGTCGTTCTTTTCATTGAAATAAACAAGTTGAAAAAAATTACATCTTCCACTTGTAAACTGATCAACATTTAATAATATAACAAATGTTTATTAACACATTGCAGACAAAAGAGGTTTTCAGCAAAAGAAAATTGTAAAGTTATATGCTATTTATATTTTGACTTGGGCTTCAAAGCAACAAATTTCGCTAGGTGGTTTTACAAAATAAAAAGAAATTTCAACTCTTTCAGGAGATTGTAATTCAGATTCATTTGACATCGGTTGATTCACAAGATCAATTGTTTTAAAACTCGGATGTTTTGCTTTTTGTTGGTTGATTCACAAATTATATATTTTATGCGAAATGTTTTTATAACGAAGGCACTCTTTCGCCAAGGCCAGTTGATAATATAGACGACTGTAATAAATAATTCGTCCGGTTTATCAACAAAAACATTTAGTGCTTCAGCGACAAATTATCGAGGTAATATGCAAAATTGATATTGCTCTTTGCTTGTTATATGAAGCGTGTAACGGCCATTTGATATATCATTACTAATTTTAAATAATTATAATTTATGTTATTTATACTATACTATTTTCTTTTGTGGAATTTGTATGATAGATAAAGATTGTTATTGGAACAATTTTATTTAGAAACAAATTATAATTTAAATTTTGTAAATATACTTATAAAAAAGTTTTGCATCATAACAACAGTCTTAATATTGTTTGTCATGGAATGAAATAATTTGTAACTTATCGTTTACGTAATTATATAATATATATAGAATAAATGTTTCAGAGATGAACCAACTCAAAAATGAATGCACTGGTTTAGTTGGCTAAAATGAAATTGGGTAACTATTGTTAAACTAATGTACTTAAAATAAATAGGGTACAACAATTTTAATCTATTTCTCATTGAAAGGCAACCTGAGAAAAGAACTTGCGTCCTTTCTTGATATCTTTCTCTGGATAAAATATTTAAAAATAAACTTATGCAGCAGTAATTAAATCTTAAAAGAGATTCTTAATAAATATCTTCTGTCAATTAAAAAAAAAACGCATATGTAAAAAGCTTAATTATAAAAAATACTGTAGTATATGTACAATCTTTATTTTTTTAACTTCTAAAGTGTTATATTAGTTATTGTTTAATACTCATTTAGGCCACATAAATATTTATTAATCACAACCAGTTAACGAGTTTACACTGTAATTGCACTATTAAATGAAACATCTCACATGTACTTTGTTAAAGATATAATAATGTTTTTTTCTACGATTCATTTTTTTTGTTAACAATTTAAACATTCATGCCTTCGTACATCTGTTCACACTTCTCCAGTAACCTTAATACCGGATTAATATTATAGGGAAATAGAGACCGCGCAATAAGTCTATCAATGGCAAGATGAAGACGAGAAAATACGGACATTATCTCTGAGAGTTCGCTACCGCACACAGATGCAAATTCATGCCAGTTTCTTCTTATATATTTGAGCAGTCTGAGAAGATAAAGTAAAAAACAAGTCTCATTAGATACAAGAAGATCAAGCAGAACATCGGGTCCGTGAGATACGGTTCTTAGAAATTGTGCCAAAGATATAGCAGGGCTCAGTGCTCTACGTAAGTCTTGAGAAGCATTTTCTCTATGAAAAAGACCAACACTGACATCAAGGCAACATACCATGCTTTCAACGAGTGCATCATCTTGATCTGAAAACAACTGCACGACCCATTGTGCTAAAGGAGTTTCAGGATGAAAAGGAAGTAAAGCTTTAACACAGTTGTCTAATTGTCGCAGGACTTCCCTTATACTCCTTTCTATTACTGCCATATCTGCATCTGCATCCTCTGATTCCGAACAAACTGAACTGTCAGACGAACTCTCACATCTAGTTTCTTTTACAGTAACAGCAACAGCTTTTAGAACTAAAAGAACTGCTTTCTGTAACAATGGTCGGTCTCCATCACCAGAACCTCCTCCAAATCTGCCACTACCATCTCTGAATGGTATTGCTTCCAAAAGTCGCCAATCCTTTACACTTCTCACTATGAGGTGAGCCAACGAACATGGCTCTTCAGCAAGTATATCTTGCAAAGCCAAAGTGCTTCCATAACAAAGTACTTCGTTAAATAAATCCAACATGTGTTTCCATACAACTGGAGATACTCTAGAGTTAAGTAACGCCACAAAGTTAGCGAGGTGAGCATAAAAAGGTTTAGTATCAACTATGGACAAATTGGCTTTAACTGAAATTATAGCTTCCCATAGTCCAAGGAATGTGATAACGGTGGATTCGTGTTGGGTAGGGGAAGTAGCTAGTATTCTATCAAACTTGCCAACTATGGCCGGCCACTTGGCTTCAAGGGCTTTAATACAAAGGCACTTTATTTGACTACTATCTAAACTGTCTGGATCACTTACACTAAGTACATGGCAAGTTGATGGTGGATGAACATCCCTTTCTTCCAAAGGATGCTCGTCACAATCCTTCCATTCCGTTACTCGTTTCATTACATCCAGTGAAAACGGCATTTTTTGAGGATGCGTTGTTGATAGGGCGTTTTCTGTTAATTTGTCCAACCATCGCGGATCAACATGAGCTCTTGAAACTAAAAAAAAAGAAGTCAATGCTCTTCCACTAACAAAACTCACATAGCGATCGGCATGAGCTGATAGTTCAATTAAAAAATCAACAAGACCGTACTCGTTTCTTGCCAACGCATCACACACATCACTTATCCTAGAGCAAACCAAGCCCCGAGCGTTTTGTTTGATGGCAGTTTCGCACAATATTTGCACGGAACTAACAAACAATAAAGTTCGATCACGGCTCCAGTTAGCAATGTAAGTCACACAATAACCTTGACTGTCCTCTTGTCGAAGTAACTTTAGCCCTCGAAATGGACGCCAAATCATACTCTCCGACATCGTACACAAACACTGACCAAGAAGATTCTTTAATAACGTTTCTAAGTCACAGTTATTTTCTTCTTCACATCGTTTGCTCTTTTTCTTCACTGGTTCTTCCATAGCTGCGACTGGCGCAGACTTTTCTTTAGTGAGCACCATCAAGGAGTCAAATTATTCCATCTGAGTATCTGTTATAAACATATTTAGCATTAATTTATGAAAATTAAGTGTTCAATTTGAAATAAAGGAACAAATATTAGGAGTAAAACATCACAAAATTAACTATTAATTAGATAATATGTTTCAAGAGCTCCATAAACGAATACGTTAATATTAAATAACTGAATGCTAAGTAAAGGAATGCAAAGCAAGTGAGATGTGTAATACAAGTAGCAAGGTGAACGATTGGAATGATGGCAGCAAAATAGAAAAGAGACGCTAACTTAAATACAAAATTATTCAAACTATTTTATCTTGTTGAGGTTTAAAAGATATTCAGCAGAGATTTTATAGGTGTAAACAATAAATAAAATGTGTTTGGTACGCATTACTTACTTCAATTCTAGGCTCACATTGCTGGAACACATGAAACTTATTACAAAAATGCATGAAATATAATTGAAAATCCAAACTATTAGCACAATTATTTCGAGCACATTAACACATTAATCTTTGACATTCATAACTATAAACTTAAATGTACGGAAGAATGTACACACAAGTCCGCCATTACAAACTAGCAAACTACTGAATGAAGTGACTGGAATGAGTTTACGCTGCGTAACACTTGACTGAGGAGACAAAAAATACAAGTGCCAACAATAAAAAAAAAATATTGTGGGATTCAAAGTTGATAAATAATGATGACTTTAATAAATGGTATATTTCTTGACAAAAGTTAATTATGTTATTAATTGTTATTGTTGAAGTGATGGCCATATTTCACACTCCCAGAATTCCTGGTGACTATCAAGGTGTGGCAGCCATATTTTGTATGGGCCAGTAGGGGTCAAGGGGCTGGGATAGTTAACTCGAGTGATGATTAAAAATATTTAATTCATTAATTTACTCAGTATGTTAAAACTTAATTGCAGTGAAACTTCGGCCAATGAAAAGATATGAACACAAAAAGAATAATTCCTGAAACGTCAATAGTGGTTGGAAGAACCTTCAGTACATATGAATGTTTTTATTTACTGCGATATCTATTAGTGGTCTGCTACATATCTATTTTTGGTGACTGTTATTCTCATCTGTTGCCAGTTAGTAAGCGAGTTATTCTGTAACATTACCGGTTTTTATTTTATGAAACAAAAGTTTGTTGTAGCATATTGTTATATTTACCTGTAATTAAAAAATGTTATTCTAAATTTGGTTTCCATTTTGTGTTTGTCTCAAACTTGAAGACAAATATTAAAGGAATTGTGTAAAATGATGCAGCATAAGTGCACTCTAAAAAAAAAGAGAGGTAGTTTACAACAGAAAAATGTCAACAATTGAAATTAAACCTGCTGTACAGGATTCTTGCAACAATGAATCCTCAGGTAAGTTTTATTCATAATTCATTTATGTAATTTCCTTTGCAATTAATATACATCTATATTTATATAGTGAAATGTATATAATGTTCATTCATTTAGCCGCCATTCCATTTCTTAGGTGATATTGAATTTATTGAATTTTTATAAATACAATTTAACAACTTTAACAATTCTTAGGGGAAAAAAGGCTCCGCCAGTTGGAATCATTGTTCCTTGGCGGACCAGTTCTCGGTCAGGGACAATGTTTCAGTCTCGAAACGTTGCTGGATATACTACTGGTATTATATGATGAATGTTGTAATTCATCGTTACGAAGAGAAAAAACAGTATCTGACTTCATAGAATTTGGTATGCACATATCTTATGATAATGGCTAAAGTTCAATAGGAGAGTTTGTAACTTATTCCTTATTACAGCTAAACCTGTCGCAGTATGTGTGAAAACGCTGCGATTGACGCGCGACGACTTCGAAGTAGTGAAAGTTATAGGAAGAGGGGCATTTGGTGAAGTTTGCGTTGTAAAAATGAAGGGTTCAGATAAAGTGTTTGCTATGAAAATTCTCAACAAATGGGAAATGCTTAAAAGAGCAGAAACTGCATGCTTCCAGGTAAATATATGTTAATGAACGCGATCAGTGAATAATAAGTATTTTCTTTATTTTTTGTTAATTTGTATTTATTCTATAGGAGGAACGAGATGTGTTGGTATTTGGGGATAGAAGGTGGATAACTAACCTTCACTACGCATTTCAGGATGAAAACAATCTTGTACGCATATTCTAAAATAATTGATACATAATTCTATCAATACTATTAATATTCAGCGATTAAGTAATGAATTAGTGGTGCAGTAACAATAAAATAATTTTATTTTTTATAACCTATTTTTATTTATTATGATTTTGTTCTCTCTGATTTAGTATTTAGTTATGGATTATTATTGTGGTGGCGATCTTTTAACTCTTTTAAGCAAATTTGAAGACAGACTTCCTGAAGACATGGCCAAATTTTATATAGCTGAGATGATTTTAGCAATATCTTCAATCCATAATCTCAGATATGTTCACAGGTAACAGCACCTTCTGTATATTTATTATTTTTTTAAAAATGTCTGCTGTGAAAGATTTTATCTTATTCATTGGCACTTGTAGAGACATTAAGCCTGACAATGTTCTGCTCGATGCAAATGGTCACATACGATTGGCAGACTTTGGATCTTGCTTGAAATTGTACGAGGATGGCACTGTACAAAGCAATGTTGCAGTAGGAACCCCAGATTATATTTCACCAGAAATTCTTAGGGTACGTACGAATTTATCAAAATATTTCAATGTGCCCTTATTTTAAATAAATATCTAATTGCAAGACAATGAGTTTCTTGAATATCTGATTTTTTAAAATAATTAATTATTCAAAATATTTTCAAGCTGTAGTATTTTTCGATTAAATTTTTCATTGGAGCAAATTACTTTGGTTTATCCGTGTATTTCATCCGTTTATTTTGATAATAATAATAATCCATCGATAAAACGTTTTATCCCATTGCGATTCTTTGCAGAATCACTTTAATTAATTTATTTATATCTCTGAAAAGTTTATTAACCTTGGCTAAGTTTGGTAGCGTATTTCGTTTTTAATTTCCTCTTCCTTTTGTTTTAAATTCTAATTATAGATGTCCTATTTTAAGATTTAATATTAGAATAAAGGTCGTCTTTATTTTTGTAAGGATAGATCTGCATACTCTGTAGGAACGCACTTGAGTATTTCTAATTATAGTAGCGAATTATTTTTTCTCAACTTCACTTGATTCCTCAAGTGAGGACATATTTTTTTTTTTTACATCAGAATTTTTAAACATTAACTGTTACAACTTGAGATTAAAATTTTAAACATTGTCATTTCCACATGACACTTGAAAAGAAGGAAAGTATTAATATTGTGTAGTTAGAAAATAAAAATTTTCTGGTTGTTTCCAAAATTTCTTCAGAATTTGAAGTAATTAGGAATCTTAGTACTTTCATAGTAAATTACAGAAAATGTATACTTAAATTATTACATTTGTTATCTGGCAGTGTGATTGTACTTTGCTGATAGATATTTCAGTTTTTTATTTTTAATTTTTTTTTGCTGCAGACTACCTGAATAGCTATTGCAATAATCTAAACAATTTTACGAACATTTTTGGGAGGCGAGTACGTGCCACTTTATTACCTCAACAGTGCCTCTTTAAGTAAAGTAATGCACACGAAGTTTTTAAGAATTTTTAAGCATTATCAACACTCTCTTTTTTCGGCTCCATCAGTTTTCATTATACTTGTATTGCTAACTACCTGTATATAAAGGATCGCTTTATACTGAATCTTTTTCCCGGGACTCTAAGGTCCGAAACACAATTTGATTGTACTGCATTTAATAGGTTTTGATTCTAGTAATATCTAATTACCGCGAACGAGAAAATCTTGAAAATTTAAAAAAGAAGTCATTGTTTAGAAGCACTTTCATTTGATGAATTTTTTTCTAATTCGGAATGTTTGGAAGACATTTATATCTTCTAAACAGAATATAAGTGATTGAATGATACATTACACTAAAATTGCTTTTTACAGGATAGACTACAAACCCCTCTTCCTTAAAACGCCTTAACCGAAGTATCCTAAAAAAAATATGTAACGAAGTTTCAAAACATTTGTACGCTGCGCAAGGAGTGTACTATCTTTAATGAAAATTTTTGTAACAGTTTTCGAGGAAATCTCAAAATAATGGAAAAGATTCGTTAAAGTGATATTTCTGGGTGGAAATATTTCAACCCTTAAGATTGTTTTCGTGTTCCTTCGTGACACCTGAGCCAAAGTAAAATTAGAGTGCAATTTTTCATTTTTTGAGATACGGAGATTCATACTTGCCTCGCCTTTACTCTCTCATCCACATATCATTGAGAGGAGTGAAAGAAATTTATATATTTCAAAGCAGAAATCTGTCCGATGGTCAACTTGATATACCAGATTCTGGTAAGGGAGGTCAAAACGAACCTTCCTATTAGAGGAAAGGAAACTTGCTAGGATCCATCCAAAACAATTACCCAAGCATTGTTCCACACCATTCATAGGTTATGAAGTGTGGAAATGCCCTGCTTTATTCGCTATCGAAACACCGAAATGTATTCTCTCTAAGTCCATCAGATATCTTCAGCTTTGCATGCTATAAATACGAACTTGAACGGGACTGACTTCTCTTGTATCTTTCTATAGTATTTCATGATGATTAATATATTTCTGTCTTGTTAAAAATCGAAAATTTTTATCATTTTAAATTTGTTCTGCTTTTCCTAGTCAATTTCATTACATGACATTTCACACACCAATTGCAATCTTTTAAACAAAGAATTCAATAAATTCGGTAAAATATCCATGAGACAGAAACATTGAAAAATGTTAATCATCGACCAAAACTAGAATAATCTTAAGTAAAATTGGTATAAGAAGGAGAGTAACACGACATCAGTAAGAAAAGAAAATTATTTAACCGAACCGAAATATAACTTAAGACTGAGCAATCCTGGAGACATACATAAATGCGTTACAAAAAGTTTGAAAGTGGAACTCTTTAGAAGATTCGAAACAAATAAAACTACTGAAGATGCTGATAAAATGGCACCTGCTACACAGCACTGCAGATCCAATTACCTATTCAATTATTTTGTCTTCTTCAAATATGATTGAGTCAGTGGTTTCGTTACTCATTTTAATTTAAGGAAGTTTTCATTGCCATGCCCGCCTCCGAACAGTGTTCTCCCGTTACAGACAACACTGCATCATTAGACAGTGAGCATAAAGCTTCTAGAAAGAGAAAATGTAAGGGCCGGATCGAAGCCGGGATCTGCGATGGGAATTCAGTATGCTAACCACTAATCGGTTCCTTCCATTTCATATTCTTCTTGTTATGTATTATTTGTATCCTCTTCCAATTATCTCTAATTTTTGTGCTTAAAAATATTAATTTTAATAAAGGAGGGTCGTGTTGAAATTTTAAGCATTTTTACAATACTACAAATTATATAATTATTTTGTTCCCATTGTATCAGTGTTTCCAAAATAATTTATTAAGGTAATTTTATGTCGGATTTTGGAATTCTTTAGTTATATATAGACCCATTATCATCATTAGTTTAATATTTTTACATTCAACGATCCACAAATTTTATACTGAAAAATTTTAATTATGTTCGTAGGCAATGGAAGATGGTCAGGGAAGATATGGTCCTGAATGTGACTGGTGGTCTCTTGGAGTCTGCATGTATGAAATGTTGTACGGCGAAACTCCTTTTTACGCCGAATCTCTTGTTGAAACTTACGGAAAAATTATGAATCATAAGGTATGTAGAGCTGTAATTGAATTTTTGATTTATTGTAAGATTTAGTTGTATTAAGATGAATAGAGTGAAGTGAAATATTTTTAATAATTTTCTATCTTACTTTAATTATAGGGCATAAAACAAATTTTCAATCCTGAATTACTCTTACTTCAGAATATAAGGTCGTAAAAACACATCTAAATTGTTCGCGATACAATTATACTAGTAATTATAATAACAAATAAGTGGCTAATTGTAATAATATTGCACATGCTCAATTGTTATTTACATGTAGACGTTGCTATTAAATCTATTATTTTCCTCCTTGTCTTAACTTTGCAATGTTATAAAACATTCTGTAAAGTTGCTTTACTTTTTTCTTTATAGAACTGTTTCGATTTCCCTTGTGGCGTTGAATATGAAGTTTCCGAAGAGGCCAAAGATCTTATGAGGCATCTTATTTGCAGTTCAGATTTTAGGCTTGGTCAGAATGGTGTGGAAGATTTTAAGGTAGGAATTAATGCTGCTAATTAAATTTTTAGTAATTACATCAAAATTATAATAAATTCATGATAAACAGGATCACGCCTGGTTTCGAGGTGTAGATTGGTCAGCATTACGTGAAAGTCGAGCTCCTTATTTGCCCGAAGTGAGCAGTCCTACAGATACTTCTAATTTCGATGTGGATGATAATGATATTAGATGTAGTGACACAGCTCCTCCTTCTACGGCCAATGCTGCTTTTTCGGGATTACATCTTCCATTTGTTGGGTTTACATTTACCCAGGGGAGGTTAGTAACTGATTTCTATTGTTATCTACTAAAATATTTTGAAGAATGTAAATAATAAATTTGAAAAATAATACATTGTTAGCTACTAAAATTGGACACTTATTAATTTTCCTAAAGTGTATTATGTAAATGTAGTACTTAAAGTGTATTATGTACTACATGTATTGTGTAATACACAAAAGTTTGGGCCTTGAACCGGAGCAGAGCTTTGAAATCTTTTTCTTGGAGAAGAATATAATCGATCAAGTTATGTTTTCGAAATGGAAATTTTCCTTAAAATATATACCGTTCGGTGATTCTGAATTCGTTTTAGTCGAGTTATGTGTGTTTTATCTGGTTTTTGAACTTCCAATAATCATACGAATTTTTTACTCATGAAGAAACTACTAATACATTCTAAAAATTGCATAGAGTTGTTTAAGAGGCTAAAACCTTTCAGCGAATGAAATTATTGAAACAAGTGCTGAAGAAATGTAGTTAAGTTTGTAGTTTAAGCAGCATTTTTTTATATATGCTAGCTGTAAAAGTGCAACATTGAAAATTTCTCAAAGAAATTTTCTTTTTAGGAAAAAGATGAATTAAATTTGAATATTATTTCACAATAATATGACATAAACAAAACAATCTGTGTTAATGATGAATTTGTTTTTTAAAACACCCATTTCTCATTGAATATTAAAATACCAAATTGAATTAATTTTACCGCGTAATTTATTAATGTAATAGGTTAGTGCTGTAGGTATGAGTGTACGTTAATTATCAGTGGTTACAGTTGTTTTATATGTTAAACTTTTATCTTAGGATTGAATGATAAGTTGTTGGAATTTTAATCTGGTATCTAAATTGATTGATTACATAACGTTAATATCCTCAGAAATTATCTTTATTTATTTTCCTTTAATTTGTAACAACCATTCATGATGAGGTCAAAAGGTTTGTTTCTTATTTATTAGTTATTTCATTTTTCGTTTTCTTTTAGACGTTTAGAACAGAAATATTGTGTTTTTTATTAAACTTATTTGTACTTAGTTCTACAAGTGACTTAGCTAGCCTTCCAGTAGGCGCTATGGATGGGAGTACAGAACAAGCATTAACAAAAAGGGTTAGAGCTCTAGAACAAGAAAATCTCCAGTTATCAAAAAATTTAGCAGGTATTATTTTTTATAGATCAATTATGCCAGTCGAGCAAGGAATTGTATTATTAGTTTTTTGTTTCTTTTTTAACAGATTTACGCAACGTACGGCCAATTCAAGTTGGAAATGAAGGAGACGGTACAAAGAGGATATCTCCCACGGGAGATGCTAATTCCGTTAATTCCGGAATGAGAAGGTTACAAGATGAAATTAATACCTTAACGAAGAGAAACTGTGGTAAGTTTAATTATAATGTATTCTTCCATAAACTAAATGTTATTAAAAAAAAAAATCGTTTGGTGCTAAAATAACTTTTTTTCCACTAGAATTGGAGACTCAATTAAGAGAATTAGATCATGCGGTTATTTCTGGTGAAACAAAAGATGTCAGCGCTGCCACCTCAGCTTCTGCAACAAATTTGCAGAAAATCAAAGAGCTGGAAAAGTCCATACGTTTGTTGAAACAAGAGAAAGAAGAAGCTGTTAAGGTTAGAGCAATTATTATTAATAGATTTAAGAAATAACTAAGAAATATCTAAATAAACCACTTTGATCGCCACTTTGTGTAGTACCTTAAAACCAATGAAGCTCAACATGTTGGAAACAATGAAGTTGGCTCTGCAATGTTGGATAATTTCGTTGATTTTATCTGTCAAAGCTTGCATGTTTCACTTATTTTCATTTAATAAATCTTCGAAATTGGAGTCAAACCTTACAACTGCAGATAAATCAGTTCTAATGATGTATGATTTCAAAAAACGATCAGATATAAGGTGTCATGCTATAACGGATATAATCAACAAGTCCTTTTAATAATAATAAATTTGCAATTTTCATCTGTACTGTTGATATTTTCTATGATTTTTAGGACAAAGTCGATTTACAAGAAAAACTGAAAATGCAAGATAAAGAATTAAAGGATGCTCTAAGTCAAAGAAAACTGGCTATGGCCGAATATTCAGAAGTCACTGACAAGTGAGCAAATCAAAATAATTTATTTTTGACTTCCTCTTAAATGAGTAATTATTTGCGTTACATTTTGTACTGCAGCTCAGGAAATAATTTTCAACTTAGTAACTACTTTTATTATTGTATCACGCAGACTAATCTTAAGATTTTTAAAAGCACGAACAGTAATCTGAATACAAAATTCCATTTTTTCATTCTCTAGATAATTAAAAATTTACTTAGATATTTGATTATTACGGGCATTTTGCAAAACTATATTTCTGTCTGATGAATTAATGGTTATTCATTAATTGTGAATTAATCGATTTTTGGCTGATGTTACAGCATGCATTGTTAAGGTTCACTGTATAAACTATAAAACTTTATTGGTTCGACCTTTCAGACTCTCCAGTTTCCTTCTAGAAGTGTTCTTTTCATGTACAGTAGACTCTCAGAAATCCGGATCGGCCTAGTCAGGACTCTCGGTAGTCCGGATCGATGATCTTGAATTTAAAAAAATAAAATTTCTTGCAAATAAAAACAACAAAACGTTGAATTGATATAAGGTAACATACATGCATGGCACGCAAATAGCCCGCATTATTCAAATGTTATGTACAGTAGTTTGCATCGTCGGGCGCTCTGTGTTTCTGTAACACTGACGAGGCAGTTCAATGAAATCGATGGAGGGAAGTTTAAAAACTAAGAATAAAATAGAAAAAGAAAATGTTCTTTCACTGTTAATTACAGTACTACTGTACAATAAAATACAGAACAGCAGATTACTGTTAATAAACGTTAACACTACAGTATTGTCATAATTGTTCGCCATAAAGACGGAAATCATCAGTCATGCTAACCTCCGGGAAATCCGGATTTTTCGAAATCCGGACCGGCGTCCGCCACAAAAGCCCGGATTTCTGAGAGTCTACTGAAGTTCTACAGTTTTTTTTCAAGAGAGAGGGGGACAATTTTGAAATGCCTTATTACGTACTTTCCCACTTTACTGAATGTATGTACTGAATGTACATTCTCTCCTGCTTCAGTGTTTTATTCTTACTAATTTAATTGAAGTTTACCTACAAGATAGAATAGTTGATAACCGGGTACATTTTTATTTTCATACACATATTTTCTCGCATTACGATTGAGTAATATTTCTCCTAACGTTCAGTGCGCCATTATGTGAAACAGGCATTCAAGCTGTGCATTCTGCTTCTTTTTTCTGAAAGCACGTAACCACGTGTTCAAAACCTTGTGGGAGCGGATGAAGTTTTGTTATTTCCGCAAATTCGGATTCTGACTAACAAGTTCATAAATATAAATAGTTTCAATGCCATTTTTAAAAGTAATTTATTTCTGCCATCATTGAGGCTTTCTTACCAATTTGCACATGTTGGCCTGTGCTGTAGAATACTCAGACAAACAACTTTTTATCCTAAGATGCAAAACGGCTGTCACTTCTGTGTAAACCTAAATACTTTGAATGCATTAGTTGATGATCAATTAAAATTCAGATTAGACATTAATTAACATTAACATACATTAATCTAAATATCCATGTTATACTGTTATTCATTTTTCTAAAGTGATGTTTGTGAAGTATTATACTTATTTTTTTGTTTATAATAATGTTAGAATGCAAGATTTGCGCGTACAGAAGACGAAATTATCACGTCAAGTGAGAGATAAAGAAGAAGAATTAGAAGTAGCCATGCAGAAAGTAGACAGCTTGAGGCAAGATCTAAGAAGAGCAGAAAAGTTGCGGAGAGAATTAGAAGCAAGAGTAGAAGATGCTATTGCGGAAACGTCGAAAGAAAGAAAATTAAGAGAACGAAGCGAGGAATATTGCAGGTAAATTACTGTTCTAATTTTATAGTTTATTACTTCTACTGTAGTTAGAGAACGTTTGGTGAACTTTCTGATTGATGTTAGATGTTTAGTTTTCACGGGAAATATTCGAAATGTGCCTTCAGCATAACTCAAAAAGAAAACTGCAGAAAGTTCCAAAATTGATCGCACAATCGGTGCGATCTTGAAACCCGGGAAGAAGCTTACATGGGCTGAGTCAACTAACCGAAAATAATGATTTTTTTTTTTCTAAAAACTTGAACATGCAAATTTGTGTACTTATTATGTTTTTTCCCCCAACTTTGGAATAAATATGTAATTGCTTTCCTTTCTTCATTTTAGGCAACTGGAATTAGAATCTGAAAGGTGGAGGTCCCAACGTAAGGATGTAATGCCAGGAGATGTACTTACTTCTCAAGCCCAAGTAACAACTCAGGAAATTTCAAGGCTAGCATTTGCTTATTTTTTCTCATTTTTCTTTTGACTTTAAGCTTAAACTTTATCATAGATTTCAAACTGAGATCCTGAAGAGATTGCTTCATAGGTCACAAATGTGTTCGTTCTAGAATGAATCGCCAATTTTTCCAGTATTATCGCCCTTAGTGTTAAAACTTTAGTCTTCAATTTCCATCCTTAACTACCTCCAAAATCCTCCCCGCATTATGTTTTCAACAACAATGAGTATGTTCCATCGAAGAGAACATGAAATACTCGTACATTGATATTGAAAATAAATAGAATTGATATCCTTACAGTTCTGCGTCACCAAAAAGGCTTACTTTCTGAGACTACATCTACTTATTTTACCGATTTGATTTGTAGTTAAGAACCACATCAAGGTGAATAAAAAGTTATGGACTATCCCAGTACACGGTCAGAAAGTCCTTTCTTTTGTGACTGAACATTTAATAGGTTAGAGCATTTAGTCCTAGTAATATTGTAGTTCCATAATTTAATGTTTGTATGGAAAAATGAAAAAACTTAAGATAAATAAAGAATTACATATCCAAAAAAAATCCTACTTAAGGCATTCAAATAGAATCTTTCCAAATACGAACGCCAATACCTTCAATTAGAAGAAATAAGTGAAACAAACTTGCTTAATTTATAAGACGTATAATAAGGAATGATCACAATAAATGTCACCCTGGTAAATATACCATATTTACTCCAACTGTTTAGTATTGTAATAAACTAATTTAAAATCTGAAATCGTCAATTTGATTGTACATTCATTTGCATATTCTCATCCAGATTAAAGGGTGAAGTTGAGAAGTTAGAAGTACAATATAAAGAGAGTTTGCAGCAGCAACAGGCAAGATTTAATTTAGAAATGTCAGCACTTCGGGAACAATTACATGAGGCTGACTTAGCAAGAGATGTCTTGCAAAGAGAGGTTAGTTTGAACATTTTATTATATTCACGCAATACTTGATAATTACAGTGATTTATACGACATAGCAGGTTTGTATTGATTCATTCTTATCGGCTCGGGTGTTTTATCTAAATTCATAGATTGGATCAATTCTTCATCAGTTGCGGATGTAGAATTTGATTTTTACAAATATTATATTGCTCATTAACCTTTAGAACAGTGATTTCAACGCTAGATAATTGCAAATTATGTGTGATATAAAATTTTGTAAATTAAATAAAATTCTGCAACCCGATAATCCAAGCCTGAATTGCAAGAGTAAAAGAAAAATCCACTACTGGTAAAGGCCCTTAAGCGTTGTTTGTAAAAGCATTTAACAATAAAAGTTGTCTACTCTATATCTTGAAAGGCATTTCAAGAGATGGTGGTTGTAGTCTATTTCCCACTTTAACGCTTATAAACAAGCTTGCTATGTCAGTTAAAATCAAAGATTTTTTTTTTTTTGTAAATTGCAGGTATTTCTTTTTTGTTTTATTTTTGCCGAAAATTGTTTATATCACGATTCCCGATATTCTTTCCTTCCATATTTAATCTGGTATATGATTTATAATCAAATGAAATTTTAAAAAAATCAGGTACAAGCTGCTAAAGAAAAATTAGACTCTAGTCGTCTTGAAACATTGACTGATAGTGAAGAAGCACTTTCCGAACAGGCTAGACGTCATGATAGAGAAAAGATAATGTTATTAGAAGAAAATAAGAAGTTAGCAATCGATGTTGATGCTGTAAGTATCCTTAAAGTAATTTAAGTTAGAGATTTTTTTTTTTATTATTATTATGAAACAGTGTTACCAGATATTGTGTTTATAATTGTAAATTGTTATTATTTGTTATTAATTTAAGCTGAGCGAACGTGTAGATCAGCTTCAAGCAGAACTTAAAGATTATGAAGAATTACGTAACAAGAAAGAAGCTATTGCCCAGTGGGAGGCACAGATTTCGGAAATAATACAATGGTAAAAAATGTTATTCTAAATCACATGAATATTAATAAAATTACAAAGGAAATTAAAAACCTGAGCAAAATGTAAGTTTTACCTCTAATATGTAAGAAAATAATATTTTTTATTTTAGGGTGAATGATGAAAAGGATGCCCGTGGTTATTTGCAAGCTTTAGCTACAAAGATGACAGAAGAATTAGAATTTTTAAAACATTCTGGTGCTGCTAATGTTTCCACTACAGTAAGTTTCTCTTTAAGTTTGTGTTTGTAGTTTTAAAACATAAGACAGGAGTTATCACAGATTTTTTACTAACAGGATAAGAACTGGCGCAACCGCAGAAGCCAGAAATTAGAGAAAATGGAATTATTAAATCTCCAAAGTAGTTTACAGTCAGAAATTCAAGCAAAAACAGCTATTAGTGAAGAATTAAGTAAAACAAGATCAGATCTTATCGCAGCCCAGAAGTAAGAATGATTTTTTTTTTTAGTTTAATGAGTTGTTTTTTTTTTTTTATGTAATAACTTACATTTTTTTCCCTTTTTTTTTATAGGGAACTACGTGATTTTCGCCAAAGATTCGAAACTTTGTCGCACGAGCTTAAACGAAAAGAGATGCAAATTAAGGAGTTGCAAGGAAGGATAGATTCTGGAGACGGGTGTAAGTCATCTTATTTTTGTTTAGAAAAGAATTTCGCGTTGTACAAATCTTCATATATATTTGGTTTTCCATTTAGAACATTAGTGCATAGAATATCTTTGTGATATAGTAAAAGTCCTAGATTTGAAATAAAAAAAATGTGACAATGTTGATAGAAAAAGTAGATTAGAACATTCAGATTTAGTTACGGCCGTAACTTGAACTGAATAACAAATTATAAGAATGATTTGTTTATTTATTTATTTATTATTATTATTATTATTATTTTGTTTTTGCTTAATGTGATAAAAAGAAATAATTCCATTGATTCGTGTTCCGATTTCTCAAGTCACATATTTATGATTAAATTTAAGAATAATTGGTTTTGAATTGCATGCAAGATATATGGTTTGTATTGTTTCTTCGAAATGTAGGATGCCGCATAATAATGCTACACATTTAAAAAAAACTTATGTTAGTAGCAGAAATCAAATAAGTTATTTGAATGGCTTTTTTGAAGCAGTTGTGGTACTTATTTAGGACTAAAGATCCATAACTTCAATATTAGTTAACTATTATTGCATAGGTTTTAACCATTGAAAGACACTGACAGACTACTCTAAGTTACCGCGATTATTTATTTTTATTTTTGTTTGTTATAGTTAGAAGCGAATTAGTGTTAAAAAAAAAATAAAAGAAAGAAAATTGTGATTAAAAAAATTAGTTTTCTAATACAAATTTTTAGCAGAATAAGCGTTTTTGCTGTGATTATGTGATTTTGTCATTTTTACAAATTGATGATGAATTTCATTAATGTGTAAAATACGAATAATTATTTGATCTGATAAATTGATAATCAAGTTATTTACACTAATCAACAAATTATTTAGTGTAATATTTATCTATTTTCACTGCAGATTTTGGAGATGTTTAACGAATTAAAATAGTTTTTTTTTTTTTAATGTAAATTAATATTTGTTAATCATCCGTTTTAAAAATTTAAGCCCGACATTGTAATTGCTCTTTTTATTGTGCTTTTATGCAGTGAATCCAAAAATGTTTTTCTTAAGCAGTTTAAAATTGTTAAAAATATAGATTGAAATTATCCGTAATTTCTTCTATTTTATATTCAGGAAGAAATCAATCACTGAACATTGCATGTGAAGCACTTATTGTTCAAATGAAAATTAAAGTAATCTTTATAAAACTTTATCTTTTACTTCCTACCATATAGAGGTTACGTTTGAGCTTTGCATGTGACTTTAATTGGCACTCACTATTTTCTTTTTATTACTCATACATATTTGCTTTGGTATTTTTATTTTTTATTTTTTTTATTTATTTTGCGTACATGCTCATTTTTCCTTTTAACTTGAGCAATATACTCATTTAACCAATAAACAAAATTATAAAGTAAAGTAGCGAAGCTATTCTTTCGTACCTATAATTCTCGACTATTAAGTAAATTTTATTTATATTCAGAAATGAAATTTTGTAATACCTTAAAAATTGAAATAACTAAGATAAAAATAGATTCACGAAAAGCAACTCCCTTAGAATTAAATTTTGTTGCGTTAATAAAATTGGTTGGGATTAAAAAACTCTCGAGGATGTATTACTTTTTTTTTCATTTTAAAGTTTCCTGCTAATTCCTCAAACACAGATTGCCAAAAAAGAATTCATTTTGGGGAAAATTGTAGCCAAATATTTTCTTATTGAACAGTTAAAAAATCAATGAATATGCACGTAAATGGCCCACAATTCTGTTTATCGATTGGCATAACTCCCTTTAGAAATATATTCGTTTTTTAAGGGGTATGGGGAAATTATTCAAACTATTGCCTCGTTGAATTGTTAAATGTTCAGTTGCATTAATGTAAACATTGAAACCTCTCACATAATCATTCTAAATATAGTATTTTTTTTTTCTTAATAAGAAATAGTTCAAAGCATTTTATTGCACAAATTAGAATATCTGCTTTTACAAATAAATAAATTGGTTTTTATCACTTATTTTCTTTTTAAATTAACTAAGATAAAATTTAATTTTATTTATTTCTACTATTTTCTTCGTGTCGCTTAATGTTTTATTGAGCGATACTGTAATGAATGTTGAATCTACACTTATTTTTTCACCATTTTAATTTTTCTTACTTCTCCATTTCCCTTTACTCTTATACTGTGTTGGTGTTTGTGCTGCATGGTAGAATATTTATATTTTATTATAGACACGGTGCCACTGTTTATTGGAGTCACCGGCTGTCTTTGGGGCCTGCTCCTACTCATCGTCCGAATATATTTCTGATATTGGTGGTGGGCGTCGCCTTTCGGTAAAGTACTGGTGTGTGACGCTGTTTGTTGCAATCGTTTCTTTGCGAGCAAAACCGCATGTTTGCATTTACTGTCTGCACTGTTACATTTTTTTATTTTTTTTTTATTTGTTTTGTTTTTTAAAAAGTTGTTTTAAGCTTTACTAAAACTATTCGCCCACCATCCCGGGGGGGTAATTAAATGCTACCAAGAGAAATTCTGTGTTTTTAAAATAATTATTCTTGTGTTTAATTTTTTTCTTTTCAGCAATTACCATGAAATCTAATAAAATAGATTTGTTTTAACTGTTTCTTTTTATGTAAACATAACATCTAACTTGCATTACATTTAGGTGTAGAAAACAGTATTCACTTTCTCTCCTACTTCTAGTTTTGATTAGGAAGTGCTCAAAAAGTTGTATTTTACTATTTTAACATCACATTTTTTTATTATTAAAAAAGGAAAGTATTTTGAAAGCTTAGTCACCTACCAGATTAATAAATCTCCTTCTTGTCGTAACTGTCGCTAGATGACGTTGGTCTACCTTCCCTCAGAAACAGCATTACATGAAATTGATATTTCACAAATCAATCACACAATATGTTATTCAAAGACGGTTAATAGGAGCCGTTACTATGTGCTAAAGGCAATCATAATCTCTGTCCATACACATATTAAAGTTCAAGACTTGTCCATAAATTGAATAATTAGTTTAGTTTCCTGATAGATGAATTTTCTTTTTTGGTTAAGCATAATACAATTATATTCTTTTTTTAGCCCCAAACAGAATGAAGTAGCTTACTAATGAAATGTTTTAGCAGGATTTAAAATATTTTTAAAAACTCTTTACTTCTTCAAAACATTATTTTGGATTATTTTATTTTTTTTTAAATCAGGAGATTTATGTGACAAGTTTTGTATTTAGAAAAATTACAACATAGCTGCTTCTTAAGAGAACCTCTTTTTTTTTTGTTCACTTTGACAATTTGCCATCAAAATTTGCTCTAAATACAAACTAATTGATACGTTTGTGAACTAGACATTAAATAACTTGGTGCACTTTTTCTGAACAGCAGTATTTTAGTTTTCACAGAAGATAATTATTGTTCCTTTCATAATTCACAATCAGATAAACAGAGTGCCATCACAGAAAAAAGTGGGGATTAGGGATTATGTCAGAGAGATAAGAGGAATGTCTCCCATAGTTATAACAGTTATAAGTGCGAACAAACAATTTCCACAGTTATGTTAGCCTTCGAGGTATTTTTTTTTATTTTAAATTTGTTTTAGAAATTCATTCTTTAAATGTTTTGTATATGTAATCCCACGAGTTTGTATCCTTATAAATTTATTTTTCAGAATATGGGTAATTTTTTGTTTTGTTTTTTAACACTAAAAATAACCTCATCGATTTTCTTCGAAAAAGTAAATACGAAATGTTTTACTTTTTTATGTCTTACATAATTTCATGAACTTGAAACACGTTTAATTGATATAAAATGTTTTATTTTAAACTCTAAACTTGAGACGTGGCCTAAAACATTTTTCATTATAGTTTTTTTTTTTTTTACGCTTTAATTTATATTTTATTATTTATTTCCTCTTCATTGTTAGAAATTAAATTATTTTGATCCACTTGATTTTGGTTTGCAACAGAATAAAACTTACTTGCGAAAAACAGTGTTTTCAAGGTTTGCAACTAAAATCCAAGACCCGTACTTTTGCTAAATCGTTCTTGTAAGAATATCGAAAAAAATAATAACCTTCCCATTCATTTTGTATATTTTAAAATGCTCACAAAAGGGACTAATGGAATTTGACTGAGCATTATAAGCGCACATCCAAATTTTGCTAAAAAATAACGTTTTTCTTAAAATATTTGATGTTAATGAATTTTGTTTGAAAGATTTTCTCGATAAATATTTATTTGTATTGATCCAATTCTCAAAAGTTAAAAACTTTTAAATAATAATAAAATAATAATAATTTGGTGCAACCAAATAAAAAAGTAAACAAATGTACATCTAGTATGTATCTCAAGATGGAGTTGTGTAAATGGAAGTTTATAAACATGTCTCAACAAATTTATTAACCAATTTACTGACACCCACAAACCCAATTTCTTCTTTAGCTTGGATTTTCTTTTCTTTTTTAAGAAACCGTAGGATAGGTTAACTCTTGCGAATAAATCCCAAGTTAATAATGTCTCAAATAAAAGTTCAGTTGTATGAAGAAATTATTATCAATTTCGAAGAGAAATACGTTTACTGGATATCTTTTTGTATTTAATTGTATACTTTTTTTTTTTTAAATAGAAATATCTGTAGTTTTGTTTAATTTTTCCCAACTTTTTCTCTTTAATTACTTTTATTTTGGGGAAGTAAGGCATGTGTTAAGTGCAGACAGGATGATGCTTTAAAAAACAAAGTTAAATGCCCTTTTTATTTTTGTTTGCGTGGTTTTATTTTTAAAACAAATAATTTGTTTCTACAGATAAAAATAGATTTTTATATCTTTTTTTAATAGTAATTAAAAATAAAATGAATTTTGTAAATATTAAAACTTTGTCTATAAGCGTGTGTGCGCTACTTTTGTGTGTGTGGCTGTGATGTAATTTTCGTTTTTAAACAAAGTTGGGTTGTGGAAAGATAGTGCATTGTTGTGATCTCCTTGTACCTCTGTGTTCCCATCGTTTAGTCCTGGAGCGGGCTTCATCTCAGATGTCGTACCTGGGTGCCTTCCTAAAGGACTCGGCGACTGCCACCACCCAGGGATCCGTGGAGAGCGATGACGCCGATGTGGAGGACAACAGGGCGCCTTCTGTTGCAAGCAGCAAATCCAATCTCTCGGAGATAAGCATTGTCAGTCTTACTTCTAGTTCATACTAGATTGCACTTCATTCAAACCTCCTTTTTTTCCTATTTATTTTTTAGCTTTATCTTCAATTTTTATTTATGTTTTACGTTTTAACATAGCAAATTAATTAACCTTCAAAGCCATACCAAAAGTCTCATTTATTCAGACCAATCCTGAATTTATTCTAAGAGAAAGTTCTACTTTTTTGTTGAAGTATTCAAGTTTCCAATCGTTAAAGAATAACTGATTTATCTTTCGTCAAAAAATTCGTTAATATTTTCGTAAAATCATGTATTTATTTTTTTCTAGAATGAAATTTACACCCAATTTTTATATATATATATTTAATGAGTCGTCAAATCATTAAAAATTGTACATGGTGGAATATGGTATTATTTAGAGTAGAGATGATTTTTTTTCATGAAAAATATCAGAATTTGTCAAGCGAGATATGCCGGGAAAAGTATGCGATATCTCAAAATTCGAATACCTTAAAATGTCTTTTCTTGCAGGAAAAGTGTATTTTGAGATTATTTTTATCACGAGCGTGAGATTGGAATACTTGGTTGATCCAATTAAGTAGAACTACAATTGTGTGTCTTACATGGTTGTGGTTCATTATCATTTAGGTAATATAATTATAGGAAATTAATTTCTTATAGATATTATCTGAAGAATTAATCATTTATTAATGTAACGTTGTTACATGTTTTATATTTAAATATTGCATGGCTTAAGCTTTATGTGTTTTCTTTTGTCTTGTCTTTCTAAATACCTTTTCGTGAGGTTCTTAAGGTTTTCCATTATGATATAATTTCTTTATACTTTCACGCTTTCCTGGTACTTCCTTTTTATTCGATCCTCTGATTTTTTTTCTTTTTCAAATTTGTTTCCTTTATAAATAATTTTATGTTTTTAATATCGTAACAAACATAAATAATTAATTTTAGTTTTACTTTTTTAAATGGCAATTAAACTGACGACGATTAAGAGGGTAAAATTAGGTTAAGCGATTTATTTTTTTTATTACTTTTATGAATATAATATAGATCTAAATATTTTGCTTGCTACACCATAAATACTTATTTTTATTTTCTACTGTGAGGCCACCTTAGGCTGTGGCCTCGAAGCTAATGCAGAAAGAAAAAAATTTTTCCCTTATTATATACTTATATTTTTTTCTAAATAATTTAATTTAAAATATCATCGTATTTTAAAGTAAATTTTGTAAATATTTAGGGTGCTGCTATGGGCCACTCTCTTCCCCCGAAGCCAAAATCACATCAGTTTCTGATACGAACTTTCAATTCTCCGACCAAATGTTCCCACTGTACTTCCCTGATGGTAGGTCTGACACGTCAGGGGGCAGTATGTGATGCGTGTGGCTTTACATGTCACAGTAGTTGTTGCCTAAAAGTGCCGCCGGTATGTCCTGTGCCTCCAAATCAGAGTAAGTGAAAATAAGATTTGATTTGGTTATATTAATTTTCACTCGTTAAAAAAAAATATATATATATATTTTTATTCTAGGTAAACGTCCTTTAGGAATTGATCCTACGAGAGGAATAGGAACTGCTTATGAAGGTTATGTTAAAGTACCAAAAACAGGTGGTGTGAAAAAGGGTTGGTCCAGGCAATTTGTGGTGGTATGCGATTTTAAATTGTTATTGTACGACATGTCAGCTGATAGGAATGCTCTTCCATCAGTCTATGTATCTCAAGTGCTTGATATGAGAGACCAACAATTTGCTGTCTCTAGTGTCGGTGACTCGGACGTCATACATGCTACGAAAAAAGACATACCTTGCATCTTCAGGGTAAGTTCCTGGCTACAATTTTTAAAGAATTTTTATATAGGAATTATATTCGAATCCATAAAAACACATTAACCTACTTTTGGTTTAATAAATACAATCATTTCTCCTGTTTGTAGATAACAACGTCTCTGATGGATCCTCCGGGACTCAAAAATCATACCCTGATGCTTGCTGATACAGAGAGTGAAAAAAACAAGTGGGTTGTTGCACTGACTGAGTTGCATAGAATACTTAAAAGAAATAATTTACCTAATACAATGGTACGAATTATCTACATCATTTCAAAAACTTTTTTATATTTAGGATTTATGTCGAAAAGTATAAAAATAAATGACATTTAAAATATATTATGTTTTTTTTTCATTTGATTATTCCAGGTATTCCAGGCCAAAGAAGTGTTGGATAATACCCAAACATTTATAAAAAATACAATGTCGTCAGCGATTGTAGACCCAGATCGCCTAGTCATTGGAACAGAAGAAGGACTGTTCTGTTTAGATCTGGATCGTAATGGTGAGTTGTTTCTATTTAAAGTTTGACTTGGATATTAGGTAGATGTTGGAACAGCTGTAATTGTTCTGAAGGGAAGTTTTCAGGAAAGCTTACATGGTATTTCCCTGAGTACCCATCATCCATCCTTTGTGGGCCATTGTAAACCCATGGGTTGCTTTACAATTCTGCTCCGTATTTTTCTATCTAATTTTAGAGTTATGAGCGTTCGTTGCCGTGTACATTCACTCAACTTGGTGGTTTACACGTTAAGCCTCCTAAAAAATGAGAATTAGTTTAACATATTCAAATTTTGTTTGGGGTAGGGGAGGAAGTTACTGTTTGAACGATGTCTCGGGAACATTCAGTATAAACACCATCTTTTTTCTGCAGCTCATCAAAAATTGTTCATGAAATGAGATATATATATTTTTTTTAATCGAGCCTTAAGACCTGGGGTTTATATTTCTGTATTTTCTGTTTAACTGTATTACTTTTTATTTATTTTTATAGAAATTGGTCGCATCGGAGAGAGTAAAAAAGTCTATCAGGTGGAATTAGTTGCTGACGAGCAGGTAGTTGTTGTCGTAGCAGGACGGCAACGTCAAGTTCGACTAGTACCAGTAAGGGCGCTGGATAGTGGGGATGTAGAATGGATCAAAGTGGCCGAGACCAAAGCTTGTATCACTTTTTCCACAGGAGTCATGTGTCATGCGCCTCAACCAATTTATTGTCTTTGTGTGGCAATAAAAAGACAGGTATTCTTTTATTGTCATTATAATTCTGATCATAATAGTAACGAGTTCTACATGACGATTATTTGTTAGAATACGTCTCAGGTTATTATATATGAAATAACTCGTACTAAGAGTAGACATAAAAGATTACGAGAAGTGATGCTCCCTACTCAGGCCCAAAATATGCAAGTATTTTCGGATGGAAGGTTGTGTGTAGGTTATCAAGCTGGCTTTTCTTTATATTCCATTCTTGGAGATCATCATCCTGTCTGTGAGTATTATTTGGTAAAATTATGATTGAATTTGTCACTTTGAAATGTAAGTTTTGATGACTTTCTTTTTAAATTCCAGCACTAATTCATGCAGACAATCCTTTACTGGGATTTTTAGCATATAGTGGAGTTGATTCTATGTTAGCTGTTGAGCTAGGCCATGGAGAATACTTGTTGGCATTTCATACCTTGGCTATATATGTAGATGGACAAGGTCGCAAATCTAGGGATACAGAAATCATGTACCCAGCAGTTCCTGTTGCAATAAGTTTGTATATCATAAATATATATCATAACTATATTCAAAAAATTTAATTTAGAACAGGACCTTAGGCTGCCTTTATAGAATAATTTTTTTTATTAAAAGGAAAAAAAAATTGATTCCGTTACCTTAGTGAAAATAAGGCTCAGATTTACAATAATTAGTAAAAAATAAAAATTTATAATTAAAACCTAATTAAAGGAAACTAACGGAAAAAATTGGGAAAATATAGTTTTTTTAAAGTAGAATGCCTCTTCAAAAAAAAAAAAACTGAACTAGAAGAAGAATCTGTTAGAAGGAAACTAAAATCTATTAAGAAGAAATGAAAAACATACAAGGGATTCATAGGAAATCCAACATAACGCTTTCTGGAATAAATATTAGTTTACTTGTTGTAATTTATGAATCCTTTCCGGTTTTTTGTGCCATAAACAGTAACAATAAACACACCTAGTTTCCAGTAATTGTTAATTTTTCCTTTCTAACCTGCGTTCAAAAGTAAATGATCGAGTTTTTGCTTAGAATTAATTAACCAAGTAGATGTTTTGGTTATGTCGGGCGGTTTTATGGTTTAAAATTTAATAAACTTTTAATATACAGCTAAATCCTTCAATAACCATAACAGTTTTCTCCTTCGAAAAACGTTGGTCCAATTTTCACCCTTATTTAAAATAAAAAAAAAAAAAAAAATTCCAGCCTATTTGGCGCGGATGACAAGAAGTTCAGTGCAAAATATTTTGTATAACGATGAAGCGTAGCATTAATTCAATGAGAGAAGTTTAAATTTAAATTTTGTTAAGAATTGTAATAAAAAAAATAATTTTAAAAAAGTTCCTTTCAACTTTTGTACGTAAAAAGTTTTTAAGAGTGCAGACAGCTAAGGAATTAATGCTATAATTGAAAACTAAATTTATAAAAGCTGTAAAAGTTTGTGTTGAAATTTTAATAAAATCACGGTATTGATTGCTACGGTCCTCTTAATGATAAATGGTAAGAAATAATCCCAATGAAAACTAAACAAGTCGAAATTGGTTTTCCTTAAAAAAAGATCTTTAGACTACTGAAAATCAATAAGGTACTGTTAGTAGCCTTAGTTCACGTTTAGCACATCTTTTAGAATAAGATTATGTATTTACGTTTACTTTATGTTATTTTGCATAGCGCTCAAACAGAATCATTGCTATGGTGCATTATCTTTCTTGCTGATTTTTTTTTTTTTTTTTTTTTTTACAGCATATTGTGATGGACATCTACTAGTATATTCTGACACTCACATAGATGTATTCAACGCTAATACTTCAGTATGGGTACAAACACTGAACATTAAAAAGGCCAGGCCGCTTAATAGTACAGGGACTGTCAGTATATGTACAATCAATGATATGACTCATATTGTTCATATTTCAAATATACATCAATGTAAGATTTATTATTATATATTTTTGTACTACTTTTTTTAGAATAAATAAAAATTGGTTATTTTTACCAGGCTATCACCAAGTAATTTAAGAGTCATTACTCATTCCCAAGATCCACTCAATTGTTTGCATGAATATTATCACCCTGGAAGTACAGTTTCTTGCTGTAGAAAGTATTCTAAAAGTTTTGTTTGTGCACCAGAACATAATCATTTTTTACCTTTTACAGGTGATCTATTGAGTTTAACTGTTTACGATCCAAGCGGGCGAATAATAGCAAAACCTAGAAGACGCTTTTCTTTAAGAGAAGGACATCGTATATCAAGAGGGTAGGTATCATAGGTTGTCTTTCAAACAGTACTAACACGCTATAATGATGAATAAATTTTTTTGTAGGCATTCCAAAATTATAAGAAAGGAAAGTGAGTTTTCTTTTTATTTTTAAAAATTGTTCCTTTCCATTCTCTTTTCTCATTGTTTCTTTTCTAGTAAGACAAATTTAAATTCAAATCTTTCTTTTATTAACATAATTTTTTGTTTAAAAAATACCATTTTTGATTATTTCTTTTCAGACCAGATCGCCGTTCAAAAATGATTTCTGCTCCAACCAATTTTAACCACATTTCACACATGGGACCTGGGGACGGAATACAAATTCAGAGGCTTTTGGATCTGCCTACAACTATTGAAACAGCTGACCATCACCATAGGGTGTGACATGTTTCGCTTCTTATTTTGTTTCTTTTTAATTCTTAAAATTTATGCGGGAGTTTTCATGAAACACCTTAGCCAAAAACAAAAAAAATCTTAAAATAAATAATTATTCTTCGCGCAAATTTAAATTTAATACGAAAAATTCTGTTTTCATAGAAGAGTAATATTTTGTGATTTAAAAAAGAAGAACTTTGCAACCTCTTATTCAGGGTAGCTGAAGAGATTCTTTAGATGGGAGTTTGTAGGAATTTCAAACAATTCAAATATAAACTTTTTTTACAGACTTTGAGTTCTGGCTCAATGAGCAAGATGCCGCCACAACAGGTCCCTAGAATTCCTCCTCATCATCCTCCGCCAAGAACACCGCAATATAATTCTCAAAATGGTACGAAGCATTTATAATAATAAATAATTTGATTTAAGACTTGAAAAATAATTTAAATTCAGCTTTCTATCCATAGCTTAGAGTACAAAAGTATACAGGGTGAACCAGTAAGTATTGTCCATAGGCCTACTGTGTGTAGCACATCTAAAGTGGAGTTCAATGGCGTATTGGCCAAATCCATATTTTCCTCTGTTCTTGAGTGATGTCACTTTATTTTATTTTTTTCAAAAATCATTACTTTTTTCCAATAAAAACTTTATTACTCAGAAAGTTTTAGTCCGAATTCGATTCTGATGACACAGTTAGAAAGACAGATAAATTTTCTAAAAATTGATACCATTTCGAAGCATAAGTTATTCTCCAAACAGCCTCAATCTTCCTTCGAATGCTGGAAAAATAAAAGTAATCGAAATTTTTAAGAAAACTCATTAGGCCCTTACGAGATCATTATCAGACCTAGATACTGGCACTTTTTATAAAAGTTTCCTTGTTTAATGGGCTTTCTAACGCGGTATATCATTTTCCAGGATTCCTTTTATCTTCGTATGAGAAATTACGTTTGTTTTACAAGAAAACGTGTTCACGAGCACTCAACAGTGTTAGTTATCATGTTGTTTAATTCATATTGAAAACTCTTTTAGATGACCCAGTAGGCAATTTTTAAAGTAGATTATCTTATTTTTTTAAGAGTGGAAAAAGTTCTTTTAAGGTTGATTTCTTGAATAAAACTTATTGTAATAAAGTGGATTGTAATGCATGTTACTTAAGGTTTAAAAAAAAATACTGTTTATGTAGGAGTAGGGACTAGGCGAGCGCCAGCAAGACCAACTGTCACACCGCCCGCCCTGCCGAGAACACCAGACGTACACGATGAGTTGGCCCTAATACACCATGACCTGCTCAAAGTGAGTACAATAAACATTGCCTTTTTTCTCAGTAGAGTAGTAATGATAAAAATATCTCAATTTATGCTAATAAATTATTAATTAACCATTATTTGGCAAAAGGAGGGAGGTGCAGGAGTAATGGGAAGTCCACGTCATTCAATTGCTTCAAATAATAGCAGCAATCCTAGTACACCGCCCAGTCCAGGAAGGGATCATGGTTCTTCCAGTTATGACTCTTAATCGTATTTAATATGAAATAATCTCCCAAAGTATACTGCCATACGTCTTCGATCTTCGTCGCCATTAAAAAATTTTTAAATCATTTAGGTGAAAAAAAAGAGAAATTAACAGTAAATAGAATATTGCGCCCCTACCAAATACCTCCAGGCGCTTTTTTATAAATTGTAGATACGAAATAAATATAAATAAAATTAATTTATAAATCAATAAAGAAATTATGTTAAATCATATATATTAATTTGTATATGTGAGTGTGGTGTAAGAAACTCTTAATAGATGTGTATCGTTACACACACTTACTCCTTACAGTTTAATCCTTAAATTAGGGATTCTGTAAGGAAATCAGTGATATTTATACATATATATAAATAATTGTTGGATTTCGGAGAGATATAAACAAAATAAATTGAAAAAAAATAGGTTTAAGACCTTTACTTATATACAATGCACATATTTTTAGTGATTACATACACTAACTAACGAAATTACCTGAAATATTTACCTATCTAAATTGTAAATAACTATGATAATTATCTTAATTATGTAAAAAACTTAAATTTTTTAGTGATTTTTTGCTTTTAATAGTATTTTATGTTTAGTAGTATGTATTTATTATTAATTACTTGATCATTTTCTTATTTTTTTATTTGCCTTTTATTTTTTATGTTGAGTTGTATATATATTTTTTTATATTTAATTGTTACCACATAATTATAGATGCAAAGTGTGAGTGAGATGTGTGAAAATAATTGTTTTAGAAAAGAATTGTATATATTATAATAATGTTATATATTTGTGAAGAAAAAGTCACAATTATATTTTATTGAACAATAACGGATTTAAAAAAAACAACAAAAAACAAAGGCACGATTAAAACATTGAAAAATGGGCAACATCAGCGTGCATTTTAACCAAAGGGGGCATTTCATGTGGCAAATGTCTTTTAGTATTATTTAATTAGCTTTTTTAGATAATATTATGAAACTGCATTAATAAGAAATAATATTTAAAAAAAAAATAATAATTAATACTAAAATGCTTAAATTATATATCTGTACTACAAAACTTTTTTGTGAACTCTGGCAACGACGTAAATTGTAATCATGTAGAATTTTTTATTATATTTATTAATCAAATAGTTAAACAAATTAAAAATGAAGGAAGAAAGAGAAAAAAATCACGAACGGGTTCCTGCTTTTTGGTGAAAAAGTAAAGTATTATTTTTTAATAATGTATTGTATTACATACTTACTAGTATGTAGTAGGTATTTTGATTAAAGTCGTCTGGTAGGACGGTTGTATAAGGGTTTATAATAGTTATAAATGAACAGTTACTGTTTATAAATCAATTCTGCTCAACTAAAGGAACTACTCTCACTGTTGTTGAAGTTTTTCATAATTATAAACCAACTTAGATGTAAACGAAAAAAAAAAATGCTTAGTTGCGAAAAACTTATCAGGTAAATTTAATTTGGTTGCAATAATAGTAGATAAGTTATCTTCTTTTGTTTATAATAGTAAATAAACTGCAATATTTGTAGTCAATTAAAAAGAAAAATAAGCAAAAAGTAAAGAGACATTTTGAGTCTAAATTTTATGAAAAGTGCCATTTTCCAAATTCAAATTCATAAATGAATTTCCGATTATTTTTTTTCATTTTTTTCTTTTTTGTGATTTTTTGTATAAATAATTACTTAATATTTAAGTTATTTATAAAACGCAATACTTTGCAACTTAGTTACTTGAAAAGCTAATTACTTTATATAACTCGTAGGACAAACAATTGTACACTAACAGTATTCGGCAAGGTGATTTGTGGTCAGATTTAGGTGCAAATTTACATTTAAATAAAAATTACAAAAAAAAAGTTTACATATTTTATGATTTATGTTGATACAAATGTCTACCATTAAATACAGACATGACCGTTAGTTTTTTTCACTTTATTTTTATTTATTTATTTTGTGAGTGTGTTTGTTTGTTTGTGTGTGTGTGTGTGTGTGTGTGTGTGTGTGTGGGTGTGTGTATATTTGCGTTTGCGAGCGAAGAATAGAGTTTTCATTTTTTAGATACAATAAAATATTTGAGGAAGAAAAATCCTTGCTTAGTTGAGAGTTACCTTATAAGGTAAATTTAATTTTGTTGCAGAATAGTAAATTAGATTTTCTGATTTTTTTTTATAATATACAAAAAATATATTTTATATTCTTTGAAAAACGTTCTGAGCAAATAAATGCACTTTTTCTGTCAGACATTAGGAGAAAGAGGTGTCAAATTTGCGCTAATGATATTTAAAATGTTTCCTGTGTCTTCTGTTATTGTGAAAGAAGTGCGAAACGGAAGATTAGCTTTTACTGTGCTAGTCTTAGCTTGAACATCTTCAAGACGTAAAGAAGATGAAAATCTCCTGTCCGTTCTTAACATTCTTCACAGAATTTTTATTAATCGAAAGGGTGAGTGTAGTCAGTGATAATATAGTTAGGGATAATATAACATTTGGAAATTTATTTTTTGTCAGTTCAATAAATAATGTGCGTGTTTGTCAGACGAAATAATGGAGTCTCTCTCGCGCCGCTACGTAGTATTAACTCAAATCATTTCTTCAGCAAATGTTAAAAACAAAGCATTAAGATGGGGACCAAACAGCGCAGAACATTAGTCGAAAATTGATGCAGCCGTTTCCGACTTTCGAAAGTATAAAACAGATTCTGTAAGAATAATCTCATTTCTGTTGAACGATCCCATTTTTTTCTTGCAATTTTAGCCATATTTTTTATGATTTGATATTGTGCAAGTAATAGAACTCCATCACTGCTTTTGAGGTAAGCTCAGCTCAACATAGCATTCACCAGAATCACTAATTTTTTTTTTTTAGAGTTTCTTATAAAAGTGATTAATAGGCATTCAGTTCGGTAAGTTGCTCTCGCTCCTGCGATAAGAATTTGATTTAGCATGGTCAGAATCGACGAAATAGCAGTTTTGAGCGACATGTTGTAGAGATGTTCTTCATAACTTGACACAGACCATCGCTACGTAAAACAATGTTTTTCTCAAAATACTTTTCCAATGTAACTAAATTTCGAAAATTTGGTACGATGGCAATAGTAGTTACTATTAAGCATACGTAGTAATAGCAAATAGCTTCTATAAGAAAGAGAAACTAAACAGTCTCTTGAAATAAAACTATAGTCCTAACATTTAGAACAATCGGATGAGAACATTGACATATATATCAGAGTTGGGCACAGATTAAAAAAAAAAATAAATTCTAAATTTAATTGATTAAATTTTTTAATTGATTATTTTTTTTTTTTTTTTTTTTTTTTTTTTTTTTTTTTTTTTTTTTGGCGCATCAACAGCTGAGGTCATTAGCGCCCGGAGCTTTTTCCAGTGCACTGCCGGCCTCCGGACAGTGTTCTCTCGTTACAGACAACACTGTCCATCACCGGACAGTGAGCTGTAAGAAGCTCCTAGGAAGAGATTTATTTTTAATTTTAATCAGAATTTAATCGTAATTTTAATCATATGACAATTATTTAATCAATTAAATTTCATATTTAATCGTTAATCAAACTAAAAAAATTATGATTAAATCTGAGAATTAAATTGAACTTTAATTTTAATCACCGAATTAGTTCAATTTCAATCGTAAATCAAACTAATTTAATCATCCACTTTTATGGCTTTTCAACCAATGGTTCGAACCACGTATTGGCGAGACCATTTTTCTAAGCGTCTGCAATAAATAATTTTCGGTTAATTTTTGTAGACTTGGACTTCTTCACGAGTCACTAGACCAGTGGTTCTTAACCGGTGTTCCGCGAAATTTCAATTTTAAATGTATTGAAATTTAGAAACTTAGGAAAGATACGAAAACAAAAAATTGTTCCTTTTTTTAATTTGAATTTAATTTTAAGTTCTTGCTAAATACCGAATTTCAAATTATTTAATGTTAGTGTTCCGCAAGAAAAATATATACATATAACTGTGTTCCCGTCTATGAAAAGGTTAAGAACCACTGATATACAGGGTTGAAAATTTTTTGGGTCATGAAATTCTGTAAAATTATGGCCGTTCTATATCTCACACTGTGAACCACGTATTGATATGGAATTTTTTTCTCTTATACACTTTGTTTTTCTCAATTATAATCTATAGTTATTTTGTGCACAGATCTATAAATGTAGAAGATATAAAGGGTTGAAAAATTTTTGGGTCATTAAATTCTGTAAAATAATGGCCGTTCTATATCTCCTACTGTGAAACGTATAGATATGGAATCTTTTTCTCTTATACACTTTGTTTTTCTCAATTATAATCTATAGTTATTTTGTGCACAGATCTATAAATGTAGAAGATATAAAGGGTTGGAAATTTTTTGGGTCATGAAATTCTGTAGAATTATGGCCGTTCTATATCTCCCACTGTGAACCACGTATTATGGAATTTTGTTCTCTTGTACACTTTGTTTTTCTCAATTATAAACTATAGTTATTTTGTGCACATATCTAAAAAGGTAGGAGATATAAAGGATTGAAAATTTTTTGGGTCATGAAATTCTGTAGAATTATGGCCGTTCTATATCTCCCACTGTGAACCACGTATTGTTATGGAATTCTTTTCTCTTGTACACTTTGTTTTTCTCAATTATAAACTATAGTTATTTTGTGCACAGATCTAAAAACGTAGGAGATATAAAAGGTTGAAAATTTTTTGGGTCATGAAATTCTGTAGAATTATGGACGTTCTATATCTCCCACTGTGAACCACGTATTGTTATGGAATTTAGTTCTCTTGTACACTTTCTTTTTCTCAATTATAAACTATAGTTATTTTGTGCACAGATCTATAAATGTAGAAGATATAAAGGGTTGAAAATTTTTTGGGTCATGAAATTCTGTAAAATTATGGCCGTTCTATATCTCCCACTGTGAACCACGTATTGGTATGGAATTTTTTTCTCTTATACACTTTGTTTTTCTCAATTAAAAACTATAGTTATTTTGTGCACAGATCTATAAATGTAGAAGATATAAAGGGTTGAAAATTTTTTGGGTCATGAAATTATGTAAAATTGTGGCCGTTCTATATCTCCCACTGTGAACCACGTATTGGTATGGAATTTTGTTCTCTTGTACACTTTGTTTTTCTCAATTATAATCTATAGTTATTTTGTGCACAGATCTATAAATGTAGAAGATATAAAGGGTTGAAAAATTTTTGGGTCATGAAATTCTGTAAAATAATGGCCGTTCTATATCTCCTACTGTGAAACGTATAGATATGGAATCTTTTTCTCTTATACACTTTGTTTTTCTCAATTATAATCTATAGTTATTTTGTGCACAGATCTATAAATGTAGATGATATAAAGGGTTGGAAATTTTTTGGGTCATGAAATTCTGTAAAATTATGACCGTTCTATATCTCCCACTGTGAACCACGTATTGTTATGGAATTTTGTTCTCTTATACACTTTGTTTTTCTCAATTATAAACTATAGTTATTTTGTGCACATATTTAAAAAGGTAAGAGATATAAAGGATTGAAAATTTTTTGGGTCATGAAATTCTGTAGAATTATGGCCGTTCTATATCTCCCACTGTGAACCACGTATTGTTATGGAATTCTTTTCTCATATACACTTTGTTTTTCTCAATTAAAAACTATAGTTATTTTGAGCACAGATCTATAAATGTAGAAAATATAAAGGGTTGGAAATTTTTTGGGTCATGAAATTCTGTAAAATTATGACCGTTCTATATCTCCCACTGTGAACCACGTATTGGTATGGAATTTTTTTCTCTTATACACTTTCTTTTTCTCAATTATAATCTATAGTTATTTTGTATACAGATCTAAAAAAGTAGAAGATGTAAAGGGTTGAAAATTTTTTGGGTCATGAAATTCTGTAGAATTATGGCCGTTCTATATCTCCCACTGTGAACCACGTATTGTTATGGAATTTTGTTCTCTTGTACACTTTGTTTTTCTCAATTATAAACTATAGTTATTTTGTGCACATATCTAAAAAGGTAGGAGATATAAAGGATTGAAGATTTTTTGGGTCATGAAATTCTGTAGAATTATAGCCGTTCTATATCTCCCACTGTGAACCACGTATTGTTATGGAATTCTTTTCTCTTGTACACATTGTTTTTCTCAATTATAAACTATAGTTATTTTGTGCACAGATCTAAAAAGGTAGGAGATATAAAGGGTTGAAAATTTTTTGGGTCATGAAATTCTGTAGAATTATGGACGTTCTATATCTCCCACTGTGAACCACGTATTGTTATGGAATTTAGTTCTCTTGTACACTTTCTTTTTCTCAATTATAAACTATAGTTATTTTGTGCACAGATCTATAAATGTAGAAGATATAAAGGGTTGAAAATTTTTTGGGTCATGAAATTCTGTAAAATTATGGCCGTTCTATATCTCCCACTGTGAACCACGTATTGGTATGGAATTTTTTTCTCTTATACACTTTGTTTTTCTCAATTAAAAACTATAGTTATTTTGTGCACAGATCTATAAATGTAGAAGATATAAAGGGTTGAAAATTTTTTGGGTCATGAAATTCTGTAAAATTATGGCCGTTCTATATCTCACACTGTGAACCACGTATTGATATGGAATTTTTTTCTCTTATACACTTTGTTTTTCTCAATTATAATCTATAGTTATTTTGTGCACAGATCTATAAATGTAGAAGATATAAAGGGTTGAAAAATTTTTGGGTCATGAAATTCTGTAAAATAATGGCCGTTCTATATCTCCTACTGTGAAACGTATAGATATGGAATCTTTTTCTCTTATACACTTTGTTTTTCTCAATTATAATCTATAGTTATTTTGTGCACAGATCTATAAATGTAGAAGATATAAAGGGTTGGAAATTTTTAGGGTCATGAAATTCTGTAGAATTATGGCCGTTCTATATCTCCCACTGTGAACCACGTATTGTTATGGAATTTTGTTCTCTTGTACACTTTGTTTTTCTCAATTATAAACTATAGTTATTTTGTGCACATATCTAAAAAGGTAGGAGATATAAAGGATTGAAAATTTTTTGGGTCATGAAATTCTGTAGAATTATGGCCGTTCTATATCTCCCACTGTGAACCACGTATTGTTATGGAATTCTTTTCTCTTGTACACTTTGTTTTTCTCAATTATAAACTATAGTTATTTTGTGCACAGATCTATAAATGTAGATGATATAAAGGGTTGGAAATTTTTTGGGTCATGAAATTCTGTAAAATTATGACCGTTCTATATCTCCCACTGTGAACCACGTATTGTTATGGAATTTTGTTCTCTTATACACTTTGTTTTTCTCAATTATAAACTATAGTTATTTTGTGCACATATTTAAAAAGGTAAGAGATATAAAGGATTGAAAATTTTTTGGGTCATGAAATTCTGTAGAATTATGGCCGTTCTATATCTCCCACTGTGAACCACGTATTGTTATGGAATTCTTTTCTCATATACACTTTGTTTTTCTCAATTAAAAACTATAGTTATTTTGTGCACAGATCTATAAATGTAGAAGATATAAAGGGTTGGAAATTTTTTGGGTCATGAAATTCTGTAAAATTATGACCGTTCTATATCTCCCACTGTGAACCACGTATTGGTATGGAATTTTTTTCTCTTATACACTTTCTTTTTCTCAATTATAATCTATAGTTATTTTGTATACAGATCTAAAAAAGTAGAAGATATAAAGGGTTGAAAATTTTTTGGGTCATGAAATTCTGTAGAATTATGGCCGTTCTATATCTCCCACTGTGAACCACGTATTGTTATGGAATTTTGTTCTCTTGTACACTTTGTTTTTCTCAATTATAAACTATAGTTATTTTGTGCACATATCTAAAAAGGTAGGAGATATAAAGGATTGAAAGTTTTTGGGTCATGAAATTCTGTAAAATTGTGGCCGTTCTATATCTCCCACTGTGAACCACGTATTGTTATGGAATTCTTTTCTCTTGTACACTTTGTTTTTCTCAATTATAAACTATAGTTATTTTGTGCACAGATCTAAAAAGGTAGGAGATATAAAGGGTTGAAAATTTTTTGGGTCATGAAATTCTGTAGAATTATTGACGTTCTATATCTCCCACTGTGAACCACGTATTGTTATGGAATTTAGTTCTCTTGTACACTTTCTTTTTCTCAATTATAAACTATAGTTATTTTGTGCACAGATCTATAAATGTAGAAGATATAAAGGGTTGAAAATTTTTTGGGTCATGAAATTCTGTAAAATTATGGCCGTTCTATATCTCCCACTGTGAACCACGTATTGGTATGGAATTTTTTTCTCTTATCCACTTTGTTTTTCTCAATTAAAAACTATAGTTATTTTGTGCACAGATCTATAAATGTAGAAGATATAAAGGGTTGAAAATTTTTTGGGTCATGAAATTATGTAAAATTGTGGCCGTTCTATATCTCCCACTGTGAACCACGTATTGGTATGGAATTTTGTTCTCTTGTACACTTTGTTTTTCTCAATTATAACCTATAGTTATTTTGTGCATATATCTAAAAAAGTAGGAGATATAAAGGGTTGAAAATTTTTAGGGTCATGAAATTCTGTAGAATTATGGCCGTTCTATATCTCCCACTGTGAACCACGTATTGTTATGGAATTTTGTTCTCTTGTACACTTTCTTTTTCTCAATTATAAACTATAGTTATTTTGTGCACAGATCTATAAATGTAGAAGATATAAAGGGTTGAAAAATTTTTGGGTCATGAAATTCTGTAAAATAATGGCCGTTCTATATCTCCTACTGTGAAACGTATAGATATGGAATCTTTTTCTCTTATACACTTTGTTTTTCTCAATTATAATCTATAGTTATTTTGTGCACAGATCTATAAATGTAGAAGATATAAAGGGTTGGAAATTTTTAGGGTCATGAAATTCTGTAGAATTATGGCCGTTCTATATCTCCCACTGTGAACCACGTATTGTTATGGAATTTTGTTCTCTTGTACACTTTGTTTTTCTCAATTATAAACTATAGTTATTTTGTGCACATATCTAAAAAGGTAGGAGATATAAAGGATTGAAAATTTTTTGGGTCATGAAATTCTGTAGAATTATGGCCGTTCTATATCTCCCACTGTGAACCACGTATTGTTATGGAATTCTTTTCTCTTGTACACTTTGTTTTTCTCAATTATAAACTATAGTTATTTTGTGCACAGATCTATAAATGTAGATGATATAAAGGGTTGGAAATTTTTTGGGTCATGAAATTCTGTAAAATTATGACCGTTCTATATCTCCCACTGTGAACCACGTATTGTTATGGAATTTTGTTCTCTTATACACTTTGTTTTTCTCAATTATAAACTATAGTTATTTTGTGCACATATTTAAAAAGGTAAGAGATATAAAGGATTGAAAATTTTTTGGGTCATGAAATTCTGTAGAATTATGGCCGTTCTATATCTCCCACTGTGAACCACGTATTGTTATGGAATTCTTTTCTCATATACACTTTGTTTTTCTCAATTAAAAACTATAGTTATTTTGTGCACAGATCTATAAATGTAGAAGATATAAAGGGTTGGAAATTTTTTGGGTCATGAAATTCTGTAAAATTATGACCGTTCTATATCTCCCACTGTGAACCACGTATTGGTATGGAATTTTTTTCTCTTATACACTTTCTTTTTCTCAATTATAATCTATAGTTATTTTGTATACAGATCTAAAAAAGTAGAAGATATAAAGGGTTGAAAATTTTTTGGGTCATGAAATTCTGTAGAATTATGGCCGTTCTATATCTCCCACTGTGAACCACGTATTGTTATGGAATTTTGTTCTCTTGTACACTTTGTTTTTCTCAATTATAAACTATAGTTATTTTGTGCACATATCTAAAAAGGTAGGAGATATAAAGGATTGAAAGTTTTTGGGTCATGAAATTCTGTAAAATTGTGGCCGTTCTATATCTCCCACTGTGAACCACGTATTGTTATGGAATTCTTTTCTCTTGTACACTTTGTTTTTCTCAATTATAAACTATAGTTATTTTGTGCACAGATCTAAAAAGGTAGGAGATATAAAGGGTTGAAAATTTTTTGGGTCATGAAATTCTGTAGAATTATTGACGTTCTATATCTCCCACTGTGAACCACGTATTGTTATGGAATTTAGTTCTCTTGTACACTTTCTTTTTCTCAATTATAAACTATAGTTATTTTGTGCACAGATCTATAAATGTAGAAGATATAAAGGGTTGAAAATTTTTTGGGTCATGAAATTCTGTAAAATTATGGCCGTTCTATATCTCCCACTGTGAACCACGTATTGGTATGGAATTTTTTTCTCTTATCCACTTTGTTTTTCTCAATTAAAAACTATAGTTATTTTGTGCACAGATCTATAAATGTAGAAGATATAAAGGGTTGAAAATTTTTTGGGTCATGAAATTATGTAAAATTGTGGCCGTTCTATATCTCCCACTGTGAACCACGTATTGGTATGGAATTTTGTTCTCTTGTACACTTTGTTTTTCTCAATTATAACCTATAGTTATTTTGTGCATATATCTAAAAAAGTAGGAGATATAAAGGGTTGAAAATTTTTAGGGTCATGAAATTCTGTAGAATTATGGCCGTTCTATATCTCCCACTGTGAACCACGTATTGTTATGGAATTTTGTTCTCTTGTACACTTTCTTTTTCTCAATTATAAACTATAGTTATTTTGTGCACAGATCTATAAATGTAGAAGATATAAAGGGTTGAAAATTTTTTGGGTCATGAAATTCTGTAAAATTATGGCCGTTCTATATCTCCCACTGTGAACCACGTATTGGTATGGAATTTTTTTCTCTTATACACTTTGTTTTTCTCAATTAAAAGCTATAGTTATTTTGTGCACAGATCTATAAATGTAGAAGATATAAAGGGTTGAAAATTTTTTGGGTCATGAAATTATGTAAAATTGTGGCCGTTCTATATCTCCCACTGTGAACCACATATTGTTATGGAATTTTGTTCTCTTGTACACTTTGTTTTTCTCAATTATAACCTATAGTTATTTTGTGCATATATCTAAAAAAGTAGGAGATATAAAGGGTTGAAAATTTTTTGGGTCATGAAATTCTGTAGAATTATGGTCGTTCTATATCTCCCACTGTGAACCACGTATTGTTATGGAATTTAGTTCTCTTGTACACTTTCTTTTTCTCAATTATAAACTATAGTTATTTTGTGCACAGATCTATAAATGTAGAAGATATAAAGGGTTGAAAATTTTTTGGGTCATGAAATTCTGTAAAATTATGGCCGTTCTATATCTCCCACTGTGAACCACGTATTGGTATGGAATTTTTTTCTCTTATACACTTTGTTTTTCTCAATTAAAAACTATGGTTATTTTGTGCACAGATCTATAAATGTAGAAGATATAAAGGGTTGAATATTTTTTGGGTCATGAAATTATGTAAAATTGTGGCCGTTCTATATCTCCCACTGTGAACCACATATTGTTATGGAATTTTGTACTCTTGTACACTTTGTTTTTCTCAATTATAAACTATCGTTATTTTGTGCACATATCTAAAAAGGTAGGAGATATAAAGGGTTGAATATTTTTTGGGTCATGAAATTCTGTAGAATTTAGGCCGTTCTATATCTCCCACTGTGAACCACATATTGTTATGGAATTTTGTTCTCTTGTACACTTTGTTTTTTTCAATTATAAACTATCGTTATTTTGTGCACAGATCTAAAAAGGTAGAGGATATAGAGGGTTGAAAATTTTTTGGGTCATTAAATTCTGTAAATATATGGCCGTTCTATATCTCCCACTGTGAACCACGTATTGTTATGAAATTTGGCTCTCTTGTACACTTTGTTTTTCCAATTATAAACTATAGTTATTTTGTGCACATATCTAAAAAGGTAGGAGATATAAAGTGTTGAAAATTTTTTGGGTCATGAAGTTCTGTAGAATTATGGACGTTCTATATCTCCCACTGTGAACCACGTATTGGTATGGAATTTTGTTCTCTTGTACACTTTGTTTTTCTCAATTATAACCTATAGTTATTTTGTGCATATATCTAAAAAAGTAGGAGATATAAAGGGTTGAAAATTTTTTGGGTCATGAAATTCTGTAGAGTTATGGCCGTTCTATATCTCCCACTGTGAACCACGTATTGTTATGGAATTCTTTTCTCTTGTACACTTTGTTTTCTCAATTATAAACTATCGTTATTTTGTGCACATATCTAAAAAGGTAGGAGATATAAAGGGTTGAAAATTTTTTGGGTCATGAATTTCTGTAGAATTATGGACGTTCTATATCTCCCACTGTGAACCACGTATTGTTATGGAATTTAGTTCTCTTGTACACTTTCTTTTTCTCAATTATAAACTATAGTTATTTTGTGCACAGATCTATAAATGTAGAAGATATAAAGGGTTGAAAATTTTTTGAGTCATGAAATTCTGTAAAATTATGGCCGTTCTATATCTCCCACTGTGAACCACGTATTGGTATGGAATTATTTTCTCTTATACACTTTGTTTTTCTCAATTAAAAACTATAGTTATTTTGTGCACAGATCTATAAATGTAGAAGATATGAAGGGTTGAAAATTTTTTGGGTCATGAAATTATGTAAAATTTTGGCCGTTCTATATCTCCAACTGTGAACCACGTATTGGTATGGAATTTTGTTCTCTTGTACACTTTGTTTTTCTCAATTATAAACTATCGTTATTTTGTGCACAGATCTAAAAAGGTAGAAGATATAGAGGGTTGAAAATTTTTTGGGTCTTGAAGTTCTGTAGAATTATGGACGTTCTATATCTCCCACTGTGAACCACGTATTGTTATGGAATTTAGTTCTCTTGTACACTTTTTTTTTCTCATTTATAAACTATAGTTAATATGTGCACAGATCTATAAATGTAGAAGATATAAAGGGTTGAAAATTTTTTGGGTCATGAAATTCTGTAAAATTATGGCCGTACTATATCTCCTACTGTGAACCACGTATTGGTATGGAATTTTTTTCTCTTATACACTTTGTTTTTCTCAATTAAAAACTATAGTTATTTTGTGCACAGATCTATAAATGTAGAAGATATAAAGGGTTGAAAATTTTTTGGGTCATGAAATTCTGTAAAATTGTGGCCGTTCTATATCTCCCGCTGTGAACCACTTATTGGTATGAAATTTTTTTCTCTTATACACTTTGTTTTTCTCAATTAAAAACTATAGTTATTTTGTGCACAGATCTATAAATGTAGAAGATATAAAGGGTTGAAAATTTTTTGGGTCATGAATTTCTGTAAAATTATGGCCGTTCTATATCACCCACTGTGATCCACGTATTGGTATGGAATTTTTTTCTCTTATACACTTTGTTTTTCTCAATTAAAAACTATAGTTATTTTGTGCACAGATCTATAAATGTAGAAGATATAAAGGGTTGAAAATTTTTTGGGTCATGAAATTATGTAAAATTGTGGCCGTTCTATATCTCCCACTGTGAACCACATATTGTTATGGAATTTTGTTCTCTTGTACACTTTGTTTTTCTCAATTATAAACTATCGTTATTTTGTGCACAGATCTAAAAAGGTAGAAGATATAGAGGGTTGAAAATTTTTTGGGTCTTGAAGTTCTGTAGAATTATGGACGTTCTATATCTCCCACTGTGAACCACGTATTGTTATGGAATTTAGTTCTCTTGTACACTTTTTTTTTCTCATTTATAAACTATAGTTAATATGTGCACAGATCTATAAATGTAGAAGATATAAAGGGTTGAAAATTTTTTGGGTCATGAAATTCTGTAAAATTATGGCCGTACTATATCTCCTACTGTGAACCACGTATTGGTATGGAATTTTTTTCTCTTATACACTTTGTTTTTCTCATTTAAAAACTATAGTTATTTTGTGCACAGATCTATAAATGTAGAAGATATAAAGGGTTGAAAATTTTTTGGGTCATGAAATTCTGTAAAATTGTGGCCGTTCTATATCTCCCGCTGTGAACCACTTATTGGTATGAAATTTTTTTCTCTTATACACTTTGTTTTTCTCAATTAAAAACTATAGTTATTTTTTGCACAGATCTATAAATGTAGAAGATATGAAGGGTTGAAAATTTTTTGGGTCATGAAATTCTGTAAAATTATGGCCGTTCTATATCACCCACTGTGATCCACGTATTGGTATGGAATTTTTTTCTCTTATACACTTTGTTTTTCTCAATTAAAAACAATAGTTATTTTGTGCACAGATCTATAAATGCAGAAGATATAAAGGGTTGAAAATTTTTTGGGTCATGAAATTCTGTAAAATTGTGGCTTTTCTATATCTCCCACTGTGAACCACTTATTGGTATGAAATTTTTTTCTCTTATACACTTTGTTTTTCTCAATTAAAAACTATAGTTATTTTGTGCACAGATCTATAAATGTAGAAGATATAAAGGGTTGAAAATTTTTTGGGTCATGAATTTCTGTAAAATTATGGCCGTTCTATATCACCCACTGTGATCCACGTATTGGTATGGAATTTTTTTCTCTTATACACTTTGTTTTTCTCAATTAAAAACTATAGTTATTTTGTGCACAGATCTATAAATGTAGAAGATATAAAGGGTTGAAAATTTTTTGGGTCATGAAATTATGTAAAATTGTGGCCGTTCTATATCTCCCACTGTGAACCACATATTGTTATGGAATTTTGTTCTCTTGTACACTTTGTTTTTCTCAATTATAAACTATCGTTATTTTGTGCACAGATCTAAAAAGGTAGAAGATATAGAGGGTTGAAAATTTTTTGGGTCTTGAAGTTCTGTAGAATTATGGACGTTCTATATCTCCCACTGTGAACCACGTATTGTTATGGAATTTAGTTCTCTTGTACACTTTTTTTTTCTCATTTATAAACTATAGTTAATATGTGCACAGATCTATAAATGTAGAAGATATAAAGGGTTGAAAATTTTTTGGGTCATGAAATTCTGTAAAATTATGGCCGTACTATATCTCCTACTGTGAACCACGTATTGGTATGGAATTTTTTTCTCTTATACACTTTGTTTTTCTCAATTAAAAACTATAGTTATTTTGTGCACAGATCTATAAATGTAGAAGATATAAAGGGTTGAAAATTTTTTGGGTCATGAAATTCTGTAAAATTGTGGCCGTTCTATATCTCTCGCTGTGAACCACTTATTGGTATGAAATTTTTTTCTCTTATACACTTTGTTTTTCTCAATTAAAAACTATAGTTATTTTTTGCACAGATCTATAAATGTAGAAGATATGAAGGGTTGAAAATTTTTTGGGTCATGAAATTCTGTAAAATTATGGCCGTTCTATATCACCCACTGTGATCCACGTATTGGTATGGAATTTTTTTCTCTTATACACTTTGTTTTTCTCAATTAAAAACTATAGTTATTTTGTGCACAGATCTATAAATGCAGAAGATATAAAGGGTTGAAAATTTTTTGGGTCATGAAATTCTGTAAAATTGTGGCTTTTCTATATCTCCCACTGTGAACCACTTATTGGTATGAAATTTTTTTCTCTTATACACTTTGTTTTTCTCAATTAAAAACTATAGTTATTTTGTGCACAGATCTATAAATGTAGAAGATATAAAGGGTTGAAAATTTTTTGGGTCATGAATTTCTGTAAAATTATGGCCGTTCTATATCACCCACTGTGATCCACGTATTGGTATGGAATTTTTTTCTCTTATACACTTTGTTTTTCTCAATTAAAAACTATAGTTATTTTGTGCACAGATCTATAAATGTAGAAGATATGAAGGGTTGAAAATTTTTTGGGTCATGAAATTCTGTAAATATATGGCCGTTCTATATCTCCCACTGTGAACCACGTATTATGGAATTTTGTTCTCTTGTACACTTTGTTTTTCTCAATTATAAACTATAGTTATTTTGTGCACAGATCTAAAAAAGTAGAAGATATAAAGGGTTGGAAATTTTTTGGGTCATGAAATTCTGTAGAATTATGGCCGTTCTATATCTCCCACTGTGAACCACGTATTATTATGGAATTTAGTTCTCTTGTACACTTTGTTTTTCTTAATTAAAAACTATAGTTATTTTGTGCACAGATCTATAAATGTAGAAGATATAAAGTCTAGTGAGTGGTAAACATGGTGAAATGTGAGTGTAAGGTGGTGCTATCTAAGTCTAGTGAGTGGTAAACATGGTTAAATGTGAGTGTAAGGTGGTCCTATATAAGTCTTGAGAGTCACCAACATAGTACTGGTGAGACACCAGACTGGTAGAATGAAGGTGCCAAGTTTGGGAAAGGTGATAATATTGATAGAGAAGAGGCACCATCTAGGCCTAATAAAGATGCAATGGTCCGGTTCTGGTTTAACTATTGGTAATGTTTGGTTTTATAAATTTATCTCTCAAATTTTTTTTTTTTGTTTTTTTTTTTTTTGGCATTGGCTTCCGCCATACAGCCAGCATCGTCTAGGTGCTTATCACTAGAATATCACTTACTCTCCGTTCTTACCTACAAATACATTCGCTTCACACATTCATCATTCTACTATATACCGCTATTTACATAAACTACTGCTAATGGATGGAGGAGCACTCTGTGCTCCTGCCATCCTTCTCGCTTAACCAAAATTAAAATCACGTAATCCTTCTCTAAGCATTTTGTTCCATTCATTCTAATTCGGCTATAGCTTCTAAATACATTCATATTTCATTGCTAGCTCTGCTATCGACTTAAGCACATAACTGTTGGTGGAGAATATAATGTCTTCGTAGCGAAATGGTGCATCTAAATACCTGTATATGTCGTCAAACATTCGTTTCCTTTCTACCACATAACGTGGACATATCATTATTACATGTTTGAAATCTTCCTCCTCATTGCAATCTACGCAAAGAGGAGAGGACCTTTTGTTGATCCTGTGTAGATACGATCCGCACACCGCGTGGTTCGCTCTCAGCCTGCTTATTGTCGTAACAACCCATTTATTAGTGCCAGTTCCCTTAAACCATGGTTGTCTAGGTAACTGATCTGCCATAGTTTTATAGAATCTACCTTTATCACCATTATTGTAATCTGTCTGCCATTTTTGTAGTGCTGCTTTTGCAATTATACGCTTGATATCGGTGTGTGGTAATTTATAATTAGCCATTTCCCCACTATTGGTGGCTTCCTTTGCAAGTGTATCAACAATTTCATTCTCTTTTATACCACAATGACCTCTTACCCACAAAAAATTAATGCAGACTCCCTTCTCTTTAAAAATGGCAATAGTTTCTACAATCTCTGCGATAATGTGATTCATTCCTGCAGACTGGTTGTGTATATGTGATAATTTACACAACGCACTCTGGCTGTCACTAATAATTGTATATTTTTTCTCCGACAACGAATAAATATATTTTAAAGCCGTTAAAATAGCAATTAGCTCCGCTGTATAGATGGACGCCTCATCTTCTAATTTAATTGTCGTAAAATAGTTCCGAACCGGATCATACACAGCACTTCCGACTTTATTATTGATTTTGGACCCATCTGTAAATAAACGATATGAGCCCGGATAATGGGAAGAAATGTAATCTTCGAAGGCCGCAGTTCTCATCTTTTCCGGTACCTTTATCAAGTCGAAGGAAGTGTTAACACTTAATTCGCTCAATAAATGTTCGTATTTTAAGTTGTACACATCTAACTTATTATTCGAATATACCTTATCTCTAAAGGTAGAGATTCTAATAAAACTTTCTGTGTAAATGGGGCCTTTCTTTTTTGTCCAATATTTGTGAGTGAGGACTTCGGTATTTAATTGGCTTATTTTGTTATAAATTATTCGGTTCGTGGCTAATTTTTTTAAGACATATCGATCGGACAGTACTTCTATTCTATAAGCAAGCGGTAATTCGCCAGCCTCTGCGTACATTACGTCCACAGGTGTGCTGTCTCTCAAATTTTGATTAAATTAAAAAATTTAATCGTCCAAAGTGATTAAAACTAAATTTGGATTTTAATTCAATTAATTAAAATTATGATTATTTAATTTTAATCTTAATTTTTAGTTATGATTAAAAATTTTAATTGATTAAATTCCGATTAAATTAAAAGTGAATTTAATTTTAATCAACTAATTTTGGCCGATTAAATTTTTTAATTTTAATCATGATTAAAATTAAATTTCGGTTTAATTCAATTGTTTTTTAATTGATTAAATTTTTGCCCAACTCTGATATATATACCTACCTAAAATTCTCAAGTTTCTTGCAAATAAATTTTTTCCGAACTTTGATATTGCTGCTTAGGTTGCTTTACTAATAAGACGTAATTTAAAGGAGGCATGAAGAGCCAAAGAAGTTCCCGAAAAATATGTTTCTATTTAAGTAAAATGTAAAGAAATATTTTCTTAATATTTATGAAATAATAATTATTTTAATTTAAGAAATATTTATTGATAAGGGGGTGGAAAGCCCTCATACTTCCAATAGAACCTTGGTAGTTTCCAGTGTTGTATGCAGACAGTATACTGACGAGCATTATCGACTCGAGGGCACCTGAAAAACCTGAGTCTGGATCATGATGGAACCTGAAGATTCTGTGGACGATCAAACACCTATATTCCTACCTCCTAACTGATTATCAGTTTATCCACGCTTGATTTCTATATCTTGGAAGTTACCAGCTGCTGGAGGAGAATATAGATTCCAAGATTTCGTTATAAACGTTATATCATATATAACGTTAGTTATATAATAATTTCGTTTCAAAACATTATAATGTATTAATGGCAACTGAACTATTTTATTTTAAATTTTACGTTTTATTTCTTAATGTCTTATATAATTACTCTTGCGCTAAGGAGAAACTCAAAAGATATATAAAACTGTTGTAGATTTTCGATTTCGTAGTATTTAACTGGAAAATTTACTATACCATTTCTTTTTATGCATTATCCCATAGCCACCCACTATAATTTCTATTTCTAGTAAAGTAAGGATTTAAAAGTGTCAGATTTTTACAAATTTCAATAGTCAGGCATGTTATGGCATATATTTCAATATAATAACATAAATTATTAATATAGTATTCCATTTAAAAAAAAGTCCTTGCCTCTGCCCAAGAACACCAACAAATGTATGGAATTAAAGGAGAGGAACTTAATATTGTAAATGGGAAATTATAAAACTTCAGTCTACAATTTTTCTTGATAAATTTATTTAGTCTTTAAAATTATAATAGCTTTTTTTAAGGGCAGTGACAAGGCCTCACTTCTTTCAGCACACATATAATATTACAAAAATAAAAACAGGCATAAGTCGTCCATATAGGTGTATATAATATATATAATTTTTTTTTTTGTACCAATCTCGAAGAAACTATAAATTGACACAAAGACAAGTTAAAAAAAAATTTGCTAAATGAAGGTTAAAAAAGAAAAAAAACACTCACATACATAATAAAAGTTTTGTAAAAAATATTAAAAAACAATTATAGAAAAAAAAGAAATATGTATAACACTTTTTCATATAATCCTTTTTTTACGTGAAAATAAGTCTTATTGTCTCGACTGTACAAATTCATTGATTAGAAAGATTGTATCGTATAAAGAATTTCAGAAAAATGTTGAATGAAACTAATAATTTAAGAAAAAAGTATTTGGTGTTTTTGTAAGGTCTATTTTAAATAAATAAGGGCAAATCCTATTGACCGGTAAAGTATTTATTACATGAATAATTTTTTATGCAGTTGTTATTTTTTTATATTAAACTACAAGGAAAAGCGTTTTAGTACTCTCTAATAACATTATTTATATTTATATAAAAATGTATATAATCTTTTAATAATCCAAAGAATATATTTACAAAATTTAATTTAATTTTCTACATCCTATTATATATTTATAAATATTTCAACAGTCATGGAACACTATGACACGCACAGACCAAAGTGAGTGGTATTATGAGAGGAAAATGTTTCCCTCATAAGAAATAATTCTTAGTTTTTGATTCTGTGCCTTACCTTAAAAAAAAAAATCCACAGCTTTCATTGTTTTATCAGGTAAAAAACTGAAATTAAATGGCAGATTATTTTTCATCTTATTTAACAAAAAAAAAAAAAAAAAAAGAAAAAAAAAGGAAAATAAAATAAAATTAGCACAAGAGACGTGTTTATCCCAATATTTAAAATCTACAAAAATAATTTTCTAAAGTGAAGGCTTTCTGGTTTAAAGGCAAGACAAGATTAGAAATAGATATAGTAGAGAAATTTTCAATAACTTGTTTTTGTACTTGAAAACACCTGTTTCACTTTCATTAAAAAATGCAAAATGTGAGGTAAAACACATCCACCATTGCACTTTCCACACCACATTGTGCATAATTATTTTATAATCACTCTTCTATAATAAAACAGATGGTTAGCCATCAAAAATACATCTGCGACTGTTTTAAACCGTTAAGCAATTTTTGTGCTTTGAAAAAATGAAACCATACCTCAACTTCTGTGAACTAGCAATATGGAAATTACAATAATTACCCGGGATTGAGCAATACTTATGACTTCAATTTATTTAATGAAATTAGAGTTGTTTAATACAAATGAAGACATCAGTTTTTTTGTCTTTTTGTCCAATTCGAGCCCCATTATCGTAGAAACGTTTATTTATTTTATTCAGTTTCTCAAGTGCTGGCAGTAGCAATATTTCCAACACATAATAACAATTTAAAACTAATCTTAATTAACTATGGAAGAGAAAGTCCAGTCAGACGAGGGGACGTAGTAATATTTGGAGGCACAGTGACCGGCATTCTGAAGTCATAAATGCCGTTACATTGTTATAAAGGACTGGAATCATTGGTGTTGTTTTGATGTTGGGAGATGCTATATTGAAGGGCATTTGGGGTCAACCATTCACGTGGGAGGCATCTTTGTAGAAACGGTACACAAGTGCTGAAATATGCCAGCCGATTTACCCAAGAAGGTATTTCTTCACCGCATAAAGTCTAAAAAAAAAGAAAATATCAAATGAAATAAATACATGTGAACATCAATAAATAAATCATCGAATTTACTGAGATTTTTAAATAAGTTAAATAGCCTAAGCCAAGGATGTATTATTGGCCAAATATTCTTTTACCCCACAATACGAAAAGATAAAGTTATAGTCGCTTCAACCTCCTCTATTATTAAAACCAACTTAAAAAAAAAATAAATAAATAAAAATCGCGTAATACTATTTGATTTAGAATTATATACTATTAAGAGGAACCAAGGCAAGGTTTATTTTCAAAGAACTTGATGTAAACTAGCTCTTTTTTTTAGTTGCAGTTCAGAATTTGAGCTGACTGAAGTTGGTGACTCATAAGGAAAGGTCTTTTGTTTGGTACTTCAATCGATAATCGTACCAAGCCGAAAATCTAATTATCTTCTTAAAGCACCCTTAATAGAATTTTCTAGAACATTTTTTCAATATAAATTCATAGATTTATATTTAAAAAAAAAAAATCAATAAAATTGTAAAAGCTGTTTACGAGAACATCAAAGAACGGAAACATCTATTCGGAAAAGTGGCTCATCCGGAAACTGAATTCTTCAAATTTAGAAATTCAGAGTCACATTTCATTCTTTTTAACATTTTACGACAAGAAAATATAAAGAATTGTCACTTCAGAGGAAACCATAAATAACCACCATCTAAAAAACATAATTAATATTTAATATGAAGAATAAAATAAAATATGACTAACCTTTGTAAAATTACCCGAAAAATGATTACAGTTTTTGTGCATAAGGTGATATCTATCACCCCTGAATTCTTTTCCCATTTCTTCCACAATTCTTTTTACATCATGTTCAGTAAAATCTGTATATCCTATGAGGACAGACTGCCTGCAATTGTCAATAAATTTTAATAAGGGAAGTTATAAAATTTACTTAATGAGTTCATATTAAACGTCAAACGTGAATGATTTTGGTTTTCAAATAAAGTTTAATTATTTCTGGATTAATAACCTTCAACTACCTCTATTTTGTTATAGTTTACATATTTCAATGTCTGCACACAGAAAATAATTAGAATAAAAAAATTGACTGGGGCGGTATTTCTATATCTTTTCAAGTAAGTTTGCTTATTTTATAGAACAAAATATCGAATAACATTGAGATTTTAGAAATTTTGAAAAGTAAGACCGGCTTTTTTTGAGTACATTTATAACGAGCTAAAGCCCAAAAGCAAATCTGAGAAAAAATATACAAACACTAATACAGGAGAAGAACTATGGTAGCACACCATATTATTTATTGAAATGAGAACACGAGACCAAATGCTCTTGAGGAAGGATTGCCTGGGAGAGTTCAAGAATAGTGTTTTCTGGCTATGAGATTTATACAATTGAGTTTTACGGGATTTCTTACATGAAAAGAAAACAACGGTTGCTAATTAAAAAGCTTAAAAGAAGCGTTAATAATAATAAGAAGAAGGGATTTAAGATCGAGTTATAAACAAATCTTAGCTTAGGTAATATCATTTTGGACCATTGTCAACTTACTTCGTGCAGCCTAAAAGCAACCTAACGGCTAAAGCCGTTTCAGTCTTGTCCGAAACATGCTAGCACTTTTACATGTTAGCACTTATAACTCGATCTTAAATCCCTTCTTCTTATTATTATTAACGCTTCTTTTAAGCTTTTTAATTAGCAACCGTTGTTTTCTTTTCATGTAAGAAATCCCGTAAAACTCAATTGTATAAATCTCATAGCCAGAAAACACTATTCTTGAACTCTCCCAGGCAATCCTTCCTCAAGAGCATTTGGTCTCGTGTTCTCATTTCAATAAATAATATGGTGTGCTACCATAGTTCTTCTCCTGTATTAGTGTTTGTATATTTTTTCTCAGATTTGCTTTTGGGCTTTAGCTCGTTATAAATGTACTCAAAAAAAGCCGGTCTTACTTTTCAAAATTTCTAAAATCTCAATGTTATTCGATATTTTGTTCTATAAAATAAGCAAACTTACTTGAAAAGATATAGAAATACCGCCCCAGTCAATTTTTTTATTCTAATTATTTTCTGTGTGCAGACATTGAAATATGTAAACTATAACAAAATAGGTACTTACTTATGGACTCAAATTTTTATGAATAAATAAAAAGATTTTGAATGTTGCAAGTTGTAGATAAAATTAGAAATTTATTATTAAAATGAAAACAAAACAAAAAATGGGGATCATTAAATTTCTTCACCTGAACTGGAACTGATCACCTAGTTCGCTTGCATCTCTCGGTGAAATACAAAAAATGCCAGAGAAGGGGTGTGGATGACCGCCGTAGGCGTACTCTGTAAGTAGTTACTAATGAAATGAAATTTAAAAAAATAAAAAAATAAAATTGAGTACATAAAATGAATGGTTCACCTTGTCCATATATTTCAACTCCAGAATGGTAAACTCCCAAACCTATAGGTGTTGTGTAATCATTTGTCCAGTACTGTAAGTAAATTTAAAAATAGATCTAAATATCTTAACACTGCAACACACAGTTACATAAATATACAAATTAGTTAAAACATGAAGAAGTGGGATCGCACAAAACTGTTGTTAGGAACTGTGTCGGCTGCTCGCTGGTAGCTATTTAGGGGTGAATAGAACTAGGCTGTTTGGATGAAGATTTTGGGGCTGTTGCAAGTACATTCAGAAGTGCCGAATTTAATGAATGATAAAGGCATCCTAGCAAAAACTTACTGTTTCGACCCTATCACTTTACTAAATTTTTTAAACTAGGCCAGAACAATAAGGCTCCGCTCTTTTGCTGCCGTCATAAATGCTGAATCTACGCAGAAAGCGATGCTCTGAAAAAAGCTATTTTTAGTCAAGTAGCAACCTCTCTAAATTTTTTGAGACAGACACTGAAACTCCAAACGAACTCTACTTCATTAATTTTAAAACAAAATTTACCACTTTAAAAAATAAAAACTAGTAAAGCAATATATACAATATGAATTTTGAAATTACAGTAAAAAAAAAGAATATAATTTAAATAAGATATTGTTGAAGAAGTATACTCAATTTTTCTACTAAAAAAAAAAAAAAATACATTTTTAAGTTAAAAGCAACTATTTAGGAACTACCTCAGGCACAGCAAACGCTTTCCTGGCGACCCCAGTAGAACACAAAGATATTTGAATGTAGAAGGATCTTAGGGAGTTTTGTTACATAAAGACTGAAGCGTTCATCCTGAGAGACGATAAAAGGAGTAAACAAAATTAACTGTAACTTAAGAGATTTCCTCTGGCTTCCTCAAAAGTTGCACACGTCAACTAACTCTGCAGAGCCTGGGGATATTTTTATTTTATTTTTTTTAATTTTATGCGCTTTAACATCTGAGGTCAAGGGTGCCCATAGCCTTCTTCAGTGCTCAGCTGCCTTCAGCATAGGATCTCTTGTTACTGACAACATTGTCCATCGCTGAAAGGTGAGCAGTAAGAGGCTTCTAAGGAGAGAAAATCTAAGAACAATTAGATGAATCGCGGATCTCTGCAAGAGAATCTAGTGCAATGGTCACTGAGCAATGATCATTTCTCCTAGTCTTGTATGAGTCTATGGGGCATTGTACTGCTGAGCTGACTGACTCACTCGCAGGACGCTAAAACTCCCAAAAGAAGTTGCTAGTCCACTTCTCATTCAGGGTTTATCGCAATCACAGTAAACTTAAAAGAGGCACTACTTGAAATACTAAAGGAATAGGTGAAAAAAAATACATTAACGTTTCTAAATGGGAAACCACTTGGGGTGGAAGGATTTCATAATGTCACATTCTAAACATAATTTTTAAAAATTTACACGTTCACATTTTTCTTGGCAAAGTGCTTTCTTTGAAGATGAAAAAGTAAATACGTAACAAATATCAGTACAAGAGTTCTAGTTCTGTTGTAGGAAATCAAAGATGGTCATCACTACACCCGGATTTTCGTAACTTCTTTATTCAATCTCTATCCTAATAGTATATATGTATACATATATATAAAATTACCATATCATAAACATTGAGTACAATGGGTTCTCGAGCCATATTTTTCGCTAGAAGATATTCGTCACTTTCGCTAGAGAGCTGCAAGCAACCAGGAAAATTGAAGTTGCACCCTGCAACAATGGACAATTAACATTTAAAAGGAAAATTTTACTGAATTTTAACAGAATATTTCTAAGAAAGAGTTCCATATGAAAGATGCAATACTAGAAATTTGTTGATAACTCAGTTTCTTACCTATTTCTTTCCAATTCCAACCTACCGGCAGCATAACAAAAAGTCAAATAAAATAACGTTTGAATTAGAAGAGTCATAACTACAGAAGAAAAACATTTATGAATATTTCTGTCGCACAAAACATGAACGTGCGGCTGATTCCACTAATTTAGGTTAAAACTAAATAGAAGTTTGGTTCAATTCCAGCCTCCACAATAAGTTTCATAAACCAGCTGATAGGAGAAGTGCGTCACTTTTTTAGCCAGATGTATCTGTTTACGCCTCCCTTATCCCTTATAACCTTATCCAGACATCATTTGATAAGTTATGTGAAGTGGTGCTTAATTTTTTTCCTACTTTAATAAACTGCTCCAATTAGAATAAAAAGAATTTGAAGGAAGTTAGAATTTATCAGGTGAAAACTTGTACATAAAACTGCTGTTAAATGGGTTCTATGGAACTATATTCAGTGATTATCTATGATTAATAATGCATGTAATTGAAACATGTATTACTGGTCAGGAGAGAATTCAATAGCATTTAAGTGATTTATGAATTGTTGAATTGATAACTTTTTTTAAGTTACTTAATGACATGGAAAAATGTACGCTGTCAATAATGTGTATTATTTACAACACTAAGAAATCTTGACAAAAATATTTAAAAATTAACTTCTTTCAAAAAAATGTCATCACCTCATATGGAAGAGGATGGTGTGCTCCGTGAGTGGGCCCCTTTAAGTAAACTTTTGCAGCAGATCCCTTTGCGCCAAAGAGTTGGGCTGTTTTTGGAAGATGTGAAGTTTACATGTGTGGACGCTGACAGTGAATGTATCGCAATCGGTACAAGTGCAGGAATTGTGTTTTGGTACGATAGAAGGACGCATGTTGTTCAACAACTTAGACCAGAAGTAAGTAGATCCCAACTTCTGTCTGCTCGCTTTTTGATTTTTTTTATCTTTTTTGTTCACACTTAACTGTACCGTGCGGCTTTTTCTGCTATGCACCTCCTTACAGAGTAAAAATTGTGTTTGATAGCAAAATAATTTCTTACATTATACAAAACAGAACTACTGTCCGAATGAAAGATACCATTTCCTCTTGGATGCAAGTTTGCAAGTCATATATCATATATTAGGGGGTTTCTTCATATTCACCTTCCTTTTGATTCCTTAGCAAGCCTGTTAATCTGCTGTTCATGCAGACTACAATGCTCGGGATCCAGTCTCTTTTCGAAGAAATACCCGATAATAATAATTTATTTCGAAGTTAATTTTCCAACGGTTTGTGACTACTGCTACCTGGGTCCGCCACTACTGTGCTGCACCCATGGTTCTGCTGGTTCAAATTTTGACTGAATGCTTATATGAGCGATATCAGTTTTTTCCAAGAAAGTAAGTTGGTTTTGAATATAGCAGTTGCAGGAGCGTTATCATTCCAGTGACTGATATTCCGCTTCTCAGTTTTCTCTTTCTGGTTCAAAGCCGCAATTTCCTTTCGAAAAGCCTAATTCTTTTCTTTCCTCATTTACCAAGTGGTTAGCACGTTTATTTCAGCTCAATTTATATCTAGAATTATCTAAGGAAACCTTATACCTTTTAGTTGACGGAAAAAAGAGCTGGTATTTAGTTTTGGAGGGGTTCAGGATCATTGCGTTTTTATCTGCCCAGGTTCAGAGATTTACCAACGCTGTGATTTGATGTTCTTGCAGTGTGTGAACGTTTCTACTCCCACAGAAAACTTTTAAGTCGTCAACGTAAAGAAGTAGTTTTATTTCAGGAAGGGTTAAAGTAGTATATGCAGCACGTGGAATACACCAGTACTGAGGCGCTTCGGTAGCCGAGCGGTTATAGGCGAGGCCCGCAAAGGAGATATTATTATGTAATTGGGTTCGGTTCCCGGTCTAGGCCTTGGATCTTATTTAATGGTTAATAAGATAAATTTATAGTACATAATTATTTTACAATAATTTGTAGTGAATTTAAAAATTTACAAATATTTTATCCGCCTCTGACCACGACATCTAACTGAAGTTGGACGTAAAGCCCGCCTGATAAAATAGGTGTACGTTAATTACTGTTACACTAATATTGGCGTTCATGCTGAGATTGAAAGTCGACCTACGAATTTATAAAAAAAAACAGAGATTGAAAGAAGAAATATTTTGCATTTCACCAAATCACAGATTAAACCATTATAATTTTTTGGTGACTCTAAAGATTTATTTTGTTTTGGATAGACACTATCTGTTGACCATGAGATTTAATTCTCCATATTCTTTGTAGATTTATATAAAATTAATTAAATCCTATATTTAGATTAACTTAGGATCTTCATGTTTGTATTTTACAGAATAACAAATATTCTATAACATGCGTCAAAGTTGTTACGTCGGTTGAATATATGGTGGCCGCAGGTGACAGCGCTGGGGTAGTGACCATCTTTCGTCTGCCAAAGCAATTACCAGATTGGGTGCAGCCAAAGAAAGCAGAGCATATTGAACGTTATACCGTTAACGATTTGCACAAATCACAAGTAACTTCTTTAACATGGAGTATTAATGGTCAAAAGTTATTTAGTGGTGATTCACTAGGTTCTGTTGTTTACACTGAAATTGATTATTGTATGGTAAGTTATAAGCATATTCTTAATAAAAGTTGGTTAGAAACCATTGAGAATTTAATATCTGAACTTAGTATTTAGTGATTAATGATTTCAAATAAGTTACCAGCTATTTCCTGTTGCTTTAATTAGCGAATTGTTCGATCTGCCATTGAACTTTGTTCCCCTCCCTCTTTCCATCCTCAGGCTTCCTCCATCCCTCTTCTCCATCACTGTCTAATTCCAAACCAGGTTGACCATTCTCATGGGCATATTCATTAGGTTTATCCTCATTATCTCATTTACCTTCTTCTTTTTCTGTTCGATGTAAGTCTGCTTAGCCTGCTTATGTTTCTCAACTTTTTGGTCGATACTCATCTGGTCATCTAAATAAGTTTTTTCATTCCTTCTTTTTGCGGATTCATTTTTCTATCCGAATATTGCCGTTAACGCTTGCAGATCTAGTAGACAATTACAGTTCAGACTAATTTCTTCTGGAAATGTCTAGAGCCGTCGACTTTAAAGATTCGATTTGCGCAAGACAACTGTACAGAAATATTTTATTATAGCTGTATACTGATGTGATTCATTGGTTAAGAAGCGTGACTGTGTAAAAGGATGATCCCCAGGTTCGAATCCCACGTATACTAACTACTAATTGGTAGTTGGACGTTAAGCACCGCCTGAAAAAAAGGCGATTACTTTACTTTTACTCATGTAATTCTAACAAACATTTTAACATTTAGCAAGGACGTTTGCTTATGTTCAAATTACTATTTACTCAAAATTATTTGTATCGTTTTTTAAATTCCCTTAATCATTTGTAATTTATTCTTGTTTTTTAGAGTCTTTCAAGGGCATGTGAAATATTAAACGAAAAATATAAAATTTATCAATTATCTTATAATCAGCACAAACAAGTGTTGATTGTTGCTACAGAATTGCGATGCATAATTTGTCACTATAACAAGCCCAGTTGGCGAATTTTGCAAATTGGTCAAAGAGAGAGACATAGGTAAGAAAGTTTGATTGATTAACATAAGGCAGTAAAACTAGTTTGTATTTTTTACTGAATTTTTAATAAGTCTTCAATATTTGTTTGGATTTGTACAAACCTTTTCAGCTTGTTGGAGTTAGGCGGCTGTTTTTTCATGGAAGAAAATGGAGAAGTAGGTGTTTATAGTTGTCGAGGAGGACTGCGATTATGGAAAGCGGATTTAGAAGGAAATGTGAAAAATACTATACTGTTCAAGGTGAGTTATCTCGTGCTTCCTTTTTTTTTTAGCTAGATAAGTTTGCATTTTTTATACGATTTTTTTTTTTCATTTAAAGAACGTTATAAACCTCGAAAAAGAAACTGTTCGCTTCTTAAGGCCACCTCTTAAACGTACATCACCTTGTGGCAAGAGGAATCTGGAATTTGGTAAACTTAACTACTGGAAGGATGGGCTGTTTGTTTCCTTTAGAGATGAGTGCCTGTTGGTGATAGATCCAAACAGGGTAACTGTCGCGTGCTGCCTCATTGATTTAGCTACTCCTCTTACAGAAATTGCTCTTACGCCGGAAGAAATATTTCTTGTGATGGGTGAAAGAGATCTTGTGAGGCTTGCTTATGCTCCAGATGCGTATGACAGTAAGTTGCATTATTTTATTAAATTGTCTTGTTGATCACGCTTTTTGAAGTTTATTTACAAAAAATAAGAATAATACGAAAAATAATCGGCTTAATATATCAAATTAATACAAGGCAGCATAGGAGGATTTGGAAATCTGGCCTCAGGTGAACCTGTCACTGGCTTACCTAAATTTGATTTAACACCCATAGTGGGATCTGTTCTTATTCCTCACTTAATTCCGCCATCAAGAATAAAATTATCTGCGTCAACTGCTAACATGTAAGTTGTTCTTATTTTATTTTCACAACATGCTTCTTGTTTTTTTGTGGTGTAGTTCGTATGTACGGAAGTAATTTTCATGTTTAAGATTGGACTTCCTGAAAATTATTTGTTTTTACAAAAATACTTATTATTTGAAGAAATAATTTTTTTTACATAGGGAATTATCCGCTAATGAAGTAACATATGGCACTGATTCAACCAGTCTTTTACCACCTGTGGTTGCTCTCAGAGATGGAGTGCCTGAATTGCGCTTAGAATCTTCAAAAAATCATCAGTTTTCTGCGATAGGTCAACAAGAATTTGATGAAATTATCTTTACCAAGGTTAGTAGAATATATATTTTTACAAGTGTTTTTAACTACTGATTATTTCTTCTATAGTTTTCTGATGTTTTCGCTAAAATTGTCACTTCATCTTTATTTTTAATTCGGTAAGCTGTTAAACTGGTATATATATGTATCTATATCTGTATATATAATATACAATATATATATACATATATATATATTTTTTTTTTAGAGTAAACAACGCAAAACAAAAAAGAAAAGAAGAAACTCCGTTGGTGAAAACATGAAATGTAAGTAAAGCTATTGATTTTTTTTTTTTCTTATACATATACTAATTGGTTTGAATTAAAATTGTTCTTAAATAAAACTGTCAACAAGAATATTGTGAGTAGCTTTTAATGCAGAAATTACTTTATTTCATTCACAGCTATCAAAGAAAATGTTGAGTCAAGTCGAAATTCTTGGAGTAGTTTTCAAAGATCAATGGAGCATGAAGAAACAATAGTCAATGGCGAATCTGTATGTTTATTTATCATGGCAATATTTATACGAAACATAAAGGAAGGTATTAATTATAGCATTGTTAATTAGGTAGGAAATGTTGACTATAACTTACCCGAAGATATTCAACCTGATCTTAGAGCACTTGACGCCATCGTTCAAGATTTAAAAGAGAAAGAGAAGTTATTGGACGAGACATTAGTTTTTCCTCCCCCGAAAGGTAAGATGTTTTACAATATACTTAAAGTTTTTGTCAAAATTTATGTATATGTATATATATATATATTATTTATTGCAGAAGAGATCGAATTAGAAGAAGTGATTGCTACAAATGTTCCTGTACTTTGCGCAAATGGTTATATCAACGGTTTTCAAGAAAATGATTGCAGTTTGATTGAAATACGACAGAAACCTGAAGTGGAAGAAAATTCTGCTCCTTCTTGTGAAAATCAAAGCTTACAGCAGAGTAAAGACAATTTTATTCAGGAGGAAGTTCAGGAAGAAATTCAATATGAAACAGATTTAGAAGTTACTTTTGAAGTTGATGCGGCTAGTGAACAGAAAGTTCTATCGGAAAGATTAGAAACAGAGCAATCGGAATGTGATAAAGCTGGGTTGACTGGGAGGAATAACGAAACGGCTGAATTGTCTCAAGATAGTTTCAGTTCACAGGAAATAGTTCCGAGCTTTGATGTAATATCTTTAGGTAGCAGTAGTGGTTTGTCAGTTGATGATTCCTCAGCAAATGATAAAACACTTTTATGTCTGATTGATAGCCCTAAAGAAATTAATTATTCAATAGAAAGTAGAGAAGATTGTCCTGGTGACAGTCAATCATGTTCATCATTTGAGACTGATATTGGACAGTTAGTTGAAATTTCTATGAATCCTTTTCAGTTTAAAAGTTAGTGTCATATCATTTTGGTTATATCTCTGATTAAGTAAGTTACTTCTGAACATAATTTCGACACTAATTTCAGCTCTTCATGAGGGTTGGTGTGAAATGTCGTGTCCAGAGAAGGGCGTCTCTATTTCAAATGATCGTGGAATTTTAAATCATGATACGTTGCTGATGTGTAGTCCTGGACTTAATTCATATGCTTTCTGCAGTGAAAAATGGACAAGAATGCCTTACAAATCTAATTGTATTTGCATTTCTTCGCAAAGAAACGAATCAGGCTCTGCTTCAGCAGTTAGACTACATTGTTCTATTGCATATTATTCCAGTAAGGTTTTTTTTTCATAATCCATAAATAGTTATCTTTTGCATTGAGAATGAGTACATACTTGTGAGATATATAAGAACATATGTGCAGACGATTGGAGATCTAATGAAAGTTGGAAAATTATTGGCCGTAATGTCGACTGGATCAGCATGGCGGAAGATAAAATATGGTTCGTTAGTAATGGTGAACTTTTTCTACTTTCGTCTGGAAACGAGACAGTGGAAAAAATTGCATGCGCAAAACGGCTTTGCAAAGTTTATGCTACAAGATCGGTTAAGTATAATTTTTGATTTATTTTAAATCGATTGAATTATGGTTAAATTTGTGTTTGAACGAAACATTTCAATGACAAAAATAGTAGTATTAAAAATTTGTTTTATCCCATCGCTTCCGGTACTAAGTTTCGGCCCAACATCTATCCGCAACTAGAAGGTCACTTTACTGCCTTTTTAATGTTATCAATACATATTTTGATATTTTTCAGTGTACACTTAAAATGTAACATTGAATTTCTTAAAATTTCACTTTCTAGCTAAAATTTATTGTCCATTTCCTATTGAGCATTTCCCTTGGGGTGTGAACGATCTTTTCTAAATAAAGGTTCATTGAAAAGTCTGTTAAAACACTTATTAAACTAGTTTACTAAGTGTATTAGCGAATTAGTTTCTTATTTTCTGTGGATTTTCTCAAAGCTACCCTTTATTTTTTTTAAACGTAGAGTAATGACTTGCAATCTAACACTTTAAAGAAACAACTGATTTTTAGGTCTGTTGAGGATTGTAGTTAGACCTGAATTTAAAATGTCTCAACATTTAATATTTCTATCGAAACAAAGTAGTAATATCAGTAATTCCTTCAGTCTCCCTCTGTTATTTTCGAAATTCAAGTATGTACATGTTTGAGCTTGTGTTTTTGTAATGGATATATATATATATATATATTTTTAAAATCATTTAAGGCGCGTCAGCATCTAAGGTTATTGGCTCCCGGAGCTTTTTTCAGTGCACTGCCGATCTCCGGACAGTGTTCTCTCGTTACAGACAACACTGTTCATCACCGGACAGTGAGCTGTAAGAAGCTCCTATCCTAGGTAGAGAAAATCTAAGGGTCAGCAGTTGGATTCGAACCCGGGACCTCCGCGTGGGAGTCCAGTACGCTAATCGCATAGCTAATCCCTTCCCTAATTTTTTTATTTTATTTTAGAATTGGCATCGATCATGCATTTATCATTTTTAACATCATCATAAGAAGGTTTTGTCTCTACTGCAATGATTTGAAACAATATTTTTATTCAGTATATTTTGGTTTAGTAGTACATAGCAAACATTCAGAGGTACTGTTCTCCCTTTCTTATTAAAATCCAATTATTGATCTAGAACCTCCAAAATATAGATCTCTACTGAAATAAAATAAACAAAATTAGCAATAAGGTTAAAAAAAATTGATTTCAAAAAATTAAAAGTGACCGACAAAGATTACTTTCTTTGAAAGTGTCGTTTTATCCGCAACGCTGGACGTCTTTACAGCATGCTTTTGGATAATTTATCTATTTGTATATTTATTAAATTATCTATTTACTGGTTTCATGAGTAAGAAACTTTCAGAAAGTTTATAAATAAATTTTTATTTATTTATTTTTTTTTCAGGGCTTGTTTGCTATAACCGAAGATTTTAAAGTATTAAGCTATAATGGTATTGACTGGATTAGAATAAGGATACCGAGACCTGGTGCTAAATTTTTAGCGATTGGTCCAAAACGTATGCTTTGGCTGGTGGATCAAAATAATTCCCTGTATGTAACCAATTTTCCAGCGAACAGTAAACTGATTTGGTGGCAGGTACAGGTTTTGATAAACTTATAATTAAAAAAAAAAAAAAATTATTAATATATATTGCGAATTTTTCTAGAAGATTCATTTTGCAAACTTTGTTCAGGTATTCTTTGGTGAGAACTATTTGAATGATGTCGCTTCTTTATGTGCAAGTAGAGATGTAATATACATATCTAGTAGTTTAAGACCATCGATTTATTACAACTTTACTTCTGTTATTGGTAATTTAATAATTCTAAATTTTACTTCTACTCGTTTCAATTAATCAATGTTTTTGATTTCGTCTTACTTTTTTAGGGCCTCCTACAAACTAATAATTTCTTCCTTGAAAATATCCTTGTTTTTTTGTAGGTCACAGGTGGGATCAATGCAATATTGATATAGAATGTGTTCAAATATGTGCGGAAGGAGTTTTTGAAGATAAAGGTTGCATTTGGGCGCTCAGTAAAGGAAACAAACTGTACGCTATATCACCATCTCTAACAGATATGCAGGTAAAATAGCAAATAAAGTTTTACAAATTATTTTTAACGTTTATTTTATAACATCTCTTTTTTTTTTAATTTAATGCTCATCATCAGCTGAGGTCGTTGGCGCCATTAGATTTTTTTTTTTTTAGTGCTCTTCCGAATTTTGAACAATTTCTGTAGTTACAGAGAACACAGTCATCAGAGCAGCGTGATGTTAGGGAAAATTTTAGGTCAGGCAGCCAGGTTTGAGGGTTCTTCGCATGGGAGTCAAGTGCTTTAATAGTGAGATTTTTTCTTTTTCTTTTTTAACTGTGATCGGCTCAATAATTTTTTGGATAGATTTAACTAGTTTTCTTCTGAGGACCCAGTGTGTTCAATTTTTTTTTTTTTTCATTTGATGGAAATATTTCATCATTATCACATATTATATTGAGTAGGATTCTGCTTGATTGGTCGCTCATCTCAGGATTTCGTTGTCGCTTATGTTGAAGTCGGAGCCAAAAATACTTTCTGTTCTATTGCGGTCCTTCTACTTAAAGATAAATTGTCTGTAGACTTCAAATGAGCTTCTACTACCCATTATTCTCTACCATTGTAGCCGCTAACATCAAGGTCCTAGGTACTTGGTGTCCTAGGTACTATATTAAACTTGGGCACCACTTAGCTCTTTATTTTCTGACTCCCATACGAGTCAGCTCGTAGAGCTACTCACTATAAATTGCAACAATTATACATTATTATACTCAAAATATTTCATGCCAGATTATTTTCCATTTACAGAATGTGGCAACTCCATGCAATATAATTTGTTTAGCCAGCAGTTCCCAATCTTTATGGGTACTTTCTGATGAAGGAGAGATTTTTGTAAGACAAGGCATCACTAACAATCAATCAGCTGGAAAATCGTGGAGAAAACTGAATCTAGAACAGTTTGGTAAGTTAAATTGTTAGTTTTTTAATTTTAATAGTTTCTTGCGTCGGGAAAATTATGTTGAAACTTTTTCTATCTAAACATCTGTGATTTTTTCCTTGTTTAGATAAGAAAGTACAACTGTCACACTTAAGTTGTGGCTGTGACGTCGTGTGGGCCTGCGATTTAAGAGGTCAAGTTCTAATGGTCGTTGGTTCTCCGTTTGAAATAGCCTCATACACTTTTCCACCAGCTTGGGTATTCGCTGAAGGCAAACCCTTACAGAGTAACACTTTTAATAAGGTACGTTAATTTTTATTTATTTTATACGAACGAATTTTTAAGAGTTCTGCGAAATGTAAATATCTATTAGTGTGGAAGTGCCTCTTCGATAGTGTTTCAAACATTAATCAAGTTCGTATATTAAACTATGTATGCCGTTAAATAGCTTTTTTAACCATTAAGCTTCTTCTGAAGTCCATTCTTACTTCAGCAACGTTGTGCTACACGTCGCACAACTGTACTTTAAACGTTGCGATTATCGTTCATACAGCCAAACTGACCAAGGTACTAGAAAAGATAGTTGTAACGTTTTTGGGACGTTTTATTCTGCGATTGAAAATGGTCTTTCATTCAGGAAAGTCTACGCTATAGGATGTTCAAAGAGATCTAAAATCAAGCACATTGCTGGCACCATGTCTGGTTCTCTGTAAAAAGAGACTGTATGCAATAGTCCGAAACCTGCCTCATCTATAAGTGCAGTAAAATTACGCGACATACATGTACTCACTCTCCGTCATCTTTAACGTCTACATTCCCGTTTCTATAATATGCAAATTAATTTAATTGGTCTGTTTCTTCCTCCAGTGGCGAAAGTCCCAAAATGATCGATACATTTTTAAGATAATCGGAAGTAATTCACAGGAATTTCAAGACCTGTCATCGCCGCTGAGTCAGTAGCTGAAGCTTTTGTACTTCACTACTTAGATATCACGGTGTGGCGGGCCCATCAAATTGTAACTGACGAGTCTCGTACGAGTGTTTAAGAAGAAAAATTTAATGATCTTAGATCTTCAGTCTTTTGGGCTACTGGAACACGCTGTACTCTCTGAAATTCAGAAAGTTTCACTCGTGTAAGTCTGCAACTTTACAGAAAGATTGTAAACGCTTACCATCGGCGGCTTTGAGTTTTTAATTACTGGCTTCAAGTGTATTACTTTAATTTGTTTGTAAATGAAGGATCTCACGTCAGTGAAAGCGCTACGGTAGCCGAGCGGTTAGAGACGAGGCCTGCAAAGTTAAGATGTAATGTGTGATACTCGTTTTGATTCTCTATCTGAGCCTTGGATTTTATTTAATGATTAATAAAAGAAATTTATAGTAAAATACGTTTGCTAGCTGCCTCCATCCATGACAACTACTTTGGTAGTTGGTAGTTAAGTAAAGCCCGCTTGAAAAAATAGGCATTACTTTACTTTTTTTTGTAAACAATTATTTTCCTCCTAAATATATGTTTGAATAAAATTTGTCTGCTAATATTTGATAATCGGAATTGTGGGACAGTTGTTTATTACAGATTTTATTCCGACATTCTTTTTTTTTTTGCCTTTACAGGTGTATGTAGGTCCGCAGTCACATATGGTGTGGGCGTTGGACAGTGCTGGGAATGTATACGCCAGGGAAGCCATATTTCCAGATTATTTACTTGGAACAGGATGGGTACCTGTCCCAGGCATCAGTGCTTTGCAGTTGAGCATTAGGTTGGTTTACTTTTTCAATAAAATTTTGTTTTTTTCGTAAATAGTTTCCACTCCATTTTACAGCAATGTCTCTTCTAGATAAATCTTTGTTCTCATGCTAAAAATAAATGTTGAGTGATTTTTGGCTTTTGAACTAAACAAGAAAATAAAAAAAAATAGGACTCTACTCTACGTTAATTAATTACTATAAAGTTGGTGTGTCTTCTATCCTGCCGGCTTATAACTCATTTTAATTAAATAACGGAAGAGTTCAACTTTTTAAACTTAAAATAATTGCTTAATTTTTCCTTTCTCTTACTAAACTAATTGGAGAAGAAATTGCGATTAGGTAATTTTCGTTTTAAGTTTTTACCAGAAATATCAGGTTTAATATATGGTTTTTACAAATTGGTCAGAATTAATTCTGGGTTTGCATCACACACACGTACTCAGAATGTAGTACATATTATATATATATATATATATAATAAAAAACACTTCAAAACTTTTAATCCTATTTTCACATCCCGAAACTTTTAATGATAAATTTAATTTAGAAAATTTTAATGGTAAATTAAAATCTAGTAAAAGTTGATGATGCGTTTGTATTAAGGTAGTAAAATTTATGTTTTACAGCAGTGAAAGTGTCAGAGCTTTAAGTCGGGAAGGTGTTTATAAAAGGATTGGAATAACGCAAAGCAATTACATTGGAGATGCTTGGCTTTTAATGCCAATAAAACTGGATTATATTTCAGGTCTGTAAAGTTCTCAAATTTCTTATCTGTGTACTACAATTCTATTTGTCACTTTCATTTTGCACTAAGAAACTTGAAGGCCTGTAGTAGTAATTCTGTAGGTCACGAATAATAATAATTCTAGGGAAAGGATTAGCCCTGTGGGCATAGTATACTGATATCCGACGGCGAGATTCCGAGTTTGAATTCAGCTGCTGGCCCTGAAATTTTCTCTTGTGATGAATAGGGTTTTCAATAAGAAAGAATGCTATTCGGAGACCGGTAGTGCCCTGAAAAAAAGCTGCGGGCGCCAATGGCATCAGATGTTGACGGGCCTTCAATGGTAAATGATTTTTCCTTTAATTTTTCAGCCACTGTAAATGAAGGACTATGGGGAATATCATCAAACAATGGAAAACTGATGAGGCATTCTGAAAAAATGTTTCCACTTTCGGATCAAGTGTTTGTGGAAAAAGATTGGACGCTTCTTTGAAATATTTCTTCTGTCATAGATTTGTTGTTACGCTTGATAACGATACCATTAATGTCCAGGCGCCCTAAAATTAGGAGTATAAAAAATTATATGTCAAAGTGTGTGATATTATAAGTCATTTGAGACAGAAACAGATTATTATATAAATTTGTTGTCCTTTTGTTTCCATTTGTAAAAGACTTAAATTAATATTATAGTTCTAATTCTTTGAAATTATTATTATTTTATAGTATCTAACGATTTTTTTTTTTTTTTTGTATCTCTTTCAAATTGAATTTATATTTCTCGTTTTAGTAAATATTTCTGGTTGGAAGTGCATTTTATTTATTTATTTTTTTAAAATGTATTTCATTTATTTTTCTATTTCTTTTTGAAATATTTAACAAAATATTACATACGCGTATATGTTTATAAATGTAAACAAATTTATTGTTTAAGTAAATATTTGAATGCAATGAAAAAATTGGTCTCACGTAAAGATGTTGCCCACACACGTCTCCAATTTGGAAAACAAAAAATTAGAATTTTTAAATTTAAATTATTTGCGATATAAAAAAAACTTTAATTAGGTATTGTGATTTACTTTAGTTACAATATAACAGTTTTTTGTTTTTGTTTTGTTGTTTGTTCATAAGTACTTTAATTTCATAATCAAAATGTCGATTTCAACTTTTTGTTGTGTTACATTTTTTTGTTAGATCAATTTTTTTTTTTTTTTTGAAGATATCTTAAAAATTTTAAAACTAACAAACTCTTGCTTGAAGATTTTCTCTGTTTTTTGATTTGTTATTGTTTTTATTTTATAACAAAAAAATTATTCTTTATTTTACACGAGTTGATGATTTGTTTTAAATAGTACATCACTCATTAATTTTTTAATAATTAAATTGCTGTTAAATTCGTAAATCATTCAGCCCAGTCATTAAAAGATAATATATTTTTTTTTATCTAGTCAATGTTTCTTGATTTTAATTCAATTTGTTATCTATTAAAAAAATATATAATTTTTTTATTTTTCAAAACAATATATACCAAAGTTTTATATAAATGATTAAGTTTATAATTTTTCATTTAAGTCATTTAATTAATTATTTCGCTCTATTCATAACGATCTATTTTTTAAAATGGGAAGCTTTTTTATGTATTAGTTGCACATTATCTTATTTTTAAATTGGACTTCTAAAAAAAAAAAAAATTTTTTTGGATAAACTTATTTTTGACATCATCATTGGAATCATAAGGTAGCTTTTTAAATTATATTTTTGAGGCTACTCTCAAGATTGTTTATTAAAAAAGAAAACTAATGATAATTAATAAACAGAAATTTAATTATATTTAGTAGTAGTAGATTTTCAGTGCGGGACACCAAAAAAAATTTATATTTTTATTAATTTCAAAAGCAATTAAGTTAATGTTGAGTTATATATTTTTGTTCCGTTTTTGGGCATTATTTTATCAAAATTATTGATAATCGATTTTGTTTTAAAGCTTTTCTTGTTTGTAAATTTACAATAAAAGTTGGAAATGATGTTTATGTGATAATTTAAGAATGATTTAATACTTTATTTTTACAGAAGGAAGAAAGTTGCCAATTTCAGTCATTATTTTTTTATTTTTATCGAGCTTTCGACTTAGTAACTAGGTCATCTTGAGGGCTTATGTTATTGACCCTAAGCCATAAAATGACCTAATCCCTAAGTCGAAAGCTCGGCAAAAATAAACAAAAAAAACGACTTAAATTGTGTGACTTAAACTCTTCTTTCCTTGGTTTAATGAATCAGTTACCAGAACAATGAACAATATTTTATTTTACATTATGCGATTTTGTTTTAATTAGTAATTGAAAAGAAACTGAAACATGACTTCCAGGCCTTTTCCAGTACATTATAATTCTACTGATGTAGGTAGAAGAACTTAAAAAAAGTTTTGAATTAGCAATTGTTTATTTTATTTCTTCTCACTTTTTCAGAGCAAAAAATTTGATAATTACAGATGGCATAATTATTTAATTAGTGTAGCAACGTGACATACTTCTGCTGTTCTAAAGAACAAAAGCCATTCGTTATCCTCAGTCTTTTCTAAACTGATGCCCCATCCAGTTAGACTCCTGATTCTGGCCTACCCCCAGGGCTACTTTCATGTCTTTTTTCCTTGTCTCGTTTTATCGGCTTCTAGTTGAAACTCCGATCCTGCCTTTAATAGTTTGAATAGATGTGCCGCCTCCTCTACCTATCTCCCACCACTTTCTTTACTAAGTACTTCTTACCGCCCACTTTTTCTTCCACTTTACTTTTCTCCTACCCCATTGAGCTGGATCGCTGAAGGGATTCATCGACTCCCCTAACACATCTATTGCAAACACTGTGATACGATTTTTCTCCTAATTTGCTCACATTTGGATTTGTTTCATTTTTCATTCTATGCGCTGCATAAGATCCTTAAGAACTCTCATTCTTAGTTTATGAGGCAGTTATGCGGAATCTCCATATAACCACTGCGCAAAGATTTCAGTCACCCTTTTTTTCTGTTCATTTTAGGTGCCACTATATATACACTGATATTCCTCAGTGTGATATGTTTATTAATGTGGAAGGAAAGAACACTTAGAATTACTTTAAAGCAGCCATTCCTTATTTTCTTGAAACTCATTTTTTGATGCAAAAGTTAACAAAAATATGGAGCATTTGGCATAAATTATGTAATTAGTAAACTATATTACAATACATCCGGTAAAGAAAAAAACATACCAAGAATCTCTAAATGAAATTTAATGTTTAAAAGCCTCAAAAAATCAAAGCCGTCAATTAATGTGTAAGATATAACCTCTAATTGATTAGGGGCGAGTTTAGTGTAATAACATTGCAAGAGTTCGGACAATTAAGTGAGAGATCCTCAGTACCTGTAGGGTACCAGGAGTCATCGATGGATGGTTTTTCCATTCACACCAATAAAGTCAATTATTTATTGTAAGTATTACTGCACAGATCTGGCTTATACATAATTCTCCTCAAACAAAAACTTTCAGTTTAAAAAGTTCAATACCAACCGACAAAATATACACAAATTACCAGCAAGTATTCAGCATCGCATTCATACTCCATTTACTTTCAGCCATTTAGAAAGTTCGAAGAAGCTTATGGTATTTTATTAAACTTTGTTATAATTTTTTCTCCCATACTTCTGTACTAATTTCTTTTACTAATATAGAGGCTTTATAAGTGCTTTTACCATTTGCCTTTAAATCAAACTTTTTAGAAAGAAAAAAAATTGATTTAAAAAAAATCTGTTTAAATAGCGATTGATGAGTGTTACTCTTAACTGGACAAAAATAAAAATACGAAAATATTTTATGAGTGAAAATAGTCAGCTTAAGGGTTAATGGCATCAAATATATCTTAAAAAACATCAATGAAAATTTGAAGTAATAAAATTGCTTAAATGATATCAATTGTAAAATTTCTAAAAGTACATTGGATTTTTAGGTATTTTGAAATCTACTGAAAGGATTCATGAAAGCATTGAAAAGTCGCACTTCCGTTTAAGATTTACTTTATTTTTGGAATAAGCAATGCTTTTAATATAACTTCATTTGGTGTAGTAGATTAAAAAACTACTTGTGAAGAGATATTTTAAAAGGATGCTCAGGGTTTAAAGTCCCCAAAGAACTCCTACAAAAAAAAAAAAACTTATTGGGAAAATTGTTTCTAATAAAAGAGGAAAGTTGAGGGTAAAAAGCCCAAATTTGTGGAACTAAATAATTTGTGTAGGAGAGGCATAATGTGAGCAAACTTCTTTTGTTATGAGGACATGCAAAGGACGGAAAATGGATTGCTGAGTTATATAAATATACAAAAGAATAAAATAGTATCCGGGTGCTAATAATCTCTGAAAACTGTGTGCTTGCCTATGTTTTAGCTAAATTTTTCTCAAAATCTATTTGATATGGATTGATGTAAATAGTCTTATAAACAAGAACTTGCCCTTTATATTAAATAAAATTTGGGAATTTTATTCTTCCAACAAAGAGAGCAAAAAATTGTTTAACTATTTTTCAACATTGCACATTTTAAATAAATAGTTTTCGACAATCTATCTTTTAACTAACTGCCTACCAACTGTTTTAATTAAAATAAATTGAAAAAAAAAAACAACTAATGAGTTGCTTGAGCAAGATACTAATCGAATTAGAGTACAACCAACCACTTGTGCCCGTAAAACAAATCTGCATTAAAACTGAACTGAAATATCTCACCTGGCTATCCGAAGGTCTACTAAAATGATCATTTTTATCGGAAAATCAATAGAATAATGAATATATCTAAATTATCGCTAAATTGAAATCAGCGAATTGAATTGGAGCGAGAAAATAGAATGGAAAAAATAGAAATAATAAAGTTTAAAAATAAATGAACTATTAAAAATAAGGAAAACAATTTTATTTATAAAACAATATACTGGCAGGACACTATTATTTAATTTTATTAATTTTTTTTTGAAGTGTGAAATTTCTAATATTTCAAAAATAATACATTCAGAAAATGCATACATTAACTACCTTTTCAGAGTTTATGTTACACACATTTTTAATCGTATATGTTTTTTCGTTTCAACAATTCAATGGTCACTCTTTATATATTACAAAATACGTTGCTACAATAATCTGTTTTTTATTTTTATGTTTTTGTTATTTAAAACTGTACAATTAATATCTACAGATGCTAAACAAATAATTTCATTCTTATTTTTAGCAAGAAGTGGCGGTAACCAGAAGTAATTTTTGAAAAAGAAATACCCAGTCATAAATCTCAGTCATAAAAAGTTTACAATGAGTAAATTGTAACGTTTTTATTTATTTATTTTAAGTTTAAGAAATGCAGTGTTAATTGCTAAAAAGGACCTTTTTGAATTATTCTGTTTTCAAAGATAATTTTAAATGAATTGAAGTACTGTCTCTTTTCTTTTTTATCTATTTCTTTATTGTTTATAAATTTAAAAGTAAGGGTTACATAATTCACAGAAAAAAATAGAAGTTATCAATCACGTGATTTTTTCTTAGATTAATAACAAGTTTCGACACTGTTATTCTCCTTCACAAAAAAAAGAAAGAAAAAAGTTAGATTTTTCTTTTTGTAGACTTTGTGCAATCTCTTTTACATTAATTTAAAATATAATTGCTATATTAATATCACGCTTCAGTTAATAAAGAAAAGAAATAATTGAAATAGTCTCGTTTGTATGGATAAATTTATATACACGTACATTTACAACAAAGTAAATTACATAACAATTAATAATTAATTTGCGATATGGCTCATTTTGGGCTCACTAATATCAATCATTAATATTGTTCCTTAAAAAAATATTTTCAACAAGGAACTTCTCTTAAAAAGATCCCTAACATTCAAAACTCTTAAATAAATTCACATAAAAAAAAATTAAACATTTTTGGCATCAATTTTTGTTTATTACAATTAAAAAAAAATTATTATTGGTTTACCATCAGTCTTAACCTTGGTCTTACTTCAAGGTATTGTCAAAATTAATTTTTTGATAATACGAAGGTTAAAAATGGTTTAGATATTTTGAGTAAAATCCAGGGTAAATTAGAGGGGATATCATTATTTTTCAGCCGTTTGAGTTGTAAGTTTTTTGCTTTAAATCCGAATAGCGAGATCAATATTAATTGAAGTCTTAAAAATTTATTTGATTATTAAACAAAACAAATACAAGAAAAAAGTATATAATTTAAATGACTTAGATTGATTATACGGCCTAATTATCCAGTATTTAATCAAAGAAAAATCTTATCTTTGATATACCCTGGTATATATACAAGTTAATATTAAAAACTGTACATAGTCATATAGCCAACAGGCCAACCAATTATTACTCATCAAATAGTTTCTATTTTCTTTTTATTATTATTATTTTTTTTTAAATTTACATTTCCTTACAAAATATTTACAATGGCATATTTTTTTGTTTGTTTGATTCACGGTTATCCGAAAATATTTTCAAACTTTATCAAAAAGTGGACTTTTTCACATTTATTTATGACAAACGAATAACTTCTGACAATATTTCGATTAATTAGAAACGATTCCCAAATTTTTAAAAAAAAACAACAATGTGGGTATTTAATCAGAAGTTAGCCGTAAATCATAAAATAAATTTTAGCTTTAGAATTATCTTTATAAAAGTAATGAAACTGTACATTATTATTTATATATTTATAAGTACCAATTGATTTACAAGACTCAAATCTTATATGCAGATTGTAGGAACACTCTTTGAGAAATTTATAAAATGGTAATTTTTATAGTTTTTGAAAGATTCTTTCCCTTATTTTATTTTTGAAATTGAAAGAAATATTTTTAGATTTTTTTTCCTGCAAAGGACTTACTTCTCTTAGTATTATGCAAAATTAATCCATAGCAATGAGAAATATGCAAAGACAAAATGATAATTAATTAAATACTCTCGTAAGAATATTCCCTAGGAGTGATCCCTAGATCACAGTAATTCTTCCTCCTCTTGTTTCTTCTTCTGTGCAACTGCAGAAAGCGAAGCAGCTTTGTAATTGATAGGCCCGTAAGAGCGGTAATCTACATCTGCATAATCCAAGTCTGAGAGTTCTGGACGATATGGCTGAAAAAAAAAAATTACTTAATATTTAAAAAATCAGCCAAAATTAGAGAAATGGCGAATCTGCTATTGACAAATATTTATAAAATAAAATATGAATTGCTATCTTGGTACATCAATATCTTAAAGGTTCCTCAACATTTTTTAAAATAATTTGAACGAGTGTATAAATTGAATTCAGTCCAGCTCTGTCTGAATGGCTGCTGAATTTCTTTGGGCATACATATTAATTTAGCTTTTGTTCAGTAATCATAAATAATTCAGTCACTTTCCGCAAGTAGAACTTGAGTATAAGCCAAATAACCTACTTTTTCCAATTAATTAATTAATCAGATGATAAAGTACTTTTAAATTATGATATCCTCATTCTAGCTCGTTACACTTATTTAAATAATCACAGTGATTAATGCATGCCAAAACGAATGAGAATATTATTTTAGAGCTTCAAATGAACGTTAAGAATAAAAAAAACATTAGTTTATTTTTAAGTACCTTTTGCTTTTTTTAAAAAAAGTAATCCGGACCTTGACATCTCTAAAAAATGTATGTTTCACGAGGACTCGAGTGTGCCTGTTAGGAATTTTATAGAAAAAAAAATTGGTAATTAATTAAATTTAATAGCTTTCTATAAAAATAATACATAACAAAAACAAATAATTTTATTATGTGCTTGTAGCAAAATTTTTCTTAATTTACAGTTTTTTTTAATTTACTGGAAGGACCAAGCTCATTTAATATTCCCATAAATGATGTTTAAATATAAATAAAAATTATTCAAGAAATAAATTATGTTGAAAAACCTCAGAAATATTATTTAATGAAAGAGTGAATCCTAAACTCATTTTAGCTAATTATTGTTTTAATTAAGACGGTTCAACATCTGGGTTCGGTCGCAATCAGAGTCTTCTCAAATTACTGCCGTGCCGTTCCACTGAACCCACTATTTCAGAAACCATTGTCTGTCGCCAATTAGTGAACTATAAGAGTCTCAAAGAACTAGAAAATTTAAAAGACAGTATTGCCAGTTTTCAAACATGAAGCGCGTGCAAGAACAGCACGCATTCGGAGATTCTCTTCTCTCTCATAATTTGAAGTTTTAACGCTGTTTACGAAATCTAAAGCGGAAAAGAATTCGTCTCAAGTTAATTTTATAATTATGAAAATCTAGCACTAAATAAATACATCTATTGTTTTAGTTATTTCAACTTCAAGCAAGAAAATCAATTTTATTTCTTAAGTTTATTATATAAACGATTCTGTCAGTATTTCTCTTAATATATTCTTTTAACCGTAAAACAATTTTGAATCTGAATAGTAAGAGTGCCAAATGATTGCTTAAAAATAAATTTTCTGATTTCCGTCATTAGGAAAGCAACAAAAGCAAATATTAAACGAAGAAAATATTAATTGCTTTTATACTTAGCTCGAAACCACGTTTGCAGCAAATCTGAATTTATGCAACAATTAAAGAAAGCCCAACTTGAATCAGGTGAATTAATACTTCGTTACTATTTTATGCCCAATACAGTTTATTTCGAGGCGTATAACTGTTATTCAGTGAGTGAACCTTTATTTATTTTGTAGCTAACTTATGTAGTAAGATGTTGGTCAAAAGCTAGAGCCAATTAAAATATATAGAAAACAATCTCTCTTCATGATAATTGATTTACAACTTACTGTGACATTCACTTAAACCTTGTAAACCTTAATTAATTCTGATATTTATGCTTTTAAACAATAATTTTCAAAGTTACATGTTTGAATGCATTAATAGTTAGTTCAAAATAAATGGTTAGTGCGCTCATCACATACAGGTGCAAAAGTATATTTTTGATTACTGTCGTAAAGTATATATAAAATATTCAATTATATTAGCAAAAAATTATCTAATTTATAACATCAAATTGTATTATTAGTTTAGTAGTCAAAAAAGTTAGTAAATATCACACACCTCACAAATGAGGTTGTTACGCAAATATTTATTTATTTAAAATTCTAGTTAGGAATCGACCAAGTAAAGGATGGACTTCATTCTCGCTCTAATCAACGAAATTCATAAAATAACGGAGGAGTTTTGGATGAAGGTTATGAAAATGTAACAATACCTGTTATATTCCAACAATTCGGAGATATGCGAGGGTGACCTACCTCGGCAGGACTCTGCCCGACAGGATTGAATAGGCTTATCCTGGAGCATTAATACTCCTGGTAGCTTGGAGTACTAATGAAAGGGGACAATTAACTTCTAGGTAAGAAGCAAATTTAAATTACGAAAATAATTACAAGAGTAGAAACTCCTCTCTTTTCTAAGTACATACTTAGAGATAAAAAAGGAAAAATTCACAGGTTTATTAAGTAAGACTTTTAAATCTGAGTAAACGGTCTGTTTAACTGCTACTCAGCCAGAAAATTTTATCTGTTTTTTTGAACAAATTTTGATTAGAGGCAGGAAAGTAATTTAATAAATTAAATTTTAGAAAATCAGATTATTTATAAGAAGAATTTTGAATTAAATGTAACAATAATCAAAAATTTACTCGATACAAAGAATTCGGAAGGATTAGTTTACCGTTAAGTTTTAGACATCTATTTCCTGTCCAACGTCATGGAACTTGATGAATGTGTACTCTGTATGAGTACGTGGGGTAGTGTAGGCAGAAGGCCTGTGCAGCGGCGGTTGGTGATACACATGTGTTCCACTACCTCCGTTGAATTTCGCTGAGGGTGGTGAAGCTGGAACTGATGAACCACCAGTCCTATGGCTACGAATAAGTGGAGGCGGAACGGTATAATCCAGTTCACTACCACCGGAACCACTACCACCTCGAGTCCTTTGTTGTTGTCCACTATGATGGTGATGGTGGTGGTGTTTCCTTTTTGTCCGACCACCGGTCGAACAACCCCTACCGCCAGTTCCACTACCGCCGCCTCCATACTGGCGTGTCAGGTCAACTGTACAGGCCCCACTCTCCCTCTACACGACACACACACACGCAGTTGGGCGCCACGCACAACGCGTTTTGCCTCATGTTAGTACATTTACATGCAATCATATGTCTATGTAATTATATTAAAAGAAAATAAACAAAAATACCAAATTATACAACTTTTGGATGTATAATCGCAAACATATTAGAAAAATTGTAATAGAATAGTGCCTCCAGATTGATATATCCAAGAGTGTATAATAAATTCAGAAAGAATTAATTAATTAAATATTTCTAACTTTAATTAAATATCTGTTAATCAAAATAATCTCTTGAGTCTATTGCACTACCTTCTGTCATTTACTGCTTATTTACAAGTATGGTTATGCCACACTTTAGATTTGAATTGTAACAAAATAAACCTAGACTGAGCATGTGATCCGGTTCATGAAAAGTAACAGTCAAAGTTTATTTAGGAACTATTGGAGTGTCTGCCAAACTCGATTTTAGAATACGTGTTAGCAAATATAAATTAAGTCAGTGGATATCACAAGTAACAAATAACGCAAATTAATAATAAAGAATTACTGTGAATAACATTTCATAAAAACTATTAAAAAATTAAATAGTGAATCTGCATGATGTTACTATAAATAATTTTGTATTATTCAATAAACATGCCGGTGATTGGCCAACATATTTAAACTGTCTTTGAAGACTAAATTAAAGTACTCATTTCCTTTATTTATTTCCGAAAGCAGATTTAAGGATAAGGTAAAGAATGAAATATAATAAAGCCCTCCACATTTTGGTTTATTTTAATTTTTTCTATATGGAAAGCTTTTTTCATTTCTTTCATGATGAGTGTTGTGAAACATCCTTTTTTTTTAACAAATCCTGATCTCAGATGTTCCAAATTATTATTTTTTTTAATACAGTATCGTTCCTACAGTACACAGTATCAGAAAGTTCCCACCACCAATTTATCTTGCAGTAACTAACCTTGTCAAGAGCGTTTCCTTCCACGTTTGTAACTTTATTTTCTCCAACTAATTTCTCTACGTTGTTTTGAACAGTTTTTTCTGAATTCTTCTCATCCATATTAACTATTCCATTTACACTTTCACATTTCGGCTGATCGAGTGGAAGCACAGTTTCATTTGATACTACTGTTTCTGTAGTGGAATTGTCAGCTACGACTTTGGGTGGAGGGACATTTTGGTAACTGTGATTAATAGGAAAAGATTTTGGATAAAAAAATCTTGGCGCCGGAGTTGGAGGAATTCCTTTTGCGTTGGATTTTCCAAGTCTAAGTGATCGAAATTGCGGCCAATTTCTCGGTCGACCACCAAGTGGGCGTACTGTAAGAAATTTACGAACTGGTCTTAATGGTCGATGGCTACGAGCAGACCCATATCCTGAACTTATCCTGCTTGGCGGGCGGCTTGCAACTACTGTCTGTCCAAGTAAAATAATAATTGTTATAAAAGCGATTAAGAAGCTTTCACCATCACCATCACCAAAGAATTTATGCAAAGAACTACATTATTAATGAATAACTAAAGTACAGGATCCAATGATTTTGAAAACTAACGGTAAGAAATGAATACTAAACAAATCATACTAATATGGTTTGAAGTTTTAGTGAATTAAATACTTTAATTTAAAAACCTTCATAAACTCATAGTCTTAAAATTTCAGATTTTCTTGTATGAATGCTTTAAAAAGAAATCACTCCAATAAAACGAGGCATCACATTTTGGCTGCAGATTTTAGAAAACATGGTATCTGCTTGATAAATGTTTGTATTTTTTATTAAAGCTCTAGTAATCCTTAAATGCTTTATCTTTAAGAGGGATAAAAGAAATTTAAATGTTTATTCAATAGTGGTGTTTTTTAAATAGACAAAAAGCCTATTACTTCTCGTGAGTAAAAATTTAAAAAATTGACTATTAAACTAGAGTAAAAATTAAAATAAAAACAAAAATGTAAAAAAATAGCAAAAGTCTGTAATAATTAGTAATTAGTAATAAATTAACGAAATTAGCAATTTTAGAATTTAATTAATTAAATAATAAACAATCATTTCTGCATTCAATTAAGTCAAACGTGCATTAAAATATTATGCCGTAATACCGCTCATTAATTTTAATAGAACGAGTGAAAAAACGATGAAGAGACTATATTATTTATTTAAAAAAACTTTTTTTAAATAATATTTAATTTTATTTCTAGAGTTAATAACAAGTTAAGAAATTTATAAACTCTTTTTGCTTACCTTATTTGGAGGGTTCTGCATGTTGTGGAATGGAAGATTTTCGTAGAAGGCTTTATCTGGATCTGGGGGTAATAGGGCATCGTTTGGTGAAGAATTTGGGTCCTTGTTAGGACCTCCGGTATTAGGGCCTACAACACAAGCGAATAAATTTTTTTTTTCGTAATTTGGTGGTGCAGAATTACCCCTAATAATAATAATGAAAATAATGATGACTCTGTTAGCAAAAGTTAAAAATAAAAAGGTATATAAATAAATAATAATAATTTATTAGAATGATAATTTTAAGGGATAAGTAAATAAACTTTACAAAATTCTAATTGTCCCATACTATTAGAAATTGGATTCTCCTTCAACTTGTAATGTATGGAACAACAAATAGCATTACTTTATGACTTTTATAATCTCCTTTTTATGGACGCATATTCCGATACATAATATTTGTCATAAGATTTTCGTAATATTAATTCCTATCACCTGCACACAATTTTCAACCTTGATGAGAACCGAGTACATGTAACGAGATTATGTAGGAAATCGCTCTTCGGACATTGGAGTTAGAAATGTATTAAGTCCATAAACCTAGTTACTCAGTAGGTTTTCGAAAACTTTAATGTTGTTTTTAGGAAGAACTAGAAAGGTCTACATTAACTTTGGAAGCTTTCAGGGGCTAAAGCGATTACTGATGTCTCGACAAGCTAGTTTACTTTTTTTTTCTTTTTTTTTTTAATTAGGCCTAGCCAGTAATATTACTGATTTCAAAGCTAGAGAAAACATGATTCCAAACTTGACATATTCAAAGGCAGTTTTCAAAGTCATTAGGCTAATTCAGTGCTAGTATAGAGCAATCTGATCAGGCTAGGGAACGAAAATAATGGGCGAAATAAGGGTCTCTAATAGAACAAATTCTGCTCTCTATAAAGTCCTGTGACTCTCATAAAACTTGAGATCTTATGCAGCATTTAAGAAAATTAGTACGACTAGAAAACATAAGAACAAAACTCTTTTACGAAACAGTTCAACAAGTTTGGCTCAATAAGAGGGGATTAGCAGAGGAATTAGCGAATACTGGATTCCAACACGGAAATCCCGGATTCAAAGCCAGCTAGCTGCCCCTTAGATTTTCTCCTTCCTAGCAGCTTCTTACAGCTGTCCGGTGATGGACAGTGTTGTATTTAACGAAAACTGTCCAAAGGCAAAAAGAAAAAGTTTTCCATTACAGTATAGTATTTTAAATTAACTTTACATAAACAGAAAACAAATGAGGAGGAGCCAGATTCGCTAGTGATAAGAAAATTATCGTCGTTTCCTTTTGTTAGTATACCCACGATTCAATTAATTGTAATGGCTAAAGGTATCAAATATTTCAAATCCCCAAATTAAAATTTGTTTCACGAGTAATTCATTTTTAAACACCGACCAGCGGAATTAGATTTCTTAAAATGTTTTCCTCTAATTACATGAAAGTGCGTCTCTTGGTATAGAAAAATTAAAAATAATAAAGTTTGGTAATTAATTATTTGCATTTTTAGTTAGCAAATTAATTAATGTTAAGTCTAACAAACATAAAAAAAAATGGAAGTACTTAGAGCAAAACAAATGAATTAAACAAATTTTTTTTTTTCTTTTTTGTTTAGTGATTAATCAATTCTACCACGACCAATTGTGATTACTCCTACAAACAAAATATTACCAAAAGGAATGGCTTTAAATAAAAGCGAACTTATTTACGAGTAATAAATTTTCGGAATGTTAAACTACCTACAATTCATAAATACTTTACGTTTTCTTTTTAAAAATCTAATTTTTAGGTAAATAATGAGTAATGTAGCTGATTATTCAGGTCGTTTGGGTTCTAAACTGTACAACTCACCCACACCATGGTTTATTCACGTGTAGCAAGAGAGTTTTTTTGCAAATATTGTCGGGTGGAAACTTTAAAATATTATTTTTGTTTTTTACAAATTATATATATTTTTGCAAAACTTTGTTGCAACGAGCTTCAATGTACGTGCACCACTCTCAAATTTAATTCTGAAAAAACAGATTGATTTGCTTCTATAAAACATAAATATTTCGATAGTGTGACAATGAAAATAAAGTGACAAACTAAATTTCTTGTTAACTAAATTATTGAAAGTACAATCTCATAACAGATTTGAAATCTTAGTCCACAAGCTTTATATATTTATAAGTAAGACGTGCCGTGCCGTCCATTGGCTTTCTTTTATGCGTCTTCTTCACTCGGCATGGTTTAGTGCCTTTGCCAGTCTCTTGACAGTGTTCTCTTGTTACCGACAGTGCTTTCCTTCAACAGGGTGTGGAGCTATTAAAAGAAGCGAAAATCTTGGGGAGGGCAGATGACCTAGCTTTACTGCCCATAACATTAAAAAAATATCTATTTGCTCTTATCAAAAACTGATAAAAGAAGGGGTGTACATAGACTAGAGATTTAAATGAGATCGATTAACATAATTATATCCAACTGAATACTTATATCGCTATTGTAATTCTAAAAAATTCTGGATAAATAGAGTAAATTTATATCAATGCATACAATAACTTCTTCATTGAGGGATTTCCCTGATTTCAAATGAAATATCATCTAGTACGTATTTTCATTAACTTATAATTGAAGGAAAGATAAAAAAGAACAAAAAAACGTCTAGTAAAAACAAAATAAGTAAAATCAAAGGGACAAATTTTGATGAGAAGTTGTACTTTTATCCTTATTTAATAGTTTCATTCTATATCTCGGCAGCTGCTTGTTTCTAAGTTCCTATTTCTATTAATAAATAGTTGACAATAAGAATTTTCAGTAATGAGGCACAGCACATCTAAACCTGTGGTGCACTTTTTTTTGTACACACAGAACATACTAACTAAATAGTTCTGTAATCTAAAGAAGCAATCAAATGGTACACATTTCTTTAAGGGCATTTATTCCCCACTGACGAATCGGAGAATTTATAAATAGTTAAGAAGGTTGAAAAACCAAGCAGGCAATATTAAATTACAATTGAAATTGTTATTATTAAGTTAGTATGTAATCATTGTTTTTTGAGCTCAGGTTAAGTGCAGAATTCAAGTGGGCAATGAATTTTAATGTCACAAAACTTCCCAGTAAACCAACAGTTTTCATATTTACATTTCACCAGCACTTAATGATAAAGAGTATTTTGCGTAGCTCGAAAAGAAAATATTTTCATTCAGCACAAAAAATGTTTCATCGTGCTAGGCATTCGAATCATAACTATAAAAATATATAGTCATAAAAATCTGAAATTTTAAATCATTTATAGTTCCAGTTATTGATGGTTACAAACTCCTAATGACAAAAAAAAAAAAAAAAAAAATCAAACTATAATTAATCAAACATACATGAAAATCATATTGTTATTATACCTAGATTAATAAAAAAGTCAATATATAAATTAAACGTAGGAATATAATTACCTATAGATGCGCCAGGTTTCTTTCTTTTCCTTGACATGCTATTAGCATCCACTGTTGGATCTAGACGTTTGAACGTAACCACTTTTTGACGGCAAGCAAATTAAAAAAAAAACAACAAAAACAAATCATGCAGTAAACTGTCAAAATGACAACACAAAACATGTAAAAAAAATAATAATAATAAAATAAAAAAGAAGAAATCTTGTCATGCAAATAGGAGATTATGGAAATCAGACATATTTAAAAGAGATGTGAGCGATTTATAAAGTAGCTTCGTTTTATTCATCTAAAATGCATTTTAATTTTTAAAACAACCCTTTCTTCTACATAACAATATGTATTCTTCTTCTTTTTTTATAAAAATAATTTAATGCTAATTGTTTTAAAACCATTTTTAACTGATTTCAGCCAAATCCACAAATGCTTAAGTAAGTTAATTTTAACAATTTCTGTTGTTGAAAGTGCCTTACCTCCTGATTTCGATTGAAAGACACCAGGAAACGTGCCACCTGGATCTTGAGAAAACATAGCTTTGATTCTAGATGCACGTGATGCCTGGCTTTCGTTGATGAGTGGTGGACCTCGCTGGTACCTAGGCGGTATTGTAGACGTACCAGCGCCACTACATGCTGACAATAGACTGTGATTAGTGTTGACATGCACCAGTACTCCAGGTCTTAACGGCCATTTAGCGCCTCCATTTCCATTGCCGACACCATTTGGCGAGTTTAATGGCTCTCCATCGCAGCTGGTACTAATGTTGTTATTGTTGTTGTTGTTGTTATTGTTGTAGGATGAACAGCTTCCCTCTGGACTAAGGCATAACAGCCTTGGATGTTCACTTTTTCTTTTTTTTAGCTTTACTATTATTAGCGTCTTTGTCCATTACTTTGATATTTTTTAATATTTGCTTACAAAACTGAAAATCATAGTTCAAGACTATGTTTCAGTACATAATGTACCCATTTTTCAATTCATAATTAGCCACAACATAGCTATCCACTACTTTACTTTCTTTACTCCTCAAGAAAGGTATTGTAATTTTTCAGCTTTTCTAATTCGAGTTTTCACAGAAATGAAGTCCCCTTGGTATGAAAAAAAAGTCACGAGGCGGAATGTCTCAAGAGACCCAAAAGATAGGAAAGTGTGACACCGATCGATGACCAAAAACTGAAGGTGGCATAACTAAAAATAAACCTCACAAAGGAACATTATTTTTAATGGTAAGCTATTTAGAAATAATACTTCTGAAAAAACGTCCTTTCTTACAGTACTTTAAGGAATTAATTAGAAACAATGAGATTTCACCTGTCTTCGATTACCTTTCACAATTAAAATCTACTCCTCAAAATAGTGTTTTCTTTTTTGTAGACATTTGTACAATCGGTAGAGCAGATCGATTTCATCGCAGAAAATAATGAGGAAGAGCACAATTGAATTAAAATTTAATTTACGTAATTGATTCTAGCAATTAAGTCTCACAATCTTATTTTTGGCTTGAAAGAGGACATTTCATACTTGAGAAGTAAACTAATAGTTTAAATCAAATCCTTTAACAACTACAGTAATTCACATCATTCGACTGATAATTTTAAACTGGAAATAAAAGTGGAAGTGCTGATTTGCAGAATATGATAGTTTTGACAGAATATAATTTTTTTTCTCAAAAGCAATTTAATGTTTATTATAATAAATGGTCATAAATGGAGTATAAATGGTCTTCTACCCAAATTGCCATCCCAAAATAACACAGATTTTCTTTTTGAAAGATAAGATATTTCTATAAGTCCCATATGTGAAAAGCCAAATTGATTAATTCAGAAAAAAAGTTAAAAATTTTTATTTGATTTCATTAGCACATTTTTAAAACTTGTCAAAACCTTTATGGGATTGAAGTTTGGTTGTACACACGGATTCCAAAAGTATTGTAAAAATGCTGATTGTAGAGCATTATTAATTTACCACTTTTTCCAGAATTATTAAATAATTAACTTGTATCTTCTACTAAATAGCATACTTGTTGCAAATTATGTATTGTGTAATAAAAGAAATTTAATGATAGTAAATTCAAAATAAATGTTAAAAGAGAACTTCTAGAAGTAATGAACAAAAACTACACTTTTGAGTTAAAAGCTGAGAAAAGAACATTTTACAAGTTCCATCAAAATGTTGGGAACTTTTTTAAAAAAGTGTGTGAAAAACATAATACATAACGTTAACTTATTAATCAACCAGAAGACGACATGGGTAATTCATGCATATCGTGCAAATTACAATTACAATTTTACAATACATTAAACTGAAATAAATGTACGCATTTGACATGGAAATTGGGATGACCCTTTTTCAAACTAGCAATTAGTATTGTTTTACTAAGCATTATTTATTTATTGATTGTTAAATATTAGCTGGAAAAAAAAACTTGAAACTGTGGAAGCCTGGCATCACCGATCATTTGAGTATTTTCTAGTTACTGTAATTTTCTACCCTGTCTATCACCGAAAAGAGAGTAAACGTTCTTTCATTTCCTTCACAAGAAGTACGGAACATTTTTTATGTCACGTAATTATGAACATGCCATTGATTAATTATTTTATTTATTGTCCCTCTATTCCAAATAATGAAGACAAGTATCAAAATTACAGATACATTGCTCTAATACTTAATTTGGAGATATCTAGCTTTATGGGTTTAACAAAAAAATATCAAAAATAACCGAAAGCTAAGTCATTCCGGAAAATAAGGCTGTGAAACATTTTTTAATGTTTATCGTTATTATATTATTTTAGAATTATCTAAAATTTGCATTTGAAAGATTTGTAAAATATATTTATATGTATTAACAATTCAGTGATAGAAAAGTTATTTTATCCAACTTACTTCTCTCTATCTTCGAGCTCCACATGAGTATTATCTAAATAAAGGAAAGGAACAAAGAAGCTGAGTTAGTAAATATTATTCAAGCTACAGAACAAAAATAATTAACTCTAGCATTACGATTAGATAAAAAAAAAAAAAAAAAAAAATAATTTGTTCTTCTTTTGTACATAATTTGTAATTAAAAAAAAATAAATGTGTTATTTAATTTTAAAATTTGAGAGGCAAATTAATTTTTGCTATGTAAATTACAAAGCATGCAAAGGGTTCACAAAACACTCCAAGTAAATTCAGCAGTCGTTGCAAAGATTCACAAAGCGAATTTTTTATTTATAACTTCAACTGTTAAGTTGTTGACGCCTACCTCTTAAAAAGACGAGCTCCCAAAACGTAGAATTAAACTTTTGAAACTTTTAAATGATTGACGTTGTGAACAAAAAGTTTCAAAAACAGACAATCAATAAAATAAAAAAACAAGAAATATTATGAGTTTATAATTTAGAAGAAAGAGAAAGTTTTTAAAATACTTACATTTATCAGCAGCCCGTTTTCGTCTGCAAATGATAATGATGATAATGCATATGATGATCACCATCAAAATTATACCAGCGATTATGGCTATCAAAATCATTAAGTTTTCACGTTCCAATCTGGCCCACCAACTGACGCTACCTGTTATCGTACAAAGTATATTTCTTAGAAATGTCATTTAAAAATAATTAATTTTAAATAACTATTTACGACTAAGATCTTTAATTGCTAAGAACAATGTGATTTTAAACTTTCTTTATAATTGCACATAAAGCTTTTGTAGAAAATTAAATCAATAAAAACAAAAAAAATGCACTTAGCCATCAAAAATGTTATTTCATTGACATATATTGGAAGTGGTCACTTTTTGGTGCTCAGTTAAATATTTTCTTTTTCATTCATACAATCCACTTGATTAATTTAAAAACAAATAAAAATTAAACCGGAGGAAAGTAAAATAAATCTAATAGTACGAAAATATTCATTCACAAATACACCTTTAAAAAAACAGAAGCAATAATAGTGCATTCTTTAAAACGAACAATATAATATCTGTAGATTGTTTTTTTTTTTTTTAATCAGGCAGGAACAAAGTTTACTCTGAGGGTTTCTTGTAATATTTTATACAATTTTTAAGGAGATTTATCAATTAATCTTAAAAAACATTCTTGAAGATTAACACTTTACCGCAATTAAGTTAAGTTTAAGCAATAAGTCTGAAATTTTCAAAAAGTGTTGAGCCCAAAATTTCATATGGAAGTTGTGGAAATTAGACTTCAAAACTATTTCAGTTAATAATATTAAAAAAGTTAACAGGTACATACTTAATACAGGTAAACTTATAATTACTGACAATATGGTTACTGACAAAAAAAAAAGTTAGTTTAATGTGGCCAGTCTATTCAACGGTTCCTTAAAGGACCATTTTTGAAATCAAAACCTAAACTGTTCACAAATTTAAGTGTACCTCTCACAAAATTCAGATATTATTTATTTTTTACTTCTTATGTCCACTTTTCTTTTTTATTACTTTTACTTGGATGATATGAAATGTTTTTACAACTTGATAATTAATCTTTAGAATAAAAAATAAAAATAACAAAAACAAACTAATTTTGTTTACACAATTGGAAATGGCTTTATGGAATGTATTCTCTTAAAGAAATCAATATTCATCTTTCATTATTATTATTCATTTAGTCAACCACTAAACGGTTTCTTAAAATTTCTTTATGGAGACTTAGTGTTGAAGAACTAATGAGGGCAGTGGTTTTTTTCAGATTTAGGTCATTCTCAGCATGATGTTGGCCATAGACATGATTGCTCTCACTCAGTAATCGGTTGAGTTTGATCACGGTAACAGGGCACGGGTACTGCTCCAGAATCCAGAATACCAGCGGTGCAACAGGTTAAAAAACTGCAAAGCTCTTTTAAGAACCCTATGGGTCCGCATTTCAACGCAGACAGTTAGAAACTGCCTTCATGAAGTCCGACAGAGGGCAAGAAAACCAATGAGTAGCGTTTTTTGGTTTTTGTTTTGACGATAAAACAAAAAGCAGTGCGTCTCATCATGTGGGCAGTCATTGCGATAGACATTTAAAAATGTGTTTTAGAAACCTTCTCATTCTACAGTTTCATTTTCTACTGTTTGGAGATGATCTTAAGGGGCAGCATTGGTCTACCTTGAAATTAATGCATTGCTTTAAATAGCACTGTTAAATACCGCCTTATTCTTCCACGATACTTTTAAATTCTAAAAATTAAAAAACCTTATAAAGGACAATAAGAAAAGCAGTTCTCTGTCATAAAACCTCAATTAAACCAATAATGAATAATAAGAAACGTTATTAGGAAACAATAAAGAAGAGAACTGAAAAAAGTGAAAAAAAAAAAAAAAAACCTACAGATAATAGGACAGTGTATTTAATTTCCATGCTTATCACTTTTCCATAGCAAATTCCGACTTTTTCTTGGAATTGAAGACTCGCTACTTACTAAATTAATATCATGCAGACAATTATATTTTCCCTCCACTTTTTATTTAATGTTTAAGATTTCATGCAGTCTATTAATCACTCTCTTTCACAACAAACTTTAACGATGTAAATAATTTTAATGGATTTATTCTTAACCATTTTATTTGAAAAAAATTGAATAGCTAATTTATAATTGAATTCCGATTGCGAAGTTTACAAGAAAAAGAGTGAAAAAACTCTAGAAGGAGGAAAAATTGGTGAATCTAAAAATTTCAAGAAATTCCCATTTAGAAAATCCTACCTGAAGCACTAAACTTACTACTTTTCTCCTGGAAAGCTAAGTGGGAAAATAGAATGAAACTAACTCAATAGAATTAAACACTTTAAAACAATACAAACATATGAAATCACTTGTACGAGATAATTTAAATTAATAATAATCTTAAAATGTATTTTAGTTTATTTGTTGAACTAGAGGCAGAACTCAAATGTCCAGCCATTAACCGAAAGTTGTACTCCTGCCAAAAATTGTCAACTTCTATTTATATAGACCAAAGCAAGAGCATAAGTCCCGTGTACATATGTCAGTAACTAGTTTTTATTTTTTACAAAGTGTAATTCAAATTATAATAAAATTAAGAATGAGTGTAAATAATATATTCAACAAAAAGCTTCAACCAAGTTTAGGAACTTACATTTTGATATAAGCCTTGGTTTTAGAAACTTTCAAGCTCTTTTTTAAGCTTAATTTCTATTTAATGTCAGAATAATATATTTTTTAACTCAACTGGTCTGTTGTTTTTGTCAAGCGGAAAATTTAATCTGTTTCTTGCTAATTATTACTTAAATGAAGTACTTGTTCAGCAAAACACAGTTAGTTTTTTAAATTACATAAAAACATACCCCATTAAGTCGTTATCACAGTTCAACAAATTATTTGAATAGTTTGAGATAACTCAGACAAGATTTTTTTTTGTCTATTATGAAGAACACAATAAATGTTTAACCCAAAGCACAAATTTAAGTAGAAGTCGTTATAGACATAATTAACGATACATTTGTAGTGTGTTGAATTTTGTATTTCTTTATAAGCTCCAAGTGAATACCTTCTGAGAGCTCCAAATGAATCTCTTCTCATAACATTCAATTTGTAAAGGCGAATTTTGCTGGCGCTACATACATTAAATTTGGGATAAAAAGCAGAGCTGATTTCATCCGTTAAAGTCATTTTTAAATATAATTCATGCTTCAATCTAACATGAACTTATTCATTGAATTTTTAAATATGTTCATCTTTTGCTTAAAAACAGTATGTATCTATACATATATATATGTAATTACTTAAACAGAAGTAAATATGAGCGATGCCTGGCAGGTAAATAATGAATGGGACTTTGAAGACTGAGGCATTAGGACCGAATCTGAACAAAATAAATAATTATCATCAATCCTCTCTAACGGTAACTTTTCCAATTTAGCTTTATGATGATCTAAAAAGATCTCTCTCTAAAGTTTAGAAGGTTCAGTTTTCCGTTCAGAGGGTCTAAATTTTAAGCGCTGTGCTATTAAAATTAGGTATGAGTAAAATCAGTGTTCAGTAGAGGTCTGAAATTTTGGAATGCTTAAGAAAGAGAGCTAAAGTGAATATAGGTACTATTTTGTGCAGCTGATATCTGAAGATGAAGGACTTTTGATGTTATAATCATTATCTTCTCAGCTATCAGTTAAACGCTCTTAAAACTCAAAGAGGCAGTTATGGGCTACTACACAAATGCCTGGGTATCTTAAAATGTCAGAGATTCCAGCACCTAGGCAGCGCTTCCTTTGCCTTGCTCAGGAAGGTCTTCAAGGACTTAAATTGGCCCAAAATCCTGTTGTGACACTTCACACATACCTCTACATTCATTTAGCTAAATTATAGAAACAGTCCCTTTCGAAAAGAAAGACAATCACGTATCTTAACTTATTAATAATTAAATTTTAAAAACGTTTTAAATAATGAAATTATCTGAAATTATGACGGTTTATAAATAATTTACATATGAGGAGTATTGCATTAAAAAAAGTAAATACATTAGTAACATCTGATATTGATCTAAATAATTCACTTAGGCAATTTAGGAATTAATTTTACCTGTTACATCCATTTCGCATGGTATTGACATCCCGACAGAATTATTAGCAAAACATAAATATGTTCTAAAATTTTCTACACGCGTTTCTAATGTTAATAAACTTTGTAAACCACTTTTCTCAATATTATCTTCTATTGTTTCATTTTCATTTTTTATTTTCCAGGAAAAGTCTACTTCAGGAGGATTGGCGTGTGCCTGGCACACTAACACTAATTTTCCATCTACTTCTTTTTTTGTAATCCCACATTCTGGTCGATCTGAAATTGGAAAACAGAAAAAAATTAATATTTTTTGAGAAGTGCCAAATATTCTACCTGTAATACCTACTTAAAGGGCGCTAATAACCATAGACGTCGATGCGCCGGCAAAAAAAACCTACTTAAAATGCCATATGGCAATTAATATACTATTTTTATAATTTTTCTTTGTGTGAAACTTTTCTAGAAATTAACGAAACACAATGAAAATGAAGTAAATGAGAATTCGTTCTAATGAACAAAAGTTTTTAATTGCTCAAAAGATTTCCCACCTGGCAAATTAGGATTCATAATTACATGATTCAAGAGGGCCTGGAGTTGAATGCTAAATTTAAGAAGAGCGTCATAAACAAGGAAAAAAAGACTCTTCGTTATATATTTGGAGATCGTTATTGCACTAAAGTTTGGTAAAACAAGTTTTGATACTTTTTAAGAAATAAAAAATCTTAACTTTTCCACTTATATAAGGGAATAACAGTTGTAAAACAATAAACTTATGAGTTTAGTACCTGATGACACAAAAAGCAATGAAGTGACTATCCAAATATTTATTTAATACCAAATAAGGTTTTAAATAAATTCAAATGATGCATAAACACACATGGAAGAGAAGAAATTTTTTCTTCTTTAGCAAAATGTAAAACGATGACTAACACTGCAAATGTAATGCATTCAAATTGACAATTTCATTTTTTGCGAGTTAATTAGGAAAGCAGTTCATGCACAAAAAGTGCAATAAAACCAATACAACATTTATAGGTCTCATTTAGCCAAACAAATTATTAATGTACTAAAATATGATAGTAAAATAATTTTTCTTGAGGCTATGAGACTATGAAATCGTTGGTATCATTAATCCAGAAATGAGTCTACATATTTAAAACATGAATGTAAATTTTATTTGTAAACAATAAAATTTCTCTTATTACAAAGAACAACAATGAGCACTTAAGAAAATGTCATCAAGTCACAAATGGTTTATAACTTCATTTGTGAACCGATCTGATATGTAGGTGTTGTGGGTAAACAAATAAATATAACTGCAGTGATACGAAATTGAACATAAAGATCTTTGAAAAATACATTATTAATGTCAAAAAAGCAGGCAAAAAAACAAAGAGCTTTTCTATCATACAATACAAATATTCAGTATGAGTTTGAAATGATCTGCCCCATACAAAATTTATTCTACATCAAGGGACTAAAGGTGGTAGGCTTCTTATGGAACATAAAAGTCACTTAGCTCTTCTTAGAGCTAACTAGAGTTACCTCTTCCTAGAGCTACATAGAGTTACCTCTTCCTATAGCTACCTAGAATCACCTCTTCCTACAGTTACCTGGACTCCAGTTGGCCAAGGGTTTGTAAATAAAAGAAAATTTAATCAAACTTACACAGAACATTAATGTAGGCAATTTTAGTGTTATTCCCATGACGATTATACGCTTCGCATATGTAATTGCCTCCATTTCTTCGTGGTACAGGATAATTTAAAATCAAAGCGTTCCCTTTAATTATTATATCAGCATCTCCTTCACGACGCCATTGAAAAGAAGGTTCTGGATATGCTTTTGCATTACAGAGAACTTTTTCAGGAACATTACCTTCTATTACGTTTACAACTTTATTTGAAACAGTCAGATTTTCTGGCGGATCTGAAACATTTTTTTAATTGTATTTTTGATTACTTTATTCAATTTTTTGATTTATAATTTAAAAAAAAAAATTGTTGGGATCGTTAACCAAAAGCAAAAAATAAAAATAAATTTTGATAGTTTTATACATCGTACGTAATCGCTATATATAAACAAGGATATAGTGATGGATTCATTTTGATTTTATTGGAGCGTTTTTCTTTTCACAAACAAAAAATAATAACTATTTATATTGAAATTTGCCTTTAATAGGCAATTTTATTCGCTAATGAGGATCGATTTAAAATATTTGGACACTTTATGAATAGTAAATAGATATTATATACATTATTTGAAAGTCAGAGAAACCAAATTCTTTGGATCAAAATATAAAGCTAATTAAGGTATCACAGTAGAAAATATTAAGGGGAATTCAAACGGAATCGAACTTTTGCTCAAATTAAATAAAATAACTTCCAAGGGTTTGTTGTTATGCAGGGAAAACCAAATATATTAGAGTTATTCAATATGTACGGCTTTTTTCATTAGCTTACTTTGCAGAATTGTTAATTGCCAATAAATAAATTAACATACGTATTAGGGACCCATTGAAAAAGTAGTAGGTAATAGTGTACATGAAATGAAATTATGACTGTTTATTTTGTTAGAAGACATAAGCTTTTAAGAAACAGAGAGTCTAAGGTCAGAAACACAGTCAATTTTTTTAGTTGGAACAAGAATTAAAAAAAAAAAATTATTAATTCAAGCAATCTTTCATATGTTGTTCGTGTCAATGTACATACTAACAGCAAACATATTATCATTAATTCATCAGTCCTTCACTCTTTATTAGAAAATTCAACGATTATTATTAACATAACATGTAAATAAATGTAGATAAACACTAACACTCTACTGCGAAGAACGTGGTACTTTTAACACCAGAGCCAACTGCATTGCCAGTACTAAGGCAAGTATAATTAGCGTTGTCCGTCAGTCTATCCAAAACACCACCAGGCCAGGCAGTCATATTCCATACCAAAGTAGATTGCACTGATTCAAAATCATTAGTTCTAGTATCAGGCGGAATGAGTGAATTGAGTACATAGTAACGTGCGTGTGAGCCAGTTTCTAATTGGTGTCCATTTTTCTGCCAAGTAATTGTACACAATGGTGAACATTCTACTCGACAAGTAATGCTGATACTTTGGGATGTCATCAAAGCTCCGTAATAAGGTGGTAGACGATTGATGAAAGTAGGTGGTGCTGGAAATTTTCAAAACTTGTTTAGGCAGAATAAAGTAATAATTTAAGAAAAAATCAATTAATAAAGAAATTAGAAAGGATTCAAATTACTATTACAGCAAAAATGATGGTTTACTATGTACAATTAAAAGTAATTAATATACTTTTAAAAACTTAATTATAAGAGTAGAATTATATTATTAATTTTATCCATCATAATGAACTTATTCATCCTGATAAGATTGGGCTTCATCAGATCTAACTTCGGTGAATGGTGGTAAATCAGAAAAATTAAGAGAGCAGTATCGTAAAGAGAGTAGTTCATAAGATTCATTTAGAAAATTGACCAATCTCTCTCTGGAGGTGGATGATAATTGGAATGTGGATAAAAATAAAGAAATAATCATGATGGATAAAAATCAATAATACAATTTTCATTGCAAAGTTCATCTTAAGCATCCTAGACAATTTTTGTTTTTGTTTTACTCTTGGTGTACATTTTTAAAACATTATAAAAACTGAAATCTTTAACTTTAAAATGAATTTTGTCCACGCAACTTACCAAAAACTTTTATATATACTACGGCTGGTTCACTCTCACCACCCAAATTTACTGCTGCACAAGTAAAATTGGCCTCAGTTTCTAGAGTAACTGGATCTACAGTCCAATTAGCAGTGGTCACATCAAAAACTGTGTGTCCTCCTCTCATCCATCTATATGTGGTGTTGTCCGGCCTGCCTAGATCGGCCACAGAGCAGGTCAAAGTCACAGCACCTCTCTTCACGACACGAGATGGTGAAAAGGTTAAATTTGCTGGACTTGGAGGATCTGAATAAGAAAAAATAAATAAAAAATTATTATTACTAGAATTTTATTTTAAAAGCACTATATCAGCTTTTCACACACATTTCCTGAGTCTCATTTACTTTCTATTAATTTTTTTTTTTCACTTTATTTGTATATTTACAACTGCAACAATTGTTGCATCAAGTAAATTTGATCTTACTGGTTCAGTTCTCTTGTAATGTCATGGTTAGAGCAATCACCCACTGGTGAAACTCTTTCACAATGATTTAATCACAACAGATCTCTAGGCCATTTTCGCTTCAGTCGACGAGGAGGATTGTCTGGAAGGTTAAGAGAGGAGAGTTGTTGTACAAGTGGATTAGCATGGAGAGCTAGGAGGCTGTGAAATTTGCGGTAGCGAGACTTTATTAGGTCAGTGACGAAAGGGATGTGAAGGTCAGTGTGTATTGTAAGGTTAGAAATGTAGTAAGGAGCATTCACGATTTTCCGTAGGATTTTTGACTGTAGTGTCTGCAGGCGTTTGGAGTTAGAAGGTTTGATTGAGCTCCACACTTCCGAGCTCCGTATGTCGTCCATATGGGTGTTACAGTGTTTTGTAAATAGTCAATTTGTGATTCAAGTCGAGTTTGGATCTGCGGTCAAGTAGTTTAGTAAGTAGCTTGTAGCGTCTGTTCACGTCTTGTCGTTTCAGTCGAGTATGTGGGTTCCACGTGAGTCTCTTGTCAATGTACAGACCTAAGTATCGTACTACGTCAGCTGGAGGAATCGTTACACCGTTCAGTTGAACTGGTTTCTATTAATTACATTAAAAATCTCAATAAACACTGACGAAGATTTGTATTTCGAAATAAATTACATTAACTCTGATAAGATGGGCTATCTCTCTTGGAACGGCCACGGTTTGTGTAGGACAATGTTTAGACAATGCTAATGGCCAAAAGATCGATGCGCACGAACAATAAAAAGAAGAGAAATTCGGATACCATTAATTTAATTTAGCAATATTACATAAAATCTAGTATTATATAAAAAGAAAGATTAGTTAAGTACTAAAGGTTTTTGCAAAACACTTAAAAAAAAGTAAAATGAATCAAGTGTGAAGAGGATTTGGCTTCAATAATCCTAAAGGCCACTCTGGAAGTGTTTAAATGAAATCGCCTGTCAAGTGTAAAAAAGGCTATTACTAAATATATAATTGATAATGATAATAATCGGCATTACAGCCCATTATTGAGCCTAGGCTTTTTCAATTTCTCTTCTAGCCTATTACTATACAATTTTTTTTACTGAGTCTTGAAGTTGCATGCTTTCAATTGAATACTGAACTATTTCTTGAGTAGCATCACTCCTTTTGGGATTTCCAGGGTTTTTAGACGAGTGATTTATATTTAAATCGAAACTTTTCTTTTAAGAGAAAGTGGTTCGATCCACATTCTGCTCTCCTCATAACTCTGTCATCTTCCACTTTAACCTTACCAGTCTTTCTCAAGGTAAGGTAATCAATTATTGATTTTAACTTCTTGGTAGGTTTGTGCCAGGCTGCCAGGAATATTTGTGAATTTCTTTGGGACTATAAAAAAAACATTTAATACGCTCATATTTAGCTGTTCACATAAACTTATTAATCTACAGCCGTTATCATTCTTAATATCTTCTCCGAAATTACCGACTCCAACTCCTCCGTTAAAATCTCCCATACACACAACAACAAGGTTGTTTAAATCCCAATAATTTCTGTCTTCTGTCTAAACATCTTCATTTCTATTTTAATAATTCTTTCGTTTATGCACTCATAATTACACAAATAGCGCTTTAACTTTTTATGAGTTAATATTGCAACAATTAAATCTCAAATTAAAATTACTAAAATGGCTTAAAATAGAATATAAAAGTTTAAAATAATTTACTTACAGTAAACAACTAATTCAGTGTCAGCAGACATAGGTCCCCAACCAGCTTGATTTTTACCCATGCAAGAATAATTGCCATGGAAACTGCGTGCAACATCTTCTAATAATAATTTACTAGGATCAATATCACAAAAAGTTGGATCATCGTCTGCACAATCTGGCAATTCTTTTAAAATCTGTCCATCTAAGAACCAACGTACAGCTAACAGAATGTCCGGATTTCCAGCAGCTACTTGACATACCATTGTGATGTTTACTCGATCTACTTCTGTTACCGGCGACGGTGGGGTTATTGTTAAATTGACCAATGGTTTGACTGTAAGTCACAAAATGAAAATTATAGTTCATTTACTCAATGTTCTAATAAAATGATTTAAGGCGGCAACTGAAAATTAATAAAAAAAACTTACAATAAACAGATACTTCTACAGAATTATGCGACTGGCTAATTCCTACTTCATTTCCCAGCATGCAAGTGTATGCGCCAATATCATGACGAGTAGAGTTCTTTATTAGGAGGGTAGTCTGTTCGATTGTTCCTCCTTCAAAATGGTCAGGATCAAGTTCAAATTCTTCTTCATCACGCAACCTGCAAAAAAGATAAAAAAAAATTAGGTAGATCCAACGTAAAATAAAATATAATAATCCAAAATGAAGACTATATAAAATTAGTAGTCCTCTTGAAAATGAAGTAAGGATTAAAAGCAACTTTTAAGTTTTTTGGGGGGAAATGTCTTACAATATCAATCAATTATAAAGAACTGCCAAAGTTTAATCAAGGCACTACGAGTTTTATAAATATTTCTATTTACCACTTTTTAAACAAATCGAAGTTAAAATCAACATACAAAATTTGTGGTGAAATGTAAATAAAAATGTCAATAAGTAAAGTTGCCCAAGATCTATTACATTATTTAGAGTTTTTCTATATATAAAAAAAAAATATAATAATTAATTAGTAATACACTGATAATTATTATAGAATAGAAAGGTATTTCACTAAAGTTAGTTGATATACTATGATATAATGGTATAGAAGCCACTTGGTCAGAACAGAGACAGACAACGTCAATTACGCCACCACAGATGTCCTTTGATCCATGCGGTTAGCCAATTTAGTCTAAGTTCAACCAATTAATGTAGCCACTAGTGGAGAAGCAGCATCCATTGCTACTGGTCTCACTATTTGCTGACAACCATCTGTTGTTTATTTATTAACTGGTTTAGTTTTATGGACTATTGTTTAAACGCGTTAAACTGTTATTTAAATTCCTCATTAGGCAAAAAAAAATGAGGTTAACATAAATTTAGCATCCATCCAAGGAGATGTTTACTGCGATCATAGTCTAAACTCGAAGCGCGCAAAGCCAAAAAAAAATCATTTTGCCAAAGAAGAACTTGAAGGTAAAAACTCTGAACGGTTCTACAAAAATATTACTCTGAACAAATATAAAAACACTTTGTTTCTCTGTGAATTTTGTGTCTCCCATATTAATTACAATTCCTTTCAGGAATGAACTCAATTCCAGAAAAAAATTTGTTATATATCGTTAAAAAATTACACCACTCTAATGCGACCAAGCGAATACTTTACTCGTTCATAAAAACCTTTCTAACAAATAGTTGGCTCCACGATCTTTCACAATTTTAAAAAATAATTAATTCCTTACAAAGAAGATTCTGCTACCATTTCCCGAGAGAGATGAGGAGGATCTGAGTCCTGTTTATCTTCACTAAATTTTGTCAGTTCACTTTAAGATGTAGATCAATTATTTGAAATTAAAATTCTATCAATTCTTTCTTAATTTGGCTTCTTATATTGAATAAAGAAAATACTTTCACATTCCAATAATTACAGACAATAAATTATATTGTCTTTTTGTTTTCATTTTAATTGTTTTATTTAAATTTTTAGAATCAACCATGCAAGTATTCAGTAACAAATTATTCAGTGTTTCACAGTTGAGAAGGATATAAATTTTGAATGTCAAGTAGTGATCAAGGAAAGCATGCGTGGAATGAGTGCATGGACATTGTGGAAGTTGAGGATGCGGTTGCAATGAAGCTTAGGGGTAGAATAAGAATGTTTAGAAGAGGGCAAGAGAGAGTTAGATGGAATGAGAAAGCCGGTAATGTCCTACCATCTGTCGGACAGACTGTTCATCAGCCGACTGTCTTGAGCGGACGTATCCACCGAGTTATTTGCGGCTAAAGAGAAACCCACACACTAACGTTTGCCTCAGCCCACTATCCCTTCTAGTAAAAGAGAGGATCCCAGTGAGGTTTGCCACTAACTAAGGAGCAATATAGCTTTAGAGGTCTTCTGCTTGGCCATTTCTCACTTGGCACCAATTCGTCTGTTTGCCTGACCATTCAAGTACTAACACTATGTCTATCTGTCCAAGATGGTTTTTGCTTTCCTTAAGTTTGCTACAAGTAATTTTTCAACATTCTATAATTTTTCATTTTGTAAGATAGAAAGGAGGAGGTGAAATTGTTTAGATGTACACATGTTGCGGCTAGTACAACGAGTAAAGCTGTAAAATGAGTCTAGCAAACAGCAATTGTGCAATTTATACTTGTTCCCTCTTTTGGACTAAGGCAGTATGAAGAGATAGAAACACTAATCAAAAAATAAAGTACCATGATTTTAAGTACTATAATAATTATATCTTTTTTTTTATTTTTGCAAGGAAACTGCCTTGCCCAAGATATAACAAAACATAATTTTTAAATTCCTAGAATCCATAAGAATGGTATTTAAAGATCCGTTAATTGAAGAAAACCCACCTCCTTAATTGTGAGATCAGCGACTGATTTCAGACGAACGTTCACTTTTCAGAAAGAAGGGTTTGCGATATACACTATCACCAGGGCCGGATTTTCCTATAGGCTAACTAGGCTTCAGCCTAGGGCCTCAAGATCCAAGAGGTACATTCAAATTGTTAGCAAAATTAAAATTACACTATTCTAAAAACTAATACACTATTTTAGTGTTATATCACAGAAGTGATGTATTTTATTATCTCTCATATAATTTACAAACTTAAAAATGGGAGGTGAAAGGGCCTCATAAGTGGAACAGCCTAGGGCCTCTTTTCATCTAAATCCGGCCCTGACTATCACATTATTATTTACAGATTACAAGTTAGATTAACACTATAATAGCTATTTAAAACATAATTTGATTTCTTGCGCTATTAATTAATCAGCAAAAATGTGTGCCCATCCCACTGGAAAAAAAAAAGCAAAATATGCTTTCAATATAGCATTGACTACTTGTAAGGGTGCAACATTTTGTCCCATAACTTCAAGCGTTGATTTCTCTATACCAGAAATTCTCGAGAAATGCCACACTTTATTATTATTTGGTTCATTTTTCCACACCCAAACAGTTCCATCTTCTTCGTCTTAAATTATAGATTTTTTCCGAAATGAACGAACAATGTTTTCTCACTTTCTTTTTGAGAGTGGTCGAATAATATCACACCTTCACTATCATTATCCATTTTAGGGATCTGAATAAGGATAATACTTACTAAAAATAACAATGAAACTATTATAATACTGACTAGGTTTTAATTTATTATACCGTTATAAATCTAATATGTACGACTAAATAAAAAAGGCAGTTCTGGGTAATTGCACTAATTTTACTATTTAATGACGGTGTTTAGTTAAGAGTTAAGTACAGTATTACCAACACGTAAAATAATAAAATGTAGCAAGTAGTACAGCATGTTATTTTCAGTATAGGAGAAAATTATTAAAGACGTACATTGCACGCCAAAATAGCGCGAGAGGTTAAGAAAAATACTTTTTTTTTATATATATATATATATCTTTGAATTTGTCTATTGAAAAATATAATTGATTTCAAAGTTTATATCACTTGAGTGATCACAGAGAAAAACTAAATTCATTTAATGGTTTTGATAGGAAAACTGTCGCATTACCAAAAAACAAAATCAGACTTTCAAATGAGGAATCATTGATGTGGCTGCTTTGAACGATAAAGCTATTTTAATTCATTAAAAAGAATATAGAATTTAAATAATTCTCTTTGATGTTTAAAAACAACAACACTGCTAATACACTCATTACTGATTACTTGGTTTACCTTTTTTGTTTTTTTTACTTTATTTATTTTTCACAACTGCAGTATATTTCTGTAATAAATGAAGCTGATAAAACATGATACATAGTATAAACATGAGTAGCATGAACAGTTCACTATTGTACACTGGCCGCTAACTTCATTGAGAAGATCGTTTGGCCACCGGCGCTTGAACCGTCTTGGAGGATTACCTGGTAAGTTGGGATACTAGAGGATTAGGATGTGAGATGATTGAGGCATGGAATTTAACATAACAGGATCCTTGCAGCTTCCGAAACATAGGGTAACAAGGAAATCTTGGTGCAAGGTAGAGTTTGCTACTAAGTAAGGAGCATTAGCGATTCGACAAATTGTTTACAATAAAATGAAAACAATGAAGGATACATCATTCTATTCTCCTAACTTTCTCATTCAAAATGGAATGAAAATACGCCATTAAACTACATACCCCTCTTTTCCTGTGCAGAGGTTTAGGAAGGGTAACCTTAAGCATAGGACCTGCATTGGTTGGAATAATGGCTGGTTTATGCAGTGACCCAACTTAAGAGAAATAAAGCCAGAAAAGCGCCCACTAGTGTACAGGTAAAGCAAAGAGATGCGAAAATAGCGTTCATTATCGTATTTTATACGAGTGGCAGACCGGATTATTTGTTACATTAAATTAAATTAATTTTCTACTCTCCACTTTGGGCTCCCCGTCTATTATCCAGCGGGATGAGTCCAAGTGTTTTTTCTTCCTCTTTCATAAAATAGCCACGGTTTCATCTTGTCCACTTTTTGTTTTTTTGAGCTAATTAAAATAACTTTGGTCATAAATTTTAATGGTTTAAATTATCACATGTCCAAAATAACTTGGACCTTCTTTCTTGGTAGTCAACATTATTTTAATTAGGATTCATGGTTGCTTTACCTAATTCTAACACCTGATTTCGCACAGTTTATCATATACGAGGTGTGGCTATTAAATAAAGAGACTGATGCTGCTATAGAAAAACTACGCATGCGGCAAATCCTAACGACCGACAGCTGTGCCGCGTAAAAGCCTTCTCTTTCGATTGCAGCGTCTCACGTGTTTGTAGAGAAATCTGTCTGACCGGAACAAACGACAGCTCTTACACAAACGTGTTAGTTTCGTTTTGCCGAAAACATGCTACACATGTAGTAGAGCAACGAATTGTCGTAAAATTTTACATCAAAACTTGATAAAACCGCTACTGAAACTTATCTTTTATTAAAAGAAGTTTATGGCGATGAATGTTTATCACTCGCGCGAGTTTTTGATTGGTTCAAGCGTTTCTAAGATGGCCGAGAAGACGTCGGAGATGATGACCACCCGGGTCGCCCGTCCACATCCAAAACGGATGAAAATATCGATTATAATTAATCAACATTACTACCGTGATGTGCTTGCTCAGTTCCGTGAAAGAGTAAGGAAAAAACGACCCGATTTGTGGAAGAACAATTCATGGGTTCTCCAGCAAGGCAACGCGCCGGCTCACACTGCATTGTCTGTCAAAATGTTTCTAGCCAAAAGTACAACATCCCAGTTTTAGGCCATCCGCCTTATTCGCCTGTCCTGGCCCCATGTGACTTTTATCTGTTTCCCAAAGTCAAAATCTGCATTAAAAGTAACACGATTTCAGTCCGTTGAAGCTGTAAAAGAAAAAGCTGCACGCGTCATGCAGGAGCTGACAGAAAAAGACTTCCAGCACTGTTTCGAACAATGGTAAATTCGCATGGAGCGTTGTAGGGATAGGGGAGTGGTGTATATTGAAGGTAATAATAACTAAATAACTATAAATTTAAAATAAAATGTTTTACACCAATAGTTTCGTTATTTAATAGTCACACCTCATAAATAACACAATGCGCGAACACTGGTAACATCAATGACCACAAAATGAAGGAGATTAATATCAGAAAAATTATTAGAATTTACTTTGATGCAATAACCACTAAATGCAAGTAAAAGTTTCACCGAATAGTAAATTGATGTTGCTGATGATGATGAAGAGAAAAGGCAAAGCCATTTTTACAGAAAAACGAAATTATAAGCAAACGAAAAATTACAAATTGATTAGAAAAAACATCAATTTAATTACTGACGGGCCAGCAATTGCAGTGTAGAATCAAACATAGAGGAAGTCAAATTCTCTGTTGATGGAAAAAAATTCGAAAATGATCGAATACATGAAACTGATGCTTACTATGATGATAAAATCAATGATCTGCTTGTTAAAAATCAAGATTCCAGCCTATACTCGTAAAAAGGGCCGAAAACAGCAATCAATATACACAAAGGTTTAAGGTCCTCAGTTAAATATGATGCTTTCTCCATCAGCCCTGTAAAAATACTGATTCTAATTCATCTAAAACCGATTCTCAACAAACCCAAACTACGATACACCTCTTCGAATTACGTAGTGCTTATTAATTACTTCAAGGATTTCTTAATTCTGAGTAATGAACAATAGCACAAATTGTTAGGAAAGTAAAGTACCTTTTTTTGCGCGCGTGTGTCTGTGTGTGGGGGCGGCATTAATAGAATTATGAAGGGACGGGAAACACACCCAGTGATGAGTGAACGAAATCTTGTGAAGGCCATTATAACGAGCGCATTATCAACGGGACAGGACAACTATTCACTTGATTTGGCCAATAGACATCTCTCTGTCCACCAAGAAGGCTATCCTCATTTTCATTACTATCTATCGTATATAGATATGGCCACTGGTCGTACGATTTGTAAACGTAGGATTATCCCGTAAGTATTTTATAAACAATTCACCATTTTAATTCTAAATTTAAATGAACATTTTGTCTTTTTTAAGAGATAATTAGTTATCTAGTTCTAGATAACTAGTTCTAGAACTAGGAGGAGATTAGTACGGAAGATGACTGTTCCGCGATAACAATGATTTGTTGAAACATGTTTGAATACACTTCTAAAAATAGTGCAGATTAAAAACTGTTTTTAAATATATATGAACAAAATGGAGAGGATTGAAAAATGAAATAATATCTTAACAGAAAGTTTTAAAATGTTATAGGTTATATCCAGTTTCGTAGGTGCAAGTTCAAAGAAAGCAATCAAACATATGCGTGCCAAAAACGATAGGCTAGAAATTTAATAGGTTCGCTCATTTAATGGAAATATTTGAGTTGAAATTTTCGATGCTAAAGAAAAAAGAAGACGATGAAAAAAAGTAAAAGAATGAAATGAGAGAACACTACAAAAGAAGATTCTTTCTTTCACTGTCTCTACTAGAGTAAAGGGGACTTTTGTTTCCCCATTCTAGCTGATGTTGATTAACCAAAGAGGAACGAACTTATCAGTAAAAGCCTCACAGTTGCGATAAGAAGGTGCTGCATAGGGGAAAAAAAGAGATACCCAAGCAACAACGATAACGTTAACGAAACAAAATCGTTCATCAATTCTAATACACTCGCTAACCATTATTCAGGCGGCTGAAATTGCTTGAATGCGACTACTGTCACAGGGCTTGTGCTTCTTCTAAATCAAGCAATTAAGTATTCTAGATGAAACTACAGCAATCAGTATAATTGTACGGTGTGCTCATTTTTTGGGAACTGAAATATAATTGAATATCACAAAATAACTTGTACATTATGTTCTGTAGATTTTGCCCGCTTTGAACACTAATAATATTCTTATTTTGAAAAACATTAAAACAATCTTTAAGATAAACTGTACCTAGATAAATTGAACTTGCCTAACATTACAAAAAACTTCTTCTTTTTTTTTATACATAACGTTGTAAGAAGGAAGCGATTCGGATATATTATTTAACAATACTCTGATAGTAAAAAGGCTACCAATTTTAGTTGGAGACAAAAATGTGTTTTACGTGAACCATAAATTGGGCCGATAACATAATACAAGTCTGCGCACGTTTTATAGATGATCGTACATTTTTGTGGATTTACGTGATTTCAATTCTAACAGTAACTCATGTTAACCGTATATATCAAGTTGATTTTCTTTTTTTTTTTTTTTAGATAACATAATTAGATATCTGTCTTTTTCTTTATGGTTTACGCAAAGAAATCGCATTACGCACTAAAAATGAAAAAAAAATTATTTATTATTAGTCTAAATGTGCGCATGACGGTGATGAAGATAATTGATTTCCTTGAAAACTATTAAGGACACCCAAAGGACCTTTCCTCAAATGTTGAGAATAAGAGTCGAAAGAGAGAGTTGTTGAGTGTTCAAAACCAGGTTTACTTCATTTTATTCTTTTGTTTCGTTGTGATTTGTGCCGATTTGTGAATGATGAAAATTTTGTCCTGAGCAAACACCACAGTTTCGGTCAGCGTCTACTACTGAAGATCAACCAGAATCAGTTAGGTTCTAGGATAGCAAGTCTAAGCAGAAAGAAAAATCTTTCCTGGCTTGTGAGCTTACCCTAAATTTTATGTCAACGATGGAAATCGTTTAAATCGTTCAATTCCTTTTGTGACACGATGTCACCGGTTGTTCTGGACGCAGAACAATTCTTTTCAATTAATGTCTTAGAATCACTCAAATTTTCTATTCCATACTGATGTAATATAATGAATAATAAAACAAGGTTGGGTAATTAAAACTGTCCGGTAGGACAGTTGTATAAGGGTTGACCATCAAAAACTGCACGAAAAAGCGTAACGTTGAAAAACACCCAACTTTGACAATTTTTTTCTCTTTTTCTATAAAAGATAAAATTCCCAAATTTTCTTTAAATCTTACTCCAAACCCTCCTTCATAACTGTAATTTTTTTGCAACCACCCAGATCTAATAGGTTTCGAGAAAAAAGTTGCCGAAAATGAGCAAAAACCGCTTTTTCAAAAAATGTTCTTGTTCTTGTTCTTCTTCTTCTTCTTGTTGTTCTTGTTCTTGTTGTTACCTTTTTTGTAAACAACGTAGCGCCTAAACGCGTGAACCGATTTTCATGAATGAGGTGTCATTCGATTCGGAATTTTATGTAGATGTGCCTTTTGGGGGTCTCGGCCCTGTGCATCGAATGGGAGAGGAGTTAGCCCCCTTTATGTAAGGCCCCCTCCAAAATTATTATTACTAATTACTCTGTAAATCTTGGCCCGATTTTGATAAAATTTGGTAGGATGATAGGGTTAGGGCTCCCCTACCTAACAATAAAGCGACGATCTGCTCTTACACTTGTTAAGGGGAAGTATAGCAATCGTTTCAAATTATCGACACGTGAACCGATTTTCATGAATGAAGTGTCATTCGAATCGAAATTTTGTACAGATTTGTACTTTAAAAGTCTCGACGCTATGCCTCATAAGGAGGGGAGTTCGCCCCACCCAAATAAGGCCCTTTCTAAAACTATTATTACCAATATTTCTACAAAGCTTAGTCCGATTTTGATAAAATTTAGCACGAAGAAGTGATTAAAGCTCCTCTACGTGGCTGTGAAGTGCCATCATGCTCTTACACCTACTAAGAGGAAGTACTGCAATCGTTAAAATTATCAATGAGTGAACCGATTTACATCAATGAATTGTCGTTCGATTCAAAATCTTTGCCTTTTAGGGAGAAGTACTGTAATCGCAGTTTATTTTTCTTGCTCCTCTTAAAAGAAAGTACTGAAATCGCAGTTTAATTTTGCTATTTACGTACAAATACCTTCCTATTTTATTCAAAACGCTTTCTCAAAAAAATGGTTATTGAGGATGGTTTGGGGACCGCAACTATAACCATTCTTTAAAAAGATCTCTCTAGTGGTAATTACGGTTCCGATTTAACACCTTATCAGGTTATAATGATAGAATAGCTTATTTCAAATTTTAAAAAAATCTGTAAAGCAGGCGTAACTTTGCTAATAGACAAAAAGGAAAATCTATCCAAAAGGTACAAAAATCTCCTTAACAAAAACTTACAGTTTAAAAAGTTAAGTATAAGGGTTGATTAAACGCCAAAAGGTACACAAATCAGCAAGTACCCAACATTTCATTAATACTTCATTGATATTATTTAAGTAATTTTACCGCATTAATTTTCATTAATATTTTTTAAGAATTTATTAGATGTCACATACCCTTATGCTGGCCAGTTCATTCATAATAGTTATAATTGTGATAAAATGTATATTATATCTTCGTATAAATAGGTACTTTATTTTAACTCTATTCCAAATTATTCTTCTGATTTCTCTTTAATGTGCCCTTTATTCTGAAGTTGTCACATATACATGCATGTTAAATTAGAAAAAGACAAATTTAGAGTCGGCTACTGTTTAAATTTGAATCACGGAGGATTTAAAACAATATTTCAGTCTTGAATTCGTCTTACCGAAATATTCGTGAGCACAATTACACACAGTTAATAACAAGTAGATTATTCAAAATTATTTATTCATTTCTCAATTGTAATTTAATTTAGTTCCCCTAATTTTACTTATAGTAAAATACTGGAATAATTAGCTGTCCTAAAAATATGCATATCTTATTTACTTTATATTACATATACACAACATTGTGGGAAGAACACCTAGATGGAGAATGTAATTGAAGACAACTATATTATTTACGATAAAGCCAGATTGACTACTACATAAAATAACAATTACTTTAATCGAAGAATGAACTTAAACCGACGATTTTTATTTAAAAATAAAAATAAATAAACAAAATCATTGATGTATGTTGGTGTAAGCATTTTTTAAAAATTTTTTTGAATTTTTAAGCCTCATATTTTTTTATTTTTATAACGTTTTCTTTTTCACCTGTAATTAATAGTTTGATTATTATAGATAAATAGATATTACAGTCAATCTAAGTTAAATGGTGTGCTACTTGAACAAATATTTTGTAGATGAAAATGGCCAGCATAAGGGTATGTGACATCTAATAAATTCTTAAAAAATATTAATGAAAATTAATGCGGTAAAATTACTTAAATAATATCAATGAAGTATTAATGAAATGTTGGGTACTTGCTGATTTGTGTACCTTTTGGCGTTTAATCAACCCTTATACTTAACTTTTTAAACTGTAAGTTTTTGTTAAGGAGTTAGTATTTGATTTAAGATAACAAAACTTTTTATCAAGGCTGTGCTAACATTTGAAGCTAAAGTGACTAAATAATTCGATTTTAACATAATAATCCTGAAAAATATTCGTTTATTTATTCATTGTTGACATGATAAAATGATTGCAAAATATTTGATTTTCGAAGATTACGCTTCTTGAAAATGCTGCAATAGTTTCAGATGGTTTTATCTGGAAATTTTGTTTGAATTATAAAACTTCAAAAGTCTGAGAAGTTTTTACCTTTGCTAAAGTTGAGAAAAAGTAAAAATTAATGGGAAAATAAACGTAAATACCTTGAAATGAAAATGCAGGTCTAGTGGGGTTAGTTGTTGGTTAGTTGCGTGATGTGAACATGTGCTAGCTGATTATTTGTTTAGAGAGCTACTTCTACACGCATTAGAGCCCGGAAAAAGCAAATGTTGCTTTCCTATGGCGTTGAAACATGGAACGAGCATGCTTTTACGCAGTACAAGAAGTTTTTTTTATTTTATTTTCAGTTATAAGCTGAAGAACCCCAAGTGATTTATGCTCTCTTTATCTGCTAAGGAAGTGCAACCGAAAAACTCTTCCTACCTGGCGCACACTACGCCTGATATCCTCTTACCCTTTCCCCCAATGCTGCTTAAATGTTCGTCCACAATGTGCAAACGAAAGTGAGTAGATGATATATGAGCTAAATATAAAGAGGTTATTTAGCTTGTTCATGCCTTCGTTGTTTGCCGTTGCCATTTTTAAAGTCTAAAAAAAACTCACACTGTTCCAAGTTTCCTAGAAAAGACTCCAAAAACATTATCTCATCATCATTATTACATCATCAACAGTACCCTGGATGGACAACATTGAGACGCTTGACATATCTACATGAAACTGAAGTTTAACCTAAAAAGAAAAACGTCTTTTTCTTCCCATTTCCAGATATTGTTCTTACCCATATTTGTTATTCCTATCCTGGCACTAAATGACGCTATTGGTTTGAGAAGAACGAAAAGAACCGCTGACTTAACATGAAAATACTATTATCTGAACTTCACTTATATGTGTCAGCACCTCAAATAAATGATTTCCTAACAACTAAAAAATGGGTCTGACTTTAATATGAACAATTATAGCATTATCCTAACCATGATAAACAGAAATTATGAACTACTTTATTACTTAAAAATCATTATTAAGTCAAAAAATAGGCAAACATCGCAGTGCACACGAAAAGATGATGCAGTAGTTATTGGACAGAAAAGTTGTATCGAAACATGATCAGAAGTCTTCGGCTAGTTCTTACCCAGATTGCAAGCGGCCACTTGCTCGCCACTTAGACTCAGGCTAATTTTTTGCATACATTGAAACTTTTTTCCGAAAAACTGGGGTACCTAAAGCATTAATTTCAAGGTCTCATTAGTTTTACTGAAATACAAAAGTTATTTGATGAATAGATGAATAAAAGTGAAGCAAGAAAACTTGATTGAGGAAAAATGAGAAAAATGGACCAATTTAAGTTAGCCTAGCCACAAAATACTCTTTGCACTCGGTTCATGGAGGTAAAGAAATGATAGATTACAAGGTCTTTGGCACCTTCCTTGGACACTTTACTTTGTCCCTTATATTTGCATCAAAGCATGGTTGAAATGAAGGAATATTGGATGAAGAAAAACCGTGGGCCAGAGAAATGGCAGAAAGAGAGGTAGGCAAAGATGTTCATTTTTAGATCTGTGTCAAGTTACTTCGAACCTACTAACATCATGAATGTGGAATTCTTGAAGGACCATTGCAGAAAGAGGAAGCTCAAGAGCTCCGTAAAGCTTGTGTATGTTATATCGCTCCAAGAGGGAAATACTGAAGCCCAAGATTTAACCAAGAGTTCACACTCCTAAGACTAACCGAAGAAACAAGTGGAATGTGTGTGTTACTAAGAACAATGACAAGGAATTCGAGCTAACAGCTATGAGAAAGTCGGCATAAATGGAATGATCATATTTATCACGTCAAATAAAAACAAAAGACTAATAGAGTTTTAAATTTAATCATCGTTTTACAGAAATTACTTTTCATTGATAAAGACAAGTTTGGTAACCATCAACATCAACTCTCTATAATTCAACTTTACACACCATTTCATGATGTGAAGATAAATTTCTTATGGTAGTGATTCAACAACAGTGAACCGAACAAAACCACCTAGTGGTTTAACCACTAGGGAACAGGGACTACAGGCTTCAGGCTATAAAACAATGTTAAGGAGTCTTAGAAAAAGAAAGGTTGTCTAGAAAGGGTTTAAAAGCCGATATCCCACACCCAGAGGCCCACAACGCCCTTCAAGCCCTTCCAAGTAGACGACATTCTTGGCAGCCCAACGGGCCGTCCTTTCTTGTCCTTTTTTTCCAACAGGTCCCAGGTGATTCGTACACTTACTTTGCTTCTATCCGTGATCTGGAAGGGTGCAAAATATTTCTTCCAAACAGATTTATACATTTTACTTGTTTTTATTTCTGTAAAATATCAATAAAGAATGCCAAAGCTTTGTAATTTTACGAAATTCCATTTACTTATTTATCTCTGGTTTTAAAAGTTTTTTATATTTTTTTAAATTGACTTTAAATTGATTTTAATTGACTTAAAACTTTAACTCCTCCGATTGATAGCTGACGCTCCTTTTTTCGTGACTAACCTCACTCTTCACAACGACCTCAACATTCATTCCCTTTATAGACCAACTCGCCAAGACAAAATACCAAAACTTCCATACTGCTCTTTCGACTAGTTCTAATCCTCTTGTACTGTCTCTCTGACATCCCTAATACTCCTCGCCGACTGAATCGCCAGTGGTCCCGTGATTTCCTTGTAGGCTGAAGATGGGTCTTCAAATGATTTAGGAATCATTATTCTCCTATATCTCCTCTCCTCACACTCTCCTCCTCGCATTCTCCTCTCTCCTAGAAAGAGTGCTACCTCTGGGTAGTTTCTCTCCTCCTGCTCTCCTCCCGCACCAGTTCATCACTCTCTCCATATTTACTTATTGTATACAATGAATACAGATTGTAAATTACAGATAAATTTAAAAAAAAAAAAACTTTAAATTAACTTTCGTGGGGATCATTTAGAAGTACACAATTTTATATCTTTAGTTGAAGAATTTTTGACACGATTCTACAGTTCAATAGGAGCTGCAATGTTCGGATCCCTCTGTTTCCGTATAATGTACAATTATTCAAAAAGGCAAGAGACCACTAATTGTTCGAAATTTCCGAGTTTGAAAATTTTGTAGGAAGAAACGGGCGGAGGCAGTTTTTATTTTTAAAAAAACCCTAGAATGTCAGTAATTTCTAGAAGTGACAAAAGCCCTTTTAAAAACTTGCACAGTATAAAATAAATGGAACCAAAGAAAAAAACAAAAGAAATTAGAAGAAAATAATAAAACAAGTCTTGCACAAACCGAGAGATAGATAGAGAGAAGGTGATACTTTGTTACAGAACTTGAAAGAGTTGGAGACAACAATCGTAAACGGAACTTGGATTATTACTAAGGCGTCGGATAGCAACACTCCATATTCAGAGTGAATGCAACCATTTGTACTATGCAATATATGAAACAAAAACTTACACACAATATGTAAGATACAAAAGGTTGGTTAAATGCTTCTGTGAAAATACAGTTGCTTCCAATAACACTAGGTGAATCAAATAAACGTATAAGAAAAAAAAGTAAAGAAAATAGTGTAGAAGTAAAGTCAAAGGACAACAAGTAAAGAGGTTAGGCAAAGACATTATGACAATTACAAGTTTGCCACAGAAAGAGACTCTTAAAGTTACTGTAGGAAACCTTTCTAAGGGCTCTCTTACACTTTACTGCCGTTCACCGTCACATAGAAAATCCGAACCAACCTTTATTGTGTCCCTTTTTAGATAAAAAAAAAAGAAAAAAGAAAAAGTTAAACCGTCCATCGTGAAGTAGCAACGCTAAAAGGGTGTCAGGTGTGGGAAAGAGAAAAGTCCCAGTGTAGGGCCTTTGGCTGCTTGTGCCCTTTCAATCAGCTGCAGAGGTACCCCGTTCCAGACCTTTAACATACACAGCAACAATTCCCTTTTTCTCTCTTAGAAATCCCATCCTAGGCTCTGTTCCTATTTACTTTTTCCTCTTTTAGTGCTTTTTATCAACTTTTATTTCCCGACTTTCGAACGCGTAACTTCCCTTCAGTTTTTCGCCACCTCAATACTCAATTTTTTATTTCTATTTTTTAATATTCTGGGTTGGTGAGTGGTCCAGCGTTGACAAAATAAAAAGAACTCGGTATGAGCGTGAAAAGTATGGTACAGTAGAAAGGGAGTGAAGCCTTACAAGATGAGAAATAAACAGGCAACTGGTGTTTCGTTTTGTTGTGAAGGAAATTCTATTTTCAGCAACACGCAACTCCTTCAAGAGAACGTATTCAATTTGCTTCCTTGTACTCGCTTACAACTATTCGAGTCTTCATGTAAAAAGTAATGTTTTACACTTTCAACAAATGTATTCCTTACTAAGAAAATGCAAAATATGATTTATTTCCTCTAGAAATAGATCAACAGAAGGATAGTATATTAATGGGAACAATTTCACGCATGCAAGGATTCTGCATAGAAATATTTGACAACATTTTCACGCTTAAATAATAAATATAAAATAATAAAAATAAATCACCCATCAATATCAATATCCAAAATAAATATGTACGCAATTTTTAATTATTTAAACAAGTTTTAAAACTAAAAAGATTATAAAGTAAACATGAACTTGAACTCTTTTGTAAAAGATACACTGTATCTCTGTACAAATAAAGGTAATAATAATAAAATAACACACTCGGAATACCAAATTTCACGAAATACCATTATTTTTACGAAGTGGTGTAATTTAGCATGATGTACTACCCAAGTGGTAAGCGAACCAAGAAAGGTTGGGAAATGCTGGTCTAAATAGAACCAAATCCATAAGGCCTAAAATATCTATAACAAAATCCTTTAGTTATTGTCATTGTTTGAAGGAACTACTCGTATAATAGAATTGGCGTTTTTAAGGTTTATAATCATAATAATCATACGCTAAAGGCATGTTGTTGTCTACAACCTTATCTACATCAGCAGGAACTGTGTCTTTGAAAAAGGTTAACCGTAAGAAAAAAGAAAATTATACTTAGCAATAAAAAGTAGATGCGGTTGTTCAAAACTGAAGAATGAATTTTCTGGCTTGAGAGAACATTGAATACAGTTTTTCAGTTCAAATTGTCATTGTAAATAAAATATTCCTCATCTTTTAAACAACTCTCGATCTTAATCGATAAGCTATTCTTCTGACCATCAACACTATCAAGATGTAATCTAACTGCGTAACTGCAAGAAGGATGCTTAAATGGCCACAGCCATTACGACGGTTCTTTCTTGAACGTTCAAGCTTCTTCGATTATTCTTACAGCACATAATTCACAATGTTATCAAAGCTGTACTTGTAAGTGGTTAAAATACAAAGGGAAGCAATGTTTTCTTGTTTAATTTTCTCTTTATTAGCCTCAGCTTTGAAGCTTAGAATGAAGCTAGGCTGTATTGGGTTACAAAGTAAAATGAGTGGCTACTACAATTTTGTAACCTCAGATCTCACGACATTTGGTATCCTTTTAGGACTTAATAATAATCTATCTTGCAAGGTATAACTAACCACAGAAAGTGTATAATAATGGTAAAAAGTAATTAATCTTCACAATTTCGAAAGAGAAAAAAACAAAACTGCAGGAAGGATTATTAAAATTATGAGAATAGACTTAAATTTGCCAACACAGGAATATTACAATAGAGTCTAAATATATTACCGATATTGGCATGCTAATGGTACGGGTTTTAGGAGCCAGTGTACAGGGAATCATGTAAGTCCATCTAAGCAAGACAAAAGGACACGGGAGCTAATTGCTGACCACCACTAACTTTGTCAGTGCTTCTAAAATGTTATTGTCCATAATTTATTAACGTTATTCAGTCTAAAGTACGAGAGAAGGTTCCCCGATTGCCCCACCGGTTATCGTTCTACTTACCCCATTCTAAACAATGTGGTCGTTTTCCGTACATAAATCGTATTGTATTAAAGTGGCAAAGCGCAAGCATGCTTCTACATCCACCAACGCAAGAGAGAAACCTATTACTAGCTCACGGCCCCTAAATCCTGTGGGATCCCACACTTTCCAGATACCTACTACTTCCGCGAAACCTGGCCGTACCTCAAACCTTCTACTGGGAAGAGAACCTCCCAATCGTTAATATTAATAAACAAAATGCCTTTTCTAACTAAACAATCAATCATTATTTGCACCAACAGAAACTTTTACTAGATTATCTTCTAATTTACTTTTACCTACTCTTCATCTATTTATTAATATATGTATTGAATTTACTATTGAACATCTTCTCAAAAAAATACTGCTAGAATGTTGGAATTGTGCACAATTGTAGAGGAAAACTAGTACTATAATCGTACATAGTTTCGTAGGATTTACCTTAATAAGACAGGTGATACTGCGATGCGAAATTTGAAGGAAATGTAAAGAACGAAGAGTGAGGCATGATGGGTTCTCTTCAATGTTTTTGTGTTTTGTTTTTTAAGTAAATTGAGAATAATATTTCACTCAAGAAACATGAAAATAATGTTAATCAATTCAACACAGATCTATTATTTCTGCCAGGAAAGTAAGTAGAATTAAATAACTTTCGAGTTATTTTTAACAATTTCTATTATTCCATTATATTCGTACAGAAAGTTGTTTAATGAGTACCATCATTAAACGTTTACATACCATTAAGCGAAATCATTTATCATAACAATAAAGTACTAAACCATTAAAGTAGTTGTTTATCATTGTAATGGGTTAGCACTTCATGTTTTAAGGTCATTACTGGCCTCATAATAACCAGTAATCTGCAATAGTTCATTCAGACCAAAATGGAAGTTCAGAGTTAATTTCGAGCCCTCTATTAACTTATATATAATTTGAAAACCTATGTAAGCCATTCTAACTTAAGAAAGAATGTATATTTATTAAATAACTTAAATGTTATTTATTTATTTATTTATTTATTTATTTATTTCCAAGCTTATAGGTAAATACCTTTAGCAGGGAGTTGTAACAGTAATATACAAATAGTAAAAAATAAAAGTAAATAAATGAAAAATACAAAATACAATAATAAAATAAAATAAAGTAAAATAGATAAATCAAATAACATTTCAATAATATAGCAATAAAATAAAGAAAACTATTCCTTGTGAGGTAAAAAAGTGGAAAAACTAAAACATAATCATTGACATATGTACATAAGTGAAAAATATCTTAGTTGTTTAGGCATAAATTACTCAACAGTTATCACTCTAAGAGCAAAGAACTTCTGAGCTTCAGAGCTTGGTACATAAAACTGTAAATGTCATTAATTTGGTGTACACTATTTATATTTAACAATTTGAGAAGGTTATCATTTTTAGATGCATTTAAAGAATAGTATGAGTTGAGAAAATGACTTCTGATGGGTAATAGTGAGGTACATTCAAAGAGGAAATGAAGAACTGAATCTGGAGAAAAAGAGTTACAGATGAGACAAAGATTGTTTTCGTCAAATTCATAATAGGTGTCATTAATATAGAATCTTGCCTTGGATAAATTGCACAGCCTTAATTGCACTACCACTCTCACTTTTTTAATATTTACTTTCCAATCCAGATATGGCTCTGGTAATCCGAGTGTAGCTAAGGATCTATATAAACAGTTGTATCTGGAGCTGAGTATGCAATCAATATCCTCACTGACACATTTATTTTTAAATTTGTTAATGAGATTGTGAAATTCTTTCCTCAGTACAGCAGCACTTTGACAGTGAAAGAGATCCAACGAACCCACAGAGATAAATATATTTTTCAAATTGGAGACCCAGTTGTTATCCTTACTAGAAAAAGAATTACCTAAATTAAAGAGAGCGTTATAAGAGGTTCTGAGCAAACGAAAGTGAGGCATATCTAAAATTTTAATAAGTAATGAAAGCATAGACTGAAATACAATTACTTTAACTGGGAGAAGATTGAATTCAGAACGTACATACGTGTTAGGAGTGTTTCTATTAAGTAAATAAATTTGTTTAAATAATTGAAGTTGAACAGTTTCTAGCTGATTAGTGTAATTATAGGCCCATATCCCACCGGCTATAACTTAAATGTTTAAAGTTGATTTGATGAAACGCCGAAATAGTAGTGAAATTATAAGATGTACAACTCTAAGGAAATCTATACTTATTTTTGCGGCCATCAATAATATTGATCTAAGTATTGCCATTCATAGAATAAATGCCCAAACAGCAAAGAAGAAACATTTGTATTATTGAAGAAATGATTGATTTTAATTATTTAAAACCAAGTTCTTTGATTTATGGGAAAAAAATGTTCAAGCAATTTTGAATAAAGTAATGAAGCTGTCAAATACAAGTTTTCTATGTTCAGCTATTACGCCAATCTGCTGAACTTAAAAACCAACTACAATGTTTCACAGAGAGTATGTTGTGATCCTTCAAGGAGAGCCTTTTTAATAGCTTGAAGAATGCCTAGTTCTTTTAAGACATGAGAAACGGCAATGTCTTTTGGTTCTTCTCCTTCCTTGGTTTGCAACGAAGCTTTCGTGATTGCATCCTAATTTATAAGATTTTTGTTTCACTTCATGTTTTGACATCATTGAATCATAGCTGTATAGCACAGAGTTTCGATACTCCACTTATAAGATTTAATCTTGATAAACCTTGCCTTTTAGGCATTGTTCATTTTTTGATTTTTGTTTTTGGTGACTGATTCATTAATAGAGAATAGGAAATTATTCCAGTTATTGTTTTTTAATTTTTGCCAAGCTTTTGCCCTAGTCCCTAGGCATTACTTTCAGAAATTGGCATTATTCTTTCTACCTTCTAGTCTTCTAAAAAATATATTAAATTATGTTATAATTAAAAAGTTAAAGTCTCTCTGCGTAGTATCTATTAGCTTTGTGTAGCTAATATTTTTAATAATCTACCGTAACATCTGCTTCAAGTAGGGAAATTTTTGTTGGCAAGTGAGAAGCGGCCCCACCTGCTAAGTTTGCATTAAATTCACTTATTATTTCAACACTTTACTCTTAAGCAGTAAGGTTTTCAACAAGATATAATAAAAGTTAACTCGTAACACGTACAAGAAAGGAAAAATGGTGGAAAGAAAGTTATTCACTTTCGTTAAAATCCCAGGGTAGACGTAGAATGAGCGGCAGTTCGAAAAAGTTTGGTTTACCTTCGCTGGAAAAGCGGAAAATTTAATGTAAATCGGTAACAAAAGGCTGAGCGTCGACATGGCTTGAAAAAGTCCGTTGTACGATAAAGCCGGAGTACATGAGAAGTTTTGATAATTATTAAGATAGTAACGAGTCGCAAGTTTTTTAATTAAATTCTCGGTGCTGACCCAAAAAGTGGGCAACGTTTTTAAAAGAAAATCTTAATTAAACCAAACTGGTTTCATCTTGATAGGAGCAGAAAACTGGTGAACAACAAACTGTTTTATGAACTGAAGTAGTCATCACCACTGTCAAGCGTTTCATTCTACGAGCTTTGGGAGCAGAAAGAAATGTGCGCTTATCTAATAATTTGAATTATAGCTGTATTCATAACTTCTGGCTGAGATTTATTTTAGAAACTATTGTTATCGGGAATAGTTAATAAACTAGAATTAGAGTGAAAACTATAGTTTACATGGTTCGTTGTTTTTTTTATCTTTGTCCTGCACTGACACCGCGTTCAAGTATACGACGAAAGCTGTTAATACAAATTTGAAGTATGGATTGGAGCAATAGAGAACAACTATAACAGCTTTCATTCATTTGTAGTCCTAGCAAACATCTCAGTTCTCAGAAACTTCGATCCAAGTTGAGATTTGTGTAAAGGACGGAGGAATAAACTCTAAACTACCTAAATATTCTGTCGTTTATATTCTACTATTATTTTTACTGTTTTCAAATAAATTAATCTTTATCTACAGCAGCTTCATTTTCGATTTTAAGTTAAAAAAATACATTATCAAATAAATATTTTAAGAATTTAGTGGTTACATATACAAACAGAAAATTGTAAAGAAATATACCTCTACACCAACAAAAAAAGTCCTACATCCGTCGGAAAGGATTCATTCATGTTTATAGCGTTGGTGTGATGATGCAGAATTGAAATTCTTCTGCAATAAGATGTTGAAACTCACTGCTTTAGAATAAAATGAGTTTAGCAATTATTTATCATTATTAAGTACCTCGCAACTGGGTATTCTACTCGTAATGAAAGGCAATGTAAACTTGAGTAAACCTCTGTTCAGCGCTAGAAGTGATATGAGAAATGAATTAGCTTTGAAGTTATGACTGTGGGTTCCCTGAAGAGCCAAGATAGGACTTAAGGTTTGGGGGCAGGTCGTTTGTAGTGTGTTGCTATAACCCATGGGTCGGCAACCCGCGACTCTTTTATCCAAATTGAATGGCTCTTCAGCCTGTCCAAAATATATTGTATATTTTAATTTTATTGAAACGAATGTAAATTTCCATTTATTAAAGGTATTTTTTCAAAAATAATTTTAAATCTGATAGGTTAGAAATCGAGTAGAATTTTTATTTTTTATTTTATTTATTATTTACAAGCTTATAGGTAAATACCTATACAAAAATGTACAAACAGTAAAAATAAAAATAGAAGTAAATAAATGAAAAATACAAAATAGAAAAATAAAATAAAGCAAAATAAATAAATAAAATAGCATTTCATTAATATAGTAATAAAATAAAGGATACTGTTCTTTATGAGGTACATTTCATTAATATAGTAATAAAATAAAGGATACTGTTCTTTATGAGGTAAACAAGTGGATAACTAAAACATAACTCATAGACACATGTACATGAGTGAAAATAGCTTAATTAGTTAAACATAAATTACTCAACAGTTATCACTCTAAGAGCAAAGAACTTCTGAGCTTCAGAGCTTGGTGCATAAAACTGTAAATATCATTAATTTGCTGCGCACTATTTATGTCTAACAGCTTGAGAAGGTTATCATTTTTAGATTCATTTGAAGAATGGTACGTGTAGAGAAAGTGACTTCTGACGGGTAACAGTGAGGTACATTCAAAGAGGAAATGAACAATTGAATCTGGAGAAATTGAATAGAATTATACAATATCAAAATAAAGTACTTGATTCATATTGTAAGACTACCGCCTTTTCATTCGTTATTATTAATTTGTTTATTTACTTTGCAATATATGAAAATAAATATATAAAACATTTAAATGTTATTGAATATCATAAAATAATAATTTGTGAATACAGATGATCTACAGAGTTGTTTACACTATCATCCTTGCGGCTCTTAGTAACATTTATTTAAGGAAATATGGCTCTCTACTTAAAATAGGTTGCCGACCTATTTTATAGGTCGGATATATAAGTTGCGGACCTATAACCGATTTTACCAGTGACTAGAGAATTGTAGTAATTCCAAAAAGATGAATTAGATGCACAAGACTTGGGCAAACACTAAATAAACTAATGAAAAGAAACAAAAAACAATAAGTAGACACACAAAAAGAAGTAAAAGATAAAAGTTTTTTAAGATTGCAAGTGAATTAATTCATTTGAAGTAGTCCCCGGAAAGAAAAGCTAGAATAAAAAGCGAAGGGATGCTAGAAATTAATCTCTTTATAGACGTCACCAGGCGGGAGCGTCTGTCCGCTTCTTTGTCCACAGAGAGAGCCCAAAGAAGATTGAGTTGAGAATACCCAGCATCCCATGGACTGTAATGATGGTTTTATAAAGGAAGAAATTAAAGCGTATTCTATTAAAGGATAAGGCTTCAAGCACTATTTAAAATTTACTTTGCTCTTTAATTTTATAAATGACATAAAAACTTGAAATTATATAAATATAAGTAGATAAGATTTTCAAAATATTATTAACGAAATTAATTTTCAATTCAGTTAAAAAAAAGAGGGGAAAAACACAGTAATATGGGGTATCATACTTGATGGCGTGCATCAGATAAGATAAAGAGCTGAAGTGAATTTTAATCCCATTAGATTATAACTGAAGATGAGCTCTATATATTATATACTGCACTGACTGTTAATTAAAATCGACAATCGCAGAATCACGCATCAATTTAGCTTCTTTTTTTTTTTATTCATGTTCAATAAAGAATTAAAAAAATTATATTATTAACGCAATCGTAACGAGCAGTGTCCGAAGTCTTGGGTACTTTTCTCTACCAAAGATAATTGAATGATTTTATTTTAAACTCTTTTTTCTTTAGAGAAAGAGAGAAATAATCTTTTTCTTGTACAAAGATCTTTGAAAATGTCAATTCAATTTCGGAACTCAGCCTAATTAGTACACTTTCCTTATTACAAGCAAGTACTCGCGGTGAAAATACTAGTTATGAATTTAAAAGAAGAATTTTTTAGAAACTTTTTGCCGACTAGAAGATTCTTCTTAAACACGAACAAGAGACGGCTATTCCGAAAGTAAGAATCCTAGGTTCTCTTCTGTAGTGTCCCTTTGGATACCCTATTGTTTGGTAGGGTTTAGGTCTCTCTATCCATGAAGATGATAAAGTTATGCTTTTCACTGAGCTTGACCCAGTAATCGCTTCACAGGAATATGCGAAACCATCTTGTAATTTAAGAGAAATGGTTGAAAATTAAAAAAAAAACAAAAGGAACCGAACACTAATTAAATTGCTTGTGCAGCATGTATTGGTGCCTTCAAGGGTGCCTCCTCAGATACAGAGAGCAGTTGATAACCTCCTGGTTAACCTGGTTTACGAGCCAGAGGAGGCACCTTTGAAGGCACAGTAAATGCTGCACAAGCTGCGTAAAGTGCATTATTTGATAAATTAATGAGTTTGATCCTTTAAATAAAAGGTATTGATCGCTTAAACCTCTTGTTTGTAACAGATGTAAAATTATTTTTTAGCCATTTTGTGTACATGGTTGAAAACATCTAAAGCTCTTAACATTTGATTTTTCTTAACGACTTATTTTCCGATATTAAGAAAAATACTAGCTTTACGGCCTTGGCAATATTTTTAGTAGAAAGGGGATGAAAAAATACATAAAAATGACCTATCGCGTGCTCTTCTTTCTCTTTGATAACAAGTTAAAAAATTGAAATATGATTAATAAATACCAGATTTTGAAATGGCCTAGCACCTTTAATTTTAAAGATATCGAATTGCGGTTTCCGGTTCAACTGCGAACCCTCACTTTTAGTCGCGCGTCAGCCGCGTATGCAGGCAGGAATCTAAAATCAAATCACATATACTGAAACTAGAGGTGACGGGCAACAAATTTTTTGCTCAGATCAACCGTTTAAGCATGAAATGCATTTGAACCGTCTCAAAATGAACACCCTGTACATAGTACTAAACTGATTTGATCTAAGAGGATTTAACGTAACTTCCTACTTTCTAAAAATCCAAACTTTCAATCCAAAATTTCTCTTAAAATTAATCCCAATGTGGTGAGCCATCTGTACGATATGAGCTCAATTTTTTAAAAACGAAATGTGAATCTAATGAGTGTTGATGTTACAATATTTCTTCTGAATGACTTCTTCAATCGAAGACAAAGACTATCCATCAGAGCAAGAAAAACAAGTGCGCATATTGTACAATGTTACTGCAGATAACTATAGTTTTAATCTATTATTTTTATTTTTTAAATGTAAGGCATCAACATCTAAAGTCATAGAAATCCAAAACTTTCTTCAGCACACTACCGGCCTGCGGAGGTATTCTGTGATAAGAGACAGCAGTGTCTATCACTGGACATTCTTCCCTTCTTACTCGTTCCTGTACTAGTACTAGAGGAACTTTCAAGTCCGTACCTATCCTTTCGGATTTACCGGACCCCCTGTGCAAGCACAGGGTCGTTTTACAAGAGGGGGATGTCACCACCACGGAGAGGCTGGTGTGCTAGGCCTCTCCGCGGCAGAAGTGTCCCTTAGATGTATATCCTGGCCACTGGAATTAAATTACTTTAAAAAAAGAAAAGATTTTTAATTTAAGTAAATTGTTCTTCATGAGTTACAGGTATTTAGTACACATTAGTACAAGTTCAACTTAAACCTAAATGTTTTTTTTTTTTTTGTTTTGAACAGGTATTATGTGCTATAAAAGCAGATGAGGAGTTGCTTCGTAGTGCTGACTGTAGAAAAGAAGATTCTTGCAGTTGTGTCTGTTGTTTGTAGAAGGAACAGTTTTGCCAGTTATCCGATATGCTACGGATGGCCATACAACTAGCTCCATCTCTATTGGCCATCCCCTAAACACGCCGGTCACGTAGGTTGGACGCTAGTAGAGATAGAAGATCCCTGCGGCTAAAACTTGCGAGGGAGCCATGTACCAGTTTCTAGCGAGTGTGCGACTACACCTGCGGTCACTCTAATGCTACAGAACTACCCACTGCTTCCTTCATCGTACTGTCTCTCTCTCTCAACTAGAGCTTTCCGTCCACTTTATTCTAGTCAAACAAACATTCCCATTTCCCCTAACGAATTTCTTTTATCTCGAATTTCTATAAATATTTGTTATTGTTCCCAGAAACTTAAAAGGAATACCTATAAATTAAATGAAAACATTGTAAAATTAAATCCATTATTTTTCTTTAAAAGTGGTTTTCATTTTTGCAAAATATGTACTTGTTTCAGGGAATTACATATATACAGTGTGATCCATTTAAAAGGAAAGCGGAAATCCGGAAAAAAACTATTAAATAAACTATATGTTATTTTGGTCAAGCTTTCAAATTTTCCACACCCGATGCTGTATCTTCATTTTTGGCGGAGTTACGGCCAAAAAAAGCTGATCAGAGTTTCATAAGAACCACTGGTTTTGACAAAATGATTATGAAAACTACATAAAAAAATTGTGATAAATGACGTTGACTCCGTTTCGATATCCCTAATATTTGTCGAGATATTTAAGATCAAAGTTACAATTTAATCTTATTCATGATCAGTTTTCAATATTAATTTTCCACCAGAAATACACGTTTTGGGAGGTCCTCTGACTGCAAACAATGTTAATTGTGACGCAAAGAACAAAAATAATGATAATTGAAGATTTAAAAAAATGTAGTGTAATGTAATGGTTGTGGGAGAAACAGGATAAATTTGTTTTATCATCAAATAAGAGCAACCATCACATCATGATAATATAACCTATTTGCAAGACTTCTTGACCTGTGATTACGGAAAAAATATCTTTCCAGGGTGTTGGTCTAATGGTCAAGAGCGTGGCTTTGTAAGTGGGAGATCCCCAGTTCGAATCCCGCGTATGCAGTCATTCTTATTACTTAATACATCGTAATACTTTTTTTAAAATGTAGTCTTTCGCGGGATTCGAACCGGGGATCTCCCACTTCGGCAAAACTTTCAATCTATTAATGAATTACTTGTCTCCACCCTAAAAGCAGAATTAAAAATTTAATATTTAATTAATGAAATACTTTACAATATAGTGATAATTATAATGGACGCACATCAGGCTTGGTACACAGTTTGTAAGCGAGAACCTGATAGTAAAAACTGACAATAGCTAGGGAAATGAAAATATTTTGAGATGCTGTACCTCACAAGATATAAAATGATGATTCCTTCTCATATTTACAGTTTGCGTATTACTACCAGGTTTTGTCTCTAAGTGAAGAGTGGTGTGTAATTAGGGTAGGTAGAATGATATGATCCATCGGTGCGTAGATGTGAGTGGATGGTTTGGTATAGAACAATGCAAGTAGGTATGCCACATACTGAATGGTCTTACGATGAATATACTCGAGGATTATACGGTGAGACGGGAGAACTGCCAGTTCAGGCTGGGCTCACGCGAAACAGCCTGCAGCCGGAGGGACTTGTATAAGATAATGGGGCCTCTCCCAACATGCTCATTCCACACACAAATACACACACACACACACACACACACACACAGGTAAAGCCTTACAGCAGTGCCTTTAGCCACCTTCCACTTGTTATTGTCCAACCAGAACAAACATCTCTAAAATAACAATGAAATCCACAGAAACAAATACTAGCTTCATAATTCAAAACATACCTACAATTCGGTGATATAGGATTGCTGTTATTTCTATTATTATCAACAGGATAGGCATTTAGAGATTTATAATCATATATACAGAATTGCTAAGACTTTTAAGGTAATAAGATAGAGGAGGTAAATTTCAAGTCTGGCACTGAAGCATAGAAGGGCTTCAATAATAATTCTGATAACTACTGCAATCTTTTCAAATATTGTATTGCATACAAATTTTGTTCAGATCTCATGCAGACCACGGTTAGTTAAATCAAACGGTCACTATTAATCAAACTATCCTATTAGTAAAATATGTACTTCAAAACACTGAAATGCTTTAGTTTGTAAATAAGATGTAGGGTTAAAATACTATTCGCAATCCCCCAAAGCTATTTCTGTGAAGGTGTCATGAATAATAATAATAAGTTTCTATCAAAAAAATGAATCAATAACATTACAGACACGTGAAAACAGAATCGATCTAATTATGCACGAACACATTTAAAATCATTCTTGTCTTAAAAAAAATTTGTAAAGGAATGATGGTGAGCTATTCAGACTTCTGTAATGCAATCTTGGATAACGTAGTGTATGTGCTACCGGAATATATTAGGTTTTAGCTTCAAAAATTTAGATGTTTCTTACTGACGATATCTGCAGTTTTTTTTATAAATGCTCTCAGTGTTCTGTTTTCTTCTCTTCTGCAGTTAATCTAATACATTTCTTTTGAAGTCTAAAGACTCTTTTAATATCCTGGAGAAGTCCCTCAAGAATAATTCTTCATACTACAGCAAAGAACGAAATAGTCCATAATACACTATTTCATGTTCCTCGAATCTCTTCTGTTCCTTACACAGATTCTAAAAATGTTTCAAACACGTTGTTTTTTTATCCTGATACATTCCAAAGAACTTTTATCTCTTTAATTTCACTGTGCTTACCAGCAAACTAATGAATTGCTGCGTTGGCAACTCTTTAGCCAATGGAGTTTTCAACATTAAATCAAGTTGTTTCATCAGCAGCATACAACAGGTCAGAGATTTCAACACTTCTAAAAAGTTCATTCATCATAGTCAAAAACACTATTCGTTTAAGTGTAGAACACAGCGAAAACAGTAGGCAGTCTTCTCGCTGATTGTTAATCATCTCTTTTCCAACAAGATAATCTTCATAACTTGCCTCCTTTTCAATGATAATATATTCACTAAACTTGTACATCAATTCTCAGTGAGGATCAGGTATTACACGCACTAGTTTTTTTTTTTTTTTTTTAAATTTATTTTGTTATTTACAATCTGTATAATACACTATACAATAAGTAAATAGGGAGATTGAAGTATAGAGGCGTGAAAGGCAGGAGGAAAGAAACTGCCCAGCGGTAGCACTTTCTACAGGATATTAATTTTAAGCCTTCAGACTGCGAGGAAGTCGCGGGGCCACTGGCGATTCAGTCGGCGGGGAGGATTGTTAGGAATGTCATAGGAGGCGAGAGACTGTACTAGAGGATTGGAGCAAGTGGAGAGAGCACTATGGAATTTTTGATATTTAGTCTTGGCTAATTGGTGTACGAAAGGTATGTTGAGGTCGTTGTGTAGAGTGAGGTTAGTTACGTAGAAAGGAGCGTCAGCTATCTGTCGAAGTAGTTTTGATTGAAATGTCTGTACAGTCCGTATGTTTGTAGGTTTGGCTGAACCCCACAGCTCCAGTCCGTAAGTCCACATTGGTTTGATGATAGTACTGTATATTAATCGTTTGAGTTCAATAGGTAATTTGGAGTGTCGTCCAAGAAGTCTGTAAAGTAGTTTCGCACGTTTTGTCATTGCTTGTCTTTTAAGTCTAGTGTGTGGGTTCCACGTGAGTCGCTTGTCTATGTAGAGCCCAAGGTAGCGCACCAGATCTGTATAAGGAAGAGGATTGCTGTTGAAGAGAACAGGTGGACAGGAGCCCCGCCGGAGAGTAAACGTGGCGTGCTGGCATTTCTGTGAGTTCATTTTAATCCGCCACTTCTTGGCCCAGAATTCTATTTTATGTAAGTGTGTCTGTAATTTGTAAGAAGCTGATGTAGGATGTGTACTTGTGGCTAGTATGGCTGTATCGTCTGCATATGTACAGAGTAGTGTAGAGGGTTGTACAGGTATGTCTGATGTGTATACTGTGTAGAGAACGGGGCCAAGTATACTCCCCTGCGGCACTCCCGCCCTCACTGTGGAGAAAGAAGAGATCGCTGAGCCAGTACTAATTTGAAAGAACCTATCTGAAAGATAGGAGCGCAAAATGAGGTAGTATGTTGAGGGAAGATGCTTTTTTAGTTTGAACAGTAATCCAGGATGCCAAACACGGTCGAAAGCCTGGCTTACGTCTAAGAATGCCCCTGAGCAATACTGTTTTTTCTCCAGTGCTGAAGCAATAACATCAACAACCCGGTGGCATTGTTGAATAGTGCTATGATGACACCTGAAACCAACGCACTAGTTAAATTTAAGAAAACGCAGAAAGCAAAAACTTGCCTTCAACAAGAGCTTCAAGTAAGTATTTGGCAGAATCAATCGTTAACTTGCCTTGATCTGCAACCAAACCGCTACTTGTATAAAATATTATTTCTTTCAACTTACTCTTGTGATTGCATTTTCATTTTCTGAGCGAAAAGCCCAGCTAGCTCGGTAGTTCTTTAATGATTACTTCTTTTATTTCCTAACAATCACAGTTCTCTTTGACAACTTAATGGAATTATAATTCTCTAACCTAACTTCGAAATTAACAACCACAAAAAGTGTGGACTAGTATCTGGGACAAGAATTGTAATACAAAATACTTCCATAATTAGCAATCCTGATTCTAATTTAATAAAATTGGACAATCAAAATATATTTCTGTAAACATCTCTAGTTCAACTTATTTTGCTGTATGATTTGTTAAGATAATTGATGCTATTTGGCAAATCAGCTTATTCTTGTAGAGTATAAATAAAAGGAGGTAGCAATTAAAAGAAATTTTAGATATAACTAAAAGTTAGACTTTTATTTATTCCCAATTTTCCAAGCGGTGCTCTGTTTTATGGTAACTAGGCTGTGTAAGATTGAAGAATAGGTAGATGAGGCGTACGGAGGACTGTTGTGTGATTGCCGCCAGCTCTTATTGTTGTCAAGGAAGCGGCACGCCTGCTGATTAGTCTAATGCCAGGCAACCCTCCGCCTCCACTAGCCACCTGCAGCACCCACGCCATCCAGACACATTTGTCAGATTAGAGTCTGCCCCTTTTGTAGGGACATAACAGCGGCAACTTTCTTCTTGTCACAACAGTGTACCAACATCTTGGTACGGCTGTAACTCTTCTTCGTCACTAACGTCATCTTGTGGAGTACCCTAACATTACTTAATTCCATGCAGTATTTGTCTACTTAATTAATTAAGCACTTCTTTCTTTTTCTGTACATTCCAGTTTGTATAACGTTCTTATCTGTAGGCATACTACAGTTACTTTAAAAAGTATCATAAAAGCGATGTTATAATAATAGTAATGCTTTATTTACATACAGTTTGCAACAAACATGTACGTACAGTAAATATTTTATTCAGTGGCAATTCGTCGATCAGAGATTGATGTATCGCCTTCAATAATTCGATAACTTTTAAATAATTTATATATTAAAGAGAAAAATTAAACCATAATTCTACAGGAAAGATAAAAATTAATGTATAATTTTATAATAAAAAAGTAAAAAAAAATACGAATCTCTCTAAAACAAATCGAAAGAACTACATTAATAATGCGATTTGATCAATAAAAATAATTAAGGAGACAAAAATTAGGAGAAATTAAATGTTTGAATTAAGGAATTACCAAGCAGGTCTTCCAGCATTCCAAAGAAGCGAGATGAACATAACACAAACAAAATAAAGATATACTCGTATTACCCAGTCTCTGTTTATCCCATGCAAGAAGTTGTACAAACAGGTCGTAGCTTTCCTACCAGGGGCGACAGCAGAAACACTAGAGGTCTAGCGCTTAAAATATAAATCAAACATCCATTACGTACGTTGCGAAGTGTATTAATAGGAACAAAATGCTTTCCAATGTAGAAGGTGGTTACGATGCGGTCATTTACGGGACCAGAGTAAAGGGTTAAGGAACGTACATTTATAGAATCGAAATGCTGCATCTTCAACTTAGGAGAGACCATCACTGTGGTATCTTATGTTCAGTCATATTTGAGAGCAAATATGATGAAGGATCGACAAAAATCCCGGGCAGGACTCACGGGACTCATTTAAAGGATTATTACAAGCGACGGACGAGGCGGCCAGACGTACTTTCTCTACAACTTCCCTAAGATTTCACTCCTGAGTGCGACCTAGATTTACAAGTACACCGACAAATTAATCTTGAACAGAAAATGGCTGATACATTGGGAAGGTACAAGAGGGCATCTCCTTATTGGTAAGAAAAAGGCGAGCTGCCGTCGATGGCAGCAACAAGGTTTGGAATCCGCAATTTGAAAGAACAGACCCGCCTCATATCAAATACATTCTCCTCAGAGATAGCTTTGATTTCCTCATTTAAAAGACATTAATATATATATACTTTATTTGCTTAAAAAATACAATTTTTGTAGCATGAGTTCAGCTGACTTTTAAATGGATCTAATAACAAAATAAACAAAACGAAAAAGAATTATACTTATAAACAAATACAAAGAATAAGAAAGACCTTCAGTATCAAACTCATAACATCAACCTTCTGATATTTTACTTCATTAACTGTTTCTATAGCGTACGAGGGTCGTTTGAAAAGTCCGTGCAAAGTCAGAGAGATAGCACCACTGGCGCGTATCGAGGTTATGTTTAGTTAGTAGCATCTCTTGGAAGAACACACACCAAGTTTCAGCCAGATCGGTCTATTTCTTTGTGTTTGGCATTCGTTTGAATCGAGGAAGTCGAGTGATTTTCAAAAAATGGACGAAAAAGAATTTCGTGTGTTGATTAAACACTACTTTATGAAAGGCAAAACGCCTCAGGAGACTAAAGATAAGCTTGATAAACATTATGGTGACTCTGCACCTTCGATTAGAACAGTTTATAAGTGGTTTCAAAATTTTCGGAGTGGCCATATGGGCACAAGTGACGCTGAACGTTCTGAACGCCCTGTTGAGGTTGCTACTCCAGAAATCATTGATAAAATCCATGATATGGTGATGGATGACAGAAGAGTGAAGGTGCGTGAGATTGCTAGTGCTGTGGGCATCTCGAATGAACGGGTACATAATATTTTGCATCAACATTTGGACATGACAAAGCTATCCGCAAGATGGGTGCCGCGATTGCTCACGCTTGACCAAAAACGAAATCGTGTGAAGTGTTGCAAGGACGGTTTGCAGCTGTTCCAGAAGAATCCGCAGGACTTTAAGCGTCGTTGCGTCACTGTGGATGAAACATGGATACATCTCTACACTCGTGAGACCAAAGAACAATCTAAACAATGGGTTACCAAAGGGGAATCTGCGCCAAAAAAGGCGAAGACCGTTCCTTCGGCCGGAAAGATTATGGCGACTGTCTTTTGGGATTCGCAAGGAATAATCCTCATCGACTATCTGGAAAAGGGTAAAACTATTACAGGTGCATATTATTCATCGTTATTGGATCGTTTGAAAACCGAGCTGCAAGAAAAACGCCCACGATTGGCCCACAAAAAAGTCCTTTTCCATCACGACAACGCACCAGCTCACACCTCAGCAGTTGTGGTCTCAAAATTAATGGAAATAGGGTTCCAACTCGTTTCACATCCCCCCTATTCTCCAGACTTGGCTCCCTCGGACTACTATTTGTTCCCCAATATGAAGAAATGGCTGGCGGGAAAAAGATTTTATTCAAACGAGGTGATTGCAGAAACGAATGGCTATTTTTCAGACTTGGACAAATCCTATTATTCGGAAGGGATCAACAAACTAGAGCAGCGTTGGACGAAGTGTATAAGCCTAAAAGGAGACTATGTTGAAAAATAAAAAAGGTTTACCCCAAAAAATTAAGTAATTTTTATTTTTGCACGGACTTTTCAAACGACCCTCGTAATTCCATTCTAATATACATATATATACAAACACACATACATACACATATACATATATACATGTACTAGCATTAATGACTACTCCGCAACCATGGCACAATATTATTTCTTATAGTTAAACATTTAAATATAAGGTCCAATTTGTCCAGCTCGGTATGCTCATTTGTGAAACAAAATTTATTTAAATATTTTGACCTATAAATTGCAAAAAATTTACATTCCAACAAAAGATGTATAATCGTATCAGAAAAATTATCCAAACAGAGAACACAATCACTTTCTGGCTTAAATTCATATTTTATGTTATTTACTATTATTCTTGGGAATTTATGATTTACTAAGCGTACTTGTGCTATAATCTTTATAAACTCAAATGGAATATTTAATCTAATATATGACTCTCTATTATCAAATGTAGTAACGAACCTGATGAAACTGTTATATTTAGTATTATAAATTTTGTTAATATCGATACTGACTAAATGGCATTTATAAGCATTAACTAAATTATTTTTATTTTTGTTCACCTCTATGTAGTTATTTCTTTCCCATAAGTGCACAGCTCCTATTTTTTCCAGACTACACCTGAGATAACTACACCAGTTGAAGGGCATTTGTTGACAATTATGAATACTGTACAATTTATTGTAACACATTCTAGGAATGCGATCATTACCCATTTTGAGCAGTGTTACCCACCAGCTAATTAATCTTTTAAAAATTTGTAACTCCAAGTGAACTCTGCCAGTTTCAAATCTTAACAATGCATCAGGAGTTGATCTAGGCAATTGAAGAAGCGACTTGAAGAATTTTATCTGGACCTTGTCCAGCGGATCAGCGTAAGGAAGTGACCACACTTCACCACAGTATAACAACACACTAGCAACCATTGAGTCGAACAGTACCTCCTTTGCTTCCCAAGTATCCGATTTACCTTTACACAATATCCCTTTGACTTTCGTTGCCGCGGCAATCCCTAAGGACGTGTTGTGCACACTTGTTCTTTTAAATTTACCATTCGCAGTAAAAACTAGGCCCAAATACTTAAATTCTCTCACGATTCCAATCTCCCTTTTATTATAGAAACATTTTCTATGTTCACCTAGCTTTGGCCCTTTATGAAAGGGTAAGACTTTTGTTTTATCAATGTTCACATTTAGGGAATTGGAACGACAATATTTATGTAAAAGGACCAGCTTGAACTGCACGTCCTGCCAAGAGAAACCCAAAATGACAATATCATCCGCGTATAAGAGCATTAGTACATCCTCTTTCTGGTCGACACTAACACCCACCGCTCCATGACATTTAAAAAAAAAAAAAGGTTTGGAATCCGCAATTTGAAAGAACAGACCCGCCTCATATCAAATACATTCTCCTCAGAGATAGCTTTGATTTCCTCATTTAAAAGACATTAATGTGTGAGATGGTACTCAGATTAATAAGTAGGTTAGCTTTATAAACTAATTCATCCACATCTGTTAAGTAAATCTTTTTGTTTAGGAAAGGATTATGTTCAACACTCTCCCTGTGTGAACGTACAAAATGTGCAAAACGCCCCGAAAAAGCTAATCACTTTGTCAATAAGTAGGGAAAAAAGCAGAGTTAATTTTCTGAGCTAATCTCGAATTTATAATTGATATTTCAATATTAAGAGGACAGATTTTTAATTAATAGACATTATAATTTTAACTTTCAGATCAAATAAGGGGGATAAACGCAAAAATATTTTCTATTTGTTGTACAAAATTATTTTTATAAAAATATATAATTACTGATATTGCGGGAAAACTAAAGGAAGGCGTCTTATCTTCAGGCATGGTTCCGTACTACTTCTAGTGATTGGCACTCTAGCCAAGGCCTTCACTAATTAGCTGCAGAATTAATTGTATACAGTTAACTAAGGTTTTCAGTAACCAGGCTAACTTTAATTTGATGCTTAACCACGTCCACCTGCCCTCTCGACAACTGCTATTTTTTCTACTTTTTTTTTTTGTCTTTACGCATTCTAATTATTTTAAAAGTAAAGATGTTGAATTATTTTATTACGACGAGGCAATTCTTTAATCAAATATGAAAATAAAATATTTAAGATAAATGTGTTACTGACTACATTAGCAGCAAGTTCAAATTAAAGCAAGTGCATGAGCTTATATGTAGCAAAGTTTGGAAAGAATATTATACAATTTTTCTTTGAACAATTAAGAAAAGTTTAAAAATAAAGGTTCGATTAAATGTTAATAGAAGCTACACCATTTAGGTATTTATTTATTTTCTTAAAGACTGAATTTAGAAAACTCATCGTTATAAATATTGTAGCTGCAATTTAAATCTCAAGTTAACACAATTAAAAATAATATTCAAACGGCTCCCAAAAACATTATTGCTTAATAAAGTGTAATTTCTCTTTTAATCAATAATAATTAAAAAATAATGTCAAATATCTTCGAATAATTATCAGTTTTGTTAAAAAAAATGATGAAATAAAGGCAGAATCAGGAAAAAGTAGTTCACGGTTTAGCCGCCAGATAGGGTTAGATCATTGAACTTTGCTCAGTGTGAGACCACCGGTAACTTGTAAAACCCATTTATTAATAAAAACTTTAACATAGTAGATGTGCATCACAGGTCTCTAAGGAGATGAATAGCCGAAGGGAAATATATTTTATAATTATGCACTTCAAATAGTTAAATTTTCACTACAAATCTGACGCTGAGTGAGAAACATTCAACACCTTCAAAATGCCTTTCTATATGCCAATTTATATTTTCTTCTGATATCAAAAATGTAGAGCTTAAATGTAAGAACTTATACATCGTCTTCTATAAGAAAATTATTTCAAAATTTTGTGTCAGAATTAGTATCCACTTTTTGCATAATTAACTTTTGCTAGATCCTTTTCACTTTGATTTAATGGGTAGATGGATATTTTGATATTTGATACATGAGCTCTCTACAATATTCGTGAACTCACGATAGAAGCACCGTATATCGTATAACATCTTCATGACCAAATCTCTTCAACCAAATCAGACAACAAGCTTAGAGCCGTTCTAACAGGTTTAGGCATTTTCTGCGAACCTAAAATGTTTGAATATATTTTTGTTTAGGAAAATTCACTCTTAATAATGGGTTTAGGTTTGCGTAGGTTCTTATACCTTGTAATAATATCCTTGAAAAACAAATTAAACAAAATTAAAAAGTAATATCTCCGGCATTTAGTTTAGTTTACAATTATGTAAACTAAATTAATCTTAAATATTTCATATTTTGTGAACCATGATTGCTATGAAGATTATAAATTAATTGGAAGGTTCTTATTCTTCCGCTTTTGATATTATTAATCGAATTTTCTAGTAATTAACTGTTAATTTTAACCGTCTTAGCGTTTAATCAATTTAATTCTTATTACTGAGAGGCTCCGGATTTTCAAGAATCAAGTGTTAATTCATCATTTGCATGACGAGAATTTTATTTCCTGTTATGTATTTAACGAACGAGTACACAAAATCTGTGATAACGTATTTATTCACTATAACAAGATACATAAGATACATTTAAGAAGTCTGTATTGCGTACTTAACGTAATGCACCTCGTGTCACCTCTAACCTCTAACCCCCTCTATGTCTTACTGTCGATTCTACTCTATCGATGTTCACGATATATATATATCACTTCCACTTTTAATGTTTCTATCATAAAGTACGAGGGTTGGCTGAAAAGTAACGAAGAGCTTCAAAAAGCGCGCGAGGTAGCATTTGGAAGTCACATTTCCCCTTATTACGTACGCGCAGTTTGAACTCGCTGCGTTCAGCTAGTGTATTTTTAGACGCCGAAGTATGGACAAGTTTACTGGTGCCGTCACTGCGAGCTGTGCTGTTACCGACTTTCTTTAGAATATTGTGACAGGGGACGAATCATGGGTCCATCATTACGACACCCAGAAGAGAAAAAGCAGAGCACTGAATATCGACATGCGTCTTCACCTCGGCCGTAAAAGTTCAAAACACAACCGTCCGCCACAAAAAAAAAAAAATTCTTCTGTCTGTGTTTTGGGATGCTCACCAAGTTTATGTGACCGATTTTCTGGAACCAGGGGCAACGGTAAATTCTTCTCGGTACGGTACAAACTCTAAGAAACCTCCGACGTCGAGATTGTCGTGTTAGAGGCAGTTTGGCACCAATAATCTTGCAACATGACAACGCAATGTCCTCACACCTCGCGCGGCGAAACTGCAGAGACTCTGGAAAAACTGAAGCTTGAACCAATTCCACACCCTCCTTATTCCCCAGATCTTGGTCCATGCGATTTTTATTTGTTTCCTCTACTCAAGAGAGAGACCTCAAGAGTAATCACTACTCCTCAGACAATGAGGTGAGGTGAAGGCATCTGTCAATTCCTGGATTCAAGAAAAGTCAAAAGAATTCTTCAGTGACGGAATGACAAAAACTTGTTTCACGTTGGGAGAAATGTATTAGCGCTAATGGTGACTACATTGAGAAGTAATACATAATTGTGAAGCTTAAGAATTGTACTTTAATATACTTTCTGTCCGAACTTGATGACTCTTTTCTTTCCCCCTCTCTTAGCATGTGTGCATTACTTTTCAGCCAACCCTCGTACGTTTCAAAATTGAAAATCTAAAACTGGTCAGAAATATAAAAAAATAACCCTGGTGTTGTGACGGATAAAATTATCGAGAAAGGGTACTCAACACGTTTATAAGTATTTGAGTTTTATTAAAAATAGAATGCTCCAATTAAGAGAGCTCCTATTAAATAATTAAATTAGGAACAACGTTTTTACAAAAAAAATTAAAGAGTAAGGTGCATTTTAATGGTTATAAAATACAATATATGCTGACAATCTCATTCAAATGGAAATTGAATGAAAACGTTATTCATGTGCCGGCCCAAATGGGATGCGGCGTTACTGCTCGACCGCCACTTCCTGTCGTCCTCTGTATGCCCTTCAACTTGTCAAATCTCACCCACCCACTGGCAAACTCAAGCCAATTCTCATCCCCCTTAATATCTGTAGGCAAAAGGGACAAGAATGATTTGATTCACTTAAAGTGTGGTACACTGCGGGTGGTTTTTTCTTTTTAGATTCCGTTCAAATTCTACTTTCTAGAATATAGTAGGGGGGGTAATCATTTTTGTAGGCTAAATTTGTTTTCTCTCAGCTTTCAAAAAAGAAGCCTATATAATATTTGAATATAATTATGAATATAGGCGTTATCGACTACTTAAAAGACTACTAGACCAATGTTCAAAACATTCACTTAATAACAAACGACTGATTTACAATTCCATACTAAAACCAGCCTGGACGTTCGGTATTGAACTGTGGGGTTCAACGAAACGCTCCAATCTTCAACGAGTCCAATCTCTTCAGTCTAAAATTCTCTGCACTATCGTTAAGGGCTCCATTTTACGTATGTTTCAAATCTAACCATCCACACAGACCTAGAAATTCCGTTTGTAGGTCCAGGTTGCACGAACTCGCTATAAAAGTTTTCATCAGAACTTGCATTCTTAATTCCAATCCTCTTGTCCGCCATTTATCATCTTATCACCACCCAGATCATCCTCCCAGTCGATTAAAACGCCAGTGGCCTCGCGATTTTCTCTATTCTGAAGAGAGTAGCTAATCCTAGAGACGACTTAGAGAGAGTTACCACTGGGTAACTTCTCCCCTCAATTAGTGAGTTTGTAGTGGTGTCAGCTATTGACATTGTTACTAATAGTGCATCTAGCGCTGGTCTAACTTAACAAATAAATTAAAAAAAAAAATTATGAGTATTGTATGACTATTATTAGAATTTACACATCTGAAACCCATAGTTCGAAACAAATTGCCATTGTCTATCAAATTGTATTATTTAGATATTAAATTTTTTTTTTTTCTTGTCCTGAAGAATAAACATAAAAACTCATTACCTGTAATAAAAAAGTTTTTTAATATTTTATTTATTATAAAAATACAGAAATTCCCTAATGAAAAATATACAGGCTCAATCCAGAAAGGAGAACTGTCCAATATTAAATGTATATAACGGGCGGAAATGGACGCAATTTATAAAAATCAATTGAAAGCATTCTAACAAAAGCTTCCCCATTCGGAGTAAATATAACTAACTTACCAAGATAATATGGGGGTAAGTTATATAAATAACTTAAGATACTAACTCAATATAGATCCACTTTCTTTCATAATACCTTATCAAGAACTCCTGGCAAACTAAGGGGTAAAGAAAAGGCGAGTTAAGCATTTAAAGAGGAGGTAACAAGGGTGTGCAATCAATACGAAGATCATCTCTTAAAACTTTTATACCTTTGGATTTTTTAATTTTTACTGTTGAATACATAAAAAGATTTATTTATTTAATTTTTTTTTATTTGTTTATTTATTTTGCAACTGTAAGCAGTACAATAGGCAAAAGTGATGAGTGAAAAGGGATGACACAAATGCACATGCACGCATGTATATATCCATACATATACGCGCACATGCATGTGCGCCAAGGGCGTGATTGGAGTGAACGACAAACATCCAGTGATGGAAGCCGTTAGTTCGCCAAATTGGCAAGCTTACACAGCAACCATCCTAGGAGGTCGGCGTTGTGTTGAGATGGTCGCCTGGCGTCTGCGTTGAGGATTAGAAGGAAGTGTTGTGGTAGACATGTTATGGATCATAGGGTTGTAGTGACTGTGTATAGATTTGAGTGGAGTTTTGTGTATCGAGTTTGGGCTATTTCAGAAACGAGAGGAATATTGAGATCAGAGTGTATAGTATGATTGGGGACGTAGAAGGGAGCGTTAACTATTGTTCTTAGAATTTTTGATTGTAAGGTCTGAAGTCGGTTGATGTTCGATTTTTTGGCACTTCCGTAGAGTTGTATTCCGTACGTCCATATTGGGGCAAGTAGAGCGGTATATAGTGATTGTTTGATCGTCAGGGTTAGTTTTGATCATTTTATACCTCAGATTGAGGTCAGTTCGTTTGAGTCTCGTGTGAGGGTTCCATGTTAGTCGTTTGTTAAGATGTAGTTCGAGATATCGTATTTATTTAATTGAAAAATTACTTCAACAAAGGCAATTAGCCAGAATAAACAATACAATATTAATAACCAAGATACAATGAACACTTAAAAAACGATAAAATAAAACGTGAGAATAATTATCACCAGTCCTTTTTTAAAAGCCGGATTCAACGCTGAAACAGATTCTTATTGATGATTTCAGAATTCACAATTCAACTACAAAAAGGATGTGACAGTATGCAACCTAACACTCATTAGGATTCTGTAATCTTATTTCATGTAAAAGTTAGCCTGTAGTAAGTAGTAGATATTTATTCAATAGAATATAACACAATGTTGGAAAAATCACAAAGAAAAGATGCAACGAAAAGATTATGTAGCTGTTATGCAATGGGAATATTATTTTAGGGTAGAATTAAGGAAATGATTGAGAAAAAAATGCAATAGCGTAGAAAGTAGGGAAATAGAGGCAGGAAATGATCCATACAGGAAGTTAAGTTTGCAGGCTTTCATCCCTCTGGCCAGAGTACGGGCACAATAATAACAGTATATTTACTTCGAGACAGCCAGAGGAGATGGGGGACACTCCACCACGCTATTGTAGCTCCCTTTGGGTGAATTTGTCACCTTGTACATATAAACAATGGGGCCCCAGAATGAGAAAGCAAAGGTCTTCTAAGTCCTATTGCTGTGGTAGGCTTAGCAAAAGGGTGTGACGTGCTCTTTCTGAACATAAAAGAACGGAAGCTGTAGTCCATTGAATCACAACAGGGTAGTATATCTAAGGAGCTGTTTATTCTCTAAGAAATAAAAATAAATAATTATATAAATTTCCTCTATTTCGGTAAACGGTTATCATTCTACCCATCACTTGCCACGTCATTAACAAACAATAAAGTGACAATGCAATAATAATAATAACAACCAAGAAACAATTAATGTGATCATGAAAACAAACCGCTGGAAGGTTATATTCAGATAGTCGAAGTGCAGCTTTTGGAAATTGGTGTGCTGTTAGAGTGTAACTTATGCTACGGTAAACATGCATTGAGTGGAGTTGGTCTACAGCAAACTGTGTACTAGTGCAATCATGCGAATTCTGCTTATTGGCACCCTTAAAATGCCCCAGTAAATTATCCAATATTGTGGGTTCATGGATACCTTGAACCGCAACATGTGTAACGTTCAGCAACCAGCGGCAGACTCTATAGGACGGAAATTTAGTCAGGACTGCGTTCAGTCGAGAAAATAGATTTTACCGAAATAAGAAAAATTTCTGGGAGTAGCTGAGATTTCCTATTTTTTTTAAATAATTATATTTAAGATACCCAGATATTGAAATAAAAGACACAATTAAGGACTCAGTACAAGCCTCTGTAAGCGCTCCGAGTCAAGAGAGAAATCAGTCTCTCCAGTCACAAAATTCGAAAAATCGACTAAGCACCCTTATCTGTATCAAATTTACTTTAACCCTCCACAATAACCTAAATATTCCCTACGTCCTAGACCTATTCCTTTCCCGTTCCAAACAACATTTCTATAAACCATTATCACCCCACTCAAATCGTGCAGCTAAATTTAATTCTCCGTCCCTTATATTTACTAATTGTATATAATATACTGGTGGAAATTTAAAAAGTTAGAAATAATTGAGCCGTACACTGCACAACTCAATTAAACTTATAAAGCAAAAAGTTGAGAAAAGTGATGAAATAATGTTCATTATTTTTTAAAATTCTGTTAAAATAATATAAATTAAAATAAATTTACAGTTATCATTATCAAAATTTAATCTTTTTTTTTTTAATCTTTTATTGTAATTTACCACTGCAACAGTTGTTGCAACAAGCAAATATGGTGAAAGAAAAAAGAGATAGAAGAAAATCATGAGTGGAGAAGGCACCCAGTGGTGCCACTCCAGTAACATGCTTTGCTCTCACGATAAGAGTAGTTCACGAGGCCATCTTCTCTTCAATCTCCTAAGAGGATTACTCTGGTAATGTGGTGGAAGATAGGTGTTCTATGAGGGGGTTAGGATGAGCTGCTGTAGAGGAATGAAATTTGAAGAAACGAGTGTTAGCAAGATCTGTAATGAAAGGAATTTTGAGGTCATTATGAATGGTGAGGTTAGATACATAGAACGGAGCGTTAAGAAGTTTTCGAAGTATTTTTGACTGTAATGCCTGGAGGCGTAGTGAGTTGGAACGCTTAGTCGATCCCCATACTTCAATGCCGTATGACCAAATAGGTCGCAATAAGAGTAGATATAAGAGTCTTTTGTTCTGTAGGTTTCGAACGTTTGTCAAGTAGTCTGGCGAGAAGTTTGTAGCGTTGGTTAGTTTATTGTCTTTTCAGTCTAGTATGGGGATTCCATGTCCAAAATTTAATCAAAATAGCTTCTGAAATAAATTATTTATTATTTAATGGCCAAAAAAATGTTGTCCTTTAATGGTGTTAAACTTTATTATTTAGGAAATTTATTATAAATATAAAAAAGCTTTGACTGAACAAAGTACTTTGACACTTAAATTTAAGACATTTCAAAAACTAGTCGATTTGTGCGAATGTTCGGTATAATTGTGCAAGAAGTAAAATACTATCGCAAACTTGAGAGGACAAGTCTTTCATTCAGAATATCTCAATTACAAAATAATCGAATCAACATAATTTTTTGAATCTTCTACACAATCTATGATCACGCATGAACAAGAATATTTACAAGTCAACCAACGTGGTGATTGTATTATACATAGAATTCAACATCCAACAATCATTACATTAAGTTCTTGCTCATTATACAACTGCAACGTCCATTTACGAAAATGTATTTCTTTAATTAATTCAAATGGAATTAAACAATAATTAATCTACAATTTTCTCCCAAAAGTCTAATAAATTCCCACGCCTCTTTAAAGTGTATATGTTCTATACTTCGCCTAGAATAATTTTTTAGTCAAACCACTTCGCAGAAAGTTAACCATGTCACGTTACAAACAATTGTTCTACGAAGAATTGGTATCGATAAAATTTAAGGAGTTGATTTATCAACGAGGAAGCTACAACTTTGAATCCATTTTTCTTTCTACCATCCATCTTATAATTGATATTATAGATTTATTAAGTTCCTGGACTTCTATTAGACCCGATAGAAGTTATTGAAAATTTTTCGGTACAGTTAATTTCATATTCTTATTACATATATCAAAGTTAGAGTAATTAATTTCAAGTTTGAAGTTGTTTGATGGGAGAGCTTGTGCATGAAGTCCAAAATATTCTTATGAATTCATTATTTAAGTTTAATTAAATATAATACTTCCCTTGAGGAAGTTGATAAAGTTTTAAATAAATGAGTTAATGTTCACACAAAATTGAAAGTTATTATTAAGGGGGAGGTCCACCAAAGGTTTTCCTCTAAATTCATGAGATAATACACCAGGGAGGAATAACGAAAGAGGATTCTATAAACTCCATCTTATTTATATTTCATTAAGCAATCAGTAAGTATGCTAATTCAAGATCAATTTAACATTAAAAATGTTGGTTATAATTTATTTTTTAATAATGCAAACGCATTTTATTAGGTTTAAAGTAACATATTTGTTATTTTGCTCAGAATTTTTGACGACTTGACTGACATATATTGTAAATATTTCATTTTAAAATCATTTTAAAAAAAGTAATCGAAATATTTAATTTAAAAATATTTTTTTTCAAGCAACATTTATTAAATTAATACTATATTTCAATTATTGACTGCAAAATTATTGGTATATTCAAAATACTTTTGAACCTCCACCTAGAGGAAAAGATACGCCAAATACAGTATACGGGCACCACGTAAAGGAGCACTTACACCATCCACTTTTTTTTTGAGGATGTGATCGTATACAAATTCTTTGGATTGAATGAGAATTAATAGAATCAATGAGGGATCTAAATTACTGTTTGCCACAGTCATAGCACCTACTAAAGGCGGAGCGAGCTAAAACTAGAGTGTCTCTAAGTTCTTCAATAAACTGGAATTGACAATCACCTTCTAAAATGTTAGCTTAATTACAATAATGGCTTTATAAAATAGAATTGTATAAAACTAACATTTTGAAGCAAATTAATCAATTAGAATAATTGCATGTTGCATACGAATTCTTTTGTGTGTTTCATTTCATATCCGTCGGCAACAGTTAGTTATAATACTCAGTAAAATGTTTAAGCACAGAACTTATTTCAGATACATCTCTAAAAGCATTGTCTACGACTCTACGCTGCTTAACCTTAGTTTTATACCCATATTACTGAGACTTTAACATCTATATTTGCATGGAATTATTACTGAATTAAATATTAAGAAGGAATTATGCAATACTAATAAACTTTAAAACTAATGAATGTTAATGTATTATTTTGCAACCAATGTAATGGAAACTACTAAAACAGCTACAATCATTTCATATAATTATTAAATTTGTTAAAACCAATAAAAAGCTGGGAAATTGTTATAAAGGTGTTTTTGGAGCGCAAAAATGGATGCTTTGTTGATTTTATCCGACAACCGGTATTTTTGTTCTTTAATTCTAATCGGAGTTAGATTCCATTAGTTCCAACTAATTTTTTGAGATTATCTCTACAGATAGTACAGAACATTAAAGCTATTGCTTTCATTTCAGTATCCTACAAAAAAAAAACTTTAAAAAAAATAATGTAACTGTTGAAATTAATCTGGAAGTGCACACAAGTGGTATTCAATTAAGGAATTCAATGACTGCTGAAAAATTACGAGAGCCAAAGAATAAATGGCTACGGGACTGAATAAATTTGTTGAATACAATTTTGTGGAGCTAAATAATTTTTACTTTCTCAAAAACGATAATTTACTGCGATTGGTCTGAAAAAATACATTCAAATAAATCAGCAGCTACAATTTAAGTCCCTCAATGAGATAATAAGTTATCTATTATTACTGTTAATTAATAGCTCATATTTTGAAGTCTTGAACTTTCCATTATCCTAAGTTCTTCCACCATGTTCAAAGTTCAGTGTTTTGTTACTTAGTGCAGCAGTACGTATCTTTAAAAGATATGATAAATCATTTTGGTCTAGTCTCCAAATTAATTGTCTAAGACAAAGAATAAGAGTGACTATTAAAGAAAACGTTCAAACTTAAAAGAAAAACACCCAGCTTTCCCAGTAAATAGAAAGGACCACACAAAAAAGAAAAGGCAAGGAAAAGCGCAAAAGAAAAAGACTGCTCGAGATTTATTCTTTCAAAAGAGTTCTCCCTCGTCTGTGCGAAAGGAGTTCAGTTACTCTCTTTATTCAGGCATCTTGAGGATGTCACTGTAAGAGGATTAGGTAAAAAATTGAGAGGGCACTCCTCTTCTAGATTCATTCCCTTCTCAAAACATCTCTTTCAAAGAAAAAAAAAAGAACATGAAATAGGGCGAAGAAAAAAACTGATTAAGGAACTCCAGCTACATTGCAAACATTTTTAACTTTTGAATTATCCAAACATTCTCAGAAATACGCATCGTGTGAAGTTTTTAGCAACTTCTAAGTTTAGACAGTGATATATTGGCACTTTTAAAGCACATATTACAAATTCGAACCATTCTTCAAAATACTGGCACACAAATAAACTGAATAAAAGATGAAATCTTTTATGATTTGAGCAATTTCCCAAATCCTCCTATGGAGCACATCCGTAAAATTAAGAAAGCTTCTTTTTTACTAAGCATAAGAATTATTATTGGGTTCCATTTTGTCTTCTTGGTTCTCGTACTAAAATAAGTGTTTAAAGATACAAAACCAATTGAAGTCTAGCACCAAATTTAGGAAAACTCGAATTTACGAATAATTTTTGACAAACATATTCATACAGATGATAGAGTCTGGGAAAGGAAAATTTTAAGAAGAATATATGGCCCCATTCAGGAAGGGGATAAGGAGGATAAAGACCAACAGGGATGTCAGAGAACCTTTATGCGGGATCAGGACTTCATTGGCCTTATCAGACAAGAAAGGATCAATTGGAACGCATGAAAAGAATAGCCAAAAAACTCTTTTTTGGACATCCAGGAAGGGCTACGAGGAGAGGGAGGTCCTGAGTGAGATGGTTCGACAGTGTTGAGCAGGAGTTAAGAGATCTGGAAGAAGAGCAGACCAAGAGAGACAGAGACGATGGCACAAGATGGTCCGTCATGAACCGTAGTGCCAAACAAGAAGAAGATGGAGGAATTTTCGAAAGTAAAATCATGAGTATAACCTTGAAGTCAATATAACCTAAATATTCTCAAATACATGAAACAAATGATCGTTAAATACATTTTTTTCCCCAAAACCATAAAGGAAATTTTCCAGAATTCTCCTTTGTGTTGAAGTTATTTGTTAGATAAGGATAGGTTATAAAAAAAATTACTTTAAGTAGCCACCTCTCTAGAGTTAAGTGGATAGCCAAGTCTTCAGATAACATGGCATCTCTAAGTGTACTCAGTCTAACAATATCCACACAATTAAGGATAAAAATGATATCAGTCTTATTTTTTATTATTTTTTGACCAAACATTCTACTTAGAAGACTTCAGCCACTTCAGAAAACAAAAGGTAAAATTTGTTGGCTTATATTGCTTAAAAATAAAAAAAAGTAAAGTACAAAGTAAATAATCCTGATTAATTACTGACTACGTTAACTCAAATGAAATCATTTCCGACAAGCATTTGTCAGAATGTTTCTCAACCAACTTGGTTTAAGTCAAAAGCTGGGGAAAAACAAATAAAAAAATAAGAACTGAATTTGGCAATGATTTTTTTAAATAAAATGGATCAATCAGTCATCAATCAATCATGGTCAAACATAGTTATAATGACAACCATCAACACTGACACGGAAGTAAATGTTCGTAACATTTTACGCATTTGGGTTTTGCACAATTTTAAAACAAGCTATATCCAGCTCATCATCACATTTATTGACGTCAACAAAAATCGGTGACCATCATTAAATCTTAAGGGATACAAAACAGATCTTTAAGGTTTATACTTGATTTTACTTTATTAAGCAACTTCCACTTCAGTCTACAACTTAAATAGCCATTGTATATTCGTTTCTTTCGTATACCCGAAACAACAACAAATTCTTTCAATAATTTGAAATAAATAAAATAATAATCATGAGATTGAAAAATGCTAGAACCGGATAAATTTTGTTAGAACGAATCGTATTTAATTTTACAATAGATTATTAAACACAATTCCAATTTTAATTCAGGCAGGGCTTTACGTCCAACTATCAATTAGGTATCGTGGACGGAGGCGATTAGCAAACATACTTTACGGTAAATTTCTTTTATTCATCTTTAAATAAAATCCAAGGCCTAAGACCGGGAATCGAACCCAGTACCACAATGCATATTAGCTTTGCAGGTCTCGCCTCTAACCGCTCGGCTACCGTGGCGCCTCAGTTCCAATTTTAATAAACTGATGCTATTTTCAAGAAGTTATGTTACAATATTTTGATAACAGACACTGGTCGCTAATTACAGGGCAAACAAAACTAAACAAACAATTATAAAAACGACAAGAAAATTGTCATTACTTGGAAACAACAGTTTAGTTCATAGTAAAACCATTATGTTTTTTCTTTCTTGGCAGCCCCGTTTTGCAGGCTCACTCACTACTCTGATAAGATGAAGAAGAAGTGGAAGAAGAAGAAGCTTAAGAGTGAGGGAGCGAAGTATGTTTCATGGGGCTATTATGAGAAATTCCACACTTGATGACAAACGATCATATGAGAGAGTTCTTGACTGTCGTCCCCACTTGGCCTTCCTACTCTTTCACAACAGATGTTCACTTACTCCACACTTTCAGGCTATATTTAGGCAATTTTTATTAAAAATAAATGTACTGGAGGGCTGTTGCACTGCACACAGGATGCTTGGATGCAGAACAGGATATGGTATCGGTGAAGAGGCACACGAGTGTTTAGTTGAAAACAGGAGATACGGACACCCTTCCATTTCTGCAATATTAACAGAAATAAATCAGAATAAAAGGCCTTCAACTATTCCTTATACCTGAATTCTCGCTGTTATGAATAAATAATATTCTTTATATTTTCTTCTCGTTCAGTAGAGCGAAGCGTGAATGAAAAGAACTAGCCTTTACTTCTTACTTAGTTACAATAATAGCGCTTATTTTACCAATGATGTTCCTGCAGATTTTTACACAAGTTAGGAAAAATAAAGCGAACTGTTTTACTCCTCATAAAACACCTGTTTTCTCTAATTCTGTCCAGTTTCGAATATTTATCCACCATCAGAGCCTAGACAATTTTTAAATACACTTCCAGTTCGAAACAAAAAGCGTATACCATATTATACCCTAACTCGAACTCCATTAAATTTGGATTGCAGCAAAAAATAAAATAAATAAAGGAGGATTTGCCCTTTATTTTAAAGAAAATTTAGGAATTTTACCTTTTATAGAAGACAAAAAATTGTCAAAGTTGGGTATTTTTCAACGTCACGCTTTTTCGTGCAGTTTTTTCCTATCGAACAATTTTAATACATCTAACAAATTGATCACCTATGACGCCGGATGAAAATCCAAACTCTTTTGAAATGATTTGAATACGTACATATTATGTACTTTCGTGTTTTAGTAGTCCCTTGCAAAGGACGTAGTTCAAAAAAAAAAATAATAATAAAGACTTAATTATAATCTTTGCTATGAATTTACTATTTAAATATTACTTGTTTAAAGAAATGTTACAATTAGATAGCTAAGCAAGGTAAAATATTAAATAATTAATTTCATCATTTCTTTATCCTTTGCAGCAGGGGTGGGCAACGTGGGGCCCTTTTAACATTTTCCTGCGGCCCGCGGCACAAAACGGCAAATAATAAAAATTTAAATAATATAATATTTCAAATTTTATGTTAATAAAGTTTGGTAATTTTCGCTAGTAGACAGACAATTATTGTCTCAGCGTTCAAATCTTATATTAGTAATCCGCGCTCTTTCTTTGTATGATCACTCGACTATTTAGTACGCCATTTTTACACCAACACAAAACGTGTTGTCGCCGTCGAAGCTGCGGATTTTCGCTTCTTCTCTAGTTATTTATTTTATGGGGATATATAAATGTGAATGCAATCGCATTATTTTTATTTCGTCTGGCTTTTAATAGAAAAAATGGTGAAGGAAGATATGAAGCAATTTCATAGAAGTAACTAATGCCGTTTTTTTGTTGATTTGTTAATAAATTTCATTTTAATAAATAATCTGTATTATAAATAGATAAAAACAATTAATACATAAGAACCCAAAATAAATATAAAAAGAAATATATATATACTGCGGCCCTCGGTAATAAACCAATAATCTTTTGCGGCCCTCGGTAATAAACCAATACCCTTTTTCAGAAAAAGGTTGCCGACCCCTGCTTTGCAGCCAAGCTCAGTTGATGATGACAATCAGTTGGCTTTCGGTGGAAATCTTGTTGCTTAAGAAATGTATACTCAGAGAGGTATTATATAATTTTGGCGGAAGTACCGCTTATTTAATCGAGAAGATAACCTCAGCCAATCCATTTCTATCACAAGAAATTGTACATTGTTATGCCAATGCTAGCGCAGCTTAGTGCACAGCTTTCGATGCATTGTTGCCTGCCGAATAAAGTGCACCCATATCTAGATTCTTAGGAAGAGAAATAAGAGCAGCTCGAATGCAGGACTTCTACGTTCTCACGCCATTGCAGTGAGATTATCCTTCCTTTTCAAAATGAGCGACATTAAGTTAGAATTTTCATCACTTAATTACAATTTATTTATTTATTGTATTTTTCTTTTGCTACTCTTCCATATTTGTAAATTTAACTCTCTACTACTGAATGTTAGTGAAAATTAAATGCAATAATACGTTAATAGGGTCGTTTGAAAAGTCCGTGCAAAGTCAGAGAGTTAGCACCACTGGCGCGTATCGAGGTTATGTTTAGTTAGTAGCATCTCTTGGAAGAACACACACTAAGTTTCAGCCAGATCGGTCTATTTCTTTGTGTTTGGCATTCGTTTGAATCGAGGAAGTCGAGTGATTTTCAAAAAATGGACGAAAAAGAATTTCGTGTGTTGATTAAACACTACTTTATGAAAGGCAAAACGCCTCAGGAGACTAAAGAGAAGCTTGATAAACATTATGGTGACTCTGCACCTTCGATTAGAACAGTTTATAAGTGGTTTCAAAATTTTCGGAGTGGCCATATGGGCACAAGTGACGCTGAATGTTCTGGATGCCCTGTTGAGGTTACTACTCCAGAAATCATTGATAAAATCCATGATATGGTGATGGATGACAGAAGAGTGAAGGTGCGTGAGATTGCTAGTGCTGTGGGCATCTCGAATGAACGGGTACATAATATTTTGCATCAACATTTGGATATGACAAAGCTATCCGCAAGATGGGTGCCGCGATTGCGCTCGCTTGACCAAAAACGAAATCGTGTGAAGTGTTGCAAGGACGGTTTGCAGCTGTTCCAGAACAATCATCAGGACTTTAAGCATCGTTTCGTCACTGTGGATGAAACATGGATACATCACTACACTCCTGAGACCAAAGAACAATCTAAACAATGGGTTACCAAGGGGGAATCTGCGCCAAAAAAGGCGAAGACCGTTCTTTCGGCCGGAAAGATTATGGCGACTGTCTTTTGGGATTCGCAAGGAATAATCCTCATCGACTATCTGGAAAAGGGTAAAACTATTATAGGTGCATATTATTCATCGTTATTGGACCGTTTGAAAACCGAGCTGCAAGAAAAACGCCCACGATTGGCCCACAAAAAAGTCCTTTTCCATCACGACAACGCACCAGCTCTCACCACAGCAGTTGTGGTCGCAAAATTAATGGAAATAGGGTCCCAACTTGTTTCACATCCCCCCTATTCTCCAGACTTGGCTCCCTCGGACTACTATTTGTTCCCCAATATGAAGAAATGGCTGGCGGGAAAAAGATTTTATTCAAACGAGGAGGTGATTGCAGAAACGAATGGCTATTTTTCAGACTTGGACAAATCCTATTATTCGGAAGGGATCAACAAACTAAAGCAGCGTTGGACGAAGTGTATTAGCCTAAAAGGAGACTATGTTGAAAAATAAAAAAGGTTTACCCCAAAAAATTAAGTAGTTTTTATTTTTGCACGGACTTTTCAAACGACCCTCGTACGTATCAGTTAGTGGTTATAAGCAATACAAAAAAATCACAATACTGAACCTTTAAAAACTCAGAAATACATAGACTTGCTTATTATAAACAAATATAGCAGAACAATTAGGTATAAATTACCAAAAATATCAATCAGGGAGAACAGTGAACGCCTGTTTAAAAAATTTGCACATCAAAAATATCCACGGTCTAAATTTCCATTAAAAATTATACCATAATGATTGTTCACAATACAGGGAACAATTAGCTAATTATTTATATATTCATTCATTTAATGAGTTACTAAATTTTACCACATCCTATTATAGGATTTTATTTAAATTTTTGGGAGTCTTTTTATAATCAAATTACTGGTAATGAAGAAAAATATTTTATATCAACGCTTATGAAAATTAATTACAAACAAAAATTATGAAAACCTGCTCATTGTTCTATTTAAATATGCAACAAATAAAAAGTAATGGAGAAAAATTTGAGGAATAAAAATAACGTTTTTTTGTTAAAGTATCGTTCATAACAATAAACAATGGCAATGAATTGTCATAAATATTGTATTTTAGTTAATAAAATATTAAAAAAGAATTAGTTTAATTTATGCATGAAACGACAACAGGGAATTTATTTTAACTGACACAAATCTTCTGATTATTTTATGAGTAACAGATAAATAAAACAGTCGTTAAACACATGTACAACCGCGTAGCAAAATGTTTTTAGATTGCCACACTAATTAGGTAGAATGTGTTGCCATGTTTTTTAAGAATAACTAACCAACTTCAATAGTGTATTGAAAATGATTTTTATATAGTTTGGCAAAGAATATTTATTGTTTTAACGTAAAATACTTACCACTTAACGGTTTTTAGACTGGCCGGATTGGCTTCGTAGTGGCAGAACATTAGGATGTCAGTGGATTCGTTCACAGTCACATTAGCTGGAGCCACAGTTACTATTGGTGGATCTAAAACATTGATTGGTATACGTTATTCTAGTTAAATTTGCTAAATACTTCTGATAATATTAAACCTTAATAAAAATACTTCCATAGAATTATGAAATAAGTTCTCTGCATAAGAACTGTAAAATAAAATCAGTACCTCGGAGGTATACAACTCTAAGTCCATTTTTTCAGAATTTCTTTTTTTAATCTTTCTAATACAAAATTATTGTTTTTTATTACCCAACCATCTGTTATGGTGCATCTATGTTAGTTATTATTAGGGAACGGATTCGTATGTATTTACATATTTTTTTCTAGGCAATTTACAGACGTTTTTCAACTAGAAGTATTCATACTGACACTTTTTAAGCCGTTTGAGTCTACTTTTATTTCACATATTTGGATGTTATCGCATATTTATACATATTTGATTAAAATAAATAAATATTTCTACATATTTAATCAAAATATGTACATATTTTTCATATTTTTCATTTTGGGCATATTTTCATAATTGGGAGGTGGTAGACAGGAAATGTGAACCACAGACTGTAGGGCTGTGAATCACAGTGCGTACAATGGTTATTGTAATTTACACAGAATGCTGCTAAACAGTGACGGGCACTTGTTAGTTCTTTGAAGTTGTCTGACGTTGTCTGTTCTTTCAGCTCGTTCGTTGAAGTGTCCAATTCATTTCGTTCGGTCACTTAGTGTATTCTTTTTTGGGTGAAATGCCACGAACATCGGCCTCAAACAAACAACTGGTTGCTAAATATCTTCGCGAGTTTCCAGCAGAACTTTTTCGAAGTGATGGAGACATTTTGTACTGCACAGCTTGTAACAAGCGCGTTTCTTGCTCTCAACGTTTCCAAGTCACCCAACATATTGCCACCGGATCGCACATAGAGAATAAAAACAGAAAGAAAGAGAGGACGTCCTATCAAGCCTTCTTTACATCTCCATCATCAAATAAGTCTACTCTGAGTACAGATCTGTGTCGGGCTTTGGTTAGAGCAGATATCCCTTTCCACAAACTTATTTATAATTGTAAAAATATTCTTTTCTTGTATAAATAATTATAACTTGCCCCCCCCCCATAAAAAAAAATGTCCATTTTACTTAAATATTCCAGAAAATATTTTAAGAAAATCACATATTTTCCACATAATTGACGAAAATAAATGCATATTTTTAATTAAATATTTGGCATTTTTAAATACATAAAAATCCGTTCCTTACTTATTATCCACCAAAGATTTAAGCAAAATAATTTCCGTGGGCTTATAAGTAAGAAAAAACTGCGAAAAAAATCTTTCATTTGCTCTTCTGTAAAAAATTTAAAATGTGACATAGTGTCGTGTACCTCCGAGGTACTGAAATACTCTTTTGAATATAGAGATTTCCAGATTTAACAAGAAAATTTCCTCGGGAAAAACATTCCCAAGAAAAGGGAAATACAAAATAAAGCCTAATTTTGCCGATCTTGGCTGTGGACAGAGCTTAAATTTAGCTTATTATTACATAAATTATAAATTTCAAAACTCGGTAATATTCCTTTGCTGTCAGGTCGTTCTTATCAAAACATAAATCCTTAAGTGACAGAACAGAATATGGCCCGTATTGTGTTTGAACTCTCCAAGGCTGGTTTAGGAACAATTACTTTTTTTGGCAGGTTGCAGAAAAAAATAAATCATAAAATATAAATACCTCTTAATTAATGTGAACTTGTTATAATAAAGTTGCGAGAACATGGACTAATTTAATAGTTGACCTAAACAACGGGTTATCTTCCGCACGAATCTGACACGAAAAAAGCCATTACATAATTTGTCGAGATAAAAAAGGGTAGCAATATCGTTTCGGTTAGTGCAGGATTTATTTGGAATTTTATAGGCATTTAAAAATTCAGCTCATAAAAAAATGGGCGCAGACGAAGAAGATTAAAAAAAAAATTGACATGTTTAGGTACAGTTCTGAAATAATTACACTTGGTATAACATTGAGCAAAGTCCTTGCTTAATTACAATTTTTGAAAGTTTGAATCCATAGTATTCGAACTTTTTAACATTATTTCAGTTATGAAGTTTTTATTTTTAATCATTTATTTAGTTACAATCAATGTATTGCGTTATAAGCAACAAGGGTAGCAATAAGCAACATTTACTCATATCAGAGTGGAGAAGTTACTCAGCGGTAACACTCCAATAACATTCTACATTCTACTGACTCTCTTCATCAGAGAGGAGATCGCGAGGCCACTGTCTTTTAAGACGTCTAGAAAGTGTTGTCTGGAAATGTTCTGGAAGATAGGTGTTGCACAAGTGGATTGTGATGTGATTGAATGTTAAGATGGAATTTTCTGTATCGTGTTTCAGCCACTTGTGTGAAGAAACGAAATGGTTCAAGACTGTGTAAATGGTTTGACTGGTGACGTAGAAAGGAGCGTTTACTATAGAGCGAAGAATTCTAGACTGCAAGGACTGGATCCTTTGGAGGTTGGAGCGTTTGATTGAACCCTACAGTTCGATGCCATAAGCCCAGACTGGCTTTAATATACTTACATATATAAGTTTTTTGTTGTCTGGAGTGAGTTTTGATCTGTTGTCGAGTAGTCTTTTCAGTTGTCGGAAGCGCCTGTTGAGTTCTGTTCTCTTAAGTCGAGTATGAGGGTTCCATGTAAGTCTTCTGTCAAGGTAAAGCCCAAGAGAGCGGACTAAGTTGACTACTGGTAAAGGAATAAGATTGTAAAAGACAGGAGGAAAAGTGATGCGTCGAAGAGTGAAAGTAATGTTTCGAGATTTTGTTTCGCTCAGTTTGATAGCCCATTTTTTGAACCATTTTTCTAAGGAGGTGAGGTTATAAAGTCTTTTTTCTCTTGATGCGGATAAAAATCACAATACAGAGCATTTTTGAACGAGAAAGATACCTTACAGTGAAAATGCGAGTATGAATGTGTTTTATGAATGCATTATTGTTTTACAATTAAGAACAATTAAACATTTCTATCATCTTCCTTTAAAAATATTATTCCTTGTAAGGATAAGGAGTTACACGTCCAATATCTAGACTCATCCTACATCTGATAACTACCAAACAAAATCTTCTGGAAAACCTAGAATTTAGTTTTGCCATAGGTTTTTAAGTTAAAAAAAGGCTTTCTTTTCATAAGTATGAAACTGCGGGTGAATAGTTAAATTTGGTAAAATATTAAAGGAAGCCTAAAATTGCCATGTTCGATTGTTTGTCCGCCTAATAAATGATTGAACTGGCACTCACTAACTCACATATAATTAATCATATTTGTGAACACTATACATGGAGTACTCAAAATAGGCACCTGGCGGCCTAAAGAGATTAATTATCCTTGTAGTTCATTTAGATTTTGGGCAGTTAATTAGATTCGCTAATTGATTAATCTAAAATTTAAATAAACAAGAAAGGGATAATAAAGCTATAAAAGCTAACGTACAACAATTCGGCGTCACTGCCTGATCTACGAAGTGAAACGAACAAGAGATTACAATAATCTTGTAAATAAATTAAACTGAATCGAAAACGAAAAGATTATATGAGTCAACGTTAGAAGGAGTGAGCTCAACACATTCTAATCAGACAATAATTTTTAAATAATCAATCGTCTAGAAAAGACGTCGGCAACCCGCGACTCTTTTATCCAAATTGTGTGGCTCTTCAGCCTGTCCAAAATATATTGTATATTTCAATTTTATTGAAACGAATGAAAATTCCATTTATTAAAGTTATTTTTTCAAAAATAATTTTAAATGTGACAGGTTCGAAATTGAATAGAATTATACAATATCAAAATAAAGTACTTGATTTATATTGTAAGACTGCCGCCTCTTCATTCGTTCAGTTATTATTTATTTGTTTATTTACTTTGCAATATGTGAAAATAAATATATAAAACAATTAAATGTTATTAAATATCACAAAATAATAATTTGTGAATAAAAATGATCTACAGAGTTTGTTTACACTCATCATCCTTGCGGCTCTTGGTAAGATTTATTAAAATTATTTAAGGAAATGGTCTAGAATAGGGGTCCCCAAACCTTTTACACAGGGGGCCAGTTCACTGTCCCTCAGACCGTTGGAGGGCCGGACTATAAAACAAACTATTTTAAAGTAAAAAAACAAAACAAAACGAGAACAAATGGAATATTTAAAATAAAGAACAAGTAAATTCTAAATCAACAAGCTGCCCAGTATTTCTGTGGGAATTAAGGACCTGCTTTTGGCTAATGAGATGGTCAATATCCGGTTTAGATATAGTGCTTTGCCTTTCTTCCTACTTTTGCTGTTATTTTTCGGAGCCGTGACGCGTGCGTCTCGCGTCATCGGAAGTAATACTGTACATGAGCGACGCAGCGCTTTACGGCGACGCCACATATAGTGCTTCTCTCACTGACCGCTAGGGTGTTTCAAAAAATTAAATTTCAAAGAGCGCCGGGCGGAAAATCTAAGTTCATTTAAAAGCAAAAAGTTTCGTCCGTAGTAGAGCGAAATCGATTAATATTTCGAGGTCGCTACCATTGATCAAAAGATTTTCGTTTTGCTTTTTTTTTTATATAAAAAAATCCTAATTAAATGTTTTGTAACTTATCAAATTATTAGCAAAACATGTAATTGTACAAAGTTTATTTAAATATAATTTGCTATAAAGACAACGCAGTTGGAATCATTTTGATGGCCATTTTACTATCAAAGTTATGAATTATTAAAGAAGCTGTATTTAAACAAAAAAAATATTAAGAAAAATATACATTTTTGAAAAATTTCGATTAATTAACGTTAAAATCACTTCATTTTTTATGAGTTTCGAACAGAATTTACAAAACAAATAATTTTGTTTACTGAAACGTCTAAATTAGGGAATATTTTGTATTTATTGCTGTAATTTGAAATTAATTTACTATCAATCAATGGCGCTCTTTAAAATTTAAAAGTCATCTTTTTTTTTGAAACACCCTACTGACCACCAATGAAAGAGATACCCCCTTCCGGAAGTGAGGCGAGATAAATGTCCTCAGGGGGCCGCATGTGGCACGCGGGCCGTAGTTTAGGGACCCCTGGTCTAGAAGGCTAGATGAACGAACCTATGAACTTCTAACCAGATTTCATGGCTAAATTATTTTTGTTACTTTTGCGAACTAAAGATAAGGAAAGAAATGTAAGCTTATCATCTTCTTGCAACAATTACAATTTGTTCATCTTCATGAACGCGTCACGAAGATCTTTACATTTCTTTGGATGCTCTAATGCCGGGACAATGTCTCGGTGGTCGGCGTCCACCAAGTACTAAGTTTATTCTCAAATTAATGAGATTATTAATTTTCAATTAGAGATTCAATTCAAAACAAAAGACAAAATTTTAATCAATAATTTAAATAATTTCTCTGGCAAAAAAGAAATAAATTTTAGGTTAACCTAAGAGAACAATGAGATTTCTTTTTTACTGAGTGTTAGAAAAGCACAGTGAATAAATAGCGCTGGAATGGAAGTAAAGATTAGGGAAAAACATTTGGCGACAATATGAAGAGGTAAAAGGGACAAGTATGGCTGAATTGTGTTAACAAGCTACCATGCAAGGTACATAATATCATAGTCCTAACTAAGTTACTCATCCCTGTAGGTCTCTTTAGATCCATTTCGCAGACACACAAACACATGCTAGGGCTGTCTGCCTCCATGCTCCTTTTCAACAGCAACACCTTCGCTTCTAAATTACTCATTTAACACCGCTCAGTTCTTGCAACAAAGCATCCAAGTTAACTTTATTATCAGATTTTTAATTCACTTTCTCTTCCTGCTGACAACCAGGAGGAACACACATGTTCTTGAGTAGATTTTCGATCCTGGGTATCACTGCCACAAGTTTTTGAGGTTTCTGATTTTTTTTTAAGAAAACAGTCTTGGGTCTTGCATGTTTGAGCACGTTTAGCATAACTTCAACAATGGGAAAATCGTAGCCAGCAGTTCAGGAATTCTTATTCAGTTCAGGTAATTAAGTTATTTTAGTTTGATCGAAATCGACAAATCAGAAGAGTCAATTTACTTAGTCAGTTGTTTCGAAACTGATGAAAACTTTTATTCACTAAATACAAACAGTTTTCGTCTTAAACCTTGTAGTAGAAGAAGAACAGCTAAAGTTACCCAAGTAAGAATTACAGCTCAAGAAAGAAATAGGAGTATTGGACGGAAAATGCCCTCTTTCATTTCCCTTGCTCCTGGCAAACGCTCTCCTAAGACCGAGTACATGTTGATGGTATATAAACCTCGCATATCTAAGTAGAAAAAGCAGATCCATCTTGAAACTTAAATTATCCAGTCTATCATCCTCAAATCGCCACATTCTCAGTTCTTCCTCCATCATAAAAATTAGTCGCCACACAAATATTTCACCATCTATCACTCTAGTACGTAATTTTAGTCGGAATTTTTAATTATTAAAAAATAGTGTAGTTAATAGATCAATTTTAGATATTTACCTTAGTCACCATGTAAACATTTGAACTTCACTAACTCTCTCAAATCTTACGTTACTCTCAGCCCTAATGAAGGCAGAAAAAATGTGTCAAAAGAGATTTTTCTTAAAATATTACATACGTCCACAAGAATTCGCTATTTTAACACGTTTATTTTTAACGTAGACGTTAAAACTAGTTCGTTTTTTTATTATACGCTTATGAAAGCCAAGACAATTTATTTATTTACTGCAGGGTTATGATGCTTTTACACTTTTTAAATTTGGCTAGCTTCATTCTATTTATGGGCTAGAAAGAAATTAACAAACCTTGTTTTTGAGGATTAAGTGAAAGGTATGATACTGGATCCTCCACTACAGAACATTTCAACTACTATACCCTTTTAACTAGTGATATCTGTTAGTAATAACAATTAAAAGATCTGCAAAAAAAAATAGAGAGATTGAAGTTAGTTGGTTAAAAACATTTTATTTTGTACTATTTTTTTTTAACTCCCCACAGATCACTACTTACAGGCACAGAAGTCCTCATCTCAGTATTTCAAGTACACTAATTACCCACTATCGTTTTCGTTTAAGTTCTTCATTTACAGCCAACATCCATCTGTTTTGGATCCCTTACCGCCAATAACCTTTTCAGATACAAGCCGTGAAAACGTTTCTCCTCTACTGTTGCAGGTTACCCGTTCAGCGCATTCTTGCTGTAATTTAGGTAACTAACAAGTTTCTTTCGTCTTCAACAATCAATCAGAGGGACGGACAATTAACAGGATATTGTTATTTTCGCCTTGGGTATATCATATTTCCTTTTTGCAGACATCCATAGTTAATATTCCAGTTAAAAAGTTATTTATGCCCCAAAAACATGGGGTAATATCCGTTTAAAAATTAACAAGACCGTCCGCTATCGATCAGTTTAACGGCTTTGAATGAATTAAAACGTATTTTGTAGTAAAATTCTAGTATTTGTGAAGCACGATAAAGTACGAGAAAGAAAGCAAAAGCACTGAACTCAATAATAACTGGACGATTTAAGGGTTATTTTATGAACGTAAGGATGCTTCGCCTGTCTACTTCCTACTTTTGGAGGGCGGTTATGGTATTATGTATTGAATTGTGACAGTAGAGAAGGATGGAAAGAACAAAGGGTATATCCATGACGGTGTCTGGTTTTGATGGTTAAAGGGGATTATGTGTGTACAGAGGAGTGCTTTTCAGCGTTGAGAAGGATGTGAGGATGGGATTTAGTAGTAGAAATAAAGTCGTGATATCAATAAAGACCGCAATACTAATACCAATGGCTCCGATGAATAGGGAAGTAGCCGCATGCTTTCTGGCCGTTCTCTCCTGCTATATTGACGCTGGACACAACATCAAATTACATCCAGCCTGAAGCGTTCCAGTCCCCTCTTACAGTTGGTATGTAAATAGCCGATTGTCCATCGTTGGACATAACCCGGCCAGCTCACGTCAACACTGTACGTTGGGGACATAACCGGTGATATTGCCCCCCCAACTACCCTCTCTACTTGTATAGAATAATTAACAAGGGGATTTTAAACGTGAACGTTCTACGCGTGAGCGTACTGCTATTCTAGCGCTTGCTCCATAAACAACCCTCGCTATTGTCTATTTTTTTTTGTTTTGTTGGTGACTGACTGATACTTCAAGATAAGGAAGAAAATTACTACCAATTTCTGTATTCCAAAAAAAAAAAAAAAATTATTTATCCAAGCTATCGAACTTAGGCGCTTCAGTGAATCCTGTATTTTATGAGCACATATGTGTTTGTAACAAAGTACATGAAAACATCCTTTGACAGGTAACAAACAATGACTTTACTGTATAGGAATCCAACAAACCTAATACACATATGAAAAAGAAGTAAAACGTTATTTAGATAACAAGCATTTGCTTCGTGCCTTCAGCGCTTCTTGCCCAGAGATTCCAACCCTCGAAGAAGAACATTTTTTTATGGTAATAAGAGAAACAGATAGAGACTGGTAGGTTACACGATCTAGGAGGCTGAAAGGTAAGGGGTATTTCAGAAGATGAGTTGAAGAAATCATTGTGTAAAAACGGGTAGTAAATTAAGTTTTAACGAGTCAACGAATTTGCTATTTAGGGAATTTAGATTAACTAACTAAGCAGCTCTACAGCCCATAGTGAGCCTTGGCTTCCCCAACAATGCTCCACCAGTCCTCTCTAAACATGGCCCTTCTCTTCCAGTTCTCCACCTTTAGCACTCCAAGGTCCCTCTCAACTCCTGGAGCCAACGTCTTCTCGGTCGCCCTCTTCGTCTCGTACCGAAAACGTCTGCAAATAACATTTTCCGAGGCATTCTGTCCTCCGCCATTCTCGCAACATGCGCTAGCCAATCAATTCTCCTCATTTTGATAAACTGTACAATATCACAGGACCCGTATAACTCATACAGCTCTTTATTATTTCTACTTCTCCATGCACTCTCCTCCAGCACAGGTCCAAATATTCTTCTTAATATTTTACGCTCAAACACCTTCAGCGTGTTGACTGCGCTAGCACATAGGGCCCATGTTTCTGCAGAGTATGTCACTACAGGCCTTACTAAGGTCTTGTACAGTGCTACCTTTGTTGCACGTGACAGCAAGGACTAATTATTAAGTGGCAATAATCAGAATGGACATTGGAATCAAAACCACACTGGTCATTTTAACAAACCAAAATGTTGCAAAACTTCTTGGATTAATAAAAATATTTTGAGATTATGTGTTAAGATCAAAAGACAAAATCTGTAGCGAGTGTAAAGGCCGGAATTTGGTAAAACAATAAATTAGCACACTACAGTGGAGATCCTAGTCTTTCGGTTCAATTTTTTGTTTAAGAATTTTGTTTAGTTCAACTAACTGTCCTACAGTTCGTAGGCCTGCAGGACACTGAGTGCCCTTCACGTATCACATGACCAATCACATTGAAAAAAAAAAAAATCATATTTTTAAATGTGCATCATCAGTCTAAAGAATTTTCAAATTTTCCATTGAGAAATATATCAAAACATTATGAAGTGAAAAGGATGCTCGAATAGTGACACTCCTGCATTGTGATTGAAAGGTTCGTGTATCTTAGAAGCAATCTCAAGAAATTCGAAATATCTAGGCGAACACTTTTTTTGAGAGCAAAGTACGAGTATTTAATCTCATTTAAAGAAAAAGAAAAAAACAATCCAAGTACTTCTTTCCATCTTTAATAGAGAGTTTATTTTGGCAGATTAACAGAAGATTCAGAATATTTTGATTAATCAATGTAAAAGCGAAAACAAATCAGTATGCTCTTTGAGATAGATTGATTGTAGAACTTACAAAACTATTGCGTTCGGAATTTATGACTACCAAGATTTAAAAGATTCAATGCTGAGAAGGATAAGAGAGGCTCTCTAGTAGCTTCCAATAAAATAAAAATCCTAATTATTTGTAATTAACTAATTAATCTTCGTTATTCCATAAGTGCTAAATCTAAAACCAATTCAAAGTAGTAATTGAATCCCTTTAAAATGTTTGAATGTAATAGATAACGGTTGTTCACCCTACGTTATCCATTTCCTTTAATACATCACATTTATTTACTACCAATTACTTTATCCATTACTCAAGAGTAACGCCAAGTGTAATTCTATTTGAAGAGAAGAAAGTGAGGCGACCTGGTGTTTGTAACCATTTTTTTAATATACCTTTATTGAAGGAGCATGCACCATATCTCCTCTTACCAATTCCAACAAGGAACTTCTATTAAGATTTATGGAACTAAAAGGAACACCCCCTGTCCAATTTACAAACAACTAACGCTCTTATTTTGCAGTTTTCTCTTGATCTGTATTGACTAATCTTCTTTAACCCACCTGAATGGCTCAATTACAATATTAACTTCTTTTTGGGTGGAGAAATCATTTTTGTTTTACAATACAAAGTACATTTGTTTTTAATAAATAGGATGTATTGTCACTGTTATCTAGTTTTAAGGACAAAGCTAAATCAAATTTAAAGAATAGCCACCTTTTGGAAAATATAAGTTAAAACACACTGGAAAAATACCGAATTGAGTCCCAATTCGTCTAGATTTCTACTTGTTTTGTTTTGTTGTCTAGTCTTAAGGCCAAAGCTTAAATAAACATCTCTGTTTAAAAAGTTAAGTATAAGGGTACTAACCTTATAAGGGTAATAACGACAAAAAGGTACAAAATTAGAGATACTAGTTTCAGAGAGTGGCCCTTACTTGCGTAGGGCAAACTTCACTCTTTCAGATAAATAGCGTCTAGACTTCTAAAACGTAAAGTAGTTGCGCTGGCACCATCTAGTGAGAAGTACAGGTACCTCAGGTTCTCTTATTGACCACGAGAATGAGAGCTAGCAGTAGACCTATTTTTAAAATATTCTAGATGTCACAAGTAGAATAGCAATTCAGTCCAGATTATAAGCTAATAGTGAAAAGTTTAAAAAAAGTAAAAGTAAAATGAAAACTATCACGTACTTGTCAACTTTAACGATAGTATTGTTTTGAAATGGTCACTATTGTGTAAATTATTCCAGGTACATTAAGTTGGGAGTACTTTATTATCAAAATCGGTCACACTATTAACTAGTTGCAGATATTATTTAAAAGCGTTTCAGTATTTACTTTTAAATTACCTAGGTTTGTTTAATTCTAATTTGATTGTTTTGACAACCAAAATTAAGTAGATGTTAGAGAAATTATGAACTCCCATTTAGGAATCTGTCTATATGAAATCTAAATTTCTCTTTAGAATACCTAAACTTTGCCAACAGAAAATAATAAAAATAATACACTTTCTGTTGTCAAAATTCCTTCACATTACAACCAGAGCTCTGTATTAAATTGTCACTTTGACGTAGAAAGCTCTTAGTTTAATATTAATCAGAAGTGGAAACAAAGAACAAAGATTGTCTAATTCTCCTTTCTGTCACCTGTCACGTACGAATATAGACAGCGACCGAAACCTCACGAACAGCATAAGAAACTTACTGTTACATAGCACCATATAAGTGAGGCTTGTTATTAATTAAATAGTAATGAATACTTATTTTTCAAGAAAACTTTAATTTAGGACAAGAAGATGCTCGTTTCAGTAAATGTATTTCTGAAGGAACGAAATGAAAAAGCTGCACATTACGCTGGATCATTTGAGGAAGAAAAAGTTATGGGAAAACGAGTGGTTTAGGGGGGAATGACGGTAGAGGAATATACCCCCATAAATCGGCTTGCGGCGACAACCGCTAGCTCCGTTTGGGGCAATCGATCTATACAGGATAACTCTCCCCAGTCAGCCGCACCGCCCTCTGTAGCCACCCACACGAAGGCACCCACGCATACCACAAAAGCGTACTTTCTCTAATACTCTCTGTGCCTGGCTGCAGAATACATTTATTGTAACACAAAACGTACTTTTCAAACACCCATACGAAATATTCACGTACACAAATACACACCAGAAACCATATTTACATATATATATATTCTGTACTTGACTCAAAAGGGAAAAAACCTTTTCCCGGATATTGAATAAGCGAATAAAACAGATTTGATTTTTAAGAACACTTTGTGAAAGAGCGATCAGATGAGAGCGTAAACAAGGAAATCACTAAAATAGAAAAGTTAATATTAAACGATAGCTTAGTTTATTATCGTACTTTTTCAATATCGAGACCATGAGCGAAGACATTATCCGAACAGACCCTATTTCTAGGGTCGTTGATAACTTCAGCCCCATGGAGTGCAGTGAGATTCGCCTGGAAAGTGAGTCTTCTAAGAAAAAAAAGCCTTCTGGCATTCTTTTGTAACATTTATTATGTATAAAGCGCGACATCATTCATTCAACAAGATACAGAGATTTTGAAAAAACGCACTTATTGGCCCAAATTTCATCCTCCAAAACTTAAAGGTAACTTCATATTTGAAAATACAAAACAATGGCGAATAGAGCTGAATCCAATAAACATTGTTTCTTTTAAGTCAAGTTTGGAGGTGAGCCTTCATACAGAATGTACTATAATCGATCAATTACTTCACTTATTTGTTGATCATATCGATCCATTAATCCAAAAACATATCGTTTAACAACATTAAATACACATTAGTTGTTAAAATACGTAGAAGATAGATGTGTCCTTGTTTCATCAACTTTAGGGTTGCTTAAAATAGCTATCTCTTTCAATTGTTCCGCCTACAACAATCACCTGTATACAGCTTATAACCTGCCAAACAAAATCCTATTAAGGTCAAATTTGTTTAAGTCGGTGAATCCGCAAAATCTCATTATAAGAAAGCTCGGACGGTTTCAATTCTGAATTTCCTCTACCTCTGAGTTAGTTCGAGAAGTGTGGGTAGATATTTATTTCTCTGTTTTCTGTTACAGAATAAATTGAGAATCGATCATTTATCTCTTTTCGAATTGAATGAAGAGATTCAGTTCTTTCAGTTAGAAAGGAAAATTGGACATTGTCTTTACACTAACTTGAGGAACCAACAATGACGATGAGGATGGTTCCTAAACCGGTAAGAATCAAGGAAAATGTATAAATCTAAGAATATTTCAAGAGGCCACAGCACAAAAATAAAATAAATAAAGTCTTTATTTACATTAAATTTCAACAACCACGCCAGAAATAAACTAAATAATTTGCCATATTAACAAAATGTGTTAATCATTCATTGCGATTAAAGTAGGCAAAAGTTATAATAAAACTTTACTAGTTTTACTTGAATTTTCTATCTTCGTCAGAGTTGGTTAATTTAGTGCCACACGTTATAAAGCCTATAAACCCACAGTTAATTACACAGGAATGGCACGCAAACCTGCCTGTTGCCAAAGTATAAGAGGGATATAACTTACCCCCTTTTGAGATTGAAGAGAGAAGTAAGATGTAAAGGTATAGCCCTGAAGTGGTTGCCAAGCCGACCACAATTTAACAGATTACCAAGATTCTAGGCGCAGGTAGATGGGCAGAACGGAGAAGGGGGTTTAATCCAAGAGCCCAACCACTATTCTGGATATTATGTACACGACATCTGCAGAAACCCTGGGTATTAAACTAAAGATGTTGGATAAGTTTATTATGAAACTGTAACTCTAGGAAGAATCTAACTGTACGTATTACATCAGTACGAGAATTAGCCAACACTTCGCTATTTGAATTTGTTTATAAACTAAAATCTCTAAAATAGGTTGACAATAAACAGTTGTTTTGAAAGTATTATGTTATCCAGGAAAAAATTAAACATGAGAGATTATTAAAATAACGTAGCCTTTCCGTTTCGTCTTAATTTCGCTGAGTTTAAAAACCAAAACGTGTATCAACATTGATATTAACAATTCATGCAGTTCCGTTTCCTTTATTATTGCGAAAACCTAAAAAAGCTACATACACTATCCAGAACCGAACCCCGGGTATTTCAGTAATCCGTAGACTTGAATACCTGTAAAAGTTAGTTTGATTATAAAACTATTTTACTAAGCCCCAAAATTTTTGTTTTAATTATATGAATTTCTTTGTGATAGATGTCGTGTCTACATAGACAGGAACTAGTTGCGGAACAACAGTGTAGGAAGGGTAGACTCCGTTCCTTTCGTTAAAGAAATGCGCGCATTATGCTTGCAAAAGAATTCCTAAAGTTAGGCGCCAGTAGTCTGGAGCTAAACTAGGATTCCAAGTTCTCACTTGCCACTGTCCATCGCGTTCTCCACTGATAAGGTCTGATGTAAGCTGTTTGCTGCTGGGAAAGTAACAAGTTCCTGAGTGTTGAGGGAATTGAAACAACTACTTAATTCTGTCTAGATCAGGCTAGGTTTAGTTAATTCGTAAGAGGCGTCCTTTGAAGGACATGATTGGGTGATATGGAGCTCAGGGGGTATGTTAGAATATTAGACAGACCGGGAAGAAAAAAGGGGAGGATTGAATACAGGTTCTTCAATAATAACATAAATAATAATAATAATAATAATAATAATATGAATAATTTTTTTTTTTTTAAAGAGTGGGTGAAATGCAACTTACGCACATTGTACCGGACTCCCTCGCGGCCTACAGGCTAAAACACCTCCCCCTGGTTTCCAGACCTAGCCTGGATTCACTGTGATTTCAGCATTACATCATGCTAGGCCTCAGTCCTACCCTTACTCAGGAGACCCTGCTTATACTGTATTGCATGTCTCTCTTTTTTTTAGAGACGAGTACTACTCTTGCAAAACTAGCCACTAGCGACCAATTAGTCCTGCAAGAGAGCATCGCCTCTACCAGCATCTCTGGAGTCAATCGCCCGATTATCAACTCCAAATCTCTTCTGGGGCGACCCCACCTTTCACACACGAAAAAGGTGTGGTAGGCGTCGTCTCTCACTGCTGGACAATATACGCAGTCCTCTTGTGCCTCCTTATCCATCCTCTTGAGGTATGCTCTGAAAAGGCCATGCCCACTCAAGAGTTGGGTAAGGTAGAAGTCTACTACTCCGAACGATCGCCTTATCCAGATGCTTATATCTTTGATGAGCCTGGCGGACCATCGGCCAGGCGGTTCCTCGTCCCAGGAAGCCTGCCATTCCAGGACGGTTCGGAATAATAATAATAGTAATAATAATAATAATAATAATAATAATAATAATAATAATAATAATAAGAAGAAGAAGAAGAAGAAGAAGAAGAAGAAGAAGAATAACAAGAGGGGAAGGGATTAGCTATGTGGTTAGCGTGTTGGATTCCCACGTGAAGATCCCGGGTTTGACTCCAGCTGGTGACCCTTAGATTTTCTGTTTCTAGGCGCTTCTAACAGCTTACTGTTCGGTGATGGACAGTGTTGTCTGGAACGAGAGAGCACTGTCCTTAGGCCGGCAGTGCACTGAAAAAAGCTCCAGGAGCCAATAACCACAGATATTGGCGCACCTTAAATAAATAAATAAATTCTCATTCAGGAATCTGTTCTAAAATAAAGGCCAGGTTATAAGGTAAAAGTATTTTTACAGATTAAAAAAAATAACAAGTTCCCATTCAACTATAATTTATGAAATAATTTTCGAACCACATAATCTTATCTGAAAATTAACCAATTTATTTCTATTGAATCTCATTAAACGAAAGTGATAAATTAGGTGATCTTTTTTTAACCTCGAGGAATACAATAAAAACAAGCAAGCAGTAAAAGAGATTAAACAGCGATGGCGCAAACACCTTATGTCTATAGAATATTAATGTAAATCTTGTATAAATCAAAAGCAATAAATCCTACAAAAGAAAAGCAGGCTATATCAGAGAGGAAAAGGAAACGCTATTTGAGAAAAGCCCTCATTTCGGGGTAACCTTTTTTCTTTTACCCATCCCAAAATGAGGGTATTATTTTTCCGCCTAGCTACATTTTCCTTGTGGCTATCCTTTATAACTCAACCTGATTTCCGTTCTGAAAGCCCCCAGTACAAGATAATGCCTTCATTCACTAAGAAAGAAAGGAAAAACCACAACTAGGGCTTATGTGGTGAGCGTAGCAGGAAGACACGAGTTAAGAACTTCCTTTTTGACGGGAAGACTTCAGTTTGCCTTTCTTATTTATTGCAATACGATTTCTGTGGACGTCGACTTTTTTCAATCTGTCATCACCTCAGGTGGATGCACAGTGTACTAGGCTAAATTTATTATTCTAGTTATAGAATTTCTTTTTCAAATTTTAGGCTTATTTTAATTTTGAAACAGTATTTAATCAAATCAGTTAGACTAAAAACAACACTCCATGCTTTAATATCACTGAACATAATCAGAATTTAATGAAATTTATAACATGAAGTCGACTCTGAATTTCAGCAAACTTCATTAATATAAAGTATAAATTATTCGATCAAATTCTCCGCTTAAATTGAATTTAGAAATATGAATATATAGGTTTCGTGACCGTAAATTGTTAAACTTAGGAATCAAGATTGGCGAGGAATCAGTCAAATAAAAAACAAACTCGTCTTCTTGCCAACGATTCGACAAATATATTGTCTTATTCAGGGCCTTGATATTACAAATACATAAATACAAATAATTCTGTAACACAGAAAATCAGTAAAAAAAAATCAGTAATATAAAAATAAAAACTAAAAATGCAATAAATTATTTATAATTATTGAAAACTTATTATTGCTATCACTATAAAAAATAAAAAGATATCTAACTTCTTTACATAATTATTGCTGAGTTCTTTTAAATTTACTAATCATTTGGTTCTTATGTTATTTAGTTCATAAGTGTTTTTGGTTTTTCCAGCTTTTTGTATTAAAAGAAATTTTCCCAAAATCTATTTTATTGTCAAAATTGAACATTGTAATTACTCTATTATATCTGTCTCATTGTAATTACCAAAATTCCCGTGTAAGTCCCGCTATATCTGTGTATATCCAATATATACCTGTTCTCCAGTTCTGGCTCTTAGTTTCTGTAACTCAACCAACCCGCATAGCCTCGTAAGTTTTCAATAATTATAAAGAATTTATTGTATTTTAATTTTTATATTACTGTTTTATTTACTGATTTTCTGTGTTACTGAATTGTTTGTATTTGTGTATTTGTAATATCCAGACCCTGTAGAAGACAATATATTTGTCGAAACGTTGGCAGGAAGACGAGTTTGTTTTTTATTTGACCGATTTCTCGCCAATCTTGAATCCTAAGTTTGAATTTAGAAACCCAAACTCCATCACCTGCACCACCCTAAAAAGGATTTTACTAGTGAAATGTTAAAAATGAAGCTAATTCCATTTTTTCTGACATTTTACGAGGGGGTACCCAAAAATAACCGGAATTGCGTTGCCGCGCATGGAGCTTATGTAGTACGCATTTCTGCCGCTAGACGTGTATAGCGCAATTCCTTGCCAGTTCAGTCCTGCCTGTGTTGTCTGCCTGGCTTGTTCTGTTCATCTGCAGTGATTGTTTTTACCAGCGCTGTTTTGTTCTTTTTTCGTTTTTTATGATGGCAAGTTTAAGTGAACAACGTGCAGCTCTGAAATTTTGTTTTCTACTCGGCAAAAATGCTGCTGAAAGTGTTTTAATGTTGAAAACAGCTTACAAAGATGACGCTATGGGAAAAACTCAAGTATACGAGTGGTTTACTCGGTTTAAAAATGGCGACATGTCGATTGATGACAAACCTCGTTCTGGACGTCCATCAACTGCCCGAATCGACGAAAATGTTGAAAAAATTCGAGAGCTGGTGTTCACGGACCGTCGACAGACAATTGATCAACTGTCAGAGAGTAGTGGGTTATCTTGGAGCTCGGTTCAGCGAATTTTAACGGAAGATTTGGGGATGAAAAGGGTTGCTGCCAAGTTTGTTCCTCGAGTTCTGACTGACAATCAAAAAGAACATCGAGTTGAAACATGTGCTTTGAAACAACAGCTTGAAACTGATCCAGACTTTCTGTCAAAGGTCATTACTGGTGATGAGTCATGGTGCTATGGTTATGACCCAGAAACAAAGCAACAGTCGAGCCAATGGAAGACGTCATCTTCACCCCGACCAAAAAAATGTCGTCAAGTCAAGTCAAACATCAAAACAATGCTGATTTGCTTTTTTGATGCCAAAGGCGTAGTCCATTCAGAGTTTGTCCCCGCAGGTCAGACCGTCAATCAAACCTTGTATTTGGAAGTTTTGAAAAGATTGCGCAATAGTGTTCGCCAAAAAAGACCCGATTTGTGGCAAACAGGAGACTGGTTCTTCCACCACGACAATGCACCTGCACACACAGCCATCTCTGTTACACAGTTTTTGGCTAAAAATGGCATGGTTCCGCTGCCCCACGCACCTTACTCGCCTGACCTGGCTCCGTGCGACTTTTTCTTATTTCCACGCATGAAAAAGGGCATGAAAGGTCACCGATTTGACAACATTGAAGAGGTCAAGAAAAAAACGAAGAAGGAGCTGTCAGCCATTTTTAAAGATGACTACAAAAAATGTTTCGAACAGTGGAAGCACCGGTGGGACAAATGTATTAGTTGTAATGGAGAGTATTTTGAAGGGGATAAGGTTGTTCTGTAAAAAATTTGTAAATAAATAGCTTTTAAAAAATAATTCCGTTTTATTTTGGGTACCCCCTCGTATACATACGTACAAACAAATATTCGTACATATTTTTGGAAAAACCATTTTTCCTCTTAAGAGACTCTCTTTTCTAGAGGAGAGCAGAGGAAGGGCAATCGTTTATTTTAATGGTTACGTAATTTAAAAGTATTTAGAACATAAAATATTTGTCGGTACCAAGCTTTATCTAAATTTAATGGTTTCGTTTATAGTGATTTATTTACCAAAAAAAAAAAGGATAAAACCCTTCACATTACTTTAAGAAAAAAAAATAAACCCAAGATAACGGCCAAAGATAGCACACAAATCAAGAGTTTGTTGAGATTCTACTTTTAGCTGTGAAGGGCACATGATTTAGAAGTTTAAATTAACTACACGGTCTCCTTAGCTTCTCTTATAGAAAACTACGAATCATTTTGAAGAAGAATGAAGGTTAGTGGAAGCATGTAAACGGAAGTAACTCTCTTTTTCTTCTACTCGAGACTCGGGTTTAATTTTAAGCAAGGTCTACCCACACACCTTCATACACACACCTTCTTGTGAAAAGTTTCCGTAGAATTGGTTAACTACTTGGGGAATGAAGAAGAAGAAGAAGAAGAAGATGAAGAAGAAGAAGGTGAAGAACAAACGGCAAGTTGTAGTTTCTGTCTCACTCACTTCTCCAGCACTAAAGTCGGCTACAATGTGTAGGCGGAGAAATTCATTATCAATCTGTAACCTAGTCTTCAACTTAAAACTTCCTAAACACCTTCAACATCAATTAATTGAACTGCTAGGATGGGCTAACAGGGAGGGAAAAAAAAGAGTAAAATCTCTTTGCAGTTCCAACTTAGACGACCTTTAGCGAAGCTTCTTATTTACTCTGGGCCGATCCTTCATATTTTCAAAAAACAGAAAACATTTATTACTGTTTTACAAATATTTATTTGCACTCAATTGCAATATTTGTAACCTGTTTTATTTGTAATTGTTTCAGTTTGAATTACTCACTCTACGAATAAACGAAAACGGAGATTAACAGCTACCAGCCAATTAAAGCTACTTTGGCGTTTGGTAAGTTGAGCAGTATGAGATTACAAAGTAAAATATTATATTATGTTCATTTGTAAATACGCAATTGCTAAATGTAAATATATAACAGTTACAAATAAATTAAATAAATAAATAATTATTATAGTACGATTCAATATAATTTATACTACATTATGAAGTTACGAAGCTACCTTACCACCACATTTCATAAGTAATCATTTTAGTTACGCGAAATTAAGGTAGAATATACTTTAATTAATAAGTAATTTCATTCGTATTCAAAACTTTACTATCTTAACTTAGCATCGTTTACATATTCTCTGAACTTTTAGAAACATAATTTCAAACCATAATCTAAGATTCACTCTCGTCTAGACTTATTACAAACACATTTTACATTTATTACTCACTCATTATTGTTACATCCTTCTTCATTACATCTCTAAGCAGTAACTGACAGACCTGATTCTTAACGAATAATAATATTCTTTTCTAAAGTTTAGTTAGTTTTGCTTTCTTTTTGTTTCATGTTAAAAACAACTGTAGGGTAAAGTCGGGAGAGATGGCCAACAGCCGAAATTTAACCGAAATGTCGACCGACGGCGCTGCGTGACCTCTCCAGTGATGAACCTTCATGTCTGACTACAGAGAGTTCATTTTGGTCTGCGTCAAAGCGTTATTAATTAACTCAGAGAATAAAAACGTCGCCTCAACCAAAAATTTTATGATAGTTGCATATTGCGTGCTGCAGTGAATGTATGTGACGAAATTTAGTGTTGTTTTCTACATATTAGGTAAGTGCAATATATATTAATGAATCCTAACCTCTAAAACTGTCAAAAAGTACACGTTGAGTTATGTTTATCATGTTGGCCATCTCCCTCTAGCATTCGGGACAGATGGCCATCAAACAGTAGGGATAGATGGCCAATTATTTTTACTTTTTTCTTTGTTATAGTTTGACTCAGTTTCCAATTCACTGCAGAAAAATGCCAACCCAGCATAAAAGACAGAACACTAACCGCGGAAATTATACTGAAGAAAATTTGAGATCGTATTAACCCCACACCCAAAACTGTCGTCTCTGCAAGAAAACGAGCCAAGTCTGTTGTCACTTTATTAACTTCACCCGAGCACATTGCTGTAGTGAAATACACAGTTGCAAAGAATACAAACCAACAAGAAATACCATCCTCAAAGAGACAATTCTGAAAGAAAAGATTGTCCGAAAAAGAAAACGCTCACCTTCCCCATGTCCCGGTGAAGAGGACGAAACAGGAATAGAATTTGAAGAGGAAAGTGACGCCATTTCAGAAATCGATGAAACTGAACGTACAGGATATGGGGAAAGCTACAACAAGACCAGAAAACAATTTTAGCACGTTTATTTCATTTCATACTTTTTGAGGGAACACTAATAAAAACCTGGTGATTTGTAAAAACAAAGATAATGATGCTTTGTTTAACTATGGTTTCGGCACAAATAATATCCTCCATTACACCTATTGGTAGTTAAGTATCGCCTGGAAAAAATAGGTATATAAAGGGTATATATTTTTGTTTTTGCTATGCAGCGAACTTTCTATGGGGGCACATATCAGGCAACGGTGAGGTTTATAATCATGACTAGAAAGTGGGCTAAGGGTTCACTAGGTTTCGAGCTGGTAATAATAAAGATATTCATCAAGGGACTCCTCGAGGAGAAGTAGGCTGTATAAAATTAGGCGGCCAAGAGAAACGGGGCCCACCGTAAATGTGGAGGGTAACCCAGCAGCAGAGTATGTAGGCGATCATAACGGGCCGTTCTCGATAAAGTACAGCCAGAATATAACAATGAGGGGAGTGGAGAGTGCTAGCGCGCTCCATTCAATTTTCAAACTCGATAATCCACAGAGGGGATGTAAAACTGGTTAGTGGATGGCGGGTATCAGACTGTTGTCCTCTAAATAGTAATAGCCCTAGCATGGTACTACCGGCTCCATCGGACCCAGGAGGCACCACTTTACAAACACACATTCACGCACATTATTTAGATATTTATTGTGAAGTGTAATGTAAAAGAGAAGCTCAAAACTCACTCCATACTCTGTGCGTACAGCTACAATATGCACTATAGAGTTGGCAGTGGATAGAAGTAGAAAGTACCACAGGTATATTATGGAGAGAGGAAACCTCTTTGGATTAAAACCATTCAAGCGATCCTAACGAAGCCTTTATTGAGTACAACATCGTACTGGAAATGGCCAGAAACGGTACACAGAGGAAGTGGAGTACAGGCTCCGGGAACAATAACTCTTTACAATAATACAAACAATCCACCTTCTATAGCGTAATATGATTGTGTACAACGAGAGTCTAAATGGCCAATTTTTCCTATATTAGCGCTCTCTTTTCCTTTTTCCTTTTCCAATAAATGAACTTTATTATTACGCCATTCAGAAAATATTCTACAAAACTGGGAAATGTTAAATTGCTGGAAACTTTTAAGTTCGCAATAAATAAAATTAAAACTTCGTTTAAATACCAACCGGTTCAAAGTGAGAGTCACAAAAAGCGACGATGTTTTGTGGAACTTTAGGCGAAAAGATTGGAACTTAATTTATTTAACACTTTGTAATGTTCATTCTTAATCAAATTAGAAGCACGAGTTCTGCAATTAGCCTTATTAAAAGAATCTTCATATGCATAGGGTACAGTTAAGCTTAGTGTTTAGTCCATTGGACTCTGATGCAGATTTCCTAGTTCCGAGTTCAGCCTGAATGTAGACATTCTCTTTCTATGATCTTACACTGTCCTGGTGATAGACAATGTGATCAGGAAAATAGCGTAACTTTCGATTGTGAGATGTACTTAGTTAAACAGGCTTCTCAAGTTGCTTGTTATTAATGAAAACACTTCATTTTCCCATCTGCTGGAGCCCTATCGTTCGCGGTCTCAGTTTCTGTATTCTGAGTACCTCTGCTCTTGAAGAAAAAAACCCCATCAGTTGGTCATCTTTTGCTGATGTAGGGACACGCAACTCGGATATCATGAACACTCTTAACCAGCCTTGGCCCAGATAAGTATTTAAAATTCTGCTTCCAAGGCAAAATCTGCTGTACAGTTGATTGAGATTGGCCAAAAATTCTCAACAATTTTCTTTAAGATTTAGACGTGTTGCGGCGAATAAGTTACGACTATTCATGTTGTATGAGTTTCAATAAGGTTAAAAATGGACATGTTCCTTGCAGGAGAAGAGTTGGACCACCTCTTTAGGGCTCCTGGCGACATTGAACAATCCCTTTACACGGCCAAAAAGCACTCGATGTGGAAACAAAAAAGGAGTAACAGTCCCAGTAGCTAACAATATAACTAATCTAAAGTGGCCAATCTAATATGGCTGTGTCGAGAAAGGAGAGAACTCCAAACATGCTGAACTAGCTCTTGTTAATGGGGACTGCAATGATGCCACAAGAAAAACTGCCAGAAACATGGCCATTTAAAAAAGTTTCCTTTTTTGTAATTAAGTAAGTTTGGTTTAATTAATTATGAACAAAAGTTATCATTAACATAAATGAGTTATTCAGAGTAATAATACAAATACACAAATAAACAAACACCCAACCGCATGCACACAAACAATCCAAAATTTCCAACAGAAAAGTAAACTTTATAAAGTAGCAAAATAAAAAAGTTTGACATGTATTACTTTTCTAAGTTCAACATGGCCAAACCTGTAAACACACCACTCTAATATTCATTATAGATACATTACAATGATTAAAAAACTTGAAATATTTCTCTTTTTTTCAATATTCTACTTTAAACTTTTTACTTAAGCTCGTCAAAAAAGTAATTCAAAAATAAATTTGTTATAAAATTATTATATAAAAATATGCATAATGTATTCAAATGATTTCTTTAGAAATTAATTATCCTTGAATAAAAAAGAATAACTATTATTCTTAAATTGGAACTTTTGGACAAATAATAAATAAAAACTCTAAAACAAAAAAATCAGAATTTAATAAATCAATTACAAGAAAATTTTTGATATTATGCAGATTAGCGATGAATTAATTCAAACTTGCTGAAATTTGCGTTGATCAGGTTACATAATTTACATCGCTCTGTCTATCCTATCCTATGTGAGAAATAAATTAGTCTGAAAATAAAGTGTGAAGAACGATATCGTTCAGTTTGAATCCGAATTTGAAGAGATTTATTCTGCTAATAAGTAATGGAGGGCAAACTGGACAGAAGGAAGTGCCGGAAGGAAGGCATGTGGTTTACGGCTCCAAAATAGCCTGTTGGACTGGAACAACTGGCTCAGCACAATAATGTTCAGCTGGAATGGGTGCCAGGTCAAGTGGAGATCAAGGGGGGATGAAACAGCCGATCAACTGGCCAGGAAAGGAGCTAACACTTCTTTCATTGGCCTGGAACCTGTCCTGGGTATCACCAAGGGTGCAGTTCGTGTGGCTCTCGAGAAATTGGATCTGGAGAGAGCATGAAATGAACTGGGTGATGAGTCCTGTTGTCAACACATTAAGAGTGTAAACTAAGGACCGAAAAGACAAATATAGAGTGGTAGCGCTATGAAACCTTTGGCTCTTTGAGACCAAAGGAGATAGTAGCGCAAAAAAAAACTAGCAGGGAAAGTCCTCAACCTCTTTAATAGGAGAGATTTGGTCTACTAGATCCAAAAAGGGGAAGGCACAATAAGCCTCTTTTGGCTGCGGTGCCGTGGGGCGTAGGTCCCGACCCGCTATTATAATCTAATCTATTCTCGTCAGAACATAATAGAATTAATTATGATTTATTTTAATTATTCTGAACAGTTTTCTAAATATTTATTGTTTGCAGAGATGGCAGTTTTTATCATGCCTACCAATACTCTAAAATATTTTTCTGAGAGAAAAACAGTGCCGGAAATGGACCAACTTAGATCAGCCATATTTGAATTTCCAATGCAATGTCCTTCCAGTTCTCAGTTTGTACATTCAGTTTTAGTGCGTAAGTCGTAACTATAACACTTATTGGATGAGGTTTGTGTCGGAGCTTTAAGTCTAATGAGAGCAAGACTTAGCAAGAGCAACGCGCTTCTCCAAAATACTGTGGGTTGTGACGTCGCCGGCCCATCACTTATTCAAGACGGAAGTGTATCCACCCACCCTCTTCAACTCTTACATCCGTCACACCACGACGAAAGGTACCTTAGATGGTACAGTTGTTGGCCCTTGTTACCCCCAAACTACCACAAAGATCCTATAATCGGTTTACCTCGACGAAACTAATTAAACGACAGCATAGCGAATTTTGAGAGTGGAAGCGATGGAAAACCGGGACGGGTAGAGGCTTAGGTAGTAGAGGATCAAACCGGGCCAGGTGGTCGTCTCTCCCACAGGTCCTGGAAGCGGCGGGCTAGGAGGAAGTGAGAGAATAACACTGTTAAAGGAAGGAGAATTAGAAGATGGAGGTTGGTGCGGAATAACGGCGACCTTATTGTATTGTTCAACCTGGTAAACTTCATCATCCTGATGCCGTCCAGGATTTAGAGCACAAAGATGTAGAAGAGGATTTAACATCTAGGCAACTTTACTTACGCAATAAGATCCTACATTTCTTAGTGATAAATTTTACATATTCATCTAATAAAGAGTAATAAAATAATTAAATATTTACAATTCTAGTATTTAATTCAGTAGAGGAATATTTTCTACAAAGAAAAGCTACAGATATAATAAAAGTATCAGACATAATAATAAAATATAATAAAAATATATTATATAAAAATATAATAAAATTTTACGAATTTCAATAAAAAAATGTTGGTATATTAATGTAAAGAGTAAAGAATATTGTCACATCCAGGACAGATTGTTGTTTAAGGTAGGGTAGTTTAGTTTATCTCTGTCAACTGGTATTCGTCATCTAGCTTGTCAGTTCTCTCTCTGTTCATGATGCATCTACTTCAGCAAAAAAGGCTTTATAATCCATAACTTTTATCGTACATACTTCCATTACCGAAGTAAATAAGTGTGTAACTTGTATATACATTTAGAAATAAAAGCAATACATTAAACATCAGAAATTTCTTTTCTCAGAGTGATGAATTTAATTTAAAAATGCAATAACTGATAGCCATCCACTTGCTCAAGAATCTGAGTTTAATTAAGTAGGCGACAATGATTAATATCCCAGATAATTTATAATAATAATAACAGAATATTAATTTACATTTAATACAAATAAAATCAAAAAAATAATTACAATTAAAAGGAAGGGTATGGAAGGGATTAGCACAGTGGTTAGTGCATTGGATTCTCACGAGGAGATTCCAAGTTTGAATCCAGCTGCCGGTCCCTGAGATTTTCAATTTCCTGGCAACTTCTTACCATGGGCCGATAGTGTACTGAAAAAGGCTCCAAGCATGTTCGAAGACAGATGAGTCTGCTATATCTGGTATGTATTGCAGGTTTTACAGGACTGGAGCAAAGAAAATTCTTGATTTTGAATCTTAATTTGATAATGAGCAAGATTCCTCATACTGGGCGTTGAGCTATGCTGTGGTGTCCACTCTGGAGGCTGCTTGCATTTGTTAAGCGTTAGCTAACCAGAGATGTTACAACAAATCATTTAAGATCAAGCTGACTGTAGGCCTATGGACTCACTTTCGCCATTTAAAATTCTATTTCATTTAAACAACAAAGATTTAAATCTTTTCATTTTATGCATAATGATGAGATTAATTGTTGCAAAAGTGCATAGTGTGCTCTTACAAGCAAATCTGGCTGCCGAATAACTTTGTCCAAAGTAGGTACTGTCCGTCTACCAAGAGCCGCAAGTCGCTGGCAATGAAATTATTATTTTTCTTTTGAATATTTTATCAAAAATTAATTTAAAATATAATTATTCAAAAAAATATTTTAATGTTTGGATTTGTCAAGAGTGTGTATAAATTTAGCATTAGGAATATGCAGGCTGGTTCATTTCAGGTCGATGCCGTTTAATACAAGCTTTTCAGTATTCACCTTGGTCAAATTTTGAATATAAAACAAAATATTCAATCCAACTAGAAGGTAGAACTAATCAGGGAGGCAGTTGTATAATTTCTATCTATTTAATGTTTTAGTCAGTCTCAGCATAATGATTAAAATTTCAATATCTCTTTGTATCTGGGTGATCAGTTAGACTGACCTGGCCTGGCACACCTGCCTGTGTACCTGACCTGCGAGCAATGGCTTTTACAACATGGCCTCCCACTTCTCCTCTGCCGGCTTGCCTACCAATAAACTCTAAATATTTAATAGTTCATTAACGTTAATATTGTTTTACGAGAGGAGATCTACTGTTGAATTATTTACAGACCTAACAGAGAGGTTATATGAACTTATGGCATTACTACCAGACCATCATATTCTAGATTGCTTCAAATACTTCCCCGCTGTACTCACTAATTTCTCTTCTAGGACACACCGCTTCCTACAGGATATGTTTTTAATATTTTAAGACTTTTGATAATAAAGACACGCCGATGAGTTTATCACCATTAATTTCATTTTTTGCCGATGTAGCAGATCTGGAGGTTGTCCTTCTTTTCAAACTGCGGCACTAAGAGCTAAGTGACAGGTAATTAAAGCAAATGGCACATCTTCAGGTTTAGTTCTTTCGGCCGTTTTAGAGAGAGTGCCCATGCAGACTTAATCTGGTCCCATGACTTCCTAGTAAGCCAAAAGTTAGAAAACAACTTCATAGAGTGCCATTGACTTCCTGTTTTCAAAAGCTAGATTGCGACATTGATCTTAAGATACGTTGAGACCAGAGGCGGTTATGAAATGATCCAAGCTTGGACCTTGTAATGAGGAGAAATATTTTATCTACCAGGTCTTTCAAGAGGATGTTCAAATCTCTATCGCTGTGGTGCCTTGGCTTCCTTCCAAATAGTATATAAACAGGTGAGTATTAATGTTGAATCAAAATAGTTGGAGCAATTTTTCCAAAAATCCCGGTAAAATAGTTTATTTCAAGTTTCCTTGCTGGCAGAAGGATATCGGCAGAAATCTTAGAAGAGGAAGGGATTTTAGTGGAAAAGCCAAATTTCAAGTTTCGAGATATTTGAAGAGTTTCTCTTTTGATTCTAACATTCAAACACACGCATGTTGATAAGGAGTAAAGTAACACGTTCGTTGTATCCACTCTAGCTGAGTATTCCAAACAACTGAATGTCGGAAAATCCAGACCAATGTAATTCTTCCCCTTTACGACTAGTAAGGAAATAAAAAATAAATCAGAAAAGATAAGCAATAAATAAAGAGATTACGTCTTCAATTTTTGCTAAGAGTTACCCCAGTGCATTTAATATAGAGAAAATTAATAATTCAGAGTAACTGCTGGGAAGCGACATCTTGAAAGAGTTTGCCTGGTTGACCCAAACTATAGAGGCCGACGTGAACAATACGCTATTGATGGTGATCTCAGTTTGGAAATGTTGATGGTAAGAGGGTTGGCTTCCCCCCCCCCCCAAGGGATGATTTCCCCTTCAAAACCGGAACAATAATCCCGGCCCCCGCCCACTGTCACTAGCAGGGTGCACTTACCACTTATGTACAGTTCACTCATATTTAGAACTTAGTATATACAATAAAACGCACTTGACCAATAAATCTAAAACTGTTAGACACAGGTCGTGGCCGGATGATTTCCTACTGGAACTATAGAGAACTACCAGTCCAGCATACTTCCGCTTCTTGTTTTAGAAGACACGGACACTGAGGGAAATCTCTTACAAAACTTTGTATGAGTGACGTACATTGAACTTCCATTTTCCTACAGGAAGGAAGCTGTATGGCAATAAAAGCTAGGGGTAGGTGAAATAACCTATCCGCCTTCAACAAATAAGTAGGACATCCCCTAAAACTATTCTCTTTCACATGTCTCCAGGGAGTCTCCCTGTACACTTACAGAATAGGAATTGGTAATAATGCAATAAAGTAAACGTCTGAGAGCCGATTTACAGTACTGGTGCGCTCCCAGATTAAAATGCGCAGTTGACTTTTAACATTTCTGATACAATATTTTTATATGACTTTCTTTTTATCTTTTTATTATTGAGAGCACTACAATGGACCAATCTGACTTCATGATCCCTTAAAACAAATTTATGATTTTGTAAAATATAATTGTTGCTAAAAAAGATTAAAAAGTCGCATGTGTTCTTAATTAGTTTTTTCCCCTTCAAAGAAGACTTGAGAAAATCAGTTCTTTCAAAGATAAATGAGACGGAGATCTGTAAAGCACAATGAGGTACAACTAAAGGAGAAACGGTGATAAACAGTTAAGACAAGTAAAATTAAGATGCATTCTTGCTTTAAATATTTTAGAAGAAATGAACGTTCCACAAAGAGGCAATAATTTAAACATTCTTCAAAGAATATTTCACAGGGTTTTTCTAATTTTCAATATTTTATTCTCAAACTCTGAGACAAAGAAAAATCGTTTATCAGCAATCGAAATCACAGTGTCTTTTTACTGATGTACTGTGTATGCTTTTTTGAAAGATATTTTACATATTTAAAAACTGAATGGATTCATATGATCTTTAACGAACTCACTAATTTTTTATATGTATTTTTTTTTTTTCAAATAATTGAAATGAATCAAAATAAATAGGATGTGTACTGATTTTATTATCGAACAACTGTAAATACGAAAATTACAGTTACTTTCAAAAAATCCGTTTAAAATATTTTTTTATTAATATTAATCTATAAAAAAAGTTATTGAAATTAGCAAATTTTTTAGTAGATGATTAAAAAAGTTTATGTTCCAAACATAAGAAAGGAACAATGGAAGCGGTAATAACACTTTTATCGGTGATACATATATTTTGTTTTATTAGCTAAATATGTGAAGGAATATAAGGAAATAAAAGCAAAGCGGTTTGTACTAAACTTAGCCGAGCTACAGGAAAACGATCCTATTTAATATTAACCTTTCATATATAGTGAGCTAGCAGTATTCATCTATTATGCCTTGTTTGATGTGTTTAAGTTAAATTGGAGGACGAAATCTAAGGCGAAACTAGTCAGGGAATTCCGCTCTATATGGCCACAGCTTTGAAATTATGCTCCTCACATTGAATAATATATGAGAAGGGAGTGGCCCTTCGTAATTTGCCTTTGTAAGAGTAAGTATATGATATCCTGTTACACACACACACTTTCTCGTTTCTCGTCGCTCTAACCCTTTCTGGGTTACAGGGACCTTTTGTAAAGGTAGAACAGACTATGAGCAACAGATGATCTATTCACTGGAGTTCTACTGCTCCTGTCTCTCTCTCTGATGGGATAAGCAATCACATCCATGTCACTAATCCTGTTCATCTCCTTAGATTATGCAATCCGGAATATTTTTTTTCCACATGCAATTAAAAAACAAAAATAAATATTAATATTTCATGTAAAGAAATATAACAAGCTTTAATGAATATAATGGTAAGAAATATAGATAAATATGGATTAGATCAATGGACGAACTAGGTAAGTTTACTGAATACGCCGAGAACCCGGGTTTAAGATTTCAAATTTTCTCTTTCCTAGAATTATTTAGGAAGTTCATTTCCGGAAGGCAGTAGATGCACCAATCACCATAGTTGTCAATATTAGTTAACACGTAAAAAGTAACTAAAATCGAATGTCATACAGAAAGCTTGTTTCAAATTTTAAAGTAAAAGCAAAGTAATACATAAATCAGTCATTAAACAAAACATAAGTAGCATGATTGATTTAGAATGAGGGCTAGAGATAGCCGACAGCAACTTCTTCTATCACAAGTGAGTCCAAAGAATGAAAGTAATCATTTAGTGCAGAACTAATCAGTGGTCATTTCAATTCTTTACCTCAAGGAAAACCCGCCACAGATTTAAAGAAGTGCCAAACTAAAGAATTTCCTAGGCTAATGAAGAAGTTAAATTTTCTTGAACAAAAAAAATTGCTTCCAAAAGAAGACGAAATAGTCGAATGAAATGAGGAGAGTAGAGAAGCTGAAGTGGAGAAGGAAAAATAAGGATAATTTATTGGGAAAGAAGATATCAAAAAAGTTTTGGAGAAATTAAAATTAGGAAAAGCTGCAGGTCATTTACAGGACAGCCTCTGAAATGCTGTTATGTATGGTAGAAATACCTCTTCAAACATTTGCTGCTTCTTAATAATAGCAATAAGAACTGGAAGATCTTTGTAATTGTGCCCACTTTTTAAACCAGGTGACAATAAGAAATCGCAGAATCCCCTACTAAGAGCCCCAAGTAAACTATATTCCAGAATTCTCTCAAGCTAAAACTCCGTAAAATAGAGAAAAGCAAAGCAACATGGCTTCAGAACAAACAGAAGCGCGCAGGATGTAATATTCACTCTGAGGCAGTTACACATATAAAAAAAAGAACCTTCAGTTTTGTGCTTCGTTGAAATCACTAAATCTTACGATCTACTATGAAAGAAGGATATAAAACAGAACATTGAAAGTTACCGGGAGTTTATACTGGGCCCAGAATGGGTTAAATGGGTCTAAATCTCTGAAAAAGATGTTAGGTTCGCAACTAAAATCAAGGGATCAAAAATGACCCACAGAAAACAATATTTAGAAGGCAGAAAACAATTTTCTTTCGTTTCGCTCAGAGAACACGGCAAGAAGCAATTGTTTCGAAAGATGCGATCTGCTTGCAGTACTTTCCTTTCTTAGTTGATTCTGTTCAGATAAGTAACAATAATAGTAAAATAAGGAAAAGGATTGATTAGGGCAGTGTATTAGATTAGATTAGATTGCACAAAACGGGCGGTTCCACCAAAAATGGGGAAGGAACGCAGGCAATCCTGATGCCCATTGTTCCCCGCCCACCCCTCATCTCATGAGAGATACCGGGGTTTAAAAACAAATCCGGCTAAAAATTACCAGATGCTACTATAATAACCTAACAAAGTAGCAACAGGACACTCGGGAGCTTGACGACTCAATCGCCCAGTGCACTGAATAAACCTAGAAAGTTCATTAAGATTACCAGATGCTACAATCTCCGGTAGGGAGACATTTGACCTACCGAAGACGAGGAATCTAGTTTTAGAATAAACTGGGCACACCTCAACAAAGTGCCTCACAGTTTCATCGGACTCACCACAGCCAGCACAATTTGGCGACTGGATTAGGCCACATTTAAAAAGATGATATGCTAAATTTGCATGTCCACTCAACACCTGAACCAACTGGCGGATCCGGGACCTTCTAAAACCAACCATATCCGTTCTTGACAGGCCAAGGATTTCCTTAGCCTGGCGGCAGTCAGTTCGGGATCTCCACCGTTTCCGATGTTCTTTCAAAATCCACTGTTCCACCTCTGTTCTACAACGTCGATAGGATACAGGGATAATGGGCTGAGGAGTCATTGTTTAGGGCAGTGTATAGTGCGCTCAACTCCTCCAGGTTCTATGGCAGTTGGTTCCTTACTACCTTACTTTTCGCTAATGGAAAAACTAAGACAAGAACAGTTGGCGAACGGTGGTACTGTAAGAAAAAACCCAGGTATCAATGGACCTCAGATACTAACACGCCTTGTATGAAACTAAATCAAAATCCTTATTTCTTGGTTAAAGCGAGCCAAATGAGGAAGATGGGCCTCCCTCAAACAAGAAAAATTAGGTAAAATTGTGTACGACGAATTAAAGATAACACCTTTAGGTAGCAATTACTTTAATGTCCTTTATATGTGAAAAAGCACAGAAGAATTCGTGAGTGTTAACCCTTGACAAATGGACCATCCTCATCTGATTTATGCTGCATTTGCTGATTAAAATTAAAGTAATTAATGAAGTAACTCTGGTTAATGAAATCAGTGCGAGAGTCTTCTAGAAAATGTCTTGTCTTACCATTATCTGAAAGAGTTCAACTTTATCTACCATCTTGGGGCTAATGGATTTTTAGACAGATTATAAGATAAACTACTGCCATTGACGTTTGCTTTATTTCAACTCTTTTTCAAAAAGGTGTCTCTACCCTCACTTCTTTTTATTCACGTTGCTTTCAACTCTTACAATATTGGATCTCATTAAATTATTAAAATAGTGTTTTAAAGAAAAACTTTTGGGTTTCCCTCAAATAAAGAAAAGGTTTTAAGTTTGTGCATTTGGGAACCAATATCACCACAGACCATACTAGCACTTAATTTGCAACTTATTAATCTAAACTTTTATTTATGTTTTGCTGCAGCGCTTTCTGCTGCACTGAAAGTTTCTTTGATAATGAATACTGACACAATTCTCTCCGAAAAGGATAATCTTTTTTTTTTTTTAATCTTTTATTGCAATTGCACCACTGCAACAGTAGTTGCAACAAGCAAATATGGTGAAAGAAAAAAGAAATAGTAGAAAATCATGAGTGGAGAAGGCACCCAGTGATGCCACTCCAGTAACGTGCTTTGCTCTCACGATAAGAGTAGTTCACGAGGCCATCTTCTCTTCAATCTCCTTAGAGGATTACTCTGGTAATGTGGAGGAAGATAGGTGTTCTATGAGGGGGTTAGGATGAGCTGCTGTAGAGGAATGAAATTTGAAGAAACGAGTGTTAGCAAGATCTGTAATGAAAGGAATTTTGAGGTCATTATGAATGGTGAGGTTAGATACATAGAACGGAGCGTTCAGAAGTTTTCGAAGTATTTTTGACTGTAATGCCTGGAGGCGTAGTGAGTTGGAACGCTTAGGCGATCCCCATACTGCAATGCCGTATGACCAAATAGGTCGCAATAAGAGTAGATATAAGAGTCTTTTGTTCTGTAGGTTTCGAACGTTTGTCAAGTAGTCTGGCGAGAAGTTTGTAGCGTTGGTTAGTTTCTTGTCTTTTCAGTCTAGTATGGGGATTCCATGTCCAAAATTTAATCAAAATAGCTTCTGAAATAAATCATTTATTATTTAATGGCCTAAAATATTTTGTCCTTTAATGGAGTTAAACTTTATTATTTACGAAATTTATTATAAATATAAAAAAAGCTATGACTGAACCAAGTGCTTTACACTTAAATTTAAGACATTTCAAAAACTAGTCGATTTGTGCGAGTGTTCGGTATAATGTGCAAAAAGTAAAAGACTAAAAGCAAAATTTACAAAACAATAAGTATGCTCACAATTTATAATAATATAATGTATTCACAAATCTCCCAGCTCAATTCTAAAACCCTTGGCTGACCAACATCTAAGAAGACATACACAAAAAAATGCTTTCTATTTACAAAATTTATTCTTTAAACGAGTATTATGTTTTGCTTTATACTTTTACAGCAAACAAATAATAGAAAGAAATCACCTTAAACGGGACTTTGTAAAGTCACAATCAATAGGCGCTGATGTCAATGTGGAAAAAATATTTCATGTTCTGTTAAACTTTCTCATAATAAATAAAATATACACTCAAATACAAGAACTAAGAAAATGGAGAAACTTAGAGAAACTTTTACCACATAATACAAGAATTTAGCCGCAAAATTTATGACGTCCATTGATTTATGTTGAAAACTTGGAACTTTCTTTCAAGCTTTACAGAGATCCACATTTTTGCGTGAGTTTGACACGATTTAAAGCTTCAGAAAGTAGGTAACAATTTTCTCTGAAAGCTTAAGGAAAACTTTACACCTATGTCTTGTTGGAACTCGTTGACAACTAAACAAGCACTTATTTTAGATGTGTGATAAAGTAAATAATAGAGATATTTTTAGAATATATTATATATTCTTTAGGCGAAATACAGCTTTCAACAGCTCTAAAATTATTTTTTTACTTTTCCATTGTTTACTTTGGAGCCCAGAAGTTGGTTTAGTTCTGCCGCTAGACATTCCTTCATCTTTCTTTAAAGCACATTTTCTGAGAATGTATTTTAAAGAAAGAAACTTTCCTTAACAATTAAATTTATTTTTATAGTAATTGTAATTCGTCGCATATTCCAAAAGGTTAACTATTCCTACAGTTACAGTAAGTAAACACAACCAAAATATAGATACACTAAACTTACACATAACTTCCAATGTAACAGATTCACGTAGTGGTTCTTCGTGTCTGGAACTCATAATCTCGTTGGTAGCTTCACAGCTTAAGGTTTGTTCGTTTTCGAATCTGGTGGCTATGAATTCTAAGCGGCTGATCGTATCGTAAGTTCCATCACCCTGAAAAGTACAAATAAATTTGTATATTTTTGATGATTTTTAGATGTTATTCATTATTAGGGAAATAAACCAATAAAATCTTTGGAAAACGCTTTTGTATTTTTTGAAAGATGAACTTTTCTATTTACCTTCTTCGCTGAAACAAAAGACTTTGAGACAATCATTTTAGTCGTGTTTATGTATTTTTAGAGTCACATGTAAAACTGAAATTTTATACATGTTTTTCAAATAAACAATTCATAGCAATTTGCAACTGCATGTGCAATGGCACTTGTAACAAATAACATGAATAATTAAAATGTATTCTGAGAAGATTTACCACACAACATTGGTGCTCTCCAGTAAGTCCTAGGCCTACTCAGCTGAGTAAATCGTGAGGGCTGTGCCTTCTCAATCGACAATTGGAATTGTCAGGAAGAGTCAAAGATAAAAGCTGGTCAATGAAAGGTTTTGGGGTTTTCGGAAGCCTTTTTAACTTGTCTAAGAGGGTAATATCTTAACGGAACTTTTAGATTAGATTAGATGGTTCTAATAATTTTTTTTTTGGAAGATTTGTTTAGCGGTATGGAGTTGGAATGCTGATCTACTAGACAGCAAAGTTCTTCTCCGAAAATCCAAATTTGTTAACATCTATTTAAAATACACATTAAAAGGTTGCAGAGCGTTTCTTCTATTAAAAGATATATGAGGTCCAACATCACTCGAATACCTTCCTGGTTTTTGGACACTAAGCAAATATTTCCGACGAATACCCAATTTAAAGAATATGATGTACGCAATTAAAAGAGAGCAAAAATGGCTAAGATTTTACCTTCACAAAAATGTATACTTCGTTTAATCAGTTTAATTAACCATATTAAAACAAATGTTGGATGTTAAATTATAATTTAATATTAATAATTATTCATATGATAAATTTGATTATCACAAAACTTAAATATGGCTAATTGAAAGCTGGCTACATAGTAATTAATTTAATTTCTTCAGATTAAAAATCATCATTAAAAAAACTTTTTTAATTTCTAGATTTAAAGAGTACAACTTTATTTAGCTTTTAGTGGGATAAAAGTAATTAAGCACATTATTGCGAACACTTCACAGTTTTATTAATACCAGACATAAACCCGTTTAGTCTGAATCAATTAGAACAAAATTACGACAGCTATTGGCTTTATTATCGTATCTAAAAGAGAACATTTTAATTAATCTATAATTTTAAGATTTCTCACAAAACTTGAGGATATTATTTACACGAAAAAGGAAGTTTGGGTTTATTAAGTATGAAAAATAACACAGTTTTTGTGGACACCAACAATTAAACCTCTCAAAGGTTTGAAGATTAAAGACAAATCTTCAATTTTAATCTCTTAAATTTGGTTAAGTTCAATGGATCTTTTAAAGATCTTTTTGTTTTTTAAACAGTTAAACCACCTTTAAAAAAATCATTCTATATTCAGACTGCATGTGGGGCATATGCTCCAGAATTCGATGGAAATCTCACAATCTCTGTGAATATATCTTTACTCCATGGATTGTTCACTTCTTTTGAGATTTACTTGACAATGGCTCCTTGGATTTTCTGCAAATTTCTTGCGTTTTCGCGGGGATTGATTGGGTTTAGGTTCCTCGAAAGATTTCAGTCGCAAATTTAGTAATGTAGGTAAACAATTACGAAGGACTCAAATGTTCGTTGTTTGAAGAAACTTTTTGTGTAGAACATTACCAGATGTCAATGGGCGAGTAATCTTATGAATTACATTAATCTCAAATTGTCACTCATTCTCCCACTAATTGATGAATCACGACTTTCAGAAATATTTGTGTTTCATCGTGAATTTCATGAAGAAGATTTTCTACTCAGGCAGCCAGATTTAATGATAATCGCTTCAATTTAATACAACGTGTGGCTTGTTAGAAAATGCTCTCATACGAGCAATGAGGCAGTAAAAGGAAAAGTGTGGTAGGAGGAAGAGATGAAGGCATGATGACACTCGTACGATGGTACATGAAGGCATCCGAAAGTAAACTTCTCTCCTAACTGCCTTTCACAGCCACCTTAACCCCAAGCCAGTTCTAGCAAGCCCAGCCGGTACTCAACGGCATGTAAAACACTTGCTCAAACTATTCTACTAACATTTGCATTTGGTAGAAGGATTTGGCCTCGGTAGTAAGGAGAGGCACGCTATGGACGTTGCTGACTAGATGTGTGCAAGAGTAGAGAGGGATGTATTTCTCACTGGTTTACACACGCACACACTAATACACATCTGCAGATATACCAGTGAGTGGTCGACTCAAAACACCTACTAGCACCAAGCTCCACTATTGGCTGTGGCATGATTCCCTTTTCCTGTCTAGTACAGCCGCCAACAACCACTCTGGTAATGGTATTGTTATTGCTCGGTCATTAGGCCGTGGCTTGTACTAATTACAACAACTTTCTCACTCCAGTTACCAACATATAAGTACTCTCTTTCACTCTAGTACCATTGCCACAGCTAGTTGGTTACAAACCTGGCTTTCCGGACAGTGAAGACAGTTAGCCCTCTCAACCAGGTTGCCTCAAGAGTTAAAGCAACCCCACTGAGTATTCTAAAGCCACCCCCTTTAGACAGTTCACTCCAAATTCTCTCAATTACACTAGATAAACATACAAAGTTTAATGTCAACGCCTCTTGATTATCCTATTATGGATACAAACGATACATTTCGTTGATCTTTTACATTATTTTCTTTACCCTCACCAGAATATCAAGTATTACATATATATTGTATATAACAGCAGTTCGTCCACACGTATTTTTATAGTAAATAATTAAATGTAGTAGTCCAAATAAAGTAGTTCACCTTCTTTGGTACATATTAACTCTTTCTAATAATTGTTCTAGGTTATCATCACCTTTGCGGCCACATATCGGTCTGCCTGATTGAAGAGGATGGTTCCTTCATGGAGAAAATGCAGTCGTAATTAAAAATTGCTTATCATTGCAGAAGCCAAAATTAGCTATTCTTGGTAAAAAATGGCGTCAAACTTACAGCGTTCTGAGGAAAACGATTTAGTTTAATTACGTACAAGTATTAAGCATAGTGAGAAATACTTTTCATAATCCTTTGCGCAACTTGAAATTTAATTGCTATTCTTTCCAAAATATTTATTTGACACTTTATTTTTTCTGCATAATTTAAAATCGCCAACCATTTCGACAAATATACATTTTTTCTTCCACACTTTCCTAACTGATATCCTTTCTTACCTTAACGTAACCTTATTACGACACAACAACGACACCTTATTTCCATGTTCATCTAGGTCTGCCTTGAGCCAAGTTGCCAGCAGCCTTCTGACACTATCAAGAAATACTACCTGATTAGTTATTCGTCTTCACTAAATGGTCAAACAATTGCACAGTCGGTTCATCAACTGCTGTTCTAATGTCCAGACTAGTTACAATTAAAGCTTGAAACAGTCTCCTCTTGCTTTTTCTTCTATTATAACGAAGTACCTCCAATCCCTGGAGTAATCTTTGACCTTACCGCCCACAATTCAGAGGAGTATTGATTTAATAGTAGGACTTCAATGGAATAGCTAAAACGGAATAGCTAAAATAAATCCATTCAATTTAAATCCATTCTTTAGATTTTCGAAAAGTATGCCTTTAATTTAATATACACACTATTCATCGCAGAATAACACACCATATAAAATATATTGATGGTTCGTTAGCATTTGAAGAAATGGGTATTAAAATTGGTACTGAAGCTATGTTGAAGACTAGGGTTTGAGGGCCACTAATAAGGCAATAAGATTAACGAACGTGTATCGGGACAAAGTTTGAATGGTTCATGATGTCACTCTAATTGGTGGTTTTCAAAATGCTTAAAAAATGGTTTTATTTTTATTTAAGCCCCACTCTAGACTTAAGAGTAAAAGAACAGAACTAAACAGACACTGTAGACTACTTAAAAGACTCTTAGACGAAAGATCAAAACTATTCTTGGACATCAAAAGACTACTATTGTATTTTAAAACCCATCTGGGCGTATGGAATAGAGCAGTGGGGTTCAACCAAACGCTCTAACCTCCAAAGGATTCAATCTCTTCTCACATATCTCACACTGACCTTAACATTCCTTTTGTCACACAAGTTGCTAAAACAAGATACAGAAAACTTTATTTTAAATACCTCATACAAATCCTCAAGCACAAAATCTTTCTTCTAGAACTCTTCCTGATGATCCGGACAAGACGCCTTAAGAGACAGTGTCCTCGTAGTCTCCTCTTAAGTGAAGAGTGACTGACTGTCTGGTGTTTTGGAGTTTTACCACTGGGTAACTTCTCCACCACTCGTTTGCTTCATTTATTACTCTACTGTACATATCATTGTTACTTATAGCGCTAACGCGCTGATTGTAGCACAAATAAACGCAAACAAATCTTTTATGTAGAGTAATATTTTGTTGGATATAGAGTAAACATTTGTTAACATAGATTTTTATTAGGTATCGAAACTAATAACGCTTCTTAGACCTCATGCTATGTAAAACGCAAAGTTTTGAGCACATTTAGAGAAAACAATTTTGAACTTACTGATTTTTTTTCTAGCTTGTTTCATGAAGAGTCGAGTTTCTATTAAGCTTACTCAAGTCGAAATGAGGAAAGTGAATTGTAAAGGGGCTCTAATGAAATATTAGTAAGTTTTGTCAATTCTTAATCAGTCATTATCAATACAACTTATGTATTTGGTAAATTAGTATTATTTTTGAACTATAAAAAAATACTATATCGATAAGTAATATCGAACAATTAACTATAGTTTGCTTTTCCCATTTATATTTAGCAAATCTTTCATTCTTTCCTCTCATTTTTTATTTTTATTTTTTTAAGTACTTTTTTCTTGTTGTTCATTAAAAGTTGCCTGGCTGACAGGATTGTCCAGACGTACAACTCTACAGACTTCCTTTCTTATCAACAATCGACTCAGATTCCCCTTCCAGCCAGCACCCTACTCTCATCTTTACTTCTTCACCTAATACGTCCTTTTATATAGCGGCCGCCCTTAACAGTTGACAACTTTTCAAACTAACAGACTTTTACCGTAGACAACGGTCCATACACTAAGGGCAGGAGACAAAGGTTAACTCTAATAGATCTGGGGATCTTCTTCTTCTTCTTCTACTACTTCTTCAGGCTCTTTCATACCTCTTTCACTTTCTTCAACAATTTGAAAACTTCTTCAATTTCACAGTTCTTTACTTTACTCACTACTTTTATCCTTGTTCAATAGACTAAATATATATATATATAGCCTAAGTAATTTTTTTAAGTAATCACTAACATTGCTCAAATAAATATATTTCAAAAGAACAAATGATAATTGCAGAGAATCATTTCAAATTTTCAGTTAAAAATAACTTTTTAATTTACCTACTTATTTGAAATTTAAATATTTGCCAAAGTCGGTAGCTCTTTCGATGGTAAGTTCTTACTCTAAATCTCGAAAGAACTTCTGCACAATTTTTAAACCCTAAACACTTACAAAAGAAATCTATCGATGTTTACTTCAAGTAGAAACTCTAAGACGCTGATCGGTAGATTTATGCGGTGGTCAACACTACTAATTCCATCTAAAAACGATTATGCCAAGAACATAGTTAGACCATAATGCACTACAAATCTTAGCTAAGCCAGTGTAAATGTTGAGAGTATGATTTTTTTTTCTTTTTAATTTAAATAGTTTCTTTCAATTCATAGAAGAAAGTGAAACAGTTGGTTAAATTGGCTTATTTAACAAACCTAACAAACAGAAACAATAAATTAGAACCAGTCAACCCTTACTGTCCCCATAGGGGTATATATTGGTAGAGAAGACGATGCTGCGGGTTTGGAATTAAATGGGAGTGGCTCCACTTTGAATTGGATCCTGGTTGTCGTGCTATAAATTCAACGTTCCGCTCTACCCAGCTTCACCTGATAGAAAAGTTACCTGCTTTGGTCAATTGGCAACAGCACTGTCCAACCTGACCTACAATTCTTCATCTCAGAGATCATATAAATCAACGAACTATAGTTTTAAGTTTTCCCCAATAAATATTTAGTTTTGGAAAACTTCACCGTATTTCAAGAAATATATATGTAAGTATATATTTAAAGGGTAAATTAGTTTTTCTGGATTTCCTTTCATGTCTCTAACACTTAATGTCTCAATATATTGTATTTGAGTGAGGCACTGAGTTGCAGATAAATGAGGCTTTGTTTCAAAGAAGTTCTTCTGAACCAATCAAAAGCCTACAAAGATGAAGTGCTACAAAAAATTCCAACACAATATCTTCAATTCCAGCTACTCCAGGCTATTTTACTTTATCTCTATTGAGTGTAATTTTCCCTGATACAGAAAAACTACAGTCTCTAATAATTTTTATACTTATATTTAATAAAACTACATGGTAAAATTTGGGCTGTTACGGTAGCCCTTAAGAAACCTTGAGGTGGTGTTAGAACAAGGACACCTGAAAAAACTGGACAGAAATCTCAATCAGAGCCCAAAATTCACCTCAAAAACAGTGAAGTTTCAGTAACCTCAAGTTCAGGACAAACTATGGATCAGGATAATTGATCCGTGCTAACTGTATTTTTAGATGTTGCACTATTTTTTTTTTCTCGATCACTGCTTTTTAACTAATTTCACTTATATTTTAAATACTTGCCAGGGGCACCTTATGGAAATGCAACACAGTACACAAATACCCACTTTTAGATGCCTTATCAGTACAGTCTACACATTACCAGTATATGTATTTAATGGTAATTAAAATATCACTAATATTGCAAGTAAGAAGTAAATTTTAGATTTTTGAACTCGGTCTTCAGCTCCATCCAGTGCTTGCCAATTTAGAGGGTGTCAAAATCAAATCAAGTATGACCAGGTAGAAATTTTTTTATTATTTTTCATTTAAAATATTGTTTCATTAAAATATTTTAGTAAAATTTTAAATTTTACCTTATAACTGAAAATTTCAGGGGAACCATTATTCCTCTTATGCTTGAACTACACTTTAATTACATACCCAAAATTCAAGGCGCGTCACCCATAGCTTTTTTCAGTGCATTGCTGTCCTCCAGACAGTGTTATCTCGTTACAGACAACACTGTCCAACACCGGACAGTGAGCTGTAAGAAGCTCCTAGGAAGAAGAAAAAAACAAAATCTAATCAGCCAGCAGCTGATTCAAACTCAGGTTCTCCCACAGTGGGATATCCATAGTGGAAATTAACTGAGTAGCTAATCCTTTCCTCTAAGATGCTGTTACTTCGATACTCCATTGTGTAAACTTGGTAAGAGATACTGTGAACGAAAAAGAAGCCGTCTCAGAGCCTATCCTGTATTGTGAGAGTTGAGAACAATAAAAAATGGTACGCGGAAAGATCAACTGTAAAACTAGTAAAACAAACATAAAAAATATCTTTTAAATTAAATATCTTTTCTTCAGCCTCCAATACGCAAAAATCTAAGAACACAAAATAAGAAATAAAATTTTAACCTGTTAGTGGATCTGAAAGTACAGTAATAATATCTTGACTACGGATTCTGGATAAAAAGTAAAAGGTAACAAAGAAGAAGAAGAAGACGAAGAAAGCCAATAGCTTGACGCATGATTGGTTTGTGTTAACATGAAAGCAAACATAAGATGACATAGGTATTGAAAAAAGACTACGCAACGGAGAATGTCGTTAAGGAAGACCGATATCATGTAGCCTTGGTGTCTTTTCAAGTTTAGACATGTACGTGTGTGTAGAAGAGAACAGATGAGGGAATACTGCGATCAAAAGTATGAGGTAAGAAAGAAGGACTTCTAAAGAGAAAGAGATTGTTTAGAAAAAAAAGAGAAGAAAGTAAAGCGATATATAATATATATATATATATATATAAAGAGAGAAAGAATGAGTAGAAGGAGAGCAAAGCAAGGCAGTGAAATAAAGCAAAACCACAAGCCAATACACTCCTTTTATTAGGCTAACAAGGAGACAGGACTTTCTATAGATATCCTTAGCAACTAGGCACTAATACCTTTAGTTTGAACAGGACTTTACAACCATCCTCGTAATTTTTTCCCTTCTTTCTTCCTTATACGCTTCCTTATTTCTTTACAATCCTTGGTATAATGACGACCTCCCTAATCCTTTATACGAGCTTGCACATACTGGGGAAAATTTGAAGTAGGATATCCACCTACACAAGAATTGGTTACCAGTAGTAGCCAACAATCATCCTTGCCAACAATACATTGTGGTAGCCATCTTTTTTTTTTATTATAATTACAAAGTTTCAACAAAAGGCAAAATGGAACTATAGAAAAAAGAACAAATTGAATTTTATTCTAAAATAACAATTTCCTCTACAGAATTTACACAACATTGCATATTGTTCAAGAACTTAGCTGAGTCTTATACTGTTTATATTCTTTCAGCTAAGAGATAATCCAAAAGACAGTTCGTGATGTTCAAGCCCTACAATACATACTTATACAGGGTGTTTCAGGGTTAAGTGTCCTAACTGAAAAAATGAATTTAGGACCTCAAAACAAGAAAAAATTTTCCTATGAAGGTATGCCCGTAAACGCTTTGTTTATGAGATATTCACGTCTAAAAATTTCCATTTTATGAATTATTATTAGGTAGGTTATAATAAAAAAAAATTAATAGTGTCTCCCAACTACTTTATTAATAGAAAATAATGACAATTAATAGTAAATAAATAAATAATAAAGAAAATGAGGAATCGGTATCTTTCTTCCACAGCAGCAATAGCCGAACGGCACTGGATTGCTGTTATTGATTCAATTACTCTTCTTCTTAAAGAATGAAGATCATTGACCGGCATTTCATAGACCTTTCCTCTAATGGCACCCCAAGCAAAAACAATCCATTGGAGATCTGGAGAGTAAGCAGGCTAAGCCGCCGGTCCTGCACGGCCAATCCATCGATTGGGATAATGTTGATTTAGCCACTTTCGTGGACCTCTGTCGTAATGTGCTGGACAACCATCTAATTGAAACCATGATTTCCTTCTGAGTTGAGGCGGAACAACTTAATCAAAATGTAATAATCATAAAACTAAGAAACTGCAGAAATGTGTCCGAATTAAGCCTAGGTGGTAAGAAATACAGACCAATTAAAATATTGTCTAATGGTGCTCACGAATTGCTTGAGGATTTTCCAGCATCCAGAGATGATAAGTGTTTTGGTTGAACATTTCTTGTAAGTGTAGTTTCAACCGTCAAGAGAATATGACGCGAAAATTGTGTGGCTTAAGGTCAACTTGATTTAAATACCAATCGTAAACATTTCTTTGACAAAATTCTGTCCAAAGAAATTGCAGTGTAAGGCTTCTGGCACTTAAAGACCAGAGAGCAAAACATTTCAAATTGTTGGGAGAACTCTGAACTATGCTAATAGGTGAGGAAGAAACTGTCCAGCAGTTTATAGCGACAGTCCTCTGGGTTGTAGAGACCAGAAATAATGTCACAATATTTATAAGTGGAATCCTCGATCTCGTTAAGAGAAAAAGGCTATATGTACCAAGTCAAAACAAAGTAGGAGCTAAAAATAATAGCTAAGTATCAGCTACATTGATATGAACTTAAGAGTTAATCAATTTCCTTGCGATGATTTATTGAATATATACTTGTTTTTCACTTTAGATAAAAGAAAAAAATGAAACTAAGTTAACCTGCCTTTCAGCTTCTTCTACCCAAATGAGCCTTACAAAAATGAAGATATTTGACTTCCTTTAGGAAATATTAGTCGAATAGTTCTCAAACTCTCTGGCCAGGTTAAAATTTGCTATTTCCCAAACAACAGTACTATCCCTGTTAATTGCTGGATTGGCGCTAGAGGGTAAACTTTAGGTTGGTGTTCAAGAACCAACAAAAAACATTCTTCCTCTAGAATCAAATAAATAAAAGTAAAAAGACCAGTTGTATACCAGTTTTGAGGAGCAAAAGAAAATGAAAGAAAATCTTACTAGCATAGTTAATAATTATTCTGATTTCCAAATTTTCATAATTAAGAGACCACAAAACCTGCATTTCTTGAAAAATAAATAAATAAATCGATAAATGCATGATTGCGATGTATACTTTCCTGAGGGGGGGTAAGAGAGAAAATATTAACAAAAACTGACATTAATTTTTTTTGTGTTAAATTTTAAAATGTTCATAAAAAACACTAAAGGGAAGAATTTAATTGTTTTTAACCCTAAAAAATTTTTATACATAAAACTTTTTACACGAGTACATTATGTGCATGCGTGCGTGGGTAGCGGTTGGGGGTAAGAGAGTGCGCAACAGAGCGTAAAGGACGGAACATAAATCACAGAAGCACCTAATATTGCTTCCCCGTACCAAATACTGAATACGGATGGACAAAAACTACCCTTCACGGAGAGACGGGAGAGATACTTCGCAACCCTAGCAGAAATATATTAAAGAATAGTCTGTAACAGGATGCCACAATAATGTGACATTATGAAAAAAAGAAGGAAAAGGGATCTAATAAAATGCAATAAAATATGTTATAGTATCAAAACTTGTGACCGTGATGGTATATAATATAATGTAATAAATATATAATTAATTAATTAAAAACAAGAGAGCTGGGCCATATAATTAAAGAGAGAGCCTGATTATGTTAAAAAGCTGATCTGTTATTAATGTTTATTTTATATTATAGTGTTAAATATTACCAGATATTATGGAAAGTGTTATTTTAAGTAGATGGATTTTTGCAATTATCCGTTGAAATGGAAGATTTGTAGGTATTTCAAAGGGTAGAATTTCAATTCAAGTAATGCTGGCTCAATCTAATCAAATTAAACAGCATTCGCAGCAACTTTGCTATGATGGTAAGGCTATCAACGCTGCAGAATGTCCTTTTCATCCAAAATAAGCAGCTAAGATTCAAAAAAATTAAAGAAAACACATCACTAGTAAAAGCCTAGTATTGCAGCTTAGTTTTGGATAAAATTTTGCATTTAAAATAATATTGAATTTTTGAAAAAGCGGCATACAAACATACTTTCTTACCGTTTTATGGTTAACTTTAATAGTTATTTTTGAAATTACTTAGAACATTATCATAAAGAAAGTTTAACTAAAGATACGTATAAGCAATATAAATCATATTTTATGTTTATATTCCAGTACAATATTGTATGTAAGATCAGTTCTACAGGAAGACTTAAGTGTTCCTATATGCCATGTATCTATCTTATATCATGTGGCCATTGCATATAAGAACATCCTCTCTAAAACTATCCTTTACTAAACCTTTATATTTCCCTCAATGGAGTCATTCACTACTTGAAGATTGTGTTATTTATATTTAGTTCTATAACCAGCAACATTTCTTTCTTTCCTTATGTTCTTTTATAAGACTTCAAGTGATTTTATAAAAAATCTTTGTTTTCTAAAACATAATTACAAATAGTTCTTAAAGACATTTTTCAGTTAAAAAACCGATTTAATTGTACAATATTATCAAAAATTAAAAGAAAATTATCTTTTTCTGCAACCATGTAGGAATGTTCTCATTACTCAATTAAAATCAGCTGTGTAATGCCCAACTTCCCTCACTAGTGGGGAAAAATTCCCATTAGTGTCACTTTCCTCACTAGTGAGTGGAAAAACTTTATTGTGCTTCCTTGATATAAGAAGTTTTGTTATTAAATATTTTCTGTAAAACTTTAATAAGCTTATTTAACGTAACTAAATAATTAAAAAACGAATATTAAAAAATAAAATAAAAATTGAAAGGAATATAGAAATAAAAATAATACTTTAATAAATAATTAGATATTTTTAATTATAACAGTTAAAAAGGTTATCTTATAGAAATTTAAAATGTATTCTAGTGATTCCTGTTAAGTTTTTTTTTTTTTTAGTTAATAACCCTAATGGTTGCAGAAAAAATATAATATTTAACTCGAGTGTAAAGTATTTTCCTCACACTCGGCAATTTGCACTTGCACTCGCCTCGCTTCGCTCACTCGTGCGTGCAAACCCTGCCTCGCGTGAGGAAAAGTACTACATTCCGCACTTGTTAAATAAATAACTATTTTCAAATACTGTGATTTTCTTTCCCTTATTTTGGGATGAAAATCTGTTCCAGTTTGATAAATAAATCAAATTTAGCTTCTTCATTTTTTTAAGTAAGATGAAAGAAAAATTATCCACCTCCTTTAATAAAAATTATTTTGGGTAGTTCAATACATTGAACTGATTTATCTTAATTAAATTTGTGAACAGTAATTTAACCAAATGAAATGTTTGGCGCTAAATGGGAATGAATTGGTATTGTATACAATGATTCGCAATATTCTATATTCCAATAGTATTGTTTTGGTAAATTAATTTCACTTATTAATTTTAATCACATTTCATAAACTGTTATTCTAATTAATTGTATTTTCTCATATTTCAATATTTCACGGAAAGCACCAGTAATTCCAATGGTTTTAATTAATGGAATTATTTCAAAATGTTGAACAAATGTTCAATATGTTATTTTAAAAATTACTGGTTGACTGTGGGAGTTCTATAAAAATAATTTATTTTTGAATTATTATATTAAATTATTTATATTATTTGAGACCGTATCTTTCTCTTTAACGAGAGACTGATTACGAGAAAAATGGTGCCTTACTGTGAGAATAATTATTTAGAACAAACAAACATCTTTTTCAAGTTAAAAAGTAAGTTATAAAGATGGGATTTAATATCGGAGAAGACCTATAATGTGTTATTGGCAACGATCAGGAGTTCTTGTTTCATGACAGAGAGGACCATCCAGAGAGTAGAATATGACAAATATAGATGAACAAGAAAAGTGGGAATTGAAAATAAGTATGGATAAAATAGAACATTTAGCGCGTCCACCGAAGAACCAATTGCATTGGATGGAATCCTGACTAAAACTGTAATTCAGTTCAAATGTGAACTATTAATGAGATCTGTATCTGTGTATGAGATATACAAGACTAGGGCAGGGAAGAAAAATAACAGCATCAATTAAGTATTCTGGAGACCCGAAATACTTTCCATATAAAACTCTGATTTTTTTACCGCAGCCTGACAAGTCTTAGAAGAAGAACTGAGGTGGAAGAAGGGCCACTAAAATAAGAGTAAAGGGAACAATCGCATCCTCTTCTCAAAGCCAAGAAGGGTATTACTCGCAAACCCAAGGAACTGCAATAAAAGGACCAGAGAAAAACAGTATGGCAGCCAATCATACGATGTTCAAAATTCAGTTCAACAACGCTCGATTAGTCAAGTTATAACCTCACTAGTTTAACAATCTATAATTTAAATAAGCCATCTTATTTCACAAAAATCATATGGATTTTAGTTGAAACCCGGTACAAATAGTTTTGTTATGGATCAGGAATGGAACAAGTCCTTGAATAAAGGTTAAAAATAAGAATTTAAGGACAACTTCCTTGTCCCGAATTTTATAACTCAATTCCTCCTTTTATTAGACACATAACGGCTCCACAACTTACCAACATTAGTCTAAATATTTTATTTAGATATAAAGTAACAAAAATATTATTAAAATAGTTATAAAAAAGAGATAAAAAACGTAAATAGAAACAATTAGAAATGTAACTGAAGATCAATGTATAAAATTTCCAATCAAATATTTAGATTGAAGATGGCATGTACGAGGGTCGTTTGGAAAGTCCGTGCAAAAATAGAAACTACTTAATTTTGGGGGGTAAACCTTTTTTATTTTTCAACATAGTCTCCTTTTAGGCTTATACACTTCGTCCAACGCTGCTCTAGTTTGTTGATCCCTTCCGAATAATAGGATTTGTCCAAGTCTGAAAAATAGCCATTCGTTTCTGCAATCACCTCCTCGTTTGAATAAAATCTTTTTCCCGCCAGCCATTTCTTCATATTGGGGAACAAATAGTAGTCCGAGGGAGCCAAGTCTAGAGAATAGGGGGGATGTTAAACGAGTTGGAACTCTATTTCCATTAATTTTGCGACCACAACTACTGAGCACTAGCAATCTCACGCACCTTCACTCTTCTGTCATCCATCACCATATCATGGATTTTATCAATGATTTCTGGAGTAGTAACCTCAACAGGGCGTCCAGAACGTTCAGCGTCACTTGTGCCCATATGGCCACTCCGAAAATTTTGAAACTACTTATAAACTGTTCTAATCGAAGGTGCAGAGTCACCATAATGTTTATCAAGCTTCTCTTTAGTCTCCTGAGGCGTTTTGCCTTTCATAAAGTAGTGTTTAATCAATACACGAAATTCTTTTTCGTTCATTTTTTGAAAATCACTCGACTTCCTCGATTCAAACGAATGCCAAACACAAAGAAATAGACCGATCTGGCTGAAACTTGGTGTGTGTTCTTCCAAGAGATGCTACTAACTAAACATAACCTCGATACGCGCCAGTGGTGCTATCTCTCTGACTTTGCACGGACTTTTCAAACGGCCCTCGTATAAAGATGCCGAAACGTCTCTAGCAGACAGGTTTAGTCGAACAATTAATATCTGAGACTAATTTAAAAATAAAAAAGAGATTTTACAAACAATAAATGAAAATATTAAATAATTAGTCCTCAAAATTGAGAAAATAAATCAATTAAATTACCCAGAATATTTTTTAAATTAACATATATGATATTGTCACTAAAATGTGACAAATTTCGCTACAAATAGAGAAAGCTTTCCATATTTTAGCTTCAATTGGTGTGTATTGTGATATTTTAGTGTTATTATGATTCACTGTGACAAAACTAGTGTTTTTGTGATTCACACCGTGAATAAAGTAAAACTATTTCAAAACAAAGCATACTTACAATTGAAATCTTTTTGGTATATGGTTTCCTTTCTGGCGGCATCTGAGCAGCGTGCGAAATAATAAAAAAGACATGGTTATTACAACAACAAAAAATCTATGATATAAAGTTAGGAATAATAGTTTTTAGAAAGAAGCAAAGTTGCAGCATTAAAAATAAAAATGAAACACAGATAATTTCTCAATACAAGAGGGACTAAATCTAAAAAGTTTGGACCTTTAGTATTAATTCTAAAAATTTATAATTATTATTATTGTAGACACTGTGAAGCTGTATTAGTGGTATGTTTTATCAAGTTTTTCAAGGATTCCCTTAGAATTGATTATTATCGAATAAATAGTGCAAAAAGATCGTTTTGTAGGGCTGTTTCTAACCAATCTCCTTGATCCTCTTAAAATATCTTGCAGCAAAACTTAAAGGATTTACTTTTAATAAGTAATCAATACAAAAGCTATTGAACGAGGGCAATTAAATAAATATAAGATTAGAATTCAACTATTAAAAACTGATTGGACAGACTTATAATTGGTGAATTATACAGAATTTCTGGGCAGGATGTTGTAATTGATGGCCCAATCTTTTAAGTTGCTTATAACTAAAAAAAAGAAAAAGTATTAATCGTCATCTTCTAAGCATTCTAATCTGCAAAGGGTAAGTTGGAAGAATAATCCTTTTAAGTAAATACCAAAAGTTTCCATATTATGAAGTGTAGCCGCTGCTAGATAATAGTGAAGCATCTTTACGTCCGGCTCTCTGTTCATTCTTACATGAACAAAAATTGGGAATTCATTGCGGAAAATATGTGGCCAACCCATTTCTTTCCAGACTGAATACTAGCGGCCTTTTGGGTTCCTAATAATGGAGTTACCAAAAATGAAAATCGGAGTGAAAACAAAAAAAGATGAAAAACACAAAGGGAGAAAATCCAAAAACGACTGGAAAAAAGTACGAATTAAGAATAATTGTACTTAATGTTTTCAAGCTTAATCAAGCATAATTGAGGTATGCGAAGTTAAAAGTGTATTCAAAAAATGTTTACTAGTTTTCTCTTAAGTTATAGTTGCAAATAAATTCCACGATCTAAGCTCCACCTAGCATAACTTAAACTAGCATAAATTGATAATTATAACTTTGAAACAATACCTGCGCTATTATTATATCACAATTAATTTAATGCGAATAATAAATGACATTCCTGGAATAGCTATAATTAGCTAGAGCCCTATAGTTCCTTTAAATAGAAGATCGAATAGTTTGGATAAAGGACGCATTATCAAGCCATTGACCATCCCATTATTAAAATACCTATTTATCAATAATATCTTTTTTTCTAGAGATAGAGATATAAATATGAATTTGAAACATGAAACCAAAATCTAAATTACACAGACACAAATTATAATTAAAAGCATAAACATAATTTCAATAAAACCAATATTCTGAAAATTCAAACTAAAGAATAATAAATGAGATTCTCCAAACACAACAAAAGCATCATCTAGAACTGCATGTTTTGCAATTCTTTCTGTACTTTGCATCCAATTTGTGCACTATTAATACAAATTATTTGTATACCAATTAATCGCTATTCCCAAGCACACATCGTTCATACTTGCCCATAATTATGAAGCTTGCCGTTTAATCTGCTAAGCACTATCTGCTGATTATACTATATAAGAGTCTACTTGGACCATTCTTGAGCGGTATGCACTCTTTACCGGTTCTACTTGCTCTTTTCGATAGCTAGCAAAATAATTATATCGTAATTATAGTCATGTATTTAGTTATGTCTTCTGAACTTCGCGCCACATTTCGCTCTTTACCACTTTGCACCCCTTTCTCAATCGCCAAACAGTGTTGCAGTGCGAATTGCAACAGTTAAACTCATTATCAAAGAACCCACTAGTAGTTAAGAATGTTGGACAGTATGAAAGATTATACTAAGAACGCAATACTCCAAGAGAATGAAGGTTTAGTATATACTAGCGCCTTAAAACACCTGTTTCTGTTGAATGCTTCACTTGCCAAATCCATTAACTCCACTTTCTGAATTTTATTAAATTTTAATGTCTGAACTCTGAACACTTTATTGGCTCCTAATTGTATAATAATCATAAACAAATTTCGCTGATAATAAATATTAACACCACTAAATGACAAACAATTTTTCAGCCACTGGATAAAGAATAATTTATTTCAGAAGCCAATCTGATCAACTCCATACCCTAGGTCAGGGGTCGGCAACCTATTTTAAGTAGAGAGCCATTTTTCCTTAAATAATTTTAATAAATCTTACCAAGAGCCGCAGAGATGATAGTGTAAACAACTCTGTAGATCATTTGAACTTGCAAATTATTATTTTATGATATTCAACAACCTTTAAATGTTTTAAAACTGTTCGGTAGGACAGTGGTAAAAAGGGTTGATCGTCAACTTTGACAATTTTATATATTTATTTTCACATATTCAAAGTAAATAAACGAATAAATAATAACTAAACCTTTATTTGAATGAAAATGGTGGCAGTCTTTTATAATTACGTACTTTGTTTTAATATAATTCTATTCAATTTCAAACCTATCACATTTAAAATTCTTTTTGGAAAAAATACCTTTACTTTAATAAATGAACTTTTCATTTGTTTCAATAAAATTGAAATATACAATTTATTTTGGACAGGCTGAAGAGCCACCAAATTTGGTTAAAAGAGCCGTATGCGGCTCGCGAGCCGCGGGTTGCCGACCCCTGCCCTAGGTAAATGTAAATAGTAATAAAAATTTAGTTAAATCACTTTATACAACGAAATTGACTACTTCTTATTTATATAGACTTTGCTTTTTAATGCAACGATGTAATACGAGACAATATCAGTGAACTGGTTATTGTCGTTGTCCAATCACGAAGAAGGAGATTAATCAGTTGCATTCTAATTTCCACAAAAGCAAGTACTTATGTATTTCAATTTCACTGTGAATGTTTTATTTGTTTTTAAATAAACCGTTATAACATTAAAATGGGAGAAATTAATAACAATTTAAGGACGAATTGACATGACGGGAGCTGAAGTACTCCTAACGGAAGAAGACCCAATTTATATTGCTGAAGAATCAATTTGAACTAAGTAATAATACTTGTAGTATTTGTAACAGAACAGTTATTACTAATTTTTGCTAAAGTCTTTAATAAAAAATGTATATAATGAAGTTTTACTGTAATGAAAATATAAATATAAGACTGAATTTGAATTATTCATTTTATTTCACTTGCCAAATCGATTAACTTTCTTAATCACGTACAAAATGTCGTAATAATAACGATATATTCCATCTTATAATTTTAGTATGTCGTTAGATAAAAGATACATCTGCAACAATACAGTCTACATTGTTTATTTGAATCTATCGTTTAACAGGAATTTAAAAAAAAAAAACAATATATACTAATTTCTCATTAATGCTAATCGGCGTTAGGGAAGTGAAGCATTCAGCTAGTGCTTAGGTCATATAAAATGCTAAATCTCTCTTCATAATCCACAAAATTATTCCAAGAAAGGCCATCTAACAACTCAAAGCAAGCTGAAATCTTCATCTTTTTCTAGACTACAGTAAAATCCCGCTCTTCATCTAAGACGTCACTAGACATTATTTGGTTATAATGATGCTCAATATCAAAATTCTTGATTTAGTTATTGTCAATGCCACATTGCTCTAGAAGAATCTAAGATAATATGGAATGATCACAATCCAATCAATGGTGAGGTTAGCCAATTGTGACAAAACTTCACAATGTACTGACTACTTATCTTTCTACGTTGTTATCTGTAAGTATCGTGGAAGGTAGAATTAGCTCTAATGGGTTTTATTGAGGTTCTATGTCAAGGTGAAATTGTGTTTGAATGAAACTCCCCTATCGAATAAAACTTCAAAAAAAGGTATGGAAAACATGCAAGTTATGCCGAATATATCGAGAATATAATATGCAGAGATTTTGTTTTTCTCGTCCAGTTTTCTTGGATCAACAAGGCGGGAAGCGTAGGTTTCTGTCAGCTGTTTCTAAAGCTTGGTTATTGGATAAGATGGCTGTATCATCAACGTAGGTAAAAAGTATAGCCTCAGGATGAGTTGGTTTATCTGAAGAGAGTGTACAGAATGCTGCCTTGCGAAACTTCACAGTCAGCATGACTGTTGATGTCCAAGACCAAAACAAAACAAATCCGTTAAAATAAACGTGCAACATAGATATACAAGAAGTGTTGTGAGGGGGGTCGAAGGTTGAGTGGAAGTTGTTGACTAAGCGAGTCATTAATGGCTTGTGGAGAGTGGGAATGCACATAAAAGGGTTTAAGTTATGTATGAGGCAAAGGGTGGACCATTGAACGAATACAAATGTGCATGTGTGTGCTTAGTAAAAAGGGGATATCAATGTGGCAATGTTGGGGAACCTGATGGGAGATTGGCCAGACTGGTCAGAACGAGAAGTAGACAGTTAATTGTCTTACATGAGTAAAGGAGACTCGCTACAGAGTTAGAACCCTATTCTAAAAACCTTTTCCCCTTCTTTGCCACCACATGTGGGCCGCTCCTGTGCAAAGTAATATCTTAGCGACTAATATTAGTACCAAATTTGACCACTGACAACGCCACTATCCCTACAAAACATTACTTTCTTGAATTGCTTTCGACCAAAGTACAAAAGAGTCGAGGAAATCTTCTTGCCTTTAGGAGACAATGAGATGAAAAGAATAAAGTACGAGTGAAAAGGAAAAAAACCCGAAGAGATGGAACAATTTTGTGGAATATTTACATATAAATCAGTGAGTAAGTATTTGTGAGGATGTAGAAGGTATAGCTAAGGAAAGCAACTTTAGAAGCGAGCGTGCTTCAGATGCTGTTGCCTTCTGCTTACCCCTTCTTCATGATGCGTCGTGCTTATGTGCTTTTCACTGGCCAAAAAGCGTTACTCTTCTTTTTCCTTAACTCATTCTCCCTTTCTTATTTCTTATACCTCTACTCAGTTAGCACGTTCTCCCCGGAGCGAAGAGGTCCTTCCCTTTATTGCCTGCAACCTAGCTGCCAAGGCTTTACTTTCCCTTTTTTTTTCTTTTTCTTTATCGTCCACTAAACTACGGGTCCGGGATTTTCTTACTACTGGCCCTTACGATTTATCTGCTAGTGTAGTGGCATATCCCTTCCTTTTCGTGGCTACTATCGCCTATTCAACTGGCCTCATACCGTGCATACAAACACAAAGAGCCACTTCGAAATGGAACGAGTTAGTTTGGCCATTGTTTTCTCCTGCCTCTTCTGCCAAGCTGTATTACAAACCAGTAATCCATAACTACCAACATATATATATATAGATAAGTAGTGTTTGGGAGTATGTCAGAGGTAGGAGCCTCTCCTACCCAAATATAGATAGAATAGGTTTCTACTATTTCTATGCTATAACTCTTTCCCAATTGTTGCACATTTCCTAAATATTGTTAATAAGCCACAACCATCGCACCTTTATTCACACATAACACACACTCCTGCTAACTTATACACACAAACACATCATTTCACGAAAATCCGAATATTTTTTTGTTTGTTTGTTCCTTCGACCAACTTTTTAATAATTCATAAGTGAAGTAAAAAAAATAACAAAGTTAGATGTAAGGAGAAACATGAAATCATGTTTATTATAAAAACAAAACTTGGACGGTTTAGTTAGAAGCTGAACTTTTCTTTTATTCTAGTTTATCTGATTTTTATTCAGTCACCATTAGCATATATTGTTGTACCACACTGAACTCAAGTGAACTTTACACATACTCTGTAGTTACAATTTTTGATTTTTTAAATGAACGAAAGCTTTTTAAATTATAAAATTCTTTGGAGTTTTCTATTTCCATTGCAACAGTTGATATCATCAGTAACTCCATAATCAGATATATTAAACTTAATAAATTAAGCTCTATTCAATTATCCTACTTAAGTGCAATCGTAAGGAATCTTTCCTACCTAACATAACCTAATCTAACCTAAGCTAACTCAACTTACCTTACATAATTTAATCTAACTAAAGTATACATATATATTATTGGAAAAATTAATTGGATCACAAGAGAAATTTGTAAAAATTTGTTTGTATTTATCTGAAGATAAATGAAATCTCCCGAATATAGTGGAATTTGAACAGATTAGCTGATTGCCAATAATAAACTTAACAATCCGCACATAAGAAACTTGAATGAAAACAAATAGAGGGATACATTTGGAGAACTTCAAATTTTCGCTTTTAATTGAAAACCAACTTTTTTTAAAAATAATAACCACATATTAAAGTTATTTCAGTTTATGGATGTAACATTGTGAAGGTCGCATATATTTTATTATTCATACGAGGGTCGTTTGAAAAGTCCGTGCAAAAATAAAAACTACTTAATTTTTTGGGGTAAACCTTTTTTATTTTTCAACATAGTCTCCTTTTAGGCTTATACACTTCGTCCAACGCTGCTCTAGTTTGTTGATCCCTTCCGAATAATAGGATTTGTCCAAGTCTGAAAAATAGCCATTTGTTTCTGCAATCACCTCCTCGTTTGAATAAAATCTTTTTCCCGCCAGCCATTTCTTCATATTGGGGAACAAATAGTAGTCCGAGGAAGCCAAGTCTGGAGAATAGGGGGGATGTGAAACGAGTTGGAACCCTATTTCCATTAATTTTGCGACCACAACTGCTGAGGTGAGAGCTGGTGCGTTGTCGTGATGGAAAAGGACTTTTTTGTGGGCCAATCGTGGGCGTTTTTCTTGCAGCTCAGTTTTCAAACGGTCCAAAAACGATGAATAATATGCACCTGTAATAGTTTTACCCTTTTCCGGATAGTCGATGAGGATTATTCCTTGCGAATCCCAAAAGACAGTCGCCATAATCTTTCCGGCCGAAGGAACGGTCTTCGCCTTTTTTGGCGTAGATTCCCCCTTGGTAACCCATTGTTTAGATTGTTCTTTGGTCTCAGGAGTGTAGTGATGTATCCATGTTTCATCCACAGTGACGAAACGACGCTTAAAGTCCTGCGGATTCTTCTGGAACAGCTGCAAACCGTCCTTGCAACACTTCACACGATTTCGTTTTTGGTCAAGAGTGAGCAATCGCGGCACCCATCTTGCGGATAGCTTTGTCATGTCCAAATGTTGATACAAAATATTATGTACCCGTTCATTCGAGATGCCCACAGCACTAGCAATCTCACGCACCTTCACTCTTCTGTCATCCATCACCATATCATGGATTTTATCAATGATTTCTGGAGTAGTAACCTCAACAGGGCGTCCAGAACGTTCAGCGTCACTTGTGCCCATATGGCCACTCCGAAAATTTTGAAACCACTTATAAACTGTTCTAATCGAAGGTGCAGAGTCATAATGTTTATCAAGCTTCTCTTTAGTCTCCTGAGGCGGTTTGCCTTTCATAAAGTAGTGTTTAATCAACACACGAAATTCTTTTCGTCCATTTTTTGAAAATCACTCGACTTCCTCGATTCAAACGGATGCCAAACACAAAGAAATAGACCGATCTGGCTGAAACTTAGTGTGTGTTCTTCCAAGAGATGCTACTAACTAAACATAACCTCGATACGCGCCAGAAGTGCTATCTCTCTGACTTTGCACGGACTTTTCAACCCTCGTACATTACTTTTAAATGAGGTCCAACACTGGTGAAGAGAATTCCTCACCGCGATTTAAAAAGAAATCATGTTGAATATGAATATATAGATGAATACACGAGATAGATTCTATACTCGTACAGATTATAAAAAAAAAAAAAAAAATGGGAAGCTGTAGAAACATCAAAAGAAATTGGTAAATTTCAATGCAAAATTATTACAGTACGAGGTTTTTTGTTTACCCTACATAATTATGTATGTCTGTGGCAATACATTCTCTCGCTTCGTTGACAACTGACAAAAAGGGATGAATTGTTTTCAAAATATTCTTATTATTTTTTTAAATTTACTGGTGAATTATCATTATCATTTAGTTCCACCACTGTTGGGTTGGCTTTATGGTGAATGGTGATTATGGAAAAGAAAACCTCTGTAACCGTGAGTGAATAATTACCATGCACAAAACATGAACTTTCTACTTTCAACGTTTTAGATTTAACAATTTTGAACTGTCTATTAAGTAAGTTTTTTCTTGGCAATAGTTGTCGAAAATCCCCAACAAATTTACATATTAACATTAAAGAAGACACAACAATATCTTGTACCAAGGTGCATTCTCTACAGCAGGGGGTCTTCAACCTTTTACACTCTGAGATCATGGTTTTCTTGAATGAACTTCATGTTTAAGTAGCACATAAAATAGTTTATCAAAGCTTTTCCCTACTCAAATTCGCAAAATTATTCTAGTATCTGTATTCAATCTAAATACAAACATCTTAATAAAGACAATTGCATAGATGATTTCCATTTTACGCGTGTTTTGGCTGAACAAATAGTGATTACTTGCGGAACCCCTGTCAACGTTGCAGGGAACCCTAGGGTTATGCGGAACTCAGGTTGAAGACTCCAGCTCTTGAGCACTTCAACATCCGCTATTTATGCAGCCAATACTTCCATCATTGAACATAACAGGAGGCACAACAAGATCTTGTACCTTAGTGCTTACCCAGGCATTGTCCACATTCATTTAGAGTTCTATCTATGCAGCCAACATTTCTACCACTTAATAAAAAGCTATAAAGGTTGTAGAACCCTTACGTAGGTAAGGGCAGCATTTTACTTCCCGAACTCTAGTGTACCAGTTCATCATCTAGATCCTTTCTCTTCTCTATATTTGGAGACCTAACGATTTCAAGTACTTATCTTTCAATTGGAATGAGTAGTTTCATAAAGACAGACAAAATATACGCTTTAACACTGTTTTATTGCTCTCGTAAACAGAATTTGATAAAAAGAAGGTAGAGGTTCACATACTCGTAGCTTGCAATTCATCGAAAAACTTCAAAAATCGAGATTTTTATAAGTGAATATGCTCAGCGATCTATTATTAAAAAGACCATGGTTCAAATACCGTTCGTTTGTACCACTCTTTTAATCAAACACAAGTTGACCTTATTCCATCATTTGACACACTAATTCCCGCTAACTGCATCCTATTACAATATAAATTATTAAATTATTATAATTGTTATTAGCTCCGTTCTTCTTCACTTTCTATCAATACTATTATGTGAAAATCTCAGCAAAAATTATTTTTTCTGATATTGAAATTAGCTTGCGGTCATTAATATTTTATTTGATTCAATTTCCTTTATTAAGATTTTGCATTTCTTACTAAAAACAACTCGTATTATTAAATCCGCCATAACATCAGCCTATATTGAACGTCAGCAGAACTAATCTTGCGGCATCTTGGCTGTAGAACTGAAGGCAAGCTGTAAAGCCATCGCATTCACAGAAACAGCATAAAAGAAACTCAATTCAACTCTAATAACAACGTTATTGCACGGTTATTACGATTATAAGCTGAGTAAAGGTTTCGATATTATTTGAGATAAACTGATAAGCACCATTTAGATTATTGCACATTGAATTGTTGATTAAGTCAATAAAAATTTTGGCATAAAACTTAATTTTAAAAAATTATATAATAATAATTGGTAAAACGAAAAGTAAATAATTACGCTTACTTTAAAATTAATTTAGCAGGTTTCTTTGGTAACTGGAGAAATAGGATCACAAACATTTACTTGGATAAAACTTGGACAGCACATTAAGGCTAGGCAAGAAATTTAGAAAAATAGATATATACCTGCAAGGATTCAGCGCTAGAAGATTCTTGGAGTTGTACGGTGCCGTTGTACCAGGTAACATTAGCAGCTGGCCGAGCTCCTCTGACCACACACTGCAGTACAACTCGATTGCCTTGGATCACGTGTTCACCAACTCCGCTCAGTTCTATTCTGTTTGGTCGAACTGAAAAATATGGATAAGCATTAAAATAATATGTATATATATTATTAATTACTGAACTAAAAAATAAGACGCGATTAAACACTGAAACTTATCATATAACTTAAACATATCATATCGTATAATAACATAAGAATGGACAAGTATTAATAACTCTAATATACGTAGATCAATTAATTTTAGGTTGAGATTTATTTTAAAGTGCTAGAACAACTTTGTTCAAGGGAACCCTAAACTTCCAGGAAGGCAGATGGTTCTTACCAGGATGGATTTATAGCCCAATCCTTGTAATAAGTTGAAAGGTTGCTAGAAAGTGCTATTCACTTAGGCTGGAAACATAGTGGAGCGGCGAGCAAAGCGGCGAAAACAAACACAAGTTAGCATATGGGACCGCGTATAGTGGGAAGCAAAGCGAAGATAGAGCAACGCTACCAAGAGAGAGAGTAGAGCAACGGGTTATGACATGTTTGATTTCTTCGCTCTCATCGCGCTCAATTTTTAAAGTTTATTGCTTATAGGTTATGGATATTGATACATTTATTGGTTTAGTTTGTTTAAAGAAACCTCTGTGGGACCAAAGGATCTTCTACATCACAACCGATTTGTGTCGGATAAGAAATGGTACAGGATTAATGGGATTAACATTGAAATTCGCCCTTTTCTTGATTAACATGCCTTCAACACTGCTTAGTATGTAACCAAATGTTGACATAGACATTCGAAAATATGCATGAAACTTGCCAGGATGCTCCCGAAGTTGTTTGTACAAGTGATGGAATTTAACAAGTTCATGTCTACCAGGATGAACCCGGACCTCCGCGTAGGAATCCAATACGCATTCTCACAATTTAGTGCAAACGGATTGTGGCGCTTCGCTCTAGAATAGGTCTATTGCAAAGGAATCTCATTTTAAGAGATCCATTAAAACGAATTTACCTTTCGCACAGCTAGTTTATAATAACTGTGATTAAATGATGAGCTAGCATAGAAGTAACTAAGTACATACTCTTAGTACTGTATCCCTGAGGCCAAAATCTATCGAGAATAATTTCAATTTTACTACCTTTACTAAATAAAATTTTATAAAGTAATTTTACAATAAATTTACAGGCTAACGTTTTGAAAAAACCTTAAAAGGCTAAAGGTAAAAGTGGCTGATCCTGGTATAAGGAATTGTAAAGAAACAAAACTGTAAGTTAAAGTTTGAGAGAACTTTCTAGCGAGAAATTGTGTGGCCGCCGGGGAAGCCAAGAGGTAAAAGGACAAGCCGACGGTGAAGGAGGTATTGGGAAACAAAGAGATGTTAGTGTATAGAACAGAACAGGTTAGGACTGCAAAGAGGTAAGGTGAAATTGTACTAGCGCGGCGGGTAGAAAAGTATCAAAGGACTGCTAACGAACCTAGACTCTAACCCAACCTTACAACGCCTCCGCCGTCCTCGCTCCGGCACTGTGCGGTTCACAGCTATCAGAAACTTTGGCATTTCGCCGGTAGTATGTGTTGAAAAACTGTTGAGGAAGTGTAACAGTGAGGTAACCTCTAATTTCTATTTCTCTCTCTCATAAACGCGTTGCTATGTTTACTGCATGTTTCCCTCTCTCTCCACACTCACACACCCCCGCAAATATTATACGCTCACCTTTTAGAGCTATACACGGTGCGTTACTGTCAACTTTTATGAGTTCACGATCACAGGGTCAACACTTTGATTTAGTAAAAGTTTACAAGGTTTGCAGATAGGAAATGTTTAAAAGCTTTTGCTAAACGAATAAAACGAAGTTTTAATTCGTATGTTTTAAACAGTAATAAAAAGACAAGTAGTCGGTCTTATTAAGAAATAGAAAAATTAAGCAGTTCGTTCACCTATTATTGCTTCAAATCTGAATTATTGAGGATGACAGTACCTTTCATTATCTTTCCACAACAAAAGTAGAAGTTTATTCTATCTCATTAGATAATCCTACAAGAGTTCTTACACTAAATTATACAGAAATAAAATTCGAATAAATATTTCTCTCCTTTGAAATGTTGAAAGTTATCAGTATTCTGTGGAAGTCGCTTTTATCATTAACATAATTCCTCCAATAATCATGCATAATTTCAAAGATCTATTCTTAATAATTTAAATAATAAACTAATTGTCGCCTATTTTAGCATTCTAGTGTTCTCTTAGCATCAGTAAAGAAATAATTGATGCAATATATTGAGGAATCATTACTAGAAGTATTAAAGAATCTGTTCAAATGGTTTTTGAGCAATCACGAAAACTTGGACAACCGTTCTGGCAATTCGCATTGATTTCCAGCTTAAAATTGGTCTTTAACACTTCAATATGAGTCACATATTTCATCAATATTACTCGCGAGATAGTTCAGTACATTACGCTGTAAAAAAGCACTTTATCTAACGAAGACTGATTCCACTTTTAGCCCAGAAATATCTGAGAAAATGTTTAAGAACAAAGTTTTCCATATAAAAAGGTTCTACCCAAGTAAAAATTTTCAGTAAATAAAGAAAAAGCGCAAGTAGCAGATGTTGTTCTAACAGTGAAAAATGCTCAAATGAAACTGAGCAGGAAGTGTATGCCGCATAGAAGATAGATGGACCAAGTTGGTGGACTAAATGGTGTCCGGTAGGAAGAAAAACAAGAAGAGGTAGGCAGTGCACAAGATGGAGTGACGAACTTAAGTTAATCTGTGGTCAAATGTGGACTAGAGAGGCAAAAGAAAAAAGCGAAATTGAAGAAAAGGGAAGATTATCTTTGCCCTATTATGGGCCTGATTCTACAAGAAGAAAAAAGATAAGTTTACATGGTTTTCTTCTTTATTTTATCAGTAATATGATGCTATTATTATTGCTTAATCATCTAATAATGCACCAATCTCTCTTGCTGTATAAAACTTATTTTTATTTCGTTTTATTACACAGATAAAATTATTACATCGACTGAACAATACGTCCATCCAAAATCAATTGCTACCTTAAGATCTGTTGGGGTTCCTTAAAGTTGTAGAATGTGTACAATGGGAAAATTTGTATGATGGGATGTGAGATGATTATCTGGAGACTGTCTTTGAGGACGTTAAACCCAAGTAGTTTGGAGGTCGTACCAATTAAGAAAACAACGGAATACTGAGGTCATTATGAAGGTTTTGGATTGGATAGACAGAAGAGACCATTGACAATTGAGGAAAGGATTTTCGATTGTAAGATTTGGATAGACCACTTGGCAGAAACCCTACAGTTCGATGCCGTAGGTACATATTGGTTTAAGTGAACTGTTGTTTAAGAGACATTGGTCCTCTAGTTATAGTGATCTGTTGTCTAATAATCTTTAGAGCTGTCTGTATCGTGTATTAATTTCTTGGAGTTTAAGTCGAGTGGAGGGTTCACTAGTAAAGCAAAAAGTAAAGTAATCGCCTATTTTTTCAGGCGGGGCTTAACGTCCAACTACCAATTAGGTATCGTGGACGGAGGCGACTAGCAAACATACTTTACTGTAAATTTCTTTTATTAACCATTAAATAAAATCCAAGGCCTAAGACCGAGAATCGAACGCAGTACCACAATACATATTAGAGTCGCAGGTCTCGCCTCTAACCCTCTCGGCTACCATTTCAAGCACTATATTACCTTTTATAGCAGTAAGATATTTTTAAACGAACTTGCAAATTTATAATTCAAATGTTCAAATACTTCTGTGTAAATAAAAGTTCAAAGTAATAAACAGAAAAAATTTAATTCTGCGTTAATAACATTTTCAAAGTGGATGGAATTCATATGTAATTAATTTTTCCCTGATATACTTTGTCTAAATGAAATAGACTGGAATAAACCGCGATAAATGGATTGAGAAAAAAAACGGCTCTCTGAAAAAAAAATAAAAAATTATTTATCTCTAATGAAGCGCGAATCAACCAACCATATTTACTGGATAATTCACATATGATAATCTTGGTATAAGACCAACATAAATTTTCCCACAAAAAAGGTGTAAAAATTGCCGTATTTTCATTGGGTCATGTATTAACGATTCCAAATTCACTCTACCATCTCTTGTTTGAGACAAAATAAATAAACTAATAATAATGATGACCCAAAATTACATAGTCGTAAGTTTCATCCAAACGGCCACTTTTTATTACATGTTTTTTAGCTTTTATACTAGAATAAAAAGACTTGAAAAAAGTTTATATCCATGATGTCTTAATTGATAGACGATGTAAACTCATTTACAATCAGTTTACAAACCATAAGCGGTGCCACAACACAACTATGGTTTTTGTATTAATGTTTGCTGTGTCCACTTCGGAATCCTCTAAAATAACCCCTCCAAAAAAGTTATCAGTAAGCATGATCATTTACTAAAAAAATTTTACAATTTCCAAATTATTAAACACCGTTATGACCATTTTCAAAAAATAAATAAAAAAACCCATGAATCGAATTCCTCACAAAATCGCACTTCGATTCTTTTTGTAAATTAAAATAAGTTGAGAATAAACTTTCTTACCGTATGTTGATCATTGTGTCGCATTAAAAGAAAACTTTAAGACTTCAAACTATCATGGATTATTGGCCGGCTAGCTGTAATCAGGACGAATAATTTAAAATTTTAACAAAATCTATCGAGTAGTTTTCGAGATATTTGTAGTTAAAATTTTCACAATATAGAACAGAAACCAACTTTAACTCAAAAAATCTCGTTTTCTGTTCCACAGATTTTTACGAAATTTTACATAATTAAAGACAATAGTCGTCTCAATATACAGGTAAAATATAAACAAAATCTATCGAGTAGTTATCGAGATATATGAAGCTAACATTTTCACTATATATAACAGAAACAAACTTTAACTCAAAAAATCTCTTATTCTGCTCGACAGATTTTCACTATATTTTACACAATTAGAGACAATAGTAGTCTTCATATACAAGTAAAGTATAAACAAAATCTATCAAGTAGTTTTCGAGATATATGAAATAAAAATTGTCACTCTATAGAACAGAAACCAAATTTAACTCAAAAAATCTTGTGTTCTGCTCGACAGATTTTTAATAAATTTTACACAATTAGTGATAATAGTAGTCTCCATATATAGGTAAAATACAGACAAAATCTATCGAGTAGTTTTCGAGATATTTGAAGTAAAAATTTTCACTCTATAGAACAGAAACAAACTTTAATTCAAAAAATCTCGTTTTCTGCCCAAGCGATTTTCACTAAATTTTACACAATTAGAGACAATAGTGGTCTCCATATATAGGTAAAATATAAAAACAATCTACCAAGTAGTATTCGTGATATTTGAAGTTAAAATGTTCACTATATAGAACAGAAACCAACTTTAACTCAAAAAATTTCGTTTTCTCCTCGACAGATTTTTACTAAATTTTACACTGTTAGAGACAATAGTGGTCTCCATATACAGGTAGAATATGCACAAAATCTATCGAGTAGTTTTCGATATATTTGAAGTTAATTGTTGGCAAAATAATACTTGTATGGGCAGTTTCCAATCCTTACATTCTCCGGTGGACAAAGAACCAACTAAATTTGATGCGGTGGGAGATATCTAATCTAATTCTTTCCCCCCCCCCCAAATAAAAATAAAAAAAACAACAAAATAATAATAAAAACTGTTCGGCAAGTTTAATTAAGCGTCTGTTAGTAGGTGATTATACTAAGTTTGTAATGCTAACACACAATTACTCTACTTTTTTGTTTTTTCCTCTACTTGATCGAATTGGTTGCATTTCCGTTCGCGTGACTGGATACTCTGTAATATTTTGAATCACTTTTTTCTAGAAATCACCTCAGAATATCTCTAACAGATTACCTATCTTATTTTTTAATGATTCATCTATGTTTTCAAAATTATCAGGTAGACTACAAAATGACATAATTGTTAGTTAGTACACCCTCTTGGACAACAAACTCAAGGAATTATCTACGATGGTCAAAGTCCTTGTGTAAATGTTCTGGAACATAATCTCCTTTTCTCGTTTTGCTTAAAGTTAACTGCTTTAACAGATCAGCTTAATTACCAAAGCCTTTTGAATGATATACTGAGTTAAGTTTGTTCTAAAGTTCCTTTGATGTTACACTGTCGTTAATCTATTACCCTTTCGATCCTCGAAGGGATGTGCGGCCCCCCGGCCTAGAATTTATCTGTTGGTGCTAATAGCGCAGCATTGTCCGGTTGGCAGCACTGGAGAAGTCAACGGAGAGGGGGCTCCAGCGTGTTCCTGGGAGCTCGAGCCAGTTGCCCTTGGGGCTTCTCACAGGATCCTTAGTCTGTATCACTTTGTACGACGGTTGCAGCCAAGTCAAGCCATGTGGCCCCGCAAACGCCGAAGTATCTCTCCCTGCCAAGAGTTCTGTATCTGACTGTAATATTGAAATTTATTGCCATCGTCTTCCTGTGTCATTCCCAACAGTGTTTAAATTGTAGAGCATTAAAGGCCAAGCACGTGCTAATGTGAGCTATATGTATGGTTATAGGGTTCTGAACTGTAAGTTGTAATAAGTAATTATGATCTAGACCTTATGGTATTTTCTTTGTACTTTTACCAAATTGAGAATAAAAATATATTTGTTCTTTTTAAGTGAAGGTATTCTGGGTGTTGGTGGCGTCCCCCACCCTTCCCTTTCCTTTAATTTGTTATTTTATTTTATTTGTGTTGCTCTCCCAAATTACCTAGGAAAGTCTAACACATTGTCCCTCAGTCTTTTCAAAAATCTTTCACCCTTCTCATAGGATAAGTACTAAGGTCTGACCGTTCTCCACTCTTGGTTTGAAGGCAAGGACCACTATCACTACTTCTTGAATTAAAAAAAACCTAAGGTCAGTCTCCCTTACTTGCTTAAAAAAAAAACAACAACAAATAAATCCTCTGTGTCACGAACAATTTGGATAATTCCTAGGGTGCATATCTAAGTACCCAGAGCCGAAGAATGAAGGTTCATCTTTAATAATCACTTTGTGGTGATAATCAACTGTAACAAATTCTTGTCAAAATAACGATGTTATTAAAAATAATCGCTTCTAAAAAGTGTTATATATGATATTCTTTAACTCATTAAAGCCTTGATATCATACAAAAGTCTTATTATAACAATTTAATGAGCTGACGTTTAAGACAAAATACACAAACTGAAAACAAAATAGAACAAATTCTACGGTGAACCGAAGGCAACAAATTCTGCACAGTACTAGAATCAGTGGTATGTAACGTTTAAGAATTGCCATCAAGTTGCAGAAATCAACGACTGTAAACTCCAAACTTAATTTTTTAATAAAATATTTTAGCCCAAATTTTGTAATAAAGCTTGCTTGAAAAAGTTCTCTATTTAAAGTAAAAAAATTAAGTATTTACGAGACATGTAGTTATTCTCAGGAATAGGGGTGTCAGACTCAAATAAACCACGGTTTACTTGGTGCAACAGGCAAGATTCTCTCGCACCACAACATATTTACAAATTTTTCTTAGTTTTCCAATATCTGGATACTCAGAGACTGAGAACAGGCAATCTTCATTAAGGCAGATGGATGTTTATCAGTCAATCTTGATCTGTATGCCGTTTTATTTAATTTCATGGACGAAAATAGAAGCTCACACAAGGACGTACTCCAAAAATAACACATTTTTAGCAAACATTTTTTAGTATTTCTCACCTAAATAAGAATATATTTTGGAAATTCCTATTTCGTCTTTTAAAACCAGAATCATTTTGGGATTCCGCTGAGAGTGGCAGACATATCGCTTCTAAACATCGCTGGAACTAAGTCAGCGTGTTTATACAAGCCCACAGGCCCGCAGGAAAGGCTATTTCCTTCATTAAAACTTTTTTCTATTTTCTTTTTATTTCAGTAGATCGTGGGCCACAATGAATTACCTCAGGAGCCGCATGCAGCCCGCGGGCTGCCAGTTTGACACCCCTACTCTAGAAGGAGGCAAACAAATATGAGAATGAAATTTAAACCGATTAATAATTTCGAAGCTTCTAGAAAGTGCTCTATGCGATATTCTTTAGATCAATGAAAACTATCCGATTATTTCACAGTTTTCTATCAATAGATTAATTAGTTTAACAAACACATAGAGAATAACTATTTCTGTAATTTGTTAGCATATCGTGAAATAGAAAAACTGACAAACCGCTTACACCCTCTCCTGTCAAAACGGAAATATATTAATTTATTCTAGCTGATAAAGGAGAAAACTAGCTGCTAATTTATATAAATTTGAGAACAATTAAGAAATAACATTTCTACATTTGGTTGTGATAATATAGTTAGAACAAACTTGTCAACTAATGGAAGTTATTTGCAAGTTAATTTTAATAAATTATTAACTGTTGAATATTATAACGAAAACGTTTTAACGTTTGGTTTTGAATAATTTAAATTCTTGTTTCTTCTTGCATTAATAAAACTATTGGTGTAACAATGAAAAATAAAATTGTGTACAATAAAACAAACGGGTATGAACACACACGAATTTCTCTTTGTCACTTTTAAGATTTTGAATTTCAAACATTTTTATATGGAATTTTAAAGTTTTATTAAATTTAAGTTGGCTTCAATACAGTGCAGGTGGATGTCGTAGCACAAATGTAAAAAACAAAACCTTACAGTGCACTAAAATCCCAGGTTTTAGAAGAGAGAAACTACCTTTCTGCTTATTTATAAGTCTTCTAAAATGATGATCAATAAAAAATATTTTAAATAAAAGTCATAAACCTAGTTCTGAAATGGGTTACAAAGTTTAAAGCGAATTGTTAGATCTGGTTTCGAGAATTATTAAAACTGTCCGGTTAGGTTTATCGTTAAAAACTGCAAGAAAAAGCGGAACGTTGAAAACCGCCCAAATTAGACAATTTTTTTCCTTTTTACTATAAAAGATGAAATTCCCAATTTTTTTTTTAAATATAGGGCCAATCCTCCTTTATAACTATAATTTTTTGCAACAACCCAGGTTTAATAGATAAATATATCTATATATGACAGCAACAAAACGGAAATTTCAAAAGTGAACAACTTCTATGTATTTGACTTATGCTGGCTGGTTTTATTATTATTTTACTTTTAAAAGAGGTGGACGAACTATTTATCAAAAAAACAGTATTATTCGAGTTAAAACTCATATTCGAAAATCTGTATAAAAAGAATGAATAAAATCTCGAAGATTTGAAAGCTACCAATTTTCAATGAAGAAGAGAGATTACGAGTTAACCGTTTCACTCGGGCTGACTACATCTACCCTCATAGATAGCATTGTACTCCATTATGGGCCCTTTTCTTATAGCTACAGTCCCTAGTCATCATCGTTTGTGTTACATCCCTTAATAAACACAGAGTATTCTAGCCTACACACACCATTTCTGTGTATATATATATACCTAAATCCTATATTAACATTGCAGTAAAAACGGGTGTACCCTTTTCTCATGGCAAACTGCTAACTTACCCGGGCAGTATTTCATAACTGGACCAACATAGAAATGGACCCAAAGAACTTTAGCAGCAACATTACCACAAGACAACGCTCAATCAACACCTAACTATTGTTGTCAGCAATTTCTTCTTTTTATTCTCTTTTACTTCTAAAGAGAAAATATTTATTCTTTATTATTTTTTTGTGATAGAATTTTAATTAATAAAATGACATTCTAGTATAAGTCAAGTAATCAATCACCTATGTTTGCAGGCGAGGTTTAACTCCAATGACCAATTAGGTGTCCTGGACGGGGGCGGAAGCTCATACTTTACTATAAACAATTTTTTCTGACATGCAAAAAGCAATCATACGCGGGATTCGTACTTGGGATCTCCCACTTACAAAGCCACGCTCTTCACCACTAAATCAACTATTAAATTAAATAATATTAAGTATAAATAAATATAACTAAACATTAGTTGGCAACATCTTTGAACAGTTACATTAAATAATTTTGCAATTAAGTTTTAAATTTTATTAATAGTTTTATTGATTAAAGATGGAGGTTAAGAGTTCCATAGTAAAGGCGATTGAGTTAAGAATGGATTTCTAATAAGTGACTGTTCTGAATGGGGAGATGACTTTTTTGGCGTTTCTAAGATCTAACTGGGCCTTCCTAAAGAACATATCAAGCAACTATTGAGGCTGTTGACTCCTGAAGACCTTGTACAAGAAGTTTCCAAGGAAATACTTTCTTCTGCACTTTACATTCAGGTAACCAAGAAGTACAAAGTGAGGGATAATATGTTCAACCTTTCTTACATTCAAAATCCAACTAAAACACAGGAATTCAAAGATTATTCCAATTTTAGAATCAGCATGAAAATTTTAGAGAGAATTGTAGGTAGATTGCCCCCAGTAAAAGAGTCATTTCAGTGGGAATTAAACATGCTTCTGAAATTTAGTGGTTAAAGTTTGACTTTAAGAGCTCGAGGAGCTAATTAGGGTTGATCTTCATATATTTCAAAAACGATCCTCCCCCCAAAACAAATTTCTATTCTCTGTCACTCCCTCTTTCTCACACACTTCACACACAGTGAAATGACTGAGTTTATCAAATTAGAAAGCAGAAAATTAAAACAAAAAACCTTACTTATTTGCATCAATAATTAAATGCAAGGGAAGGGATTAGCTATGCGGTTAGCGTATTGTATAACCACGCAGAGGTCTAGGGTTCGAATCTAGCAGCCTGACCCTTAGATTTTCTCTTTCTATGGAGCTTCTTACAGCTTATTGGGCGCCAATAAGCATAGATGTTGACGCGCTTTAAATCATAAAAAAGTTTAATATTAATTAAATACGCTCTATTATAATTTTTTTTTTTTAAAGCAAACCAAAAAAGAAACATTAAGAAGATTTTTATATTTAAAGATACTCAGTAAATGACATTGTTGAATGATACTCTTTAAATTAAGACTCTCGACAAAAAAAATACAGAAGTCTACCCAGAGATGTTCAATTAACATCAAAAAGAACTGATATTTGAAGATGAAAGGGACATAATTATTTTTATCAAATCTATTCTCACTTTCTGTAGTAAAAATGGTTTACAAAATGAATCAAGTTTCTCGAAAAACATTGAAGTAACTTTGAAGGTTAAGAAAGTCCTAATCAAAACTTCATCATTTATTTAAAAGACATTATCAAAGGGAATGGATATTTTTAATATACTACTACTAAAAACAAAGTTTAACAAAAATTTAATCAATTATTTAATTGTAAACAAAAAGGATATTCCCGTACACTTAAAATACCGACAGAGTTGTTTGGCTTTATCCAAATCCAAAGCAGTTAGACTAGACAGTCCATGAAAAAGTTTAAAAAAAAAAGAAGTCGATAGAAGGGTTTGAAAAACAATTCTCTACAGTAAGGATGAGGGCGAAGCTTGTAACTAAGGGAGTGAATATATAGAGATAGGAGGGAATGCTCATTGGCAAGTAAACTTGGCACTTCAAGTTGAAGCCGAGCTTAGCAGTTGGAAGCGAGAGTATCTCATGCATGAGGAGGGAGCAAGTTTGAACTTAAGGGCTCACCCACTCTCTGTATTGTGGCAACTCTCTAGTCTCGCCTCAGATACTCTGCCTGCTCGGGCCCCGGCACTACTCAATAATACTGGACTACTATGTTGCGAGGGACGTCCCATCCTAACAAACACCCAACTATTGAACAATCCTGGAGAAGTACCACTCTGCTTGGCGGTCATCCATCACAATTTACTACTTATACATAACACCTTTGCTAAAAGCGTCTTATTGCTTTTGGTCTTGGGTCACCTTTGGCCACAATAATTCTTTTAAATATAGAAATAGGATTTTAAAAGTCATTAGCAATGGCTAATTTCTGGACAATTATCGTACAAACTTCTACAAATATATATACAAAATGAGTAAAACTTAGCTGCACCTTACGGAAAACGTGGATCTGATAAAGGATCAATAACAGCTTCTAAATGGGAATTAACGAATTTAAAAAATAATAATTTAACCATCAGGCAATGAAAGGAAGGACCAGTCGGCTGAGATTTTTGGTTTCAGACTGAGGAAATTTTCAAGACTATGTCGTGTTATAAAGGAATTTAAGTTATTAAGTCTGTAGATGTTAATTGCAGTAAAAGTAGCCTTATGAATGCAAACAACTGTTTTGCATCAATGCAACCAATTCTTCATAAGAGAAAATATGCCTTCAGCAAGGTGAGGGGTTACAAAGCTTTCAAAATAGTCCATAACTAGTTGTTGATGTCGTTAATCGAACTCTGTAGATAAACGTCGACTGAATTACATTGAATTCAACCTTATTAACTGAGCAATATCAGTTAAGGACTTTCAATTTATTGTAGGGTCATTTGGAGTGTCAGCTAAGGAGTTAGCATTGTTATAAGTACAATAATGATGTGTTTAAATGAAAATCCAAAATGGAATAGCGCTCAAACTTGACGCCACAGTAGCCGAATTGTTTGAGGCGAGAACCGGCAAAGCTAATAGTATTGTGGGTTCGATTCCTGGTCTAGGCCTTGGATTTTATTTAATATTTAATATGAGAAATTTGTCGAAAAGTATGTTATCTAATCGATTCCGTCCACGACACCTAACTTGGTAGTTAGTTGGTGCCCGCCTGAAAAAAATAGGCAATTACTTAATAGTGCTCAAACCTTCATCCAAAAGAACTTCGTAATAAAATTTTCTAAGAACTTCTAGAAAATTTTATTTGGCCCTGGGTAGACAACATTTGTCGCTGTTTATCTAAAATAAGAATACTGACCCAGCTTGAACCCGCTTAAGACATACGAGGGTCGTTTGAAAAGTCCGTGCAAAGTCAGAGAGATAGCACCACTGGCGCGTATCGAGGTTATGTTTAGTTAGTAGCATCTCTTGGAAGAACACACACCAAGTTTCAGCCAGATCGGTCTATTTCTTTGTGTTTGGCATTCGTTTGAATCGAGAAAGTCGAGTGATTTTCAAAAAATGGACGAAAAAGAATTTCGTGTGTTGATTAAACACTACTTTATGAAAGGCAAAACGCCTCAGGAGACTAAAGAGAAGCTTGATATACATTATGGTGACTCTGCAACTTCGATTAGAACAGTTTATAAGTGGTTTCAAAATTTTCAGAGTGGCCATATGGGCACAAGTGACGCTGAACGTTCTGGACGCCCTGTTGAGGTTACTACTCCAGAAATCATTGATAAAATCCATGATATGGTGATGGATGACAGAAGAGTGAAGGTGCGTGAGATTGCTAGTGCTGTGGGCATCTCGAATGAACGGGTACATAATATTTTGCATCAACATTTGGACATGACAAAGCTATCCGCAAGATGGGTGCCGCGATTGCTCACGCTTGACCAAAAACGAAATCGTGTGAAGTGTTGCAAGGACGGTTTGCAGCTGTTCCAGAAGAATCCGCAGGACTTTAAGCGTCGTTTCGTCACTGTGGATGAAACATGGATACATCACTACACTCCTGAGACCAAAGAACAATCTAAACAATGGGTTACCAAGGGGGAATCTACGCCAAAAAAGGCGAAGACCGTTCCTTCGGCCGGAAAGATTATGGCGACTGTCTTTTGGAATTCGCAAGGAATAATCCTCATCGACTATCTGGAAAAGGGTAAAACTATTACAGGTGCATATTATTCATCGTTATTGGACCGTTTGAAAACCGAGCTGCAAGAAAAACGCCCACGACTGGCCCACAAAAAAGTCCTTTTCCATCACGACAACGCACCAGCTCACAGCTCAGCAGTTGTGGTCGCAAAATTAATGGAAATAGGGTTCCAACTCGTTTCACATCCCCCCTATTCTCCAGACTTGGCTCCCTCGGACTACTATTTGTTCCCCAATATGAAGAAATGGCTGGCGGGTAAAAGATTTTATTCAAACGAGGAGGTGATTGCAGAAACGAATGGCTATTTTTCAGACTTGGACAAATCCTATTATTCGGAAGGGATCAACAAACTAGAGCAGCGTTGGACGAAGTGTATAAGCCTAAAAGGAGACTATGTTGAAAAATAAAAAAGGTTTACCCCAAAAAATTAAGTAGTTTTTATTTTTGCACGGACTTTTCAAACGACCCTCGTACAATAGTCTGTTCAAGAACTCCAAAAAGAAACAAGTCTCAAAATTTCTCCAAAGATTAATTGTGACCAAAGATCTTGATCTTAACTTCTTCGTAAAAACCAAAATAGTGAGTTGTTTAATTGAAAAAATTAGTTTACGGAATAGATTCGTGAATTTATACCCAAATTTAACGAAATGGTTTTAGTTTTTCAATTTTTGAGATACATATTAATAGCCTTGCAATTTATTTGGTGCAAAAAAGTCCTGGGAATTTAAATCCTTTTAAAGCAGAAGATTTTTTTTTACTCAATAGACTTTCATCAACAATTTAGAGATATAGACGTATATAACACAATCTTCAACATTCAACTACGTTATAAAAGTATATTTCACTTTAAAAAACAAAAATATACTCGTTGTTACTAATTAAAACGTTTTTCTTTAAAATTCCAATCTAATTAAATATGCATTGATGTTCTTTTGTGATGAATTAAAGAATTTCACTTCAAGTCTACTAAACTTTCGAGCGATTCAATGGCAGCTCGTTAGTGGCCTTAGAAACCTTTAGAAAAGAAGAATAAAGGTGCTTGAAGAACACTTTATGTTGAAGTGGGGGTTAGCGAAAAGAGAGAGGGGGTTAAAAAAAGAAAACTGATGGACAATTTACTAGCTCACAATTTGCCCAGAAAAACGAGCACAACAGCCCCATTGTATTGGTCTAAACTCGTTGCTGTTGGCAAATCAAACGGCAATAAGCACTCCGAACATGGTGTGGCGAGGAGAGAGTCAGCCAGGGAGTTAGTGTGAAAGTTTGCGGTGTAAATATAGCAGCCGCAATTTGCAAATGACCTTTGGCACCCCTCTAACGTGCCTGCATTCGTGCGTGCGTATGATCCATTAGGCTGTCAATAGGTTTTTTTTTTTTTTTTTTTTTTTTTTAAATCAGAAAACTTCAAGAATAACAGAAAACCTCTCCCGGATAATTGATATTGGTTTAACGTGATTCCAAACATCCGGACTCACTTTAATTTTGGAGAATCGTTATTGTACTAAACGTTAAAGCAATATTTGTTCAATTGACTGAGCATTAATAATTTTATAAATGAATTTCCCAGTATTAACATATTACGTAAGTTGGTATTCATTTTTTTATACTTTCAACTTAGTATCACTGACGTAAATTTACAGCACTTTAATCGCGTGTTTATTTCTTTGTCCGCATGTTCCGAAATATTCTTTTCTTCTTTCACAACCATTAGGTTAACCTCAAATAGTTGATTGCAAATTGTTGATTGTTGATGATAAACATTTTGTTAGTTCTTGCTCCTCATTTCAAGAAGATTCATTATGTAAATTGCATTGAGAGAAACACGAGTGAGTATTTGGTGTTAATTTTTGAATAATAATAAGAAAACTAAAATTTGTTACAGATGTTTTAGACTACAGTAAAATCTGGGCTTACCCAAACAATTTTTATAGATAATGTGCTCTAGCTTTTGCTCCTCTGGTGTTCCAGCTATTAGGTAAAGTCCTTTTGAATTCAGACACAAAACGCCCATATACCCAGTAGAATGGCCAAGTGGACTAACATGCAGACATGTTCAAAGTCATAATAAAAAGATATACCAATAAGGAAATGGAGAAAATGTACATTTCTTTGGCATACTTCACACCACCAGAAATCACTAACACTTAGAAACGAATCTAAAGAACACACGTAAAAATCTGAGCCAAAAAAGCTATGGCAGGCAGAAGAGCTACCAAGTGAAGAAAACATTCATGCCACAATAATGGCTTTACCCTCGCGTGCACAAGGACAACAAGCATTTCCATGGCGAAAGAGAATTATTAACTAGGAAACGAGAAACTCCAGGTTGGTTGACATGAAGAGGAAAACTTACAAACCATACAAACGTAGAAATTAACTGTGCTTTATTTATTATTTGGATTAAAAATACTAACAAAGGTTAATGAGTCTAGATTACGAGTAATCTACACAATCGAATTGAGAATTCTAGAGATAATACGCAATTAGCTGTTTCCCAAAGATTGAATTAACATAAATTCAATAGATAAATGACAAAGTCGCAACAATCACAGACGGAAGTAGTCAAACAGTTCCCCTTTATATTTGTTTTCAAAATAAAGTAGCTTCAGTCTGCGAGGAGGATTTGACGTGAGGTTAGTGCAGGACAGGTTGTTGATTAAGGGGTTATGATGCTGGTAAAGTTTGGAGTGGAATTTGATGTAGCGGGACTGGGCAAGGTCAGAAACAAATGGGATTCGCAGGTCGGTGTGAATGGTATGGTTGCTCACGTAGAAGGGTGCATCAGTGATGGTTCGAAGGATTTTTGACTGGAGGGTTTGGATTCTGTTTAGGTTCGAACGCTTAGCTGTTCCGTACAGTTCAAGTCCGTAAGTCCAGATAGGAGCGAGTAGGGCTGAGTATAGTCGTTTCTTGTTTGTAAGAGTCAGTTTCGATCGTTTGTCGAGTAGTCTTTTGAGCATTCGATATCTGTGGTTTCGTTCAAGTCGTTTGAGTCTAGTACGTGGATTCCATGTGAGTCGCTTGCCAAGGTATATTCCAAGGTAACGAACGGTATCCGCTACAGGAATAGGAATGTGATTCAGGTATACTGGAGGGAGTATTTTTCTGTTGAGAGTGAAGGATATGCAGCGGGATTTATTTCCGTTTACCTTTATTCTCCATTTACGGAACCAGGGGTCAAGGATGTTAAGATGGGCCTGGAGGGATCTAGTGGCTATAACCGGATCGGTGTTATGGGAGAGGATAGCAGTATCGTCTGCGAAGGTATAAATGCTCGTATTTGGATGAAGAGGAAGGTCAGCCGTGTAAAGAGTGTATAATAGGGGGCCAAGGATACTTCCTTGCGGGACTCCAGCTAGGATCGGATAGATAGCGGAATAGGCGTGCCTTGGACAGTTTGGAAAAAGCGATCTGATAGATAGGATTTCAGGATGAGGTAGTAGGTACTTGGAAGGACATTCTTGAGCTTCAGCAAATGTCCTTCATGCCACACTCTGTCAAAGGCTTGAGACACATCCAAGAAGACTCCTGGGCAGTACTGCTTTAGCTCAAGAGAGGTGGCAATGGTGTCTACAACGCGATGTGCTTGGTGGATGGTGGAATGAAAATTTCGGAATCCAAATTGATGATCGGGAATAATAGATGAAATTGAAGGATTAGGAGTAAGGATACTTTGCAGACGAAGTAGGAGTAGCTTCTCTAGCATTTTTCCAAGAACTGAGAGGAGACTGATGGGTCGGAAGGAGGCAGGATCGTGTGCTGGTTTTTTGGGTTTAAGAATCATGCGTATAGAGGAAAACGTCCAAAGGATAGGGAAGTATGTGGTTCGTAGGACTGCATTGTAGAGTAATGTTATTAATGTTTCTATTCTGACTTCCACATTGATCACTGTACATCATAAGTTTGCTTGTCTTTACAAATGCCTTTATATAGTGCAAGATGCAATACCCTATTTCTTTAGAACCCCTTGAAGCCTTCATCCCAGACATACATACAAGCATCCTGGTTATTGAGATTGTGAATGTCCAAAGCTGTCTTTTATAATAGCACATACTCACAAAGAAAACTGGTGTAGACAAAGTTTTCATTTGATCAAACGCTATAACTGTAACATCATTTTCTGGTTTGCCTACTTCAGTATCGGCCTTCATTCCAGCTCTGGCGAACTCTGCTTTTCTTAAATGAAGTTCTTTTCGAACTTTGCAATCCTCTAGTTGCCTTCCAGATGCTGTGATTTTCTTCTGTGCAATAACCACTTTCCATATCATCTGTTGAGTAGACTGAGAAGGTGGGTTGGGCCAATATTACACACATAGATTAGCATATGGTGTGTGCAAACATGTTAATATCTCAGTTTTCACATTTTTATGGGTTGGGCCACTATTGCGCTGAGCGCCTCAATTTATGTATTTTTTATGTTTAGCAATAGGTGGTGGTAATCGATATAATTTAATACTTCTGAAATAAAAATTCACTCATTTTGGTAATTTCTAAATTTAAGTATTTAAAATTTCATTTTATGCTGAAATAAGAATGTAAAAAGAAATATATATATCTATATAAAAAAAAAAGCGAAAATGCTTTGCTTAATTAATACAGCAGCTAATCTCATCTAAAATGAAATCCCTAATCTTAATTCCAAGAATACTTTTAAATCCCCAACTCATAATTTAGCTAGAGAAATTCACCCAGTAAATTTTCTACGCATCCAGCAGCACCTTGAAAACAGGGTACTGTAGCTGTAGTGCCCAATGAGCACCCCTTTAGAGCCCTGCCATTACTTCTTTTTCAGGCAATCCTAGGGAACATAGGGAAAAAAAGGAAGTAAAGAGGAAAGAAATACAAATAAAAAGGGGAAAAAACTATAATGGAAGGGCGGAGAAGGTACTTTATATTCTTCTGTACAAACCATTATCTAAATTAAACATTTTATTGCCTTACAGATTTACTAGTTTAGTAATCATTAATATGCTAATTTTCTCTCAGTTTCAACTCGTTCATTCATAAATTTTCATTCATAACTTCTTTCTTTTTTTTTGGGTAAAAAATTGCAGCCGAAGTAAATTAAGTAGCAATATAAATGAGAATATCTGTACAAATTATTAACTATAATAATGAAAAGTCAAGAAAACTGTTGTTAAACTTTGGCAAAATATACTTGTTAAATACGGAAGCGTTATTTCTCGAATTATAACTTTTAATATTTTTAAATATTATATTTCATATACAGGGTGTTCATTTTAAGACGGCTCAAATGCATTTCATGCTTAAACGGTTAATCTGAACAAAAAATGGTAGAGGAAAAATTTGTTACCCGTCACCTCTAGTTTCAGATTATAGTGACTTGATTTTAGATTCCTGCCCGCATACGCGGCCAAAAGTGAGGGTTCGCAGTTGACACCCATTTTCATATACACAGTTTTAAAGAGTATTAAAAGTTATGAAGGAAACCGGAATCCGTAATTCGATATCTTCAAAATTAAAGGTGCTAGGTCATTTCAAAATCTGGTATTTATTAATCATATTTCAATTTTTTAACTTGTTATCAAAGAGAAAGAAGAGCACGCGATAGGTCATTTTTATGTATTTTTTCATCCCCTTTCTACTAAAAATATTGCCAAGGCAGTAAAGCTAGTATTTTTCTTAATATCGGGAAATAAGTAGTTTTCCGAGTGATTTTTCTAAGAAAAATCAAATGTTAAGAGCTTTAAATGTTCTCAAGCATACACAAAATGGCATCTGTTACAAAAAAGAAGGTTTAATAATTATTTGATAATTTTGGGAGAGTTGCGTTTAATTACCAAAAACATTGGAAACCTCCTGCCACATATTTAAGTGATCAATATCTTTCATGTAAAGGATCAAACTTATTCCTTAATTTATCACATAATGCACTTTACTCAACTTGTTTAGCATGTACTGTGCCTTCAAAGGTGCCTCCTCTGGCTTGCAAGCCAGGTTAGCCTGGAGGTTATCAACTGCTCTCTGTATATTTAAGATTGATTGAACCAATCAATTCATGATATATCTTAACTAGTTCAGTTCATAAATGGCATTCAAATAAGTTCTTCGAAAATAATGGCCAATATAAATATGCTTTAATTAAATATTATTTCAGTCAGATTTCAAAAAATAACTCAATTAATTTGTTGAAAGCAACGTTATTCGGTAAAATCTATGGTAAGCAAAAAACGTTACGAAAACTAGAATGATGAAGTACGTTAAGCACTAAGGGTAAGTTCCGTACGGCTGAAACTATCTTCATGTTTCAGTGCTTAAGTTGTGTTCTAGCGGATGTTTGTAGGCTACTAAGCAGCATCTGCTAATGCAATCTTCCCCAATCTCTTAAGTCATAGAGGAGAACCAGTTAAACTAGGGAAAAGCGGAAGAACAGTGTGTAAGAAGGATAAAGAGGGGAAGAGTAAAGTAAGTCAGTGACGCAATAGTTTGTTGTTTATTGTTGTTAGTGTTAGTAGCCGTTATAGTAACGGCAGGATTGTTGTTGTCACAGTAGATGGCAGGCTGTACAGGCGGTATTTGTTGTTACGACCAACACCTGCGGGTACAATCTACGACTCAAGTTCACAAGTTGCAGAAGGTAAGGACAAAACTAGAAGTACAAGTGAAGGGAGCTGGCTGGCTCAGAGGTACACAAGTAGGGAGAGAAGACCACTTACAACTCGTGCTGCCACCATGGCCTGGAAACAACCCTCGGAGCTATAGAAGTTCTCTCACATGTCGTAACTGGACGTTAACAATAATGTGCACAGGTCATTAAATAATCCCGAGGGTTTGGGTCCTTGTAAAGTTTACTAGATGTTAATTAAAATATCTACCATTCCAACAACATTTTAAGGTACAATTTTCTCATTTTGAAATTGACAATGATGATTTAATGGTTATTATGAAGAAGTCATAGAAATGACAAGAAATAAAGGAGGAGTAACTTGATTTAGTTTGAAAACAATATTTTTTGTTATTTAGAATTATGGTTTCTGGTGTAAGAAAGGGTTTAAATTTAATATTCAATTTCCTACAGTACCCAAGCAAGCAAGACCGGGTTACCCGAAGGCAACTTGTAGATTAAAAAAAAGATTTCTTTCAACGTCTAGCTAGAAGTGCCACCTAAGAGAAAAATTTAATGGGATTTGACTGAAAAAATCTTTTTCAAGGTAAGTCTAGGCGAGCGGGTGGGTAAAACTTCGCTATAAAGTACCTTTTCAATAAATTGTGCGGTCCTGAACGTTATTGGAACGTTATTGGTAGGTATTGGATTCGCAAATAAAAATCTAAATTCGAAAAAAATCGTTGTCCAGAATTGACGTTGTACTGATTATTTAGTATTAAGGGTGAAAATAGTATCAACGATTTTCTTTAAAAAAAATTTTAGGCAACTATATTTAAGTACAGTTCCTAAAGGCTATAATTAAAGTAGAGTTCCTAAAGATTATATTTCAGTGAAGCTTCTAAAGGAGTTTGTAATTGAATTTTTTTTTTTTTTCCTGAAAACGTCAATTTCCTTCATAGAAAAATGTTAGAAATTTCCACTGTTAGAAGAGAAGGTTTACAAACAAGTTTATAATGTCGGACAGTGTAAGAGACAAATTTCAAAAACTGGACAAGCTATTCTGAGAAGAAATAAATGTAGACGAGCACTTGCTGATCTCAGACTCCCTAGTTATAAATGTATAGTAGAGCCCTTTATGTCTCAATTACTGTCATTTTGGATCACAAATCTGTTACAAAGTAAATTTCTAGCGTAGATTAGATTACAATAGCGGGACGGGACCTATGCCTCATGGCATCGCAGCCTAAATAGTCTTAATATGCCTTCCCTTTGGATCTAGTAGACGAAACCTCTCCTTCTAAAGAGGTTGAGGACTTTTTCTACTAGTTTTTTTAGCGCTACTTTTGGCTTTCATAGCACAACCAATAGATTGCAACGTTATCGAACAGTAAGTGAGAGGCCATTTCCTCCTCTTCCTGACCCCAATCTGCACACCGGTTTCGAGCTAATAAGCCCCACCTTGTGCAGATGCTTCCTGAATACCTACCGTGCCCCGTGAATAGGCCTGTGATCAGAGCAATCTGATTTCTACCCAAACATATGATCTCTTTGGCTTTTTGTTTACACAGCCAAGGCATCTTAGTCTTGCTGTGTTTGACCCCAGGACCCATAACCTAGCTCTTTTCATGCTCTCTCCAGATCCAAACTTTGACAGCCGCACGAACTGCACCTTTGGTGGTACCCTGGACAGGTTCTATGCCAATGAAAGAAGTGTTTCGTTCCCCTTGATCTCCACATGACCTGGCACCCATTCCAGCTGTACTTTACTGTGCCGAATTGTTCCAGGACCTTTCTACATTCCCAGAACTGGGAAGAGGTAGTTCTGAAGGAAACAAGGGCCTTCAATGCAGCTTGGCTGTGCGAAAAGATGCAAATATCCCTATTTCTAAGATCCATTCGCTAGATTTCCTCAACACAAGTTTCAGTGTAACAAAAATCATTTCTAGTGTAAGAAAAGATGAAGCGAGAATTCTTGGTTTTATTTTTAACATTTTCAGGGCCAGGATTTTTTTATTTCTTATTCTCTAGTGAAGAGTTAAAGGCGAAAATGAAGTTCTCTCTAATTAGCCGATGGGCAAATTCATTTTTGCTGCGCAATATTTAATATTAGCACTACAGAGAAACTTTTGTGATTTAATAATAAAATTCCAAATGCTCACAATAATAAGAACTATAATAAAAGAGACTCGCTTTTGTTTCTAACGAAAATCGATAGAAAGGTCGATGGAGAAAGTCCTCCATCGCTGGACAGTTTTCCTAACTAACGCACACACTATCATACGTGCGGAGAACCCAATGAACGACCCATCCTCTCCATTAATCCATTGGGGGCTTCACCTTGACATCTCTTCTATACCTAACCTAGGTGAGGGACTGTAACAAGGGATGATCCATTGTTGAGCGAGGGCTTGCTCTATATTCCTCGGCTAGTAGAACTGTATGTGCGTGTCTGTGTGAGGGACAGAGAGAGAGACTATAATGAGAGGTCCCTATCACCTCATTGGCTCTGCGACCATCAATCACTCCTCCAAGCGCTCCGACATCCCTCGGCCAGCCCTAACTCTGCCACTATTCCCATCGCCAGCCGCCTGCTCCACAATTACGTGCTAACAACACTTTCTTTCCTAATTGATCGATCGTTCTGATTCATCTTTCTTCTATTTATTTCTTTCCCTCTTAGTTCCAAAACTGACAACGTTCGCAATTCACTCTTCCTATTTTTCAGATTTCTTTTACTACCTCGCGCTGGCCACCATGTATCTTAGTCATATCCTAGTTTTCTTTTGTAACTCCAATAATCCTCTGATGTTTTCATAGACTATCATTTTCAATTTGCGCTTCTTATATATTTCTTCTCTTCGTATAAATTCCTCCAAACCGATCATTTATACGGATTCCTAATATCTGTCAGCGTTATTTTATTTCATTTTGTAAACCACTTAAAGAGAGAACTTTCATCATATTAAATCTGATTCGTTTTTTTTATAACCTATCCGCATTCCTAGTTCTTGGAAGTAAAGTGTTCTGCGATCCACACAAATTTTCTATTTCGTTGGAATAAGGGTAGAGTATTGCTCTGACTTCAACAAAATTGTGGAACAACAATATTCATTCAAGGTATCACCAGGGATCCGAAGGATATCTTAAAACAGACCATCTTAAGTAGTACCAATTTTTCTGAATTAAGTTCTCACTTTTTAAGATTTCTTAAAAAGAAAAATATCTTCTACGGTTTACTTTAACATTCTTATACTGCTTGCACACACGTTCTTTTGGAAGTTTCATTTAAAAATTCCATTTAAGAGCATTATTCAAGAATTACTATTCGCTTATTATTACATACGTATACGCTTCCGTGTAAAGGGTCGCTTTAATAAAAAGTAAGGTACGTATCCCTAAAATAAAACTAAAAAGGATTAAATGTGAGGCTGAAATTCTGTATTTAGAAATAAGGGACATATCTTAGCGTGAGTGGCGTGTTACAGTAAAGTAATATTTAGTAGCAATTTGATGATTGAAATGTGAGATGATTAGAGTTGCAGTAAAAGTAAGTCCTGTAAATTTTCAAAGTGTAATAATTTTTTTAGCCACATCCTTTCTAAACGACTTAACAGATTGCAATAAATTAGCAAAATGTCAATAAAAAGTACTAATATTTATATTCAGAAATAAAAATGGGTAACTTAATTAGTTATTAGCTATAAACTGACATTAAAAAAAACATTATTTCTTCCATATATGATAATGTACAAATTATTCCACTAATCGAATAAAGTAGCAATTTTTAATCTCTAGAAAGTATAAAAGGTTTTTTGTTAATCCCTTAGAGGTTTAATATAATCTTAGTAGCGGCTAATTTCAATTAGACAGGTTACTTTAAATTTTAATGTTAAGACGGAATTCGCTAATTGGTAGTAAAATTAATGAAGACCACATTCTTGAAAAATAAAAATAATAATCTTTTTAACATTGTCTAAAATGTTTTTATGTTTTCCTATCTCTCGTTAGATAAAGTAGTACGTACAATCGAAAAGAGTTTCAAATTAGAGATTTCATCTGAAGAATTCTTTTTGAAGGCAATTGTGACAATTGGTTAATAAGTTTTCGGCCAAGATCGGTCAATTAAAAGTACCACTTTACTAAAAAAAATGACCCCTTTTTGGGTTAATATTTTCTTGTGGTGAATGCTTCCACAATTTTCAAACTAACTTTAAAAACTAATTGCACATGAGTGGAACTAAAATTCGACTATAGATTTCTGAATGAAGGATGCTGGGTAAACTTTTCTCTGAAGTACCGCTATTATTATGTAGTGTTTGGTCTTCTTCCTTCCACAGGATATTGTAATGTAGTATACTGTAGGGTCTATTAAGGAGGTTTGGTTGTATGGGTTGCATAAATTATAAATTTATGTCCTAAATACTGGATCTAAGTTTACATTAGAATGGATTTCATGGAGATTCATATGTCGGAGGTACACAGTCGTGATCTCCCAGGGGAATCTGTTTAGCGTCCCCTAGTCCTGTCTTCTGATTGGACTTGATAACTTAAAGAAAGAGACTTCTAGATAGAACTTGAAGGTACCAGTTTTTTTTTTTTTGCTTCAAAGATCCAAACTCGCAGCCATAAAAGCCCTTCAGACCCATTTCCGAATCGCCTTTAGGGCAGCAAGTGACTCTAAATACCGTACTTTTTTGCCTGCCTCTTGCCTACAGATATTCACCAACCATTGCTATAATTATTTGTGGGTCGACGGTTTGTCAGCGGCCCTACTTTTGATGTATGGCACCAAGTCCTTTGGGAGCTTACAATAAAGTGAATATGATGTATCTCAAATGAAAGAATAGTTCTTAAGTAAAGACTTTTCCAACCAACAAATCCCCGCTCTGAAAACAATTCTGGCCGTATCCGGGGCCAAATTGGAGGTATTAATCTTAAAGAAATTGATTTTATGCAATAACAGATACCTAACTCCAGTCACAAGTCACGTAACTATACTTTTCCTCTCATAAGGTCAAAGAAATCAAAATATTTTGCTTACCTAAAAGGTAAGACCTCAAAATTCATACAGCACTTGATATCTTCACCCCTTATGCTAAAGACGACGTGCTGGGACTGAAAGACCTACGTCTATTTTCCTCCTTCTTTACCGCTGTTCCCATCAGCATAGAATCAACAGGTTGGCGGTAAAGCTCAAACGACTACAAGTGCTGACCGGACTATATATTTGCAATGAGTTTCACAGTTGCTTCAGACATATTTTGTTTCGTTCTCTCCAGTACCTTTTGTTTTTCTTTCTTGATATTACCAGTCTTCTTTAGTTTTCTTTTCCTTTGTTTTGGGTCAACGGTGTTCTTTCCTTATTTTGCTTTCTATCAATACTTTCCTAATAAAAAAGTATGAAGTCTATTTTTCTACTACTATGATCGTAACTATGATTAAACCTACTCAAGTATGAGAATGTCATCTATGAGCACGTATTTACACCTATGAGAATGTCATTGTAGAATTGTAGTAGAATAAGCAGTAAACCAGATTGGTACAGCATTTTTAAAAAGTGGCCTCTCATTGTCCAACTGGTTTTTACAATTTTGTGACGTTTACTCGCCAATTTGTTTTTTTAAACTTGACCATTTACAGCATTCTATTAAAATAATTCTGATAAAATGAGGTCAGAAATTAGGAAATAATGCCAGAAGTGCAGAGAAGAAGAGGGCGTCCAAGAAAGACATGGATAGAGGTTATACTGGAAGGAATGACCGTGAAAGAATTGGAGGAGGGTCATTCGAAAGATGGTGATAGGGAATTTTGGGAATTAGTATATGAACACTGTTCATGAAAAGGCAAAAAATAATTGGTTTTGATCAATTACAATGAATATATTAGTGGCTTCCAGTTCTTGAAGGATCTTAACGTACTTATCTTTGTATCACATTTTTTTAATAAAACACAGGAAAAAGTAGGAAACCATTCTAAGTCGATAAGACCAGATGGGGACCACAATTATTGGTACCAAAATCAGTTAAAAGAAGCATTATTTACTGAGTGATTTGATGCCCAAAAAAGGTTGATTTTTAATCTTTCTTTACCAAGAAATGGAACATCCGACTGGGTCGTTCGTCTTTATATCATTTAAAAAACATAGGAAAAGTCGGAATGCAGTCTTAGATTGGCCAAAACAAGTTTTAAGTTTATAGATATAATATTTAGTTGGATAAAATGTATTATACTACAAGTTACGTAAATGCTATCCGAGGGGAAGCGTCAAACTCTCCATCTCACATCTACGAAATATCGCATCATACAGACCACTATGCAAACAACTTCAAACATTCCAGGCACGCGGTACACCACTTAGTCCAGGTTACAGTCATTGAAAGTCAATCCATTAATATAATTAACATTTCCACCGCAAAATAGGTATTTTGTTAAGAGAAAATTTGTTTTATTAAACAATATTTTGCAAATACAATAACACAGTCGCTTCGTGCAATAATATAGGGCGTATTAGTGGTGAAATTTATGTAAACATTATGCGCCAAATCAAATACAATTTAATTGTGACGTAAAATTTAGTATTTATTTTAAATAATATTTTAACGAATAAAGCAAATTATCAAATGAATTATTGTAACAGTAGCACATGTTTTTATTCGGAATCTTCGATTTTCCGAATCCTGCAGCCCTACTGAAAGAGATATTATGGATGTATTCTTTTAAATCCTTGTATTATTAACATAATTTAATTTACTTTTCTTTACTTTATACAGCTGACTTAATTTAAGCTCCCCAGGCCTTATTCAGTCAAGAAAGTTCTCTTCTTGAGAGCACCTTATCTTCAAAATAACCGAGTCCATGACAATAGCTCGCATGATTTTCACTTAATACCGTTTTTTAAGGTCTCAGGACACAAATTGTACTAAACTTCTTTAAAAATCTTGCTTGGCTACACCATCAAAAAAAAAAAGTAGAAGTAAAGTAATTGCCTATTTTTTCAGGCGAGCTTTAAGTCCAACTACCTTAGGTGACGTGGGCAGAGGCGACTAGCAAACATACTTTACTGTAATTTTCTTTTATTAACCATAAAATAAAACCCAAGGTCTGGACAGGGAATCGAACTCAGTACCACAATACATATTAGCTTTATAGGTCTCGCCTCTAACCGTTCGGCTACCGTGGCGCCTACTCTAAATAAGCTTGCGACTTATTTAGAGTAAATAAAAAAGCATTAAGATCGTGGACAAATCAAGTTTTAACCAAAGATATCAAATTTCGAGATTACCTGGGTCCAAAAACGTGGTTTTTAAAAAATTGGAGAGAAAGGGGAGAGATGCAAATCTGATATCTGGTGGCTACACCATCATTCTACAGGTTAAGCAAAATAGGCAATAATTTTGAGAAAACTCAGATGAAAGCATTTTTTCTCCTCTCGAAATTGACTTTTCACTGAGAACTATATCAAATAGAAATGAAACTTTTGAACATGGAGATCATACGATCATTAGAATCAGTTCGATTCATTCTTTGATAGACAGACGAATTTTTCACCTAATTATGAGCGCATGTTTATGCACGAGCCACAAGCGTAGACAATTTTATCAATCTAAGTACGAATAGCCAATGCAATAATAAAACTTCCACACGTGTAATTTTTCTACAATATTTCTGATTAAGTAAAATCATACAATTTTGAACAAATATATCACAAAAAAACCTCAGAAATTACCAACTTTATTCAAAGAACTGAATTGAAGTAATGAAAATGATCTGGTTGAATGACTAAACATTTTCGTGACGAACCTTGGAACCGCAATCAGGAGATAATATTTACTGATTATATACAATTTACTAAATAACAAGACTCGGGGATATTCTTTTCCAATTCTCCTAGGAAAAAGCCATTACATTATTAAGATATTTTTCAGGCAAAAGAAAAGGGACATGTATATAATGAGGTCATGTTTACATTTTTCTCTGATTAAATTTTTCCAAATATAGAATAATGTTCTATAATATATTTCTTATCATATTTACAAAATATCAGACAATACCAGCAAAGCTTGTTTAAAAAAAAAAATGCCTTCTTCGACTTTAAAACCAAGTCGCCAAAAAAATCGTCCTCTTTCCGAAAGGAATGTTTATTAAGACTGACACTATCCTTTCAAAACTGTTTTCGAGATTACTCTTCAAATTTCAAATATATACTACTAGACACTTATGAGTAGATCATAATTCTTTACTGACAAAAATGCTAAATGTGGGCACCAAACAAAGCTGCTGAGTTTACAAATAGAATTAGTCCAGTAAAGTAAGTAAGTTTACTTTACTTTACTTTAATAAAATATTGTGAAGACGGAACAGGCATGTTGCCTAATCCCTGAAGTGCAGAAGAAGAAGAAGACTTTAGTCAAGTATAAAAAAAATAAATTGGTTACTTAATATGTGTAATCCTATCGGAAATATTCAACGGTTTAGCCCTTTAGTGATACCAGATTCGAATCCAGCTTGCAGCACCAATTTTGTTGGCTAGGACAACTTGCTATATACAGGATCCTACATAGCTCACAATCTCGCGAAGACCATCCTTAACACTACGTAATCGGTAGAGGATGGACACTATTCTGGGGTGTTAGTCCCCTGAAATGTCTTTGCGAGCTAAAAAACTTGATGTAAACATACCTAATTAGCAAACAAAATTGGACCATTTGCTCCCTTAAAGAGTTAATCAATTAGTCTTCAAATGAAAACATAAATAATTAAGTATTAATTTGTATAAGTAGATTTCATTAAAATAGCTTAAAAATACATTTTAACGATGTATGCTTAAAAAAGCTTTAAAGACTTTTCAAGTACCTTATTTAGCGCAAATAAAGAATTTATATTTACTTTGTGTCATAATCTCTGCCGAAAAAGTAATATTCAATTAGCAACTTGAAAGTTTCTGCTTCTTCTATTCCCTTACAGTGGCTTAATTACATTTTAAAATGCTGTAAAATTAGAGAAAACCCGTTTTTATTAAATAAATTTCTATTTAGGTGTGTTGAAATAAGGTTTATAAACTTCTCGCTAAAGATAAAGGGGGTCTGAATTATAATTAATCTTCTCTTAAGCGAGTTTATTCTAATTAAGTTGGAATTCACCTTTAGCACACTTTACCTTGTGTCCACTGTAAAGCAACAGAAAGCACCTTGGGGAATGAAAGCGGAAGGAACGAAGGGGGCTACACCAGGAGATAGTCCTTGTTTAACATTTGTAATAAAGGAATTAGAAGGGTTGGTTTAGCCTGGTTAGAGATGAAGACGTGGCCCGTTTCATTAGGTAATGGCAGCCACCACCTCCTATATAGATATACACCACACTTGCCGCTGCTCGTGCCCGGCCACTCCTCCCATTTCAAGCTCCAACCATTACCCGGATTATTGTCTTAAGATGTTGACATCAACTATTCATGGCCACCTACCAAGCTTTGGCTCTGGCCCGCTCATCTCCCCAACCTTTCAAACCAGCTTCTCATCCACATAGACCTCCTTATCTACTAATGAAATCTTGATTGTCTTTCGTCCAATAAGACGACCCACTCGTGGCCAACACTGTTTCTCCTTCACTGTTTTCTAGCTAATGCTGCTACGTGTCTTGTTTACCATTACTTCATCCAAACCAGTTTCAACATTCGCGAAAGATATGGAGAAAGAGTCTAATTAAAACTAGGTGTGTAATGAGACAGTACCTGAACTGGAGAAATCGCCTAATGATTCCTTATAAAAGTCCTATGGCCAACCTAAACTTTATCCAGTACAACTTGCTTTTAAAGTTGGTAACAGCCAAGGAGGTTACAGCCAATCTGGGCTAGCAAGGAAAAACAACAGTGTAGGCCAACTATTCTCTGCCTGCGCGTTATTATCCTCTCCACCGTACAGCTTCACCCTTCACATTCCCTAACAATCTCTTGCCCTTGGAGCTAGTAAAACGTGTACCTAATTCACCCTATTCCACTTCTGTTTAAACCTATTCGCTCTCTGCCTCCCTACATCCAACTTGCTTATATTTGATGGTGTACGCTCTTAATGTCTTGTTCGATGGTGGAACAAACCGTTCTCACTACCTACCGGCAGAAACTACACAGGCTAGGGGTTGAAACATACGATTCAATCTCCTACAATTCCTAACTGTTACGCTCACCCGATAGAGGGGTGAATACCACCCTAAGCCCATTTCAAACGGATTAATGAAAGCTACGTGATTGCAGAAGAGAAAAGTCATTGAGAATTTATATTCTAAATTCAACTGAGAGCTATTGGTAATGAGCTCTACCAATAATAATGATTTACAAATACTGTTTTCTACTTTTTATTCGCTTTGAAATAATAATAATAAGGAAGGTATTAGCTTAGTTTTGGTTAACGTACACTAGATTCCAACGCGGAAATCCATGGTTTCGAATCCAGCAGCTGGCTCTTATATTTACCATCTAGATGCTTCTTAAAGCTCATAATCAGGTGATGGAAGTGTTGTCTGTAACGAAAGAACACCGAAGACTCAGTTTACTAAGAAAAAAACATTCAGGCCCTAATATCGTCAGAAGTTGACGCACCATATATAATAATAAATAACTGTTATTAAATCAAAAGAATTAAAACTTTAGTTTTAATAACAGATGAGTGATAGTAAATATGTACTACTTATTTTTGCAAGAAATATAGTCCTAGCGGATTATCTGCGGATTACAAAACAGAAACATTCAAAACGAATCTGATACCAAACACTAAATTATAAACATGCTATTACAAAATAAGACAAATATAATGCCGATAATAAAACGAAACTATGATTCGGTCTGTTTTTATAATTAGAGGGAGATAGTCAGTTTTCAATCAAGCTAATGAAATTCTGTTTTAACTTATCACTCTGTCCACATCACATAAAGAGATATTAAGTAATATAAAAAGCAGATAGCGTTTGCATCAACATTATTAATTAACTGATGTATTCCACAGGTTTTTAAACATTTTATTCCTCAAAGTATGATAATATAGATAAACTAATGAAGAATATTTTTAGTCTTTGACACTGTTAATGCAAGAAGAAGCTAGTATTAGCAAAGTATATGGGTAGTCTACACGCTAACAAACTTCAATATTTTATGCAACTAAACAAGCTATCAACTCGTAGCTGGCATCAACATAAAATAATTGAAAAACAGAGTGGAGAATCTTAAGGGAAATAAGGAGCGCCTTAAGACGTAATGGAGAAAATTAGCATAATGTCGCAAGATGCAGGATCAAATTGGAGGAGAAATTTTGGGATTAATGATTCCCCTTCTGACCTTTTTGAGAAATATCAGCATAATTATAAATTCACAGAGGAAGTGGTTGTAATGTGGAAGCCTGCTGGTATTATGGAACTCTATAATATTTGACAGTATCTGGCTCAAACTGTCGCTAGTAAGCGGTAGTGTGCAAAGCAGGTGGTTGGTTCAGTTGCTACTGTATGTTCATTTTGAAATTTTCAATTTTATTTTTATCGATTCTTGAAAACTTAAAGTAGTTAAGTTCAAACTATTATTTTTGTATTGTTATCAAAATGGTGGTAGTTATCCGCACTATATATTAGTTCAAAGGAATGTATTGCAGTGATTTTCATTTGTGAATCAGTTTTCATGTCTCCCAATATAATAGATAGCGATGTTTGATTTATGGAACACCCACGGGTACTGGTAATATGGAACCCTGTTCCACACTCGCATCAGTTTCCATATTGCAAGCATTCCTAGCAAATAATTTGTATTTCTGCGGAAAAAAAGAAAAATAATCTAAAATGGGGCTAAAAAAAAAGCTGCAAAACTATTCATTGTATCTAAACCCACTCTACGGCGACTTGCAATAAAAATACTAAGGTGTTCCATATTACCTGCACCTCAAGTCAGAGGAACCACTTTCCACTTTTTCCATAATATTGAATGATGCTCATCTGGTGGTTGGAGGAGAGTAAATTTGAAGACAATAGTGCAATACTAATATATAAAGCCAATAATTACCAGAGAAAGCAATACCATTTTTTGGAACTTCTAGCATTGGTAAATCAAAAACAAAGAAGGGTTCCATATTATCACTACTTCTTCTAACAATATATTATAAAGGCATAAGTAGAATAAAAATTAGTACATCTCAGATAAAATTTACGGTTGCTTTTATTGCATTTTGAAGAAAAGAAGAATGGGTGAGGATGAATTACAGTTTTAGACTCCTTAACAAAAACTTACAGTTTAAAAAGTTAAGTATAAGGGTTGATTAAACGCCAAAAGGTACACAAATCAGCTAGTACCCAACATTTCATTCAAGCTTAGTTGATATAATTTAAGTAATTTTGCTGCATTAACTTTTCCTTCACATTTTTTAGAATTTATTAGATGTCACAGACCCTTATGCTGGCCAGTTCGTTCATAATATTATTTGGTTATAATTATGATAAAATGTATATTATATCTTCGTTTTTAAATAGGTACTTTATTTTAACTCTATTCCAAATTATTCTTCTGATTTATCTTTAATATGCCCTTTATTCTGAAGTTGTCACATCTTATACATGCATGTTAAAGTAGAAAAAGACAAAGTTAGAGTCGGCTACTGTTTAAATTTGAATCACGGAGGATTTAAAACAATATTTCAGACTTGAATTCGTCTTACCGAAATATTCGTGAGCACAAATAACACACAGTTAATAACAAGTAGATTATTCAACAACAATTATTCATTTCTCAATTGTAATTTAATTTTACTTATAGTAAAATACTGGAATAATTAGCTGTCCTTAAAGTATGCAATACTTATTTATTTTATATTACATAACATATATATAACATTGTGAGAAGAACAGCTACATTGAGAGTGTGATTGAAGAAAACTATATTATTTGCGATAAAGCCAGATAATTATTACCTATTATTATAAACGTTTGACTACTTCATAAAATAACAATTACTTTAATCGAAGAATAAACTTAAACAGACGATTTTTATTAAAAATAAAATAATCGAAATCATTGATGTATGTTGGTGTAAGCATTTTTTTAAAAAAGTTTTTAAATTTTGTAGCCTCGTAATTTTTTTTATTTTTTATACCGTTTTCTTTTTAACCTGTAATTAATAGTTGGATTATTATAGATTAATAGATATTAAAGTCAATCTACAGTGCTACTTGAACAAATATTTTGTAGATGAAAATGGCCAGCATAAGGGTCTGTGACATCTAATAAATTCTAAAAAATGTGAAGGAAAAGTTAATGCAGCAAAATTACTTAAATTATATCAACTAAGCTTGAATGAAATGTTGGGTACTAGCTGATTTGTGTACCTTTTGGCGTTTAATCAACCCTTATACTTAACTTTTTAAACTGTAAGTTTTTGTTAAGGAGATTTTTGTACCTTTTGGATAGATTTTCATTTTTGTCTATTTTGCTAAGTTACATATCTGCTTTACTGCTTTTTTTAAATTAGGAATAAGCAATTCTATCATTATAACCTGATAAGGTGTTAACTACCACTGGAGAGATCTTTTTAAAGAATGATTATAGTTGCGGTCCCCAAACCATCCTCAATAACAATTTTTTTGAGAAAGCCTTTTTATATAAAATAGGAAGGTATTTGTACGTAAAAAGCAAATTTAAACTGCGATTTCAGACCTTCCTTTTAAGAGGAGTAAGAAAAATAAACGGGCGATTACAGTACTTCTCCCTAAAATGCAAAGATTTTGAATCGAACAACAATTCATTAATGTAAATAGGTTCACCCATTGATAATTTTAACGATTGCAGTACTTCCTCTTAGTAGGTGTAAGAGCATGATGGCACTTCACAGTCATGTAGAGGAGCTTTAATCACTTCTTCGTGCTAAATTTTATCAAAATCGGACAAAGCGTTATAGAAATATTGGTAATAATAGTTTTAGAAACGGCCTTACTTGGGTGGGGCAAACTCCCCTCCATATGAGGCATAGCGACGAGACTTTTAAAGTGCAAATCTGTACAAATTTCGATTCGAATGACACTTCATTCATGAAAATCAGTTCACGTGTCGATAATTTGAAACGATTGCTATACTTCCCCTTAACTAGTGTAAGAGCAGATCGTCGCTTTAATGTTACATAGGGGAGCTCTAACCCCATCATCCTACCAAATTTTATCAAAATCGGGCTAAGATTTACAGAGTAATTAGTAATAATAATTTTGAAGGGGGCCTTACATAAAGGGGGCTAACTCCTCTCCCATTCGGTGTACAGCGTCGAGACCCCCAAAAGGCACATCTACATAAAATTCCGAATCGAATGACACCTCATTCATGAAAATCGGTTCGCGCGTTTAGGCGCTACGCAGTTTACAAAAAAGGTAACAACAACAACAACAACAACAACAACAACAACAACAAGAAGAAGAAGAAGAACAACAACAATTTCTGAAAAAGCCGTTTTTGCTCATTTTCAGCAACTTTTTTCTCGAAACCTATAAGATCTGGGTTGTTGCAAAAAAATTACAGTCATAAAGGAGGGTTTGCCCTTTAATTTAAAGAAAATTTGGGAATTTTATCTTTAGTAGAAAAAGAGAAAAAAATTGTCAAAGTTGGGTGTTTTTCAACGTTACGCTTTTTCGTGCACTTTTTGATGATCAAACCTTATACAACTGTCCTACCGGACAGTTTTAATACAGTTGAAGAGTTAGCTAGAAATCGAGGAGTGGTTGGTTCTACAAGTCTTCTTGTGGCTGCGGTGCCTAGGCATAGGACCTGTCCCGCTTTCGTAATCTTAAGGTCACTACACAAAACTCTAGTACAAAGCGTAAATCTATCTTTATTGATAGAGGCAGGGATTATTTATTACAGTAAAAGATATATTACTTATATATTGGGTAATCAATTGAAATAACTACTTTAGCAGTCAGAAAAAAAAAATAATTATATATATATATAAGCTACAAAATAATGGTCGGGTAACAGAAAATATCGAGCTGTTAAATCGTTTGCAGCAATGCGAAAGGGAAAAATAATCTGACATATAAAGTGAAGAGGCGCTCTCTGGTGGCAGCGGTAGCAGAAGGGGTTGGAATTCTAGCGGACACGTCTCCGGCTAGACCACGATCGGACATAATAAAGTGGTTGTCACGCTTTGCCCAATTTCTCCTGTCTCAATCTATCCCCTTCTATGTCACTTGACAATTTGTACGACAAGGCAAAACAGACTAGGAACCTTTTAAGGTGGGGTACAATTCAATTATGAATGTCCTCCGTGTCGGCCTCCAATGAATGTGATTATGAAGAAAATGGTTACCACTAGGTTGTTAAAGGGTGAACTATACTCTACATCCACTTACTTCAATCCCTACTCATCTTCCAAATCATACATTCATTCAACTAATAATAATAATCTGTCGTATTTCTCGAACATTCCTTGAACCTGTCCATCGTCACTGCTTGGGTTAATCATCTCCCAGTTATTCGAAAATTCCAGCAAGCAAAATTTCTCAGCTGTAACCTTTCTAATATTGCACATTCCTCTAACAAAAAATACATTTGACTTAAGGTTTTTAATAACCTTCCTTGAAAAAACAGGTTATTTTTCAACTGCACTAGATAAGTTTTTGTTAACATATTAATGAATGTACAAAAATGTGAGCATTATGTTAAGAACAGCGTGCATACATTGGTTTCTACAGCGGCCAGCCAGTGAGACAGCCTTCCTTAAAAGGCAATTAGGTTGTATAACTAACTGGCTCTCTTACTAGAAAGCCAACTATTTTATGACGATCGCCATTTGCGGCAGGATCTGTAACTGTATAACTATAACACATATACGTATAAGGTTCAAGTAGAATACCGACAGTTTAAGACTTCAGGAATGATGTCCTACCACACACATTCATGTTCAACAGCTAATTATTCATATTAATTAAGTACAAATGATCATACTTACTAATTATAATACTAATCGAATGCGGAATTTAAAGACAAAAAATAAAAAACTTATGACTATACAGTTTAATGAACTAGGCTATCAAATCGAGATCCTACACCAATCAAAGAATGTTTGAAAATAATGACCAATTATATTTCTTTTTACGTTTCATGATTTCGTTGCAATATTTTTGTCTCTAGTTATTGTTGGATCTTCATTCTCTCAATCTTCTATTTCAATTGCAATACTTTGAAAATTTCCTCCATAAGTTTTGATTTAAAAATAGTTACCAACTAAAACTCCTTCTTTTGTTTAATATAAATTATAAACTAATTTTACAGCATACTCTACTATTAAGATCTTTTTATTCATTTTTGTATCATTTATACTTTATATTATTTATTTCTGAGTATATATCATTTTCTCATTTTTTTTTATTTGTGTATAAGTTATAATTTCAGTTGTAATGAACTGAAGCCATGAAAATGATTCTTTAAAAGATACTCTGTTGTCTTTTCGTATTACTTACTTTTTTTTGAAGGCCAACATATAAAACGCATAACTCTTATGTCAATGATCAAGTCTATAATTAGTTTTTAAAAACTGTTCAAGGAATATATGCACATCATTCTCCTGTTTATCTAAAACTTCCCACAAGCAAGGTCTAGGAAAAAAATAGATAAAAGAAATAGAAAAATGAGCAATAGCGCAGGCTAAAATGAAATCAGTGAATGACACCATATCACGAATTTAAAACAAAAAGTCAGTTAAGAAATTACAATATTATTGGACCAGGTCTATTGCTAGAATCTATTTTCGATAAGAATAAAATAAACCTTTCCGTTCAAACTTTGTCTTTGTAAAAATTAAAGAATTTAACATTTTATTTTATTCAGTTAATGTTCCAATAAAATTGAAGGAGTAAAAAGGACTTCCACAATTTATTTTAAGAACCAGCGACCAACTTTGACAATTTTTTTGGTTCTTAAGTTTACTTGCGAAGCCATAACTTTGCTATGATTGCAATTAGTCGATATAAATTACTTTTCTTTTTTTTTTATATAAAATTATTATACTATATCATATTCACCATCAACTTCCAGCTGCAGAAACTTGGTAAAATGGCCCTCGATGGTTGGATGGTAGGCTCTGCACTCGAAGTTCACACCAAGATCTCCTCTGCTTACCGATATTCTAACACTACTGCGCCCAGAGTCCACCGATTCACCAAGATCGTCTAGATAGTCACCTGTTCAAATAAAATAAATGTTATAAATTTCAACTTCAACAAAGATTTCCATTAGGATGTACTAAAATGCTAAAATATAAAATATTTAAACAAAATTTAATCGCGAACAAATTAATTAATGAGCATGGACAAATAACGGCAGAAGTGATGTCTGCCAAATGACTTGTTTAATTGCAGAAATTTTACAATAAATCTCCATTTTTTTTGTCCCCACACTTTGGTGTAGTAAAATAAAAAACACAAGTTCGATTATCCATCTTACTAGTTGGGGGATTGCATAAGGGGGAATTGGGAGAGCTAGAGCTAGTAGAAAATTCAAAACATGCACAAAGGTTAATTCAGGAAATGTGAACGGAGAAAAAAGGGTTGGCGTACAGAATAATAATTGAAGTCAGCGAAGTTTGTGGTAGAGACATATATGAATGAAATATTAAATATAATGAGTGTATATTGTGAAGAGTGGCAATTCCACTGAAAAGTGTTAACGACCAAACTTTATGTATTCTACGATGGTCATTTGAAAAGTCCGTGCCAAAATAAAAACTACTTAATTTTTGGGGATAAACCTTTTTTATTTTTCAACATAGTCTCCTTTTAGGCTTATACACTTCGTCCAACGCTGCTCTAGTTTGTTGATCCCTTCCGAATAATAGGATTTGTCCAAGTCTGAAAAATAGCCATTCGTTTCTGCAATCACCTCCTCGTTTGAATAAAATCTTTTTCCCACCAGCCATTTCTTCATATTGGGGAACAAATAGTAGTCCGAGGGAGCCAAGTCTGGAGAATAGGGGGATGTGAAACGAGTTGGAACCCTATTTCCATTAATTTTGCGACCACAACTGCTGAGGTGTGAGCTGGTGCGTTGTCGTGATGAAAAAGGACTTTTTTGTGGGCCAATCGTGGGCGTTTTTCTTGCAGCTCGGTTTTCAAACGGTCCAATAACGATGAATAATATGCATCTGTAATAGTTTTACCCTTTTCCAGATAGTCGATGAGGATTATTTCTTGCGAATCCCAAAAGACAGTCGCCATAATCTTTCCGGCCGAAGGAACGGTCTTCGCCTTTTTTGGCGCAGATTCTCCCTTGGTAACCCATTGTTTAGATTGTTCTTTGGTCTCAGGAGTGTAGTGATGTATCCATGTTTCATTCACAGTGACGAAACGACGCTTAAAGTCCTGCGGATTCTTCTGGAACAGCTGCAAACCGTCCTTGCAACACTTCACACGATTTCGTTTTTGGTCAAGCGTGAGCAATCGCGGCACCCATCTTGCGGATAGCTTTGTCATGTCCAAATGTTGATGCAAAATATTATGTACCCGTTCATTCGAGATGCCCACAGCACTAGCAATCTCACGCACCTTCACTCTTCTGTCATCCATCACCATATCATGGATTTTATCAATGATTTCTGGAGTAGTAACCTCAACAGGGCGTCCAGAACGTTCAGCGTCACTTGTGCCCATATGGCCACTCTGAAAATTTTGAAACCACTTATAAACTGTACTAATCGAAAGTAGTGTTTAATCAACACACGAAATTCTTTTTCGTCCATTTTTTGAAAATCACTCGACTTCCTCGATTCAAACGAATGCCAAACACAAAGAAATAGACCGATCTGGCTGAAACTTGGTGTGTGTTCTTCCAAGAGATGCTACTAACTAAACATAACCTCGATACGCGCCAGTAGTGCTATCTCTCTGACTTTGCACGGACTTTTCAAACGACCCTCGTATATCTCATCTCCAGTAGTCAAGCTTAGTTGTCTTTTTAGTCACAAATTGTAGCTTTTAATATTTACACGGAAAATTAAAATGACTAATGAACATCAGAAGGACAGGAAATTATTTAAAAAAAGAAATACCTTGAGGCAATTAGTCAAAATATAGAACTTCAATCAAATTTTCAAAATTGTGCAATTTCTTTTTAAGGCGCATCTACATCCGAGCTCATTGGTGTCCGGTGTTTGTTTTAGTGCACTGCCGACCCTCCGGACAGTGTTCTCCAGTTGCAGTGAGCTGTAAGAAGCTCCTACGAAGAGAAAATCTAAGGGCTTTCAGCTGGATCCGAATATAGGATCTCCTCGTTGGAATCAACGCTGATCATGGACTTTTTGTAGAGTATTGTTCATTACTTTTTGGTGACTAAGAAAGAACTAGAGTTGGATTTAGGGAAAAAACGATAAAATGATAAAAACCGTGTGAAATTTATTAATGTAATAATGAAGCTTGGAGACGCACTGTTTAATTTAAATTTTAGTGTAAATAGGGACGAAAATAGGCCTTTATTGTTCTCTCTGTAATCTTGGAGCGGTTGAAGATATCGTCCATTCTATTGGGGAATGTCCGATTTTACAGGAGTTCAGAGTACAGTAATTGAGGAAATAGAAAACTTCAGAAAAGTGTAATTATTCTTTATTTGAATGGTCTTGATTGATGCAAGCTGTATGAGTACACAATATCCTCTTGGGATTATAGACAATTTTAAATAAATCATTTTAATTTTTAATACTGAAATATGTTTAGTTCCGAAGTTTATGGTAATCGAGTCGGCAGACGGACTAAGTCCATGCTCGAAGTGTGCTTTGTTTTGAATTAAAGAAATGTTAGATTATTTTGCTTATATAGTTAGGATAAATATTTTGATTTTCTATGTTTGTAAGTGCCTGACACAATTATTATTATTATTAATCAATCCAAAAATAAGAAAGAACTGTCATTAATACAAGAGAAAGGAAGCTGGGCAAAAGATTTTAAAAAAAAAGATGGAGTGAAATTGGCAATATTCTTTCTCGTTTTTGTATCAATATTTATTTTAATTTGGAAAGATTCATTCCCAATTCCACTGAAAAATCCTGTTCAATAATCAATAAGGACAATAAATTGCCCGTTACGTCACAGTTTGTTAAAGTAGGTCGAATAATGGTCCATACCAATCATAAAGAGGCCTATAATTTCTCAATTATGGCTTTTCTAATTCTGGACTTTTTAGTACAGAATGTTCTAACTTTCATTAAATACTCATTTGTGTAATTAGTGTAAAAAGGGGAAAGTGGTTACTTTCCCCCCTTGATTAGGGAATTTTATTGTATACGAGAATAAGCACACGTGTGGCAAACATTATTTTCAAAGATCTTAAAAATATGTAGATGGAACAATCGCACCGCATTATCTTTTATGATTATAGCTTGCCTAATTACTGTAAACGAGATTTCAAATAATGAATTTTTTACGTTTCAACGATGAAATGGAATTACAACATGTAAAGTTAGAATTTAATTTGAATTAAAGTGAGGAGATTAAAGTGATGAGCCGTTCCACTTCAATTTGCTTCTGCACATGGTGGAAGGGAAAGATTCTGAAAATATTGGGAAAAGATGTAACGGGAGATGCAATAGAAAAACTAACTTAAGAAACAAAGATGTCAGTTGTCAGTCACCTTATCCCCTTACAAGAGCGAAGATAGAAGACGCAACTAACTGGTACCACCCTAAACCGCTATACTCATGTTCACAGCCACACAGAATAACTTTTAAAACCAACTCAATTCATGTCTAAACCTAAGAATATTCAAAACTCGTTCTCGGCAACTAGCACAACAAATTATTCAACGCAAATACAAACTGTTATTTTTTTTGGTAAAGATTTCTTTCATTGGGGGACTACCTTTCACGCGCAACGATTTAATGGCTAAATGTAGATATAGTTTTGTTTACACAGCAGACTACACGTAGATTTTGAGAGGCAGCTCAGGAATCAATGAAGAAGGTCCACCAGTCTGATCTGATGGATCCTATATTCAGCTGTCTCAATTTTAGAGTAAGCTGGCTTAATTTTTGCAACAAAATTTGCGTATTTTCAGTTCAGAGCCACCTGTATAAATATAAATATGAAAATTATAGTTAACGATAGTTTTAGTTTTTGACCGTTGTTAATTTGGGAGTATTGAGGTTCTGATGTCATCACAACAGTTATGATGATGTAGCTTAAAGTTAAAATCCATAAATTTTACACTAAACTGATGATGGTAATAGATGGTACCGAAACGTTGGTGAGATGACACAAAATTTGTTTTTATTTGAATTTATTGATTGACCGCATCTCAATACTCCCAAAATAAATATAGTTAACGCAATTTTTATTTAAGGTAAGCATTTTAGTACCACTAATTCCAAAAAATCTGTAACAATAATATATCCTCCTACAACGGAATGACTATAATAAAAATAACATTTCTGATAGTCTACATTCTACAATAAACAATCATCCTGTAAACCATTGAGTAAATAAATGAGAAACCGGACTTTCTATTAGGAGAAATTGGTGGAGAAGAGTGTAAGTTAGTAGTAGAATGTCTAGTATTGGATGACCGTAACAAAGAGAACCAATTTCAGATCCACCATGTCCAGTCTGTCCTTTGGAGGTAGTTATCTAAATTCATTTGTTCTATTGAGAACAGGTAAGAGATGAGAGCCAGTGGATGTAATTCCTGCCAGTAAAATCGCTGGAAGTTGTAGTGAAAAAGAGGGTAAAGCGTGCATGTGTGTGGGTGTGTGTATAAAGGAGAGTGAAAGAGAGAAGGATGAGTGTGTATTACGTTTTGAAAGAGATGAAGAAAGAAAGGACGACGGAGACTGAAGAGTTCCTCATGGAACGTAGGGTGTAGTACAGAGTTATATGGCCATTTTCATCCCGATCCACTGAAACATCGACATTACCAATTGAGAGGCAATGGCAGACTAAGTGGAAAAAGGAAGAGGACCCTTTGAAAAAGCGGAACTCTAGTGCCAATGATGTGAAAGGCATGTCGTCCAACGCGCTTAGGCACAAAAAAGAATCCGGACAACAACAAGCAAGTTATAATGACTGAGATATATCTATTCATCCACAATTCTACGTAACTCCCTCAATATTCCAGCCAGTTGAATAGAGACCCTCCCAACATGCTTACAACTTTGCATTCTATTTTTTTTTTAATTTCTATTTTTTTTTTAAACCTGCTCAGCCGTTCCTGTACCTAATCTGGAATTCAATTCGAATCAAACGTACAATATCTGCAGGTTCAGCTGGCCTGGCTAGAGATACACCATGGCAATATTCACTATCTAGCACCACTTTCAGAATGGCTTTCACCCTTCCCGTGTACATGTTCTGGGTTTCTATCTTGATTACTTTGAATATACACGCTCACGACAGTGGAACCTAGAAATCAAAATAAAACTTATAATTTGTATATTGTAACGAAGTTGACCTGGGCAGAGAAGAAAGGCCTAGATTGTTCTAGGGGTTGAGCGACCAAAGTCGGTAACAGGCCATTACTGTGTGAACAAAAGGGCGGTATCTACTTGTGGCAGAAAAGAAAGGCCTAGATTGTTCTAGGGGTTAAGCGACTAAAGCCGGTAACAGGCCACCACTGTGTAGACAAAAGGGGCGGTATCTACTTGTGGCAGAAAAGAAAGGCCTAGATTGTTCAAGGAGTTAGTGACCTGTGTAAAAGCCAGCTAAGAGAAAGGCCTCAGTTGGGGTGGTGGCATATATGTTTCCCAGCCAGTGATTGACAGGTGAGAGTGAGACAGACGGAGTTGGAGAGAGACGGAGAATGGGAGGAGGCGGCTCACAGCTGAGGTGGTGGCAGTATGTTTTCTCCAGCCAATGAACGTCAGGAGGGCGTGGAAACTTATGCTCAGAGAGTTGGAGGAGGGCAGTCCCAGTTGGAGGGAGGCACGCAGTTAAAAGGAGGCAGACATAGCTGGAGAAGTCAGTTTTTAAGCAGTTTCAATCAAGTTTTTAATCAAGTTTTAAGGAGTTCTTAACGAGTTGTTAATCAGTTAGTTTTGGAGTTAGTCTTGGAGAGTCAGTGTTGAGACATAGTTAGAGAGAGTCAGTGTTGTGGAGTGCTTCAGTGGTAGCTAGTTGGGAAATTAGTCAGTTGATGAGTAGAGCTGTTTTAGTGCAGCTGAGACTAGTGCAATTCGGTGCAGTGCGGACCAGTGGTCAGTCGGGGAACAGTTCTGTGGCGTTACGAAGTGAGTAAGTAACAGTAAACTGTTGTGACTGTTGTAAATGGTGACTGTAATGAATAGCGTTAGTTGCTAGTAAATGTTAATGTTAGTTAATGTTAATGTGTGAATAAATCAGGTTATTACTTACAAACTTTAGCGAGTTTTATTATTTAATCAAACCCACATATTTAATAACTAGTGGCAGGCATTAGTTGTGAAAGTAAAGTTTTTTTTATTTTGGGAAAAACTTTACATTGGTGTCAGAAGTGGGATATAGTAAAACCGCTAGACGAGTAAGTGCTGATTTTATTAGTTCGGGTGAATTGCCGGAAAGTTGTAGAGAACTGACGAGTATTATATGCCCGTGAGTACTAAGATGCCCAGCATGGAGGAGTTAATAGCACTGATGAAGGAGATGAATGAAAACCTGAAGCAGGGCCAGTTAGAGATGATAGAAAAAGTGAAAAACATTAGAAAAGGCCAAATTGAGATGAAAGAAGAAATAATAAGGAAAATAAAAAGGGAAGTAAACGAGATGCCAGAAGAAATTGAGGGCGTAACAGAAACAAACAACATCCAAGAAGAAGACGAAGGCAGCCAGGATGATACAGACAGCAGGTCAGACTTAAAAGGTGACCAGGATAAAGGGAGACGTAGCTGTGTAGAAGTTCAGGAAGCTGCAAGGGAAGAAGAAAGCATAGAAAACTGCAGCGGACAGGAAGAGAAAGAGCAAGGTAAGGGAACTTTTGTTATACCAGTTGTGGAAGAGAGCCTTGAAGCGAGGACAGCGAGGAAAGAAGAGGGAGATAAAGTACTCCTGCCAGGATCGAAAAGGGAAGAAGGGCTATCGGACATCCACAGAGGTAACACCGGGATCCAGTTTGCAGTGAAGAGGGCAAGGGCCAAGCAGAGGCGGCGGTTCTCTTTGGTAGGCTACCACGAGAACGGTGTAGACTGGGCTAGTCGGTGCACCGAGTGGGTAGCGAGAAAGGGAACCAGCCGAGAAACCAATGGCGCCCTGAGGCAGGACAAGATTGGGTTACCGCTCAAAAGGATAGCCAGCGATATGGCAGGACCTTCTCCTGATTACAGAAGAAGAATGCGCTGCAATCTGGTTGCGATGGACCACGTCAGTAAGTGGGCAGAGGCACACGTCTTGGCAGATCAGGACGCGTCAACGGCAGCTGCAGCAACGAAGGTCTACAAGATCCTCGGCGTCAGGAGGACAAGGTCGACGCCGCTACACCCTCACTCTGACGGCATGGGGGAGCGAAGCTACAGGACCCTAGGAGGCCATCAGAGGACTTTGAAGAAAGATCATCAGGAGATTTGGGATAAACATACACCTCCCATAATGATGGTGTACCAATCGGCAGCTCAAGAGACCACAAAGCGAATGCTTGCTAGCGTTGTGCTTGGCAGAGAGCGTCGACTAACCGGTGACCTTGCATTTGGCAGCCTGGAAGCTGAAGAGACGGACGTGGATAGCTGTGCTGCGAAACTTCGCCGTAAGTTGAGAGCTGTACGTGGAGGGGTGCGCGGCAGGAGGAGACTGGACAGCGACCGGACGAGGACATCGTGTGACAGGCGGGTCATTGGAAGAACTTTCCAGAGAGGTGAGAAAGTGTGGTCGTACAAGCGTGTCCGCAAAAAGGGAAAACCTCCTAAGTTGCTGGGTAGGATCTTACACCACTGTCTCACTGCTCAACGACCTGGTGTTCGAGATCCAACCTACGCCCAGATCCAAGATGAAGGTGGTGCACTTGGACCAATTGCTGCCGCACGTCACGAAGGAGACTTCTGTTCGGGACGAACAGTTCTAAGAGGGGGGCAGTGTAACGAAGTTGACCTGGGCAGAGAAGAAAGGCCTAGATTGTTCTAGGGGTTGAGCGACCAAAGTCGGTAACAGGCCATTACTGTGTGAACAAAAGGGCGGTATCTACTTGTGGCAGAAAAGAAAGGCCTAGATTGTTCTAGGGGTTAAGCGACTAAAGCCGGTAACAGGCCACCACTGTGTAGACAAAAGGGGCGGTATCTACTTGTGGCAGAAAAGAAAGGCCTAGATTGTTCAAGGAGTTAGTGACCTGTGTAAAAGCCAGCTAAGAGAAAGGCCTCAGTTGGGGTGGTGGCATATGTGTTTCCCAGCCAGTGATTGACAGGTGAGAGTGAGACAGACGGAGTTGGAGAGAGACGGAGAATGGGAGGAGGCGGCTCACAGCTGAGGTGGTGGCAGTATGTTTTCTCCAGCCAATGAACGTCAGGAGGGCGTGGAAACTTATGCTCAGAGAGTTGGAGGAGGGCAGTCCCAGTTGGAGGGAGGCACGCAGTTAAAAGGAGGCAGACATAGCTGGAGAAGTCAGTTTTTAAGCAGTTTCAATCAAGTTTTTAATCAAGTTTTAAGGAGTTCTTAACGAGTTGTTAATCAGTTAGTTTTGGAGTTAGTCTTGGAGAGTCAGTGTTGAGACATAGTTAGAGAGAGTCAGTGTTGTGGAGTGCTTCAGTGGTAGCTAGTTGGGAAATTAGTCAGTTGATGAGTAGAGCTGTTTTAGTGCAGCTGAGACTAGTGCAATTCGGTGCAGTGCGGACCAGTGGTCAGTCGGGGAACAGTTCTGTGGCGTTACGAAGTGAGTAAGTAACAGTAAACTGTTGTGACTGTTGTAAATGGTGACTGTAATGAATAGCGTTAGTTGCTAGTAAATGTTAATGTTAGTTAATGTTAATGTGTGAATAAATCAGGTTATTACTTACAAACTTTAGCGAGTTTTATTATTTAATCAAACCCACATATTTAATAACTAGTGGCAGGCATTAGTTGTGAAAGTAAAGTTTTTTTTATTTTGGGAAAAACTTTACAATATTTTCAATACGTCAAACGTCTGCAGTGATGCTGGAATCAGTACGGCTAGTTCAATTCAGGGCTCTCGAGACCCTAATTTGTTCAGGGTGTATGTGTAAAACAAAAAAGTACCGTTCCATTAATATAAAACAAGATCCACGTATTAAAAACCGGTATAAATGGCGGATAAAACTTCGCTCTAAATTTAATAATCTTTAAGACGCTGTAGAGTTTCCTGCAAAAGTTCATGATCTCTTCATTCTGCATTTATTTTATTTTTTTAATAAAACCATTAATTTTTCTTACAATATAATTTTTTTATGACACTATTAAAGCAATCAATGTATACTGCTAAAGCTACTATTGATCTATGAAATAAATGGAACATTTCTTCAATTCAAGTACTGTTTGGCGTTGGTTTAAAAAATAGAATACATTTTGAGGTTGAAAAAAATGGGAGACCATTAAACGATGTGGTAAGTCTTTTAAGAGAATCTGTTGATTTTAATCACAACCATTAATGTTAATTACAAGAACAAAATGCATTTTTCGAAAATCCGAGAATGTAGCAAATCGCTTGATGCTACTTCAAACTTTAAAAAGAAAAAAAAAAACTTTATTTCTTCTTAATTTCTCGGCGATTTCTTCAGATGAAGTACAGACAGAAAGTGAAACGGACAGCGTGATACGATTCTTTGCGTGCATCGTTGTTCTAAAGGCTTCTGAAGTCAGTTGTTAGCAAGCTTCATACCCTAATCCAGGTGGAGGATAACACAAATGCTGAAGATTGAAACAACATGCAACCTTCGAAAACGAGTGGAGAGTGTTGTGAAAAAGAAGCTACGCCAATGGTTATTATTATTTAATAAGTAGTTTAATATTATAATTTACTACGTAGTTTTGTTCTCTGATATAAAATACGATCTCTCTTTTTTTTTTCGAGGCCAATAATAGAATCTTAAGAGATCAGATTAAGTGAGAGATTCTCACTCTGCGGATGCTGTAGATAGGAAATATTTAAGCACGAGTGTATTGCAGGTGTGATGGTTCAGTAACCCAGCATTCCTAAATGTATAAACTCTTTAATCTAGACGTATGGCCTGCGTATATTTATTATGAGTAGGTAATATATTAGGATTTGTGGTAATGAATGAGCAGGAAGTCTGCACGGGGGGCCTATACGCAAGCGGAAGCGGCTAGACGAGGGACAGTACTAGTGGAGCGTATTTTCACTTAGCCTAGAGGTCGGCCCTTTACTAACATTCCACATAGAAATAAGGAAAGGGTGGATGGTGGGGGGAGAGGAAGCTCTAGGGATTTCATCGTGATATAGTAACCACCTCTGCTCACCGGAAACGGACCCCAATTTATACAAGTGAACCCACCTTAGCCGGATACTATGTCCGCACAAGTTCTGTATGGAAATACTAGGGTCCCTAGCCAAAGCTAAGTTCCACTAGAGAATCCCCGGCCTCTCTTTGCCTATATCGAATGGAATACACCACATACTCTTTGCACCCTTCATCAGTGAAAATGACAACACGATATAACAAGGTTTTACTTCGCCATTATTTATTGTCTTTAAAGGGTAGAATCTCGCTACAATGTTTACTGGATATCTATTTCATATTGTAATAGGAAATGAGTTCTCGTTCACTTTCTCGAGTATCTATTTTATTTTTTATCTAAATTTATTTTTTTTAAATTTTTTATCACGATCATTGTCTGTAAGTATACTTCCGTTTGATTAACATTTCTTTTTTAACCGGAAGCTGCAGAATATTAACAATTAACAATTACTGCTCACCTAAAAACAAAATAAGTTTTACTCTGAGATAAAGATATCAATTCATCACTAACAGATATTACATTTTATTATTTCTTTTTTTTTTATTTTTTTTTATTTCTACGTTATATTCTACGTTGATATTAATTGATTCACCGGCCACAATAAAAACGGAACTGTGTTCTATTTCTGAGAAATTTTCTTTCAAATTGCATTTATGATTGTATATATGCCAATCTAAAATTATTTTCCTATGAATTTTCATTTTCCGCACTTCTGGAAAAGAGATGGTTACGCTTTGCTCCAAAAAAAAGACCATTTCAGTGAATATCTCAAAGTGTAATTTTAGGGTGACATACAACTTTTTATTAAAATTCTGGGTAAAAATAACTCGTTTTTGAACTTTGATGTTTGCCGACGATATTGTGCTGCTTGCCTCCTCTCCTGCTTCTCTGCGAATCAAGATAGAGGATTTGGAAGGCTATTGTGAGAAATGAAATTTAAAAATTAATTAATAAAAAAATTAACTTCAAACTAAATTGTAAAGAAAAAGTAGCTGAAGCTAAGTCTGCTGTTAATAGTGTTTGGCGTAAATTAATAATGAATAAAAATATCGCTCGCGATTTGTATCAAGTGATCTCTGCTGCTGTCCGCGAGTCACAGGTCTCAAATCTCTCGCTAAAAGAGAAAGGCTGACGTTAATTGTAGCCCCTTACTTCTCGCAACTTAATCTTCGAACTATTTGGGTAAACCACTGACTTACTATATATACAGGATGAACCAGTAAGTAATGTCCATAGGCCTACTGTGTGTAAGTACATCTAAATTGGAGTTCAATGACGTATTGGCCTACTTCATATTTTTCACTGTTCTTGAGTGACGTCACTTTAATTTTTTTTTCTAAAATCATAACTTATCTGCAATAAAAATGTTATTACTCAGAAAGTTTTAGTCCGAATTTGATTCTGATGACACGGTTAGAAAGACAGATAAATTTTCTAAAAATTGATACCATTTCGAAGCATAAGTTATTCTCCATCATTTTCCAGGATTCCTTTTATCTTCGCATGAGAAATTACGTTTGTTTTGCAAGAAAACGTGATCACGAGCACTCAACAGTGTTTAGTTTATCAAGTTGTTTAATTCATTGAAAACTCTTTTAAGTGGACCAAAAGTAAATTTTTAAATATGAGGAAAATATGAAGTTGGCCAATACGTCATTGAACTGCACTTTAGATGTACTACACATAGTAGGCCTATGGACAATACTTACTGGTTCACCCTGTATACTCGCATTTTGCTCACTCGACTTCCTTTTAGTAACATTTTTCAGATTTCTCTCAACTTAGAATCGTTACTTTAAATAGTTAGCAACAAGCAGAAGTGTAAATCTTTTGAATGAATTAGTTTATGACTTTAAGGAGGGTTTCTACGAGGTCATGCTTCCCTCAATAAGTTCTTTCTAATAAACTTATCAATTTTAGTGAATTCAAATAACTTCTTATACCACCAAGCGAACTATATAAAAGCAAGCCGTTTAAATACCAATTTTCTTTCACAAATCGCCAGTAAAACTGGAAAAGAAACCGCCTCACCAATTCCCTATTCCAGTTCTACAGATTAACATCTTTGGAGGATTAGATAAAGCAAATTAACGGTCAAATCAATCGAGGATATTTTTCGTCTAGAGTCATTTGTGTAAGTTCAACTAGAAGATTGTCGTCATCAACAGCTTACAGCTAATTAGTTCACAGTCTAATCAAGAATTCAGATTACCATCTTCTTTGATAAAAAGTTCATCTATAGAAGGTTCGTTAAAATAATTTTCTACTTTTTAGTAAAGATAAGTCCCTTTCAATGAGGAAAAATTGTAGAGCAAATGATAATAAAGAACACTTTTCAAAATGTTTTGATCATTATTACAGGTAGGCTTATTCTTTAAACAACACTTGATTCGGGCGAACATAAAAAACAAGTGCCTTATCAAAAAGAAATATTGGCCAAAATTTCAAGTGTCAAAGATAACTTAACTGAAATCAGCCTACTCCTAATAACTAACTTGTATTAAACAAGCACTAGAAAGACGTCTTCTACGATAACATTGAAACCTAATAACAGCAGGCAGTCTGTTATCAGAATTCTTGCAGAAGAAGGTATAAGATTATTTTAAAACAAATTAATGAATTTTAGTAATTAAGATTCTCATTTCCAAGATGGATTTGAAAGGAGAGTGATAAAGCAAAATATTTGTTCAATAGGAAGAGGGAAAGAAGTATGGATGGTGGTGATAAAAAGTTGTAGGACAAAGGGAGAAGGTGCTGAGGTGACGCGTCATTGCCCCTTCTCCCTTTGGGCTATTATTTTAGCGGCACTGACAGGCAGCGCCGCCCCCTTGCTCCTGTGCGTCCCTATTCTCTGGGGGGCGTAAAATAAAAACATCCCCTCGCAGTGTAAGGTAGAATGAAACGGGGACGCAAGGAACAACAGATTTAGGATTAGTCACACAGACTCGTTTCCAAGTCTCCCTGATGAACATTTGCAAGTGCCTTGAATGTTTTCACCCCTGGATCCTAAACCTTTGTATCCTTACACTATCCTAGAAAGAGATGTATTCTTGGCACGGAAAGGTGATATTTCTAAAATCCCCCATCCCAGTTCTAACAAACGGAAAGTTTCTCTCACTCCTTTCTAGTTTCAAACCTCACACGGTTTGGCTGTACCCTAGAGAAAAGAGAATGCGGTCCCTAGTGTTTCTCTTATCGGACTGTGGCCGCTATAAAAGTACAAGTCCTTCATTCTACTTCGTCTTATCCCACCTATCCATGTCCCTATAACTCTTTCCGTATCGCCGTCGCAGACCTCTTCGTACCCCGTCCAAGCTTCACCTCTTGCCCGTTGACACTCCAACACTTCATACATATTTATCAAGCGAATCCCCCCCTCCCCAAACTGTTTAACCAACCACTGCCACTCCTAGCATGCCTTCGGCCATCACTTCTTTTTCTCCTTGTTGTTCTTCTTTTTATTTCTTTCCGTCTCGACAATACCGCAGTTTCTTCCTTCGAATATATTTTTTTTTGACTTGTCAATTTGGTTTGGCATACTGGTGCACAAGGCAAGCGAGCAAACAAGGCTGGCCAATCTCTTGTTTTGGTCCAACAACAACCTTCTCTTAATCAATTCTCTTCTTAGCATATGTCACTTAAAGGAAGGAGACAGTTTCAACAAATATTATGAAAGAATAATAAATATGCCTTAGAAAGAATTTGAAGAAGAACCCCCCATATTTACAATGCCCTTCCTATTTCTCCGAAGAGGAACTGGATGAGCTTCTTGTTCAGGAACCAGGTCTCACTCTAACAACTCTTAAATGATAAACCGAACATCCACAGAGCCGACAGTAATAAATTGATCTGTGCAACTATTTGGGTTAAGCGAACCCACAATTAAGCTGCAGCTTTACAGATACTCACCCACAGCTAATTGTACCCTACATATAATCACTCCTCCACATAAACACAACAGTGGGGAAGATACAAAGGCAAAGGGCTACCCAAAAATTTTAATTAAATTAATCTACCCACCTTAAAAGTAAAAAAGGCATTTAGTTTAGTTTGCCAAAAATATTAAGAATATAGGGCAGCTTATTTAAATAAATTTTTAACAGAGGGAATATTGTAAAACAGTACAACAATTTTTTGTAAGTAAACTTAACAGGAACAAAGAGTAAAAGTTGTGATAGTCTGAAGATACGTCTTTTATCTTCTGCAAAATACAAGGTTAACTCTGGGATTAAACAGATGTACTTAAAAGCTATAGGATTTCTAAATCAACAAGAGTAGTTACAATATAAATTTAAAATTTGCCTAGGAGGCGATGCAGACCAGCCTAACAATACCTATATTGTACTAAAAAAAGCCCAAATTTCCGCAATTACACTTTTGAGCCTACAAAATTAATTGAACTGAGTTACTGCTTAGATCTAGCAAACCTACAACTAATTTTAGCTCACCATTACCTACTCAAATTTATTTACGTCCAATCTAAATTTAACAAACGTCTACAATTTACGTGAGGTAGGAGAAACACTCACAGGGAGCCACAATTGTAAGTAAGTTGCATTCGATTTTGTTGGTTTTTCCTGTATAAATGTAAATCTCATTTATCTCAAAAGTTATTTCTGCCGTTTTTGACCAATAGTTCACGAAACATAGAAAAGATTTTTTTCTCTAATTTTGTTTTCGTTAACTTTTTATTACTTAGTTAATTACTTTCTTCTAATCAGAGATGGAGTAGAAATTTTCAGTAAGGTGCTTATTAAAGAGTAGTAGCTGCGTATTTATAAAATAAATGCATTCAATACCGGAAGCGAACTTATTTTTTTTTAATTTAAAGCTGGAAAATTAAAAGAAAAATCTATATTTATATCTTTTCCACATGAAAAGTTAATAGTGATTCTTTGGAATCTCTATGAACACTATCTCGGTATGACATTGTCACAAAGCACATAGTATCTACATGAACACAAACTGTTATGTACATCCTTTAGGGTTGGTTACAACAGATTTAATCGGTATTTTCTTTTGTTGTTACAGTGTGCGAGTGTGATGTGTGTGAAGAACTAGCATCAACAACCAATCACTGTATTCATATCATACCTATTTCTTTTTATCTGTGAAGAGTGTTTTAAACTTTTGTGTTGAACAGTCATCTATTCTGAGTTGTATTATTTCTATTTCAGGATTTGTGGCATGAATCAATACTGATTTTTTTGTTTCATTCAAACTAGGGATCTCCGAGTGGGATCCAAGCTAATTCGAACCGAGCTAATCCCTTCCCTAATATTATTATTATTATTGCTATTATTAATTCACTGAGAAGTTAAATACCAGTGAGATAAACTTAAAGAAATATTAACTTTTACAAATGTTATTTCAATATCATGTTTAAGGCCTACATAAACAGACAAAGATCATTACAAATTAATAAAGGATTTATTTTTAAACCAAACTCTGATTTTCTAGATCATATTTAATAAAATCTCTAATCTGAGAGTAAAAGAGTGAGAATACAGAAGGAAAACAGAAAATACTGAAAATAATACAATAAAAACAGGAATTTAATTCTTATTGCAGTAAAGTTTTGCCAAGACCCAGGATTAATTTTTAAAAAAAGTCTCCCTTTACAGTGTTTTAACAAATAATCTAGTTTAGCCTGTCCACTGTGTAATAAATTTTTAAAATAATCCGCTTTCAAAACTTTAATAATCTTTAAAAATTCGAGAAAAACCAATTGTAAACGGTGCAACTGAGCACAGAGTTCAAGTTAAATATAAATTAGACGAATTCTAGAAGAAATAATTTAAAAGAATTTTTCATTGATAGAGCATTGCAACGTTTTTTGGGTACTTAAAATTTAGATAAGTTAAGAATCTGCCTCTTCCGACTACTCTCTGGCACAGGCTGGTGTACCTCAAGGTAGTAGTATTCTCGGACCGCTTCTCTATACGGTGTACACATCTGACCTACCAACTGACTCAAACACACTGCTCTGCATTTACGCTGACGATACTGCTATTCTCTCTTCTAACTCAGACGCCAATACAGCTGCCTCTCATCTGCACAAACTAGAACCCTGGGCCAAAAAGTGGAGAGTCAAATTCAATACTCAAAAGTGCCAAGAGATAACTTTTACTCTGCGTCGTAATTCTTGTCCCCCTATAAGTTTCAACTCAATTCCTCTTCCTTCTGCCAATTTAGTTCGCTACCTTGGGATGTACATCGACAGAAGATTAACGTGGAATCCGCACACTAAACTGAAAAGACTTAAACTCAACCGACGAAACAAATTACTGTTACGACTAATTGGCAGACAATCAAAGCTACCACTGGAACATAAAAGACTAATATACAACAGCGTACTTAAACTGCTCTGGACTTACGGACTTGAACTGTGGGGTTCAGCCAAACTTTCCAATCTACAAAAAATACAGTCCTTCCAATCCAGATTACGAATTCTCCATTTTATGTCTTTAACTCCACCCTCCGTAACGACCTCAAGATCTCATACGTAACTGACGAATCTAAATCTAAATATAGAAAATTCTTTGACTCTCTTCCATTCTGTACCAATCCTCTTGTTCAAAATCTTGCCTCCAAAACGATTCCAGATCGTCTTCCACGACGATTGAAATAAGCTGTTTGGCCTCGTGACCAGCTTCAGTAGTGCAGGAAACTCCAACGAGAGTGTTGCCGATGGGCAGCTTCTCTCCTCAAGCTGATCCAGTCATGAAGTCTTCTTTTGTCATATTCAATGATTGCAATTTATTCTTTTTGTAGATTGTGAATAACAAATAAATTTAAAAAAAAACTTAAAATTTAACTGGTAATAATGCGCATTCAAAACATAAAAAAAGCAATGTGTGCTTAATTGCATCTAAATAGTAGAATAACCTTAAAAATATTGTAAAAGTTCAGGAGGTCTAAGATTTCTTCTCGCAATGAGATTATTAGTTTATAGATTTATTTATCTCTCGTTACAGACAACACTGTCTATCACTGGACAGTAAGCTGTAAGAAGCTCCTAGGAAAAGAAAAGATGGATTCAAACCTTGAACTTCCGCAAGGGAATCGAATACGCAAACCACATAGCTAATTGAATAATATTTTCTTGTCAGATTAAAAGGAACGTCCAAATTAATTTATTATCAAAGCTAAATCAATAACAAAAAGGGCTAGTTGTAGGCTAGGGCAGAACTAGCGAAGAGAATAAAAAGTAATTAACCTATTTTAATGTAAGAAATTATTTTTCGAAATTTTAATTAGCAGTAATGGAACATTTAGATAACAAAATAAGACCAGTATAAAAGGGGGCAATAAAGTACAAGGAAATGAAGTTTTCTTCGTTTTAGAAGTGAAATAGGGCGAAGGAAATGAAGATGAAGTTGGACAAGAATGAAGTGAGAGGTGGCTGAAAAGGAAAAAAAATGCACCGTATTATTTAAGTTTGTACTATAGGAGGTTTCTTCAGTCTGCAAAGAGAATGGTGAGTTGACCTTATCGGGGAAAACAGCTGCTCCAGGCTTTCCTGCATCCTCGCAGCCATTTCCTTATTTCCTTTTATTTTATTTTATAGAAACGTCCGAGTTGTATTTAAAAATAGTTTCCTTTTTCACTTCCATCACCAGCCATTATTACAACGTCAGACGATGAAATACAACAGAAAGGATGGCAAAAAAAAAAAGAAGAGAAAAGATGGACTGAATACTAGAGAAAAGTTTGGCGCTTAACAAATGTCCTTTGTTGAAGGTGTTAGTAAGCGAGTGGATAGGGTAGAATGCCGATTAGAGTGTGAAACTCGCATTAAAGTAGCATCGTCTTACTATAAAGGATAGAGAAAACTGTAGGGAGGTTTACAGGACTCTGTGCTGTGAGCAAGGATTAAGGTGAATTATAGGGCGTCCAAGTTTGGAGGGTAGAACTCTCTTCCACTCCTGCAACTCCTGCGACATGGACCACCATCTTTGTCTCCTTTTTCACTGGCAAATTATTTACATTTATCTTCACATTGGATCTTTATACTATTCTCAACCCTATATATATATATAAACATGCTATTTCTTACCTTTATCCAATGCCATAGCAGTTCTTTACCTCCAGTGTCCATGCCCCCCATTTCCCATCTATAGTGGATATTTCTCCACCCACACCAAGTTCTTTAGACAAGAAAAATGTAATGGTTTTGAGGATACCACCAGAAGAGACCTGTAACTCCCTTTGGAGATCTACCTCTCTATACTCCTGGAAAGACTAGAGAAGGAAAGCTAACTCTATTTTTTCCTTCTCTTTTTTTCTAGTATTTTCCTGCAGTACTGTTATCCTTTTATTTGTCTACCTTTTTCCCTGGACTTGTGGTAATACGAATACTGCTGGGTATAAGTATGCTTTGCTTAATGTCAAATGTAAGCAGAAACCAAACTTTATTTGTTGTATTATATACGTTAGTTTCATCCTCTTTGTTGTGATTTATACGTGTAGATGTGATTTCATGGAATAAGATTACTTTGTTGACTCAGCGGATGTTAGATGTCTTTTTTTAAAAACTTTTTTTTTTCCTAAAATGAAACATATTTTACTTTCCTTTATATCTCAGTACATGTTGGTGAATAAAAAGAGAGCATTAAAAACTTGAATTTGAATTCGAAATCACAAACAGACAGATACTCCATTAAAAAGCTTTAATAAACAGCAAAGCTTCTTTTGACAGTGCAGCGACTCACCGCAGAAAAAGCTTAACCGCTCGTCTTAACGAAATCAAAAATCGCCTACAAATAAAGGAAACATCTTCTGCCAACTTATTTTAAAAATGATGATATAATTAACTATTTCCAAAGTTTAAGATGATATAGTTTAGTCATTGGGCGTTTTCGAAGTTCGTCTGGTTTCTGGATCCAGAAGTCTTCGCAGCCGTGATGGACTCTTCTGCACCAATGTGTGCCTCAAGATATTCTCAGTGTTAAAACAACTAAAGTTCCTATTAACTTGGAAAATGCCCTTACCTTAATACAAGAATATACCTTCCTTCGAGAAAGGTGGTAACAAACCCAGACATTGTCACTTTTGCATTAAACTCTAACGTACTTTTTTCTTTTTAAATATTTTTATTTTAATTTAACGAGGTTGTAACAATTGTAAAAAATGTAGATAAAAACTTCACTTCAATAACATTCGCTGTCACCAATTTGGATATTCCGAACATGGAATCATAGCGAGACTTACGTAGAATAAAACAACTAAACAAAAAGTAAAGGCTCGTAAGACGCAAGATCGGACCTGAATTTGAACTAAGTACGAGTACACACAACAAATTAACCTTTACAAGACCTTACTTAAACCCATATGGACTTGAGGGGGTTAAACTAAACCCTCCAATATCTCCAGCTTCAATCAAGTCAATCAATCATATTGGTAATGCTCCTTATTATGTCCATAACCTCACTCTTCACATAGATTTAAATATTCCCATTTTTCTCCAAAAATATCCATTTACGATTCCTCAATTTACACAGAAGCATATCCTGTTCCTGCCATCCCAATTCAACAGCTCGAAGTCTTTCCTCTATAACCCTTGGTCTCGTGATTTCTCCTAACCTAGACCAGGGGTCGGCAACCTATTTTAAGTAGAGAACCATTTCTCCTTAAATCATTTTAATAAATCTTACCAAGAGCCGCAAGGATGATAGTGTAAAAAACTCTGTAGATCATTTGTATTCGCAAATTATTATTTTATGATATCCAATAACATTTTAATGTTTTATATATTTATTCTCACATATTGCAAAGTAAATAAACAAATAAATAATAACTAAACCTGTGTTTGAATGTATATGACGGCAGTCCTATATATTACATACTTTATTTTAATGTAATTCTATTCAATTTCAAACCTATCACATTTAAAATTCTTTTTGAGAAAATATCTTTACTTTAATAAATGAAATTTTCATTTATTTCAATAAAATTGAAATATACAATTGATTTTGGACAGGCTGAAGAGCCACACAATTTGGATAAAAGAGCCGCATGCGGCTCGCGAGCCGCGGGTTGCCAACCCTTGACCAAGACCATTCCAATCATTAAAATACCCGAGAGAATCCAGCACTCAACTTTGTATGGTCGCTAACGGTTGAGTTCTGCATCACCTAAGCCAAGCAGTTTTTGCATCAAATGATAGTTTGCACTCTATCTACACTTTGCCTGACGTGCATGTGCAATAAAATCAAATAAAAAAAATCAGCGCCGTAAAATAAAGATAGACGCTTTGAAAAGATTGGAACTGAAATGCACTTTGGGCAAAATTAACTTTTTTTTGATGGATGAGAACTTAGTTTAATGTTTAACTTGCTTAATTAAATATTCGGTCGTCAATTTCTCTGAACTTTTCTGTATATAATATATCTGATAGCGGAAAATACGGCTAGAACTAAACAAAAAAAGAAGCTTTGAAGATTGAAATTAACGGTATTACCCATCACGAAATATCCAAATTACGTATTCAGTATTGATTGCATTTTGATCATCCATAATTCACCAATTTCTCAAATAAGGTTACTAAAGAAATTATTTAAGACAAAAATAGCTTTAATGGTAAATTTTTCCCAGTTATTCAATCACTTTATGTGATTTTAGCAAAAAAAAAAATAACAATTTTGTGGAGATAACACTGATAAAATCAGTATCACACTGGATAAAGATTTAAAGTTACGCAGTGATAACTTTTGCAATAATATTGTTTTTAAAGCTGGGGCACCAGGAAATAACCTAATTGTAGTCAGCTAACCTAACATATTTACAAAACCAAACTAATATTTATCTTTAATAAGTCATTATTTACGCAACATAATTATATTTTAACCAACTATAAATTTTACAAATATTACAAACATAAATTCGTGTTATTACAACGTTTCTATCTTCTTCCTGGTTTAACCGCCAAATTACAATCAAAAACTTTTATTACGGAGGTATTGATTTTATACAATGATTAGATTATTTTACCATCGTTACTGAAATGATCTTTTTAATTTTATGTTACGTATAAAGTTATGAACTCTAGTGTTATGATTGATGTTACTAATGAATCTATTCTCTACAATATGAAAAAAGAAGAAGTGATTTTTCATGTTACGATTTTGTGAAAAGCTTTTTAATTGATAATTTGGCAAAGCGGACGTTCAAGCTGTTATAACCATTTCCTCTCTAAGGCTGGAAACATAGTGGAGCGGCGAGCAAAGCGGCGATGATAGCGAAGAGCAAAGCGGCGAAATCAAACACAAGTAAACATATGGGACCGCGCATAGTGGCGAGCAAAGCGAAGATAGAGCAACGCTATCTCTAGAGAGTAGAGCGAAGCGTTATGACATGTTTGATTTCTTCGCTCTCATCGCGCTCAATTTGTAAAGGTTATTTTTCAAAGGTTATGGATATTGATACATTATTGGTTTAGTTTGTTTAAAGAAACCTCTGTGGGGCCATAGTATTTGTGAAGCTACAATAGTTTTTAATAATTAATAGTTTAAATTAATTAACAATTAGCAGTTAATTTTTGCTACATTTAATTTGGTTCTCAATCCCTTAATGCTAACTTTCATCTAAATACTAGGCAAAATTAAATTACATTTTCACGTCCTACTACTTCTGATCAGGACGAATTCTCCAATCCTTCTTCTGTAGCGTCGTACTACTCCAGTTTTTCAGATGAACAACATTAATTTACGACAAATCATGGTGTAGTGATTTAATAAAATTATTGTTTTTTTTTAATTGACTAATTTCTTTTTATCTGCATATATTTCTATTTTATTTTTATTTATTTTGATTTTCTTATCTTAAAGTAACTGCTAGGATTAATGGGGTTACACAGATTTGTATTTAGTAAATAACCTACATAGTTAATTTTTCTATATTGTGCCTAACTCATGTTATGAGTTGAATTACTCAAAAACAATAAAATTTGATTTTGATTAATGGGGTTACATTGGGCTAGTATGTAATCAAATGTTGATATAGACATTCGAAAATACGCATGAAACTTGCCAGGATGCTCCCGAAGTTGTTGGTACAAGTGATGAAATTCACCAAGTTCATTTCTAGACTTATTTATGTCATGTACACTGCAGCTCCTAATACTAAGCTGCTGCAAATACCAAAGAATTTTCATATAAAAATAGTTCCTCCATCTTGTTTCGTCGAAAGGAGAAACGCGTCTAAACTCGTCACTATGTGCATGCGAATCTTTGCTCGCTGCTCGTCGCTCTCTTTGATTTGAAGCAGCTATCATCGCCGCTTTGCTCGCCGCTCCACTATGTTTCCAGCCTAAGGAAACATGAGACTTTAATAACACGCTAGAGGATCAACTACTGCTGCTCTAAAAGAGAAATTTCAAACGAAATTCATTGTTTGTTCCAATATCATTGATTTACCTAAAGTAGAAATCTATAAGTAATAAGTTTCAGTTTCGCACATTGATCAGAATTCAAAGTTAGAAATATATAAAGTAAGTATTTATGTAATTGGTAAGCCCTAAATTGTGTAAGGAATTCATTAAACATGGCGATAACTTTTGAGAACAACACAGAATGCGAGATGAGAAAAGGTGGACATTCAATGTGAAATTCAAATTCTTTGCATTCCATTTCTCGACACTGTTGATTATTATTTTTAAAAGTGATTGAATCTTTAATTTACGAAAATAAGAATATCTTAAATACCATAAATTGTTTACGTCAGAGTGTTGGTGACGTGGGAACACAAGAGAGAAATGCACCCCTCCTCCAAAACATGTTGTAACGTGCACGCCTAAGCAAATGATATTTTGTGTATTCACTACATGGAAAGTATATTGAATTTACCCAACATATTTTTTTTTTGCTTTTTTTACTTTTTATTTTTATTTTTTGGAAAGAGGATGAAGTGGCATGCTGCTGCGTAGGCAAGGTGCACGAAGTGCAGGGTGGGACACGTACATGTCAGACAATATTCTCTCTTAGTGTGTGTGAACATTTTTTTTTATACCCCCAACAGGAACGACTAAAGTTAGCAGGATTTAGGGAGTTTTACAGTCGACTGACGTTTCTGTTCGAAAAAGTGCCATCTTTGACAGTTCTAGAAAGATTGGCTGAGAATGGCAGTAAAATCGTCCTTCAATAAGTAAATCGGTTATTCGCCTTGTTCGTTTTACTTACTTCACTTCAAAGGCTTTCAATGTTAATTTGTTAAATTCTAGATATATGTTAATGTATTCTATTTTGAACTAATCTAAATTTAAAGAAATTCCTAATAAACCTAAATCTCTTTTTTTCCTTATAATAAAACAAATGGTTAATCACAAAATTAGCGAGCGTTTTCATCTTATGAATTTAGTGAACCTTATGAAATCACGAGCTTAAAGTGTTCAGCGTTGAATTATTTGTAATCATTTAAGTATGGTTGATTGCTTGAAGGGTGTCAGTGTACGTAATCGATTGTTTAAGGACCAGTTAGCAAAGGAGTAAGGATCCAAACTTAGGAATACACTTCCAGACCAACATTCTACCAGAGTGCAGGAGAGAGGACAAGATAAGAAGGAAGATGGAGTTGACAAGCAATGCTAAGTAATAGCTATGTTCTACTTCCCCCTTCGTCTAAATAAAGAGCCTAGCGAACAACGATATTACGGTAGTCTATAACCTTCTTACCAATACGCCACAAGTACCAGAGGCAATGTGTTGGTTAGGCGCTAGTTCCCTAGGGATAGACGAACTAAGCTGGTGTTCATTGTACAAGGCAAGCATTTGATTTGTAGTCTGTCTTGTTTGTATCCCTCCCCTTTACCAAAACACAACATGTTAGTTTCCAAATCGTAAAGCAAGATATATATATCACGCTAGTGTTTCAGGCAAGTGCACCTTTCTTACTATTGTTGACAAGTAAAAAAGGAAGATTCTTAAAAATGCAACCTGCAACTGAAACATTGCCAAGAACAAGAAATTTATAGTTTTCAACAGTAGTACAATTTTCCATTTCCACCGTTGAAAGGAGAGATTTTGGTTTAGTCTTTCAAAATCATACATTTATTTAACTTCACAGACTTTAAACTCTTTAATAACATATATCCAAGAAGTTTCTTTAGAAATAATACTGAATACTCGCTTTAAACTCAGATTTCCAAATGCTAATAGAAGCTCTAAAACAATGCAGATCGTATTTCTGATACGATATTTCTGATCAAAACTGGGATGAACTTCCGATCTGTTTTCTGCTTAAACCCAAATAGTGAATCATTGGTATACTTATTTGGAAGTGAAAAATAAAATAATAGTAACAGAACGGGCTAATTTATTTACTGATTTCTCTGATGTTACTGGGATACTTCCTAATTTGAAGGAATTCAATCAAAATTTATTTGTAATCAATTCTTTGCGATTTTTTTCCCCCAAAATGGTTTCAATGAATTTCTTAAACTTTTAAATTCATGTAGCACTTTATGCCCTTTACCGCCCTGTGGCCGTGCATATGCCATGCCAACTTTATACACAACGTTTTGCTTGAACAACCACTTACAGAACTCCATTCTTAAAGCTATACACTTAAAGTTAACTCATTCACACTATAAATTACATTCATACCTATATACAATTAAATACAGTTATATATACATTTTTAAAAAAATTTTATATGTATACATGATTCTATATATTAATTTATTTTCCTATATATTGTTAATTAATTTAATTTCCTTCAAAAACTTTATTACATTATCTATTCTCTTCTGGTCATTTGCTAAGGCTTCCTCCAGTGAGTTCGGAACACCGTGACGCTGTCTACATTGCTCATACTCAGAACACTCCACAAGTACATGCTGCACAGTCACGGTTTCATTACATGAACCGCATGTGGGAGGGCTATCCTGACACATGAGGTAACCATGGGTCAACTGGGTATGGCCGATCCTCAGGCGAGAAACTACTACCTCTTCTCTGCGGTTGTCCCGCGATGAGGAGTCCCAGGCTTTGACGACAGTTTTAATCTTCCTAAGCTTATTGTTCGTCACTAAGGACCACTCAATGTAGCTTCTAATCTGCTTCGCCACGTCTGTTGGCAAGGACCTTCACACTTTTACCGCCATGTGTGCGGCCTCTTTGGCAGCTAGGTCAGCATCTGTATTACCTTGAATTCCCGTGTGACCGGGTACCCAAACAAATGCAACTGTTGCTCCATCTCTTTTCATTCTATACAACACTGTGTGGATGTCCTGGATGATAGGATGTTTGGCGTATATATGCCTAAGAGACTGTAGGGCGCTGATTGAGTCAGAGCATATGGCAACTCTACCCTGAGTAGTCCCCTCTACTGCACTTAGGGCCATGTAAATTGCATAGAGCTCCGCAACATATATACTACTTCTGGCAGGTAGACCAAACCTATATTTTCGATTTTCAATGATTACTGCGGCACCATATCCCTGTTGGTCTTTCGATCCATCTGTATATGGTATTTTTTCGGGGTTTAACCTAGTAATTATTTCTAAAAAGTGTAGTCTTAACGCAGTTTCCGGTATCAAATTTTTCGAATATTTTAATAAAGTCAGGTCTACTAATATAGGCGGAGTTAACCAGGGGGCGGTCGCTTGTAACTGGTACTTGAATAACTGTGGAATCACAAATCCATATTCTGACAAAAGATTTTTACACCTTGGCCCGAACGGCTTAGCTGCCCGTACAGCTCTGTTATATTTTTGTTCGAGGGGTATATGCTTAACTCTTTATGTAGCACTATTAAAGTAAGTACAGTAATTGCCTATTTTTTTCAGGCCGGCTTTACGACCAACTACAAAATTATTGTCGCAAGACAAAGCCGACTAGCGAACATACTTTACTATTAAATCCCTATTAAATAAAACCATTAAATAAAATCCAAGACCTAGGCGGGGAATCGAACTCAGTATACCACATTTGATCTTAACTTTGTAAGGCTCGTCTTTAACCGCTCGGCTAACAATAATTTATTTCTTCATTTACAACCTATACAGATTGTTTGCTGAATCCTGGTGGATCTGGCGCCACAATCGGAGAGGCATGTTGAGAGGGGCCAGCCAATGCAGGAACTCTCTGGAGGTTGTTAGGAAGGTTAGGAATGAGATAAAAGGTCGCGGGGCTAATGTCGTCGTGGAGGACTGTCGGGATGGGTTGTTGTGGATAAGGCTTGTGCTGTGAGATTCGGATGTATGGTTAGGCTATTATAGAAATTTGAGGAAGCCGAGAATGTATAAGGTCATTGAAAAAAGGGATATTGAGGTCTGTTAAATGAAGGGTTAAATTAGATACATAATAAGGAGCGTTGACGATATGCTGAAGGACTTAAGATTGAAAGGATTTGGATTCTCTGGATGTTGGATGGTTTCGCAGAGCCCCACAGCTTAGCTCCGTTGGTCCATATAGTAGTGTCTTGTATATAGTCACTTTATTCGGTACAATCTTAGTTGATCTCCGCCGTAGCAGTCTTCGTATTTGTCCGTATCTTCTATTGAGTTCTGGTCTTTTCAGTGGGTTGCTATCAATAATGAGAAGAAAAAACTTCAATCTTTGTTTCAACTTCCAAAAAGTTGTATATGCAGGAAAAATATTCTAATGAAAATGATGCTGTAGTATCCAAATTCCTTTAAAAAATGTATCTTCCTGTAGAAAGGAAAAAGTAGCATTTTTCCTTTAAACCATCACTTTCCAACCTCTCTCTAATAATTCCACTTCTCAAAGAGCTTTTTTTATATCCTGGAGGTAGAGCTCAGTTCAAATTAGAGACCAGTGCAGGCAGTAAATGTTTGAGAGAATCGTAAAATAAGCTTCATCTCTACTAGTTCTGCCAACTTAGTTGCTGATAACTCCCACTTTAAACCAAAACTTTCTTTCAGACAGGTAAGGGACTGGAGTAGAGGGTAAAGTTCCTCATCTTTCACTAAGAAATAACTTTTCATTATGTGTATAGTTTCTGTATCTGTGGCACTAACAAGTTCTTCTGCTTTAAGCTCGAATCTTTAGAAGTTTTATTGCTATAAAGTCCGTTAAAAAATTGAAACAAAACCAAAAATACAAAAATGTTTTATTTATTTTAGAGATTTTAAATTTCTTATGAAAAGTATTAATCATTTAAATGTATTTCATCTGTATGTAAAATAAAATTCATTCACTCAAGAAAGTACCAAAGCTACAGGGCTGAAATACTTCAAATTCAGCACGTAGTTTCACTTGAGACGCAAACCTTGAATAGTGAAGATAAAATCGCTTCAAAGGGCGAATTATGTATTATAACTTCCTCCCCAGATGAACAAAATGAACACTATTTGTAAGCAGAAATTTCAATTTAATCTGATTTCACATTTTGTTGATTAAATTTAAAATTTGTTATTATTTTTAATGGATCTACAACGACTTTTTGCAATGTTTTTCGAAAGAATAAGAAAGATGGTTTGATTATTTAAATAATTTAATCTATTATATTTAGAACAGGAAGATATATTTTTAAAAAATAGTTGAATGTTATTTTGGTAAACATGGAACAAATTTATAATTTAAGAATCCTCCAAATTGTTTATTAAGTGAACATTGCAAATCCAATTCCGAATCGATTTTATTTATAAACTTTATTTGTAACTTCAAAGCAAAGAGAATAAATAAGAGTTCTATTTTTCACTATTTCTAGTATCGTAGAAGAAAATTAAATTACGATAATAAGGAAGGCTAGTTTTCAAATAGATTCTGTGCATCTAAACAGCATAAATAGAAATAGCTTAATGTAGGACTAAATATGCGACTGCAAGTCTGATGCTTCTAAATGCAATAACATCTACCATTTCTTTCCTGCTTTTGTAATGAATGTCAGTCAGAAGAAGAATATTAAATAAAGTAAAAACAAGCATAAGTGAAACGCGTTTTTGAATAATCTAGACAAAAAAGCGGATTGTTGGGAACTGAGCCACTTTAATTTATTGAACTAACTCCTTTCTTAATTAGTTTGTACATGTTCTTTGTGTTTTGAATTCGGACTGATAATAGCCGCTAGTAATTTCAGAAATAAGTTGATCAAATGGAAATAGTTTAATTTGCTCGTTTACAGGACTTATGACAAGAGGCTTGTTTATTGCATTTTTTAAGTCAAGTTTATTTTGAGTACTCTTTACATTTTTTAGTTTTATCTCCGCCAAGATTGAAGATGAGCAGAAATAATTAGATAATACAAGCAAAGTAGAATTACGAATAAATTTTCATGAACCAATGTTAAATGGAGAATTTTAACTATGGCGATCTAGCGTAGCCTGAACAAAGAAGATGGCCGGCGCAATTGAACATTTTATATACGCAATTATACAATATATACAGATATATATAAAACCTGATGTTGTATTACGGGTTGGAAAATTTTCTTTTGACATTTGACGCTTCAGTTACATCAAACCTCGTTAAACTCATATTAGTGTGGACATTTCATGTAAAAACCATCGCTGGATTTACGCAGTGGATGTGTCCCTCCCAGAAAAGTCGTACAAACCGAAACAGAGTAAAACGAGATTCGGATTTCATTTAAAACAGTGTTTGATCAACAGAACACTGTGAAACATTTGATAATTAAAACCATTTAAACTGTGCACAGTAATGATTATGCCTAGAAAAATGAAATTTTTTAATAAAAATTTTAAGAGAAGCGCATAGATAAAACAAAAGATATTATTCATTTATAGAAACTTAAAAAGTTGTTTCCGTATTTTGAGTAGTCATTGAGTACATCCTGATAAAAAAGTATTTGTGAGCGTAACTTTAGGGGGTCAATAACTCGAATAAAGTATCATTAGAAGCTTTTAAAAGTCCATTCGAGAAAAGCAGATGGAAGTAAAGTTAAATGCTAACTTTAGCACTCTACTTTTATAAAATATTTCTAGATGAATGATCAAAGTGAAAACAAGAAAATAATTAAATACAAATTTAATTACTTATCAATTTAAAACAAGTTAATAAAATTTTAATTTCAAGAATTGTCTCAAATAAAGGAATTTTACAATTTAATCTTGTCGACAAAAAACTATGCTTCATCATAAGCATTGAACCGATGACTCCAGATGATAAAATTCTTAGACATTTGTTTTTTATGGTTTACAAAGTCTTTAAACAAATTCGTATTTTTTTTAAAAAAACACGTTTTTCCCCCTCTAAAAGTAATAGAAATTGAAAATCTGGAAAAACTCATTCCTTATAAATTTCTTTAAATTACTATTTAGAGGTACCACCTCATGCCGCTTCAGAATGTAAAGCATACAGTAGGCGTAGGTCTTTTATTGAGCAGAAAAAGAAGAACCGGTCCAATTTAGATAAACCTACGTCATAACATTTAAAAAATGCTTCGATTTAAGCTTGATTCCTCTTCAAAAAAAGCGCAAAATTTCTTAAAATTTAGTAGAATTAATACATAATCGTTCAAAAGCTGTCTGTTGATCAGTCCTTCTTTTAAGTGAGCGATAACGCCCTCTTGTGGGGCGCTGGAGGCCTTCAGGGAGGCGGTAAAGGGAACGGAAAAAATTGAGGAGGAATCGAAGCGGTTTAGAGGGGCGATGGCTGATTTATGTTTTTCTAATATTTTAAATTAAAATCAAAACCTGCCTACTACACTACATCGATTATTTCGTATTTTGCCTTAATTTTGGCTGTAAAAGCCAATCTCGCCAGTGTATCCTGGATTGTGGTCGATTGTTCAACGATTTTTTGATAGCATTCCCATCGTTATATTCTTGTGAACGTGGTTTTAATGCTGTGGTAACGCTGCTAACTAGAAAGAGAAATCGTCTGCATGTTACTGAACTTACGGCTGGCTGTTTTTGAGTAAATTCCAGCCTGATATCAATAAACTTGTTAAAAATCATCAGATTCATCCTTCGCATTAGATTAGTCTTAAAATTTAAATTTAAATGTTTGTTTTGCCATTTTTATTGTTCGCCCAGCATATTTACTTATTGTACTGTACGAGTGCAGGTGTAAATTTCAAATAAAAGATAAAAAAAAAAAAAAAAAAAAAAAAAAAAAAAAAAAAAAAAAGTTTGTTTTAATTTGAATATATTATATTATTTATAAAGTTGCGTTTTATTGGTCTCATTAGAACAGTCTCATCTAAAATGTAAGTTTGAACTCAGAAACAGGATAAGACCCATATGGCACGCTATAATTAAATTAAAGTAATGATTGCGATTGTGATTTTTAAGATGTGGTAAAGTTAAAAATTGTAGGTGGCGCTAGAAAATAATTGATTCTCAAAGTGGGCGGTAAACGAAATAAGAGAACCTTTGCTGTAGATAATGCACTGATATGCAGTTTCAAGTAACACCTGCAATCGCTTCAGTTTACGTCAAGAATATTCAATGAAAGCACTAAAAGCATTTCCTTACTGCACTTACAATAACTTCTACTGCATGAAACAAGAACTATTCAAATTCGAATAATAACTGGGAAAAGTTTAAATTGTAATGAAAAGATAGACTAAAAGTAAGAGGCTTAACCCGATTTCTTAGCAGAATAAAGAATGGAATGCCACCAAAATGGCAGAATATATCTTCCAAACTTGTTCCAATCACAGTGCAGCAATGAACTATGGTTCTAAAAAGTGTAGTTCACAAGCTGCTCCAATGAAATATTTAAAGAAACATCTCCACCCATCTCAGGGTGACCTTGTAAGAAAAACTCGAAATGACAACAATGAAAAGTAAGCCTATACCCAGAGGCGACAGGTACCTACCTACCTTACAAAATCTGAGAGTTGCATTATTACTGCGAAGTACGAGTATAAGTATAAGTCGGTACCGGATTTTTTTTTCTCGACAAATTCCTACTTGCAAAATCTTGAGTAAAAAAAATCAGGCATTTTAAAGATTGTAACTCTAACAAGAGAGATTGTGGGCTAAGTAAAAGCACTTATTATAAAATAAGGTTTTTTATGGCTACTATCAAATAAAAGTAACGAAAGACCAAGAACAATTAGTGCTCTGTTAGTTCTAGTCATTGCAATGAATGCCACATACTTCAAATGTTGACCCGCTCTAATTATAATCAAAAGTAACATAAATCTGCTTACATAAATTAACTTCTAAAAGAAAAGTTATTGGAAATTGAGAGTACAATATTTACTTCTCCATAAATATTGAACAAGAAGTAACGTCCAATTTTAATTCATCACATTTAAGTAACAGAGTGAGAATTTAGGCAAGTTTAGGAAGTAGGTGTAATATATAGCAAAGAGGGTTAACGGAAGTGTGCCTTATTTGCGTGCTGTTTGCTTACTAGGGAATTGGAAATCGTTTACAATACATTTCACCCAGATGATTCTCCAGATGGTGAATGAGTGAGAGGGGGAATTGCAAATAAGAAATGATGGAATGGGCGTATGTAGATAGAAGCGGCAGATATAAAGAGCAAAAGTGGGATGTCAGGCGTTCGCTTTTTGTAGTTACTTATTGGAAACTTTACATTTTTTGCAGTGATCTTCAGACGGCTGTTAGAGAGATACTGAAAATGATGTAGATGGAGCATATATTGGAGTAGAGCAGCAAAGGACCAAGGATTTCTCATTTCTTCAAAGAAGTATTTCATTTTATTTGAAAAGAACAAATTTGAATTTAATATCCTTCATAGAATTTACTTACTACACTAGAAGTCATTTCTGCCATTTTAGAATAGTAACAGCAAGATTAAAAGGGTAGACTCTTTTAGAGAATTTGAAGTCAAAAACTTCAAGCATTTTTAGGATGCAAGTACCAGAGGAAGATAGCGAAAAGAAAACATCAACTGAAAAGCTCTGCCTGCAATTTTTCTGAACAATCAGGATGACAATTGCAGGATGATTAACTTTTTTCTTAAGAGTAGAGCTGTTATCTTCTAAGAGACTGAGAAATTCGGAAGCAACGTACCTAAATTACTGCTGAATACCAGTAAAATGTCTTTGGATATTAAGGATGCGCCGTCCTCCAACACAGATAGGAGAAATCCTAAGCCATCTATACTTCCTGAAGAGCAAATACTCTCTAGCCACTGATTGGGTTAAAGAGAGGTAGCTCACTAACTTAAATCATATATTATGGAGAAATAAACACAAATTTTAATTATCTGTGCAGCTTAGTTATACGAGTACAATAATTCAGACTTGCGAAGATTCTTACACTATTATAAACTAAGGATTTCTGAAAAAACTATAAAAGCTCACTTTTGCCGAAATTACTTTGAAACAGAAACCGTTTTCAAGTGTGATTAAGAAAAATACTTTTCCGAGAGCAACTTGAACTTTTAGATATACTACCTACCAGCAATTTCATTCTTCTCTAACTGATTATATGAAACATTAAGGTACAACTAAAACAGATGAATGTTATAATAGGGCAGCCTAAAAATAGGGCAAATGTGTTGGCAACAAGATAATTGAAAATGGTTTTGAAAGAAGTGTACAGACAAGAATACAATACAAAGATAATAGAAAGAAACGACGGTTGTTAAGATACAAATGTAAGCAGCAGTTATCATTTGTGTTCACTTTCTCGGCTAAGTACTTGTTCCTCCAGTAATGACACCATTCTAGCAACAATGGCGGCACAACAATCTCCTGTCTTTCAGGTTCAACCCCTTCTCGTTGATATTACTCAGCTTTCTGGGTTTCCAAATGATGGCAACATGGCAGAAATAAGTTCGTATCTTAATTTTATCCAAATTTTATTTGAATTCCTTAATTATATAGTACTATCTTTTTATAAATAGGAAATATCTTATTAATTTATTAATGTTCATTAACTTAATGTTGAACTGTTAGATTCAAAGTTTGAGGAATAAATTAATTCCTAATTCTGTACAATTTGGACTCGAAATTCTTTAGAAGGTAATTAGGTTATCCAAAATAGGTTTGTGGAGCATTACGAGTAGTCTAACACTAACCACTGAGACCTTAACAAACTGCCTAAATAGATGTAATTGGATTAGATGATTGGAATGAGAGAAAACAATGGGAAATTTAAATGAATTTATCTTTTAAATGAAAGATAAAATAGTTGAATACATAGAAAAAAACGAGTGTTAGAAATCAGTGTTGCAGAGCACATATTTGATAAAATGGTAATTGTACGAAGTGACTTCTGGTAAAAAAGAAATAAATTACTGACAGTAAAATAAAGATGGAAATGCAATTCATGTGTGATTTGAAGAATAAATAAAATGAGTAAGCTTTCAAAATGTCACTCTACTTCTATCAAAACTTGATTTCCCTTACACTATATGATGACATCAGCAGAACAAATCAAGTATAAAGTGTAGCAAGTGTGAAATATATATATATAAAAATAATAATCGTGACTAGAAAATATTTTACAGGCAGTGGAGAGCTAGAAACTTCAGGTGAAGAGCATAAATTGAATGTAAAACCGGCAAAAACTAATATATAACTTCAACCCTTTCATGAAGAGAGAGTACGTAAATGTTTTGGAAGATCAAAAGGGACGAGCACTATAGCGTATTAAATTTAATGGAATCTTCTACTGAATAAAAGGGCTGGTTCGTAGAGAGATTTCGCTTTAGAGCGTAATTAAACAGATTTTAATAAGAGGAAAATTTTAAATTACTTAATAGGTAAAGTGTATAGCGAAATTAAACTAAGTTTAACATCTATTAACGTCCTGGAACTCCCTGCTCCGGAACTGGAGAATTAATGATCAATCAACAAGCATATTGGTTTCACCTTAAACCGTAAAATCCTTTCCCGCCATATATTACAATCAAACTTCCCTCCCAGCAGTTCCTCAAGTCTGCTAGCTAGGACAAACGATTGAGATGGAACCCTAATACAAGACTCAAACGAACTGAACTGAATCACAGATGTAGATTGTAGAAGAAACTATTATGCCTTGTCCACACTTGCGATACAAGGTCGAGCGATTTCTGTATATAGCCAATGTCTAGATACAATCGAGCATTACAAATTCATGTCTAAAGACACACGTTTTTGGAACGAAATCGCAGAACATTTGTCTCAACCTCAGAAATGGTGGAATGGTTTCGACACAACTGCTTTCTCTTTTCTCAATCGTTCTGCCTAAATGCTGGAGTAATTCTTCGAAATCACTTAGGGTCAAACGGGTAAAGTTTCGGAAACCCATGCTGTCTTCTATTTTTAGGGCTAAAAGTAAATTGCAACCGAAACGAGGTCCCTCTGCAAAAATTTCACGCCTCCACCAACGTCTCCTCTTCCGCTTTTCTTCATTATCCAAAATTATAACTGCGCAAGCAGCGATCCCAACAAGGTCAGTCATATTTAGCAACTAATGAAGAACAAGGCATTCAAGTGTGTACACACGACAAAGTCTCTATACTGTCTATACATATACATACTCTGGATACATGTCTGTAGACAAACCCCATATATGTCTATAGACAATCGCTCGACTTTATATTCAAGTGTGGACATACCTTTAGACAACTCTCTGAATTCACTTTGTAAAACAAACGCCTACAACACTCGTGTTAGCTCCAACGTAGACTTATGGACTAGAACTATTCGGGACTGCCAAATGCACAAACCTCAATCGTATTCAATCCTTATCCAAAATCCTATGAACATTGTCAAAGCTCCCTTTTATATATCAAACCTCAACTAACCATACATAATGATTTAAAAAATTCCCTGACTTAAAAATTCGAAAGCCAAAGTCAAATTTCGTTACCTAAAAATTTCATTCCAAACTATATTCCTCCATTCAAATCCACTTATCTAAGCCCATTCAATCTCAACTCTTCCCACGAACCCTCGCTGGCCGTGCGACCAACTGAAATTCCTGACATCATCTTTCCAGAAAGACAGAAGCCTACGACAACGTAACGCCTTAAGAACGTACATGATACGACTGTCATCTTGGGATGGCCGCCGTTCACGAAATCAAGCCAATTCACATACTTCATATTTCATCTTCTTTACTTGATGGACACAAAACAGCTGTATTTTGGGTTTTATTAAAAATATTAGGACAGTAAATGTATGTTTATAGAAAAACTTTAAAGCAGTAGATTGTACTAAAAAATGAACGAACTAAACCATATAACAACTACAACTGATACCACCCTCTCACGTCATATTCATATGATTTATAAATACAAATGTTAACAAACCTTAAACAAAAATAATAATAACAGTCCGGGATACAATCAATAATATCCATTAAAAAAAAAACACACCCATCGAAATTCAATTTCAGCTCTTACAATGGTAAGAGACTGTATAAAAGGTGTAATATAAAGTTGATAAAATCGAGAGAGCCCGGCGAAACAGCTGGTACGCAAGCAGATGTTTGTTTTATGGGCAAGATCTAGAGGCTGTACGATGTTGGAAGGTTTGAAATGAGATATGTGATGTCAATATGAGGTAGGACTGAGATAGAGCTGCCAATCTGATGTGAATGTTTGCCCATCTCCTACCTACAAATAAAAAGTCCCAAAAAACCTTATACTTATATTTTATTTAAAATGTTCAAAAACACCACGCTGCCATAGAGCGATTACAATTTTTTGAAAAACTTTTTCTTTTTTTTAAATTTATTTATCTTTTATAAAGATGGAAAAATTAGGGCATATTATATAGATGTCTGGTGAGAAAAAGCATTCATTCATCTCAACACTTTCTTGCAAACCTCCATTTTCAATTAATAGTATCTCTTATTTCAACTTAAGTAACAAAATTATCTTAACTCTATTTTGAGTGGGGAAAAAAATCGTTAAACACAAAATATATTCAATTAGGTGGAAGTTCAAGACAAATTTAGAACTTGATTTTCATTTCAATTCAACATTAAACCGGAAATGAGGCTGCCCGTCTTATTGGATCCCCGTGTCCATTAGAACTGCTATATGTAACATTGGAAAAGTCATAGATCTACATGGCAATGGCCATACATAGAAGAAAATCAATGTAGCCGTTTTTGTGAAAAACAAATGAAAAATTAATTCAGCTGAACTTGAGGTTGGCTGCATTTATTGGAACGTTTTCTGGCGGTAGCATGAATTTAAAATATCAAATTTGAACTTACGATTTTCCATTTTTAAGTTGAATATACACAGATAAATTTGTGAATAACCACTTTTTCGGAATCAGAGTCTTCAAAACAGGATTTTTCTGGTGAATGTTCAAAATGGAAATTACTAACGTTCTCAAATTATTCTCTTACAACCAGAATAACGGAAAGTAAAAAATAAAGGTTATTAAAAATCCAATTATTCAATACGATTGCTAACAGATTATGTTAAGAATAATTGTAAAATCACATTCACTTCTTTAAGAAGTAGAAAATAAATTTATTATCCTGGGACTATTGTCCCCTAAGAATAAAAACATGAACAGTTGGAGGCCCCATTGGTTCGGCCTGTATTTTAAATATTTATAAACAAAAAATAAGCAAGTATTTACAAAAATAAGAATTAAAATTAAGGAAATAAATGCATTCAATTATTATTTCGGTGGAAGCTGAGTAAAAAGGAGATAATTGAACAGAAGGGATTTAAAGATGGAAAGGGTAGGAGCATGGTGGACAGACGATGTCAAGGAGTTCCAGAGTGAGGTAGCGCGAATTAAGAAAGATTTGTCAAAGGATGAAGTACGGTGTGAGGGAATATAGAGATCAGAAGAATGAGATCTAGAATTGTGAGAATGGATCGAGGATTTGAACTTGAAGAGTTGGAAAATATAAGATGGTCTCTTTGAGATTGGATAACTTGGAAAAAGAATGAAGCCAAAAACTACTGGCGGAGATAGACAGGAAACAGCCACTTCAACTCATCGTAAAATGCGAGTGTCTCTGGGAATGCTGAAAATAAATCTTATGAAGCAGTTCATGAGAGGCGCTTGAGCATAAACTTCAATATCACCAGAAAGAACCGGCCATACACTGAGCAACCATAGTCGAAATGGGGGGGAAATAAGAGAGGATACTAGAAGTTGCCGGGTCTTAATTGGTGACGGGAACTATTAAATTGCTTCAGGATGTGGATGGAGCGTCGAGAGAATTGGGAAACATGTTTTTTTCAGGATAGGTTTTCTTTAGATCACTTTATTCAGGTAAATGATTTTTCCTGATTTTTTTTTTCAATGCATTCAACATCTCACATCTTTCGACAATTAGACTTTAAATGGAATTATTTCAACTTAATACGTTAATTCCAATTTTCAAATTACTTTCGACTTATTTTTCTGATATTTCTGTACAACATTATGAGGAAAACTGTTGTATAATACAAAGAAAAATAATTACTTACCCAATAATGGACTTGTACCATTCCACCATTCTACTCTGGGCACAGGTTTGCCTCCCACAGCCTTACAAGTTAATAGAACTTCATCTCCTTCAGTGAGCGGCCCAAGGATTGTACCATTTTTTAATTCTGTATCATCTTCTTTACTGATGACCACCGAATCTGGTTTTACTGCAAAGAAAAAACAATAATCAATAAGCAAGTAAACACATAAAATGCAAGGAAATACTTCTAACAAGGCGGTTATCGATATGATGTTTTAACTAGTACAGTAATACCGTGTGGGTTATAATAAATTCAGAGTTTGTGGGCTAAATTATTTCAAGAAGGTTTGCATGCAACTTGAGCGCTGACAAATGGTTATTAATTATTTACTGGCCTCATGATACTTAGTACATGAAAGCACCAATAGTTTTGTTTGTGTTATGAAATTCTATTTCCAACTTTCACTTTATTACTAATAAGAATTTTAAAGAAATCGTTAGAATATTAATTATTCGACTTCCACTTCGGCAACACTACTTTCACATTGATCTGTGGTGGGTAGAAGGTTAAGTAAAAAGTAAAGTTAGTTAAGGCATAGCCTATTTTTGACGGGGCTTCGCGTATAACTACCAAATTAAGTGTCGTGAAGAGGGAGACAGTCGCTAATGTTTTACTATATTAAGTAGCTGTATCTGATTTATACCAGTCCGAACTTACCCGCTACCCCAAACAATTCCACGCAGATGATTAAACAAAAGAAAGCAAGCAGTTCAAAGATTGAGTTTAAAATGAAAAGGATAATAAAAGAAGTGAAGATTTGCGTTCAGTAGAGCTATCTCTGTTTAAAACGTATTATTAAAAGAACATTATTACATCTAGGTATATGGAGGATGTAGCCAAACCTATTCAATATCTTGTCTATGGTATGCTAACCATTTTCCCCATCCATAAACTAACCTTCCTGTGCTTTGGAGCGATTCATATTTACAAAATTACTTTTGCAAAAAAAACCTACAGATTGAGAGGTAGACATTGTTATGCAATGTATTTTTTTTAAATTTTACAACTGTAATAGATACAACAAGCGAAAGAGATTAGGATAAAGAAATGGTGCCAGTACTTATGCACGCATATAATATCCATTTACATACATACACGCGCACATGCATGTGCGCCAAGAGGCGTGAGTGGAGTGAACATCGACCATCCAGTGATGGAAGCCGTTAGTTCGCCACGTCGGAAAGCTTAAACAGCAATCATCCTAGGAGGTTATGTAATGTTAATGAATAAAAAAATTAATTTTGCAACATTGCTAACCACTCTCGTAAAATAGGAAAACCAAGCAATTTTGGTAATTTTGCAAAGATTCCAATTTAATTAAGTAATATTAAAGAAACTTTCAATTTAGCCAATTTTCAATTAACTTTAAAGATTTTATTATAGGTTTGAGTTTAATATTGCTAATGCCAATTAATTGAGAACGTTTTACGATCCTAAGATGGATGATTTTCCTTCTAGTGGGTAGAATAGTATCCAATGGACCATCATTACGAACTTTGCCTTTTACCAGGCTCTGAGCATGTTCCAGCCTCTTTTAGTAACCAGATTTTGGATTTATTCTGGATCTACAATAGATAAAAGGCAACACAAATCCAATATTCATTCTGTCCATTGATTTTTACTTTGTCGAGAGGCAAAAAGATTTATCATATCACCGATTGATGTGAAGGTAAGGCTTCACAAAAACAACTCCTAATGTGGTGAGCACAGTTTCTCTACTCGGTCTAAGATCTGTGCGGCTGATTCGTGCTGATGACACATATGTTTGAAGAAAGAGTACACAATGAAAATTCTTGAGATGCGTCAATTAAAGAATGTAGATTCAGTTTATTCCTGTTTTAAATGTATTTAGATGTCCCAATACTTATTTAAAAATGTTTGGCAAGCACTAAATCAACCTTTTTTGGCTATATTTAAAACTCAAAACAGGTTGAATATATTAACTTTCGAAAGCCATTTTTTCCATAAAACAATCAAATACTGTATTTAGAAATACTATGAAGTAAAGCAATTTATCTTAGAATTTCCGAATTCAAAACAGGATAGGTGTAGTTCCAAATAATTTAACCAGATTCAATTTTGTACAGGACAATGTAATTGCAGGAAAACTTGGATTTTCAAAAAACCAGTTGAAAGTTTCATCCGTTGAGCTCTAAATCGTAAAAAATGAATATTGTTTAATTAACACAGGTGACTTCAAAACTTAATAAAACAGCACTTAACTAGTCTACCAACTAACTGTCAATACTACATCAATCCTTTCCACAACTTCTTAGCCAGTTCCCTTCTCAAAGCTAACAATAACGATACCGACAAGTAGCAAGTCTGCCAAAGATGAGATGGTGTGGATGGATAAGTGCCGCTCTAGAAATGCACTTTTCTAGCAATATTGGTTTCAAGTAACAATTTGTAGAACTATTCATACGGAATAATTATTCCATATTTAAGCAAAATCATAAGAATCTTAATTGATTCAATCTAGTCGCACTATCTTTCAGTCACTGGTTCTCACCTTAGGAATTTGAATTACTTTTTGAATCCTTTTTATTCTTTAATATATGATTATCTATAGATTATATTGATACGTCACTGTAGAAGAAAACTCAACTTCTTGTGCTTTAATTAAGCATCCTTTAAAGAAAATCTTTGACGCCATTTTTGATAAATTTTAAAAACTGAACCAAAAAATCGCTCTACTCAAGAGGGCCTACTCGATTAAAATACCTTCTTAAAGAAGTAGAGTAAGAAATAATAAGCAGCATCCGCAAGTCTTTGTTTTGCCTTACCCTCTAAAATACATGGACAATTTGATTCAAAAATATTAAACATATTTATTAAAGCATTCAAATAAATTAAGAACAATCTATTTATAAGATTATTTCCGTAGGTAAGCAAATTATTTATTAATGCAAGGCATTTTAGCAATGTAATTAAATGTAAATGTTTGTAAGATTGTGTAGTCGAGACTATTGTTGCCGGCCGCATATCGCGTGCCAGTCTCATGTTAACATGTTATTATTAGAAGGTTGAACAATTTCTCTCAACCCCCCTGCTTATCTCAGTCAAAATCTTCCTACATACGTTATATACTCTTGCAACCAACTATCCTACAATACGGCCACGCACATTATTTCTGTGTTATATCAACAACGTTTTATATGTGTACGTAATACCATATGTGTACATTAAATTTCCTTTAAATCGAGATAATGGGCACGCAGACGCCATTACAACTATTTAATGATAATAAATCATTTCTTTTATCAACAAAAATTTTTTTTATGCCAAAAAATATTATTTAAGTGATAAATTATGCAGTTAATTATGTATTGCATGAAGTAGTAAGTGCAACAAGAAACTGGAAGAAGAGGCACAAATAAATGCACTTGATTTGTAATCTAAGTAATACTGAATACCTTGAATTATCACAGTATAAGGTACACGGATGGCTCCAAGACAGAGGAGGGTATGGGAGCGGGAGTGTACGGGGTGAAGCCGAAATGTAGCTTTTCGGTTAGCCTAGGGAAACTAGCTACAGATTTTCAGGCTGAGCTAGCTGCAATTACTGTGCTACCGAGATTGTTGGGAGAGGAATTATTAATTCTAAGGTCGTGATTTTCTCCAGGCTACTCTACGGGCTATTAGTTCCTACCAGGTCAATTCAAGGCTGGTTTGGGACTGTCTGGGTGCCCTGAAGGAAATTAGTGACCACAACTAAATTAATGTTCAACAGAAATAACGCCTTCAATTAAAAAAAAAAAAATGCTAACATATAATGTTCGCTACCTTGGGATGTACATCGACAAAAGACTAACGTAGAACTAGCACACTACACTAAAAAGACTTGAACTTAACCGACAGAACAAATTACTATTACGACTAATTAGCAGACAATCAAAACTACCACTGGAACATAAACGACTAATTCACAACAGCGTTCTCAAACTGATCTGGGACTTACGGACTTGAACTGTGGGGTTTAACCAAACGTTCAAATTCACAAAAGATAACAGACCTTTCAATCCAAAAACCCTTTTATCAGATAACAGATGCTCCATTTTATGTCCCTGACTTTACTCTCCATAACGACCTCAAGATCTCATATGTAACTGGCGAATCCAAATCTAAATACAGATAATTCTTTGATTCTCTTCCTTTCTGCTCAAATCCTCTTATTCAATATCTTGCCTCCACAACGATTCCAGATCGTCCTCCACGACGATTGAAACGCTGTTGGCCTCGTGACCAGCTCTAGTAATGTAAGAAACTCCAGCGAGAGTGTTGCCGATGGGCAGCTTCTCTCTTCAAGCTGATCCAGTCAGGAAGAATTCTCGAACCATATTCACTGATTGCATTTTACTATTTGTAGATTGTGAATAGCCAATAAATGAATAAAAAATGAACTTAAAATATTCCAACAAATTGTGGATTTCCTTCATACACATAAGCAATAAGACTAGATGAAAATAAACCCAAAGTAATCCTATGTTCAAAACATTTCATCCACTCGTTGCTGCTGCTCAAAAATAAAATCTGTAATATTTTTTAAAATTATGTGAACAATTTAAATTAACGCTCTCCTTCTACTAAATTTTATCCTAATAAATACGAGTAAATTGAGAAAATAACAATGAAAACGAATATAAATCCCCTAATTATTTCACATCACTGTCTTTCCAATATTTTGTACGTCATTAATGACGATTGTTTTCGGCTTTACCAAGTCGTTTCCCACAAAAAACAACAACAGAAGCCTAGGCGAATTCCCCAATCTGTTAATCCATCAATTAAAAGTAACTTTTGTTTTTTCAAACTTCTACTGCAAAAAAATAAAAAAAAAAATAACTAAAGCTGCTGACATCTTTAATCCGTGAAATACATAAAAACCTAATCCCTGTCACCTGATTTCAATCGTCAGTTTGAAATTCTGTTGATCTTCTAACTCTAATAATTTTCATTGAATATCATCGTATGTACTTTTTCCAAAATGGTTTTTGGAAAAAATATGTACAGTTCTTTAAAAGCAGTGACATCTATTAAATAGTTTATTTTTCCGTAATAGTTACTAGGTCCAATGGAATGCTTCCCATAATTCATTGGAGTTTTTTTATGTACGCTGTTATTCAGGCGCCACAAAAATTCTAACGTTAAGTATGAGGACCAAAAAGAACAAAATTGCAGAAAATAATGATGGCCGCAATTCTCCGAACGGAATACCAGATCGAATATGAAATTATTATTTAAAACCTTCTCGATTAAAGATGCATTAAGGTTTAGATTTCCTTAAACAAGGCCGGGCAATTTCGTTTTTCTGGATAGTTAGTGCTCACATGTTACTCACTACAGGAAGCCAACATCTCAGATTGTTTGAATCCGTTGGCTTTTGATTGATAATCTAATGTTAGACTCTTTGTTTTGTAAATTAGCTAATATAAAGGGGGAATAGGTAGAGTTTTGAGAGCTTAAACTATAAATGAATAGATAAATAACTACACTAAAGCAAGGTAAACATATTGAACATAAATGTAATGAATAATACTAACATTTACCTAAATATTATTACCGAGCGAATCGAATAATGAATATGCGAATCACAGAAATGTAGGATGATGATAGCAATTAGAGCTATAGTTGTGGAATAGTTTAACACCAGGGTCAAATTGCCTCAAATTTATGTTGTTTGAACTGTGTAGAGTAGGTATGTTTGTCTGCTAAATCAAATTGTAAATGTTAGTGGTTTTAGGGAAATCAGATATAAATTCGATGTGACTTTATGTATCCAAATGTGGTTAGAGTTATCCTGTAGGAGAAGTTCAGTCATGTTGTAGGGAAGTCCCCATGAAGTCCTAAGTGAGTCTTAAGATAAGCAGGCAGTAAAAGTGATACTTTGATGGTAAGCGTGACACCGCAATTTTGGCAAGTTGTTGGAGGGTTCCGGTATCATGAAAATTTCCTCGCGTTCTTTCTCCAATTCGGAGGCGGTTCACTTTTCACCTCCTTTTTGACGTTTTAGTTGGAAAGAAAATTACCATCTGTTTTTTGTTTTAAATTTGTCTTAACTTATTGTCAGTGTACAAGCTATTTTTGACTAAATTTCTTCTTTTCTTTTAAAAGAGCAGTGAATTCCAATATTGCTGGAGCATCCCGATAAGGAACAGTAACAGCAGTTCTAGCAGCACTGTCGGCCTGTAATCCCGAAGTGAACTAGTTTACAATGTTTAAGAAGGGCCTTTTGAACTATAGATCTGCAGGAACATGAAATTTCCTATTTTTCCTCAATTCACTGCCTGCAGCCTTCTTGCTTTTCTATCCCCACTATGGGTTTGAACCATGCCCCTAAACTGGGTCTTGGGGAAGATGTTACACTAAGGAATTTTTTTTTTGAGTAATTTACAATCTGCATAAATAAGAAACAGGAAGTAAATATGATGAACTGGAGCGGCAAGAGCAGGAAGGAGAGAAACTACCCAGCGGTAGCACTCTCTACAGGAAAATAATGATGTTTCGGTCTTCAGAAGTCGCGGGACCATTAGTCCGAGAGGAGGATTGTTAGGAATGTCAGAGGAGGCAAGAGGCGAGAGGATTAGAGCAAGTAGAGAGAGCAGTATGGAACTTTTGATATTTTGTCTTGACGAGGTGATTTAGGAATGGGATCTAGAGGTCGTTGTGAAGAGTGAGGTTAGTCACGTAGAAAGGAGCGTCAACTATCTGTCGGAGTAGTTTTGATTAGAATGTCCGTAGAATCTGTATGTTTGTAGGTTTGGTAAGTCCACATAGATTTGAGGATAGTATTGTATATTAAATGTTTGAGTTCTATGGGCAATTTGGAGCGTCGTCCAAGTAGTTTGTAAAGAAGTTTTGCTTGTTTGGTCTTTTAAGTCTAGTATGTGGGTTCCACGTGAGTTTTTTTGTCTATAAAGAGCCCAAGGTAGCGCACCAGATGTGTACAAGGAAGAGGATTGCTGTTGAAGAGGACAGGTGGACAGGAGGGTAAACGTGGCATACTGGCATTTCTGTGGGTTCATTTTAATCCTCCACTTCTTGGCCCAGGATTCTATTTTATGTAAGTGTGTCTGCAACTTGTATGAAGCTGATGAAGGATGTAGCTTGTAGCTAGTATGGCTGTGTCATCTGCATTTGTACAGAGTCGTGTGGAGGGTTGTGCAGGTATGTCTGATGTGTATACTGTGTAGAGAACTGCGGATCTTTCTTTTCAAAATCAAAATGTTGTAATGATGCAAGAATTTATTTGACAAATCATACTTGTAGCGTATTAAAAAAAGTCCTAGTTCAAATCAAGGATCAACAACTATTTACCTCAATTTAATGAAGTTGAATTTAGGCTATTCAATATCAGGGTACTATTTTTAGGTAAGCAATATTTACTGGTGTAATATCGAATTAGTTATTTTAAAAATCTTTAAGAAACCATGGTTTTATTTTGTTACTTTATTAGATAAGTAAGAATACAATAAATGGCTGAAGATTTTTTGCGCGGCCAATTCGAGTAGTATTATATAAGCATGAAGTATATCAGACGAATAGTAAATAAAGTTATGTGAGATACAGGAAAACCATAAGAGATTGCAGCATCAACTAGTTGAAGGTTAAAGAGGTCGTTTAGTCACAGAGAATGTTAGTAAAGGATTTCCGACTGCAGCAATAACAAGACACTAAAATCTCCACTAAACACATCCCTTCTACTCTTCCTGCATCTGCTCTAAATAAACGATGTATGCTCGAACTATCATACCGCAACAGTCTGGTCAACTTAGTATACAATAATTTATAGTTAATGTCTAACAGTTCGTGGCAAAGGGAGCTTTACCAGTTGGATTAGGGTCGAGGTTACCAGTTAGATTACAGCATTGGCCACAATGTATCCAGCTAGGGGCGTCATAATCTAGATATCTTCGCTTTCCTCCGAGAATCCGGGTTCTATTAAACACCATATGCAATTTTCACTTAGAATTTATATAATGATCTAATAATAAAACACTGGGATAGAATATGTTTAGAAATAAACTAGTTTTTCAAATCTCACTCTGCTCTAATTTCGCTAGATATATTTGATTCCAACATGAAATTGTCTAGACTTTAAAGAAAAACGACTCGCAAAACATCCTTCCTCTTTGCCAATTAGAGGAAATGACAATTTAATAAAATTTTCGAACTAAGGCATGTCCTTGCCTTCATACTTGCAAAAAGGATTCCGTCATATTGCCTACTTATGTGCATATATTTCTCTTTAAATCATTGATATAAAAAAATTAAAATTATTCTTGTTCCTTCTTTGTAGAGAACTTAATTTTAGATTAAAAGATAATTATTTAAATAGTTAACCTTCTTAAAGTAACCCTTTACTTATACAAATTAAAGGACATTTCGTAAACTTACAATTACCAATATTTTAAAACTGAATTGTTATTTTTAGTGTACGCAGCAATTTAAAGCAATTCCAAAACCTTGGCTATGTCGATCTTTAAAGATTATTTTTAACACTAAACCTACCACGACCGGTCAATTGACTGTTTTTTAAATTTGATTTAAATTTTCTAATTACAGCGTCATCATACCGCCATTAAACTTCACGACTTTTCCTTACACAATTTTACTTATACAATTGTTTTTATAATATTCACTTCTTTTCCTAATATTTGATTTTTGAGAAAAAATTGTAGTCCCTCTTAACTACCGCGACCGGTCATTTGACCGGCTGAATATTTTCTTTTTATTTACTTATGATTTAATATTTTATTTTATTTATTTATTTATTTTTGTAACAGAATTCTCTCGAAAACTCAATTTGATAATGCATTTATCGGATTATTGTTTGCATGTGGTGCATATGAGGCGAAAAATGTACGATTTTTCAACAAAACAATAATAGGGACGAGCATTCTTCTCAAACATTGTGAGCAGAGATGTATAGACGGAAATTTTCGAGGTTTATTCGATTGGATCAAAGAAATAATCGTTTACAAACCGATAAATTTGCTTTGATTTCTAAATTTTGGAACAAATTCGTTGAGAACAGTCAAAACTGTTCTAACCAAGAGCATATATCTCTTCCAAGGACGTTTGTTCCCACCAAAGTCAAGATGCAGATTTACTCGGTACATGCCAAATAAACCGGATAAATTTGGTATCAAATCTTGGCTAGCGTTCGATGCAATAAAAGGCTTTCCATTTTTGGAAAAACGTGAAAGCAGAGAAACCTTCAGTTCCGCTTGGGGAGTTTGTCGCTCTGAAATTAGCAGAAATGAATACAGCTCGTGGAAGAAATATAACCGTAGAAAATTTTGGAGATGGCCTCAACAAATAGTTTTCAATATCCTAGACTTAGCCCCGGGATAAATGCATGGATTTTGTATTAAAAACTACCGGAAGTGAAATTTCAAGGCAAAATTTGTTACCATTGCAAAAGCATGACAAATACTAGTGCAAGAACAAATGGTCGGAAAATAGCCAAATAAGATACTGCAAAGGCAATAAGACTAAAAAATGCTGTCTAAAATGTAAAAAGTAAGTATGCGGGAAATTTGCAATCGAGAAGCCTGTAATTATAAAAAATGATGCAATAAAGAGTAAAATCTACGAGATTTATTTTTAAACAAAAGAAACTTTGCTTTTTCATTGTTAAATAATTATTATCTTCATTCTAAAATAAGAAATTTAAGTGATTTTAAAGTGCGGTCATGGTAGGAATAGTTATGCATAAATGTCGGTAGGTTTAGTGTTAAAAGTGAAACTCTGAATCGGGAAGAATTATTTAAAAATATATTAAGGGTAAAGACTGGAAACAACAAAATAAAGTATGGTAAGTATTCTAACACCTCAAAAGCCAAATTAATGTAGATTAGGTAAAATTATAGAAAAATGTTTTGTAAAAATTTTGAAACGTACTGCTTGCCTTACATACTTTTCTCACGGTCTTTTGGATTCTGTAGATCTTCTTTGATTGGATAATTTATGAGAGAGGATTTTTTCAGGTAGTAATCTAAAAAGATATTTTTGGATAGTAAAAATTATTTTTGTTTTTTCTTTTAAATTAATATTATATATTAAACAAATAAAGACAATAATATTTTTTTTAGCCTTCCTAGGTGATCGATTATAATAGAAATACGTATAGACAAAAATTTAAGAAAAACTAGTTCGCAAATAAATTTGGTAATAAATCTTATTTTTTAAAAAATTTAGTTTTGGTCATTGTTTATATTAAAAGCTCTATATAAAAGAGAGAATTAAAAGAAATTTCAGTTTAAATAAAAGAATTTCTTTAAAAATAAAATCTAGTTTGAGAGAATTCGACAAATTTGTATTCTACAACGAGTAATAAAACTTTTTCATAATATAAACTTTAAAGTCAGTTTCATTACATTTTGACTTTAATTAGCGAATAAACATATTATTAAATAATAGTGTTGAGAAACTTCATTCATTCAATTTGAGCATGTTCTTAATGCTTCTTAAAGAACGCTAAAAACCAGAGATTTACATAGCAATCCGCGATAAGTCCTGGTAAATACAAAGTAGATATTTCCAAAGGATGTTCTTAGATATTTAGCTACCTATCTTGATATTTCAAGCTTTCGACGGGGAAAAAACCCCCTGCTTATTCCTTATTGTACTAAAACGCCGAATAATGTAGGGTCTGCTACTAGTTAATAAAGCTTACGAATAGGAACAATATTTAATCTGCTTAGAAGGAATAATTTAATTAAAACTTAAGGAAATCTAGAAGAAATTTGACGGCGCAGTACCGCAGGATCTTCTAATGAAGAATTTACTTACCCATAATTCAAAAGTACAAAAGTATTTAACGCGAAACAGTTTTAGACGTTCATTTACATAGTATATGAAAATTTTAATAAACTATAAATTTTCTTTACCCATAATGCAATTAGTTATTAGGGACTTCCTATTAAATATTCCTTCATTCTTCTGTCTTGTAAACAAATTCATCATATTAAAATCCAAATTATCCATGTGGTGCTGCAGATGCCCGTAATCTCCTATTTCTGGCTAAAAAAAAAGGAAGGGAACCACTTCCAACAGTCTGGCCTAACGACATCCCGGGACCAGATGTGCAAGTGGCAAACTGTAGGGCTAGGGCTAGAGAGATTACAGCTGGGAAAAGTTATTATAAAGCAACCGTGGTCAAATTAAAATTCGATGTTATCGAGTCTGGGGCCCACTGATACTATGCATCAGAATGGAGAGATGAGGTTCTCGAGGCTTATCTATAACACCCTCAACATATCCTGGGTTCCCCTCAATACTCAACTAACATAACTGTGACTATGATGACCTCTTGTGTGATACGCGCAGTGGCCTGTAGGCAAGTTTTAGTCCAATAAATCTTCCTTAATCAAATACTTCTCTTTTTTGAAAAAAAATTGATTGCTGTTTCTCCTACTGTTTCTCGTTCTTTTTTAGATAATTTATTTTTTTATATGAAGTTTTTTAAAATTTATTTTTAATATACCTTGAGCTCATAGAAGCTTGGTGCAGAACATGGAGGATTAAACTTAACACTACCAAATGTATACAGATGACATTCACATTACGAAGACAGACCTGCCCTCCACTAACTATTAACAATACTGGCCTACCGACTTCCACACAGATTCGTTATCTAGGGCTCTACCTAGACAGCCGTCTAACCTGGAACCCTCACACTTAAAAGACAAGAACTGAACAGACATTACGGACTAATAAGGAGACCCCTTGGAACGAAATCCTCCATGAACGTACAAAACAAACTTACACTTTACAAAACACTATTACAACCGATATGGACATATGGAGCAGAATTGTGGGGCTCCGCTAAAACCGTCCAACATCCAACCTATCCTATCTTTCCAGTCTAAAGTCCTCCGCCGAATAGTTAAGGCACCATTTTATGTCTCCAACCGCACCCTCCATCATGATCTCAATATTCCGTATGTAAATGAGTTTAATCCACACCCGGATTCCTAAATTTCCACAGAAAACTCTCTGATCACCCAAATCCTCTGGTTCAATCACCATACACATCGTCCCATCCTGACAATCCTCCACGTCGTCTAAAACGGCGCTGGCCACGTGACCTCATTGCTTCCTATACCCCAATAAGTTCCTAGAGAGTTCCAGCGCTGGCTGGTTTCTCTCATCCCGTCATCCTGGTTGTGGCACTGAGCCTGGCTCAGTGCCACAATCAAATGTTTCTTTGTACTACACTTTTGCTAGATGTATATTTTGTACAGTTGCAAATGAATAAATAAATTATAGTATATTGTGAAGCGTTAATATGTGAGGCATTGATGACGAGAGAACTGTAGATAACTACACTGCCGAACAATATGAAAATCCTTGATTATTTAATTTAACTATTAATCTGCGTTTTGACACAGGAATTTCCTTTCTTTGGTGAACCATTTTAATTAATAATAAATTCTTAACTAACTCAGATCCTCCTATATTCACGTTTCAACTAAAACTAATAAATTTGTAAATATTAAGATTTACCTTAATTAGTATTATTACAATATTGAATTTATCAATTCTGTATGTGGACTTTTGTTCAGGTATGAACTCCGATCTTTTTATTTATATGCAATGGGAGATGGCAGAGGTCTTTTCATCCCTCATATAAGTATTTAGTAACAATAGTTACAAATTCCAGCAGCTGACCCTTAGATTTTCTCTTCCTAGGAGCTTCTTACAGCTCACTGTCCGGTGATGGACAGTGTTGTCTGTAACGAGAGAACACTGTCCGGAGGCCGGCAGTGCACTGGAAAAAGCTCCGGGCGCCAATAACCTCAGCTGTTGATGCGCCCCCCCCCAAAAAAAAATAGTTTCAAATGTTTAAATCACATTTTTCACTCTAATAATTCTTTATTTTGAAAATTCCCGTAATATTGTGGTGTATGTAGACTTTTGTTCGGCAATGTATGTCTCCTTAGCTGGACAGTAAGCAGTAAGAAGCTTCTACGAAAATCTATGGGCAAAGCAGTCGGATTTGAACCTAAGATCTCCGAAAGGGTCCAGTATTCCAACCACAGAGCTAATCTCTTTTTAAGCGTTTTATGATTTCACTTTTACTTTTATACATAAAACTCTGAAACAGTTACATACGCCAAATTTAATGCACTAGCTTCTACATAATTGTAAACAGAGACATATCTTGACGAAATGGCAAAACAATTCACCTAAACAAAAATTGTCTGTTTAAATTTTAATGGCACGATGAGAAGAAGACGTAATTTGAAATTTGTATTGACTTCCGAAATTTAAAGTAAATTAAAACTGTCCGGTAGGACAGTTGTATAAGGGTTGACCATCAAAAACTGCACGAAAAAGCGTAACGTTGAAAAACACCCAACTTTGACAATTTTTTTCTCTTTTTCTATAAAAGATAAAATTCCCAAATTTTCTTTAAATCTTACTCCAAACCCTCCTTCATAACTGTAATTTTTTTGCAACCACCCAGATCTAATAGGTTTCGAGAAAAAAGTTGCCGAAAATGAGCAAAAACCGCTTTTTCAAAAAATGTTCTTGTTCTTGTTCTTCTTGTTCTTGTTGTTGTTCTTGTTGTTACCTTTTTTGTAAACAACGTAGCGCCTAAACGCGTGAACCGATTTTCATGAATGAGGTGTCATTCGATTCAATATTTTATGTAGATGTGCCTTTTGTGGGTCCCGACGCTGTACATCGAATGGGAGAGGAGTTAGCCCCCTTTATGTAAGGCCCCCTCCAAAATTATTATTACTAATTACTCTGTAAATCTTGGCCCGATTTTGATAAAATTTGGTAGGATGACAGGGTTAGGGCTCCCCTACGTAACATTAAAGCGGCGATCAGCTCTTACACTTGTTAAGGGGAAGTATAGCAATCGTTTCAAATTATCGACACGTGAACCGATTTTTATGAATGAAGTGTCATTCGAATCGAAATTTTATACAGATTTGCACTTTAAAAGTCTCGGCACCGTGCCTCATAAGGAGGGGAGTTTGCCCCGCCCAAATAAGGCCCTTTCTAAAACTATTATTACCAATATTTCTATAACGCTTAGTCCGATTTTGATAAAATTCAGCTCGAATAAGTGGTTAAAGCTCCTCTACGTGGCTGTGAAGTGCCATCATGCTCTTACACCTACTAAGAGGAAGTACTGCAATCGTTAAAATTATCAATGAGTGAACCGATTTACATCAATGAATTGTCGTTCGATTAAAAATCTTTGCCTTTTAGGGAGAAGTACTGTAATCGCAGTTTATTTTTCTTGCTCCTCTTAAAAGGAAGTACTGAAATCGCAGTTTAATTTTGCTATTTACCTACAAATACCTTCCTATTTTATTCAAAACGCTTTCTCAAAAAAATGGTTATTGAGGATGGTTTGGGGACCGCAACTATAACCATTCTTTAAAAAGATCTCTCCAGTGATAGTTACGGTTCCGATTTAACACCTTATCAGGTTATAATGATAGAATAGCTTATTCCAAATTTTAAAAAAATCTGTAAAGCAGACGTAACTTTGCTAATAGACAAAAAGGAAAATCTATCCAAAAGGTACAAAAATCTCCTTAACAAAAACTTACAGTTTAAAAAGTTAAGTATAAGGGTTGATTAAACGCCAAAAGGTACACAAATCAGCAAGTACCCAACATTTCATTAATACTTCATTGATATTATTTAAGTAATTTTACCGCATTAATTTTCATTAATATTTTTTAAGAATTTATTAGATGTCACATACCCTTATGCTGGCCAGTTCATTCATAATAGTTATAATTGTGATAAAATGTATATTATATCTTCGTATAAATAGGTACTTTATTTTAACTCTATTCCAAATTATTCTTCTGATTTCTCTTTAATGTGCCCTTTATTCTGAAGTTGTCACATATACATGCATGTTAAATTAGAAAAAGACAAATTTAGAGTCGGCTACTGTTTAAATTTGAATCACGGAGGATTTAAAACAATATTTCAGTCTTGAATTCGTCTTACCGAAATATTCGTGAGGACAAATAACACACAGTTAATAACAAGTAGATTATTCAACATTATTTATTCATTTCTCAATTGTAATTTAATTTAGTTCCCCTAATTTTACTTATGGTAAAATACTGGAATAATTAGCTGTCCTAAAAATATGCATATCTTATTTATTTTATATTACATATATACAACATTGTGGGAAGAACACCTAGATTGAGAATGTAATTGAAGAAAACTATATTATTTGCGATAAAGCCAGATTATTTATTACCTATTATTATAAACGTTTGACTACTACATAAAATAACAATTACTTTAACCGAAGAAAGAACTTAAACCGACGATTTTTATTTAAAAATAAAAATAAATAAAATCATTGATGTAAGTTGGTGTGAGCAATTTTTAAAAAAGTTTATGAATTTTTTAGCCTCATATTTTTTTATTTTTTATAACGTTTTCTTTTTCACCTGTGATTAATAGTTTGATTATTATAGATAAATAGATATTACAGTCAATCTAAGTTAAATGGTGTGCTACTTGAACAAATATTTTGTAGATGAAAATGGCCAGCATAAGGGTATGTGACATCTAATAAATTCTTAAAAAATATTAATGAAAATTAATGCGGTAAAATTACTTAAATAATATCAATGAAGTATTAATGAAATGTTGGGTACTTGCTGATTTGTGTACCTTTTGGAGTTTAATCAACCCTTATACTTAACTTTTTAAACTGTAAGTTTTTGTTAAGGATTAAAAGAAAAGTAATGAAAATATTAATTAATAAATTCAATTGATGGCTAAACTGTTAATATTCCAATTTTGCTAATATCTAAATGGTAAGAGCAAATCAGTTAAAAAAAGGGCAAACTTAGAAAAGAAGCAAACTCTTGCAGATAGATTAAAGTAGACTAGAGGATTAACGGAAGAGATGGTATGAGAAGCAAGTGGAAAAGGATACAAGCCGCCAATTACTAGATTCCAGGAAAAGGGCGGGTTTTTATGGCTTAATAGAGCACACTTAGGGTACTCAGCTGTCGCGCGGATTAACGACGTTAATCTAAAAGGCGCAATTCTACTCCGCAGGAGAATGAGAAAGGCATAGTAGTTCTCTGTCCGCAGGAATTTATATTGTATAGAGGGGAAGAGATTTCCCTGCTAATATCTCCTCTCAGTACAAGAGCTCTCCCCCATTTTCCTTTTTGCACCATCGTAAATCTAGCCCAAGGCCGTTTTGGTACACTCCAATGTTAGTAGATGGGGGGGAAGGGAGATGTACAGCAGTTTGTATGCGTCAAAAATTGTCCCATCTGTGTGGTACCTAATCCGTGACAAGAAAGCTGGAAAAAGAGGAATGGAACTTTTATACGTAACACTATTACACGATGTAAAGAGAAATCCCTTAACAGTAGCTACCCAGAAATAACAAGGTTTTAACCCTGAGGGAGTTTTCGGCCATAAATAGTGACGCAGACGACCATACTTGGATACGTCATAGCTGGCAAGGGTGGTAATTTGTTCTTCCCTTTTTTACCTTCCAACAATTCACCCATCGCTTTATTTCGGTAGCGCTTTGCTCTTTAATCCTGATGTACAAAACACTTGTCCTACAGGAAAAGGGGACTTTAGGTTAAAAAGTTAAAATAAACATAAATGGCCAGCAGTCAGTCTGTGTTACTTATTGGGAATTGCTGCAATGTTTTAGCGGGGGTTGGATAAGCTGTGGTAGCATTACCATTTTGATTTGCCAGTTTCGCCCCAATTTAATCTTCTTACTAAACACCATACCCGCACTTTTTCTCGTTCCACCCTCCACATTTCCCCGCAATTGCCCCCCTTTTTTTACCGCCAAATTCAAACAACTGGCCCCCCCCTTGCTGATCGTCACTTCGACTTACATATGCAATAACAACATGTGGGTTTTTTTAAACAGTAACAGTTAAGTACCAGCTTATTTTCTTCATTGGCTTTTAAGTTTAACCATTAATAGAGAACTTAGTTGTATCAAGTGCAGAAAACTCTGAAACAGCTACACAAACATTTACTTGAAATTAAGCGTTAAAAAAGGGATTTACAAGCTGGAATCGACATTATCGAAAGAGGAACATTTATCGCTAAATTAGAATTTACTTTGTTCAATATTAGTATTCCAGTTCTAGCGTTTCTGTTCCAGCGTTTTTTCATCAGAGTTATATAGATAAAAGTTCTGAGATTGTCTTCTAAATACCTAATTTAGAGCTACATTTAATATTAATATTTAAATTTTTGCTGCTAAGCATAGTGCAGAAAATGTGACAGTTTTATTGGTTAAACGAAAAACTAGTAAAAAAAAAAACAGTTAACCAATTATAAGTCGAAGTAAAGAGAATGTACTGGACTTATCTTTTTAATTTTTTCTGCAGCTCCCCCCTTAAAGTAGGAGCTTTATTAATGTCGAGAGTAGATTACATGCAGAACATTCATATCTCAAGATATACACGCTCTTGAATGATAGAAGTCTCACTGTTGTTAGGTCTTACATCCTTGGAAGCGATATCAACCCCCATAAAAAAGTCCTTCTTCAGGAAAGATCGTAATAAATTCTCTTGTGGGTCTCGGGATGTCCGCAGCATTAGGCTACAGATTTTTGTGTAGGTCACCTAAAACTGTTGACTCGTTATATAATAATAATAATATATTTATTGCTTATAAGGATACGATACCCTTTAGCTAGGAGTTTGCGTTTGAAATTATTTTATAAACAAAAATGGTTGTAAATTAAATTTATCTTTATGATTCAAGAAAAAAACATACAGGAATAACTATCAGTACCATTTAAAAATGATAAAAAACAGAAAATAAAAAGTCAAGCTTCTGGATACCAAATCTAGTAATAAAATAAATTGAAGAAAACATAAATATAACTGAAATATTTGGTAGACTTTACAAATATTAAATGACTAAATAAATACTATTTGCCAAGAGGGCTAAGAGATATTGCTGTATTACAAATGAAATTCAACACATTTATTCATTAAATACAGTTAAAAGCAATCTGTTCATTAAGTAATAATATCAGCTGTACATTAATAATGAATGAACGCAACTTAAAAGCTCCAATACAGATCATTAACTTTCGCCAAATTATCCATAGTAAGAAGTTCAGCCAGTTTTTAATTGGTATCCTCTGTAATAATTAGCAATATAATGTTTTCTGAGTAAGGACTCGTTATATGAAGCGCTGAAGATTTGTTGAAAACATGAGAATTCTCTGAAAATTATTTTTTCAGAGTTCCCGATCTTTGTAGCCACTGTATCAATGCAAGAGTTTCTATTTATATAAAGGTACAGATTCTACTTGGGGGTACTACATGACTGTAAGCACTCAGAAATGTCTGCCCTCCTAAAAACCGAGATCTTGAAGAAAGGCTTAGCATATCCAATAATATTCCACCTTGCTTGTCTTTGTTCAGGATTTTGGAATTCTGCAATCTTCGACAAATTTCCTTACTATTAAAATATTCCGCAGTCTTTATACAATAAGGTAAAAGAACGTTCAGCAATGACTATCTGATCTACAGCTAACGGTAACGTATACTGGATTTTACTCTACCTTTTCACTATACGTTTTACTGCATTGTGTTTAGACTAATGTAACATATCAGATTGTTTTATTGCATTTCCTTCACTAGAAACTAGGAAACTACGTACATTGCACATAAAAACTCAATTCCGATTTCAACTGCATTAAAATCTGCAAGGCCCAGGCTAAATAGTATATCTTTATCTTTATTACACGCATTTTTGGGAAAAATGGCCGAGTTGAGTTGAATTAATAGTAATCTTACAGGCTAAAACCTTGTAATGCCTGTTTTTTCAAGTAGCCAAATTAGGCACAAGTTGTGAACGTGTGTGAGGCTTAAAATTCATGTATTACAAGATTTAAATTACATTGTCCTAAAGCCATTTAATGAAACTTAAGAATATTTTTTAAATGATTCACTCAGGAATATGTAGTTAAATGAAATGCAGTATTATTTATTCGAGGATGATTTCAAGTTTCTGTCACTGAGATAAGTAAAAATAATGCCATCGTGACATATATTCGAAACTGACTTTTATCAGGAAATAAATGTTTCGAAATCCCTTTTTTTGTACTTCCTCTTTTCTAAGATAATGATGATCACGAAAATAAGGTGCATTTTAATTTGTTACAGTTTCTGCCCTCACAATTTCATTTAGAATGCCAATATCATTGGGTTAGCTTTCTCTTCGGCACAGAAAAGATTGATCAGCATTGCTGATTGCTTAAATAAAACGATTTAATTAAATAGAATAAACCTGCTAATATGATCTATATGAGCATCAGAAGTTTTTACTTTAATAAATTATTCCACATAAACAACTCTTGTCAGGAACAGTCATTATTCTGACAGATCACTTGAAGAAATATTTCGCCAAATCTTATAAATCATAACGAGTTTAGTATGAGGCAACGTTGTTGATACATAATTTTTTTTCCCCACGATAAAATAATCTTAAAGAAGCTATCGCCACTTCCTTCCCCTAGCCTTTACACGCTAGTGTCAAGCCGTTTTGTTCCAAACTTCTTAAAGTCTAGATATTCTCAACAAATCAGATTTATGTGCCGCATTAAAAACAATATTCTCAGTTATATAAGTGAACACTGCCAAGTGATATTTTCTTAGATGGGAAGAAGCAAAAATATCAAGAGTTCTTCTTCGCCTTTTTCGCCGTTCCGCCACTGCTTCAAGAGGAGATAGTAACTTGTAGACAGCCGTACTCATAAACTGGTCGGGCAATACTAAATCATCTCTGACAATAAACATTTCCTCGCTTCTATGGCCACTTTTTTTTTTTTCTTGAGAGTTCAGCACGAAGAGGAAGGGTATGTGCGTACCATAGTTTCAGGAAGTTAGGAGTACGAGAATTTGCAGATACGCTGTGCGCTTGCTTTAGCAAACCTTCTACATATATAGGGAAAACTTGTTGGCGCGTATTTACTGTGTTAGTGTATAAGGTGGTAATGGGGATGAGATAGCTAATTTCGTGGAAGATAAGGCCAGTTCGCCCACATGCTACAACTTCTGTTGCTTTTTTGGGGATGCTGTGGAAATCCTTCTCTCCTCAGACTCGCACTTCTGTACCGCGCCGCTGACCTACCACCTTCTTATCCCTTGCCAACACATACTCAACTTCGTTGTTGATAGTTTTGCGTTATTTTCCCAGTTTACCCTACGTCAACTGCGCTACAACTACAACTAAGTCTCCTGTAATCTTATAGTTTTTGCTTTTTCTTTTTTTTACAATTTCTCTAATAGGCGCACAGTCTTCTATCGCCAAGTATAGTTTTATGAACTCTTCTGTGGATAATATAGTTTAGTACGGCCCCAAAATTTTTATTATTTGGCTGGCACAAGATTTCTTCCAGGTAAAGAATACCAGCCGCAACTTAAATGTTTTCAAGGCACTACGCTTACTACAGAAACAAGCTGCAATTTTTTTTTAATAATTAAGAAGATGGAATTCTATCAGCCTTCAAGGGGCTACTTTTAACCTCAAAGGACTGTTTTGCTTCTTTTATCTTGGACGCATCTTTGATATGGCCACTTTTTACTAATATTGCAACTTACCAATTGCTACTATTTCTACTTTAACTAGCGGATAAAAACGATACGGATGCTGGTAATTGATATTACCCAGCTGTTGGACTATATTCTTCCATTATTGCTCCAGTATGTCCCTTTCAATTATGGAGGAAAATTCTGTGGAATTCGTGCAGCTCTTGAGCAGAACAGAAAAATGGTCGGTGTCCTTGCCAACTCTCAAGCAGTATTTCGAACACTTAATGATCAGAACTATAGAAAAAAAGATGCAAGAGGATGTTCCTAAACTAACTATTGAAGGAAAGGTAGCAATACTGCAATGGGTACACTGAGGAATATTTACGGATATTTTTAGAGGCAATATGAGCGTGTTTCGAACAAAGTGACAATGGCAAAGCGTGGTAAAGGATAAAGAAGAGGGGCTGCAACTGGAAGTGCATTTGCTAAGAGAGGACGATCAAACACTTCAGGTAAGGGTGTGCATTCTTAATTTCTTGGTAAGTACTATGATCCTGCAGGATAGCTTAAATGATGTCTAGAATGGCCATCCTTAACCTCTTAATAGATCAAGGGGATTTTTTAGAACACGTCTATACTGAACCTAACACATTTGCCTGAATTACACTGACGTCCTATCCTGTAAAAAGAACCCAGAGCTTGCATGGGTTAGTTGGTGTACCCAGGGAGTTAGAATTAGCCCTTAAAACTTAATTTGAATGAGAAAGAATTATTGAATTTCGTTCATATGGTACTATCTAAACAATTTTTTCGATTCTTAGTGGTTTCAAAAAAATGATTTAGGACAAAAAGGGGGAAAATTATTCAAAAACCTTGAAAACATAATCTTCTTTGAGTTGTAGCAATAACAGTATTTTTAAAATAACAAAAAATGGTTGAATTCCTACATACAACTAACTGTTACAAGTCTTAGAATCGGCTTTAAATTGCCAGTTCTGCTAATTACTCCTGCAAATTAAGAATATTTTGTGATAAGCAATTTTTCTCAGTCGAAAATATTAAACAACGCCAGATTTTTTGGTGAACGCTACCCACTCTCTGGCTGTAAGTTATCTTTAAGAAATTTGTTTCTTCACAAGCAACAAGTTTACAGAAGTAAATATGACATAAATATAAATTAAAATTGAACTTGAGAAATTGAAGCAAAAAAAGAGAAAGACCCCCACTCAAGACTAAAATTTCTCGCTCGATCTTTGTTTAAACATCCACCCAGCTTTTCCTTCTTGTGTACCCACATCAAGATGGAAGGAATCACGTTCTGCTAACATGAGCGCCATGATGTTCACCCTTTAACCAGCAAGGATGTGTGGTTAAAGTCACGGTCCTCTTATCTACGCGATGGTAAGCCATCAAAACAGCGAATGGTAATTCTACCACTGGAAAAGCTTAACTCATTTCCCATTTTCAATCTGACGCTAGTACGCCATCGTAATACACAACAACAAACATTATACAAAGTACTTGTGTGCAACATGTTTGAACATGTATGTTTATTAAATCAAGTAAATATTCTATCTTCTAGAGAACCTCCTTCTTTAACAACATAAACATGGCATACTATCAACACAGCCTGCACATACAACGATCATCTCCAAAGAAATTCTCTTTGTAGGCAGTTTTTACTAGATTATTATTAGAGAAAAGGTTCACTATCGCATAGTTTGCTGTTATTACGTTATCCCACTTTTCTATATATATGAAGGAACAGTGCACCTTAATACGCTGTATTTGCCGTATAGTACTTTCTTAAGATGATAATGGTAAAGAAAACTGATACTTCAGCAAAAATTTCAAGTCCATTAAATAAATCTAACAGGTGCTCACAGAATCAGAAAGTATTCAATTTTCAACTACTGAGATACTTTATGGCGTCTTCATCAAATTTTCAAAAAGTGATTTCTCCTGATAATGAAAATACTAAAATTTATACCAAATTTAAATATCAGTTCTAGTCAGGACAGTTTTTCATGTTTTAGCTACCTTAAATTTCCCATGAAGCTTATACGTTGAAGTTTTTTATTTTTTTGTCTTTGTTATTAGCCTCTTGAGCTAGCAAATCAGCCATTTAAATTCTTCTTTCGAAGCTTCTTTAGTATATTGAATATTTACAGAGTTATCTTGTTGTTTGTTATGAACTCAAAGAGCTCGGTGTAAATGCTGCTCACTTGCTTCACTCACTTTTTCACTGTAAAACTCATTATCCAAATTCTGACATGATCTCTTTCCTTTCCGGTAGAGAGAGAAATTAAAAATGGACTAAACTTTGTTGAACAAGAGCACTAATGATTACTAGAAACTGAAACAAAACCAAAATATGGTGGAGAACGTACATGTTGGGTTTTTTCTGTTAAAAATAAAGGATAAATAATATATCCAGCATCAGTAGATCAGCTGGTAACGCTTGAATGTTCTACCGATGCAGAATAAACTGCCAAAGAAGAGGAAGGGGCAAGTTTTGGATAGAAAGCTGTAGAAGGAAAAGAGTGGAAAAAAAAGCAACGCTTTGAAAATTATGTAGGGACCCATTAAAGGGGCGTATCCCCACTACTTCATCCAACCGCTGCAACTTTCCCTATCGTCAAGCGATGCCAATTTTACGGCCGTTCGCTCTCCATCAAATCGACGATAAAATGGAATTTATTAGAACCACGTACTTCCTTTAGTTTTTCTCCTCCTCGCTAGAGTCCACTTTCCTCTTCCCTTTTCACTACTTTTGCTTGTTTTATTTTGAATTATTCTTTAATCAATAATTTAACCACAGACAGAAAAGGATAATTGTGTCTACACTTAGTTATAACCCAGTTATAATCTTCACAAATGCAGACGATTGCGATGTTGGAAGTATATTGTCCGATCAACTCGTCGTATCCGCATGATGATTCTAAATTCTCGGCCGAATATTGCAATAATACCTTAGTATTAATAATAATAATATTAGTAATAATAATACTTTATTTTTAAAAAAAGTATGTACATAACAGCTACATGCTGCCGTCTGCCAGAGTTTAATATAGTTAAAAAGAGAACTATCTTATTAATAAAAAATATTTAAAAAAAAACTAGACCTAAAAAATAAGAATATAAAATAATAAAGGTAATAATAATAATGAGCCGATACAAAAGAAAAAGAAGAAAACAACTTTAGGTAGTAGCAAATTAAATAAAAAAGTATATGTACAAAATAAATAATACAAAATTAATTGTAAAATACATGATAATAGATTATAAATAGAGCAAAATAAATAAATAAGGAATGATAAATACCATATACAGATTTAAATGATACCTAAATATAAATTTTCTAGGATGAATCTGTAATCCAGATGTACCTAACTCTCCAAGCAGGTCGAGCAAAGCGGATCAATGGACGAGGATTTACTTGCCCGGATGAAAAAGCAATAATTTCAACCCTTGCAAGATTTCGCTGACCGAAATAAAGAACCAGAAATGCTGCCAATAGAGGTAATACCTTATTTCTATACTTTATTATTAGTTAATCTTTACTGCTTTCCAATCTTTTTTTTTTCCAAAATCACTGCAACTACCGATTATTATAAGTTTCATCCAAGATAGAGGCGCCACTAAGCCGAGCGGTTAGAGGCGAGAACTGTAAAGTTAATATGTATTGTTAATATGTACTGAATTCGATTCCCTGACTCTAAGCCTTGGATTTTATTTAATGGTTAATAAAAGTAATTTACAGTAAAGTATGTTTGCTAGTCGCCTCCGTCCACGACACCTAATTGGTAGTTGGACGTAAAGCCCGCCTGAAAAAATAGGCCATCCAAGCCTAAGAGCTGCTTTGGGCGACTTGACAAATTAATTCTGTTTGGGACACCAATATGTTTATTGAAAGTACTCACATCACCATGTGGGTTGTAGAATAGTCGTTTCCTTTAAAAACTAGCTTACGGAACCTATGCTACCGGAAGATGCTATTCAAGGATCCCACCGAGGGGCGATCGTATAGCATACAACTGGCGCACTGTTGTTGAGAATGGTTTACAGCGCATTTGAAAACTCAAAACACTGAAAAGATTTAAACTACCCAAGAAAATTGTCACAAATGCAGGTTTCCTTTCTTTCCTGCATTTGTGCAACAAAAAACCATCCCATTTTTATTTATAGGAAACATTCTGGACAGTAGCCTTGAACAGGCCGAATCACCCAAACACTTCCCAAAAGCCAATTAAAAACAAAACAAAAAAAGCTACAGAAGGATGACCTGCGACTGCTGTCAACCACTATACATGTCCTTAAACTGATGAAACCATCAATTCAAAGAGATATTGTTAAATCCGAATAGGTTTCTTGATGACGCACGCCAATGTTTTCCAAATCATCGTCCTAAAATTGAATCTGTTGATCATACGAGACCACAGATATAGCGGCTTTTCAAAATACAAAAAATGGTTAACATTCTTATACGTTTACCTCTATGGCAAGGCAAAAATATATTCTTTGAACTTCTTTGCGTGAAGTTAAGTGCAATGAAGTTGTTCAAAATTGCGCATGAGTCTGCAGCCTCCCTAGCTGATGTGATGTAGCGTCGAAGTTTGAGCTTCTTTTCTCTTAGATTTGTTGCAACAGCAGAACTCATTTCGTTGTTCGAGACATAATAAGTGCTCATCTACAGCGGAAGTAGAAGGAAAATCCTCTATAATAATTAACGCCGGTTTGAGTTGTAGACGTCATTCAAAGGGTTAATTTTATTATAAACTAATAATTATAATAAACTCTTGTTAAGCAACAAATAAAATAGAAAACTTTAATATAATAAAATCAAAATAATTATTGTATTACGTCTGTAACAAGTTAAATAATTAAAATTAATTCCAGAATTCTCTCACATTTTGTTCATTAGGTAGCAAGAGTTTTACCAGTTTTTTTTAGTATTTAATTATTACCATCTTCATAAGGAGAAATTTTAGTTCGTTAAATACATGGATTTTTAAAAAGCTGGCTTAACGTTTTATACTTTAATGAATGCTTAATTAAATTTAACTAGAATGGCTCTGTGTTGAATTTGTATACTTACAGCTAGAACTCTTTTATTTAACATTAAACTTTAGTTTTTAACTGTAGAAATTGTTGAATTTTTAATGCAGAATGGAGATCAAATAAATAGCGCATTGTAGTAATATGATTAGCTCAGAAAATACTACAAGGAAGTAGAGATCTTGGGTACTTCGTTGTCTGTAACGACAGAAAGTGCCATCCGGACACCGTAGCTACCCCAGGATCGCAGGCAATGTGGAAGGGTATTGCCATTTCTTTTAGGGGGAGCAATCCGTTTTACAACAGAAGTACAAATTAATTTCATTCTCAGATTCCATCCATTAAGGGTGGAACGATACAGAGAAGATTAGCATCGCTTCTGCGCAAAGATGATACTCAAAATCGTGAAGCATTCCACCTTTTTTATCAAAAGCGTCACGGTAGCAGAGCGGTTAGAGGCGAGACCTGCAAAGTTAAAATGTATTGTGGTACTGGGTTCGATTCCCGGTCTTAGGCCTTGGATTTTATTTAATGGTTAATATAAGGAATTTATAGTAAAGTATGTTTGCTAGTTGCCTCCGTCCACGACACCTAATTGGTAATTGGACGAAAAGCTCGCCTGAAAAAATAGGCGATTACTTTATTTTTATTTGGCCGTTTTAAATTGTGGCCAATTTCTAAATGATAAGGGTACTGTAGGCAGCAGAATTGCCAACTTCACTGACGGTCAGACGCTCTAAGCAATGGGAGCAATGGATGCCGCAGAAGGCCCTGGCGCACACCACAATTGTGTAAGCCTAAGTTGGGTGCCGTAGCTAAAAGGCAGGTAAGAAGGCTTGCCAACCAGGGGATACTCCGCACCATTTTGCGGTATTTCTTAGAAAAATGACCGTGAGGCCGCCAGATTACAAGAAAGGAAATGTCTTCTGGAAGTGTGACTGAGATTAGTTACTCCAAATTATTTTTAAAATGGCCTAACAAGTCCAAGATCAATCAATCTCTTTTACTCCCCTAAACGGTATTGCCTCTTTAAGATTCCTATAATCTTTGGTGCCATCCAAGTGTCCTCACTCGCCTCCGTCCTAGAGTTCTTGATGTTACAGGATTGTCGGCACAAATGGGCCCACGGATGGCTTAGTGCTCATTTGAATTTCTTATGGAAGCTTCGATTCCAAATTAGATTCCGATTAAATTTGCAGGAAGGCCAGCAGTGAATTGATGCCAATTACTACTAGATACTGAAGAGATTTAATTTATGATAAATTCCAAAGAAAAACAATTATAGCCCAAGTTCACCTTCCGATTTTTATTCATGCACTCTTAGAAAACCTAAAGCTTGTTTTGTAACCTACCTTTTCTGTATTACAGTTAGCTACATTACGCTAAGTTAAAATTCAATTTATGTCACTTGTGATAAATGTAATGGCTTTTATCCACATGTGTGTAAAAGTACTGCTTTTGCATTTTTTCTTGTTAATTTATGTTCAGTTGTAGTATAACTTTTAACCCTTTTTACATTAGGATTAACTTAGAGTTGTGTATAATTTCTTTCTGCTTTACTTATTTTATTTTATTTTTTTAGTTAAGCATTTAAAATTGGAGGAGAGTTTTATCCAATGGCTACAACCTGGCTATTGAAGGTGTGAACAAAGAAAAGTTGTGTACGACTCTCACCAATTCTTGTACTTCAGGAGTTTAAACGTTTATATGGTAATTCTTGAGCAGAAGAGGTAAGAGCCCAGAGGCGGAATCATAGAGGGCAAGGTGGACATTATTGCAATATCCACCGGCCCACTCTTCAACATGAACACAGTTTGCCTTATATCCGCTCCGACAGTTCTACACCAAGGCATTCTACAAACTTATATAATAAGATACAGAAGTTACAGCCCATTTCTGTTGAAACACCACCCCTTAGTTGCTAGCACTGAAACTGTAGCTATGGCCCAAACTAGGGAAAGTGAGGAAGGAAAACCCTAAGGTCCGGAAAAGACAAAAGAGAAAAGACTTTTAGGTCTTTCAGAAAGATGAGGGAAGTAGTGGAGGAAGGAAAAGGATTAAAAGACGGTGAAATATTCGTACTTGGAAAGTATAAAAACCTTGAGGGGTTACAAAAAAAAATCTACCCTCATCCTTACTGACAATTTTAAATGTTTAAAGACAGCAAGGCTGGGCTAGGCAGGATAGGGACTAAGAAGGTAATAGATACATTACCTTCATCCCAAGGGATACGCAAATACATAACCATAAAAGTAAGAACGTTTTCCACTTTTTATTTGATTAAATTAATGCTAAGAAACCGGGCAAAATCACAGTATAGTTCCTACAAAGTTTTACACCAAACTTCTTTCGATAAACTTCAACTTTCAGCGTTAAGAGCACTCCAGAATAAGTGTTCTTTTTAATTTCTTTAAAAAAGAGGAAGTCCTTTGAGAAAGTGTAAGACTTTCGCTTTCAAACTGTACAATAAAGAAAATATATTAGCAATAAATGGCATTGATTAAAAAAAAATTATTAAACTCCAAATAAGTCAACTTAATTTATTTAATTTAATTTATTTATTAATTAATTAAGCCAGGGAAGGCTTTGCGGGACGCTTCATTTTATTAGCCCGGAGCCATATTTTGGGATCTCCAAGTGTCTTAAGACTGCAGCCATTAAACTATGTGGGCAGACTAGGTCTCAGGAGTGGTGGCCAGAGAATTAATCTGTCAAGGGCTATAAGGATGATTGTAGGCCTATTAACTGGCCACTGCAGGCTCAGAAAACACATACATCGCATGGGCCTGGCAGATGATAGCCTTTGCAGGTTCTTTCAGGAAGAAGAGTAAACAGCACTGCACGTGTTGTGTCAGTGTGAGGGGCTTGTATGGCTAAGGATGTTACTTCTCAGGGAGGAAAAACCAAGCCTGTGAGCTTTACCCAAGAGTCGCTCTTCAGAATTAAGAGTCTGATTAAACGGACGGGTCTGGAGGGCAAGCTTAAGAGCGGGGAAAACCACAATAAATCCAAAGGGGTCGCTATGGCGTAGGCCTTAAGGGGCGCCCTATTAGAATCTAATCTAAGTCAACTTAAATGAAAAAGTTGATCTTAAATTTCAAATAAAACTTGATCACATAGGAAAACACAGATTTCAGGGGGTTATTGTACCTTAATCAAGGGCCTCTGATAGTCAAGGTAAACGAACGATGTTGTTGGTAACTTAAACACGAAGTGCCCAGGAAGATTTGGGAAGGTTTGTCCAACTGAGGAGTCTTTACAGTGGTGGAAAGGAAACATCTCTTAACTTCCTATGTGGGACCAGGAAATCGAGAAGTAATTGCGAGTCGAGCACGACAGGTAATAACCGAAAGTTTGGGCTCACTGAGGTTAGATAGATGTCTGGTTATGCGAAAGAACCTCCTACCGGAGTTGTCGTTTTAATAGTAAGAAAGTGGTGGAATGACCTTCCTACGAGGATGAGGGTATAAGATCTGGCGAGTAAAGTGACAAGCGCGTAAAACTCAGGACCACTTAAAGTGATGAACCTTGATCTACTTGACCATTCAAGAGGATGGTAAAATAAACCTCTTGAACAATATTAGAGTTAGCAGTACATCAGGGAACTCAGTCTGCCACCAAAATTCAAATTTTAAGGCCTAGCTGTCGTTCGAAAATGAAAATTCGTAGTTTTCATATTTAATCTATGTAAGGTGCTGTCTTGGGACAATATGCTTTTCCATAAATAGGCCATCCAGCAATACTCCTACTAAATCCATTTTTTGGTCATAATAGGAATAATTTCGACGTAAATATCAAAAACTAACATGTTTTACAAATAAGTGTTTTAAATATTGAATGTTACAGTCACGCATACTTGTACTATGTCTATTGATAATTGATAAAATAATAAATGAAATAAGAATCGATCATATATCAAGTTCCCTTGAATAAAGTAAATAATTCATATATTAGGTAAGCTAACTTATCGGCACGCCTCACAACAATACCTTCTTCGTTTGCAATACCTTTCCTTGCATAGAATATCAAATAAGAATGCTTCTAGCTTTTTATTTCAACTATAATATACTTTTAATCAATAATATATTATAAAAGAAGGCTATTATTTGCTAATGGTCATTTGCAGAAAAATAATATTGAATAATAAAATTATTAATTCATATAAAATTAAAATAAATAACTAGTAGGAAGTAGTTATTATTTTTAAAGCCTTCGTTATTGGTTTTAAATAAAAAAAAAGTAGTTTATGAGTTTACAACAGACTTTTTCGACGTAGGGATGAAATTACGACATTTTTTTTGCTCGTTTACGTCTTTTAAGGACTTGATTTATATTTTCATAGTGCATGAGTACTAGTATTGTGCATTATTCTAAAATCTCAAAGAAAAGTATCAAATCTTTGAGGAAACAGTTTCATTTTTATTTAAATTAGAAAACAAACTTTTCTTTTTCTTAATTTGGAAATTTTTCTTTTTTATTAATCTACACGACTCTGTACATGTGCAGACGACACAGCCATATTAGCTTCAAGTGCACATCCTACATCAGCTTCATACAAGTTACAGACACATTTCTTTAAAATAGAATCCTGGGCAAAGAAGTGGCGGATTAAAATGAACCCACAGAAATGCCAGCATGCCACGTTTACTCTCCGGCGGGGCTCCTGTCCACCTGTCCTCTTCAACAGCAATCCTCTTCCTTGTACAGATCTGGTGCGCTACCTTGGGCTCTACATAGACAAACGACTCACGTGGAACCCACACACTAGACTTAAAAGACAAGCAATGACAAAACGTGCGAAACTACTTTACAGACTACTTGGACGACGCTTCAAATTGCCCACTGAACTCAAACGATTAATATACAGTACTATTCTGAAACCTATGTGAACTTACGGACTAGAGCTGTGGGGTTCAGTCAAACCTACATACATACGGGCAGTACAAACATTTCAGTCAAAACTCCTCCGACAGATAGCTGACGCTCCTTTCTACGGTGACTAACCTCACTCTTCACACCGACCTCAACATTCCCTTCATAGACCAACTCGCTAAGACTAAATATCAAAAATCTCCTTAACAAAAACTTACAGTTTAAAAAGTTAAGTATAAGGGTTGATTAAACGCCAAAAGGTACACAAATCAGCAAGTACCCAACATTTCATTAATACTTCATTGATATTATTTAAGTAATTTTACCGCATTAATTTTCATTAATATTTTTTAAGAATTTATTAGATGTCACATACCCTTATGCTGGCCATTTTCATCTACAAAATATTTGTTCAAGTAGCACACCATTTAACTTAGATTGACTGTAATATCTATTTATCTATAATAATCAAACTATTAATCACTGGTGAAAAAGAAAACGTTATAAAAAATAAAAAAATATGAGGCTAAAAAATTCATAAACTTTTTTAAAAATTGCTTACACCAACTTACATCAATGATTTTATTTATTTTTATTTTTAAATAAAAATCGTCGGTTTAAGTTCATTCTTCGATAAAGTAATTGTTATTTTATGAAGTAGTCAATCTGGCTTTATCGTAAATAATATAGTTTTCTTCAATTACATTCTCCATCTAGGTGTTCTTCCCACAATGTTGTGTATATGTAATATAAAATAAATAAGATATGCATATTTTTAGGACAGCTAATTATTCCAGTATTTTACCATAAGTAAAATTAGGGGAACTAAATTAAATTACAATTGAGAAATGAATAATTGTTGTTGAATAATCTACTTGTTATTAACTGTGTGTTATTTGTCCTCACGAATATTTCGGTAAGACGAATTCAAGACTGAAATATTGCTTTAAATCCTCCGTGATTCAAATTTAAACAGTAGCCGGCTCTAAATTTGTCTTTTTCTAATTTAACATGCATGTATATGTGACAACTTCAGAATCAGAAGAATAATTTGGAATAGAGTTAAAATAAAGTACCTATTTATACGAAGATATAATATACATTTTATCACAATTATAACTATTATGAATGAACTGGCCAGCATAAGGGTATGTGACATCTAATAAATTCTTAAAAAATATTAATGAAAATTAATGCGGTAAAATTACTTAAATAATATCAATGAAGTATTAATGAAATGTTGGGTACTTGCTGATTTGTGTACCTTTTGGCGTTTAATCAACCCTTATACTTAACTTTTTAAACTGTAAGTTTTTGTTAAGGAGATTTTTGTACCTTTTGGACAGATTTTCCTTTTTGTCTATTAGCAAAGTTACATATCTGCTTTACAGATTGGATTTTTTTAAAATTTGGAATAAGCTATTCTATCATTATAACCTGATAAGGTGTTAAATCGGAACCGTAACTACCACTGGAGAGATCTTTTTAAAGAATGGTTATAGTTGCGGTCCCCAAACCATCCTCAATAACAATTTTTTTGAGAAAGCCTTTTTATATAAAATAGGAAGGTATTTGTACGTAAATAGCAAAATTAAACTGCGATTTCAGTACTTCCTTTTAAGAGGAGCAAGAAAAATAAACTGCGATTACAGTACTTCTTTCTAAAAGGCAAAGATTTTGAATCGAACGACAATTCATTGATGTAAATCGGTTCACTCATTGATAATTTTAACGATTGCAGTACTTCCTCTTAGTAGATGTAAGAGCATGATGGCACTTCACAGCCACGTAGAGGAGCTTTAATCACTTCTTCGTGCTAAATTTTATCAAAATCGGGTTAAGCTTTGTAGAAATATTGGTAATAATAGTTTTAGAAAGGGCCTTATTTGGGTGGGGCAAACTCCCCTCCTTATGAGGCATAGCGTCGAGACTTTTAAAGTACAAATCTGTACAAAATTTCGATTCATTCATGAAAATCGGTTCACGTGTCGATAATTTGAAACGATTGCTATACTTCCCCTTAATAAGTGTAAGAGCAGATCGTCGCTTTATTGTTAGGTAGGGGAGCCCTAACCCTATCATCCTACCAAATTTTATCAAAATAGGGCCAAGATTTACAGAGTAATTAGTAATAATAATTTTGGAGGGGGCCTTACATAAAGGGGGCTAACTCCTCTCCCATTCGATGTACAGGGCCGAGACCCCCAAAAGGCACATCTACATAAAGTTCCGAATCGAATGACACCTCATTCATGAAAATCGGTTCACGCGTTTAGGCGCTACGTTGTTTACAAAAAAGGTAACAAGAACAACAACAAGAACAACAAGAAGAAGAAGAACAAGAACAAGAACATTTTTTGAAAAAGCCGTTTTTGCTCATTTTCGGCAACTTTTTTCTCGAAACCTATTAGATCTGGGTGGTTGCAAAAAAATTATAGTTATAAAGGAGAATTTGGAGTAAGATTTAAAGAAAATTTGGGAATTTTATCTTTTATAGAAAAATAGAAAAAAATTGTCAAAGTTGGGTGTTTTTCAACGTTACACTTTTTCGTGCAGTTTTTGATGGTCAACCCTTATACAACTGTCCTACCGGACAGTTTTAATTCCATACTGCTCTCTCTACTAACTCAAATCCTCTTGTACAATCTCTCGCCTATTCTAACATCCCAAACACTCCTCGCCGACTGAATCGCCAGTGGCCCCGCGACTTCATTACAGTCTGAAGAACTAATCTCTCCTCTCTCCCACTCATATTCTCCTCCGCACATTCTCCTCTCTCCTATAGAGAGTGCTGCTACCGTTGGGTAGCTTCTCTCCTCCTGCTCTTCCCGCACCAGTTCATTTCATTCACCTCCTATTTACTTATTGTATATGTTTATACAGATTGTAAATTACAAAATAAAAATAAAAAAGTTGAATTATAGTAACGATTTACATTAGAGCACGGAGTTAATCAAAATAACTTTTGAAATAAATCATTTATTACTAATGGCCCAAAAATGTTTGTCATTTAATGGTGTTAATGGTCTTTATTATTTGGGAAATTTATTATAAATAGTTTGGTGCTTTGACACTTGAATTAATCGATTTGTGCAATGAACGGCTCAAACTATCTTTCATTATTCTGTGTTTTTTGGGTAATGCTTGAGCACAGAAAAAGTGACAAACAGATAGAATATTTTGTAAAAACACTGTTTCTTGTAAAGAAGTACTCCCGACGTATTTTCGACAAAATCTTAAAATAGAAAAAATATAACGATTGCAATAATTCCCCTTGCGAGTGAATAAGAGAAATTAACACTAACACTAATAAAAACTTGATGAAGATTAAATTTAATGAAAATTAATTTCTAATAACACTGAATTCAATGAAAATTAGCATTTATTTTACAATTATTTCAAAATTGTTATTTTTTCAATTAAAAACTAAGTTATTAGAAAAATTTACTGCCAAGAATCCAAAAAAACAAAATAAAGTTTCACATTCCCGCTGTTTTTGTTTCATAAGGGCTGATGTACACACACACTGGCCTGGCCACCATTTTCTGAAAACCACCCGTTCAGACCCAATGAGACCGCAATTCGGATATTTCCATTTAATAATTTAATATAGTAAAGTCTGACACGATTGCCATACTTCCTCTTTTAGAGAAACTAATAATACAAGATTCACAAAATTGACAGTATATCGTGCAAAATATGACAGTTTCAATTTAACAGTTTCTCATACAGTTGTATAACAATGATGACTGTTACTATGCCAGATAGATCTCTCAGGTGTGCCAATCAAATGTCTACCTGGGTGTATATATATTATTTCAAAACTCTCTGGGTAGAATTTCGTGTTATCTATTTTAGAATATCATTGTGTATACAGTTATAAACTGACAAATCAGTTTACAGCTAAATAGGCCATTGACATAGGTCGCCCACCGATGTCAAATATACTGCCGTCTACCATCACAGATTCTGCCAAGAAATGAGATAAATCTGGGAGTATTTCCAGAATTTTTTGCGCTAATTTATTTATATTAAATTGTTTGTGACGTCAGTAACGTCGGAATCAAAATCGCTCATGTCTACTGCTTCATTTAATAAGGAAAGCCGCTAACTGTTGGGTGCTTCTTCCATAGGCTCTATGATTTTTACTAAATAAGGCTTCGAGCTGTTTCCCAACAAAATGAGGAAAAACTGGAGCCTATAATATCAAACTACAAGTCAATTTTTGCTGTTTCTATAGACTGCGTTCCTAATATATTTGCTACTTCTGAATCAGTTTTAGGTACTGGCTACCTTGTTAATGCAGAAGAATGGATAGTGTAAATACCCATCTCTTTGTGTCCTCTTCGATAATGTCATTCTGGACAATCGCCAGCCTCTAAGCCACCAGCTAATTCCACTGATCTCAATTAAAGAACAAAAAATTGCGATGTACGCAAGAACATCCACTTGGTAGCTGAAAGGAATATTTGGGGATAGGTAAGTTTCTGGAACATTCCACTGTTTGGTTAAATCCTCTTGGCCAATGGTGGTACGCCGAACCAACTTGTACCCAGTTGGACAATTAGTTCGCTTATCTTAATGTTTGATGTAAACGACGTTAGTAAATATATATAGAGCAGCAAATTTGAGGACCCCTAGAATTATTTTTTTATTTTTTCAAATATTCAACTCATACATGCGAAAAATATTTTTCAAATTTAAGGGAATTGCAAAAAATTGCAAAGACGGCCATACCCCTTTCTCTTAATTATGTAAGAGAAAATAGGAAAAAAAATATATAAATAAATAAAATGAAAATTACATCCTGTAATTAACATTTGGCTGGATAATAATTTTACTTTATTTTCTACAGACTGAAAGTAAAAATAGAGCTGCCAGGAAAGAAGAACTGTCAACTTAGCCCCGGTAACAAGAGCTCGCTAGCCAACTCTTCAAATATGGAATAGAGTGTTAGTTGAACTTATAAAGCGCAGAGCTCATTAAGCACACGGCTCTCTTCTCCTCTAGCTCTTACTCCTCTACTAATTCAAGCTCGAAAGCACTTTCAACATGCGAAACACGAGGGAGAAAGAAAGACAGAGAAAGATACGATCCAGTAATTAAATTTTTCTGCGCTGAAAAGCATGTGCGCCAAACTTTAGACTGAGTTAATTTTTTATTCTTCTGCTATTTTTATTCCATTCCGCTTCCCACTTTAAAACCGTATTATTAAATAAATAATAATAAATTTATGAACATTCTTGTTCAAATATTTCTCTAAGGTTTTTTTCTTCTTTTTTTTAATGCAAAAATACCAAAAATTAACCATTTCAGCCTTAAAATATTTCAGAAAAAACCAAACAAGCGTTAATATGTTTCTGAAATCAGCTCTTATATAAAATTAGTTCGACATTCAATAAGGTCACCGAATTTTTGAAAAGATTATTACTTTTATGTAAAGTTAAAAACTTTTTTTCCTTTAAATATACACTGAGCGGCAAAAAAAGTGGCCACCGTTAATAGTTATTTATTTAACAAGTGCGGAAAGTAGTACTTTTCCGTCACACAAGGCAGGGTTTGCACGCACAAGCCAGCGAAGAGAGGCGAGTGCAAGTGCAAATTGCCAAGTGTAAGGAAAATACTTTACACTCGAGTTAAATATTATATTTTTTATCTGCAACCATTAGGGTTATTAACTAAAAAAAAAAAAAAAAAACTAAACAGGATTCACTAGAATCCATTTTAAATTTCTATAAGGTAACACATCCTTTGACAAGTCCTTCCTTCCTACGTGCTAACTCTCTCTGGAACTCCTTGCCTTCATCTGTCCGCCATGCTCCTACCCTATCCATCTTTAAATCCCGTCTATTCAGTTATCTACTTTCTATCCAGCTTCCTCCGAAATTCTAATTGTTTTAATTTATTTCCTTAATTTCTGCTGTTATTTTTATTTTCACTTTTTGTAAATACTTATTTATTTATTTAATTTCTGTTTAATCACAGGCCAAACTGTTAAGGCCTCTATTTGTTCCTGTATTTATTCTTAGGGGACAATTGTCCCAGAATAATAAATTTCTTTTCTATTTCTATTTCTAAAACCTTTTTAACTGTTATAATTAAAAATATCTAATTATTTATTAAAGTATTATTTTTATTTCTATATTCCTTTCAATTTTTATTTTATTTTTTAATATTCGTTTTTTAATTATTTAGATAAAATAAATTTAAATAAGCTTATTAAAGTTTTACAGAAAATATTTATGTTAATAACAAAACTTCTTATGTCAAGGAAGCACAATAAAGTTTTTCCACTCACTAGTGCGGACTAGTGACACTAATGGGAATTTTTCTCCACTAGTGAGGTAAATGTGGGCATTACACAGCTGATTTTAATTGAGTAATGAGAACATTCCTACATGGTTGCAGAAAAAAGAAATGTATTTAACCATTCGTTATTGCAAAAATAAAATATTTTTAGCATGCATTATTGTTAAACGTATGGTAGCTTGAAGAAATGTTAAGGAAATTCAAAATAGGGAAATAAAGAATATGGAAAAACAAAAAACAAAAATAGCACAAACAAATCACTAGTACACCGTTTGTTTTTGTAAACTTAGATCTCTAATCCTTAAATTCACAGAGATGTGGTTTGGGCCAAGATTAATTTGAAGCTCAGAGTGAATTAATTTTTATAGAGGGGGTCTCTACAACAGCTGCTAAGATACATAGACGACATTCTTTAGGAGGCTGTGGTCCCATTCGTACCATTAAACACGATAATGCACAGCCTGATTCAGCAATGATTGTTTCCCGCTACCTGGAAAACGCTTCAATCCGATGTTTAGAGTGGCCAGCATGTAGTCCAGATCTAAAGCCTATTGAAAATCTATGGAATGAGTTGTAAAGACGAATTAAGAGACGTCCAACACTAGCAGATTCGCTTCAGGAGTTAAGGGTTGCCTAACGGGAGAATATGAAAATATCAGAAATTATTCAAAATCCTATTAGGTCAATACCCCGTCGAATGCAAGCCCTAATAAACGCAAGAGGCGGAAACACACCCTATTAATTGGAAAATTAACATTTTGTTAATTTCAAAGTACTTAATAATTTTTTTTTTTAATTACCACTTGTTATTATTTACTTTGAATATTCTTTATTGTACAAAAGTTAAACTTTTTTACAATACTTTGAATATTCCTAAGTATGTTATTTATTCTAAAAGTATGTGGAGACGTTAATAGCAAATTGATTGGAAATCAGAACACATACTGAAGGGTGGCCACTTTTTGGGCCTCTCAATGTATGTAACATATTTATTAGCTTCTGAAAAAATTTCTTATTTATTTATCTCTTAAGTTCTCTAATTTAAAATAAACCTTACAGGAAAAGAAGTGGATTAAAACAATACAATGACAATTTACAAAATTGGTAATTGAAAGAAATGAATAGAGTTTTCAAAGAATTTGAAAGTTTCAAGTTGAGAAGTATCAAATACTGAATTATGTGTATATTTATACATCGCTTATTTTAAATAAGTTAATAGATTTGTATTATTACTCTGTACAAGTAATGAAGAAAGCAATCAAATTGCCGAAACGCTGTTGAACAAAAAATGACAGAAGAAAATTTAGAATCTCCCGTCTTTCTTCATTCATTAAAAAATAGAACTGTATCTCATTTCTGGAAGCATTATGGGAAATTTAAATGTAATTTAAACAAAAAAAAAATTGTATTTACTATTTCCTGCATTTCTGGCAAGAAGTTGAAATATCTTATTTAGATATCTCTGCTAAGTTAACATTAGCAGTCCCTCCAAGTTGTTCTGTTATATTAAACCATGATGCACATAAATGTGATAAGTTGAAAGAACTTTTTATTTTCTTTGTTTTATATTAAAATGTAGATTTACCTCGATAGAAGCTACCCAGTTAAAATAACCGCTCTATACCACAAGCACAAAAGGGGTGACTTAGCTTTTATGACCCCCAAAAGCAAGGGCAAATGAAGATAAAATAGTGGGAAGTGAATTTCAGAATTTTATGGCATTTAAGATGTATATAGAAGGGGCGTAGGAATCACCATGCTTCCAAAATTGCATCCTAACGAGACAGCGTAGCGGAAGTTTAGATATATAAAGGAAGGCCTCCATTAAAGTGGGCGCAGTGATACCAAAACCCGTAAACAGAACGATGTTCCCCAGGGTGTCGTCAGTAGATGGTCGAGCAGGGCTTGGCGCAATTCTACACTTTAATCAATCATTACCCGTCCCTTTCAGCTACACCTCCTGCACCATGAAGCCAGCATGTTTCTCGTCTTAAAGGAGCTCCTCTACTTCTTATCCTTTAAATAAGTAGCTGTCATATGCCTCGGCTTGATGTATTGGACGAGGCCATCAGGTTTTTGATACCTGTCTAACTTCTCTTCATCAACAGATCTGCACAGCTTCTCTTTAGCAGGTTATAGTCTTCTATCTTTTCCAAAAGCCCCTTTTACAATACTCCCCTCGAACAGAATGCATTAGTGATAAACTTTGTAAGACAGTAGAACGTTTGAAGAAAGAATTAAAATTTAAAGAGCTATAAGTAACTACATGCAAATTTTAAGGAGCTCTATTTAAATAAATACCAGTCGGTAAATTACTTTTAGGACTAATTTTTAAATTATTATTGTACTAAACTTAGGGTTTACAAAGCTTTGGAATTGCTCATTAAGAAAACATTCGAATTAAGTAAATAATCAGAAATCATACCTACATTTTAAAAAAAATACCTTTACTATTGCATTGAATTTCTGAAAAATAAACATTTTCTAAAAGACTTCTGTTAAAGTAACTAGTTTTTCTAAACTAGTACCTGAGTCAAACTAGATATTTTGAAGAAGTAAGGTGTTCGTGGCGATAGGCCCCAAAAATGTATTAAACACTGCATTGCCATTGCTCGAACTTAGTTATTGCCAATGAGGAGGAGTCTTATTGACTCTATAATTTATTTTTAGATTTTTGTACATTGATTTCAATTTTAACAATAAAATTTGCATTAAAGGATGAGAAAGAATAGGAATTAAGAACGAAAAAAAACAAATTTTGCCCACAAATCGGCTTTAACATTTCACGCAGAAGGAATTAACTTCAACTTAGGATCGCAGTAATTTCACTATTTTCTAGAGCCCTGATTGGCTGCCTTCTGATCAGGCACTTTTTCATTTTTTTAAATTACATTCACTATTTTTTCTATTACTGTGCGCTATTGACACGGATCGGAAATTACCCAATTCGCTGCTAGTTTTTGCTGCAATTCGGACAGAAAATCAATTCTAGAAAGAGGCTTTCTTTTTGTGCCTTGATACTTTCTATGAAAATTATGTAAATTTATCGAATAAGCATTTAGGCAATAATCTGGAGTCAAGATAATAACAGAAAATCTACTTATATTGCCAATCAGGAGTCGAAATGACTCCGATATATATTTACGATTTACGTGTAATGCCAATCTGGAGTCAAAATGACTCTTATGATTCAAGTAAACTAATCTGCAAAAAGAAACTAAGAATTCCATGGTCTTCAGCTCGTGGCTATCAAATGGTGAGAGAGTGGGGATAGCTTATCTAAGAGCATTTCGGGGATAGCTATGAGATGTGGGGAAACCGAGCCATTCCTATTTTTTTTGGAGTCAACTTGACTCCGGATTGGCTAATGAAGCTTTTATATTGTAATATATAAATGTGTACAAATATATTTATAATAACAATATATACAACATCTGCAAGTATTCATACCGGATATGGTTTTTCAACAAAATAGCGGCAAGTTAACTTCAAAGTCTAATTACAAGGTTCCGTCCAAAGAATAGAAAAAACTTCTACCGTGCGTGACGTGTCTTTGGTTTACAAACAAGATTCAGAGAAATAGTATTAAACCACTAAATTCAATCAATAAACCACTTTCAACCAAATTAAATATTTTGTTTACTCGCAATAAGCTACTTTTCATTTAAATGAACGTTACAAACAACTTAGACTTCTGAAAATGTGGTTAGATTCGCTTTACGGGATAATATCAACGATTTTATCAGTAGTGGCACGCATGTTTGTATTGGTTCTATTAGTTTTCGTTTTGTGTAGTTTCATAGAAAGGTTGTGAAATAAATTTAGCGACATAGCCTTTAAGTTTTTGGATTCTCAATGTTAGATAAAAACAAATAAGCTATACTACCTTTAACCATGTTTATAATTCTGTGGTTTGGTGCAAGAAGTGCCAAAGTCAGAAAAATCTGAGTAAAAAATCTGTTTTGATATATTAACCATCCAAATTTTTCTTGCAAGGAGTGCCGAAGTCAATTTCAAAGTAGTAACTGAGTTACTAAAACGTACTAGTGCCAATGTCAAAATTTGGCATCAATATTTTCCCCCCTCCAGGTAAACCAAAGAGGACGAACACTTGTAATCCTTTTTTTGACATTGGCACTTCTCGCACCTAGCGACAGAATTATTTTACAGAATTTTTAAAATACACACACACACACACGATCCGCATATTCGACTTTTCAACGCACATGGAAAATAGAAAATTATCTTTAAACAAGAAATATTTACTCAACATGAAATTTCCCTCTGAAAAATCTAATTAGTGTGAAATATTAGCACTCAGAAGTGACAGCATCACCTACCTTTTTCTAAGATGGTATGCTCCAACGCCGTAGGGTAGGAGCAAAGCAATTGGTATTTCACCACAATGAGCTCTTAAATCTATTTTATTGTAACTTTAACGCTCCCAAAAATCATTGATCGTGATATAAATTTGCCTTTCCAGAGACTTACTCTCAGCAAAAGTGCTCTGAAAGTGCATCTAACAAGCGCATGTTCAGGAGGCAGCGTTGCCCAGGAAACGCTGCAAAATGCTGAATTGAGCAAAAGCACTTTTTGTGCTGCAAAATAGTAGCAAAAAAATTATGAAATGAATGAATGAAAGATGCATAGAGGTCAGCCTGGAAACAGAAATCAACGCCACTAATTAGAACAAAAATTATATGGATATCATAGAAAATTTTATTACTCTTTAACGAAAGTATAATTATAATTAAAATCAATGAAGCTGAAAATATGAAGCTTCTTTTATGTACAAGAAATGTATAATTTGAAACAAAAAAGAAAAAATGGATTCAAACAAAGTAGATAGAAGAAAATAAATTGTTGGATGACCTAAGAGTGGAAGTAATTTGTATTCTGTTGTGGCGACAGCGAAGATATGTGCAAAATGTGCTCTTGGTAGTTAAGTGAATACCGTCTGCACGAACTCTGTGCAATCCGTCCCACAAACTGGTGGCTTTTCCCCCAAACCTTTTATTTATTTACCGTACTAGGAAATAACAGATGCAAATGTGGTTGAAAACCAGAAGTAACTCAAAGACATCTCAACTAACCACATATGAATATCAACTAAGCACAGGTTCACCTATGTAATAGTCCAAGAAAGTGAACTATCACACGATATGTTACATGTTTGTATATGAATGTATTAATAAATCTTCGACTATTCAGTTAATATTTAATTAAGATATGATTATGTTTTGTCTTCTGCGATTGATATTATTCGATAACAGCTAACACTGATGAAGAGAAGCTAGCGAACATTATTGTGACACACATTGTGCCTCAACGTTTACTTCACATTAAATCCTACAAGATGCAGGTGAAAACATGATGTAAAGGTGTTACACACCTATATCTCATCTTCTAATTCATTTACCTCTTTTGAAATTTGAAATGAAATTAAAGTTTTCTTTTAATAAGTCTTCAATCAATTTTAAATTGCCCAAGAAATTCCCAAACTTTCGCACCAACATTTTTAATTCGTCCTCATTTGCATTCCAATCTTTTGGACATTTTCTATGATTCGAGTATTCATAAATCTAAAAGATAAAGTATTTTATCTTCCAACTTTCCATTGCCTCATCAGGATTCTTCCAATTCTGGGCGAGACTCTCGAAGAATACTTCTGACTAAACATCTTTCAGAAACCACTTCAATTATGTAAAATCTCTAAGTTTTATTTAGATTAGATTCAACTAGGACGGCCTCAAGGCCTACACCACTGCGACCCCTTGGGATCTATTGTGGCTCCCCCACTCTAAAGCTCACCTTCCAGACCCGTCCTTTTGATCAGACTCTTAATTCTGGAGTAAAGCTCACAGGCCTTGGTTTTTCCTCTCTGAGGAAAGCCATACGAGCCCCTCACACTGACACAACACGTGCAGTGCCGTTTCCTCCTCCTCCTAACAGAACCAACAAAGGCTATCATCTGCCAGTCCCATGCAATGCATGTGTTTTCTGAGACTGCAGTGGCCAGTTAATAGGCCTACAATTATCCTTATAGCCCCACGCGGGCCTTGACGGATTAATTCTGCAGGCAGCTATGGCGAATAGCCCATAATGAACTCCTTCGCCTGTCTCTGCCTAGTGGTGGCCAACCACCACTCTTGAGACCTACTCTGCACCCAGTCTTAAGGCACTTGGAGACCCCGAAACAAGGCTTCGTCGATTATTTAACACTCGATTTGGCTTAAGATCTTTCTTATAACATAGTGATAATAGTCACTATCGCATCCTCCATCAACTCAAAACTTACTGACCAGATGTCTTCGATTGTATTGTAGATGTCAACGCTATGGTGAATGTTTCCCAATGTCTGACATTATTAAAATCTTCCTTTACAGAAAGTTAACGTGGTAACTCTGTAATAACCATCAAATCTTTTTTGACGTTCATTACAATTACATTGGTTTAGTACCACTTTTTTCTATAAAATATAAGCCTAAAAGACAGTTAACGAGTTGATAACGACATTAATCTAATTTCTATGGCATGTACAGCCCATCTTGCAAAGTTCTGTCCAAAATCACTTTACTCTCTTCTGTGTCAGCCAATCAAACGTTCTCCATCGTGAAAGGAATTTAAACCTACCACTTTAAAATTCACTGGTTGTCTATATAATGTATTCAATCTTACTTTATAAACTTCTAGTTTGTGCGTAAGAACATATATTTCTTACACTGATCATAACGTTTTCTTCGCCATCAATGTTGCAACTTCTTTCTACAATTGTTTTCACTAGAGATTCCAAGCTTCCACTAACCATTAACTCTGTCTCTCTCGTACATTCTCCTAGGAAACCCAAAACATTGATTATAGTTCTGAAGATCCAGTTATTTTATAGCTGCCTGATGGTATACTTCCAATGGATTTCAGAAAACCATTCCAAAAGTCAACTTATGTAAAACATTTATTTAAAAACAATACTATTTTTCAATTTTATCCCGGAATATCTGTTTTAAGAAAAAGAATTTCATTAAAATTTGCTCGTTTTCTCACTTTTTCATTTACAGAAATATTAATATTATTTTAATTTACAAATTTAAAAGCCTTGTCTGTAATCTAAATATTTAAATGTGTAGAATTACATAATTATTAAATATGTAAATGTGACTAAAAAAAATTGGAAAAATGAGTAAAAAAGCAGTTGGATAGAACTGTAATCCAACACCTTAATAAATAAAAAGCGCAATAAAAAAAAATCAATGCAAACTTAATCAATGAAATAGTCAGCTAGACAACTCAACTAGACAAACAATCTTATTGTCATTGGACTTGTGCAATAATATTAATTGAGAAATATTTGGAAAAAGCAATAACCCTCAAAGTACAGCAAAAAATGGATAATTTTAAAAAGAAGAACTGATCTGCTCTTCTCTATTTAATCACAGATTAATTTCTTTCCCAGATATTAATAACTAGTACCCCTTAAAAATAATTATATTGGCCTTAAAGTAGAATTAATATCTCATTAGGTTTATAAATTCAATTATAGGCACTATGTACTATAAAATAACACGCAAGAAGTTAATTTCATGTCGATATTGTGTTTACTTAAGCAAATTTGCGCTAACTTAATGTAAATATAAAGCGAAGTTCGAAATTGGAACAACTTTCGATTTGTTGATATTTTCAATTTACACTCAAATGATAGAAAGTAATTAAAATTTTCTAGTTAATAAATTACCGCTGTAATTAACGCAACTATTCAAATTTTGAAAGAAAAAATAAGTTTTGGCAAGTGACCATTGGGAAGTGTGGACGGATGTTTTTTTGCGTCCTAATGAGTGGCTGGTTGAATTCTCCCTTCTTGAAGCAATTACAGTACGGGAATCCCTTTGTGGTTTTATCCCCTTAGTAAGAACGGAAACTAAAAGGGAAAACCCTCTCTAAATCTTAACAACTGTTTCTTTGCATTGAATCAGTTTAGATTCTGAGTTAAGAGATTAAGATTTACACCAAAAAACTTAAGATCTTAGATGAAATAAAGAAGTAACTCAATCTGTACAACCCCTCTAGAAGTTTTGATTACATAAGATGTAGTATCCTTCCTAGAGTTCAATTATAACATACAGGGTGACCATGGTTACATGCTCCACCCACTTTTTTTTAAAACGGTAAGAAATTTCGAAAAAATAAAAAACACGTATTTAATCATTTTTAGTCTAGTTTATTTTCAGTGATTGACCCATTTTTTTAAACCCCTGTATCTCGAGATACAGCATCCAACTTTTGTTTTTCAAATGGAACGTTATATTTTTTGTTGCATATTTTTGTAGTATTTGAGCTCATAAAAACAACAAAAAACTTTTTTTCGAAATCGGTAAGGTTTTTCAAAAGTTATGGTAATTTAAAATATGAAAAACAAATTCCAGTTTACTGTCAAAATTACGTTATTTTTTTTAAAAGAATCTATTCAAACTGGGCACAACCAACGGATAGGCAAGCCAAAACTCTGGACTCCCACGCTTTGCTTGTAGCAGCACTTATGGTGGCGAAGTCAAGATCTAGGCAGACGTTTCAGATCATCGACTGAAGCCACGGGATTAAGGATACTTTACACTTAATGTTTTTAGGTATCCCCACAAAAAATAGTCTATTTGGGTTAAGTCCGGAGATCGAGGAGGCCATTGGATGGGACAATGAGTCCCTAAGCACTTTTAATGGAAATTTCTGTCCGGGTAACCTCGAACAACTCTCGCTTTATGTGCCGGGCAACCATCTTGTTGAAAAATACATATCTAGCCGACGTTGTAGATGAACATCTTCAAGCAGAACTGGCAAAATGTCTCTTAAAAAAAAGTTAGATACCTTTCACCAGTTAAGTTCTCTCTGTAGAAGTATGGGCCGATTAGTTGATTTCCTAAAACTCCACACCAAATGTTTGTAGAAAAAACAACCTGAACGTCGAATACTTCTAGCCTGCCTAGATCTTGACTTCGCCACCGTAAGTGCTGCTACAAGCAAAGCGTGGGAGTCCAGAGTTTTGGCTTGTCTATTCGTTGGTTGTGCCCAGTTTGAATAGATTTTTTTAAAAAAATAACGTAATTTTGACAGTAAACTGAAATTTGTTTTTCATATTTTAAATACCCATAACTTTTGAAAAACCTAACCGATTTCAAAAAACTTTTTTCGTTGTTTTTAGGAGATCAAATACTACAAAAATATGCAACAAAAAATATAACGTTCCATTTGAAAAACAAAAGTTGGATGCTGTATCTCGAGATATAAGGGTTTAAAAAAATGGGTCAATCATTGAAAATAAACTAGACTAAAAATGATTAAATACGTGTTTTTTATTTTTTCGAAATTTCCCGCCGTTAAAAAAAAAGTGGGTGGAGCATATAACTCTGGTCATCCTGTATTTGTTGATATTCCTTAATACAGTGGAGTCTCGGTTATCCGTCATGACCGAGACCGGACACGTGACGGATAGTCGAATAGACGGATAATGGAAAAAAACAGGAAAATTTCCAGATTCTTTTGTTTAACGTGTATAAAACTTTGTATTAACTGGTATACATATTTTATACGTTTGTACGCTTAAGCCTTAAAGGTCAGGTATCTTTCATTATTCAATTCATTCTATTGTGTATTAAAATTAATGAATACAATGTCTGCGACATCTAATCGGTTTTGTGGGCGGTTTTGTTTTTGGTTGATCTTTTCAGGAAAAAACCCACAAACTGTCGAATGATGGACACGAGTATCTACCTAAAAGGCAAAGGAAAAAATCTCATAAGAAAATATTCACACTCTGCGTTGAATGTATTTGCTTTTATGTACCGTATCAAATGGGGTAAACCACAGATTTTTTTTTTTAAGACAAAAGAACTCATTTTTTTTTAAGGCTAAAGAACTCTTTAAAATTTCTGTACACTTAAAATAAATTTTTAAAAAGTTTTCTTTTTAAAATATTTTTTTTAAATTTTTAAATACTGAGGACAGTGGCGGTTAATTGGAATAGACGGATAAAAGGGTGACGGATAACCGAGACTCCACTGTATTAGTTCAGAGAATTCATTATTAGTACTATTATTCGACACCAATCCCTAAATTCTACTCAACTAAAATAAAAGTTTGAAAGAATGGAGACCTCCCTTTTTCTTACACAAAATCTAGAGAAAAAAAAATACTGGGTAATTGAATAATCACCTTGTTTTTCGGGTATCCCCAAAGGAAATAGTCCATAGGTGTCAAATCCGGTGAGAGAGGTGTCACTGAATCGCCCCCCATGTCGATATAACACGCCTATCAAATTGCCTATCGAGAAATCTCTTTACATGCCTGATGGTGTTATTCTGGAAGCACCGAAAAAAATTTACAAAGTAAATTTGGATTCCTAACAAAAAACTAAGGGAACACGTATTTTTTAGTTTTTTTTCTAGCTATCTTAGTTTCCGAGAAAAAGTCGTTATCCATATAGCTTGGGACACCCTGTATCCATATAGCTTGGGACACCCTGTATCCATATAGCTTGGGACACCCTGTATCCATATAGCTTGGGACACCCTGTATCCATATAGCTTGGGACACCCTGTATCCATATAGCTTGGGACACCCTTTTTTTTTTTTTTTTTTTTTTTTTTTTTAATAAACTTTATTCTACATGCTCCATTTACATATTACATGTATATATTACTATCACTTAGTATGATAGATCACATAATCACAAATTTACATTTGAATAACTACAGGACTAGCAGATAACAAAAAGAAAATAAATGAATAGATAAATAAACATTGAAAAATTACTTCAATTTATCACAACTGTCTGTCTACATTAATCTAAGTTGTTTAATTTGATTTTATTAATGAATTGGACAAACTGGCATACATATTGTTTCGATATCAGTTTCTGCTTTTGTAGTGGCCATCTTGATCCTGTTGAAAGCACATATCGAATCAACCGACTTCTTTCTCTTTCATGTTCTTGGCAATGGTATATCAAATGGTCCCATGTCTGTTCAACCTCTTCCGCACAAGAACAAAGCCCACTATCAGCCAAACCAAATCTATATAGATAGGCTCGATGTTTTCCATGCTCGCTCAGAACTTGAGTGAGCATGTATCCCAATGGCAAATAGACTGCACGTTGCCGATCAACAATATGAGGGAAATATTGTTTTGTAGCGCTTCCGTTCGCTGTATCATACCATCTTTTCTCCCATCCAGAATACACTGCTTGCCTGCAAATTTCCCTGAGATAAGATACAGGAGCTCTGGCGTAAGATACAGGAAGTGTGCTTAATGCAGCTTCCTTCGCCAACATATCTGCACGTTCATTCCCTTCAACTCCACAATGTGCCTTGACCCAAAGAAAGCCTAAATTCCATCCATCAGCAGATAAAGCATGAACAGATCCCCTGATACACTCCAACAATGGCTCCCTCCTGTTAGCATTATTAATACTTAGCAATGGCCGCGTCAAAACCAATATCAGGTAAATTACTAGAGGACATTAATACTAAACCTAGTTTTAAGATGGTAATTAAGTCACAATCAAAAGAAACAACATCAGAAAATATGAAAGCTTTAATAAAGAGTAAAGTTAATCCGAGCTCTTTAAAGGTTGGTATTAAAAATTTCAAATCTATTTCAAATGGTAGAGTATTGATAGAGTCTCATAATAAAGAAGATATTATTAAGATTTGTGCGGAAATTAATAATAAGTTAGGAGATGTGGCAAACGCACAGATATCTAAAAAACTAAAACCTAGATTGATTCTGTATAATATTCCAGAAGAGGTAAACAAAGATAATGCTCTTAAACTTATTCAGCAACAAAATTCTGATGTTTTTGGAGAAAATGCTGATGTGTCTGTGGTGCACTTACTCGAATTAAAGAGAATACATAAAAGACATATGGTTATAGAAGTAAGTCCTACCTTAAGGAAGAAGATTCTTGATTCTGGTGTAAAATTAATGTGGAGCTTATGTAGGGCTCGGGACCATGTATCCGTATTACGATGTTTTAATTGTTGTCGTTATGGACATCACTCGCGAGATTGTAAAAATGAATTGACGTGCTCCAATTGTTCAGAAAACCACTCTCACAGAGACTGTCAGGTTAAACAGGAAAACTTTACTTGTACTAACTGCGTTAATCACAATAAATACACTAACAGAAATGCACTAAATTATAACACAAATCATTGTTCAATGAGTAAGCTTTGCCCTAGTTTTCTAGATAGAATTAAAGCTCGCTGTAAAAATATTGAATATAATGTTGATTGAAGTAATAACATTCAATAATGACAAGTAATATGGACTCAAACACAATCAGAGTTATGTTGAAGTGTTTACAAATAAATTTGCAAAGGTCAAATAAAGCTACTGCAAATGTAATTGAATTCATTAATAGAAATAAAATAGATTTAATATTCATTCAAGAACCAGTTTGCTGTAATAACAAGATTATCGGATTCCCAAATAGTTTAAGAATTTATCAGTACGGTGAAAATAGGAAAAGGGCGGCAATAATAATAAATAATAAAAATATTGACGCAATTCTAATTTCAAATTTATCCAATGAAGATGTAATAACGATTGAAATAATTTATAATAAATTGCATTTTACAGGAGTTAGTATGTACTTAGATCGTACCCGTAATATAAAAGACGATTTTAAAATTTTGGACAATATATTAGATAATAGAATTAGTAAAGGTTTACTCTGTATGGATTCTAACTCAAGATCTAAGGCCTGGTACGATGTTATAACTAATACTAGAGGAAATGATTTAGACTATTATTTTTCGTCAAAAAAATTACTTGTTATGAATGAAAATACAACCATACCGACATTTCAAACGAGTAGAGCTGAAAGTAAAATAGATTTAACTGTTGCCACATATTCTATGACACCTCACATTACTGATTGGTGCGTCAGTTCGCAGGTCAGTCTTTCTGATCATAATTATATACTATTTAATATAGTTGAATCTCAAAAAGATATTTCAAATAATAACAACAGTACATTTAAATACGACACTAGGAATGTTAAATGGAATATTTTCAATAATAACGTATATAAAATTTTTTCTAAATTACTTGAGGATCGTTCACAATGTACTTTTGAACTTCCTCTGAACCTTGGGACACCCTGTATCCATATAGCTTGGGACACCCTGTATCCATATAGCTTGGGACACCCTGTATCCATATAGCTTGGGACACCCTGTATCCATATAGCTTGGGACACCCTGTATCCATATAGCTTGGGACACCCTGTATCCATATAGCTTGGGACACCCTGTATCCATATAGCTTGGGACACCCTGTATCCATATAGCTTGGGACACCCTGTATCCATATAGCTTGGGACACCCTGTATCCATATAGCTTGGGACACCCTGTATCCATATAGCTTGGGACACCCTGTATCCATATAGCTTGGGACACCCTGTATCCATATAGCTTGGGACACCCTGTATATAGTGGAGGACCACAGTCGCCGATCATTAACATGCCATGGTTTTTTGTTCATAGGTTCTGATCTTTGGAACTAGAACTTAATTCAGAGGAATAATTCGTCAAAATATAGAAATTTTGTTCCTTTTAAAGATGGAACAAATTAAACTACCTTTTGTAATTGCAAAACATCGATCTATTTTGCAATAAAGATTAATGAAGGATTTTTTGTTTCTTTAAATATAACTAATCCAAGAAATACAATTTTGCGGAAATAATGCGTCGGAACTTTAAATAAATCATATTATCGCAGAGATTTCAGAAATTATAGCCATTTTTAAAGAGAATAGGGTCTGCATTAATTTTTTTTGGGTAAGGGGGTCATTGTGGTATAAAAGAAAATGAAATTGTGGATAAACTTGCAAAGGAAGCCACCAATAGTGGGGAAATGGCTAACTATAAATTACCACACACCGATATCAAGTGTACAATTGCAAAAGCAGCACTACAAAAATGGCAGACAGATTACAGTAATGGTAATAAAGGGAGATTCTAAAAAACTATGTCAGATCAGTTACCCAGACAACCATGGTTTAAGGGGAACTGTCACTAATAAATGGGTTGTTACGACCATAAGCAGGCTGAGAGCGAACCACGCGGTTTGCGGATCGTATCTTCACAGGATCAACAAAAGGTCCCTCTCCTCTTTGCGTAGATTGCAATGAGGAGGAGGATTCCAAACATATAATAATGATATGTCCACGTTAAGTTATGTAGTAGAAAGGAAACGAATGTTTGACGACATATACAGGTATTTAGATGCACCATTTCGCTACGAAGACTTTATATTCTCCACCAACATTTATGTGCTTAAGTCTATAGCAGAGCTAGCAATGAAATATGAATGTATTTAAAAGTTATAGAATGAATGGAAGAAAATGATTAGAGAAGGATTACGTGATTTTAATTTCGGTTAAGCTATAAGGATGGCAGGAATATAGAGACTGATCCATCCATTAGTTGTAAGGTTTATGTAAATAGTTGTATATAGTAGAGGGATGAATGTGTGAAGCGAATGTATTTATAAGAAAGAATGGAGAGTGAGTGATATTCTAGTGATAAGCACCTAGACTATGCTGGCTGTATGGCGAAAGCCAATGCCAAAAAAAAGGTAAAAAAAAAACTTTAAATAAAATGCTATTTTCAAAAATATCAATAATCTGAAGTTACTAACGTAAACTCTAATAATATTCTGATTGTCAATTAAAAATTACATTGTTTTAATTAATCTAGAAATGTTTTTACTTATGAGCCAGCTCACAGATAGTGTAGAATAAGAGTAGAGAGAGAATGTCAGAATCAATGAAAAGGTGCTGCCCTCAAACCCTAGACCCAACTTGGTGGGAATTCACACCAAAATGATGTATCAGGAAAATTAATGAATTATTATGTAAAAATAAATAAAATCATTTATCAATTTCCATTCTAAAATAGAATAGTCAATATGGAAGTAATATTTCCATTAATTAGTTATCCTGTTGCAGAATATATAATACTTTATTAATATCCACTGTTATTTATTTACTTCATTTTTCAAACTGCTCATATTTTCCTCCCCAATAAAAAACAAATATTTCAATTAATTCACTCTATTTTCCGCCACGGTTTGGCTGGGGAGAGGGTGAAGAATTTACATCAACAGAGGGAGCCTTAAACAAAATAGGATTAATAACCCATTAAACTTCGAACATCAATCCACTGCCATTATAATTACAGTTGTTTAGATTTTTCTCAAACATGGTTCTGTCAGTTTTTTAAAATAGGTTTCGGTCATTTAAATATCATAATCATAATAGTCATTTAGGCCTGTGACAAAGGATAGAGAAGTTATTGTTAGAACCATTTTCCATTTTAAATTGCCTGAACTAAATCAAGCACCAAAACAAAAATGCAAAATACTCTGTAATAGTGATCTAAAACATTTTTGGGAAACATTGTCCCTGGAAAAATCATTTAGAGGCACTTTTGGAAAACAGTAGGCGGTAGGTTTCCCATTAAATTGGCATTTGATAAATTTAATGGCCATTAAATAACATTAATTAACTCTGTGGAAATGATTAGCGCGAAAGCTGAGAAATTATAGTGCCTCTTAAATCGTAAGAATTTAATGCAATTTATAATTTAATTCAACTAGAATTTCAGTAAAATAATAATTTTTATAAAAATATTTATATTGCGGTAAGAAATGTCTTGTTTAGAGTTCAAATCAGATGTTTTATTTCGTCTTTTTTTTTGCGTTAATTTTTGCTACAATCAGCGCGTTGGCGCTATAAGTAACAGTGATAACAGTAACAACAATAACAGAAGAATACGAGTGGAGAAGTTACCCAGCGGTAACACTCCAAAATAGGCTATTAGTCGCTCTCTTCACTTGAGAGGAGATCACGAGGCCACTGTCTCTTAAGGCGTCTTGTCGGGTTGTCAGGAAGAGTTCTAGAAGAAAGATTTTTAGCTAGAGGATTTATATGAGATTGCAGGTTGAAGTGGAGTTTTCTGTATCTTGTTTTAGCAACTTGTGTGACAAAAGGAATGTTTAGGTCAGTGTGTATAGTCAAGTTGGAGACATAAAAAGGAGCGTTTACAATAGTTCGAAGAATTTTAGATTGTAGAGATTGAATCCTTTGAAGATTGGAGCGTTTGGTTGAACCCCGTCTCTTAAACCACAAATCTAGCATAAAAAACTAGAATATTATCTCTACATCCGTCCAGTACTCTTATATGCAGCCCCTGTGTGGTCCAATACTTGTCGTACCAACTTTGGGAAGTTACAAAGAGTCCAAAACAAATGCTTAAGACTAGTTGGGTCATATCCCCGGGTGGACACCCATCGATTATAGACATGTAGCACTTGATATTGCCAGCGTGTCTACGTTTATCTATAGGGCCACAGAAAAATTTGTAACCTTCCTGAACACATAGTCCCTACCCTTATGTAAAGAGTATTGTAGACTTCAACTTAAGTTCTCTTGGTTATAAACAATACAAGCACAAAAAGCTAAAGCATGTCCTGCTTTAATTGACCAAATGTCGAAAGGTTTCTATTTTATGTTTTCTTACCTTAGTATTAAGTTTGACAGATAAACCAATGTAAATATTAAGGTAAAAGTAAAGTAATCGCCTATTTTTTCAGGCGGGGCTTAACGTCCAACTACCAAATTAGGTGTCGTGGACGGAGGCGACTAGCAAACATACTTTACTGTAAATTTCTTTTAGCCTAAAAACCGGGAATCGTACCCAGTACCACAATACGTATTAGCTTCGCAGGTCTCGCCCTTAACCGCTCGGCTACCGTGGCGCCCAATATTAGGGTTGTGAAGAGTATGTAGGCACTGCAGCCTGAAACCTTCTTTGTATAATTTGTATTTGTATTCTATTTTAAACTGTAGATAAACTTTTTCAATTTCAAAAAAAAAGAAAAGATAGTTTATAACATGTACATATAGTCGTTTAGGAGAAAATATTATCATTCATGTTTTTGGTGACTGATTCAATAGTGCGAAAGGAAATAAAGAATAATGCCAATTTCAGTAATTATTATTTTGCCGAACTTTGGTCTAACGGACTAGTTCATCTTCTGGCTGGGGAAAATTTTTTAAAGCAGAGTTATAATAATTGTGTTTTGTATTATAATTGTATCATTATTATAATTCTACTGTAAAATATGTTTCACTGCCCTGAAGATGACCTAGTTCACAGAACGAAAGCGCGGCAAAATAAAAATAAAAAAGGCTGCATTTGGCACCATTTCTTTTTTTTTTTTAATCTGGACAATATTAATATAAATTATAAAATCAAATAAAAGTAATAATACCAAGTTTCCAAATCTAAACATGAACTATAAAACTGCGTGGTTACAATAATAGTCGCGCCTTTTGAATTTATAACAGTAAATGCAGTCTTAAATGTTATTAAAATAAAACATCATTAGCGCTCCTTTTGTAATAGGTAGTAATTAGTTTTTATTTGTGCAAGAAAAAGAGGAAACACCATTAATGCGCACTTGGAGATAAAACACAGGATGAATATAGATATATATATATATGAAAAAAATGGTGCTTAACAGAGGTAAGGGTTGAAAATCAGAAAGAGAATGTGGCGATGTAGAAGAGGGCGGCAAGGCGTAAGGGAAGTAGAGCATTTACCGTGTGCGCTAATAGCGTACCTAGGATGTCGCAGACATACACTCCATTCATGTTCCGTTTTACCTGTACTTCCCCCTTAAAGATAGCTTTAGTCTACGCAACCACCTCAGTTTCCAGCACGACCGCAATTATAGTTAAAAGGTATACCGTGTTTCAAGGTTTAAATCCGTCCATTAGCCCGGCAGATGGCAGTGAGATAGAGAGAGTGGTGAGTGTAAAGTGTGAAAATAGCTCCGGATAGTATTTGTCTGGAGGCTGTAGGATGGGTTAGGACGATGTGTGTAATGAAATGGATATCGTAGTGTGGATGTTCAGATTTGAAAGGAGCAAAAGAAAACCTGTGTAGCCTGGGTGTAAAGCTTACCTCTTGCTCACTCACCATTTATATAAATACTTTTTATTTTATTTTTAAAGTAGAGTGAAAAGCATTTGCAAACGACTCAGATGGATTTAAACTCCAGATAATCCATCCCGACTGTTTGCCACTTAAATCTATTTTTCCTAACTTTAAAATGCCCTTTGCTTTGTTAAGCTAAAAAATAAAAAGGGTTAATTTTTGACATTTTAAACCTTTTACTCAATAAATGGTTGATTTACATTGTCAAAAAAGAAAAATTAAACATAATTGATAAATTTTAAGGCTATTTTTCTTATTTATAATTAAATTTTTCATAAAGTTATCTAATTTGTAATGAACATGGTAATACATATAACGGGAGATTGGTACCGGGAGCAATATTTGGAATTTAGCGTGTTGGTATTTAATAATTTATGGGATAGAATAATATTGCTTCGAAACATAGGAATATTAAATAGAAGCTGTCGCGTTTATAAAAACAGTAATCATTTATTGTGTTAAGGAAACTTAAGCTTAAATAATATATAAAAAGAGTTTGATGAACGCAACGACAGCATCTTGAAGTTTAAAAAAGGGTTGTTGGGATGAGTTGTTTGAAGACCAACGAAATCTTGCTAGTAGCTCTTCACTTTAGACTGTCAGCAGGTACTTAATACGTAATAATTCTGATATTAAAAATATGTTCAAAAATTAGAAATTATGTATTTTCCTATTGTATTTATCACATATGTTGGGAATAGATTCTATAAAGTTCAAAATCAAAGCCTCCTATCGAAATAAATGGTAGTCGAATGGAGTTAAGTCTAAAGAAGTAGGAAATGGTATAGAAGGAGTTCAACAGCCAAGTCCTTCAAGTTTATCTTTGTTCTGAAGGTAGAAGGTTATCCTTGTTTGAAGAAAACTCGTTCATAAAAGGCAAAACACGGATACGCTGGCGCTTTTTTTGAATAAATTATTTATACTTACACTCAGAAAACGTTGTTATTCATGAAAAGTCCATCATGGACGATTTACACCTTTAAAGCTGAACAGAACAAAACGCACCAAATTGATTTTTCCTCAAATAGCTTTCTTGCTGCACCCAGTAATGCAGTTTGACTTGCAATCCATCTATTGATGAACCTATCTTAGCATGTTACTGGTAAATCCACTTTCTTATCGTATGCCTTTTTGTAGAAGCGAATATCAAAACGATTTTTAAGATAATTTGACAAATATTGTTCTGTTTTGGTGTAACTTCACAGGGCACTAACCTACATCACATGTTTAACTGTTTCTAACTGTGAAGATGGGATAGCTGTGACTTAGAATCGTCATTTCCGCAGCGGATTGCACTCTACAGCTTCCCATAAAGACTTGAATCTGTCATTCTTTCTAAGTTCGTATACCATTTTGAATTTTTTTGAAAGTAACACGTCGATTTTCCTTTTATTCTCTAATTTTTTGCAGTTAAATTTTTAATATCACAAAACACAATCATGTTCAACTAAAAACGCTTATTTATGATAAATTATAAGCGTAGAAACACTCTAAAAAGAATCTTTAGATTGTCGTGGATGTAAAACAGATAAATTTCAGAACCGAGGAGCTTCTCATCAGAAAAATCATCTTTTTTTTATATACTCTTTGTTATCAACATTATTAAAACTGTCCGGTAGGACAGTTGTATAAGGGTTGATCATCAAAAACTGCACGAAAAAGCGTAACGTTGAAAAACACCCAACTTTGACAATTTTTTTCTCTTTTTCTATAAAAGATAAAATTCCCAAATTTTCTTTAAAATAAAGGGCAAACCCTCCTTTATGACTGTAATTTTTTTGCAAGAACCCAGATCTAATAGGTTTCGAGAAAAAAGATGCTCAAAATGAGCAAAAACGGCTTTTTCAAAAAATGTTCTTGTTCTTGTTCTTCTTCTTCTTCTTGTTGTTGTTGTTGTTACCTTTTTTGTAAACAACGTAGCGCCTAAACGCGCGAACTGATTTTCATGAATGAGGTTTCATTCGATTCGGAATTTTATGTAGATGTGCCTTTTGGGGGTCTTGGCGCTGTACATCGAATGGGAGAGGAGTTAGCCCCCTTTATGTAAGGGCCCCTCTAAAATTATTATTACTAATTACTCTGTAAATCTTGGCCCGATTTTGATAAAATTTGGGAGGGTGAAAGGGTTCGGGCTCCCCTACGTACCACTAAAGCGACGTTCTGCTCTTACACCTACTAAGGGGAAGTTTTGCAATCGTTTTAATCGGTCGTCGCTATAGAACCACTTTTCGTGAATGAAGTGTCATTATTTTCCAAATTTTATGTAGATTTAAATTTTAGAGGGCATCTTTGGGAGGGGAGTTCGCCCCACGCGCGTAAGGGCCACTGTAAAACTATTATTACTAATAACTCTGAAAATTTGAGCCAGATTTTGATAAAATTTATCATGTAGGGGTAGTTGAAGCTTTCCTACGTGACATTAAAGTGCCATCACGCTCTAACATCTACTAAAGGGAAGTATTGCAAACGTTACAAATCATCAACGCGTGAATTGATTTTCATGAATAGAGCGCCATTAGAATGAGAATTAATGTAGTAATGACTTTTGAGGGTCTCGACACATTATATACTTTCTGAGGGAACTTTTCTTACGTAAATAATACCGCCTCAAACTAATATATTATTATTAATCATTTTAATAACACTGTGAATTTTCACCCGTTTTTGATTAAATTTCGCAAGAAGAAGAATTTAGAGTGCGTTACACTTAAGTGCCTTCTGATCTCACACCTACAAAGGGGATGTATAGTTACAGAATTAAGAAGCCAATGTGACTCGCAACTGTTAAAACAAAAGCTTAATGTTGTGTAAAGAGTGACATGGTATAAATAAGTAATGTAAGTTTATTAAAACATACTTCATGTGTTCAATGTAAGTAAAGTTAGTTGCGTGCCACTTTTCACTTCTTTGTAAATCTTGAATAATACATGAAAGTGAAGCAGAGGTCGTCCATTTTATGTGGCTAAATAAAATCAATATTTTACAATATATTTGCCTATTAAACGTCTAATTTTTAAAATTAAAAATAGGGGTTTGTTCACTACCAGCATCAGTTTCTCATGGGCAATAAAATACCATATGGTGTGAAACATTCACATTTGTACCACTTTCTCTGATTGCCAATCACAAGCTTAGAAATTTTATTAGATGTTCCTCAGCTAAAAATAAGATTTCAGTAATGTAGTTAGAAATGTCAGCTCTCCTAGGAATGACTAAAGTGACTTTTTCTAATAAAATGTTTCAATTGAAGATGATGGAACTGGAGAGAACAGAAATTACTGCCGATTTGTGCTAGTTCTATTTTTTATTTGTTTTTGCCAAGCTTTCGATCTAGGGATAGATAATTTTCAAGGCTGATGTTGAATAATTGATAATGCACAATGGTTTTAGATTAATTATTTAAACTGTACTCTTAGTTTTCTGTTACGTGGTAGTTGGTTTTGTAAGTATTAACTTCAATTGTTTAAACTCATAACCTTAAAAAACAACCCAACTTTGAAGTCTGAAGTTAACATTAACTAATTACGTAATAAAAATACTATTAACTTCATTGTGTGTGGGTAAATTCCCATAAAATAGAGTTTGACTTCATAATTCAAGTAAAAGAAATATTAGATTTCAGAAAGCAAATAAATTAAAAAATAATGGGACCTAACTGCAAAAGATACATAAGAAAAATATACTTGTACTAAAACACTTACTAGCGATCACTAACAGAAAAAATGAAATGATTTTCAAATAGTGTAAGAAGAAAGGAAATATCTTTTCATCTAAAAGAAAAGCTAAGATTTTGAAGCATATAATGAGACAACTGCTTTACTTCATCTTAATCCATGAAGAGTAGCATGTATTTCAAGAAAATTGATTTTTCAACCAAGGGATATGACCGCTAGGAAAAACTGAGAAGATTGGACACTGAACTTATAATTGATACAAGTCCTTCGGGGACTTTTAGGTACATAGAGGAACCTATTTCTTGTGATTAGCTCATATGAGTATTATTGTTGTGGGATAATTTTACCTTTATACCACTGAGTCTGCGCTGTAAGAATATATGAACGCTAATAAGTGAAATATTGCAATAAGTGCAGTAAAAAAGAGTGCCTATCACGATTAATGTTAAAGATTCTACCCATAATATGCATTATATCTACCCAATTGAAGTGATTCAAGATCTTTTGCCCTTAAGGAATTTTTTTAAACTTGGATAGGATTATGGAAATTTCTTTCTTGAAAAGAAGTTTGTCTCTCGTAATATAGGATTAAAATTAATTTATTTTTAGTGTGGCAAATTCCATGCAGAGTCTTTAACCTGTACAAGCATTTTTTACGCAAACGAGTTGGAGTCAACTGTATGAGCTACCAGATAACATTTCCAAAGTGTGGCATTTGTATTATCCTATCACAGGAGAAGAGAAATGAATAGAAATTACTCAAACTCTATTCTTTTAACTTTTAATACAATATTTATATAGTAAGTATCGATCATTTTAAACTAGATCAGATAAAATGGCTATGATAGTTCAATTGTCTATTAGTATTAGAATACAAAAAAGAACGGCTTCCAACGATTGCTAATAACAAATCGTATCTCATTTCTAATTTAAAAGGTTAAAAATAAAAAAACAAACAAAAAAATGAGTCAAAGTTCGATCATAAAAGCCACAACATAAATCTGATCCAAATCAATTCAAATAAGGATTGTTATCATTTTTATTCATACCGTGTGACAGGTTGTCCGGGCCTAAAGTTCAGAAAGAAATAGACAGTTTGACAAGACCAGAAATGATGTTGGTCATTTCAGATAAAAACAATTATGGCGAAACGCAAATAAATTTGTTTCCCTTTTAATTAAAATAATACTTTAATTTGATGGGGGGGTTCCAGAGAAATTATAGGTGTCAGGTACAGACTTCACATATCAATATATTCATTAGCTTAGTATTAATTAAAACTTGACCCATCGGATACTTCATCTTATAAGGCAACATTCATGTAAAGCTCAATGCATGTTTCTAAAACACTGTAAAATTAAAAAAATACTTGAACTTAAGCGATGGAACAAATTATAGCAGTCGATCGAAGTTACCATTAGAACACAGAATACTAAGATAGCAGCGTTCTCCTACCGATCTTGGACTCCGGACTTGGAACTGTGGGGTTCAACCAACAAAATCCATTCCTTACAATACAAAAACCCTTTAGTCAGATAAATGATGCTCCATTTTATGTCTCAAATTTCCCCTTCTAAACGATCTTAAAATTTCATTTGTTATTAAAATTCAAAAAACAAATCACAAATTCTTCGACATTTGTTCTTTTCTGCACAAACCCACAGGTTCAAAAATGTTGCCTCGCTTCTAGAGTGTACAACGCGTCAATTGAGACGCCGATAACCTTATGACCGTCTACCTACAATTATAAAGTGACTCCAGCGATAATGTTGCTATTGAACCAGCTAGCTTTACTCCTCCAATTGGTCCAACAAACAAAACTATTTAAATCAGATCCACTGAATATACGATTATTATATCGTACATTCCGCAAAGTGTGAATTGAAAATAAATGGAGAAAGATCTTAGTCATGGCGCAGCTGTCCATTTTAACTGGATAAATGTCTAGCAACTATTTTTTTTTAACTTTTATTTTATATTTATCCAGAAAATAATGCAATCACGGTATCCCTAAACTTATCTTAACGCTATCCCATAACCTTTAACCACGAATTACGTTTCTTTCCCCATCAACTCTTATATACCTTCAATTAATCTCTTTAAAATTAATGCACTCATTGCACTCTTCATATTTTATTTGCAAATTTTTCAACAAAAATTCGAATAGGAAAACTTCTGCCGAATGGAAGAGATGAAGGTTCCGTTTTTAAGTGCCACTTCAATATAACGTACGTTTCTGCAATTTTATACTACTATTACCAAGGAACTAATAAGTTGCTCATTTCCGCGACTGAGGAAAATTCTGTAACTATAAGGACCACCTACTGGAGTTTTTACTTTATAAAAGCCATTCTGACTCCTAACATTTTGTCTAAACTCGTTTATGCATGAAAACAAACTTTGATTTAGGGCAGCTATAAGAGAGAAATGAAACAAAAACCACCATTTTCAGTTTAATTTTCATTTTTACAAACTGCGCAATGTTCCATTCTAATAATTTTATTTTTTTTATGTACGAGTTGTGGCTATTAAATAACGAGACTGATGCTGCTACAGAAGAACTATGCATGTGCCAAATCCTAACGACCGACAGCTGTGCTGCGTAAAGTCTTCTCTTTCGATTGCAGCGTCTCACATGTTTGTAGAGAAATCTGTCTGACCGGAACCTGTGTAAGAGGTGTTAGTTTCGTTTTGCCGAAAACATGATACTACACATGTAGTAGAGCAACGAATTGTCGTGAAATTTCACATGATGCTTGGAAAAACCACTACTGAAACTTATCTTTTATTAAAACAAGTTTATGGCGATGAATGTTTGTCACGCAAGTTTTTGAGTGATTCAAGCGTTTCCAAGATGGCCGAGAAGACGTCGGAGATTATGACCGCCCGGGTCGCCCTTCCACGCCCAAAACGGATGAAAATATCGATTATAATTAATCAATATTACTACCATGAGGTGCTTGCGCAACTCCGTGAAAGAGCTTACTCGAAAAACGGCCCGATTTGTTTGAAAGAACAAGTCATGGGTTCTCCATCAAGACAACGCGCCGGCTCACACTGCATTGTCTGTCAAGACGTTTCTAGCCAAGTACAACATCCTCCCAGTTTTAGGCCTAAAGTTCCCTAAAGTCAAATCTGCATTAAAAGGAACACGATTTCTTCAGTCCTTTTGAAGCTGTGAAAGAAAAAGCGGCACGCTTCATGCAGGAGCTCACAGAAAAAGACTTCCAGCACTGTTTCGAACAATGGTAAATTCGCATGGAGCGTTTTAGGGATAGTGGAGGGGTGTATATTGAAGGTGATTATAACTAAATATGTATAAATTTAAAATAAAATGTTTTACAGCAATAGTCTCGTTATTTAATAGCCACACCTCGTATATTTATATACAGAATTCTGCATCAGAGTAGTGAAAAAATGCACTGAGAATTTTTAGAACTGCTAGAATGATTTGTTAACGGATATATCTCAAGTTTCTTGATGCTTACAATAAAATTTAACGTTACGTTTTTTCGTTCCTTATACAACTGTTCTGACGGACAGTTTTAATCATTAGACTATTAAATTCAAAAAAGAAATTTAATGACGAACATCATTGTACAGCTTGAAGTAAAGGCTGACATTAACTTAAAAAGAGAGATAAAATACTTGGAAAAAAAAAATGAAATGAAGGAAATAAAGTGAAAGATAGGAAGTATAGTTGGCGAGAGATTAAGTAAAATGATAGACAGAGCGAAGGCGCTGCAGTTCGATGCAGAAGTGCTTGATGGAAATGTTTTATTGCTTCAAGCTGGGGAAGAGGGAGCCAAGGGCTGGCTGCCCTTTAAAACGGGCAATGATAAAATAATGCATAAACATGAGCAAAATTTAATAACTCTAATAAACCCTTCTGCAGCCGGCTTACTGTTCACAGGCCGCCCTGTCACGCTCTTCTTTGGGCCCTCCATCCAAAACTAAATAAATACAGACTGCAACTTTTAAACTCTATTGTTTTTTTTAAACTATTAAAGAATGGCTAAAAAAAAGCCATTTTTAATAAGGGTACTAGTCAATTATTATGGAATAAATAGAAAATCATTTAAAAATAGTTCCAGGGATGCTGTATGTCGCCCACACTTTTTAAAATATACCTTGACGTTGCTCTCAGAGGATGGAATTGAGAAGTGTAGGAGAATGGGAATGAGGATTACTGATAATCTGTACATTTCTAATATTCTGTTCGCAGACGACCAGGTGATTATTGCGGAAGATGAAGATGATGCGTGCTATATATGCTGAGGAAGTTGATGGAGAGTTATGCTGAATGGGGACTGGGTGTAAATTTTGACAAGACAGAGCACCTATCCACTTCGAATGCAAGTACCATAGAAATAGAAGGTAGACGCATTAAAAGAGTGGATCATTTTAAATACCTTGGGTCAATCTTAGAAAAGGATGGTTCCTCCCAGCAGGAAGTAGAGAGGAGAATCTGGGAAGGGAAAAAAGTAATAGGCCTATTGAACCCAGTGCTATAGAGCACTACCCAAAACCAAGAGGCTAATCTTTACATCGATTTTCCAAAGTATCCTATTGTATGCCGCAGAAACTTGGGTGAACAGAAGACAGCGCGAGAGACTCCTAGCAGTAGAAATGGATTTTTGGAGGAGATCTACAGGATGTTCGAGGCGCGACAAAGTGAGGAATTTTGATAGCAGGGAAAGGATGGGAGTGGAGAGAAACGTCCTGGAGATTAGACAGATTAAGGCACTCACACGGTATGGACATGTAAGAAGGATGGGTCCAGAGAGATTGCCTCCTAAGGTGGTGATGGACAGCGAGGTGGATGGCCGGAGGAAGAGAGGAAGACCCCAGGAGTGGGTGGAGAGACCAGGTGAAGGAGATGATGGCCGGGATATGGTCTGCCAGAGGAACAGGCAGAAGATCGTGTCGCTTGGAAGAAGGCATTTACTCGCGATGGCTGAAGGGAACCACGAGTTGTGGAGAACCCCTTTAATATAAATAAAAAAAAAATTGAAAAATAGTAACTGTCAGGATATTCCTTAAAATTCATTCTTGATATTCGCTTACCAAGCTCAAACGCATCCCTAAAATGGAGTCTATTGCCCGCATAGATCGCTTTGTCGCCATTAAGCGAAGCCCAAAGATTACCAGGATGGCTGTATTAAGTTTAAAAGATCGCGAATGGCCGAATAGGTCAAATCTTTTATTGGCGTAGGGAAAAACTTAAATTGTTTTCAAGGTTTGGTTCAACATTAAAACAAATAATTGGGATTGTATTCGCTGTAAACGGTTAGAGTCCAATTTGGCCTTGTTATTGCCGACAAATGGAAGTTCAAATCAAAACATGTTAAATCTCAATTTGAAAGAATATAAAGAATTTAAGGATTCATTTTGGGTCACTTTGATTACTAATTCATTCGATATTTGTACCCATTTTGCCTAGGTAAGGCATAATTGTTTTTAAAAAAAAGCATTTATTGCCCTCCAAACAAATCCATATCTCAACAACAGTTTGTTTCATTTTTCAAAACTCTTGGTCCCAGATTTCTGTCCGGTGGAGACTACAACGCCAAGCACCAACAATGGGGATGCCGCGCAACAAATCCACGTGGCCATACTCTACTAAATGTTCTTCTCGCCCGAAATTACAGCGTAATATCACCGGATCATCCTACGTACTGGCCTACATCTCTATCTAAGCTCCCTGATATCCTAGATATTTTTGTCACTTATCGGATGTCTCAATACTATGAAATCTCCACTCTAACTGAACCTTCCTCAGATCATAGCCCCGTACTGATTACTCTCAACATAAATCCTTTTCTTAGTACTCCTAAACCATCTCTGATATGTGGCCCGGTCGACTGGAAGAAATTTCAATCTAAATTAGAGGACTCATTAAATCTACAAACTGTACTTAAAACAAGTGAAGACCTAGACAACGCTGTACAACACTTCACAACATCAATACAAAACTCCATTTATCAATGTGCATCACATACCAGAAAACAACATAATCACACTACTAATTTACCACTATACATAAGACAACTCATCACAGATAAGAGACGAGCACGAGCCGTATGGCAGCGCTCCCGCTATCCCTCAGACAAACAAATCTTTAACAAACTTACTCATCTACTCAGGACTGAACTACAGCTCTTAAAAAATGAACGTTTTGAAAACTATACATTATCACTGACTACCGAAGACAAATCTCTCTGGACCGCTTCAAAAAGAATCCTCCGCTACAAACCAGTACCCTCCCCACTTCGACGTAGCGATGGATCATGGGCTACTTCTGATGGCGATAAAACTGCTCTCTTTTCTTCTCATTTTTTAAATGCATTCACTCCACATTCTGACATTATCGACTCACAATTCCAACAATCTCTCCTACAAGATCTGGACACACCTCTCCCTCTCTCTCTTCCACCCAAACCATTTTCACCTTCTGAGGTTCAGTTCGTCATAAATCATCTTTCACGTAAGAAAGCGCCTGGATTTGATCTCATTACTCCAACCATACTCTGCAATCTTCCCAAAAAAGCCATGGTATTTCTGACTTCCATATACAACGCAATTCTCCGAACAACCTACTTCCCCGTCTTGTGGAAGTATTCCGTAATTCGTCCTATCCCAAAACCTAAAAAAACCTCATCAACATCCTTCGTCTTACCGTCCAATTAGTTTATTACCTGTACTAGGAAAAATTTTCGAAAAACTTCTTCTCAAACAAATCCTTCCTATCCTCGAAAACTCTAATGTGATCCCAGATCATCAGTTTGGATTTAGACGTAACCACTCTACTATTCAACAATGTCATCGAGTAGTGGACATAATTGCATCCTCTCCTGAAAAGAAAGAATGTTGTTCAGGGGCTTTCCTTGATGTTCAGCAGGCCTTCGATAGAGTATGGCACACTGGCCTCTTGTGGAAGCTTAAAACTATTTTACCTGCCACGTTTCATTTAATCATAAAATCTTACTTGTCCGACAGATACTTCAGAGTGCAAATAGGATCTTCTTTCTCCCCACTTAAACATATCGACGCTGGAGTTCCACAGGGCAGCATTCTGGGTCCTATTCTCTACTCCATTTACACTTCAAACATACCAACAGATACTAACACTACACTTCTCACATACGCAGATGACACCGCCTTACTGTCCACTAATCATTATCCTGTACTTGCTCACAGAAATCTGCAGTCACATCTCTCCTCCTTAGAACAGTGGTTCAAGAGATGGGCTATTAAACTTAATGAAACCAAGTCTCAAAATATCACCTTTACTCTTCGTCGCATTACTCTTCCTCCAGTCATCTATAACCTAACACCTCTACCAGTAGTAAACGTTGCCCGCTACCTTGGGCTTTACTTAGACCGCAGGCTTTCTTGGAACCCCCACACTAGACTTAAAAGAACAGAACTGAACAGACGCTATCGACTACTTAAAAGACTCTTAGACGACAGATCAAAACTCTCTCTGGACAACAAAAGACTAATTTATACATCTATTTTAAAACCCATCTGGGCGTATGGAATAGAGCTGTGGGGTTCAACCAAACGCTCCAATCTTCAAAGGATTCAATCGCTACAATCTAAAATTCTTCGAACTATTGTAAACGCTCCTTTTTATGTCTCCAACCTGACTATACACACTGACCTAAACATTCCTTTTGTCACACAAGTTGCTAAAACAAGATACAGAAAACTCCACTACAACCTGCAATCTCATATAAATCCTCTAGCTCAAAATCTTTCTTCTAGAACTCTTCCTGACAACCCGACAAGACGCCTTAAGAGACAGTGGCCTCGTGATCTCCTCTCAAGTGAAGAGAGCGACTAATAGCCTATTTTGGAGTGTTACCACTGGGTAACTTCTCCACTCGTATTCTTCTGTTATTGATGTTACTGTTATCACTGTTACTTATAGCGCCAACGCGCTGATTGTAGCAAAAATAAACGCAAAAAAAAAAAAGCATATAAATGTTGAATATTTGTTGAGATTAATTTATAAGGAAGTCTTTCTTGACTCACGCTGCTGATAGTTAGCACTGATGTTGACGTTCAGTTGTAAACGTCAAGTTTACATATTTAAACCCTTCATCGGGCACAATATTTTTGTAATACCATCGGGAGCAACTAATCTGTGAGATTAATGATCAAATATCTGTTAATTTCCTCAAAAATGTTTTGAAAACGAATGAAAATGTCAGTTTATTTCAATTTTTCTTAAAAAAAAAACTTGTTAAGTAGAATGCAACATTAACGTGAATAGAAAAATGACAGAAATCCCTAATTTGGAGGTGCACATATTTAGTAAATATGCGATAGTTTATTAGCATCATTATCCAAGACATTTTGTACGTATTGGTGTCCGCTTTGTTCAGAAGGGCGAAAAAAATGACCATGAAGCCATCTCCGAACGTTTCTATACAATAAAATATTATGGTTTCCTCGTCTAATTCTAGAAGGAGGTTTACTTAACCGACAATTTGGTTACTTTATCCTGTAGGTACCCACTCTAATTCATCCGCATCATGTTCGTCTAAAAGAAAAAAAGCTTCTTGTTCAGAGTCTGAATCTCCTTCTCTTTCTTCTATTCAATGTTATTCTTCAGAAAACACTCATTGCAGAAAGAATCAATGAATGGGAAACTGCCTCATAAATGATAGTACTTACTTTGTAAGAGTTTTTGATGAGAAAACCTGAAAAAATATAAGACCATGTAACACCACCGACAGGACGTTTGGCTAGAAGAAGGTAAAAGTGGAAGCTACTGAGGGCCATGGCTCATTCTAAGAAATACCTGAGTTGCTATCAATAAGAAAATGTCCTCTTCATCTCACAGATTAAATGCGCCCGATGGAGGGTTCAGTAAAACTTGTCGCTTCGTACGTATTTTTACAACACAATTTCTATAATATCCACTCAATTGAGTAATTATTATTGCGAGACGAAAATTAACGTGTAACTAATTAAATGTGGCAGCCAATTCCAACATTACCGCGTCTTCCCGCAGTGCTCTCTCGAGGGCTAACGAGCAGAACTCACTCATTAATTGTGCTCATTAGCAGAACGTCCTCTTAGCCAATCTCTACACCCGCCCGGCTCCCATTTCTCGACTCCCATAAAGTCCCATTTATTTTGCAATGGGAATCTATTCAGACAAATAAAAAAAAAAAAAAAAAAACCTCCAGGAAACAGAAAACCAGCTAGTCTTTTGTATTTATACTGCAGAAAACTTTTTTTACATTCATTTGGCACACTAATTAACTCGCTCTAAATTGCTGTAATTAGTTGGTACATTGAATTAATAATTCTATGTTATCTTTCTTTAATTTGTAAAATTGAATAGAATTATTACTGATAATTTTTAAATAAGTGAGATTCAGTTATACTACCTCCAGCTGTGTCAACATCCAAACTAATGATCTCGGCAACAATACCTCATACGCGCATGTTTTAATAACAAGCGTTTACATTCGCACAAAGCAATGCAATAAAGGCCATTTAATTATTTTATTTCCAGCGAATCAATAAAGCCAGCTACAAAATTAGTAGGTCGCTACAAATTATTCTACTTAAGGTAAACATAATCATGTTAAATTTGGATTTCAATAGCCAAAGTTATAGGTTCTAGTTACAATTAGCAGTCCAAACATGCACATATTTTGTTTTAGATTATAAACTACTATTTTGTCTGGCGATGAGTTTAGTTCACTAAATTCTCTGTTTTACTTCTTTTTTTAATATACGAATGAATATACAGGGTGTTCATTTTAAGACGGCTCAAATGCATTTCATGCTTAAACGGTTGGTCTGAGCAAAAAATGGTGGAGGAAAAATTTGTTGCCCGTCACCTGTATCCTCAGATACAGAGAGCAGTTGATAACGTACTGGCTAGACTGGCTTGCAAGCCAGAGGAGGCACCTTTGAAGGCACAGTACATGCTGCACAAGTTGAGTAAAGTGCATTATTTGATAAATTAAGGAATAAGTTTGATCCTTTACATAAAAGATATTGATCACTTAAATATGTGGCAGGAGGTTTCCAATTTTTTTGGTAATTAAATGCAGCAACTCTCCCAAAATTACCAAATAATTATTAAACCTTCTTGTTTGTAACAGATGTAAAATTAATTTTTAGCCATTTTGTGTATGCTTGAGAACATCTAAAGCTCTTAACTTTTGATTTTTCTTACAAAAATCACTCGGAAAACGACTAATTTTCCGATATTAAGAAAAATACTAGCTTTACTGCCTTGGCAATATTTTTAGTAGAAAGGGGATGAAAAAATACATAAAAGTGAGCTATTGCGTGCTCTTCTTTCTCTTTGATAACAAGTTAAAAAATTGAAATATGATTAATAAATACCAGATTTTGAAATAACCTAGCACCTTTAATTTTGAAGATATCGAATTGCGGTTTCCGGTTTCTTTCATAACTTTTTATACTCTTTAAAACTGTTTATATTAAAATGGGGGGTCAACTGCGAACCCTTACTTTTGGTCACGCGCCAGCCGCGTATGCGGGCAGGAATCTAAAATCAAGTCACATATTCTGAAACTAGAGGAGACGGGCAACAAATTTTACCTCTACCATTTTTTGCTCAGATTAACCGTTTAAGCATGAAATGCATTTTAGCCGTCTTAAAATGAACACCCTGTATATATTCCTTCAGCTCTCTCCAAAGAAGTATGTTATGTAAGTACAGACTTCGCGGGACTCCTTAGAAGACGTATTCAATAGTGCGAATAACTAATGAGTGAAAAAAAATGGATTATTTTATTATTCTTAAGCACTAATTAATGCCCAAAAAATATTACATGACACTCTCTTATAACTAGCACTCTAACTAACTAACAAACTTACTAAAACTAACATTCTTAAGACTTACTGAAAAATAAGGATGCCCACGTCACCCAAATTTGGAATGGATTCCATATTCATGTAATACTCAGTATGTGAAGTAAGATAAATCTAATCGATTTCTCACAATCAAATTTCTATAATTTTCACTATTAACATTCGCTGCAATAATTTCAGAAGTTTCTACTAGCTCTTTTTTTTACCAAAAGCTCTTCAAATGAACTAAGTAACACTAAAATTCTTTCAGAAAAATTGTTTATATTTTTAAACAAATAGGCACTGCTATTCAGCGATGCACCGCACCCCATCCAACACTCATGTTACATGCAGGTCGTTAATCATAATTCTCTCCCTCCAAAAATGTTCCGCCCTCGTGCTTTGTTCAAAATAATACCAGCTAGCTTTCTTCCCTTTTTGTATTAAAAAAAATAAAAACGAGGGAAAAAGATTATTTCTTGACTGATTTAAAGAATAATTTTGAGCCAGTTACTTTTTCTGAACTTTTATTAAATAAATAAATTACTTAAATTTAAATAAAAGTATAAAAAAAAAAGAAAGAAAGCCTCATCTGCTTTTAAAATTGTTTTCTTTGGCTCTCTCTTACCCATTTGCTCAAAGTGAAGTTACCCAAGAATGAGTTAATTCAAGTTATGATCTAGTTTAGACGACACTAGATTACCGGACGGCGAACAAGTAAATTTCACTGCAGAAAATTTTGCAAGTCCTAACATGTTGTAAAGAAGAAAATAGTATAGTTAGTTTTAATAATAGAGGCACTTAATGGCGGACAAAAGAGACAACATGGTGGACATATCGCCTAATGTTCAGCTAAGTAAATTCTAGCTTTTTGACAATCATATTTTCTACTGAAGGCAATTACAATTAGAAACTTAAAAATAAAGAACAACTACCAAGATCTATGGAACTTTTAAAAATGAAGGCCTTTAAAAAACAAGTAATTTCTGATAATGAACTGAATATCGGTGATGACAGAGAATTACTCGTAGTTGGCAAACAAATTAGAGGTTTCAGAAAATAAATAAATAAGTCGCTATTTAATGCTTTAAAAAAAATCTTCCAGCCATAATTTGGTCCTCTCTCTTCCTACAAGTTATAGGAAGGAAAAGTCGTTTACTAATTAGCTCCAAGAAGCAACCATAACCGGGTTAGCCGGACTGGTTGTTAGCAGTACCATGCAGTAATTGCACTTTAAGCACATTTACCAAGGTGCACCTGTTTTCTATATTTAAAAAGCTTTTTATTTTTTAACAAAATTATTAGTTATCATTAGTGATACTTTTGATTACCTTCTTTCCCCATCCCGGGATGGAAATATAATTTGTCGGAAAGTAATAAACATTAATTAAAAGTAATAGTTGGTTTTCGCAACATCAATAATAAAAACCCATTTTGCTTTACGGTTAAACTTACAGCGAACAAATAAACAAAAAAAATGTTGAATTTAAAAAAAAAATGACTTACTCAGAGTTTTGAAGTCGACAAACTGGACACCCTGGCATTCTTCTCGGACTTCCAGGTATGTTATCTCACACTTGTACATACCTTCGTCCGGTGGTTCGACAGTTTCAATTACAAGATATGATTCCGTGTGATTGCGATAATATTCAAGACCGGATCTGCAACAAGAAAATAATATGATTAGTAATAATTAATGAGGGTGAATGTTAGTTTAATGGTAACTTTTTTAAACTTATTTAAAAGTAACCATTCTTGTCGCTACTAAGAGTCAAGAATGTTTTGTCAACCAAAAGTAAGGACAAAACCTTGGATCGTTCTCTTAATTTCATTTTGAATGGTAAACGCTTATTGTCAGCCAGCAGGAGATGAACGCAACTTCTATACTTACTTACTTACTATACAGCTCTACAGCCCGGGGTGGGCCTTGGCTTCCTTAATTATATCATTCCATGTTTCTCTGTCCTTAGCTTTTCCTTTCCAGCCAGTTACGCCCAGTGTCCTTAGATCTTCCACGCAACTTCTATAATCATCTTTATATCATGGCGCCCTAAACCTCAGTACAAAGTCAGCCACATCCAACACTGATTTAAACTCATTAAGTTACTTATCACTTTTATCGTAACATGTTTGTAGGTGATTTATTTGGCCATAAAGTGAAATAAGTTTATCAAAGTTTATTTATTTTCTGAAGTTTCAAATACACCTACAATATTCTTAATTTGCTATCAAAACTCAATGGGAATTTAATACGTATTTGAAGTAATTTTTAATTAAACTTATCCAGAAATGCGACTTTTCAGTTAATATCTGTAAGTTATTACAGTATTTTATCAAAAAAACTGCGGGTTTTTTTTTTTGCTTTTTTATTGAAGAAAAGCACAATTGCCACTTAAAGCGCTAAGCTTGTTAGAAGTTCTAAATTTTGACTAAGAATTTTATTCTTTTGTTTCGGACATATCAGTCCCTGGAACGGTAGGGGTGTTTATGTGTCTATATCAAGGGGTTATTTAAATATTTTTTTAATTAATTTTAATTTAGTCTACTTCTGGTAAAAGAATAATTAATAACAAAAAGTTTAACACTACATAGTCAATAAGAATTGTCGTATTTATTATCCAATTTAAGATCAATTTTGATGGTAAACCAGAAGTGATCGTCCGTATATCATCATTATATCCTCGTACAAAATATAGGATATGGCCTATGTTGACCTTAATTGGTTAAATGTCAATAACGATGACGATGTTGATGGTAGAGGTTGAGTAAGGAAACCAGCGTTAAGGTAGCAAGGCAGGTTATTATTGTCTTTATGTCGTCAGCAGAACCCTGTCTGACATTTAACTACCAGAAGATTGCTTTGGGTACCCAGCACATTCACATACTCAATCTGTTACATTTCTCATCTGTCAATATTGATAATAACCTTGTAACCCTTAATATTGAACCTTTAATATATATTCCAACTTTTATTGCTTTCTGTTTCACTTATCAGAAATTGGTTTAAGTTATTCAGATGAGGATTGGTTGTTATAAAACCTTTTCACTGCAGATGACAAGGGTTTTTTTTCTTTTCGACAAATAACTGTGAAATATCAGTTATATCAGTGATATGTCTTGATTGGTGTATTAACTGGAATGTCTTTATAATATAATGTACAGTTCTATTATTCATTAAAATATTAACAAGTAGAAGAAGGGTGTTGGACTACTGCTTAAGAAGCTTGGTTATGAAGTGGTAGATCCCCAGTTCGAATCCCGCGTTTAGCTTTTGTTGTTTTTTTGTTAGAAAAAACAAAAATTGTTTACAGTAAAGTATGTGCTTCTGTTGTTCCTGCCCATAGGTAGTTGGACGTTAAGCCCTGCCTGAAAAACTAAGTGATTACTTCACTTTGAAGGAACAGAACTATTTTGGCAATAGAAAGATTTACCAGATTACAAAAGACAGTAGCATGCTTAGGTGGTGCTTTTATAGGTTACCAATCTATGCCGTTTATAGACTCATAAGTTTGTCTGTCTTAATGTGCTGCAATCTTCAGTAAAAATGAAGTTTCTGAATGTTTTTTACTTCAATTAATCTCAATACACATCGCAATGTCTACTACATCTTCATGACGTTTGCCTATTCGAAGCAGGCTAAGACGTTTCCAGAACTTTCTTCTACAGCTGGCTTTGATGAGCAATCCTTAAACTAACAGTTATATTGAAAGTTATGAAGCGGGGTCATTCACAAAACATCGAGAGAAGAAGCTAAGAGAAAGGGAAAGGAATAAATGATGCAAAGAAGCAAGACGTCCCCGACTGATGCTCTTCTCTCTAGAAGTTTTCTAGCCCAATTTTAAGGGTTCATGCTACCCAATGACAAAAGATAAAAGGCGCTAGAGTTGCAATGCCGTGAACAGAACCACCAATACGCCAGGGATAAGTAGCCTAGAAATGTTTTATCACCCAAATGTCTAATCATCTCGCAGTTTAATTTATTTTTTTAAATCAGCACCATCAAATTTATAACAAAAATACTCAAAAATCTGAGATACCCTTAAAATCTTGCTGAATGTCAATAGCATACCTAAAGATCCTTACAGTGATGCTTAAGAAAATAGACTTGAAATGTAATCAACATGAAGGATTAGAGAAAAGTCGATACAGCCAACTTGACTTTTCTTCATTCACCATCTTGTTTTACTTATTTAACACACACGCGCGCATATATGGTATGTGCGTGCGTACGTTTATGTTTCAGGGAAAGGGGATAAGGAGGTGCCAGATCAAAGATCTTCATTACTGTGCTTTATCTCCTTCACACCAATGATTAAAGAGATCTTACGCCTAAGAAGTAGAAGATTTAATTAAACTAGAGTTTACACGCCAGTTATCTGACAATATTTTGTTTCTAATTAATTAAATTAAATTAGCAAAACATCAGTTTTGAAATATTCAAAATGTCGTTGTTAGCATTTTCCCCCCCTCAAAAATTTAAACAAAAATTAGGGAAGTTATAATTTTTAATCACAATGGAAGAATGTCTAAATTATTCCAAACATGGCCGCGGATAAAGGAATACTGAAATTATAATTAAACAATGAGAGTTTGCTTAACATCTCTCGCAAATCTTGTAATTCAGCGTACACAGTAACACATCAAGATTTAATCGCTGGACCAGTAATATTCTCAGCTTTTATTTTAACAACAAAATATCAATTTACGCTGTTATCAACACTAAACTTCTGAACTTAATTTTGGAATTCATTTATTTAGCTCTGTTTATATATTTATATATACATAGTTATATATGTTTAGTATTTAGTTGAGAGTTATCCCATTACGAGATAAAGCCGATTATTACGACTAGAAAAACTACAAGCAAAGAAAATAAGCGATCGCATGGAAAGTTATGATTACCTTAAAATGATCAATAATTATTATAATAAAAAGTAGGAAAGCGATTATCTGAGTGGGCAGCGAATACTGGATTCCAACTCGAAGATTACAGGTTCAAATCCAGCTGCTGGCCCTTAGATTTTTTTCTCTGTCTAGTAGCTTCTTACAGCTTACTGTCCGGTGATGGACAGTATTGTCTGTAACAAGAGAACACTGTCCGGAGGCCGGCAGAGCACTGTAAAAAGCTCCGGGCGCCAATAACCTTAGTTGCTGATGCGCCTTAAATCATTTTTTAAAAAAATTATTTTGTTAGGCGGGTATTACGTCTAACAACCCAATTTAGGTATCACGGACGGCGATTAGCAAACATGTTTTAATTTAAATTTCTCATATTAAACATTAAATAAAATTAATTAAAACCATGGCCTAGGCTGGGAATCGAACCCAATACCACAAAACATTTTAGTTTTGCGAGGCTCGTCTCTAACCGCTCGGATACCGTCGTGGTTATAAAAATAATATAAAAGAAAGAGATATTTCTATGTAGTATTCACTTTTTTCATAAATTTTATATAATAAAATGCAAAGAAAAAAAAATCTTATTGTACACACTCGGTTTACTAGTTCTCTGCCTATTGTGAGCGTCCGTGTGTTTAATAACATCGTAGAAAGATGATGAGTTGAGAACAAAGAAACTGTTTTTACGCAGCTTCAATACGTGCACCAGATAACACTATGTTATATTGGGTCTGAGGACGCTTATTCATCTAACATGCGTACAGCATCATTCTCACATACTATTCTGTTTAGAAAGATCTCCGCAAGTTAGATTTGTTATGAAGATGAAAGACTAGGGCAAGGTGAATGAGAGGGGTAAAAAATTAATACATTCCAGTCGTGGGGATGGTAAAAAAAAAAGAAAAAGAACCCAGAAGCACAAAGAAGCTCTCAACAGAGAGACTGCACAAACAAAGCAGCAAGAACTACGGAAATGAGAGGGTGAATACAAGAAAGAAATAACTCACATGAACATACAAACAAAATGTGCACAGACCAGCTACAAATCTATACTCAAATATCATATACACATTATTAAAATCAACCCAACTCTTTGGCATCTCTTTCCGTCTTCTCCTTTCAAACGTATCTCTCACTCTAAATGTCTGTACTCACAAATGTACGTTCTCCACAATAATTTTCAAAATTGCATACAAGTATGAACATATATGGCTGAAACAATATTGGCCTAATTGTCATGTAGCCACGTGATACTTTAGCTGTTGTATTAAACGTTAAGTCAGTGGTTTCCAACCTTTTTGTACCTGCGCCCCCCTTTAAAAAAAAATTGTTGCGCCCCCTTAATTTTTCTAACAATCTAATTTCATAAATACTCAACTGATATTATAATTTATTTAATGGGCTACAAAATAATATACAATATTATGTAAAAATATACATGAAAAAATAATTATTTATTATAAGAAATAATAATTTTAAATGTAATAAAAACAAATCTTACAAAAATACAAAAAAAAAGAATATATAATTAATACAACATTATAAAAATTTAATGCGACGGTTAAGCTTGTTTTTCAGCACAAATTTTCTCAAACCGTGGTATCACTGAAGAAATCGCGGTTCTCAGTTCCTTTTCAATCTCTAAGCGAGATCGATACTTTGTTTTTAAGACAGCTACTGTAGAAAAACCAGTTTCACATAGGTAAGATGTTACAAATGGTAATAAAATTTCTAAAGCTTTGTTTGTCAAAGTAGGAAAATCGTCCTTTACTCTTAGCCAAAACGTAACAATATTATTTTCGTCTTGAAACATCTGCTTTAATGTGCTATCACTAGATAAGTCAATTATCATTTCCTGCTCTGCTGTCGTAAGGCCAAAATCATCATATCTTTCAATCACAAACGGGATTTCTAATCGCCCCGCCGGCGCTCGGCTCCAAACGCAAAAGCGAGATGTTTTCGTTCCAGCAAGAGTATGGATGGATGTTTTAGCATTTGTACCCGAAAAATTCGCGGCGAGGATTGTGGATTACGTATACCTATTTTGCTGATTCATTTTTTTTTTTGACACCTATTCGACTTTTTTGGTTTGTATTCGAAAATGATATTTTGGAAACAGCTGCATGCCTCCCTTGCAACAGTCTCCACAGGTTGGAAACCACTGCGTTAAGTACTACTTAACTCTGAAGTGCAAACTAATAGATGTAAGAACAGGTAAACCAATAATACGCAATAGTCTTGATTGAAACATAACAAAGACTGACTCGATAAATGTAACCAAGAGAATTGTACAAAAATTTGTTAATTAGATTGAATAATTATTTATTTAACAGTTTAAACACATGGTCCAATATTAATTAATTTTATCCTCGTAAGCATGCTTCATTTTGTTTTCATCTATTTTTGAATTTTCATCCATTTTCAGAGCTTCAATCATCAGATTTGTGTAGAAAATGGAATTCCACTTCTTCTGATACTTTTTCTGTTTTTTGACGGCAACAAATAAAAACTTAAAAATAATAATATTTACAACCACTACGAACTAAAATTTTAATTTAAGCATTTTACGGCAAGAAAAAACCGTCTGCGTTGGCCCATTTGATGAGAAAATAATGAACAGAATGTAGAAACGCCCTTCAAAAGTAGAACTTAATGAGAAAACATAAAAAACTAACATATATTGTCATCTACTGATTATTTTCTTCTATTTACAAAATCATAAAAAAAAATAAGTAAATAGCAAATTATTATTTAAAAGAAATGACAAATTACATAAAACCATATTAATTAGTATTAATAAAATCATAAAAGGGTTCCTTAATTAAGCAAGGTACCTTTTTATTAAATCTATTTCTGTTCTTATAAAGACTCTCTGTTGTACCAATTAAATAAAATATATTGCCTACATCACCGGTCAGATCTGACGAACTCCTTTTACAAGCGAGCGAAGTTTTAAGCAAAGGTCGCATGCTTTGTAATAAAACAATATTATAAGAGTAAAAAAAGAAAGCCAAAAAAAAAAGCTGGTGCCTAAATAAAGTTTTTTGTAATTAAAATTTAAGTTTAATTAATTGCTACTTAAATAAATAAACAACTTAAATCTTTCAAAGAAGAGTCAACTGCATTGGGCTGCAGATATAGGACCCCTAAACAATAATCTAACTCCTTATGCTAATATAAATCCGAAATATGATGGTCAAAGCGCTCGAAATCCTTCACCTATAATCATGAAATGACTGAACTACGGCCGATCTCCGAGTGAATCAGAAGTTGAAGCTATCTATGCTCGGATTAAAATCACTAAAATTTACTTCCGCTATAGAAGGGAAGACACCAGGTGTTGTAGAAGCCCTAGATTCTGAGTTTTTGAGAGAGAGAAAGAGATATTGCCTTGCTGTAAGCAGGCTAATTTAGGCTACCCCGGTGAATGGGCACAACAAATCTAGGAAAATCGAAATGCGATTAAAGCCATCCAAAAAAAAAAAATTTCTTTTCTTTCAACATTTCACAGGTTAAATACAAAGAAGGAATATAATTAGGGAAAGATTTTTTTTTTAAATTTATTTGTTAAGTTACAACCAGCGCTAGATACGCCATAAGTAACAATGACAATAACTGACCACTACAAACTCACTAATTGAGGGGAGAAATTACCCAGTGATAACACTCCTTAAGTCATCTCTAGGATTAGCTACTCTCTTCAGAAGAGAGAAAATCACGAGGCCACTGACGTTACAATCGTCTGGGAGGATCATCTGGATGATGATGAGATGATAAATGGCGGATAAGAGGATTGGAATGAGATTGCAAGATCAACTTTTATAACGAGTTCGTGCAACCTGGACCTGAATTTCCATATCTGCGTGGATAGTTAGATTTGAAACGTAAAATGGAACCGTTAACGATAATGCGGAAAATTTTAGACTGAAGAGATGGAATTCGTTGAAGATTGGAGCGTTTCGTTGAACCCTACAGTTCAATACCGTACGTCCAGGCGGGTTTTAGTATAGAATCATAAATCAGTCGTTTGTTATTAAGTGAAAGTTTTGAACGTTGGTCTAGTAGTCTTTTAAGCAGTCGATAACGTCTGTTAACTTCAGTTCGTTTAAGTCGTGTGTACGGGTAGGGAAAGATTTAATGCTGAAATAATGTATACAAAAAGAAAATGACCAACGGCAACAGACATTGCGGAAGATGTTACCAGCGCACGAGGCACGAAAGGATGGTTCTCCTAAGAAGGAGCTGGTCCTGTATTGTTGTCCCTCATGTCACAAAAGCACAGACTCACTATGAGATAACATCTCCGCTTATAGGATGAACCACTTATGGGGTTGAAGAGCCTATTTTTTCATCGGAGAACTTTGTTGAGTATTAGAATGAGCTTTTTAAATATAATACAAGGATAGTTTATGTGAGAAGGAGTGGATTATACCAAAAGGAAGCAGTTGCTAACAGATTTCTTTTTACGTTAAGATTCCCTATTTTTAACTTTTTACAAAAAAAAAAATAATTGGAAGTATCAATTACTAATTCAGTCATTAACTTAGGGCACTTTGGTTATAATTCACGTAAATATGGAATATCAATTTAATTTTGATATAATTCTAATTCAAATGATAACATAATCCTAGTGGGATTTATCTAGATGGAGGCAGGTAGGATGTGATCTCATTCTAAGAGATACTGATGGCTGCGGTCGAGGCCAGAGGAAGAGCTAGTAATACAACAGCCGTTTGGAAGTGGTAGTAGTAGGGAGAATCCTCTACGACATAATTGATAATTTGACGCGGGCGTGCCACTCTGATTGGAGTGTCAAACCGGTGATAGAGTAGAGGGGGGAGCTTTGCAATTATTATCCACCAATCAGTGGTCGGGTACGCCAACTAATCCACTTATGGAGCTAACCCCACAAACTCACTAACCACCTCCGACCACAATTGCACCATCACACAGCCAGATTCCACAACACCGGTACGACAGAGGCGGAGGGTAAATGATGAACATCTTAGCTGGATTCAGTCATCTAAATGTACTAAATGGAGAATTCTGTTCCCTAAAGTCTCGTTACGAAAGGAGAAGAAATCCCTACAGGCTAAGGACCTATGCAAAATATAACCTGTGTGATTGTTAGATTATTACTCATTAAAAAGTTTTTTACGCTCTCCTGGGCAACAATATTTCTATTAACTCGGGAACATTAAAAAAAACTTAAATTTCAATTATTGCAGAAAATTTGTATAAATTAGTTCTGTTTACAACTGCTGACTTCGCTACAGACGTCAGTGTATGGGATGTTTGTTATATATTTTTCCATTAAAAATATTTATGAACCTAGTTATGAACGTTTTCTGAACACTGAACTTATTTCAAAATGAATCCTGGACAATAATGTGGGATGAAATACGATTCCTCGGACTTTTTTTCGTTAGAACGCGCGAGAAAACGTCATGATAATCATCAAAGAACGTTTCATCGTTAGTGAGGAATTTCGACCAATTTTGTAAAACATTGAGAAGTTTAAATTAGTAAATATTTAATTTATAACTATTCATATTTAGAATTCTGAACTCAATTCCCTTTCAAATTTCACTTTTTTATTGTTTTCAACAAAGCTTTTCTGGCCAAAACTATTTTCAAATTTAAAAAAATAATTGAAGAAAAGTCTGAGCTTCACCCAAAATAATTGAAGAAAAGTCTGAGCTTCACCCAAAATAATTGAAGAAAAGTCTGAGCTTCACCCAAAATAATTGAAGAAAAGTCTGAGCTTCACCCAAAATAATTGAAGAAAAGTCTGAGCTTCACCCAAAATAATTGAAGAAAAGCCTGAGCTTCACCCAAAATAATTGAAGAAAAGTCTGAGCTTCACCCAAAATAATTGATTAAGGAAAGGAATGATTCATTTTGAGATTCACAATCACCTAACATTTTACTCCTTAACAAAAACTTACAGTTTTAAAAGTTAAGTATAAGGGTTGATTAAACGCCAAAAGGTACACAAATCAGCAGTTCCCAACATTTCATTAATACTTCATTGATATAATTTAAGTAATTTTACTGCATTAACTTTTCCTTCACATTTTTTAGAATTTATTAGATGTCACAGACCCTTATGCTGGCCATTTTCGTCTACAAAATATTTACTCAAGTAGCACACCATTTAACTTAGATTGACTGTAATATCTATTTAACTATAATAATCAAACTATTAATCACAGGTGAAAAAGAAAACGTTATAAAAAATATAAAAAAAATAAGAGGCTAAAAAATTCATAAACTTTTTTTACATCAATGATTTTATGCATTTATTTTTATTTTTAAATAAAAATCATTGGTTTAAGTTCATTCTTCGATTAAAGTAATTGTTATTTTATGTTGTAGTCAAACGTTTGTAATAATAAGTAATAAATAATCTGGCTTTATCGCAAATAATATAGTTTTCTTCAATTACATTCTCAATCTAGGTGTTCTTCCCACAATGTTATATATATGTAATATAAAATAAAGAAAATAAAGATATGCATATTTTTAGGACAGCTAATTATTCCAGTATTTTACCATAAGTAAAATTAGGGGGACTAAATTAAATTACAATTGAGAAATGAGTAAATATTGTTGAATAATCTACTTGTTATTAAATGTATGTTATTTGTGCTCACGAATATTTCGGTAAGACGAATTTAAGACTGAAATATTGTTTTGAATCCTCCGTGATTGAAATTTAAAAAGTGGCCGACTCTAACTTTGTTTTTTTCTACTTTAACATGCATGTATATGTGACTACTCAGAATAATTCATCACTCATTTTATCATAATTATAATAAAAAAATATTATGAATGAACTGGCCAGCATAAGGGTCTGTGACATCTAATAAATTCTAAAAAATGTGAAGGAAAAGTTAATGCAGTAAAATTACTTAAATTATATCAATGAAGTATTAATGAAATGTTGGGAACTGCTGATTTGTGTACCTTTTGGCGTTTAATCAACCCTTATACTTAACTTTTAAAACTGTAAGTTTTTGTTAAGGAGATTTTTGTACCTTTTGGATAGATTTTCCTTTTTGTCTATTTGCAAAGTTACGTCTGCTTTACAGATTTTTTAAAATTTGGAATAAGCTATTCTATCATTATAACCTGATAAGGTGTTAAATCGGAACCGTAATTACCACTGGAGAGATCTTTTTAAAGAATGATTATAGTTGCGGTCCCCAAACCATCCTCAATAACCATTTTTTTTAGAAAGCGTTTTGAATAAAATAGGAAGGTATTAGTACGTAAATAGCAAAATTAAACTGCGATTTCAGTACTTCCTTTTAAGAGGAGCAAGAAAAATAAACTGCGATTACAGTATTTCTCCCTAAAAGGCAAAGATTTTGAATCGAACGACAATTCATTGATGTAAATCGGTTCACTCATTGATAATTTTAACGATTGCAGTACTTCCTCTTAGTAGGTGTAAGAGCATGATGGCACTTCACAGCCACGTAGAGGAGCTTTAACCACTTATTTGAGCTAAATTTTATCAAAATCGGACTAAGCTTTGTAGAAATATTGGTAATAATCGTTTTAGAAAGGGCCTTATTTGGGTGGGGCGAACTCCCCTCCTTATGAGGCATAGCGTCGAGACTTTTAAAGTACAAATCTGTACAAAATTTCGATTCGAATGACACTTCATTCATGAAAATCGGTTCACGTGTCGATAATTTGAAACGATTGCTATACTTCCCCTTAACAAGTGTAAGAGCAGATCGTCGCTTTATTGTTAGGTAGGGGAGCCCTAACCCTATCATCCTACAAAATTTTATCAAAATCGGGCCAAGATTTACAGAGTAATTAGTAATAATAATTTTGGAGGGGGCCTTACATAAAGGGGGCTAACTCCTCTCCCATTCGATGTACAGGGCCGAGACCCCCAAAAGGCACATCTACATAAAATATTGAATCGAATGACACCTCATTCATGAAAATCGGTTCACGCGTTTAGGCGCTACGTTGTTTACAAAAAAGGTAACAACAAGAACAACAACAAGAAGAAGAAGAAGAACAAGAACAAGAACATTTTTTGAAAAAGCGGTTTTTGCTCATTTTCGGCAACTTTTTTCTCGAAACCTATTAGATCTGGGTTGTTGCAAAAAAATTACAGCTATAAAGGAGGATTTGCCCTATATTTTAAAGAAAATTTGGGAATTTTATCTTTTGTAGAAAAAGAGAAAAAAATTGTCAAAGTTGGGTGTTTTTCAACGTTACGCTTTTTCGTGCAGTTTTTGATGGTCAACCCTTATACAACTGTCCTACCGGACAGTTTTAATAAGGTATCTCACTTTAATTAGATCTTAATTTCCTTCAAATCGAAATTTAATTTCTTTCTTTGTTTCTAACTTAAGATGGAGTTAAGAAATGGCCATTAGAAACACAGCTGAAGACAATCTGAAGACAAAAAAAAAACCATTGAGGAATACCAGAAGTAAAAGTTTACTACTGTTTGGGAGAAATAGAAGCAGGATAGAGTTCTCAGCAGAGGTTTTCCGCATAACAAATAAATCAGATAGACTAGACAATGGTGATATCAGAGGGAGTCCGCTCAGTGCTAGAATAATCCAAAAGAAGTGAAAACATATAAATCCAGACGCTACGGTACTTTTCCAGTAAATGGTCAGTTTGCCCTACAATACACCCTAGCTCGTTGCTGAAAACACATAAACATTAGATGCACACTGAACCGATAGATAGATTAGTGCATACATCAGATACTGCAACTTCTTTCTTTGCAATACATGTCAGAATGAATAAATAGTTGGTCTCATTGGTGATGCTAAATCATAACCGAGGAGTTTTCTAAATATTAACGTAATCGGATTTTTACAGTTTGAAGATGTAATGGCTGCTGGGTAGCTAAGTAGTAAGGGCACGAGTAGATTAATTAAGTAAGAAAGATAAGAATAATTAAAGAACTAGAGATTCAGTGGTAATTAGATCTATTAAGAATTAATATATAGATAGATAAAACACATCACTTGGAGTTCTGCCCATTCTAATACAAATACAAAGTAATTACTATTTACATAAAAAGATCATTAATGTTAATTACAGTAATTATAATTATAATAAAATGTACACAAAAGTGAAACTTTGCTAAACATAAGAATTGAACACTGTCAAAATAAAAGAAGGTTATACTCGTACTTGTTCTTACTTACAACCTTCTTGAAAATTAGTAACTTATTGAAACTAGATGACTTTAATTTTGAAGCTACTAATCTAAAAAACATACATTTTATTCTAAATGACTTTTATCAGCAATAATTAGAAGCTTGTACACACTAAGTGTCATTGGCAATAAATAGGGAGCCAGTGACGTCTAAATTAGTGTAACTAACGGCTAGCAGCAGGTGTTCCAGAATGTCTGCTGTGGCTAAAGTTACAGACAGCGAGAACTCGATGGTGATTAGCCACCACCCCTGGACCAAACTCTTACAATTTTGTAGTTAGATACTCTGAACTGGCTGACATCCTAGTATTTATCGCAAAGGCTTCTCCCCATTAAGCCCCGTACTACTCCTAGCTCACTCGACATAGATGGCTGTGGATGTCCTACATAAGAACATTCACCTAATAAAATTAGCATTTTTAGTATAGCGCAGATTTGGCTAAATAGTTTAAGTTAACTTTTTCCGCATCTAACTAACAACCAATTCCTATCATTTCTTCTCTTAGTTACATTATCGAGTATCACGAGTCTCTAGAAGCACAATTTGGGAAGTCTATTCTTCTTAATTGACAGATCTCGAGACCTACGAGGGTCGTTTGAAAAGTCCGTGCAAAGTCAGAGAGATAGCACCACTGGCGCGTATCGAGGTTATGTTTAGTTAGTAGCATCTCTTGGAAGAACACACACCAAGTTTCAGCCAGATCGGCCTATTTATTTGTGTTTGGCATTCGTTTGAATCGAGGAAGTCGAGTGATTTTCAAAAAATGAACGAAAAAGAATTTCGTGTGTTGATTAAACACTACTCTATGAAAGGCAAAACGCCTCAGGAGACTAAAGAGAAGCTTGATAAACATTATGGTGGCTCTGCACCTTCGATTAGAACAGTTTATAAGTGGTTTCAAAATTTTCGGAGTGGCCATATGGGCACAAGTGACGCTGAACGTTCTGGACGCCCTGTTGAGGTTACTACTCCAGAAATCATTGATAAAATCCATGATATGGTGATGGATGACAGAAGAGTGAAGGTGCGTGAGATTGCTAGTGCTGTGGGCATCTCGAATGAACGGGTACATAATATTTTGCATGAACATTTGGACATGACAAAGCTAGCCGCAAGACGGGTGCCGCGATTGCTCACGCGATTGCAAGTGTTGCAAGGACGGTTTGCAGCTGTTCCAGAAGAATCCGCAGGACTTTAAGCGTCGTTTCGTCACTGTGGATGAAACATGGATACATCACTACACTCCTGAGACCAAAGAACAATCTAAACAATGGGTTACCAAGGAGGAATCTGCGCCAAAAAAGGCGAAGACCGTTCCTTCGGCCGGAAAGATTATGGCGACTGTCTTTTGGGATTCGCAAGGAATAATCCTCATCGACTATCTGGAAAAGGGTAAAACTATTACAGGTGCATATTATTCATCGTTATTGGACCGTTTGAAAACCGACCTGCAAGAAAAACGCCCACGATTGGCCCACAAAAAAGTCCTTTTCCATCACGACAACGCACCAGACTTGGCTCCCTCTGACTACTATTTGTTCCCCAATATGAAGAAATGGCTGGCGGGAAAAAGATTTTATTCAAACGAGGAGGTGATTGCAGAAACGAATGGCTATTTTTCAGACTTGGACAAATCCTATTATTCGGAAGGGATCAACAAACTAGAGCAGCGTTGGACGAAGTGTATAAGCCTAAAAGGAGACTATGTGGAAAAATAAAAAAGGTTTACCCCAAAAAATTAAGTAGTTTTTATTTTTGCACGGACTTTTCAAACGACCCTCGTATAAGAATGTCTTTTTTTTTATTTCTTATTTCTAACCTTATAGAGTATAGCGGTCGCCAAATTTCAGAGCCATAAGGAAAGAAAACTAGTGTTGCAAACAGTTTTAACCTTCCTTCCCAACTTGTACATTTGTTTCTGCGAAAAATTGTAAACAATTGTGGTAACTGAAGAAATCACTTCATACGAGAAGTATTGTGCAGCATCAATTACAAGAGAAGGGAACGCATAGCTGATAATACTTGTATTGTTCGTCGTAATATTTGAGCCGTTCGCTGCACAACTCGATTAACTCCATAAAACAAAAAGTGGAGAAATGCGATGAAATAATGTACATTGTTTTTTATAATTCTGTTTATAATATAAATCAAAATCAATTTACCATTATCATTCAGTGTCTGCTACAGAATTTTGAGTTGGATTATTGCAACCATTTAAATTAGAGCTCGGAGTTAATCAAAATGGCTTCTGAAATAATTTGTTTAATGGCCAAACAGAATTTGGACATTTAATGGTGTTAATCTTTATTATTTGGGAAATTTATTAGAAATATAAAAAGCCTATGACTGAACAAGCGCTTTGTTTGACACTTAAATTTAAGATATTTAAAAAAAAAATGGAGTTAATCGATTTGTGCAATGATCAGTGATGCAATGTGTCATACGTAGTAATAGTTCATCTTGCCACTAGACAATTTTTGTTTTACCTTTTTGTCGGTAAACTTTATTAAATGACATCAGCTTTGTATTTTTACTGGTTTCCTGACAGTTTTAAGCATGAGGGATGCTAGAGATTTTAATAATCTAAGTTAGTATTTCATTATATTAATAGATTAGCAAGATTTTACATAATTTGCAATCGACCACTTACTGCAGAAATGTTACTGTAGAAGTAAGGATAACTACGATTTATAACCAAGAGTATTATCTTTAATTAATTTTCCTGTTGTGTTAATTTTCTTAATTTGGCCTAATAAAGATATTATTGTTATTATTATTATTATTATTATTATCATTATTAATAATACATTAGCAGTTTTTCTTTTGTTCTAAATTATAAAACATTTTTTTCCGTCAGAAAAGTAACTATAAATTTAAACGAACCAAAACTCAGTATAAATTGATTAATGTTTAAACCTAAAGTATGGTTTCTATATTTATATTCTTAAGATATAAATTAAAGGCAACTGGCGCAACGAAGAAATAAGCAGAGAAACGAAAAAGTTAACCGAAATGAATTTTGTTTTTCAAGTAATATTTACCCAGGCGTATATATATTTCTCTGAGGGATAAGAAAACTCTGGCAAAGCAAACTACGGAGAGAATAAGACAGACATCCAAATGGTGTCAGACTGCCAGAAATAAACTGGTATAACAGGAATATTTTTACCTAAAAGTTTCATATAAATATAGTTTGAAGAAGATTAATTTCATCTTCCTGCCAATTTGTTACAAATTTAAATTAAGTTCGGAGAAATCTATTATGGTGAAAATAAATTTTAAGCTTTTCATTTATTTATTTTTTTTTAAAAAAAAAGTTGATTTAAAATTAAACTTTATGATAAATTGTCTATTTAGATTTATTAAAATCTGGTTTGTTTTTCTTTTTAAATTTGCATACTATTTATTCTAAATTGGTGGCAGGATATATTAATTCTTCCTCAAATGGCAGAGGAAAAAGAGCAATAATTTAAATAAGTATTAGCAACTTTGTGAATAATAACAGCGTATGATGGCTTCCTTCCTGGAAGGTACGCCACCAACAGCCTCCAGAAAGAGGAGGAAAAGATATGTAGATTACCATCTTTGGAAAGGAGTCTCTTTCAAATTCGAATCATTTTATAATTCAATATAACTGAGAAGGAAAACTTCTAAAACTTACAATAAATCTAAGAACAGGTGTGTATAAAATAGGGGAGACCCAAAGTACATTGTGGAATAACAATTGAATTTTTGGTTAGAAAGGGTAGAGAGAAGTAATTAAATGAAAACAAATCGTGGAGCTTTACTTGGTGAGTAGGAAATAAAGAGTAAGTAAAAGACTTCACCACTCTTTAATACGAACGGCGTTCCTCACTACAAGTACAAGAAGTAGAAATAAAGAACGTTTGCTCTGCACTTAAGAAAGTACGATGTGGAAGAGTATATTTAATATAAATGATAATGTGTATATAGGGAAGTGAAACTAAACCAGAAGGGCAGCCCTGCTGAAGCTGCTGAACAGCATCCCTCCTTGGTGTTCCATTAGAAGAGCAGTAACCAGACGGCTTGGCCTGCTACCGAGCTCTACCTACCTAATGCACACAAATAAAGCGTATTTCATCTTTAGTCTAGTGTACGGTCTAAAAGGAAACGATACGGAAGGAGCAAGCATGAAAAATTGCCACAAACCTCTTTGTAACCATATTATTACCTTCTTACATTACAACTGATATTATTTACTTCGCTATTTACCCACAGTAAATAGTGCTAACAACTTTACTCATCAGATTTTATTTAAACTTAAGTAAATGTTATTAACTTCGGAGAATTTTTTTAATTGTATCGCTTCTGTTTCTTTCTATAACTGCGAGTTTGAAATCTTTATCACAGCTTTTTTTTTTGCTTTGCTAGACAATGATGTTTGATAGGTTTGTTAAAATTAGAATTCTTGCTTCTGCAACTTTCTAGGAACGAATTTGAAATCGGTCCCGATCCCTTCATATAGTAAACGTCACACCTTTCTAAGGCCTCAAGCTAAGGCCATTCCGGAGTTCGTGCCAGTCTTCTCTTGGCGCCATACCTAATACATCGCATGAAAGTAAGCAATGCCTGCAGGAGAAGTGAGAGTGAAGTTTTGTTTTACTTGTTCTTACACAACGTAATATTTTTTCACAAAAATAAATGCGATGATAACTTCCGCAACTTAAGGGCGCCGAGGGTATAATGAGCTTTGGATTTTCTGGAGTATTTATTTAGATTCCATCAAAAATTACACTCTAAGATTCCTTTAGACTTGGATTGACATATCAACTACTTCTTGCATTCTAACTTCATTCATTCTCCTTAAACTCTACTGAAATTAGCATTTTTTCTTTTATTGATCGTTATCCCTTAGAAATCTGAACAGTACCAGGGAATGCAAATCTCAGTTTGAAAACTCTTTCAGTTGCTTCTAAAACAATGGACAAATTAAAACTATCCGGTAGAACAGTTGTGTAAGGGTTGGTCGCCAAAAAAGTGCACGAAAAAGCGTAACGTCGAAAAACTCCCTACTTTGAAATATTTTTTTCTCTTTTTCTACAAAAGATAAAATTCTCAAATTTTCTTTAAAATTTAGAGCAAATCCTCGTTTACAAGAGTATTTTTTATTTTTTTTTGCAACCACATAGATTCGATAGATTTCGAGAAAGGGTTGCCAAAAAGGAGCAAAAACGGCATTTTCAAAAAATTGTTCTTGTTCTTGTTTAGCTTTGTTGTAAACAACGTAGCGCCTAAACGCACGTGCCAATTTTTATGAATAGGGGCCAATTGATTCGGGTTTTGAAGTAGATGTGCCTTTTGGGGGTCTCGACGCTGCATATCCAATAGGAGAGGAGTTAGCACCCTGCAAGTAATTGTAATATTTATGTTTGTTCATATGTCGAAAGCTGGCAGTGATTAAGAGGCAATCATGTGATGTTATAATACTAATAAATGATCTGAATACTAGAATAAAATTACAAAAACGTACAATAATTAAAAGAAAAGAAGTAATGGATACTTTATTATTCAGTTTATAAAGGAAATTAAGATCTCCTGCAAGAGGAATTACTTCGATGACCACTTATAAATACAAATTACTAGTGAAGATTGAGGGTTGAACTTCCATTATTCTGAGGGTTTGACATCCCTGAGCCAATATCGTGAACAATACTTGTGTCCTTGGTAACCCTACATTCAAACCAAAACACGAACTCTGCAGAGATGGTTGATTTATGCAACTATGTGGTCTAACGTTTACACAGACTCTAGTTCATTTCCATCTGCCCAGTCTTACATTTTGGTATACCCTGAATACAATATGAAGTTCGACATACTGTCACAATGTATTACCACTTTCTTCATGCATTTCTGCATTTCTGTTTGCGGTCTTACACTTTTTTCGTTTAGGAATATGCTTGTCCTCCTTATTGTAAAACTGCTCCATTAAAGAAAACAAGTAAGGCGTCCTATAGTTTCAACATATTACGTTGTTTTTTTTCTCTGAGATGTTGAACCTTTGGCTTCAATCGGAGCTGAGAAATTTTGGATTACCACGTTTAAAAGTGAATGAACATTCCCCTTGGAAGGACTATTTTTATTTTAGTGCAATCCGGTTTTTAATTTTGTAACTCACTTTAATAAACGTACGATTTGTTTAGTCGCGATATGTTAATCACAGAATCAGAGTTCAGATTCAATTCTACTAAATTCAACTTTGTTTTTTGTATCTGAATTCAATCAACTAACTTCGATCTTTAATTTTAAACCTCAACTCGAAAATCATTAAAATTGTAGCATGATTAATGGTACATGTCATTCGTGGGAATCTTGAAGCTATGCACTTCGTTGTGCTACAATCTTTCCACTGCAAAGAAGTGCAGTGATGAATAGTAATGAATGGCGAAGTCAACATATAGATATCTATACATAAAGAATATACATCGGCAAATGCATATAACTCCATCAGCCTCAGATCACAGGATCCAAAATGGCACAAGTTTATATCTTCGCATGAAAATTGATTTCAGTAAAAATCTCCGAAAGTTTCCTATTTCCTGGATGAAACATGTTAAGTTCAATTTTAGCTTGCGTTTAGATGGAAATGTGGACTACAGCCAATTTGTTGCACCAACTCATCTCTTACAAAGAGGATATTATATTGAGTAACCCCTCCGGCTCCAACCACCAGAGCGGTCATGACTGGGAACTAAGCACTCCACAGTAAATCAACTCAAATATTATTGATAAGACAGGGAAAAATGTTTTTTTGAAATAAATAAAGGAAAATATGGATTCACTGAAGATAGAAATAATATAGAATTATTAGAGATAAGGAAAAGTTATTGACTGGGGATTAAGTAAAGGATTTCTACGTCTAAATTAATCCAATTTATTATTAGATAAAATTACCAGGATTTGCTGGAAGATCGGCTGACCTGTTGCGCACCACATGTAGACCGTTTCCCATTTTAACATTATTTATTACCAATGAATTACTGAAGTTAATGGAATCCTGAGTAATTAAAACGATTTTAATATAAAAAGGATTAATCTGCAAACGGATCAGGAGTTCCTCGGCTCCTCAGGGAGCTGTTAATTTTGTATTGGGGCTGCACACAATATAAATATAGAAAAGATAGTCTAGCGTTAAACGTTCAGATAATTTTTGTTATTTCAAATAATTTCTGATACGACCTATCTATCTATCTACGATCTAACCTCATCCGAAAAATATCATCATCTTACGAAGTCGCATTTTTTTATAGTGTTTAAAACTGGCCTCAGATTCTAACTGCAAAGTATTTCGTCCAATTGGGTGCAACAGTTTGGTACAAAAAGTAAAAATCAAAATACTCTTTGCTCTAAAATATTTTTTGCTTAAATAGATGTTTTGGCAATTAAAATCAGGCATGGACAGTTCCAGGATGCATAATGCATTGAATGCGATGGAAATGGGTTTTTGGAGGAAATGTATGATACATAGGACAATCCTCGATAGGTTCCCAATACAGTCATAAGAGAGGCTACTGGCGCGATGTTTACCATAGCAGGTCAAATAAATGTACGGAAATGATTGTGGTAAGGTCATGTCCTGCAGATGAATGACGAACGGCTTCAAAAGAAAGCTCTTAACTGGCAGCCCTCTGGAAGGCAGAGAAGAGGCAGACCTTGAGGTTACAGAAATCATGGTAGCGCGAGGTTTATGTAAGAATTACGCCCGTAATAAGGATGTGTGGTCACTTGGTAAAAGGAACCCTAATTAGCGAAATAGCTTGAAGAAGAAGAAATCAAAATCAGCGAAATGGCTTACGAATAGATCCTTATAAACAAACCAAAAAAAAAAGCCTCGAGAAAACGGCAGAATCACATGAAAAGGCGAGAACTCGAATAATAGCAGCAGAACTATAAGAAAGGCTTGAAATTCGAAGTAGGTATTACTAAATAGGAAAGAAGGGATGATTGGAAAGAATTCAGCTGTAACTAAGCTCCACGCTACCTTGCTGAGGTGTCGTGTGAGGAAGCCAAAAGGTTCCGCGAGACGACCCAGCTCGAGTAGCCTCAAGAAGAGAGAAATATTAGATGATTAGGGGCGCTAATGACCTCAGAAATTGATGCGCCGTAAAAATAAAAAAATAAAGATTAATACGGAAATAGAAAAAACTAAAAAATTATAAAAACTCAAGTTAGACGAGAATTAGAACGAAGCAGGAAATGAAAAGTGTAGAGTGTAAGGATTTATTTCTAGGAGCTAAACTGAACGAAGAAGGAAGGAAAATCAACCACTTGTTATACAGGAGAATATTGCCTGCAGACAGAAGTGTCTTAAGTATCAACTGTTACCACGCGAGTTAGCTGCCTGTTTAGATTTTTATAATTGTAATTTACATTCTATATATTATGTTTGTAAATTAGTCGTCTTGTTCTAGTAATTAAATTAATTATTTCAAAGTGTAATTAAAATCTCTATTCCCAAGCCCATAGTTTCTATTTTATTTCTTTACATAATTTATCAGCACACGCCAACTCCTAGAGCTAAGTGGCTGCACTAAAATACATTAATCAACACTAAAACTACAAATAAATGATCGAAAACAGAAAATTTGAAGCAAAATATTTTTGAATGATTTTTAAATCGTGACAGCACGCTCGTTTTCCTTCATTCCAGTAAAAGCTGGTAATCATTGAAACTGACTCAGCTTTGTTGCATTGTTGCATTTACTAAACAATGTTGGACAGCAAATAATGGATCCTAGAACCAGTATCCTGCGAAAATGTTCTTTCATTTTGCAGTTCAAAGTGATACAATAGCAAGGCTAGAAATGTTAAGGGTAATTGTAGTAGATAACCCAAAATTATTTTTAAATATTGTTAGTATTTACTTTTGTTTTATTAGTCTATGGGATATTTAGCTAATTAAGGTTTTTATAAAATTTAGTATAGATTTGTAACAATTCCTTTAGGCCGGTCTTACATCCAGTTGCCAGTTGTCCTGGATAGAGCCTGATACACGTACTAAACAATAGAATCGTAGCTTTTATGGAGGTAAAACCACTGCGTCATAAGAGGCCGACCTATTGGGCTGTAGTACCACTTCTAAACGTAGAACCCTACGCCTCTTACCTTACAATATTCCTCACTTGAATATGCATAGCAAATAGCTTCAGGATTTAAATGTGTTTGCACATAAAAAGAAAAAAATATATGAATGACGATTTAAAATGGAGGATGTTACTGAGATGCATGGCATAACTTACTTAGATGACTTACAATATCAGTTCACAAGGAAAGTGGCTATAAAGCAGTGCTGGTCGTAAAGAAAGCATATCAGAGAGTGCGTAACCAGGAAAGAAGTATAAAAGATGGGATGCATCTATAAGATAGTGTCGTAACCTATGTTTTAGAGATGGGGAATGGCTATGTACTTGAAGAAGGCAGGACATACGAAGAAGTTTTAAAGGGAAGTTGTCTGCAGGGACGGACGGTTTACTGTACAAGTTTGTCTACATCTTCCTTGGACGGGCTAGCGCTGACTATCCTCTCCCTTCCTTCTGAGCACAATCTTCTATTTCAACCACTCAGTCGCTTCCACTTGGTTACATCCTTGGAGTTTGTTTTGTTTTTTTATAAGTAATTTCTCATGTTCATCCATTTTTTAATTGAAAGCTGCTATTAAATGCAAGAAATTCATTATGCGTTAAAGGAAATCGCGTTTTACAAGATAAGACACTATCAAACGCATTTTAATACACTTAATCATAATCATAAGTAGCTAATGAAATGTGTTACGGATTAAAAACAACTACAACAATATCAACCTTTGTTAAAGAATTGAATTTAGGTGTTGAAGAATCGAGAGTGATGAAGAATTTAAGTCTCTTCGTATGTATACCTCTTGAAGGGGAGCACATTGCAAAAAAATATTAAAAATACAAATAAAAGAATCAATCAGTAGGATAACAATAATTCTGGTTAACCAAATCTCATCGAGCTTAGCAACATTTTCAGTGACCTAGAACATTTAACAAGTGAGGTTTGTAGGGCAGCAGTTGTTAAAGCCATCGGTTTGAAAATGCACAGATTTCCGATGGGTAAGGAGCCCAATATAGTGCTTGCTGTTTCGCTGAATGGATAAACCATACGGGAGTTCGAGAATGAAATGGTCGATGATATGTCTACCTTAGAAGATAAAGGTAAATAATTTCGGATAGAAGCAGGAATAACAAGAGTCCCTGTGATGAATTTCTGTTGTCAAATAAGAAGTACATGCGATAAAGCGAACCTTTATATATATTTAAATAACCTCAGAGGGTTGCAAGTTAAATTCAATCTCCTTAAAGAGGGCACTATAATGAAATTTAGAACCCTACCTCAAATTAAAAATTGTGGAATATAGTTTAAATTAAATTTGGGGTAACCGTTTGGGGTCAGCATTTAATCATGAAATTAACGTTGAATGTTACACAGTGTACTGATTATACAAACGCACGCATACAAACAGAAACAACTTGTAAATCTGTATGTATAATGTATGGGAGATAAACCGCAATACCATACAATTAATGGAGAACATTTGTAAAGGTAGAGTGAGACAGAGAATAGTATCCATGTCTATGTCGAGTGTGTAAATGCTTATTTTATTCAATGCAACACAAAATAGTGGTTCACGATTAATTACTATCTGCTTGACTGATACCAGTCAAAATATATTAAAGTAATTTTCAATAATGAAAGTATGTGTATGTGAAATATTTAGGATTGAAATAGCGAGGATTCGGTCAAAATAAAAAGACCAACAACTCCGTCTTTACAGCCAACGTTTCGACAAATTTATTGTCTTTCCTCAGTGCCTGGATATTACAAATAAATATCATAACAATTAGATTATTGAATTGAAGTACAGGAATAAAAATACATAACATCTTACTAAAAAAGTATCAGAAATGCTTTCAATTAGCAAATTACGAGGTTAAGTGAGTTGGTTGAGTTACAGAAAAAAACTGAGATCTGTAGAATGGAGATATATGTTACTGTTTGGATAATATATCTGTTCTCCTTTCTATGTATTTATGTAATAAGATGTATTTACAATTCCTATGTGTTCAATAGTCTAATTGTTACGTTATTTATTTGTAATATCCAGGCCCTGAAAAATATAATAAATTTGTCGAAACGTTGGCTGTAAAGACGGAGTTGTTGGTCTTTTTATTTTTTTCCGAATCCTTGCTAGTTTAAACCTAAATAATAATTATAGCACAAAACATTAGAATGCGATTCTGCTCTTTACGGACGGCCAATCTCACAGTTCAAACCAACTCTTGGAATAGCCAATATTGTGAGGCTGTACTCGATGTAATTTAGAACGAACAGTCACTTAGTTAAGCACGAGCAAAATTATTTAAGAAATTGAATAGAATAGAAACTAATGACGTAGAATATGCAGTTTAAGAACACTTAGAAAAAAAATAATAATTTAGTGACTGGCAATGAGGCAGTTGTTTTCGTTTATTTTCACCAAAATTGCAACAAATATTAGTTTTTAGAATTTTTAAGTTAGCTACAATAACTGAATTTTCATTTTGAGTGCTAAGCTCTCTATCTGATTCTGCATCCCAATAAATTGATAACGGTGACATTATTGTCACTGCAACTCCTTAGTAAGTACTAAATAAAAATGTTCTCAAACAATACGTTTCTTTACTTGCGCCTCTCTTACGTTCACTTGCAATACTTAAAACAATTACTGATAAATTGAAGTAAAAAACTAATTGGCAGTAGTTTTTGGCACTTCCTATAATGGACAAAAAGAAGACGTTAGAGGTATAACAACATAAAACTAAATCTTTACTAATTGACTGAAACATCGTCGTCCCAACTTTAAAAGGAGTTTGGAAGTTCCAAATAAATATAAAAAATCCAGTAATATTGATGATTCACGACATAAAAAAAAAGAAACTAGACGTCATCTGATTAAAAATTACTTTCAACTTATCAGCTCAAAGAAAAGAATAGTCAGTCTTCATTAAATGAAATTATGCAAATTGCTTGACATGTTCTTTTGTTCTGAAGAATAACGATCACGATTTTATTAATGTAAAAACTGGGTGCCATTTGTTGTAGATCAAAGGTCCAATTGTTTAAAATGTTGAACATCTACCTTTAAATTGTATCAAATCGCTAACTTCTTTTATGCAAACCCTCATATTTTTTAGGGTTGTTACATTTTCAAATCATTTAATAATCATAAAAATTCAATAACTGCTTAGGAACAAACAAAAGTTATGATTGTGCATTATACTAGTTGTATTAATATGAAGGTAAGAATCAAAATGACAAGGGCGTGAGAAAAGAGATAGTTGAGAATGAGTTTAATGAACACCTCCGGACAAACTGATTTCCAACTTCTACAGAGGCAAGGAAACAAGAACAGCTAGTCTTCAGCAATTTAGAGCCTGCTGAGACGCGCTTTCTCCGATCGGTCGCATAAGAAATCGCTGTGGATTCTCGGACAGAGCCTGAGAAGGATGTCAAACAACCGGATCCCACAAAATGTAATGGACTATCAATTCAGTGGTAGTAGAGATCAATTTTAAATGCCATTTCCCCTTCACTCACTCTAAATCCTTCGCTACATTAAATTTTTTTATTTTTTTTTAACTGTGGCAGAAGTTTTCGGAAATAGGCCTAAACCTTGATGTTAATGATGATGTTGATGAATTAAATTAAAACTCTGGATCAAAATATGAAAATAGAATGAAAGTATTAGGAAGTAGATGTTGTACTTGGTGTGGCTTCTAACCCGCGTGCTAAGAACTAAGATTTACGTTTAATGTGCTGAACAACATCTTATCAAACCCAGGGTAAGCACTAACTCTTTACGAACTTGAATGAATGAAGTCGTTCCACTTAACTAAATGCCCTTAAACTTGAATGAGTTTTCTATTGTGTAACTTTTAGTACTGATAATACGGTGCTCACCTATTTGGAAAAAATAATAAATATTGGAATATTATTTCAAATAAAATGACTACAAATTGAACTGAATAGAGATGGAGAGGTTAATAGCAAAACGTGCGGAGAAGGATGGAGAGATAGTTTCAAGACGAAACAAAAAGAGGTGGGAGTAAAGCCGACTGAACTAGTTGTCATTCATGATGGAGGCGGTGGTACGAAGGGGCGGCAAGCGTCACAAAGGTGTTATATATATAGTAGAGGAGCAGTTGCTAGCCAGGTCACATTCTCAATATTGTCTGCAGAAGCGTCCTCGTTTGGACCACCCCTATTTCCAAATATAATACTTAGACAATGCTCTTCTATGGTTCACAATGCCATCAACATCATCATCTTATCTCCCGCTACATACAGATCACCACCATTTACTTCATGGCCATTCTTCTCTCTCCACAACCAAGATATCCAATCTTCTTTGCTACTATTTCATTTTAGCTTCTTACTTCCAAGTTTTCTCAATGGCGTCTCAATTACAAGGCTAAACAATTGAGTTCTCGTCTGGATAGTTTTATCACTGGGAAGAAGTACTACTGCGAATGCAACGAGTGCATGGGATGAATAAATGTGATGAAGTGATGGATTTAGAATACCAATAGCAATTAGAAATATTCCAAAAATTTGTAAAAAAAAAAAAACACTAAGCAGCGAAATGATGAGCCGAAGTAAAAATAATTTCGTAATTTTTCGAGAGAAGGGAAATATTATTAAAGAATAGTGCAAGAGAGATATGGTGCAGTTGGGATGCTATCTTCTGGTAACGATTTAGTATTATCGCGAAACTGAGTAATAAGATTAACGCAAACGATTTGATCAGTTACTGGAACAAGACAGTTAAAGACTAGCGCAGTTTATGATACTGTACGTTCAAATTTATAGAAAGATGTTTGTGCAGAAGGTTTATCAATCTAGTGTAAATAGATATCGAAAGATTAAGAAACATGTAGGCCGTTATGGATTGGCTACCATAAACACTAACTAAGCTGGTCTCATCTTTTCCTGCTGACATCAAATGGACTTTACAAACCATACTGAATTCAACACCCACTCTTTTGACTAGTAATTTTTTAATAACCCTTTTCTCTTAAGACAGTAAATTCTTACGTTTTAGAAAATAGTTTACACTGGTAGTATATTTGTTTCTTGGGGACCCAAAAAGGTCTTAAGTTTCCAATAAAAGTAACCAGATTATCTTAATAAGTAATATCTAAGAGAGGCTAAACATAATATTCAATTCGTAATCCATCTCATCAGTCTGGGATTGCGACTTTAATAGTCTTCCAATGGTACCAACGACATCAGTAAACTTGGTATGCTAACCATTCTACACGTAAAATAAACAATTGGAAATGAAGCAGCTCAGTGATTGGTGTTAAGGCTTCAAAATAGCTCCTCTTTCCTAGAAAATCTCTTACAGCTCACTTTTTGGTAATGTACAGTTTCGATCGAAGGCGGGTTATGTACTGAAATGACTGTGAGCTTTAACGATCTCTAATGTTGACGCGACTCAATTCTATTTATTTATCTATGTATTTTAAGAAATACAAATTGTCACTTTTATTTTTGAACAATTTCCGGCTGCTAGCACTAATTGTAAAGTAACCATACATCCATTAATTTAAAATGTTATAAGAGAATTCCGTAACAGTATTAAGAGTAAGAAATATGAGATCTATAATTTCATTATCACCGATCTTAATGAAAACTGAAGTTGATTCACTTTCTTATAAAAAGTCTGTGATTTCTGCGAGTCCCAGTTTTGCTTTTTATTTGAACAGAGATTATTTAATCTCAGAACCAAATTTCCATGGTTCGTATTTACAGAAATATTACTTCTTATTTGTGAGTATACAGTAAAGCGAAATATTATCTCTCATTTAAAATGGTAACTTAACTGAAATGATTCTTTTTTAGTTTCGTTTTGCTGTATAGGAATAGAAAAAGTTCGATTAGAGCACTGAACCAAATAAAAGAATTATAAAGTAAGTACATATTGTTTAATCCTTAACAGAAACAAGCCTTTAAATAAAAATGCTTATCTTTCACCCTTACTTTGAATAAAAATTAAAATGCTAAAATTTATTAAAATTGCAGCAACAGGTAGATTATTTTGATACGTTTAAAAACTCAGTTGTTGTGGCCATTCAGTATGAAGATAATTGGATTCTTTTACGATAGGTGCGGTAGGAGGACGAAAAACCTTCGCAAAAGGATTCACTTCATAAAGTTCTGAACGGGCTGCGTTGGTCAGTTCACCTTTCACTTGGCTTAAATATTTTTTTTCAATACAACAGAGACAAAAAATTCTACAAAACAGTACCAGTTTAATCCTGTAGTTTGTTAAATGAGTAGTTCTGGATAAACTAAACGCCAAAAAAAGTCGGAAATATCATTGCACAGAAAGAAGTAAATTTAATCCTGGTTGCAGAGATGGGCTGAGAATGTTGTGGAAGTATGATCTGGTAGAGAGAACAATCATCAAAAACCATAAGAAGAGAATTTGATGGCCGACGGATAGCTTTAAAAAGCAGTCATCATTGATGCTTTTTTTACTGCCATCAACACAATGCTTTGAATAAAACCTCTGTTTTAGAGCAATAAAGTGATTCTTGAAATCAGAACAACCTTTTCCGGCAAAATGGGAGAAGGAAATTAATTGTATTTTATTTTTGAAAATTTTCTTTTTCGATGTAATTAAAATATAAAAATGAATTTTTTTTTCATTCTATTTTAATGGGAATTTTATAAGTTCATAAAATTTCCACGGTAATAACCATAAAAGTTACAAATATACCATATTTTATTCCAATAATATATTTGTAAGCGAATAAACTTCTACTTCATTTTTAATTAAAATTTTAGTAAATTGGATACTGAAAATAGATATGAATCTACACATTTTACAGGAAAACTAGATATTATACTGAATTCTACGTGTGCAACCTCATCTCTAACTAAAGATAGATCGATAAACATAATTACAAATTTTGTATAAAATGTGAGTTTGTGTAAAGAGGAAAAATGAATGGCGGAAAGCAAGGGATAGTTATATAAAATGGATTATCGGTATTCCCTGAGGATAGAACAGAACATAATCAGTATGAGATAGATACCAATTGGTTTTCTATTTTGATTTCATCCAATATGGTTATTAAAAAAAAAAATGAAATAATGAAAGATAATTACCGTTCAAAAGGGAAATTAAAAGTTCACAGATAATTTTTTAGGCAAAATAGTCTTTGGTTTGAATTGATATGTTTTTAATTCGATCTTACAAAGAGTTAGTTTGGTGCCCGAGTTGGAGGGAGCTTACCGCAGACTGCAGAGTTATCTAAAAGATTTTTGCGACATTTAAATGATAAGTATGTTAATTTATTCAATTTTGGCCTTGTTTTTAATCTCCGGTAGTCTTTTTTAATGCAGAACAATTAAATTATTCGCTTCTCTAGACACGTAAATATACGAGGGTCGTTTGAAAAGTCCGTGCAAAGTCAGAGAGATAGCACTACTGGCGCGTATCGAGTTATGTTTAGTCTCTTGGAAGAACACACACCAAGTTTCAGCCAGATCGGTCTATTTCTTTGTGTTTGGCATTCGTTTGAATCGAGGAAGTCGAGTGATTTTCAAAAAAATGGACGAAAAAGAATTTCGTGTGTTGATTAAACACTACTTTATGAAAGGCAAAACGCCTCAGGAGACTAAAGAGAAGCTTGATAAACATTATGGTGACTCTGCACCTTCGAGTAGAACAGTTAACAAGTGGTTTCAAAATTTTCGGAGTGGCCATATGGGCACAAGTGACGCTGAACGTTCTGGACGCCCTTTTGAGGTTACTACTCCAGAAATCATTGATAAAATCCATGATATGGTGATGGATGACAGAAGAGTGAAGGTGCGTGAGATTGCTAGTGCTGTGGGCATCTCGAATGAACGGGTACATAATATTTTGCATCAACATTTGGGACATGACAAAGCTATCCGCAAGATGGGTGCCGCGATTGCTCACGCTTGACCAAAAACGAAATCGTGTGAAGTGTTGCAAGGACGGTTTGCAGCTGTTCCAGAAGAATCCGCAGGACTTTAAGCGTCGTTTCGTCACTGTGGATGAAACATGGATACATCACTACACTCCTGAGACCAAAGAACAATCTAAACAACGGGTTACCAAGGGAAAATCTGGGCCAAAAAAGGTGAAGACCGTTCCTTCGGCCGGAAAGATTAAGGCGACTGTCTTTTGGGATTCGCAAGGAATAATCCTCATCGACTATCTGGAAAAGGGTAAAACTATTACAGGTGCATATTATTCATCGTTATTGGACCGTTTGAAAACCGAGCTGCAAGAAAAACGCCCACGATTGGCCCACAAAAAAGTCCTTTTCCATCACGACAACGCACCAGTTCACACCTCAGCAGTTATGGTCGCAAAATTAATGGAAATAGGGTTCCAACTCGTTTCACATCCCCCCCCTATTCTCCAGACTTGGCTCCCTCGGACTACTATTTGTTCCCCAATATGAAGAAATGGCTGGCGGGAAAAAGATTTTATTCAAACGAGGAGGTGATTGCAGAAACGAATGGCTATTTTTCAGACTTGGACAAATCCTATTATTCGGAAGGGATCAACAAACTAGAGCAGCGTTGGACGAAGTGTATAAGCCTAAAAGGAGACTATGTTGAAAAATAAAAAAGGTTTACCCCAAAAAATTAAGTAGTTTTTATTTTTGCACGGACTTTTCAAACGACCCTCGTATGTTTTTAATTCGATCTTACAAAGAGTTAGTTTGGTGTCCGAGTTGGAGGGAGCTTACCGCAGACTGCAGAGTTATCTAAAAGATTTTTGCGACATTTAAATGATAAGTATGTTAATTTATTCAATTTTGGCCATGTTTTTAATCTCCGGTAGTCTTTTTTAATGCTGAACAATTAAATTATTCGCTTCTCTAAACACGTAAATATGTATATACTTTATTATTAGTTGGCTAATTAAGAATTATTTTAAATTAAATTAGAGTGTAGATTTGAACTTCAGTTGACCCAATAATAAACAGTTAATTCAGAGAGTTCAAATTTATACAAAACGGTGGACAGATCTACCAAAAAAGGTCTGCTAAAGAAATTCTATAAAAATGGTACACTATGGTAAGAAGGGTTTCTGTTAGGTAGGAAGATGAATGAGTTCTGTGTGAAGACCTTCTTCTTGACGTAAATTGTCAGATGTTGGAAGTGTGGTAGCTAAAAATAATGAAATATAGAACGGCGACACAAATAATCGGAGATTGTTTGGTAAATTGTTAGTGGTTAGATAGAATCGATTACTTCTTATTTATTTATTTATTTTTTTTCCTTAGAGGATATAACAGATAATCTGTTAGACTTGAGTGGATATGTCTCAGTAAGAAATGTTGATAAAGTAGATTCAATAACTCTACTGGTAATGCCAGTACCAAACTGGCGCTATAAATTTTACAATAATTTGAGCTTGCTCATCTTATGCTCGAAATTAATGAAACGTAAAATTATAAGCTCCGGTATCTTGGAGTAGGTTTCAATTAAATGGTATTTTGTAAGAGGATTCGTTTCGAGTGAATGTGAGTGATTAACAAAAAGATATTAGGTTAAAACATAAGTCTTTACTATAGCAGAAACTTCTTTTGAGATGATATATTTTGAATAATTTTTTGTGGATGGTTGTGATGGTAACGATAAAGAAAAAAATCCAGAATGCATACTTAATAAAACCAAATTGACTCAGTGAGTTGACACGGCTAGCTTGCAATTAGGATCACATCCCGGTAAGGAGACAAAGAACCATTTCATCCTAGCTGCAAAAAAGACCGGTTATTATTCATAATTACTAATTCTTTTAGACCATACTTAGTTAATGTAGTTACTTCTTTATAGTTCTAGTTTAAATTATTATGTAGCCCATTAAGTATTAATCTATAGTGCTTATTTCTCATTCTTTTGAGCTTTACTATTAATCAATGATTAAACTTCTCGAGCTCTTGCTATTGATTAATCCGGAGCCTTAAATAGCGGCATGGTAATAACTAGATGCTGGAGAAACACATGATGACAAAGGTCCAACAATTTTTAAGTTTTGTGACATTGTAGTTTAAACTTGGCAAAAAAAGTTCTTTTTAGGTTGAAAGCTTATTACAATAGTGGAAGATTTTCATCTTGTACTTTGATGCCCTTCATGGAGTACATAGCCTTTGAAGGCAGGTAAAAGTTACCTTCGTTTAAAACAATTACGTCGTTTGCGAATCTTTTTTTTTTTTGGAATAATCCCGTGTTCACTTCAAAATTTAAGTAAATATTTGTATAGAAAGATCTATGTAAATATTTATACAAAGATGTTGTGGGATTCTTCACATGAAGAGTAATAAATATATACAAAAAACAAAGCCTGTTATTCGCAGCACTCAAAATCTGGTGGCACTATTAAACAATTCTAGATTTCGGTGACCGGAACATTTCCAAAGGATGGAGAAGATTGAGGATCCAAGAAGGCCACGGTTTAGAAGGCTACTAGATCCAGAGAGTGACAAGAACTATTTGAGAGCTGATAGGATCAAGAACGTAAGCCGTAGAGTAGAATTAGTACGTCAAAAAGGAGGCAAAAGTCCTGCATGGATAGCAACGTCACAGAGTAAGTCAGTAAGCAGTACCCAAATTATCTATTTAGAGTTGCTTTACGGTCTAATCAGAAAAGAGACAAGTATAATTACTTGGAAGAACAATGCTTTTACTTCTCCGTATGATTAAAGTCTTATTTATAGAGCATGTTTTTTAGCTGCGTGGTGTGAAGAATAAAGGTAAAATACGTGGTGCTATTTTCTTAAATTAGTTCTTTATCTTAAAAAGTCCAGTAGCTTTCACATGATTAGTTGTCTAATATAAAGAAGTGAGCAATTAGCAGGCCAGCACGGCACGACAGTTATATACACCTTTTTAAATACAAGGTCATCTACAGCACGATATAGTGTAGCAATCCCGTAACCATCCTATCTGATTCACCTTATCTTACAGAGAAAAGCAACGTGCTATCTACCTTCTCTCAATAACGACGATTAGACGACTAGCCTTAATCTAATTGCAGTGAAGAAGTTAGAATCGAGTAATGGGGTAGGGTTGGAGAGAAGAATTGTTAGTTCGTGTCAAGAGGCAATAGGAAACAAGCGGTTTGTGACAATAAATCATAAAGTGGTGGTGGCCAGAGGGAAGAGTTGTTGCAGAGTATGAAACTGGGTAGAATGTGCAGGTCAAAGCAATGGAAGGCGAAACGGTGTGATAACAGTTATCACTAACAAAGCATAGCTCCACAATTTCGGTTTATGTAACAACTAAACTCATGCAGGCTCTGCCTTTTAGATACTGGATTATGGTGTCGGGCTGTTCCCATTATATATCTGTTTCTTCCCCATCTTTCCTTCACTAGCTTCTTCTTTTTAGTTAAGTGTGATTAAAAGTCGCTATCTCCCCACTTCCTCCAGAACTTTGTAATTAGTGGTTATCGAAATGGAAGTAACTTCTCCCTATAATTCGTTTAGTTAGTCTAAATTACAAACTCAATATTCTTCATTAAATATGGTGAGGAAATATTTTTATTTTTAATATAAACTTCATTCATGAAAATCGGTTCACGTGTCGATGATTTGAAACGATTGCTATACTTCCCCTTAACAAGTGTAAGAGCAGATCGTCGTTTTAATGTTAGGCAGGGGAGCCCTAACCCTATCATCCTACCAAATTTTGTCAAAATCGGGCCAAGATTTACAGAGTAATTAGTAATAATAATTTTGGAGGGGGCCTCACATACTTGGGGCTAACTTTTCTCCCATACGATGTACAGCATCGAGATCCCCAAAAGGCACATCTACATAAAATTCCGAATCGAATGACACCTCATTCATGAAAATCGGTTCACGCATTTAGGCTCTACGCAGTTTACAAAAAAGGTAACAGGAAGAAGACCAATTTTTGAAAATGCCGTTTTTGCTCATTTTCAGCAACTTTTTTCTCAAAATCTATTTAACCTATGTGGTTGCAAAAAAATTACTGTTATAAAGGAGGACTTACCCTATATTTTAAAGAAAATTTGGGAATTTTATCTTTTATAGAAAAAGAGAAAAAAATTGTCCAAGTTGGGTGTTTTTCAACGTTACGCTTTTTTGTGCAGTTTTTCACGATGAACGCTTATAGTACAACTGTCCTACCGTCAGTTTTAATGTAAACTGCATGTAGCCAGTAGTGGAAGACATACTAAATATCAAAAAGCCTAACATCTCTTGGAATTAGAGTCTGTTCCTAAATAAAACGGAAATCAGAACAACAAAATATTTGTTTGAGGCAATGGGAGAAAGAATAATTGTGAACTTATCAGCAACAAAAGATAATTTAAACAGAAAATAACAACGCTTTTCGACACAACGAAAACTGTAATATTTTCATATTTTTTTACGTCAGGAATTAGATACATTTTTGTATTTTTTGTAATGCTTTCACTGTCTTCTTTGGATGAATATTTTAAATTGTTTTTTTTAAAAAAAGTAATAATATAAATGCTTTATCAAGAATTAAGAAAAAATAAATAAAATAGAATGCGCCAATGGCTGAATGAGGTACAGGTATACTAAAGGGAACAATAGCAACATTTTAAGGACTGATGCAGGTTTTAGAACAAACGCTCGGATGGGCGTATCCAAACCAAGAAAAAGGAAGGGGGTAATATTCAACAGAAAGAATATGCCCGCCCGTTAGCGGGAAAGTAAGAGAGGCGGCAAACGGGTTACCGTTCAACTCTAGCTAGTGCGGAGGCGGCAGAGAGGAACTAAGAACATAAAACGATCTACTACTTGCCTCCTTCAGAGTTCCCTTTATTAACATCTCCTTCCGCCGCCACCATTACCTCTTCCTAAACTCTTGTAATAAATTATACCAGGGATTCGCAGGAGAATCCTTTTTATCTTTAGCAGTTTCTTTATACTCATATTCTTAGCCCGTATTTCTCCTTACGATCCTTCTCTGTGTGTTAAACATTTTTCTTCCGCCTAAATCTACCACCAAAAAAACTTTTTATAATTTTACTAAGAAAATAGTGGTAAATATAGACGCTTAAATAATAGGCAAAAGCTATTAAATAATGAGCCAGATAATCTAAGTAAAATTTTATATTACTGAGACTAATTTATGATAATATTAATTTCAAAAATGAAATTATAAAAATGTTAGTCTACAACTTGAAGAATAACTATAAAAGCCAAGCACTTTGGGTAATTATAGAAGAAAAAGTTCTTCAAGAAATTGCTGAAAACTTCAGCCAAAGTTACTGTTACTAATTTGTAAATTTGAAACAAGAAATTACTTGTTAAAAATTAACGAAAACTACTAGTCCAAATTTATTTTTGGCATTTTACCTTTTTTAGTTCAGGGCCAATTCCTAAAAAATCGAATACACTTCATTCTCTTTTTTTTGTACTTATTCTTGATTTCCTAATATGAGCTATTGAATCATAGGCTTTTTTGTAAAATTTTATGTACAATTCCTGATTTTGGTAATGAAATTTTCTAGAAGACTGGAAAGAAATCTGAAAGTATGAGAAACTAAACTTTAACGAGCTACAATCTAGAATTGACGTCTATTGATTAATAAAGAGCATCAATTAAGAAAGATGGTTGGTAGAATTCTTTGCAATAGAATTGATAATAAATGAGAAAAGAATATTAACCACACTCCAAATTAGCAAGTCATCGTCAGAAAACCAAAAAAACCTTGAATTGGTCATCAAGAAATAAGATCGTACAAAGAACAACCAAACAAAAAGAAGATTAGATTCAATTTTCTTAAAAGAAGGATTTTATAAGAAAACATTTCTCAAAACTGTTCCTGGATTTAAAGAAGATGATGAAAGTGTCATCGACTTTAAATTGGAAGACAGGATTCCAATTGGCCGAAAGAAAAAAATTACTCATGTTCTACTATTTCGAACTGTTTCATTCAAAGACAATTGAAGCAAATTACTTGTTAGTAAAATACCAATGTTCCTTTGCTCTACAGAAAAACATTTCAGCCTAAATGCTGTTGAGAACGTAACAAAACTTAAAACCAATAAGGGATTGCAGGTTCGAGTCTAGCAGCCGGATCTGGGATTTTTTTTTAAATTTTATTTCTATGAGCTTCTTGCTGCTCCCAGGCTAGTAACGAGAGAACACAATTCGGACGCTAGGAAAGACTAAAAAAAAAAGAAAGCACTCAGAAATTAACAAGCAATAAAATAGATTTTTCTACTAATTAAATAAATTTTGCTTTTTCTGCTAATTATCTATCACAAAATTTTTGAACTGACAAATCAGAAATACGATCTTATTGTGAATTTTATAGAATATTCAAGCAACTGAAATGCAGTTGTAGCTAAATTTTATAAATGATTGGCTGTCATTTATATCCGTCCGATGATAAATGATTAAATTACCCGCCTTCCATCGGAGCTCTTATTACTCTAATCTACTAGTCTGTGTTAATTATTTCTAAATAAATTATATCTAGAAGGTCTTCTGCCAATAACGGGGGTCGGTCAGCTAGCGTCATGACCAACATTATGCTCTCTCCTTAATAGACAATCAATAAACAGATCTCTTCAATCGATCTCTTGCGGCCGCATCGTGGTAGACCAGAGGCCACTCTGATTATCCTAAGTGTGACAAAACGCTGAGATAACCTTATGTTAAATTTGGCATAAATTGTTTCTACTCCATTAAACTTCTAGTCAATTTTAAATAAAATAATTAAAAACAAAAAATTTAATTAGTTTTTGTAGAATAGAATGTACTTATTTGCGCACACATATATAATTAGTTGGTTCGCCATGATATATACAACAAACTAAAAGCTTTAGTTGATAGCGTGCGTCCCACTCAATCCAACAAAGGCAACTTTTGCCTGTGCACCGGATTTATGTATAGATATAGTGACGCTAAATGTTTCTTTGTCTAAAAACAATGGTGTGGATTAAGTGGGAAGTAGCGAATATACAAACAGATTACCCACTTCTGAAGTGCAGGCGACTGTCTGGTAAGGTGTACCGTAATCTCTAAAACGTTAGCACTCGACCAGATAGAATCATTCTACATTTGCATATTTCTGTGGAGCAAACTGTGTGACAATTAGGGGTGAGCTCCCAAGTCCTTCAAGGTAACAACACTATTATGGGAATTCAATTACACTCTTTTAATTAAAAACATAAAACCCGTCCAAAAATGAGTACGTAACACGTTGAAAGCTGCAATTAGAGGACATCATTTTTTTTTTTTAGTTATTATGATTTTGGAGCATGATCAGGCGATCAAGTCTTTTACAATATTATCCAAACATTGACCATCATACTTTATTTTAAATAATTTTTTTTCAAATAACCCTTTCCCAACAAGTTGAAGCTAATTCTAAGATTCAACGGGAATCTTAAATAACTGAAAGTGCATAACGTCCTAACAGCCCAAATCACACTTAATACTGTCACTTCCATTGCTTTTACTTTTTTGGGGAATTTTTCTTTTATTTACCCGTTTGTACTAATTTTTTTAATGTAAATTTTCTATCTTATTTTTTGTATTTAGTTTTTGTATTTTATCAGTAATACTCGGAAGACTGCGATGGGCAGGGCACGTGGCAAGGATAGGGGATGAAGAAATACCCAAAAAAAATATGGATGGTAGCGAACAAGGCCCCAGGAGGGTAGGCAGACCAAGAACGCGATGGCAGGACTGTGTGGCAAGAGATGCTTTGGCATTGCTTGGATTCCGTAACTGGAGGGCGGCTACGCAGGAAAGAGACGCCTGGCGGGCACATCTTGAGGAGGCCAAGACTCTTCATGAGTTGTAGCGCCATTTAAGAAGAAGAAGATTTTATCAGTAATGTACCAAATCAATTTAATTTAATGTATGAGATGACCGACTCCCCCGATGGTCGATGACCAGGAGGCAGTCTTTAATATAGACTTATTATTATTATACTGTCACTTCCATACATACATTTTGCACCTAGAGCGATCCAAGGGGGAAGAATTTGAGTAACTATTTAAGCTTAGCATTTAAGAAGACCACAACAGTTGTAATTAAGTTGCAGCGGATCTAGCTCTTTTATTGAACGATCTCCCTCTTCAATCTACCACTAAACCTTCGCAGTGTGTGGTGCATGATAATTTGTGATGGCATGTTGTGACGTTCAAAAGAAATAAAGTATATATATATTTGAAATATAAAGAAAAAGAAAATAATTATTTAAATAGTTCGTTCCTCCTCGAAAGTTTAAGATTAATTATGAAGATTAGAGCTTAGAGGTGATGTTCTGAACTTAATTACAAATATTTTAAGCGAGATAACAATGTAATATTCAAGAACAGATGGATTTATTGCACTTTTTGGCAATCTGTCCCCATCTAGGATAGCACAGAATAAATTATTTCAACAGGGATCTTTGTCTAGTGAAGAATTGTTAAAATATATCAATGGCAGATAGAAAATTATTATTAAAATACTGCGAGGGCAGCAATTTAATTTTTATTTTATTACGTACTTTTTTTTTCTGTTTAAGATATTTTTAATTTTAAATAGTATTACTCTTCTGAGTGTCTTTGAACATGTAGAATGTCTTTACAGTTATATCTTTTTTTTCTTTTGTAAAAAGTTGTAATTTCAGTATGATAACATTAAAAATGAAGACAAATAATAATAGTAATAAAGTAGAAGTAAGGTGTAAGGTAAGTAAGGTTTTAGTGCGACTTCGGCCAGTTTTTACTAAACTCCAACTCAGTAATTTTGGTTCCATAAAATCGCAGTAAAACATTTATTTAATTTCTGTGAATGACTTTAACGATGTGATTTATGTGCAGTATACAATTTCATTTGATCACTTTTCAACCGTATCAAACGTCCCCGGGGGTGATATTCAACGTACTTCTGGATAATATTAAGGGGTGCAGATACTAGTTAAGTAAGAGCGGCCTCGAAGTTTATGCAGTTTAGAAAACAAGGTACGTTGAGACGAGTTAAATCATGTGTAAGGAAAAGAGCATTGATGTAGGGTAATGATTCAAAATTTCACACGATCTTAAGCAGTTAATTGGAGATTTTATTATCTTTCTTCTTTCAAAAACTATAAATACACGAAAAACGTTTTTCAACAGAATTTAGAACAAATGCCACTTTTTTTGCCACTCAGGAAATCTGAGTTTGAGCATTAGAAAAAGGCTTATTCTCATGATATTGAGCTGGAAGTTGGGCCAAGCTCTGGGAAGCTGGAAAGAGAGATTCCAGGCAACGCCATATTGCTGAAACTTCTACATAAATAATGATCAAAGTTAAAATTGACAACCACTTCAAAATGGCACGCACTTCCGTTACAATGGAGATAATTATTCAAACTAATTGATGCAAAACGGCACAAAAGTAACTAACTTTGCTCTCAGTTCCTTCAATATTCCACCAATTTCTTTTCCTATCTCTTAATCTTGACTTCCGGCAGAACCTTGGATCTTACATCCTCTTTCCTCGAGTAAATGAAATAATCTATTTTAATAATGAATATCATTGAGCTTAAAATTCATCATTTATCAATTTCTCGTCTACTTCATTAGCAATTATTAATTATAATCCCCCTAGATGTAAAAGAACTTGGCATTCCCGCGTTATCCCAAACACGAGAAATACTTTCACTGGTTGTCCCAGTATTTGCGCAATACTCTAAGCCTAACGGTACTAAAGAATACGTGAACTAGTTTGTCAGGGGAGTCCGCCAACTTAATTTCAGACAAACTTTTCATATTAGCAAGCTTTCGACCTAAAGATTAGGTCATCTTCAGTGCTTATGCTATTGACAATTATATTTTTTTTTATAATGTTGGTTGGCGTGTCTTATGCTCTATATGTTTATGAATCTAAACAGCTATTATTGTCGAGATAAAATTAAAATGAAAAACAAAAACACAACAGAAAACTTATGGATATTTCTAATGTCTAGACACCATAATTTTTGCATGAAAGAAACGGAGCTGAAAGTTATTTTGTTTTGGAAAGTGACAAGAACTTTCCTTGAGACAATGGCGACTCCGCTGACCCTTTTTATGGAAGTTGTTTTCCCCAGTCTAGAAGTAGCAAGAAGGAAATTCAATAAAATATCCTAACTGACCCAACTCTCATTCTGCTTTTTACTGTCAAGATAAAAATTCCAGTGCTGCTTGGATCGACGAACAAGACATGAAATTCCTTCATATGCACATTACAAGCCCATTATACATTATATAAATATGAAGTCCGTCCGATATTCCAGGACAGCTTACATATTTAAGTAAGAGAAGTTGCAGTTGTATAGATTTACTATTTATCAATTATAATACTCTTTCTATTGGTAAGGACTTTGAAATTGTTCATACTATTGGCAACTCTGATCATTGTGTTTATTACTGAAAAGAAGGTTCATTCTATTGAAAATAATTCAACTTATTATTCCATTGATCGAAAAAAGTAAACAAATGGCTCGATTATTAACAGAATACTGAAGTTTCAACCAACATTTAAATAAACAGTGATAACGTTGATCTATTATTATTGTCAATAATTGAGCTTCTTAGGGAATACTTAGATTGTAGAGAAGAATTCCAGATTTGGATTGCAATATATGATTATTACTACTAGGGAATGAATGAAATTATCCAAATTAACCTTAAGATTAACTTCCCTCTTTCAACTGACAGCACCAAGGTTTCTAATGACCTTTTTTTTAACAATTTTCCTTAAATAACTTAAATGAACCAGGTTATTAAAACTGTCCGGTAGAACAATTGTTTAAGGATTGATCGTCAAAAAGTGCAAGAAAAAGATTAACGATGAAAAACACCCAACTTTGACAATTTTTTGCTCTTTTTCTATAAAAGATAAAATTCCCAAATTTTCTTTATAATATAGGGCAAATCCTTCTTTATAACTGTAATTTTTTTTGCAACAACCCAGATCTAATTGGAAAAAAAATGGCATTTAGTTGGGCAAAATAAAAAAAAAAAAATTGGCAAACACTGAGAACCACAGCGGTGAAACAAAAACTCAACTTTATCACCTTCCCCGTACATCATCGTACAAAATTCTACATGCAAAATTTCTGTTAAACTTTAGAAGTGTGAACAATGTAATAAGATTTCGACCAAACTCCTTGATAAGTAAATATGTGTGTTGCTTGGCGTGAGAATGAATATCTAGAAACAAGAAGTTAAGGGTAAGAAAATACACAAACTGGGTAAATAAAGCAGCGAGGGTAGTTTTATTAACAAGAAAAGAAAGTGTAGAAAGATGAGATAAACATGACGAAAACTTGTGAACATATTTCGTTCATTAGATTAGTTTAAACACTTAATCCCACAGTAATGAAATTCATCCATTAAGGATGTTCTTACTGTTGTAATCAATTTCTTTTGCTAAAGAGAGGCTGTACAATATGTGGTATAGTGTTCTTTATTAATTATATCATAATGTTCAATTCTGTACCATTTAACAGCGGAAATATAATTTGATAGAGCAGACCTTCAATAACACTCCCTCAACACCAAATTTTGACATAATAAAAAAAATACTCTTTTAGATTTTGATGTTTAAACAAGTTTCAGATATGAATTTTCAAAAAACGAATGATCAAAAATTTCTGATGTTTGTATATTCCAAAAAATATTGAGAAAATAAACATCTCTAAAGGCATAAAGAAAAATTACTGTAGAATAAATTCGGAATTTTTGTCAAAATACTGAGCAAAAAAGCAAACCAACTGTGAATTGATTGATTGATATCTACTATTTAATTCATGCCTCAGAGTTCAACTTTATCAGCTTCACTCCTCCTGTAACGGGTTAACACAACAAAAAGGTTAAATCAAATCATAATTTTTCTATTTCTCTTTCTTCGACTAATCGCTCTCCTGTGGCGGCTGTATCCTTTTCAATACTGTTCCTCTAGGCTCAAGAACAAGTAAGTAATTAGTAGTAAAGTAATCGCCTATTTTTTCAGGCGGGGCTTAACGTCCAACTACCAATTAGGTGTCGTAGACGGAGGCGATTAGCAAACATACTTTACTACGAATTTCTCATATTAACCATTAAATAAAATCCAAGGCCCTAAGACCGGGAATCGAACCCAGTACCACAATACATATTAGCTTCGCAGGTCTCGCCTCTAACCGCTCGGCTATCGTGGCGCCTGGGCTCAAGAACAATCTTACTTTTCTAGTCACAGCAGCCTATTTCTTAATTCCTCTTTTCTATTCTTCTGAGATGCTATCCATTCTTTTCTTCCGTTGTTCAAGAATAATTCATACCAAACTTCCTACTTAATTCATAACTAACAGTTAGAAAAGTCTAACTATGTTCAACTTATTTTAATTTTTGGCAAATTTTTAGTCCTAAACGACTTTTCTTTTTAGGTTATTCGGATGTAATTATTATTTTTTTTTTTTATAGCAATGATTATTTCTTTCCATTTATGGAGAAATCACATGAGAAATACGGACGAAAACAGACTAAAATGCTGGCTAAAACGCCCAGAAGAAATGAAAGAGTTAAGTGAAGACAAGAGTTTTCATCTACAACAATCTCTTTACAGCATCTCATCATGAACTCCAACTCCCTAAGGTCAAATTTATTTGGCTTTTAAATATTAGCCATGCACCTGTTCCTTTGAGGCTTCCACAATAGAAATAAAAGCATTTTATTATAATCTTTCTTTTTGCTGATAGCCATTTCTGGCAGCCATGTATGATCACGAAATATATTGTAAATTATTTGGTGATATTTGTCACTTTTTTTAAAAACCACTTCTCAATTTATTATTATTTTTGTAAAGTTCATCATTATTCATTATTAAGTATTTTTAAAAACAACTTCCTGCATCGATCATTTCCGTTCTAGTCCAATAAATACATTTTTTTACACAATGCATCATTATTGTATAAAACTTTGTTTTTGAACTTTTAAGTCCTCGCATGCGCTTGAAAGTAATTTTTAGACTGTTAATAATTGGTGATTGATGTATTCGCTAGGAACTTCTAAGTTGTTCAGCAATTTAAAATAAGTCTATAAGTACATTTATCACTCAGTAATGACCTTTTTAAGCATTTTTTTAAACACTTCTTGGGGGTTGTTTCACGTATTTTTTAATAAAATTAAATAGTTACAAAGCAATTATCAGAATTTAGGCTGCCGACTGTTTTGAAACTTGAGACTAATTCTATAAGAGGATTGTTTGGGAATTATTCCAGAAGTTACTCAATCAAGCTATCTGAAAATCTAGGTAAATGTCTGGCTAAAATGCATAGTATTGGATGTTTGACGTAGGGTTGCCAACTGCCCTTTTTTGGAAAGGACAGTCCTTTTTTAACACCTGGTTGTCCTTGTCCTTTCTTAAATTAGGAAAGGACTCCTTTTGTTCTTTTTTCAGATATTATTCACACAAATCTAATTTATGTTATTGTGTTTTTGATTTAAGTTCTGACTTCTGAGACTTCTTCATTTGGCATGTTGTTTTTCTGTTCTATCTGAACTGAATAGGTCAACAGGTTATTGATATAACGAGGAATAAAATGCAAAAAATGGTACTGGATTTGATGATTCTGATTAATTATATTCTTATGGTAGGTGAATTCCTTTCATAATGCAGACGCTGTTTTGAGGCCTACTTTTTTTGCAATTAATCACAGATTTCTGCATCAATTATTACAATAACCACTATTCATGGTATATCTTTCGAAAGGTGTTTGTATGTAGATGTTTTTCATGAGGAGTGTACGTTTTAAACTTATATAATATTTTTGAGAAAAATTAAGTCAAAGTTTTTGGAAAAAATTAGAAACTTGCTATTTCTTATGTTTGGGCCACAAAGTGAAATACTTGATATTATTATTTTGGAATATAAATTAGCTTATTTAAAAGGAAATTTAACCTTATTTCTAATGAGCTTATTGAAATTGCTGTAGCTTTAATAGTTCGAGAAATATAGACAAATGTTTGTTAAAAAGTAGTAATACCTTAAAAAAATATTAAAATTAAAAATATCTATAAAACGAAGCCGAATCGAGCCATAGTTTATATGGAATTTGTTGCAAATGATGCCCAGAATCGACTCCCGAAGACTATAGTCTTAATGCTGAACACCCTGTATATTCCCGGGCCCCAAAATTCTGTCGACGGCCCCTGAATGTACCCAATTTTTTTAGGGTGTCCTCTTTTGGAACTTTATAGAGTTGGTAACCCTGGTTTGACGTAGCAGGTTAGACTGCAGGTTAAATAAATTAGGAGTATGTATTATGTATGAATTTCGTTATTTTCTGCACAATATTTTTACGTAATTAAAATACTATTTAAGACAGAGCAAAAGGTATGTAGTTAAGATGGTGAAACCTTGTTAGCTAGTTGAGGAATGTCGAGGGTTCTTTAACAGTCTTTTTTTGCGGCATTCTGTAGCGGTAAATTACTTCAGTTCGTTTATCTGGAGTATGAGGATTCCAGGTTTGACTTGAGTAACTGTTGTAAGTGAAAATATTGATGAAATGTATAAGCGGGAATTTTTGGTTTAATGTGAAGCTTGGATTTGATTTGGTTGTCACTTCTGGGTTCTAGGATTTTAAGGTGAACTTGGTGATGGCGTAGGTGAAAGTTTAGGTGTTAGGATGTAAAGGGTCTTATTTTTATTAAAGTAAATGTCCATATTATAAGTATTTACTGAAGTTATATAAGTCCATTTTATGTTATCTTTAAAGCAAAATAATTATTTATCGTTTGACACCTTTAAAAAATCTATTTTTGGGATGCGGCAAAAATTCGTTCAATATTTGGCAAGACTTCAATATAAATTACAGGAACTGTACTTCTTTCTTTTCTTAAGCAGACCTCTGGTACCGCAGACCCCGCCCCTATCCGCCACTAACGTTGGTTGTGGCAGTGATAATTACCCCGTATATTATATAGATCGCTGGCTAATTAGGCCACGAACCCTGTTGGAATTTACGACCCCCGCTATCTCTGCGGCAGGGGTAGGTGTGTCGGCTGGCTAGCGAACAGGCTGCAAGAAGAGGGAAATTACCGCCGACCTTGCTAAATTAAAGTGTTCTAAAAAAAAAAAAAAATTACCCCGGCAATCCTCTAAGGCCGTAGATTACCCCGACAATCCTCTAAGGCCGTAGATTAGCCATCGATCCACTAAGATCGTAGATTCAACTCCATTTTGAACTTTTTTCTTCTACAATTCTAGAGGAGATATTTATTACAATTTTCCTCGAATATTATTTGAAAACCCTCTTTAAATTCCTAAAACTTTATTCATTTTTTTAATTTAACCAACCTTACTTTATTTTCACTTTATAATTAACGACTTACACATAAATTATCTCGATTTCTCTTCAACTCATTTCAATTTATGTACTTAAAATATTATAAAAATGCAGTTTCAGAAAATCGTAGCAATTTCCATGTAAAATAAGTGCATCAATAGACTAACAATCGATATCGAAACCTTTGCCTAAGAAAGACAATTTTTCAGACCAGTCTTTACAGCAGAGGTTCTCAAAACTTATATTTAGTCTACCGCCCACTTTGAGAATCAATTATTTTCTAGCGCCGCCTAAAATTTTTAACTTAACCACATCTTAAAAATCACAATCGCAATCATTACTTTAATTTAATCATAACATGACTTATGAGTCTTATCCTGTTTCTGAGTTCAAACTTACATTTTAAATGATACTGTTCTAATGAGACCAATAAAACGAAGCTTTATAAATAATATTTAGAAAAAATTGTATTTAAATTAAAAAAAAAATCAATTTAAATTTTAAAACTAATCTGATGTGAAGGATGAATCTGATGATTTTTAACAAGTTTGGTTAATATCAGGCTCGAATTTTTCTCAAAAAAACAGCCGTAAGTCACCGCGTTCGATAACATGCAACCAAAAGATTTCTCTTTCTAGTTAGCACCGTTGGCACAGCATTAAAACCACGTTCACACGAATACGACGATGAGGATGCTATCAAAAAATCGTTGAACAATCGACCACAATCCAGGGTAAGTTACTGGATTAGCTTTTGTAGACCAAAATTAACGATACAATGAAATAATCGATGTAGTGTAGTAGGTAGGTTTTGATTTTAGTTCAAAATTATTAGAAAAAAAACACGAATCAGTCACCGCCCCCTCTAAATCTCCTCAACACCCCCAAATTTTCTCTGAGCTCTTTACCGCCACCCAGTAGGCTTCCAGCGCCCACTAGGGGGACGTTATCGCCCATTTTGAGAAAGACTTTCTCTACAGAGTTCTTCACAAAAAGACAAATTTTCGTCAGAAATAATTGCACAATAATTGCAGAAATCTTTTGAGTGAGCCACTTCGGATTTTTTTTTACTTTCAGGAACCATTAAATTAAAAATCCTAACAAAAACTAAACTGCAAAAAAAAGAAAAAAGAGTTAGGAGGCTTATTAAAAAACTTCTTTTTTTTAAAATTCGTAATGAAAGTTGAATGAAGTTCACAATGAGATGGATTAGTATAGAATCACTTCACTTTAGAAAGCTAAATGAAATAATTAAGGATTTTACAGTTTAAATGGAATCGAGTTACTAACTATAAAAGGAGGTTCACTAGAATAAAGAATGTGAATTAATTCATTCAGAAGCTTCTTCTTTTTTCTGCCGCCAGCGCCTAAAGCAATCCTTTTCTGGATTAAAAAGTAGAGGAGACACCGAATAAAAAAATAAATAAAAGTTTTACTTAGTTTAGTTAGGAGTTGTGTTAAGCGTGTAGGAACAGTTTTAGTCTACTCTTTTAACGGCTAAAAAGAAAGGAACTTCGGCAGAATTTATTTTTAATGGGAAACCAGGATTATCCTACTTTAATATTAATTATTAGAAAGTTTGACGCTCTAGACCGGCCTCCCTGGTCTAAGACAGGTGAAGATCTGTCTGTGCAACTACAGATCTGAACAAATATGTAGTGTATCTTTGCCTAAGTAAAAATCAAACATACAATCTGATGTGCTATCACAATATCAACTCTGAGAGAAACAGAAAATTTGAGAAAAAGAAAGGAACCTTAAAAACATATCCTGGTTCACAACAATGCCAATATCCAAGGTAAATTTAGACACCTGGAAAGTTACCAAATATTAGAGGAGAATGTATGTTCTCCTATCTTAAACAGGAAGGAATACTGCAGAAAACCGTTTTGAGTCTTGAAAGGTTCCAGAGCACTTTTTTACAGCGCTAAAAAAGAAAAGAACTCTCACAGTTTTCGAAAAATATTCAACTGAAAATTCAAAGTCTTTTTGATCAAAATCAACTTTGTCCAACCGTAATTATTTAAATTAATACATTACTATCTTATGCTTGAATTAAAAGTGATTGTCGACAGGATCAATTTATGCCGGGTACATTTCCCTAACGTTTTTAAGTTTTTTACTTTGTCTCACTCTTCACTCTTGTGGAAATATTAAAATCGTGCAGATTGTCAACATGCCGGAATTAGATAACTTACGGTCCATGAACATGGCGGAAGTAGTTGCTACAAATCCTTCTATGTGAACGTCTTCTTTTTTGTCGTACACATTTAAATATAAATTAAAGAATTATAGAGATGCACATGCTTTGTGCTTACGTAATGTTTTAGAATTTTATAATGGAAGTTGTGAGAACGTAAGCAGGTAAAACTGGATCATACCTAGTGTTGTTGATACACTCAAGTTGATTTTTTGGCGATTATAAAAAAAAATGAATATTTTTCATTCAAGTTTAAAAAACCATCAAGGGAAAGTTCACTATGAACTTGACAGAAAGAGTTACGGTACACAAAGCCATCGACCTACACTGAAGAAAACAATTTTCGTTTGAGTCAGATCAATAAGTCTCACTGCTGATGTAGACTGTATCCTACAAATAATTATTTTACAAAGGAAGCTTTATTTTAATTTATTTACAGAATTTAATTAAATATGTTCAATTTATTAACTTTTCTCTAATTAAAATTGTTTGTAGTTTCGAATGTCAAAACTGTAAGCTAAGCTTTAAGTAACTTAAATTTTCTTTTTCTTATTATTTTTCCCTGATGATTATCAAAAGAAAAGGTAATGAAGAAAATGTTCAATGAGAATACAAAAAAATTTTTTTTGATTTTCGTCTCTCTTTTAATATACTTAATAATTTAAAAATGGTAGTTAAATAAGTAAAAACGTTATTCCAACGTTCTAATCAGAGATGAGTTAAATAAATTATTTATAGAATATATATTCCTATTATTACGTTAATTAATGAATAAACCAGTCAATAATTAATATTATTAATGTTTGAAAATATTTCTGCTTTTACAGGTTTAAGAAATTACAATATGTACGTTATTGGAATATTTTAAAATTACGCACTTATATTAGGTCAATTATAGTAATATTTTTTGTATTTAATACACAAAGTGTGTCTAATTAAATTTTAAATTACTTTAATATGACGAGAATCAGAAATATGTGCAATTACTGGCACGCCAACTGCGCAGGGTTCCAGCCAGAATAGCTGTTTTGGCAAAAAAATTGATTGCTGAACTTTTTCTTTTATCTTTTAACATTTTCAGAGGTGACATTAAAGGTTTAGGTATTCTTAATAGAACAATAATTTGTTCATACAGACAATATTACAGACAAGGTCGACCAATTCCGGTCATAGACATGGTTGGGGAGAGTGTCTGTCCTAAATACAGTTTTCAGACTCCATTTCAGCTGATCCTTAGATCGAGGACTGAATGGAGGGTAAACTGGACAGAACAGTGCCAGAAGGAAGCCATGTGGTATACAGATGGCTCCAAGATGGCCTGCGGGACCGGAGCTGGAGTGTATGGGGATAAACCTGAGGTACTTATTGAGAGTGCTCTTGGGAGATATGCCAGGATCTTTCAGGCCGAAGTCTTTGCTATAAAAACCTGTGCTGAGGAAAATCTGCGAATGAATCTTAGGGATAGGGAGGTTCGCATCTTTTCGGACAGCCAGGCCGCGCTGAAGGCCATTGACTCCTTCAGAACTACCTCTTCCCTGGTCTGGGAATGCAGAAAGGCCCTAGAACTACTGGCTCGGCACAATAAAGTTCGGTTAGAATGGGTGCCGGGTCATGTGGGGATTAAGGGGAATGAGACAGCTGATCTACTGGCCAAGAATGGAGCCAACACTCCTTTCATTGGCCCGGAGCCTGTCCTGGGGATCACCACGGGTGCAGTTCGTGAGGCTCTCAGAGATTGGATCTGGAGAGAACACGAAAAGAACTGGGTAATGCTTCCTGGGAAACACAGCAAGAGTGTTATGCCCTTGCTGTGCAAACATAGAACCAAAGAGACTTTGGGCTTGGGCAGGAATCAGATCATTCTGATTACGGGCCTATTCACAGGGCACGGTAGGTTCAGAAAGCACCTGCACAAATTAGGGCTTATTAGCTCGGAACCGTTGTGCAGATTGTGCCAGGAAGAGGAGGAAACGGCCTATCACCTGTTATTCGAGAGACTGCGCTACGACATCTTTGGGACTTTGAGATCAAAGGAGATTATAGCGCAGAAGGAACTGGTAGGGAAAGCCCTCAACCTTCTTAGAAGGGGAGGTTTCACCTACTAGATTTAGAGGGAAGGCACAATAAGCCTCTTGTGGCTGCGGTGCCGTGGGGTATAGGTCCCGTCCCGCCCGTCTAAATCTATCTAATCTATCTTATTGTTCATGGGGAAATGTGTGTAATCCTACTTTTGCCAAATTTATCAGCAAGGTGGATAGGCATCCACGAATAGCATCAAAGCTTTTTCAGTACTGATTTCTGATGGCCTTAAATTGTGGGGCTTATACTGGACTTGGCTGCCGTTGTTAAGAACCGTTCTAAAAAATGTTTTAGTTGTTTATTATTTAAAGTCGAATAACTTTAGCTGACTCTTTCCCTTCCAGTGTGTCGATCCTACTTACAGCGCTTGTATTTCTAATGCGCTAATTTATATCTCGAATTGTGAAGAGGTCCTCATTTTGACTCTTCGAAAAAAAAAAGCTGTAGAGATATTTGGTTCAAATAATTAATAACAACTTCTCGATGAGTTGGTATTAGGTTAGGGAGAACACTTTTATCCATTTCTCCAAATTCTTCACTAAATTATGGTGACTGGCTAAAGTTATATCGACAATTTTATGGTGGAAATTTCCAGTCAAGGTTACCATTGACGGACACTTGCTCGAAGAAAGAGTAACGAGAAAGTGAGTGGGGAAAATAATTTCGGCTGATGGAATAAATTAGAATTCTTGACTTGTTCGAAAAGCACATCTTTTTATTGCTTTTTTTGGTGTTAATGAAACGTAAACAATAGATACTGGATAGACAGCAGTTCAAAATGATTAGTTCGAAGTTCCAATACTGTTATACGTAATATTTGAAGGAAAGCGGAAAAGATTAAAGCTTATTGGTTATACTTTCGTAAACCTGAAAAAATCGATGACTTCATTCTTGTAAATAAAAAAAAACCTGATTACAGCGTGTACTTATTTTTAAGTACGTTGCCGAAAAGAAAATTATCAACTATGGTTCAAAAAGAAATCCCACTCTAATAATTCAAATTGAGGAAAATCCTTAAAAATCATTTTAAAGAAAATCAATTAACTTTTAAGATAGTAATTTTCTACTATTTCTAGTTTTTAGAAATAAAATCATGAATTATTTAATATAAAACACAACTATTTTATAAATAAAATTATTTATTAATAACTTAAAAAGTTATGAACGAATGTTGAACAACTCCTGACTAGCGTAACGTAATATCCAATGTAACACACATTTGTAACATGTGTTGTAGAGTTAATGCGGTTAAAATTGCCTAACACATTTTAAGCAAAGATGGATATTAAAAACGAATTTTATGAATATATGTAATATTATATTTATAAAAAAAAATACTGACGTAAAATTCTGACATAATTTAGATTAGGACACCTTATAATCTAAAGAATTGAAAGGAAATTTCGTAGATTATCTTATTTAAACTTTCAACATGATAAGTTGAAGTTAATTGGTATAAAAATATACTATTATAATCTTCTATTAACAAAAACTTACAGTTTAAAAAGTTAAGTATAAGGGTTGATTAAACGCCAAAAGGTACACAAATCAGCAAGTACCCAACATTTCATTAATACTTCATTAATATTTAAGTAATTCTACTGCATTAATTTTCATTAATAAGTTATTTTTTAGAATTTATTAGATGTCACAGACCCTTATGCTGGCCATTTTCGTCTACAAAATATATGTTCAAGTAGCACTGTAGATTGACTGTAATATCTAGTTATCTATAATAATCAAACTATTAATTACAGGTTAAAAAGAAAAACGTTACAAAAAATATAAAAAAATTATGAGGCTAAAAAATTCAAAACTTTTTTTTATAAAAAACTTCACCAACATACATCAATGATTTTCAAAAATCGTCGGTTTAAGTTCATTCTTCGATTAAAGTAATTGTTATTTTATGAAGTAGTCAAACGTTTATAATAATTATCTGGCTTTATCGCAAATAATATAGTTTTCTTCAATTACATTCTCAATCTAGGTTTTCATCCCACAATGTTGTATATATGTAATATAAAGTAAATAAGATATGCATATTTTTAGAACAGCTAATTATTCCAGTATTTTACTATAAGTAAAATTAGGGGGACTAAATTAAATTACAATCGAGAAATCAATAATTGTTGTTGAATAATCTACTTGTTATTAACTGTGTGTTATTTGTGCTCACGAATATTTCGGTAAGACGAATTCAAGACAGTAGCCGACTCTAACTTTGTCTTTTTCTACTTTAACATGCATCGTACATATATGTGATTTATCATAATTATAACAAAAAAATATTATAAATGAAGTGGCCAGGCATAAGGGTCTGTGACATCTAATAAATTCTAAAAAATAACTTATTAATGAAAATTAATGCAGTAAAATTACTTAAATAATATCAAGGAAGTATTAATGAAATGTTGGGTACTCGCTGATTTGTGTACCTTTTGGCATTTAAACAACCCTTATACTTAACATTTCAAACTGTAAGTTTTTGTTAAGGAGATTTTTGTACCTTTTGAATAGATTTTCCTTTTTGTCTATTTTACAAAGTTACATATCTGCTTTACAGATTTTTTTAAAATTTGGAATAAGCAATTCTATAATTGTAACCTGATAATGTGTTAAGTCGGAACCGTAACTACCACTGGAGAGATCTTTTTAAAGAATGATTATAGTTGCGGTCCCCCAAACCATCCTCAATAACAATTTTTTTGAAAAAGCGTTTTGAATAACATAGGAATGTATTTGTACGTAAATAGCAAAATTAAACTGCGATTTCAGTACTTCCTTTTAAGAGGAGTAAGAAAAATAAACTACGATTGCAGTACTTCTCCCTAAAAGGCAAAGAGGCAAAGATTTTTTTAATCGAACGACAATTCATTGATTTAAATCGGTTCACTCATTGAAAATTTAAACGATTGCAGCACTTCCTCTTAGTAGGTGCAAGAGCATCAGCAACGTAGAGGAGCATTAACCACTTATTCGAGCTGAATTTTATCAAAATCGTACTAAGCGTTATAGAAATATTGGTAATAATAGTTTTAGAAAGGGCCTTATTTGGGTGGGGCGAACTCCCCTCCTTATGAGGCACGGCTCGAGACTTTTAAAGTGCAAATCTGTACAAAATTTCGATTCGAATGACCCTTCATTCATGCAAATCGGTTCACGTGTCGATAATTTGCAACGATTGCTATACTTCCCCTTAACAAGTGTAAGAGCTGATCACCGCTTTAATGTTACGTAGGGGAGCCCTAACCCTATCATCCTACCAAATTTTATCAAAATCGGGCCAAGATTTACAGAGTAATTAGTAATAATAATTTTGGAGGGGGCCTTGCATAAAGGGGGCTAACTCCTCTCCCATTCCATGTATAGCATCGAGATCCCCAAAAGGCACATCTACATAAAATTCCGAATCGAATGACACCTCATTCATAAAAAGCGGTTCACGCGTTTAGGCGCTACGTTGTTTACAAAAAAGGTAACAAGAAGAAGAAGAAGAAGAAGAACAAGAACAAGAACATTTTTTGAAAAAGCCGTTTTTGCTCATTTTCGGCAACTTTTTTCTCAAAACCTATTAGATCTGGGTGGTTGCAAAAAAATTACAGTCATAAAGGAGGGTTTGTCCTTTATTTTAAAGAAAATTTGGGAATTTTATCTTTTATAGAAAAAGAGAAAAAAATTGTCTAAGTTGGGTGTTTCGTTACGCTTTTTCGTGCAGTTTTTGACGATCAACCCTTATACAGTTTTAATGTAGCTATAGAATGTTTACAATTTTGTGTTTTAAATATTACATATCCTTTAAGTAAACAGTTACAAACATAATACTCCATTATAAATCGTAATTGGTTATTGGCCGAAATCCAAATCGATTTCACTGGCTGTTGAGCAGAGATTACAAAGGAAACTGAACTGTGCATAAGGAACATTTAGAGTCGATGGCGATGAAAATCCTGGCTGGTGGTGAGATTGCTGATATGGTGAGAGAGTACGAGACCTCCACCGTACATATAGACATCCAGTAGGGGATGCTAGCAAAAGGGTTAGTCAGGGCCAGTCCCAGAAGAAGTAGTGTAGTGTGAGGAGTGTGTGCCTAACACATAACAGGATACTACCCATTTACTAAAGCAATTAGCCAGTCCACGGATTGGCTGTTAAAATGTAATCATGTTATGTCAGTAGGTGGGCTCTCTCTCCTCAACCTATCCCATCACAGCTGATAGTGGTAGCTTGCAGACATCCCATTGGCCCTGTACCACTTCCAATCACAACCCTCGTTACATGTTTGGTTAATAGAATATCCTTAATACATGTTTTAGATTTGTATTTGGCTTATGACCATTGGTCCACCGGATCGTTGTCCCCTAATCTAAACAAACATTATTAAAGCAACGTTCCGATAAACGAGTGAACAACTTTTTGACTGCCTAACAATTAGCTTTACAAATAAAAAATAACATTCTCTAAAATAATTTTAACTTAACGTTGTTTTGTTTTTAATTTGAGAATTGCATTCACTGATTTCTCTTGGAGAAAACGTGATAAAGTTCTCTCACTACTGTCCTGATCCTAAGATTCCTTAGTAATTTAGACTTAGATGGAGTGTTTTTAGATTGGGCGACATTGTGTTGCCTTAGAAGGGAACAAAACAGATATTATTTGATTTCCTTCAATACACAAAAGGTCCTTTCAAAAAAAGAAGGTTATTGATAATCAAAAAATAATTGCAAACACCTTTTCCACTTAATGGGACATTTTGCTTGGATACAGAGCTGCTTTGGTTCTCCGATCAACAACTAACAATAATCGCCACTAACATGGGTAGGGAATGACTGAGTCCAATAAAGTAAGATTTAAATTAACTATGCAGCTCCTTTTGCCAAAGAAAAGATAATCATTCATTATTTTAAAGAGTGGGTGCATTTCATGGTAAGCAAGAGTTCGCCTTTGGGGTCAACACCCATCTGTACTCATGGATATCAGTTTTAGTTTTGCTAAGCTGGGACTCCTAAGTTTATGAGACAAAAGTAGAAGTATAATCTAATTAAATTAAATTAACTATGCAAAAAATTGGGCTAAATACTTGAATATATCTCAATCGTATCTATTCAGCTTATTTGAATAAGGAGTGAAATATGGCAAGTCGATGTACAAGAAAAACAAAAAGGTTTCATGCAGTTTACAAGAGATTGTAGGAAGGAAAACACCCATTATGAGCCATTAAAGAACTAAGACTACCCGAGTTTTGTTACACGCAAAGCAAAAATGAAATTCATTGCAATTCATTACAGAAGAAGAGGACAGTTTTCATACAGAAGTTTGGAACCAGTAGGTAACATAATGTTCCTTTTGTAAATGCCATTTACTGCTTCATGTTTGGAACGAATATAACAATCTAGCTCGAAATTCTGTTAGCAGTATACGAGTGTCTTTCTGTGCAATATGTTACCTACTGGTTCCAAACTTCTGTAGGAAAACTGTCCTCTTCTTCTGTAATGAATTGCAATGAATTTCATTTTTGCTTTGCGTGTAACGCCAGACAATGTGGAAGATGTTTTCTATATTTGTTGCCATGCGTCCAACACAAATTTTAGAATTCAGCATTCAAGTTTTCAAAGAAGAAAAGCAGTAATTAAAGAAAACATTCATTTTAGTTTTGTATTATACAGGATGTTCACTTTAAGACCCCCATTTTCATATACACACTTTTAAAGAGTATAAAAAGTTATGAAAGAAACCGGAAACCGCGATTCGATATCTTCAAAATTAAAGGTGCTAGGCCATTTCAAAATCTGGTATTTATTAATCATAACTCAATTTTTTAACTTGTTATCAAAGAGAAAGAAGAGCATGCGATAAGTCATTTTTATGTATTTTCGCATCCCCTTTCTAATAAAAGTATTGCCAAGGCAGTAAAGCTAGTATTTTTCTTAATACAGGGAAATAAGTCGTTTTCCGAGTGATTTTCAGGGAAGGGATTAGTTATGCTGTAATTGTATTGGAATCCCATGAGGAGGTCCCGGGTTCTTCGAATCCAGCAGCTGACCCTTAGATTTTCTCTTCCTAGGAGCTTCTTACAGCTCACTGTCCGGTGATGGACAGTGTTGTCTGTAACGAGAGAACACTGTCCGGAGGCCGGCAGTGCACTGGAAAAAGCTCCGGGCGCTAATGACCTCAGCTGTTGATGCGCCAAAAAAAAAAAAAAAAAAAAACTATTTGGTAATTTTGGGAGAGTTGCGTTTAATTGCCAAAAAAATTGGTAACCACCTGCCACATATTTAAGTGATCAATATCTTTCATGTAAAGGATCAAACTTATTCCTTAATTTATCAAATAATGCACTTTACTTAACTTGTGAAGCATGTACTGAGCCTTCTCTGGCTTCAAAGGTGCCTCCTATGGCTCGCAAGCCAGGTTAGCCTGGAGGTTATCAACTGCTCTCTGTATCTGAGGAGGCACCTTTGAAGGCACAGTACAAGAAATGTTTAAGCATGAAATGCATTTGAGCCGTCTTAAGATGAACACCCGGTATATTATTTAAATAAAACTATTAGCCCAGTACTGATTAAAGTAACGACAAATTCTCTCAGACTCGTCAAGACCACGAGTTTGCCTGACAGCATGAGCATAAGTTGTTTTCTTTAATCATAAATTTAAAAAAAGTAGTTACTATTAATAGGTTTCCTTTATATCAAGAATATTTAATAAAAGCTTTATTATTATTAATCACAATAGCAAAATCACTAAAAAATGAAAACAGGCGAATAATTCTAGGAAGGCAATTAACTACGTATTACTAATATTGAAGGGATAACGGAGGAGTAAAGGGCTGGCCAAGATTGGGTTATTAGCTCAGCAGTTTCCAAGAGGAGTTCTTGGTATAAGTTCTTGGGTAGTGGGTGTGCAGCACCTAGAGATCAGAGAGGATTAAATTCTTTCCATTTGAAGGTTGACACAAAGATGTGGCTTCTTCACCCAGTTCAATCCTTGTAGTCCTGATTACTTCAATCCCACACCCTTTTTTTTTTTTTATTCCTGCCAGATCTCTTCTTCAATCTCATTCCCTGACACTAGACTTCTCACAATTCTTGATGTTCATCAACTTTGTTCAGAAAACTATTTTTCTTCGTGGCATTGTTCCGAATACTATAGATATTATTTCTCTTTGGGTTAGCCACATTTTCTTTTTATGAAACACCAGTTTCTGTGTGTGCTCTGCTTGCAGTTTACTGTCGGGCGACATAATGATTTTATCCTGAAGATCAGGGTAAGATAAATAAAATCACATTGGAGATTATGGACTAGAACAGTCTACTTTTACTGGTAGATATCACTCAAACCGTGGTAAAATTAATCTTCATTACAAAAATAAGTAGATCAAACTTTGTAGCATTTATTCTTCCTCATACTTACTACCTCATCCTCAAATCCTACCTAAAAGATCGATATTTCAGAGTCAACTGTGGAGCAGCAGACTGTGATATCCGTCTAGCTCGAGCTGGTGTTCCTCAGGGCAGTGTCCTAGGTCCTCTTCTTTACTCCTTATTATACAGCAGACATACCTCAACATCCAAATACCATTCTTTCTACCTTTGCTGACGATACTGCTATCTTATCTCCTCATTCCGATCCTCTTATCGCTACACGAACTCTACAAACACACATCAACCACTTACAGGACTGGTTTTTCAAATGGAGAATCAAAACGAACGTTACAAAGTCAATGTTTATAGTATTTACTCTCAGATGAAAAATCCTACCTCCTATCATCTTCAACCAAACTGCTATACCAACTGTGGTCAAAGTACGCTACCTTAGACTGCACCTAGACAAACGGTTGTCATGGAATCCCCATACTAGACTGAAAAGACAAGAAACTAACCAACGCTACAAACTTCTCGCCAGACTACTTGACAAACGTACGAAACTTAACCTGCATAACAAAAGACTCTTATATCTACTGTTACTGCGACCTATTTGGTCATACGGCATCGAAGTATGGGGATCGACTAAGCGTTCCAACTCACTACGCCTCCAGGCATTACAGTCAAAAATACTTCGAAAACTTCTTAACGCTCCGTTCTATGTATCTACCCTCACTACCCATAACGATCTCAAAATCCCTTTCATTACAGATCTTCCTAACACTCGTTTCTTCAAATTTCATTCCTCTACAGCAGCTCATCCCAACCCTCTCATATCTTCCTCCACATTACCAGGTAATCCTCTAAGGAGATTGAAGAGAAGATGGCCTCGTGATCTACTCTTATCGTTAGAGCAGTGTAGCAAAGCACGTTACTGGAGTGACACCACTGGGTGCCTTCTCCACTCATGATTTCCTTTTATTTCTTTTTTTTTACCATATTTGCTTGTTGCAACGACTGTTGCAGTAGTAAATTACAATAAAAGATTTAAAAAAAAAGAAAAAAAAAGAAGCATTTATATAATATTTAGCGTTGAAAATAATGAACTCCATATGTGTTTTAAATATAAGAAAAAATATATCATTTCCTTTATAAGTTATGGAAACGCCAAAAAAGGAAGTTAACATTGCCTATTTCACATGTGCTATTGGGTAAAAAAAAAAGCTTTGCGGTCACGGATTGTTTGGTTAGATGTTTGAGGAAAGCTGAACTGAAGCAATAAGTTTACCGGCAGGTTAAAGCTTTCGAAGATTTAGTCTCCAAAGTGTATCGTATTATTATTAATACAATTACTGATATAGACAGCGAGTTCTACTTAAATTGTGCATTAAACCAAAAAAGCATTATCACGTCATCGAAGAGATTGTAGCTAGCCCGGTTTTGTTTGGATAAGAAGACAGACACTGCGGACGTTAAAGTCAATCAATCTTTGGTAGTATGTACTGCTTAAGAAGCAGGCCACCAACAATGACGAAATGGAAGATTATAAATTACCTGTTACCGATACAACATTACGAAGCAAAAGCTTGCAGAAATGGCATGCAGCCAACAGTAACGGAAACAAGCAGAAAATTTTTCTAAGCCCAAAACGCCTGAATGTCTAATAATAAATATAGGGCAGGCTATGAGTTAAAGATTGGAACGACAACGATATTAGAGATCTAATCACACATTTTGTGGCTCATATCTGTGCGGAATCGATGAGAAATGAGCGCAGAGAAGGCAGAAAAATCGAGTACTGCTACCGCTTTAGAAATAAAGATGGAGTTTGCTTCCCTCGGGGAGCTCTAATTATATTTAGAAATAGACGATGTAAATATTAGGTACTTAGATACGAGATGAAGGTGTGTTAGATACGAGTTTTCCATATCAGTGAGTATACTTGAAACAAGTGAACTTTGCCGATGCCACAATAGCTTGAGCGGCTCAGGTTAACAACCAACATGTTTTAGAGGGTCAAGAAGTCGATGCAATACAAATACGAGGGTCGTTTGAAAAGTCCGTGCAAAGTCAGAGAGATAGCACCACTGGCGCGTATCGAGGTTATGTTTAGTTAGTAGCATCTCTTGGAAGAACACACACCAAGTTTCAGCCAGATCGGTCTAATTCTTTGAGTTTGGCATTCGTTTGAATCTAGGAAATCGAGTGATTTTCAAAAAATGGACGAAAAAGAATTTCGTGTGTTGATTAAACACTACTTTATGAAAGGCAAAACGCCTCAGGAGACTAAAGAGAAGCTTGATAAACATTATGGTGACTCTGCACCTTCGATTAGAACAGTTTATAAGTGTTTTCAAAATTTTCGGAGTGGCCATATGGGCACAAGTGACGCTGAACGTTCTGGACGCCCTGTTGAGGTTACTACTCCAGAAATCATTGATAAAATCCATGATATGGTGATGGATGACAGAAGAGTGAAGGTGCGTGAGATTGCTAGTGCTGTGGGCATCTCGAATGAACCGGGTACATAATATTTTGCATCAACATTTGGACATGACAAAGCTATCCGCAAGATGGGTGCCACGATTGCTCACGCTTGACCAAAAACGAAATCGTGTGAAGTGTTGCAAGGACGGTTTGCAGCTGTTCCAGAAGAATCCGCAGGACTTTAAGCGTCGTTTCGTCACTTTAGATACATCACTACACTCCTGAGACCAAAGAACAATCTAAACAATGGGTTACCAAGGGGGAATCTGCGCCAAAAAAGGCGAAGACCGTTCCTTCGGCCGGAAAGATTATGGCGACTGTCTTTTGGGACTCGCAAGGAATAATCCTCATCGACTCTCTGGAAAAGGTGCATATTATTCATCGTTATTGGACCGTTTGAAAACCGAGCTGCAAGAAAAACGCCCACGATTGGCCCACAAAAAAGTCCTTTTCCATCACGACAACGCACCAGCTCACACCTCAGCAGTTGTGATCGCAAAATTAATGGAAATAGGGTTCTAACTCGTTTCACATCCCCCCTATTCTCCAGACTTGGCTCCCTCGGACTACTATTTGTTCCCCAATATGAAGAAATGGCTGGCGGGAAAAAGATTTTATTCAAACGAGGAGGTGATTGCAGAAACGAATGGCTATTTTTCAGACTTGGACAAATCCTATTATTCGGAAGGGATCAACAAACTAGAGCAGCGTTGGACGAAGTGTATAAGCCTAAAAGGAGACTATGTTGAGAAATAATAAAGGTTTACCCCAAAAAATTAAGTAGTTTTTATTTTGGCACGGACTTTTCAAACGACCCTCGTAAAAAGAAAAAATATTAGTAATAAGTTGATGCCTCCACATAACTGAGCGATGTCCAAAAACAGTTGGTTAACTAATTTCCTGAACTTTTATCATATCGATAAAAAACCAAACTAAAATTAAAACTGTTGTTTCAAAACCTTGACTTGTCATTCATCGTACAGAAAATGATTGAGAATGTTTACAGCTGACGGACAAGGCTTAGTAATGAATTGACGTCGATCACAGCCTAAACTACTAAGTATAAGTATAACTATTTCATTGAATAAATATTCAATTTCCTTGGTCAATAATTTAAAATCCTAAAATTGTAATATGGAGAAGAGTTTTTATTTAAAAATAAATTGTTGATTAAAAAAGAAAAATGAGAACGAAAGGAGAGCATGAAAGGGCGGCTAAAAATTAATAAATAAATAATTAAAGCAAAGTGCAGAATTTGCAATATACAGTAGAAACAGTGACGAGTTTTATAAACACAAGTCGTAATGGTTTAATTTTGGCCAGACGGCCATTTGATTAAAGAGTGAATGGATTAAGACTACACCCTTCTAACTTTAATAAGGAGAAGAATAATTTGGCTAAAGATTAGGGCGAACAAAATTATGGAAAAAAAAATATCTGGACTTTATAGAAAGAATTAACAGAGGTAAAAAAAAAGAAAGCCGCAAGCTCAGCTGTCCTCATCATTTTCCACTATTTCTGCCTCAGAGCAAGTTAAGATCGAGCTCCTTCTTTTAAAGAAGGAACAGGAAAACAGGAGAGAAAAAAAAAAAAAGAATTGAGACTAGAGAGTGAGAAAATGAATTGAGAAAAGCTTTTTAATTTTTTTTTTTTTACCGGTCGATAAAAAGTCATTAAAAGTTTGTATTAAAAAATCAACAAAAGGTCAATTGTGTAGGTGAAAGGCGCGCATGCGCTATGATGAATCTATCTTTGTGTTGGAGAAGCTGTGACATCCGGGAAGTTGGGGGTCTTTTCTCTGGTCAAACATCTCTCTTCTAATTCTCTTCTCTTTCTCTTTCTACCGCCCATCTTGGGGGGAAAAAAAGACTCATTAACAATTTCTTTCTCTCTCTTTGTTAAACAATAATTTTCAACTTGTTATGGTAAGAAAAAGTTTCAACAATGCGCAAATAGATTTCTGTTAAAAAATGCCCGCACTAGAGCGACACCTTCCATGGTAAGAATAAATTGAATAGATACTAGTAATATAATTGTCTAGAAGGAGATCTTAGTCAGAGTATAACAGATTAATGCTGAATTATTCAGAGCGAAGGTGCTGTAACTATTTTACAATTATTCACCCCATTTTATCATTTAAGTTGAATGTGAGCGTAACGGCAAGTTACGGCAGCCAGTTTTAAACACTTTCTTCAAGCCCTCCACCTGTTATATTAGGCGCAGGACCACCTCTGTTCTTGTTTTGGATTGGCAGTTCACAACAAGATGATCCTATGGTAACCAGGGGCCTGCACATGGCCAGTTTTCAGCAGACATACTTGTAAAGAGATCAGGCCCAATGATTAATAATAATAATAATAATAATAATAATAATAATAATAATAATAATAATAATAATAATAACTCGGTTTGATTCAAGACGCCCCCCCATACTACAAGTATGACCCCCTGCCCGTGCTGGAAGACGCGCGGTGTCTCTTGTACTGGGACAGAGAGGTACTGACGGACCATGCCGTCGCCAACACCCGGCCGGATGTGATCTGGCATAACAAAATAACAGGCAGGGTGTGGCTGATTGATGTATCTGTCCCGGATGACGCCAACATAGCCCGCGCGTATACCACGAAATTGGCTAAATACAGGCCACTGGCGGCAGAAATATCTGCTGTATGGAGAGGAGTCTCAGGGGTGGAGATAGTCCCGTTGATTATTTCAGCCACGGGACTTGTGCCGCGGTCGCTGGGGGAGGGCCTCTGCATGATGGGAATCAGGAGGACCATCATATACGAGATGCAGCAGGCTGTGGTTCTCCACACCTGCCGCATTGTAAGGGAAGTGCTAAGGGAAGACGCCAGAGACTAGCACGGACATATTTTCTTTTGTCTTTATCATAGGACAATTGTCCGGTTCCAGTTAGAACCGTAATACCACAGGTAATACCAAAGAAAACAGGTTCCTCCCTTGCCTGCGGGCCGCGAGGAATTTGAAAAAAAAAGGAAAAATATATGTATAATAATAATAATAATAATAATAATATTAGCGGGCTGGACTCCCACGCGGAGGTCCCGGGTTCGAATCCAGCTGCTGACCCCTTAGATTTTCTCTTCCTAGGAGCTTCTTACAGCTCACTGTCCGGTGATGGACAGTGTTGTCTGTAACGAGAGAACACTGTCCGGAGGCCGGCAGTGCACTGAAAAAAGCTCCGGGCGCCAATAACCATAGATGTTGACGCGCCTTAAATCATTAAAAAAAAAAAAAAAAAAAAAAAAAATAATAATAATAATAATAATAATAATAATAATGAATCCGTTTGCTTTGCAAAAAAGGCTACATTATTCTTTACATAGAACATCCCAGCGCTAGACAGATTACAGTAATGGTAATAAAGGGAGATTCTATAAAAATATGGTAGATCAGTTACCTAGACAACCATGGTTTAAGGGAACTGTCACTAATAAATGGGTTGTTACGACAATAAGCAGGCTGAGAGCGAACCAAGCGGTGTGCGGATCGTATCTTCACAGGATCTACAAAAGGTCATAGATTGCAATGAGGAGGAGGATATCAAACATATAATAATGATAAGTATGTCCACGTCATGTAGTAGAAAGGAAACGAATGTTTGTCGACTTATACAGATATCTAGATGCACCATTTCGCTACGAAGACATAATATTCTCCACCAACAACTATGTTCTTAAATCTGTAGCAGAGCTAGCTAAGAAATATGAGTGTACTTAAAAGTTATACCCGATTAGAATGAATGGAAGAAAATGATTATAAAAGGATTACGTGATTTTAATTTCGGTCAAGCTATAAGGATGGCAGGAATATAGAGTACTGATCCATCCATTAGTTGTAGTTTACTTAAAGTAGAAAGACGTCTGCGTAACGCACTTTATAAGAGTCCGACGAATAGAGTGGCTGGGTCACGTGGAAAGAATGGTTTGGTACCCAGTTTGGCAAAAAAAGAGTTGGAAGACCACGAAGGCATTGGCTCCAGGAGGTTGAGGAAGTCCAGATGACTGTAGAGAAAAAGCAAGAGAGAGGAATATCTGGTGTAACATTATTAGAGAAGCCAAGGCCCACACCGGGCTGTAGAGCTACAATAAGAAGAAGAAGTAAAGTGTCTATTCTCCGGTATAGTTCAGGTGCAAAGGACCTTTGATGTTGCGCGCCTTTTCAAATTAAAGAACAAAAAGCTGGTTTTCAAGTAACCCACTTTTACAGAGAATACACTAGAGAATGGAGATTTGAATCAAACTTAAACAATTTAATAATTTTTAAGAAATACATTTAATTAACAAGTCTAAATCTAAATACTGCCGATAGTAAAGCACAAGTTGCATCAAGTCATTTATAGATGAACTCTAGTACAAGATTAAACAATGCATTAGATCCATTTTATCGACAAAAGTGAAATAGTAGACATCTAAATACAGTTGCAAAACAATTCAGTGCAAATAATATCATTAGAATTATAATTAGCAGAGTATCAGTAACAATTGTAGCTTACAATTATATCCTTTATGTCGTCAATTAGTTTCATAAAATATAAGGACCCACCCAATGTATAGGTTAGCATTTGCAAACGTTAACTAGATACCAAACGGAATATACAGTAGATTTTAGGTACTGTAAGCTCTACTGCATATGTGTGCATGGGAGGAGAGAGGATACTTCTAGAAGGTTGGTAAGCCAGAGCCATACTGTATATCCAGAGTAAGCCACTTAGCTTTGTACACTAATACATACAATAGTCTGCAATGTTTATGCGAGGACGAGTGTGTGGGTGTGTATACAAACGAAACTAAACTAAAGTAACTTAAGCCAGTTAAGTACAAGCTAAAGTTAAGTCACTTCTCGTACAACTTAAGTATCCAATTAAACGCATTCCTCTTATCAGTTATAACGCTACACCTATTCGCATACATATACTAAAAACTTGCAAAATCATTGATATGTTCGGTAAATTCATTAGAAAATGAAAATGTTGATCCTGCACATTTTTCTGTACTCTCATAGGATTACCTCCTATTCCAATTACATCATAACATGGCGTCACTACTTTCAGCCTAGTGGTGTTACTGAAAAGGTTATAGGTCTGAACGGAAAGAATGCGGACTAAATAAAGAAGTGACATATTTATTGGTAAGTTCTGTTCCACTAAAAACTCAGACTGATTTGTGATTATACGAAGCAAGCGCATATGAGACTTCTTTTTTGATTTTCACTTCATTATCCATCATTACGCATAAAGCAAACGTGCTGGAAAATATATTTTCTAAACATACTTCCGCCCAGTGAACCAATTTTATAAAAAATCTGGGATTCTAAGCGTGAATATCCAAGAATTCTAGCAAGTCTAGCTTCACTAATATTTCCTTTTAATGCGTTATTTTGACTTTAAATCTTGACATTATTCCAAAGCCAGCGACCAATGCTACAGTTTTTTCAAGCACTATAATATTCGCCGCAGACTTTTGTGCTCTCTACTGCAGTTACTCGTCAAAACGTTGATCATCTCAGCACAACTACATGTAATATTTCTCCTTCAGTAGTTCTTTTTGTTTATATTTTGTGTTTTGCGGCGAGTTAAGAGCATAATCATTGAAAATATCGTCAAGCACATGTATTTATATTTCTTGCTGTATTCCAATGACTTCTGCTAGATCAGGGGTGTCAAACTCAATTAAAACACGGGCCAATTGGGGTGCTACAGGCAAGATTCACGCGGGCCACATCACATTTACTAATTTTCTTAAATTTATATTCTGAAGTGAGGATACAAGAATATGGATAGAATAATTAAAATACTATATAATTGTATTTATAAAACGAAAATTATTCTTTTTTACCCGAAACTTTGCCAGCGGTTGCCTCGTACGAGTTTGCTATATCTGGATTCGAAGATTGAGAACGTAAGAGTATATTTTTGGAATTCCTACTTCTTTTTATCTTCTAAAACCGAATCATTCTAGAATTCCATTTAGAGTGGCAGACATATCGCTTCCAAACGTCGCCGGAACTGAGTCAGCATGATTATACCCGCCCTTCAGGCAAGGCCCTGGACCATGTGTATACTCTTCTTCAGTAGCTAAAGGGTTAACGATGGAGGGAATTGTGTGTACGATAGTGAACCGACTCCCCTAAGCAATATTTTCTTCATTTTAGTTAAGAAGCAAGTGGGCCACAAAAAATTAGGGGCCTTCAGTTTGACACTCTTGTGCTAGAGGAATACCTCTAAGAAGAGCTCTTATTCAGCTCAATAGAATTCGTTCATTGTTAGGTGGTCAGAGATTGTTTTCGAATTTAAATAAACTTTTTTCTTTAATAATATAGATCCAAATTAATCTTCTCCATGATCGTGTATACCACCATACCAGCCGATCATCGTTAATTAATTGATATCATCGTTAAAAGAAAAAAGTAGGTTAAAAGGATTGGAGAGAATGTAGACGGGCCGAGGTAAAATGAAATTGACAGAAAAAGATGAAGGTTGTAAATAATTGAAAAAAATGTCATTAAATAAGAATTTCGTGAAAACAAAAGTGGAATTGAGATGATAAAAGCTTCAATTTGTTATTACAGATCCCCCAGTTGATCATTATGTATTGGAATTGGATTTTAGTAAAGTTAGGAAAATATTAGGAAGAAAAGAAGGATTGGGTAATGGCAAATGTTAAGCCTTAAATTCTGCATGGGATTTCTTGCCACCCAATCCCTTGATCTCACTCACTTGTCATTTTGTATTATTCGATCTGACATGTCTTTTAATTACTTTTCGGCCTTAGTGAATTGTTCGCTACGTTTTTATAACGATATGTAAACCCTAGTTAATGGAGATTTTGAATTTACCTTTAAGGGATATTTATTAGGACTTTTAAAAAAAGAACAATTTCTAGTTGGGATTAAAATTCCAATAGTCGGACTCCTTATTGATGTAAATTGTGGTTAGCAATTTCATCGCAAACCGCAGAGTTGTTTAACTCTTAAGCCAATCGAAAACTATTCACTTTCAAGTCACACAAAAAATAATGATAATAAGCTTGCCTTGAGGTAACGCAAAATAAACTTGCGTTAAGAGAATTATTCCAGTACAACGGGAACTAGTTTTTATAATCAGAACAGAACAGTAAAGAAGTTGTACGAACAGTTGTATTTTTATGAAATTAGCTCCCTAGTTACAGCAAACGATTTTACAATATGAAATGATAATAGACAGATGAATAAATCTTTATTATAAATATGTACAATAAATACACTCATAAAGAGCCATGTACAATAGATTATAACCTTCATAACAATAGTATGGGGAAAGCTTAAGATCTGAAGGATAAGAATGCAGGGAAAAAGGAAGGATTTGTTTAACTTTTTTTGTGTCCTGTAGGGAACAGAAGGATCGTAGGAGGCTATGTCCCGGCAGAGTGGGTTAGGAAGACAATTAGAGTGGAAAGGAGTTCCAGCAGACGATTTTGGATATTAGGAGTGTACAGGGATAGTGGATACAGTCTCCGTGGAGTGAGTCAAGTGAGTCGAGGAGAGCCTGTCGCAAGTCTGAGAAATTTGTTCTGTATTGTCTGGAGTTTTTTGGCAAGTCAGGCTCCAGTTGGAGCAGGCTCAGAGTATCATCGGCCTACTGTGAGTGAAATGATTATGGCAGCCATCGCGTGAGATAATAGATAATTTTAGTCATTTTTTATAATACAATGAATTGCATTGTTTCACCGTATTTAGTGTCAACGATCATGAAAACTGATCATAGATTTTGGTCCACATTTTCTTTTAAAGGCTTGTGGACTACTCAAGTCTTCACGTATCGTAGTCACCGTGCGGATATCCAAGCTTAACGACTCAAACAGCACTAAACAAACACTCGAATTGTATTATATAAAGCGAGATCAAGTTATCTTACGTATATTACGCAGAATGTAACTACAAGAGTTCACATTTGAGTATTAGATTTAGATGCGGCGATGATGTTATAGATTAAGGTTGTCGGCTTGAGGTAAAATGAAATTTTAATTCATTAACTTTGACCGTTAAACTTGAACGCGTCATTGAAAAGGGTTTTTGGTAGTAGATTGTGTACGCGTTGCGGTAACCTGAAGCTAGCCACTAGGAACGACCTCTAGGGCCGCTTGGACAGAGTTATCCTATGCCAATTGTTCTTCACTAGAGGGTGATACTGGTTATTTTTCTAAGGGCTTTTACAGAACTTTATCAAAGAAAGGACTTGAAGAAAAGAAGCGTTAGAAAAACATTCCGCCCTTTCACTAACTGCAATCCGGTAACTCACAGCATTTCCACTCCTACAGATTTTATAAACAAAAATAATGTGAACTATGATTACTCTAAAATCATTGCAACAAGCGCTTCTTTATTGAGATTTTGATTTAGAGAGAAAACGAATTATACATGTGGTTACAAAATTAGGAGGTACAAAAGCAGAAATGTTAGTTACAACAAACAAAGCCAAAAAGACAATTCTATGCAATGTTTAGACAATAAATTGTCACTAAATGTATGTGCACTCACAATTTGGACTAATGGGCGGGGCGAGGTGGCATTTACTCGAAAAGACTAGAGAGGGACAGAGTGGGAATATGAACGCTAGTGGCAAACTTCAGCCAAATTAACATGTTCCTATTCAAAGATTTATTTGTGTGTTGTGCAGTTCTCTTCAAAAACAAATACAATCGTTACATTGTTAGATAAGGGGAGGGGGGAATGTAGCAAGATTAATCGTTTACATTGTTTATCTTCATTTCCAACTAAACTTGTTCAAAGTTCATAGAACTTACTGTAGGGATCGCACTATTGTGTGTGCAGATTTGATTACTACAACACATTCGAGGATTTAAATAAGTTCAAAATAAAAGGTGAAAAAAACCTTGAGCAACATAAAGCATAATTACTGTAAGGGCGTACTCTCACTTCCATTACAATGTCCTAATTGGATAACATTAGGGGGCGTGCACTTAGCCAGGATTCTTGACCCAGTTATTGGCTAATGATAAAAAATCTGTTATATAGAGAAAAGAGCAAGTTGTAGTAACCATACACTCTACTATATTGCGACAACCATGTTTGAGAATCGTAATCAAACTCTTTTGAGTCTTAACTGGTTAATTCGCAACCAGTCACTTCCAGCTATCTACATTGTAAACAACTCTTTGCTCAGTCATTAAACTGAATAGTGAATTATCTAAAATATAGTCTTTTTTAAAAAAAATTATAGTATGCTTGCGCACAATATCTCATAAAAGATTAATTATTAATAAATACGGTCCGCTAAACAATTGAAGTTCCCAACGAACCACTGAACCAATGTGTGGGTAAAGTAAATACCTAGTTTTTCAGGCGGGGCTTAACGTCCAACTACCAATTAGGGTGTAGTCGTCATGGTGGAAGCACATACTTTACTATAATACACATAAAAACTAGCCATACGCGGTATTCGAACTAGGTATCTCCCGCTTACAAAGCCACGCTCTTGACCACTAGACCAATACCAGCTCCTTATTTAATAAAACCACTACAAACTATGGTTTTGAGGAGGATTAAAGAACAAGATACCTAACCAAAAAGGCTTAAAACAAACAGAGAATCCTTCGCGAATAGCTTCCTCACTGTAACTTTTTTTTTGTAGAAAACTTGCAGTTTGATTGGTGAAGTTCAGCGGGTAAAAGGCAACGATATTTTTTGGAGGTCCTAGAAACGACCCAAACAACTTATTATCTTGACAGAAAGAAGTTGAACGCTAGTGCCTTTTCAAGAAACATCTTGCATAGTGTGGGGGGATCAATATGGAATGGTCATGTAAGATAAAAAGGCTCGGAAGACGAAATCCCGTTCGATTCCTTGGATCCTAGGGTAAGCCTGCAAGCCATTCCTAAGATATGTCGCTTGCATCCTTGAGCCAAACTGGGATGGGAGTTCTCCCCTTCCATAGTGCTGGCTATTTCGAGATAATGTGACTTGAAGGGTGCACTAAGGCTAGATTAGCGATTTCTAATATTAATCAGTCGATTTCTTGATATTGAAATGATATTGGTGTTAAGATTAAGATTAAGATAGTAGACGGGACGGGTCCTATGCCCCATGGCACCGCAGCCACAGAAGACTTATTGTGCCAGCTCCTTCTTAGTTCTAGTAATCGAACCCTCCCCTCCTAAAGAGGTTGAGGACTTTCCCTACTAGTTCTTTTTGCGCTAATATCTCCTTTGGCCTCAACGTAATCGAACAACAGGTGAGAGGCCGTTTCCTCCTCTTCCTGACATAATCTGCACAACGGCTCCGAGCTGATAATCCCCACCTTGCGTAGATGCTTCCTGAACCAACCGTGCCCCGTGAATAGACCTGTAATCAGAGTAATCTGATTTCTACCCAAGCACAGGGTCTCTTTGGTTCTTTGCTTACACAGCCAAGGCATCATAGTCTTGCTGTGTTTAACCCCAGGACACATCACCCAGTTCTTTTCGTGCTCCCTCCAGATCCAATCTCTGAGAGCCGCACGAACCGAACCCCTGGTGATCCCCAGGACAGGCTTTGGACCGATGAATGAGTGTTAGCTCCATTCCTGGCCAGATAATCAGCTTTTTCATTCCCTTCAATATTCACATGACCCGGCACCCATTCCAACCGAACTTTGTTGTGCCGCGCCAGTAGTTCTAGGAAATTGGTGTTAATATTTTATATATTGTACAATCTTACATTTAGTAACTGCCCTTGAAACTACAAAATATACCACCAGAGTTCAGTGTGTCGATATTTCCCAATTCTAAACATCAAATTACCTAAATCTGCACACAAAGTAAAAGCAATAAAGTAGGAAATAGTATGTGTTTTCCTAAAGGAAAGTTCATGACATTATCTACAGCCAGTTCTCTATACTTAACTTGGCAAAAAGAAAGGAAAAGAAATCTGTATCAATTTTCAAACTGTAGTAAACTGTGTTTCACTGATGCCCCTGCTCCGCTTCTTGCTGCATAAAAAAATTGCATTTCTATCTTGTGAGGTTTTCAGCAAAAAAAATACAAACTTTTCCGATTATCCTTGATCTCTATTATCCCGCCCCCTCGCCACCCAATGCTTTTTTATTTCTTCTCCAGAACTTCGTGTTTTGTTTCATTTTATTTTTCATGTACTTCTTTTTTTCTTTTTCTCGAGTCCTTTATCAACTTCTCTTTTTTATTCCACTGATATTTATAGTAAAGACCTAGAAACATTTCTATTTATTTTTACTTTGCAAATGCCGAACTTAAGAAACACAGAAAAGTATACATTAAACTTTTTACTCCTGTATTAGTCTATTGAACGGTCAGCAATCGCCAGAAAACAAATTTTCCAGTATTTGCCCAATCAGCATTTAGATAGTAAATTAAAGAGGGCGTGGCCTAATAAACAAAAAACTAATTCTCTATGGCGATAGGATGTGTTTCTCCCAGAAATCAGTGTGAGTGTGCGCAAAGAATTTTGGTTTGAAAAATGTACTCTATGAAAGTGTAAGAAATTTATAAAGTTTAGTTTTTATGAAAATTTTTTACAGAACAATAAGAGATGGGAGATAAGGACAGCGCAAATACACTCTCACGTATATATATGCATATACATACATACACGCGCTCATGCATGTGCGCCAAGAGACGTGAGTGGTGTGATCGACGACCAACCAGTGATGGAAGCCTTTAGTTCGCCAGATTGGCGAAGCTTACGTAGCAACCATCCTAGGAGGTCGGAGTTATGTGTTGAGATGATCGCCGCTTTAGTCTATGCTGTGGATTTGAAGGAAGTGTTCTAGTAGACATGTTGTGGATCAGAGGGTTGTAATGATTGTGTACATTTGAGTGGAGTTTTATGTAGCAGAGATTGGGCTATTTCAGAAACAAGAGGAATATTTAGATCAGAGAATATAGTATGATTGGATACGTAGTAGGGAGCGTTAACTATTGTTCTTAGAATTTTTGATTGTAAGGTCTGAAGTCGGTTGATGTTCCGATTTTTTGGCGCTTCCGTAGAGCTGTATTCCGTACGTCCATATTGGGGCAAGTAGAGCGGTATATAGTGTTCGTTTGTTCGTCAAGGTCAGTTTCGAACGTTTGTCTAGTAGTCTTTTCAATATTTTATATCTGAGATTGAGGTCAATTCGTTAGAGTCTCATGTGGAGAACAATTTTTATATTTTCTTTTTAATTAAAAAAATATATATAACTTTTTTAAAAGTATTTTGGAAAATGCGTAGAAAGTTTTCGGCAGATGGAGTCAAAATTCTTGATACCAAACTGATTAATCAACTCCGGAAGTCCGAATCCGGGATACAAATAAAATGCGCTATCCGACGGTTAAAGTTGGCGTCAATATTATACGATTGATTCAATTACAAGTGTTCCTAATTTTCAACATTATTTCTTAATTTGTTATCTCTACATAATCCTCGTTTCAACCGGCCATTATTCTTCTTCCATTAATATCCAAAAATCCTTGAAAAACTTCTTCTTAAACCTATAATTTCTATCCATGAAGTTTAATAATTCCTTCCTGACCATTCATTTTGGTATTAAGACAAATATGTACTCGACTGTACAACAACTTCAACACGTATCTTTCGCAGCCTACTCCTTTAAAAAGAGACACTAATGTATAAGGAAGCCTTCCTCCTTGTTTCTCGGGCATCCCTGAGCTACTATCAAAAAAATCAAAGACATCCTATCCCATACCTATGTTCTCATTCTTAAGTCCTCAAAGACACCTGCTTTACCAAGTCTCTCAAGGTTCTTTCTTTTCTCCCTTATTTTTGAAATTCAGTAATACATTTTATCCTTACTTCTAACAGAAAAGGACAGATAGTAAGCAAGAATCTTGGGTAACACATGGACGAACAACTAACTTGGAATCCCCTTACACCAGACTGAAAAGAATGGTGACTAACAGATGACTCTCCATGCTATCAAGACTACTTGACAAACGATCTAAACTCACGTTACAAAACAAACTTACTTTGTAAAAACTTTGCTGCAACCTATAAAGAACGGATTAGAGATGTGGAGCCTCGCTGATCATTCCAACCTTTACCGAATCCAATCCATTACAACCTTAAATCCTTTGAAAAATCACCAATGTTCCTTATTATGTCTCCGATAAAACCGTACATAACGATCTACCCATTCTCTTTGAGTCAGATATGATAAATTCCACCAGCTAACATGCCTATCCTAACCCAATACTCCGTTTAGACGATTGAAGCGCCAGTAGCCTTGTGATTACTTCACGCGGACATCTTCACTAATTCCAACGCCATGAAGTGTTACCATTGGGTATGTTTTTGAGATGTCCCTCGTGACATTTTATTCAAGGTTCACATTTGGTTGTCGTGTAAATCTCACAGTTGCAAACAATAAATGGACTAAAAATAACAATAATGTACTAAGTCCTATCATAATAATTGAAGAGCTTGGTGCAAAAAGGAGTTATCTACGGTTTTTTAAAATGTTTAGTAGGGACAAAAAACTAAATATGCTTTAAGATGTATTCCTTATGTTGTGTCTGCTTCAAGGATTAGTTAATATATTGTGATGGGGGTCATTTGGGGCTCAATTTGAACTTTCTAGGGCATTTTTTAAGCTTGCTATAAGCAAAAGTTATTTTGCAGCTAACTCTTTTTTGCACCAAAATCATAATTTTCAGTAAAACTTGAGTACATATTAAGTACTTTAGTCAACAGATTTCTTGTTTATGAGCTTTTAAGTGGCATTTTGTGTCTTGTCGAAGCGAATGTTAGATATATTATTACGCCTGTCAAAAAGAAAAATAATAATATCTACCTAATATTTGTTTGATTGATGGTGTCATCTTTTCTGTTTGGAGCAAAAGAAAGTTATCTGCAGTAGAAAACTCATTTTTGCTCCAAATCTAACCTAGGTTAGAGAATAAATAATAATAAACGAGTCTGCATAAAGACTGGTTTATGCACCAAAAGATGTAGAATTGAACATACAATAGGGGGCGCCACTAAACACATTTTCTGAAAAATATGTAGATAACTCCTTTTTGCACCAAGCTCTTCAATTATGCTATTAATATTCTTGTACGAGTCCAATTCAAACTTCAAGATACTTTAACAACCAATCTTCACACAGTACATTACTTACATTCAAACATACCTGCGAGCACAGAATAGAACAAACTAAAACAACTCTATCTAAACTCTCGACAATACATCATCGTTAATTTCAACACAATAATTACAGGAAAAATTGCTTGAAAACAGATTTGTTTTCCGACGAATAAATTTCTTGAACTTAAGAATCAGGTTGAATGAAACATCGTCTAGCAAGCTCCAGAACAAAGTCTATTCTCTGTGTGCCATAGAAATGTGCCTATCTCGTTTCATTTACCTGAAACCAAAGGTAAGCACATTGCTCGCTAAAACCCCTGGCCTTTCTCCAACCATGTCTTGTCTGTCTTTACCAATAAATCGCTCAAGTTGTGAGAATCATCTCCAGCTTCTAATTCACAAACCAAACAAATACAAAATGGAACACTTTAACCTCAAAACTAGTAACAGCAACGTTTCACTTTCCAACTTCTACTTTTACTCACACACACACACACACACACAGATAATATAACGCTATATATAATGCATATCAACACAAACGAACATTATCTTGGTTTTGCTCAATATCTCTGTATCTACTTTGTTGTTTCTACATTCTCATCTTACATTATACAAACCTATATAACTCTCTCTAACTCACTTCCTCTTGTCCTTTTGCTCAGTTACTCGGTCAATATATGAACGCCTAGTAGTTTGGTTATGGCGCTTGCTAGCTGCTGTAGAAATAAACAGCAGACTAAGCAATAGTCACTATTTTGCACGGTGTGCGTTCGTCAAGATTTCGCCCAAGTCAGCAATCTTTTATAACCCAATATTTTCTTACTATATATAACGATTTTGTTATTTATATATAATATAAAAATGAACACGCTGGTTTATAGATTTTAAAAGACTTATTCATACTTGTATTAACTATAACTTGTAGAAGAGTACGTTTAAATTATTCAAATTCTCAATTTATTTTTATTGATTTATTTGTTAACCTGTTTTTGTTAGGTTTAGGCTGGAAACATAATGGAGCGGCAAGCAAAGCGGCGAAAACAAGCACAAGCTAACATATGGGACTGCGCATAGTGGAGAGCAAAGCGAAGATAGAGCAACGCTATCTATAGAGAGTAGAGCAAAGCATTATGACATGTTTGATTTCTTCGCTCTCATCGCGCTCAATTTTCAAAGGTTATTGCTCATAGGTTATGGATATTGATACATTTATTGGTTTAGTTTGTTTAAAGAAACCTCTGTGGGACCATAATATTTGCGAAGCTACAATAGTTTTTAACAATTAATAATTAATAGTTAAAATTAATTAACAATTAGTAGTTAATGGAGAATTCAGGTAATTTTTGCTACATTTAATTTGGTTCTCAATCCCTTAATGCTAACTTTCATCTAAAATACTAGGCAAAATTAAATTAATTTTCACGTCCTACTACTTGTGATCAGAACGAATTCTCCAATCCTTCTTGTGTAGCGTCGTACTACTCCAGTTTTTCAGATGAACAACATTAATTTACGACAAATCATGGAGTAGTGATTTAATAAAATTATTGTTTTTTTTTTTAATGACTAATTTCTTTTATCTGCATATATTTCTATTTTGTTAGGATTAATGGGGTTACACTGGGCTAGTATGTAATCAAATGTTGAAATAGATATTCTAAAATACGAACGAATCTTGCCAGGATGCTCCCGAAGTTGTTGGTACAAGTGATGGAATTCACCAAGTTCATTTCTAGACTTATTTATGTCATGTACACTTCAGCTCCTACTACTAAGCTGCTGTAAATACCAAAGTTTCAACGAAGAATTTTCATATAAAAATAGTTTCTCCATCTTGTTTCGTCGAAAGGAGAAGCGAGACTAAACTCGTCACTATGTGCATGCGAATCTTTGCTCGCTGCTCGTCGCTCTTTTTGATTTGAAGCAGCTATTATTGCCGCTTTGCTCACCGTTCCACTATGTTTCCAGCCTTAGAACAAATTTTAAGTCAAGTAACCGATCTAGCCGCCACTGGAAGAGATGGTTTTGAACAGTAAAAAATTAACAAACTACTTTTATAAAGTAGCAATTTATTTTTTTGTAGAATTAAATAAATACAATATTGCTGATTCAATTCTGTGTTCCTTTGCATGAATTTAAAAATGGGTTAATTTGGTAGGATGTCTGTAAGACGGTTTTGGTAAAAGTTCAGTAGATATCTTGATTAATCAAACCTTTCTTACTTCTAGAAGTTCGAAAAATTGATAAACCTGCTTCGGTAGGTATAACCTAAACAGGTTAGTAGAAGCATCATTTCGGATGGGTTTTAAATAATTACTTCAGACGAATTACAACTTCATTTTTTAAAAGAATTGCGAGTCCGGAGTTCTACGTCAGAGTTCAGAGTTCAGCCACTGGTGTTAATTAGTTCTAAACAATGTGTATAAATCTTGGGCAACCAAAACGCTCTACATTTCATTATTAAATGGAATAAACTTTTCTTCTTTTTTTCATCAGAGACCTTTTGAAAAAATATAAATTTAAAAAAGCTGTTAAAATTGTTAGAGGATAACTTGAAGAGAGGAATATCCGGGTATGAAGAGGTTGCGCTCACTCGTTCAATAACAAGCCTGGAGCCAAAGGTTAATCGGTAAAGTTTTTAGTAAAAGCGCGTGTCGGCTATAATACGGCCGCCTCGAATAAACTGCCTACCTCATTCAGGAAGTCGGGTTTTCTGCCGATCCACCGGTACTTCGGCCCCTTCTTCTCTATATGGGCGAGTTATTCCTTACTTTCACTCTATCACAGTCTCGAACAGTTTCAAAATTAAATGCTTAAACTTTCCAGCCCATTAAGCTCATGTCAATGGCTCACAGCATCGGCAGTTAGAAGAGCCGGGCTATCCAAGCCATCCAGAATGTATTTTATGGGCGCACAATATGTTACATCTTCAGCTGCCAGAGTGTGGAGGAATAATACATCTCCTATAATTTCCTTACTTTCTCCATAATATCAAAACTATTCCAAAACAGATGAGGGAGTTTCCCTTGTCGCTTAAAACTACATTTTTTTTTCATCAATACCTGATTTTCGTTAGGTACCAGATTTCCTATTGGAAGCAGCTGCTTCTGGAACCTGAATTCTCATTACTAGCAACTTTTTCTGTATATTATACTTGAATATTAGTCTTCAATTTTGGCTGCACAATATTTTATAACTCGAAGTACATTAACAAATTAAATATCTCTAGTTTCCTGGCGCTCTCTAATTGAGCAATTATTGCATCTTTATATTTATATCTTAAATTTATTTGTAAAGCAGATACACACTCCCAGAGGAATCTCCCTACTCCCATGCGCATATAAAATATTCTCAAATATCCTTTTTAGGAGGCTACTGCCGTTGTCAACGATTGATCAGATATTCTCCCTCAGAATGATGCTCGAAAAGACGAGGGAGTACAATGTTAAAACTCACCATCTATTCATAGATTTTAAATCCGCATATGATAGTATTAACAGGGATCAGTTGTACAGAGCAATGATGGAAATGAATATACCCCCAAAGTTAGTACGCCTCATAAGGATGTCTATGAGTAGAGCGGAGTGTGTTGTGCGCGTACAGGGAGATTTATCAAAAGAGTTTACGACAAATAAAGGACTGCGGCAGGGAGATGCCTTAGCATGCCTCCTATTTAACTTGGCTCTGGAGAAAGCCGTGAGAGACTCTGGTATACAGACCAGTGGCACTTTAATAAATAAGACGGTCCTGATTCTTGCATACGCTGATGACATTGACATTATGCCAAGATCAATGAATGCCATGAAGGAAGCGTTTCTGTCCCTAGAAGCAGCAGCTAGCCGACTAGGACTGGTAATTAATGAAGCGAAGACCAAGTATATGCGCACGGGAGGTGGCTCCACCGCCCAAGTGCAGCACTTGAGCATCGCACATTATAAATTTGAGAAGGTTGATGAGTTTACATATCTTGGGTCACTGGTAAACAGTGAGAACCAGGTTAGTTCAGAAATAAAAAAGAGGATCATGGCCGCTAACAAATGTTACTTTGGCCTAGTAAGGCATGTAAAACTCATCTCTCGGGACACAAAAGCCCTTCTCTATAAAACCCTCATCCGACCAGTGCTGAGTTATGGTTCCGAAGCGTGGGCAATGACGAGGGCAGATGAACGGGCCCTTTCGCTCTTTGAACGGAAGGTGCTCCGTAGAATCTATGGTCCTACACGCGACGGAACGAATTGGAGAATTAGGAAAAATCAGGAATTGTACACTCTCTTCACGGATCCTGATATAGTAAAAGTGATAAAGCTTGGTAGACTGCGATGGGCAGGACACATAGCTAGGATGAGTGAAGATGAGATTCCTAAGAAAGTGCTGGAAGGAAACATGCAAGGATCCAGGAGGGTAGGCAGGCCAAAGCTGCGCTGGGAGGATAGTGTGGCAAAGGATGCTGCATCTTTGCTAAGATTCCGAAACTGGAGGGCGGCTGCACAGCAAAGAGACGCCTGGCGGGCACGTCTTGAGGAGGCCAAGACTCTGCATGAGTTGTAGTGCCAGTTAAGAAGAAGAAGAAGAAGAAGAAGATACACACTTGGGAATCATCTTTGAAGGAACCTCACGGAAACTGGTACTCCTTCACAGCTTTGTTATAAACGTCACAGTTAGCGACACTACTAGACAAGAGTTCTAGGATAATGAACTAGATTAGCTAAGCAGATTTAAATCCAAATTTATTTGTTGCGAGATTAATTAATTGTGCTCAAAGACATTTACTTCATTTCTTTAAAGAATAAAAAAGAAAAAAGGCAATTTTATAAACTTATAATCTCACTTCCCTTTGAATTTATGATGGCGGTGAAAACAGTAAAATGCGTTGTTTCAAAACAAAATTGCGAAAATGTTTTAATTGGTTAGTTAGCCCCTCTTTAGCACGGCTCTCACTTTGCCTCCGTCTCGCGTGTTTTTGTGAAGGCGTCAAATTTGTAGAATACCATGACTATGAATATTTAGCGTCCATAAACGGTAATGAACTTGAAACTACAGAAAGACATTGACCAGAAAGTTCTGCCATATTATCGCTAACTTCAGTTTTGTTCTTTACCCTCAATTCTCTCCTAAAGGCACCAGTTCCAGGACAATTTAGTAGTGACGACAAAATGAAACTGCCTTATACTTGCCGACCTACTTATTTCTTGCTGGCATAAAATATTAAAATTTAAAACAAAAATTATAGAGCTAGGGCATGAGTTTATCAATAATTGGTTGGTTAGTACATCGGTTAGGATCTAAAATCCAAAATCTCTGTGCCTTCTTCTGAGTTCATAAAGAACTGGTGCAGAATTGTAAATCAAAACGAACTCTCACTTTAGACGTAAGATGTTTAATAATGACCATTATCAGGATAGTAAACCCATCACATTAAGGACATCGTCCTGTGGATTAACCATTTTTTCCTGGTATCTTAGTGTCCCTGGGTACATCTGTACCCCAGCCTCATAACACAAACTACACCGACAGGCTAAATACTCACAAAACTATTATTATTTACATCCTTGTTATTTCAATTATGAAATAAAGACGGTGGATTCAAACGTGAAGAATACAAATTTTTAACTATTTTTCGCAGTAACGCAATTCACAAGATCTATATTTGCATTTTCAACTCTAATCTACCTTTCCCCAAGTCATTCTTCTCTCTGCAATTAATAATCAATTTTCTATTCAGCCCTATTTGCCACAATTCCATTCAATGCAATTCCCTTTTATCTGTGTAGTTGTCATTAATGGGTTGGACAGTGTTGCAAAATGGTCAGATCTGGGAGCCGACAAAGGTAAATAAATGGTGACAATGGAAGTCACCAATAAAGGGCCAATGAACCTACGATAATCGACAATTTGTAGGGCAATTTTATTCATCAGAAGTTTGAGGAAAAACACTGATTTATTTCAATAGAATCACATGAATGAGATAAGATTTTCAATTGAATAAAACTTAACCGCAAAACTATTGTTAGAGAAATATCAGGATTTCATTATCTGGCAGTCAGGACATTAAACGTGGAAGGAAGGGACTATGAGATAGAATCACCAACATGATTGTCTGAGTTCCTTCCCCTTTTTGGTGGAACCGCCCTTTAATACAATCTGAATCTGAATCACCAACATATTCTTCTAGAAGGTAACTAAGTGCTTCATGAGGATGATCACTTGAATTTTGGTCATATAGGTGGAAGAGGACATCCTCAGCCTTATATAGAAGTTAAGACAGAAGCAGAAGATCTAGCCTAATGTAGAAAACGGATTAAAGCACCTCTTAGTATCACCCAGTACTTCTCCAGACTGGGAAAGATAATGCAAGCTTAATAGTGGAAGGTCTTTATTTAACCAAATCTATATTAACCTAAGTAACATATAATAATGTAAAAATCCAAAAAGCGATTAGCTAAGTCGTCAATATACTGAATTACTACGCTGGGTTCGAATCCAGATGACTGTCTGCTTTTATATTTTCTCTACCTAGGAGCTTCTCACAGCTAACAAGTGATGGGCAGTGTTGTATGTAACGAAAGTACACGATACGAACAATGGTAGTACACAAAAAAAGCTCTGGGAACCACAAATCTCAGATCATCATTAAATTAACGAATATATGTACAAATTTAAGACAATATCTTAATGTCTATGCATATTACAAAATTCATCATTAAATTTCAACTATAGGAAAAGCCATCTTGCTTTAAAAGCTACATGGGAAACTCATGCGAAAAACTGGAGTTTAGAATATTAATTTATTTTATTTGTAATAAACAAAACTCTGAGTCTCTGAAGAAAGATAGTTAAAAATGTAACTTAAGAAAGGCGACGTGGGACAATAAGCTGACTCCTGGGAGTAATGTAGCTCACAGAAGGAGAAGAAACAATTGGATTAGTGTTCTGGCGCTGGATGCCGAGAGTCTGATTGGCCGATCCCCTGAGGGGTAGACCAGCCAAAAACCATGGTATTCTAGTCTTGGTACCCACATCATCAATATAATAAACTTGCGTACTGGCAACCTTGAAGACGCCTTAACGAACCTATAATCTAATTACATCTATTTGAACAACATTTCCTAAAAATGCGCTGGGCATAACTTGATGTATTTATTTCTTTCTCATTTTATATATTTTTTTTTGTTTTCTTGTAAGGGGTAACCTGCTCTGAGAAATATACCATTCGTGCGGATACACTGCCCTCTAAAGTGACACATAAGAGCTCTTTCAAGTTTGTGCTCACTAAATATATTAGACATACTAGTCTAAACAAAATATGTATTTTTCTGAAAGTGCTAAAGATTTTGTTCTTTTTTGGATCTGTCTCTGTTTATATATTTAAAATCCCCGTGATAAATGTAAAAAAAATCAACAGGGTTTATCGTAAATATTTATGAGATTTATTTAGGTGAAGCAGCAGATATTTTTAAAGGTAAAGTAAGATGTCATCTACAGGGTGGGCAACGTTAGCAGCTCTACAGTGTAGCCAACGTTGTCTATCCAGTTTGCGAGTAATTTAAACAAATATATACTTTTGGAGTTATGGTAATGAAGAAATATTTGGCACTCTAGCCGAGTCTAAACTTCTTTTCAGCCTTCTTTTGGTGCCATCGACATCGAACACTATTCTCACAAATCTCGTTTACCCAGCCGGTTTAGTAACGTTTACATTAAAATGGGCCGATTTACCAATAGGAAAGAAGATGTTTAAAAAGAAAACAATTTACTAGTGCAGTGAAAAGTTTTCTTGATTGCATTTTTTTCTGCATCAAAAAATAAATAAACAAAAAAAAACAACTTTGTGAAAACCATGTTGCGATAAACTTTTAGCATTAATTGTTTAGGGTTTCTGGTTTCACTGGAACAGTGATGGCGAACCTTTTGAGCTAGGTGTGTCAAAATTTTGAAAAATCGAAACATAATTTTAGTGGCGTGTCCACACATCACAAAAGTAGAGACTAAAAAAAAAAATAGAAATAATTATATATTTTTTAAGTTAATTATTTGTTTAATGCAAAATACAAAACCAAAACCCGAAGTACATGTTTCCAGAATTTGGTATTTTAATTAATATCATTCAATATTAATATCAAATATTGAAACAATGTATTTAAATGTTTTTAATATGTATATTTGTTACGCAATATTATTATACTTGTAACATGCGCGTCCAGTTTCAGAATTAAATTATTAATTATTATTAACGTAAGTAATAATATTATTATTAATAACCAACTCTGGCCGTTATGAGAGACAAATATTTGAATTATGAAATTTTTTATGTTTCAAGACGCGTGCCACCAAAAATGAGCTCGCGTGTCATACATTCGCCATCACTGCACTAGAACATCATTAGAACGTGTGCTTGCTACAAAAATTCAAGGGGTTTATCTTCAACCTACCCAACGACCGATGATGACCGTTTTGTTGGACAGAAGAATCATTAAGTGCATTTACATTCTAGTTTCCATTCTATTACGAGATTATCCAGGCAGACTTATACCATATTTCTAACAGAAATTCACTCTACTCCCAAAATTTGACCAAACTGTTCATTCAATATTCAATTAACTACAACGCCAGCTAATTTTACTAAAGTTTAAATTTATTTATACTACAAGCAGCTGTATAATATCGTACATCATACTAAAATTTTAACTTTTCAATTAGCTCAGTTACTTTGTAAATAATTGTAATATTGAAAATATGAATAGGTCCGCAGTGATGGATTTCTTTTTTAATTTTATCCGTTGTAACGCGCATCTTTATTGCATCCAGCATCCGAGATAGATAAATAAGTTTTGCTGTAGAGATTTCTACTTCAATTATATTTCCGACTCGCGCTACACTTGCTGAATCAGAGTCATTACTTTATAAGTCCAGATTTCAGAAATGTTTAATAAAGATTTAGTTTGATTTGTTCATTAATTACTCAAAAATCAGACTGAGTAATAAAAAAAGGCATAATCAACAATAAAATTAGTACTATCACATGTAATTCACTTGTTCGCTGCCAAATCTCTTTTCAAGCACATCATTTTTTATTTAATTGTAAATTTTGTTGATTTGTTTTTTCAAATGTAAGACTTTTAAGGGAAAGAGTTGAAAAATTCTTATAAGATCAGTAATAATACGAGGGTCGTTTGAAAAGTTCGTGCAAAGTCAGAGAAATAGCACTACTGGCGCGTATCGAGGTTATGTTTAGTTAGTAGCATCTCTTGGAAGAACACACACCAAGTTTCAGCCAGATCGGTCTATTTCTTTGTGTTTGGCATTCGTTTGAATCGAGGAAGTCGAGTGATTTTCAAAAAATGGACGAAAAAGAATTTCGTGTGTTGATTAAACACTACTTTATGAAAGGCAAAACGCCTCAGGAGACTAAAGAGAAGCTTGATAAACATTATGGTGACTCTGCACCTTCGATTAGAACAGTTTATAAGTGGTTTCAAAATTTTCGGAATGGCCATATGGGCACAAGTGACGCTGAACGTTCTGGACGCCCTGTTGAGGTTACTACTCCAGAAATCATTGATAAAATCCATGATATGGTGATGGATGACAGAAGAGTGAAGGTGCGTGAGATTGCTAGTGCTGTGGGCATCTCGAATGAACGGGTACATAATATATTGCATGAACATTTGGACATGACAAAGCTATCCGCAAGATGGGTGCCGCGATTGCTCACGCTTGACCAAAAACGAAATCGTGTGAAGTGTTGCAAGGACGGTTTGCAGCTGTTCCAGAAGAATCCGCAGGACTTTAAGCGTCGTTTCGTCACTGTGGATGAAACATGGATACATCACTACACTCCTGAGACCAAAGAACAATCTAAACAATGGGTTACCAAGGGGGAATCTGCGCCAAAAAAGGCGAAGACCGTTCCTTCGGCCGGAAAGATTATGGCGACTGTCTTTTGGGATTCGCAAGGAATAATCCTCATCGACTATCTGGAAAAGGGTAAAACTATTACAGGTGCATATTATTCATCGTTATTGGACCGTTTGAAAACCGAGCTGCAAGAAAAACGCCCACGATTGGCCCACAAAAAAGTCCCTTTTCCATCACGACAACGCACCAGCTCACATCTCAGCAGTTGTGGTCGCAAAATTAATGGAAATAGGGTTCCAACTCGTTTCACATCCCCCCTATTCTCCAGACTTGGCTCCCTCGGACTACTATTTGTTCCCCAATATGAAGAAATGGCTGGCGGGAAAAAGATTTTATTCAAACGAGGAGGTGATTGCAGAAACGAATGGCTATTTTTCAGACTTGGACAAATCCTATTATTCGGAAGGGATCAACAAACTAGAGCAGCGTTGGACGAAGTGTATAAGCCTAAAAGGAGACTATGTTGAAAAATAAAAAAGGTTTACCCCAAAAAATTAAGTAGTTTTTATTTTTGCACGGACTTTTCAAACGACCCTCGTACAATGATCAGATCAACACAGACGTAAAGTCAAGCTTAAAAGAAGAAGAAAGGTAAAGCTAAAGACGGTGTGTAGCCATTTCTCACAAAACCAAGTAAAGCGACCACACACACCAAGAAGAAGAAATCAAAGTAATATGTGGGGAGTAATCGAGCAATCTGGTAAATTGGAGCCAAGGAAGCTACTGGAGGATGGAGATAGAGAGAGATGCAATGATAGGTACAAGTGGGGATAGTTCAATAAAGGAACTCTCACTTCTTCAGCCGGTAGACGGAGTATTGACTAAACTTTCGAGTAAAAACTAGATGATGGGATAGACAATCTTCCGCCTTCCCGTAGCGTGAAGAAGTGTTTACTAATTTTTGTTTAGGAAGGCTATGCACAGAACTAACAATCAAGGTGTCGTGGACGGAGGCGAACAACAAACAATTTACTTTAAATTTTTCATATTTACCATTAAAAAAAATTCGAAAGCCTAGACAGGGAATCGAACCCAGAACCCTTTACTTCTTTTTTCTATACTTAACTAATTTATGGTTGATAGAATCAACATGTTACACATCGAACGATTATGTACAATAATTTTTATAACATTTTTTTTAAAATAAAATTTTGTAATAACAAAATTCATTTTTCTCAAATTGAAGTCGAGTCACAGCCTATTTAGGTTATAATATTAAAATCTAAAATACATTTTTTTTAAAAAAATGATTGCAAGAAAAGAGAATTCATACTGATGTTGAGTCAAGGTTGATATAGTATGCGCTTTGATTAGATTTTGTGTTACTGAACTCGTAGGTAAGTAGAGAAATTGATTTTTCCAATTTTTTACTTGATATTATACAGGGTGCAGCAGTAAGTAATGTCCATAGGCCTACTGTGTGTAGTACATCTGAAGTGGAGTTCAATGACGTATTGTTCTTGATTGAAGTCACTTAATTTTTTTTCTAAAAACATCACTTTTTTGCAATAAAAATGTTATTACTCAGAAAGTTTTATTCCGAATACGATCCTTATGAAACGGTTAGAAAGACAAGATAAATTTCCTAAAAATTGTTTAAAATATTTCCTAACATTTTCTCAAATATTTCAGAAAGAACAGAAGTAAATGTTTAAAGTGCAATTTGTTACCATTAACTTCCATATTTTAAGACAGCCTACTTTAAAATTGACTACTGGCCCATCTAAAAAGAGTTTTCAATGAATTAAACAACTTGATAAACTAACACTGTTGAGTGCTCGTGAACACGTTTTCTTGCAAAACAAATCATAATTTCTCTTAAGAAGATAAAAGGAATCCTGGTAAAATGATATACCGTTAGAAAGCCCACTAAACAAGGAAACTTTGATAAAAAGTGCCAACACCTAGGTCGGATAATGATCACATAAGGGCCTAATGAGTTTTCTTAAAAAATTTCGATTACTTTTATTTTTCCAGCATCCGGAGGAAGATTGAAGCAGTTTGGAGAATAATTTATGCTTCGAAATGCTTCGAAGAATCAATTTTTAGAAAATTTATCTGTCTTTCTAACCCTGTCATCAGAATCGAATTCGGACTAAAACTTTCTGAGTAATAACATTTTTATTGCAAAAAAAGTTTAATGGTTTTAGAAAAAAAAAAATTAAGTTACGTCACTCAAGAACAGTGGAAAATATGAAGTTGGCCAATACGTCATTGAATTCCACTTCAGATGTACTACACACAGTAGGCCTATGGACATTACTTACTGGTTCACCCTGTATACAAATAAGGTTCAAAGGATTTTATCTATTAATAGTTTAAGAATAATAATAATAAAATAAGGTTTTCTTTTCTGGCAAATTTTATGTACAACTACCAAAGTACGAGGGTCGTTTGAAAAGTCCGTGCAAAGTCAGAGAGATAGCACTACTGGCGCGTATCGAGGTTATGTTTAGTTAATAGCATCTCTTGGAAGAACACACACCGTTTCAGCCAGATCAGTCTATTTCTTTGTGTTTGGCATTCGTTTGAATCGAGGAAGTCGAGTGATTTTCAAAAAATGGACGAAAAAGAATTTCGTGTGTTGATTAAACACTACTTTATGAAAGGCAAAACGCCTCAGGAGACTAAAGAGAAGCTTGATAAACATTATGGTGACTCTGCACCTTCGATTAGAACAGTTTATAAGTGGTTTCAAAATTTTCGGAATGGCCATATGGGCACAAGTGACGCTGAACGTTCTGGACGCCCTGTTGAGGTTACTACTCCAGAAATCATTGATAAAATCCATGATATGGTGATGGATGACAGAAGAGTGAAGGTGCGTGAGATTGCTAGTGCTGTGGGCATCTCGAATGAACGGGTACATAATATTTTGCATGAACATTTGGACATGACAAAGCTATCCGCAAGATAGGTGCCGCGATTGCTCACGCTTGACCAAAAACGAAATCGTGTGAAGTGTTGCAAGGACGGTTTGCAGCTGTTCCAGAAGAATCCGCAGGACTTTAAGCGTCGTTTCGTCACTGTGGATGAAACATGGATACATCACTACACTCCTGAGACCAAAGAACAATCTAAACAATGGGTTACCAAGGGGGAATCTGCGCCAAAAAAGGCGAAGACCGTTCCTTCGGCCGGAAAGATTATGGCGACTGTCTTTTGGGATTCGCAAGGAATAATCCTCATCGGCTATCTGGAAAAGGGTAAAACTATTACAGGTGCATATTATTCATCGTTATTGGACCGTTTGAAAACCGAGCTGCAAGAAAAACGCCCACGATTGGCCCACAAAAAAGTCCTTTTCCATCACGACAACGCACCAGCTCACACCTCAGCAGTTGTGGTCGCAAAATTAATGGAAATAGGGTTCCAACTCGTTTCACATCCCCCCTATTCTCCAGACTTGGCTCCCTCGGACTACTATTTGTTCACAAATATGAAGAAATAGCTGGTGGGGAAAAAGATTTTATTCAAACGAGGAGGTGATTGCAGAAACGAATGGCTATTTTTCAGACTTGGACAAATCCTATTATTCGGAAGGGATCAACAAACTAGAGCAGCGTTGGACGAAGTGTATAAGCCTAAAGGAGACTATGTTGAAAAATAAAAAAGGTTTACCTCCAAAAATTAAGTAGTTTTTATTTTTGCACGGACTTTTCAAACGACCCTCGTAGATATGGTGGACGGCTAGCAACTATACTTTACTATTAAATTATCAAATTAACCATTAAATGAAATCCAAAACCTGCATTGGAATCGAAACAATCTTAACCTTGCTTAACTTTTCAAATGCTTGTGGCGCCTTTTTAATAGTAAAAAAAGTTGACTCACGCTAGCAACGTTTTAATGAGAGCCACATATAAAGTTTAGTAAAGGTTAAAAGTGAAAATATCTTCTAAAATTAATGAGATCAAATTTAATTAGTTCTCAAAATTCGTTATTTCAATTTGCTTGTAATATACATATTTATCTTTGGTTGGTGTTGTTTGTCTGGGATACAGTTACTGACAGGTTTGTAAACTAGACTCAAGGTACTACCAGTTGGTCTAGAACTAGACCCTAAGAGTTTGTCTTATTAATTTTGTTTCGCTTCTATAAAGTGAAAATTTCAATTATGAATTGGTAAATAGCTTTCCAATTTATTTTTAATGAAATTATTAAAACATGTATATTTTATATAAATGTATGTTATATATGAATGAACAGATGTTTTATGTGGGAAAAAAATGCTGGAGTATGGGGCTGACGACCACTTTGTGGGGGCTGTAAAAACACCAAACAAAGATGAAGTAAACAGAAATTTTTTTTTACAGTATAACTTTTTTTTTAGATTTAGTCAACCGTGCCAAAAATAATGGGACTCTTTTATAAAAAAGAAAGAAGTGTTTGGAACAGTAGGATACGTGGCACCCTGATTCGCGATACGACCAATAAAAAAATAAATAATTTGAATAAAAGTAACCTCTCTGAAAAAAAAAAAAACAGTCCGTTTTATTCTAGTTTATATCGTAAAAACGATAGAATAGACTTTAAAATCTAATATTTTAGAAATTTTTTAATAAAATTTCTAAGAGGCTGAAGTAAAATGAAAGTGTTTCCTTCTACCACTTTTCCCGCTAGGAATTACTTGGCGGTAACATCAGGATATTTCGCTTCTTCCTCCCGCGTAAACCAACATTTCCACCAAACTATATTAAGGTTTTTTTTATCTTTCCTCGCCATAGGCGCTCTCTTTTCCTTGAGCATTTTCTTACTTTATATTAACGCCGCCTTTCTACCTTTAAACACACAACATGAACGCCAGTCGGGACTGTCTCTTCGTCATCAAACTTACAGCCGCATTTCGAACTTCAAACATTTTATATTATTTATTTTCTGTAACCTAGTATGTACGCTACTCCATTCTAATATAAAACTTCTACGTTTTTGTTTCTTTTGAAATTTTATTATTAAATAATTTTGTAATTTCAAATCATATTTATTTGTTACTAACAATTACCGCACATTAATAAATTTGTAAATTATAGGATGAAAAAATAATTGCCATTTCAGTGGAGTAAAATTTATTTTGCCGAGCTTTCGACCTAGGGACTAGTTCATCTTCAGGGCTAGTTTACAAAGTAATATTTTTACATTACAAGGTTGGTGTGTCTTCTGTCTTGTCTGTTCATGGAGTGAGTGACTAGCCCTGAAGATGATCTAGTCCCTAGATCGAAAGCTCGGCAAAATAAATTTTACTCCACTGAAATGGCAATTATTTTTTCATCCTATTGGAGCTATGAATCACTTACCAAAAAGAATGAACAACAACTGTAAATTGTAACAAACAAAGAAGCAAGTCTAGTCTTTCCCTTCCCTAAAACTGAAAATTCCTAAAAATGTTACTGAAATGGAGTTTTACACTTAGACGAAAAACTGTATCTCCCATCTTTATCAGCCAAACTCCTGTACCAACTGTGGAGAAAGTACTCTACTTTGGACTGTACCTAGATAAACGGTTGACATGGAATCCCCATACTAGTCTGAAAAGACAAGAATCTAACCAACGCAATAAAACTTCTCGCCAGACTACTTGACAAACATTCGAAACTTAACCTACATATCTACTGTTACTGCGACCTATTTGGTCATACGGCATCGATGTATGGGGATCGACTAAGCGTTCCAACTCACTAAGCCTCCAGACATTACAGTCAAAAATACTTCGAAAACTTCTTAACGCTCCGTTCTATGTATCTAACCTCACTACCCATAACGACCTCAAAATCCCTTTCATTACAGATCTTGCTATCACTCGTTTCTTCAAATTTCATTCCTCTAAAGCAGCTCATCCTAACCCTCTCATAGAACACCTATCTTCCTCCACATTACCAGGTAATCCTCTAAGGAGATTGAAGAGAAGATGGCCTCCTCGTGATCTACTCTTATCGTTAGAGCAAAGCACGTTACTGGAGTGGCACCACTGGGTGCCTTCTCCACTCATGATTTTCTTTTATTTCTTTTCTCTTTCACCATATTTGCTTGTTGCAACAACTGTTGCAGTGGTAAATTACAATAAAAGATTTTAAAAAAAGAAAAAAAACATTTATATAATATTTAGCGTTGAAAATAATGAACTCCATATGTGTTTTAAATATAAGAAAAAAATATATCATTTCCTTCATAAGTTATGGAAACGCCAAAAAAGGAAGTTAACATTGCCTATTTCACATGTGCTCTTGGGTAAAAAAAAAAACTTTCCGCTCGACTAAACGTTCCAACCCACTACGCCTCCAGTCATTGCAAATTACTTCCGAAAATTCTTGACACTCCATTTTATGTATGTAACCACCCAAAGCTATTAAATCCCTTTCGACAAAGACTCGTTTTCTCCAATTTCATTCCTCTAGAGCAGCTCATCCTAACCCCTAATCGAGTGCCTATCTTCTTCCACGTTACCAGCAAATCCTCCAAGAAGATTGAAGTGAAGATGGCCCTGCGATCTACTCTCATCATAAGAGCAATATATGCCCACGATAATTAAATGACACTACAGGGTGCCTTCTCCGCTTAAATAATTCTGGTAATAAGTTACACATTAACTTGTTGCAACAATTGCTGCAGAAAATGGAGTTCTACATCCATGAGTATTAAACGTAAATTTAAAGTAAAGAGGAAACGAAGACACCACTTCAGAAAAAAACAGTAATTAATAAAAGTGATAATTTCAATAAAAGTATTGTCTTTGAACTCTAAATTTTAGCAAACTTTTTAATAATATCCTTAATTTGAGTCTTTAAGGTTAACTAAATTGAAGTATCGTAACCTCCTCAGTTTCAGATGCATACAGTTACTAGTATCCGTACACAATTAGGCGCCACGGTAGCCTAGCGGTTAGAGGCGAGACCTGCAAAGCTAAGATGAATGGTAGAACTAGGTTCGATTCTCGAACTAGACCTTGGATTTTATTTATTATTATAAAAAGACGTTTATAGCGAAGCATGTGGCTCCGTCCACCACACCTGTTCGGTAGCTCGACCTAAAAGCCCTTTTGAATTTTAATAAGCAACACTTTACGTAACCCATTTAGAAAATTTTCTTCATCACAGTTGCTTTATTCAGTTATACGAGGGTCGTTTGAAAAGTTCGTGCAAAGTCAGAGAGATAGCACTACTGGCGCGTATCGAGGTTATGTTTAGTTAGTAGCATTTCTTGGAAGAACACACACCAAGATTTTGCATCAACATTTGGACATGACAAAGCTATCCGCAAGATGGGTGCCGCGATTGCTCACGCTTGACCAAAAACGAAATCGTGTGAAGTGTTGCAAGGACGGTTTGCAGCTGTTCCAGAAGAATCCGCAGGACTTTAAGCGTCGTTTCGTCACTGTGGATGAAACATGGATACATCACTACACTCCTGAGACCAAAGAACAATCTAAACAATGGGTTACCAAGGGGGAATCTGCGCCAAAAAAGGCGAAGACCGTTCCTTCGGCCGGAAAGATTATGGCGACTGTCTTTTGGGATTCGCAAGGAATAATCCTCATCGACTATCTGGAAAAGGGTAAAACTATTACAGGTGCATATTATTCATCGTTATTGGACCGTTTGAAAACCGAGCTGCAAGAAAAACGCCCACTATTGGCCCACAAAATAGTCCTTTTCCATCACGACAACGCACCAGCTCACACCTCAGCAGTTGTGGTCGCAAAATTAATGGAAATAGGGTTCCAACTCGTTTCACATCCCCCCTATTCTCCAGACTTGGCTCCCTCGGACTACTATTGTTCCCCAATATGAAGAAATGGCTGGCGGGAAAAAGATTTTATTCAAACGAGGAGGTGATTGCAGAAACGAATGCCTATTTTTCAGACTTGGACAAATCCTACTATTCGGAAGGGATCAACAAACTAGAGCAGCGTTGGACGAAATGTATAAGCCTAAAAGGAGACTATGTTGAAAAATAAAAAAGGTTTACCCCAAAAAATTAAGTAGTTTTTATTTTTGCACGGACTTTTCAAACGACCCTCGTACCTCCTCCAAATTCAGGATGTACAGAATGTAAGAATTCTTACTTTAAATGAACCAGTCTTTGACTGGTTGTTTGGAGAATTGGGAATATATGAAACGGATGATTCTCTTATCTTATTTCTCAACCACTGCTCCCATCTTTAACTACTAAGTGTATGTGAGAGATAATTCAAAGGAATCTTATAAAGAATTGGTTGCCGAGGTAACAGCTAGCTAAGAGTTGAAATCAAAATGAGAAGAATAACAATATAGAAGTGGAATCCTATAAGAGAAGAACTGTGTGTTGGTGTGCCGACGAAATCTTGAGATAGCGAGAGGAGGAGGCAGTGTGGTGAGAAAGATAGACACGGAAAGAGGAAGAACACTCCAATAAATATTTACGGGCTGCACAATAAATCACGCTGAATTACACGAGAATTTGGGATTCAAGGAGATACAATGAGATTTTTAGGTTGTACGCCAGAATCGCTATTCTTTCATCTTGTGTAGGCTTCCCTTCGCTACTCTTCTGGAGGCCAACTTACTTCTAGTAGTGTATCCTGCTGTGCGAGTAAAGAAATCTTGGCCCTACACAATGGACTTTTTTTTTCCTTTATATTTTGCTACAAATTTCCTTATTCAATCAGGAAACCCTGTCGTTAAATAAACGTTGCAAAATAAATAATTTAGATCCACTTTTAATTCTTAATACCATTTTAAACAGGGTGTTCATTTTAAGACGGCTCAAATGCATTTCATGCTTAAACGGTTGATCTGAGCAAAAAAATGGTAGAGGAAGAATTTGTTGCCCGTCACCTCTAGTTTCAGAATATGTGACTTGATTTTAGATTGCTGCCCGCATACGCGGCTGACGCGCGACCAAAAGTGAGGGTTCGCAGTTGACCCCCATTTTCATTTACACAGTTTAAAAGAGCATAAAACGTTATGAAAGAAACCGGAAACCACGATTCGATATCTTCAAAATTAAAGTTGCTAGGCCATTTCAAAATCTGATATTTATTAATCATACTTCAATTTTTTAACTTGTTATCAAAGAGAAAGAAGAGCACGTGATAGGTCATTTTTATGTATTTTTGCATCCCCTTTCTACTGGAAATATTGCCAAGGCAGTAAAGCTAGTATTTTCTCTTAATATCGGGAAATAAGTCGTTTTCCGAGTGATTTTTCTAAGCAATAATCAAATGTTAGATGTTCTCAAGCATACATAAAATAGCTAAAAATTAATTTTACTTCTCTTACAAACAAGAAGGTTTAATGCTTTTACGGTAACTTTGGGAGGGTTGCGTTTAATTACTAAACAAAATTGGAAACCTCCTGCCACATATTTAAGTGGATCAAAGGTTCAAACTTATTCCTTAATTTATCAAATAATGCACTTTAACGCAGCTTGGGCAGCATGTACTGTGTCTTCAAAGGTGCCTCCTCTGGATAGCGAACCTTGTTAGAAATGAAGGATACGATCCAGACCAGGTCTCTTAGGCAAATTGGGATTTTTTTTGTTGTACTTTAAGGGCGCTACTACATATCTTAGGTCAATAGTGCACGGAGCATCTTTCAGTCCACTGTCAGCCTCCGGTGTTCTTTCTAATCAGACAACATTATCGATCACCGATATGTGAGCTGTAAGAAGCTCCTAGGAAGGGGAAAAAGGTAAGGGCCAAGATCTCCGAGTGAGGGAATCCCTTCCTTTTGTTGGATTTAACTATTAGATTAGATTAGATTAAATTTGGGTGGCCTCAAGGCCTGCGCCACCGCGACCCCTATGGATCTATTGTGGCTCCCCGACTTTAGAGCTCACCCTCCAGACCCGTCCGTTTAATCAGACTCTTAATTCTGGAGAGTGGCTCCTGGGTAAAGCTCATGGGTCTAACCACACTTTTATAGATACAGAGCGTCATCCTAGGGCTTAATCCCCAACTTTTCCCACACAGCCTTTTGCAGCATCCTAAGGAAACCTTAGCCTAGTGGGAAATCATATTTATGTGTGAATTCCATGTAAGCCTTTTATCGAAGATAACCCCAAGATATTTGGCCTCCATGGACAGGGGGATAGTAACTCCCCCCAGAGTTGGTTGCTCCAATCCACCCAGATTCCTCCTCCTCGTGAAGGGAACAACCCTAGTTTTATGAGGATTGATGGAGAGACCTTCCGCTCTACTCCATCTATCCACAATATTAAGCGCTCTTTGCATGCGCCCCGAGACCGTATGAGCGAATCGTCCTTTAACCACTACTGCCAGGTCATCCGCGAAACCTAGACAATAGAAACTCTCCGCCGTCATTTTCGCTAAGAGATCATCCACCAGAATCGTCCACAGAAGGGGTGACAAAACTCCCCCCTGCGGGCAACCCCTCACCACTCTGACCTCTACCGAACAGTTATCCAACGTGGCCATAACAATGCGGCCTAATAGGTTAGACTTAATCCACTGACAGATGGTTGGCGCCAAGCCTCTCCTTGACAGGGCATCAATCAGCGACATAGCCGAGACATTATTAAAAGCCCCTTGTATGTCTAAAAATGCGGCCATCGCAAATTCTTTGTCCTCTTGGGACTTTTGAAGTAGCCTATTAAAATCATCTAATGCAAGATCCACAGACTTGCCTGCCTTGGATTTAACTATATGTTCAGTCTGAGTTAAGATTACTTTTTATAGAGAGTTTCAGATCATTTAATGTAATGCAACATCATGCAGAAAGAAAATGCATGTTTCATAGAGTCATACCAAGATAATTGCTGTCTTTATAAGTAGCTATTCAGTGTAGCTATTTAGTGAACTAAAAAGTATATAAATATAGTGGTTTATTCATTAAGTTGTGTACATTAATGTATTTTGTTTAAATTCATTCATTTTTAAAGTAAACCAATTTAAATACCTTGTTTTCTTTATGAAAATGAAAGCCTTCATTACCGTACATTTTAAAAAAATTTAAAAATGGCAGAAAATTGAACGAATCACTTACCTTTTGGCTAAAGGTCCTTCAGATCTTGAAATCTTGGCTAGCTCACTGAAGACGAATACTCGATGGATATTCTTGTACCATTTAATGCTGTGCACATCACCACATTTAACCGGATCCACGATACACGGCAGGCGTGCTCTGGTGCCAACCTCGGCGCTGGCATCGCTCTCCTCAGCACCTAAAACATACATATTTACATTTTTTATTGTGTACGAAAATAGAAATATTGGAATCTCACATATTAAGGATTTAGGATTCTAAAAAGTTAAGCAAAGAAGAAAGAAAAATAAAAACTGATGTTCTCCAGTCAGTGGCCCAACAACCCCTCTTTCTTTTACAGATTTATTAAAATCATGGAAAAAAGAACCAACGCTAGCAAATGCAGTTTTAATTAAAGCCGTGGAAAAATTAACATCAAAGAAGTAGATTTATTAAAGAAGGGGAAAATATTAACATCTTTTTATGCAGCAATTGCAGTTTTTAATCCTCCTTTCTTATCTCTAAACATACTCGTATATCCACCAAATGCATATATTCCGATTCGTGCAAGTGAGGTTCTGCATGGACATTTATCATTTAGCGAATGTGTGTTGCCGTTAGTGCTCCAAGTGTAGTACACTTTTTTTTTCATCACTGCGCATGAAACGACGAACATTTGACTTCCATTTAGAAATGAACTTAATTTAGTCATTAAAAAGCATTAAAAAAAATATATCGCATTGATTGTACAGCGGACTTCTAGATTATTTTTGAAAAAGTTATACAATTGACTGAAGTGGTTTCTTCAGAATACACTAATTTATTTATTTCTTTAATGATTTAAGGTGCGTCAACATCTAAGGTTATTGGCGCCCGGAGCTTTTTTTCAGTGCACTACCGGCCTCTGGACAGTGTTCTCTCGTTACAGACAACACTGTCCATCACCGGACAGTGAGAAAATCTAAGGGTCAGCAGCAGCCCGGGACCTCCGCGAGGGAATCCAATACAATAACCTCATAGCTAATCCCTTCCCTGAATACACTAATAATCCTAAATATGATGAAGTGTCGTGTAGGATACGAATAGCTATGGAAAGTAGAGCGTCAGTAGAATTTGAGGATCAGGAGTTCAGCAGAAGAATCGCTCTTCCAGTATAATGTCACGCGGAAGAGGTCTTTTCTGGTGCCTTGAGGAAACATCTTGAGTTAGTCCATTTGCTCTCAGTGTGTCTCCTTTCGCTAATCGTCTCCTTTGTTACATTACAAGGGTTTTTCAATTGTTCTAATTATTTTTTTAGCCTTTACCTCATTTTGAAGTGCATAACTTTACCTCACAATCTTTGCAAAAGATCTTGCTGTAAACATAGGTAGTCTATGTAGCTCGACAGTAAAATGGGTGAAGCAAAATTTGTAATGACTTTAACTGTGTTTAAACAAATTCTCTTTCTATTATTTGAAGTTCGATTAAAAAAAATACATAATTTTTTTCCCCACAACTAGGGTCGCAATAGTATTTTTTTATATTTATTTCTTGGCCTCATCTGAAGCAGTAAATATCGCTAATTAAGTTGTTGGAGTGTTGACATTAAAGTCCCATCCTGTTTGGATGCAACAACCATTTCAAAAAAAAGAAAGAAGATTTGTGTTTGTTTAGAAGTCTCTTGACCCGCGTTGAAGGTTCATTCTATTTGCTGATGGGTTATGAAAAGGTCGATTTTGTGGTTGCTGTTTTTTTTAACTTAAAAAAAACATTCATTTAACGAGATTATTTTCTATTCCCTATTTTTTCAAAATTTCACTCTCAACGAAAGGAAATTTATCGCATTTTCAATTAAAATTATGATCTACTTTTAATTTTCAAATTCTGACTTAAAACCTTTGGACTTGGTATATAATATCTGATTATAATATTACTATTAAATTGATTAATTGATAGTAAATTAATTTCAAATTATAACAATAAATGCAAAATATTTCCTAATTTAGACGATTCAGCAACCAAAATTATTTGTTTTTTAAATTCTGTACGAAACACATAAAAAATGAAGGGATTTAATCGAAATTTTTCAAAAATGTATACTTTTCTTAATATTGTTTTTAAAAAAAAATACAGCTTCTTATTCATAACTTTGAAAATAAAAAGGCCATCAAAATGATTCCAACTGCATTGTCTTTATAGCAAATTGTATTTAAATAAACTTTGTTCAATTAAATGTTTTGCTAATAATTTTAAAAGATACAAAACATTTAATTAAGATTTTTTATATATAAAAAAAAAGCAAAACAAAAGTTTTTGATCAATGGTAGCGACCTCGAAATATTAATCGATTTCGCTCTAATACGGACGAAAATTTTCGTTTTTAAATGAACTTAGATTTTCCGCCCGGCGCTCTTTAAAATTTAAAAGTCATCATTTTTTGAAACACCCTAGTGTATATGTATAAACAATGTACTCGTATTCTGTAAATCAAACTCCTAATTCTGTACACATTCTTCTTTAAAAACTATTTACTTTTTACTTGTTTTGTTGTAATTAGCACCCGGAGCTATATCCAGTGCACTCCCAGCCTCCGGACACTGAGTTTTTTTCTCGCTGCAGACAGCACTATCCATCACCGGACACTGAGCTGTAAGTAGCTCCTAAGAAACAGAAAATCTAAGTGAGAGCAGCTGGATTCGAACCCCACTATCTATCCGTGGGAAATCCGGTATCCGGATAACCTGGAAGCTAATCTCTCCCCTTTAAATATACTAGTAATTTGTTTTTTTAGAGGAAATACTTTTATTATCCGTTTTTGTTTTATAGTCCCAAATGTAAAACATTTCCTGAACTTCTTTAGTGACATCCTGTGCAGTATCAGTAGTTTGCTGAACATCCTCATTTACTTTTTGTTTTCTTGTTTAAAATCTGAGCTAAAAAGTTGTTTTACACCAGAAGATTTGGTAATGTCATCATTATTCTTCGCATTACATCCTTCTCAGAGCATTTCTTTACTTCTAAATTTTTTATTTTTTACTTAATGAGATATACATATTTCCTTGAGTTTATTTGCTTTTTGCTTACTTTGTTATTCATGCAATTGTTGCACCAACAAACCACTCTTGGTTGCATTCTTCTAATATTTATTAAAATTACTTTCAGTACTCTTTTAAGAACCTTCTTCCTCACCATATCTCCTATTGAATTTTTTTGCAATTCTTCTGTGGACTCCGCTTCTTGATTTCGCAATTTCCATCTTGTTCTCAGGGAATTTTCCTCCAATTTCTGCTCTAACTTTTGTTCAGCTTGTTTGTATTCCATCAAATTTCACTCAATTTTTGAAAATTCTCAGTCTTTTTTCCCAAATTTTCAATAATTATGAGAGTAAATTCTGCCAGAAATATAATTTTAACATTACAATTTTAACTACTGAACTTAATACACACACATTTTCTTTCTTGTTTTGTATTTTTTGGAATTTAAGAAAATATTTCCGAGATTAATGGGGGTCTGTGGAATATTTTATAAAGTCGTCAAAAGTTTTCGTTTTCACTTTCGTTTTCGTTAAAATTTCGTTTTCGCTTTCATAACCAATGTGTTAGTTTGTTCGCTTTCTAGTACTTTGCCTTGGTTCATGTTAAGCTAATATTTCTGAATCAGTTATTAGTATAGTGTTGGTTTGATAAGGCCGATATAGTGCACTAATTATACATGTACATGCAATAATATACATACATACATGCAGCAATCATGCATTTAATCAGGATTTTCCCTACTATTGGAAGCTCATTTGTTCAGTGCGCGAAATTTTAATTTTTTTCTTGTTATAAATAAACTGCTCCACAAAAAAGTGGCGCACTTTGAAAAAAGCGTTTATTTTTTGTTTTATCACATTTTGGGGAAAGATTATTAGTTTTAATTATTTTCATAAACTGTCAGGGAACAATTAATCGAAACAAGGCCCAAAGTTTCTTGTAAATAGTGAAGCAATTCCTCGTTTAATCCCCTTCGGTCTTTTTGTGTAAACAACAACGTGATTTTTACCTCAACAGTAAATAAATTTATTGACCTCTACAGTTGCGTTTCGACTTTTTTCAAGCTGAAAGCATTGCAAACTCTCAATTACAGCAGAGCAAGCGGCCCGAATTATTGCATTAGTTGAGGATGGACGGAGTCAGCGGTAAGCAGCACGAACGTTAGGGTTGCCTGAAACCACCGTCCATAGAGCCATCCATCGTTACCGGGAGACAGGCCTCTGCACTCGCAGGCAAGGTTCGGGTCGACCAAGAGCCACAGAAGCGCTTGATGACCGATTTATTAGAATTCACACTCTGAGAAATCGTACATCAACTGCTTCTGAAACAGCTCAAACACTGCTTACTGTTCGTGGAGTTTCAGTCAGTGCTGAAACTGTACGAAGATGGTTCGCTGAAATGAATTTACGCCCTAGGAAGCAAGCCACAGGACCATTGCTCAACGTAGACCATCGGAGAGCCCGTCTAGAGTTCGTTAGGGAACACCGCAACTGTCTGAGAACGATTGTAGAAACGTTCTCTATTCAGACGAGTCTCGTTTTGCTCTCTACGCACCTGATGGGAGGCGACGAGTTTACCGAAGGCCTGGGGAGCGCTACGCTCCGTGCAATATTTCTGGTAGACTACCATTCGGAGGTGGTTCAGTGATGGTGTGGGCTGGGATTTCTATGGGGGCTTAAACTGAGCTCCACGTGTTCAACAGGGCAATCTTGAATGTAGATTTGTATGTGAGGGAAATTTTGCAGCAATATGTGATACCCTATGCACCATTTATTGGGGAAAATTTTATTTTTATGCAAGATAATGCCCGATCACACACTGCCGCCTGTGTTGTTCAATATCTACAGGATACTGGCATTCGTGTTCTGAGATGACCAGCACGCAGCCCGGATTTAAATCCAATTGAACATCTTTGGGATGAGCTGGGTAGGCGATTAAGATGGAGAAATAATCCTCCCAGGAGCTTAGAAGAGTTGCGAGGTGCTCTGGTGGAGATATGGCAGGAATTAACACAAGATTTCGTGAGAAATTTAATAAGGAGTATGCCGAGGAGATTGGATGCAGTAATGCGAGCAATACACGTTACTAAAATTCTTTTTCTCTTTCTTAATCGGAAGAAATACATTTTTTTTTCAAACTCATTTTTTGCCGAGAAGTACTTTTTTGTTAAATTAAAGGTTTTCATTTCTTTTAGATCATTTTTTATTGTATTTTAGCCTTCCCGTAACTTTATACTTCTTATATTTGCTAACTAAAATAAAATGTAGAACAAAAAAGTTACAGAGAAAAAAAATAACGCATTTTTAAAGTGCGCCACTTTTTTTGTGGAGCAGTGTATTTCATATGAAGTTTAGTTTTTTTTTTTCACAAAGTTAGTTTGTCTAGGACAGATAAATAGAGAGGATAGACAAGATGCCAAGAAAATAAGATTTAGCAAAGAGGTAAACAATTTAAAAAAATGTATTAAACGTTTAAAGTAACCAGCATAATCAAACAAAAAGTACATTGTTGGCCAGAAAAAAGTTTATTTATTCTTTTTTGGACAGCCTGCGATTAATATTGGAAACCTTGAAGGCATGAAGCTTAAACCATATTTGATCCCTTGGATCTAGCTTTTTCTCAGGCATGCTAGAAACTAAAGTCAGTAACTAGCATTTCTAAAAGTTCTTACTTTGAGGAAAATCAAGTTACGCTTCTTAGCATAAACAGGATAAAATACTGTTTATATTCTCTACCTAGCTGTTTGTGAAACAAAACCTTGTGATTCTAATGGCTGCTACATTGTTGTGTCTATGTTCTATGGTAATAAGAAACAAAGAGGTAAACAATCCATACATGCATACATATGTACGAGTATACTATACGCACATGCATCTGCACATATATTTATGTGACTATATTAGTAAATAAATAATTGTAAGTATGATAAAAAAAATGATGTTACAACCAAATCTTTTTACTGAACTTGAAAGTCTTAAATTCTGTTTTAAATGTTCTACTTACATGAATATAAATCAACAATTACAGACACGATTAACAGTACCGCACTTATTGCTATGGTGTCAACTGGGATCATTATAAATTCTTATGAATATTGGCACCATCTGATCGATCCACATGATTTGTGCAATATAACTTTTATTAATCATGTAGTTAGTTATTGGTGTGTGCTGTGTCAAAGACGTTTAGACTGCTTAGAGTATCATTCAATCAGAAACCAGAGTGGCGTATTCTAAAACCGGACTAGTTCTTGACTATGTAAGAGTTTGTAAAGTTAACTTGAAGGATGTAGCTGTTGTTTGCCGTCTTAGTTAATTCCTTGTGTTATATTTATTTACTTAATTCTTTGTAATATTATTTATTTAATGATAAAAACCACATGGGTAAGGGTAAACATATGTATTTTTGTTATACTGTAAAAGCGTGCATTATTTTAGAAATCAGTAAATATAAATATTAAATATTAAAATAATTATATGGCGCCGACTGTCCCAGTCCAAAAAGCAGCAAAGATATTTAACAACTCCTTATTGATGGAGCGTAACCATCAAAATAACCCAATTACTCAAAACACCGACCAACCAAGTACTAGTCTCTACATAAGTACAGCTGAAACTGATTTGAACTTAAACTCAAAACACCCTCCGTGTCAACCAAGCCTTTCAGTACCTATTGACTCTTATAATTTTTATTTCGAAGTCCTTGGCCAAGTATGTTCTGTGATTTGTTCTCAGAAAAAAAAAATCCATAATGACCTCAACAGATCAAGAACTTCTAATATCTTGTTATCTTGTAATTCTTTCCTGACGGATCCTTCCATGATGTTATACGAGGTGTGGCTATAAAATAACGAGACTGATGCTGCTACAGAAGAACTATGCATGCGCCAAATCCTAACGACCGACAACTGTGAAGCGTAAAGCCTTCTCTTTCGATTGCAGCGTCTCACGTGTTTGTAGAGAAATCTGTCTGACCGGAACCGTCGTTTGTGTAAGAGGTGTTAGTTTCGTTTTGCCGAAAACATGATACTACACATGTAGTAGAGCAACGAATTGTCGTAAAATTTCTCATGATACTGGGTAAAACCACTACTGAAACTCATCTATTATTAAAAGAAGTTTATGGCGATGAATGTTACTCACGTGCGCGAGTTTTTGAGTGGTTCAAGCGTTTCCAAAATGGCCGAGAAGACGTCAGAGATGATGACCGCCCGGGTCGCCTTTCCACGTCCAAAACGGGTGAAAATATCGATTATAATTAATCAACATTACTACCGTGAGGTGCTTGCTTAACTCCGTAAAAGAGTAAGGAAAAAAACGACCCGATTTGTGGAAGAACAAGTCACGGGTTCTCCATCAAGACAACGCGCCGGCTCACACTGCATTGTCTTTCAAGACGTTTCTAGCCAAGTACAACATCCCATGTGGCTTTTGTCTGTTCCCTAAAGTCAAATCTGCATTAAAAAGAACACGATTTCTTCAGTCCTTTGAAGGTGTGAAAGAAAAAGCGGCACGCGTCACGCAGGAGCTACAGAAAAAGACTTCCAGCACTGTTTCGAACAATGGTAAATTCGCATGGAGCGTTGTATGGATAGGGGAGGGGTGTATATTGAAGGTGATAATAACTAAATATGTATAAATTTAAAATAAAATGTTTTACAGCAATAGCCTCGTTATTTAATAGCCACATCTCGTAAGTCAGTTATAGATATTTCCTGCAACTGTATGATGTAGTGGTCCATTGTTTGTTTTCATTTCTCATTTGTGTTTTTCAGATTATTTGTTGCAAGACGTTATATACAACGATTTTACTAGTATAAATCATGATGTTACTTTGAAATATGCAAAGTTAGAAAATAAGTTATTACGAGATATTCTTCTGATTCTGTAATTATTTAAAGCTTGGAGTATTTAATAGAGAAAGAATCTAATTAAAGGTCCTCTCCTCTTTGCGTAGATTGCAATGAGGAGGAGGATTTCAAACGTATAATAATGATATGTCCGCGTTATGTGGTGGAAAGGAAACGAATGTTTGACGACATATACAGGTATTTAGATGCACCATTTCGCTACGAAGACATAATATTCTCTACTAACATCTATGTGCTTAAATCTGTAGCGGAGCTAGCAATGAAATATGAATGTATTTAAAAGTTATAGCCGATTAGAATGAATGCAAGAAAATGATTACAGAAGGATTACGTGATTTTAATTTCGGTTAAGCTATAAGGATGGCAGGAATACAGAGTACTGATCCAGTTTATGTAAATAGTTGTATATAGTAGAGGGATGAATTTATAAGTAAGAATGGAGAGTGAGTGATATTCTAGCGATAAGCACCTAGACGATGCTGGCTGTATGGCGAGGGCCAATGCCTCCCCCTCCCCCTCCCAACAAAAAAGAATCTAATTCCCCTCCTCCCAACAAAAAAGAATCTAATTCTCAGGGCTTTAAAGCAATCGTTAATAAGAAGGATTTGCCAATAAATTGTTGGAAACTGTAAGTTCTTTTTCATATTTAATAAAAATTATAATATTTAAAGATTTCTTGTGAGTTTGAGGACTGCATAAACCAAGAAGTTCTTGAATAGAAGTGCATAATATGATTATTGTTCTTGGAGTATTGTAATTCACAACAAAAGATGCTTAATATATAATTACGGTGCGTATAATTATGGGAATCTTATTAACGCTATTTCTGTCAGACTACTTTTATTTTTAACAAGCTAAATCATTTTCCATACTATAAAAAATAAAATAATTGCTTGGAGCAGTGTAAATGGGCTAAGAGAAAACGGAAACAGAGGCGCACGATAAGTTAAAAGGAATGATTAAAAAAGAAACGACAAAAAAAAAGAATAGGCTTTTGATGCTGGCTAGACGTGGATTAACGTGGTAAGAAGAAAAAAAGTGGAAGTGAGGTAAAATATGGAACACAGTGTGACGTCATTAAGGAAAGCGATTAAAAGTTCTCAGCTTGGCTAGGAGAACTCATTAAGTAGAACCAAGGAGATCTGTTTAGATAGAAAAGGGTACTAGGTGATGTGAAATGGGGCTTTAAGAGGGGAGAAGTAGCTTGTGAATAAGAAAGAGTCCGTAGTAACAGGAGATGGTTGAAGAGCGGAGGTCAACTTGAAGTGACTTTGGAGCAGCCTGGAGGTCGGAGCATCCCCCAAAGTAGCACCATTAGTTATAACAAGAATGGTATGGGGAGCCACATAGTGAATGTAGAGGCGTCTTGCCTCTATCGTCCTCCCGAAAAAAACCCTAAAGGGAACAACTCTTTAAAGCGATGTCAGCCACAGCTACTTGTCCAGTCCAAACAGCCGCCTCTAATCCTTTGCTCTTTCCAAGTTTACACAGCCAACAATCTGACAATAAAGCAAAATACATTCACCGTCTCCAAACAGTCAGTCAATCGCAACACACCATTTTTATACAATCATTTTTACGACCTAACCTTCTAATGGTTGATTAATTACCTTTCTATAAGAAACTGTTATTATGAAAGTGACTGATTATTGGATAAATTACAGTCTACGATTTTCGTCTCCTTCATCGAAGACTTTATACTAAATTCAGCAGATCAGCGTTCCATAATCTGTTTCACACTTGGTACACAAAATTATACATTTCTTTCCTCTAACTCCTCAAAAAGTTTCCGTTTAAGACCAAACATGAATTTTTCAAAAACTTAAAACGCACTGCAAATCTCTGTAGCAAAGAGGCTTATTTTTGCCATTCCCTTGGAAATATAATGGTTTCAGTGACCTTCTAATACTATATTAAGGATAGAAATTGGCGAGGAATCGGTCCAAATAAAAACTCCGTCTTTTTGCCAACGTTTCGACAAATATATTGTCTTCTTCAGGGCGTCGCTAAGTTACAGAAAACAGTAACTTCTTTTTAACTTTTTAACCCGCATAGCCACGCCCTGAAGAAGGCAATATATTTGTCGAAACGTTGGCAAAAAGACGAGTTTTTATTTGGACCGATTCCTCACCAATTTGAATCCTTAATATTCCCTTGGAAAATTAAGTTCTTAGAGGTCTAGAGTTTTACCCACAAGTCATTTTTGCGTCATGAAATCTCCTTTGGTGTAACCCAGCGGTAACAATGCTGGTAAACAGGGATACCATTTCCACCTCTTTGTGCCTGTACAAGGGCTTAAGGTTCGTCGCCTTACTCTGTGAAGGTAGAGAAGATAGTAAAGGCTTATTGTAAAGCCCCTTTATAGTTCTACAACAGAAACGTCGCCCTTTTACAAGGACCAAGGTTTCCATCCAGTAACTATTGTTAGTTGCCCCTCTGACCTCCAATAGTCAGCGACCTGACAATGCAAACTAGGGAATGCAGTGCAATCTGATAGCTTTTAAGGGGCATTACCTCTTCTTCTGACATAGTCTCCACAGGGAATGGACCCATCTACACCTGAACACATTTGTACAGATTTTTTTTCTGACGTTTCGTGGATTATAAGAAGGCATAAGACCAAATTCAGTCGGCTTGGGCCGGCAGAGTGAAGACCTGCGACCAGTTACCGGCGAGGAGGTTTGGAGCAGTTTGATGTTTGCCTTGACCAGAAAAAGCTAGTAGGATGAACTTGTATGAGGCGTGTTAGCCTTAAAGACCGGCCTATTCAGCCTAAAACTTCTAAAGACACAAAGATGGAAGGCGCCTGTCGGTATAGACGTCAGATCTTCTCTTGTAGGGTATATATTCCGACGACAACCCTCCAGAAGAATCTTCACATTGGTCCAAATTAAAAGAAACTGAAAAAGGGTACTGAAAAAGGTTTAAGGAGCCAGCTATAGGGGATCAACCGATCTTTAAAGTAAACACACGCACATTCCCCAAGTCCTCATAACTCCTCATTAACGGTTGGTCATAAAGGCGATCAAGAAACCAAGTCGAAAATTGATAAAGAATGAAAGTCATGCAAAATTCTGCTATTTCCGCTACTGTTGAAAAAATATTTCTTCTGTTTAGTAACTAAAAGGTTGCACAGCACTGCAGTAGATGATCGATCATGTAAATTTGCTACGTTATTGATTGCATCTTAAATGCACCATTTATTGCATTTTTTAATCTCTTGAGAATGTTTAACTTCCTAGGGGATTTCATTTTGTTGTTTCTCCTTTTCTGTTCGATAAAAATAAAAAGTTTAATTCATTCCTAACAACCATTGCACGACTTTTTTTTTTTTTAAAAAAAAAACTAAATGCCTAGATCGACCGCACACGTAACGATCTGTCAATGACAGTATTTTGAAAATTTGATATCAATGGGAATCTCACTCATCTCAATTTATTTACAACCTGTATACATATACATCAAGTAAATGTGATCATCATTTAGTTGTGCACAGATTGTAGGCTGAATCCGAGGATCTAGCGCCACAATCGGGAAGGCATGCTGAGAGGGGCCCCAGCCAATGCTGGAACCCTTTAGAGGTTGGAAGGAAGTTTAGGAAATAGGTAAAACTTCGTCGTTTCAGGCGTCGTGGAGGACTGTCGGGATGGGTTGCTGTGGATAAGGCTTGTGCGGTGGGATTAGGATGTATGGTTAGGCTATTATGGAAATTAAGAAAGCGAGAATGGATTAGGTCATTGACAAAAAAGATATTGAAGTCCGTGTGGAGGGTTAAATTGGATACATAATAAGGAGCGTTGACGATATGCCGAAGGGCTTTAGATTGAAAAGATTGGATTCTTTGGATGTTGGAAGGTTTCGCAGAGCCCCAAAGCTCAGCTCCGTAGGTCCAGATGGGTCTTAGTAGTGTCTTGTATAGAGTCAGTTTGTTCTGTACGTTCATGGGTGATCTTTGCCCTAGCAGTCTTCGAAGTTGTCCGTATTGAGTTCTTGTCTTTTCAGTCTAGTGTGCGGGTTCCATGTAAGTCGACTGTCTAAATACAGTCCTAGGTAGCGTACTTGTGTGGAGGTCGGTATTTCTCAGTTGTGTGTGTCAATTATAAGATATTTATTCTACAAAATCTCCTCCTTTTAAAAGTTTTGGAGATAGTACATCTTAAAACAGACATAAAAAAAAAAAAAAAAAAAGAAGTGCCTTGAAACGGCTTTTGTGGACTGAAATGAATAGTGGCATTTGGATGGGTCGGTTTGGAAACTGTGTGGCCAAGTATCTGGAACGTGGATGAATAGAAAGAGTGGGGGATGCTGCTAGGATTGTGTGAGGAAGAATGGTCGCTTTCAGCAGGAAATAGCGCAGGAATATGAAGTTGAAAGTATAAGTTTAGTTCGAGGTACGTGGAACATAGGCGAGTAACTCATATCCGGCGACTACATACATCAGCGCCGTTCCCCCTCCAGTAACATCTACACTAATGAATAATGAATCAAGAATAAAAAAAAAAAAAAAAAAAGGAAGAAAAGGAGAGTTATGATGAAGAGTTTTACTAGCGGTGGGGCGGACACCGTGCTGCTCAATGGTAGTTTTCCGAAAGCAGTGAGGCTTGTATACTTTTATAAGTGGCCATCTGATGGTGGAGTTAGCTTTAGAGGAGTTCATTCTTGGTTTAGGTAGCGGCACATAGCGCCCAAGTTAACCACTTCGCCCTCTCGGTTATAGGCGGTTATACACCCTCCAACCTTCCTCACCATCTTCCATAAGAGCAACACTTTATACCAGAGTCTGCCATTAATATACAGTGAATTATACCCATCTTCCCTTAGTTGCCCATCGTATAATGCGGTAATTTAATTTCTCCCAGGTCTCCCCACTTTGCTCTCTCTCCTACGTCTCCTCCTTCTTCACGGGCTAGCTTCTACCATACAGTAGTGTGGTGCACATTTGCCGTCCTTTCTAGTCCTACATTCATTTCAAGTGCACGCTAATTGGGTGGTTTTATTTATTTATTTATTTTTTTTAATTTTCACTAACAAACTCCTAACTGTAAAACTAATCTGGTACGTCTTAAATTCTTTACTTTTTCTAATTGTACGCCATTCTTTAGAGTCGATCACATTTCTTCCAGGTCAATCTGTATTTCTCACTATTTAAATGAATTCAACTTCCTAAAGCCATTTATTTCTAGTTGACCTTCTCTAAATCCTAACAAGAGAAGGTATTGGATAGTGATTAGTATTTATTTCACCAGAAATATGCGATTTGCGTATCCAACAGTCCGAAAACATGATTTTTACGAATTTTGTTTGAGTATAATTTAATTTTTCGACTTGGTGCCGACAGTCATGCGTGTCGACAATGTTTTATACATTTATGCGGTAGATTTATACTTTTATTTGCAAAATACTGTAAAGAAATGTTTCTTTTAAGGCAAATTTGGTGTGATGAGGCAGAGGTGGTGATCGACTATATTCAGGTACGACCTCACACTATCTACATAATACTAACCAGCTCAATTTAATAATAGTTTTAATAATAGGGCTAAGATCTACAGAGTTAATAATAGTTTTGGAGGAGATATAGGCTATTTGATGTTCAGAGCCGATACATCGATAAAACACATCTACCCAAAAATCATCCTCCACGATGTTTGGTTTTCAGCAACAACAAGGGATTATACCTTTATGTCAGAGCGGTAGACGCCATAGCTTCTTCTTTAGAGCGGAAACAATATTACTGCGGGGCTCTTTCTCGATGTGTCTCAAGTCTTTGATCGAGTCTGGCACCCAGGATTATTGTGGAAGTTAAAGGGAAGCCTTCCATCAACAATAATTTCTTATCGACCGTTTCTTAAAGATTAGTTGAAGATCTGCCTCTTTAGACTACTCTCAGAAGGAGGCTGTTCTTCGACCGAGCTCATACTCAATATAATAAAAATTTAAACAAGTAACAAGCAAACGCACTACTACTTCTCAAGAAGAAAGATACCAAACTGGACCGATCTAACAAAAGATATCGCGTCCTGTGTGACGTCCCTATATCGCAGACCGCCGCAATGAGCGCTGGATCGCTGCCACCGCCGTGACAGACCGCTTTCTGTGTGCACAAAGTAACAAGTTTGTAAGATAAATGCCAAGTTAAAGTTCGTGGAATGTTTTGTTGTAAGATTTGATTGGTACATAAAAAGCAAACATTCATTCTATTCTCTCAAACATCTAGGTATTTATTTTTTTCAGGAATTCTTTAAAAATTATCTTTGGATAAAACTTGTTAGTAATAAAATAAAAATATTGATTCTAGTTTAATTTCTGTAGTGTGTTGTTATTTTCTAAGAAAATGCTTTTAAAGCACACTAATGAGGAAGGCATCAACTGAAATGAAGGTTAAGATTTCTACTTCAAAATAACATGTAAATTTAATAGGAAGCGAATTACACACAGTTTGCATGAATACTAAACCACCTCAGCCCCACCTTGTTTACTCCTCCTCCACACTTACACCATCTAAAAACAAGTACACGCACATACTAACACAAAGCAAAGCCCTAAATTCATGTAAATTAACCACAATCCTTAAACTGCTTCCTTTTAACTTCAACTCCTAAAGGGTTATGCAAAGCCAGCTGCCAGACGTGATAGCCTCTTTTAACGTCAACTTAATGAATGTAAAAGTTATTACGAGAATTCAACCACTTTTTCTTTATTCATAATGATATTATGTTCTCAGCATCTGTGAATTTATGGTTTTGTTTCTGTTTATGTAAAGCGATTAGATATATTTAATATAACATATATGTAAGTTGGTACACACAGATTTATTAATCTGTAAAGAATTATTACAGATTATTATAGTAATGTAACAAATAATTCCTGCAAATATAATATAAATAAAACAAACCTGTAAAGAATAATTAAATTACAAGTTGTTTCAGCCAACTAAATAAAAATTACACGAAGTAAAACAACCACTTCACTAAGCGTCACTAAGTTTCTAAGAACCTTCACCGTCTTATAACCTGCACTCGCGTACATGGTCGAGATCGTGGAGCGCTCTACCGGACATTTACATACACAAAATATTAAATATTATTTTTAAAAAATATCTAAAAAATAAATAATTATTAATGCTAATTTAAAAACCTTTTATTCTTTTATTGATTAAGATATATTTACAATTTATGTATTACATACAATAATAAGAAAAATACAGCATGGTACACACTGTACCGTCTGCCGGGAGTATTACTTCTACAAAAAACATATCACTGCTTTCATGATAATGAAAATAAATTAACACAAAACAAATTTTCACTTCTAAATGAAAACAAAATCTAAACAAACCTAAAAATTAATAATTAAATTCTGAAATCAAAAAATTCCTGTATTGTCCTGCTTTTATAACAAAATTGTATAAACATATTAAATTTTCTCCATTTAGAATGTTTATCAATTCTTCTTTTGACATATTCTCTTTATTTAAATACTTTTCTTTTTTTTTTCTAAATGAGCTCAAAATAGGGCAAACTGATAGAAATAGTAAAAACTATTTTCTATTTCTTTCAGATTGCACATTGAACTGTATTTTTTGTGTTTCAAATGGTTTATAATTTAAATTTAAAAGTTCGCCTCAACATTTCATTACTACACCAATTTTGTTAGTATATTTTGGGTGCGTTCCACTTGGCGACCACAACGACCACGACCACGACCGCGATTTTGGCCGTTCCACTTGCTTGTGAGCGTTGCGATCGAAAACCCAAGTGGAACGGACTGTGGGCGTTTTAACCGTTCATGTAAACATTGCATATGGCGGCCTCGAAAATAAGTTAGAAGCTTGAAGAGGTTATTTTTTAATTTAAACCCCATTTATAAGCAGTTATAATAAACTTTATTAATTATTGGTAAAGTTGACTTATATTAAAAGAATATATATAATTCAATTTTTTATATTACATTTTAGTGGAGTATTTATAAAATTTACGTTTAAATAAAATTAAAATGTCTTTTGTGGCAACAGTTGGATATTTATTAATAACGCTTTAGAAAGTTCTTTATCTAGTTCCGATTAGAGTGGAATGTAATTTTACAAAATCGCAATGATAAAAAGCGAAAACTTAGGCCACGTATTATTAGCTATCAGAGTAATTGATCTTTATTCAAATGAAGAATTTAAAAGTTATTTCAGGTAAATGATTTTGTGTTATTCAGTGATTTAGTGTGTAAAGGGATAAGTAATTATTTATTTATTTATTTTTTGGAGACTTTCGAGAAACACATTCTATTATTTACATGAAATAATACTTTCATTTACATGAGATAATTTTTTCGGTCGCCATATTTTGTTTTAAAAATTGCGCCAACTCTGAACGCCCACTTCGACCCAGCTCTATAGATGGGGCGTTGTGGTCGTTGTGTGGGCGAAAATAATGACGTCATTAGTGACGTTTTCGCCACGACCACAACGACCGCGGTCGCCAAGTGGAACGCCTGAAAGTATGTTTTGGTCGTTGTGGTCGCCAAGTGGAACGCACCCTATGATAGAGGGATATAACCTATTGATTTCTTTAAATAGATTGTAAAGGCCATGATGTGTCCCCTGTGCAGCAGCTTTTTTCATACATTCTTGAGTAAAGTTCTCTTTGTACACATCTAACATCTTAGACAATTCATTATCCCATTTCTTTTGCTACAACTTTACACAATCTATTTGCTTCATAATTTAGAATTTTTAATATATAACTAAAATGTATTCTAAGAGTGTACATATGAATTAAATTTCTTCTCGTCTCTAAATAGATTAGGTAATTTGGCGTAATAGGAGGTAATTTAAAGATTTGTTTAAATAAAATATGTTCCACTTTTACTTATTTACTCCAAACATGGAATATTTGCGCCATATTTAATGCTAACCAACAGTGTATGTGTATTAATAAACGACATCATAATAACCTGCTTAATCCTATCCTAACAAATTTAATGTGCAACTTGCATTTGATTGGATGCATTGTGTGCGAGTGAGTGATTATGGTATGGGAGGGACCAAGTGGTTTAAAATAAAAAGTAAATTTTGCCAAATGTTATGAAGTGTTAAATTGCATCTTAGAAAGGCGATTAAAAACTGAGCTCCATCTAATGACCATTTTTCCTAACTAATCTCATAGTCATGCTCTTAATTTTTAGATTTAAAACGATGAAAAAACTTTTAGCGCTGAAATATGTATCTGCACTAAGGCACTAAATTTGCAACTAGCTTCCAAGACAAAGTGAGTAAGCAATTGTGAGTTGTCCATTTAATGGTACGGTTCGATGATGTCTGGAGTAGAAGATGCAACCAGTTGCAATTGATCAGCTTCGCTAAACAATAGATACACAAACAAGGACATTGTAGAATGACTGAACTGAGTAGTGTTGCACGAACGCTGTTGATACTAGACTATTCTGACTACCAATACTAATGCTAGAAGAGGTGTCCAGGTTTTTGTACGTACGAGTACAATGATCAGCGAGTTAGGGCGCTATAGTTTGGTCACAATTTGCTGTTGCCCAGTATCTAAGAAGGTTTGCCTTTGACACCATTTTATTAAAAAAATTTATACATTCTCTCCGATTCATTTACACTTTTCCTGATATTATAATCAACGAATCAAATGATCGTTGGATTGATTTACAGATTTTGGTGGTCGTTAATTAATTTCAACAAGAAACGATTATCCTATATGGATGCAGGAGTGAGTGATGCCTCTGAAGGCTTGCGACCAGTAATGGGCAATTAAAAAGAGGCTAGAATGTCTTTTTTTAACCTGGTCTTTTCTAACCGAATACTAGGTTTCCGTTATTTAGGAATCCAAACCTCTAGAAGTATTTTTTTTTTAAATTTTTTTAATAAGCTATTTTATGATATGTTGATGAACTTCATATCTTAGGCTGGAAACATAGTGGAGCGGCGAGCAAAGTGGCGATGATAGCGAAGAGCAAAGCGGCGAAAACAAACACAAGTTAACATGTGGGACCGCGCATAGTGGGGAGCACAGCGAAGAAAGAGCATCGCTAACAAGAGAGAGTAGAGCAACGCGTTATGACATGTTTGATTTCTTCGCCCTCATCGCCCTCAATTCTCTAGGTTAACATGGATATTGCTGCATTTATTGGTGTAGTTTTTTTTTAAATAAACCTCTGTGGGACCAAAAGGATCTTCTACATCACAACCGATTTGTGTTGGATAAGGAATGGTACAGGATTAATGGGGTTAACATTGAAATTCGTCCTTTTCTTGATTAACATGCCTTCAACGATGGTTAGTATGTAATCAAATGTTAGAATAGACATTCGAAAATACGCATGAAAATTGCCAGGATGATCCCGAAGTTGTTGGTACTAGTGATGGAATTCACCAAGTTCATGTCTAGTCTAGTTTATAACATCATGTACATAGCAGCTCCTGCAACTAAGCTGCTGAAAATACCATATTTTCAAGGAAGAATTTTTGTATAGAAATAATTCCTCCATCATTTGTCGTAGAAAGGAGTAACGCGATTAACTCGGTCACTATGTGCAGCGACTCTTTGCTCGCTAATCGTCGGTCTCTTTGATCTGAAGCAACTATCATCGCCCGCTTTGCTCGCCGCTTCACTATTGTTTCCAGCCTTAGGAAGTGGCGATAGAAAAGAGTACGTGATTCGATGGGTAGTTCATGAAATAGTTATTTATTCAACAAGTGCGGAAAGTAGTACTTTATTGTGCTTCCTTGATATAAGAAGTTTTGTTATTAAATATTTTCTGTAAAACTTTAATAAGCTTATTTACATTTATTTTATCTAAATAATTAAAAAAGGAATATTAAAAAAATAAAATAAAAATTGAAAGGAATATAGAAATAAAAATAATATTTTAATAAATAATAAGATATTTTTAATTATAACAGTTAAAAAGGTTATAGTGTTACCTTATAGAAATTTAAAATGGATTCTAGTGATTCCTGTTTAGTTTTTTTTTTTAGTTAATAACCCTAATGGTTGCAGACAAAATATAATATTTAACTCGAGTGTAAAGTATTTTCGTCACACTCGGCTTCTCGCTTCGCTCGCTCGTGCGTGCAAACCTTGCCTCGCAGGGAGGCAATTTCGGCTAACACTTTAATAAGAAATGAGGTCACTTTGATTGGCCTCTAAACAGTCTCCATTTCTTTTGGAGTTCCCTGATCTGTCACTTAAATTAAAGACACCTAGTAATGTTAACATCCAAGGAGGGGGACTTTTTAAACAAACAGAAACATAATTTAAAGGAGCTCATTTAGTGAATAAACTAAAAAACCTTTCAATATCCTAATATTTTTTTTAAAGTAAAAAAAAGAGTTCCAAGGTTGAACAGTGAGCATCAATCAGCCGAGTGGCTGTAGACAAAACCAAACACAGAGAAGTCATCGAATAAAACTGAATAAAGAGTTTTCTTGTTTAAGATTAAAGGGGGTGATATTCTTTTTTTAAAAAAAATATTTATGGCAATGTCTGGCACAGAAGAGTCTTCCAAGGGGTTGGAGGATGACTAGAATTATGTAAATTATCTTTCCACTTGCTCAGTGCTTAGTTGAAAACGTCGAGAAGTAAGACAACACTAGGGGGATGCCAAGAATATCGTGACATCTGGACTGGATTAGCATCAACATGAAGTAGGCAAGAGGTGGATGCTTCATCTCGATTCTTCTTATCTTAACTAACTTGCAGCAGAGAGATAAGAACCTGTTAAATAAATCCGGGTAATCAATTCCTTTAAAAAAATAGAAAAAAAAATTTAAGATGTTGGCAATAAAGTAAATTAATTTTTAAAATAAAGTAAAATGGAACTGTATAAAATACGCGCGTGACGCAATAATTTTTTGTACGCTGTTCAGCATATAATTTTTATTCTCCCTTTCTGTCTAATCCCGTTTTATTAGAATTTTATTTCCTGTTTCAAACTACCTTCTTCTTGTCCGTTTATTTCACAGTATGAGGGTAAATTACCTGCGAAGTATTCACATTTTTTTTGCTTATTTATTGCACAAAATTTTTCACACTATTAAGCTTATAATTATTTTTCACATTTACTCATATATATTTCTGTAACTTGATCTTTTTAAATTAATCTGAACGGCTACTGTTAGCGTTAATTCGCCTGGCTTATGGCCGCCACCATTAATACAAAACTCCTATATTAATTGTGAACCTATGTAATTAGAATAACTACCTACATAATGCATAAAGTCTAATATTTCAACAACTTTTCCCCAACTGTTATATTTGTTAATTATAATTAAAAGTGAAGGTAAAAAGCTTCTTTTAACGAAATAATGCTTTTATTAAAAAAAAAGCAAGCTATATTTCTTTACTTAATAAAGGAATAAATTTCTGAACGTGAACACAACGTGACTTTTTTCCTTGCTACGATATTCAATCTGACGTAAGTTTACGACTAATTTATGATTTCAAAACTAATTCATTCTTACTGGCATCCGAGCTTATTGTGTAAACTCATAACATTTTATCCTGAAAAATGGTGGCTTTCCGCCTTAAGAAAGCATTCTTAGACCCATTCTGTTCATAACATTCAGTTCAGACCTTCCACCTCACCCACACTCCATCTATGCATGCGACATAGCTGTACTCTTTCCACATTCAAATCCATTTCAATCTACACGCTTCTTACAACAACATCTGAACTCCCAAGAGGAATGGTTTCCAAAATGGAAAATGAATGTAAATCTACACAAATGATTGAATATAACCTTCACTCTTAGACGTTCCTCATGCTCTCCAGTATTACTACCAACGGACTGCACTTCCTTGCATCTACAATACCTTGGACTATTCAGGTGAACCAGCTTACTTTAAAATTGACTACTGGTCCATCTAAATGAGTTTTCAATGAATTAAACAACTTGATAAACTAACACTGTTGAGTGCTCGTGAACATGTTTTCTTGTAAAACCAACATAAAATTTCTCGTACGAAGATAAAAGGAATCCTGGAAAATGATATACCGTTTGAAAACCCATTAAACAAGGAAACTTTTATAAAAAGTGCCAGCACCTAGGTCTAAGTGCCTAATGAGTTTTCTTAAAAATTTCGATTACTTTTATTTTTCCAGTATTCGGAAAAAGATTGAGGCTGTTTGGAGAATGACTTATGCTTCAAAATAGTGTCAATTTTTAGAAAATTTATCTGCCTTTCTAACCGTGTCATCAGAATCAAATTCGGACTAAAACTTTCTGAGTAATAACATTTTTTTTGCAAAAAAGTAATGTTTTTAGAAAAAAAAATTAAGTGACGTCATTCAAGTACAGTGGAAAAAATGAAGTTGGCCAATACGTCATTGAACTCCACTTTAGATGTACTAAACACAGTGGGCCTATGGACAATACTAACTGGTTCACTCTGTATATGGACAAACGTTTGACATGGAACCCAACATACAAATCTTAAACGGCAAGAACTAAAAAAAAAAAACGCTACCATCTACTGACAAGACTCCTTGACAACCACTATAGATGCTGAGCAATTAAGTAGATACTTAAAAACATTACTGAAACCTATTTGGATTTGAGGTTCTGCCAAGCATTGCATCACCCAACCGACTCCATACTCTACAATTGAAATTTCTGCTCCATATTTCAAATAATGCTCCATTCTGTCTTCAACATTTACTCTGATCTAAAAGTACCTTTATGCAAGACAATCACCACGTTACCAAGAAATTTCACTCTTGTCTTTTCGCACATCCCAATTCTCATTGACCAACGATCTTCTTTGACACTTCCAGACAACCGTTGACTGTGGGACGCTGCTGGCCTCGTAATTTACTTGGCTTTGAACTGATTACAATTGATTTATTGGAGAATGGGCAGTAACTCCTCATAAGTTGTTATATCATTTTACTAGATTTACTAGGAGCCACATCGCCTCTGCAGCTATAAATTTCAATGCAGTTATTTAAAAAAAATTATTACATTAATCAGTCATTAATTAATCATAAATAAAGTCATGATGTTCATTAATTAGTCAAACATAGCACTGAAATGATGCTTGAGCGGTATCGGAGTCATTTCGACTCCTGATTGGCAATATAAGTAGATTTTCTGTCATTAACTTGACTCCAGATTATTGCCTAAATGCTTATTCGATAAATTTACATAGAAAGTATCAAGGCACAAAAAAAAGCCTCTTTCTAGAATTGATTTTCTGCCCGAATTGCAGCAAAAACTTGTAGCGAATTGGGTAATTTCCGATCCGTGTCAACAGCGCACAGTAATTGAAAAAATAGTGAATGTAATTCTTAAAAAAATGAAAAAGCCCCTGATCAGAAGGTAGTCAATCAGGGGTTCTAGAAAATACTGAAATTACTGCGATCCTAAGTTAAAGTTAATTTCTTCTGCGTGAAATGTTAAAGCCGATCTGTGGTCAAAATTTGTGTTTTCGTTCTTAATTCCTATTCTTTCTCATCCTTTAATGCAAATTTTATTATTAAACTTGAAATCAATATAAAAAAAGATAAAAATAAATTATGGAGTCAATAGGACTCCACATTGGCAATATCTAAGTTCGAGCGTTAGGATGTCAAAATTGATTTAAGTAATTACAACATAATTTATTCTATTATTAGGTTATATTTAGAAATTACCATCCATGTAATAAAAATAATTATTTGAAATGTCAGGAATAATGGATTCACTTTTTATTGGACCAAAATAAAAGCAATTGCTTTGACAAAATAAATAATTGTTACAAACTTTTTTTAAAAAATGAAATATCCAAGAAAAAATATACACGCTGCAATCAACTCACAAGTTTATCACGAAGAGCGTCTCGTATCTATCGTGCTGAATACACCGACTGGGATTGTGGGATGGCCTACAATCAATTTATAAATTCAATTTTCCCAACAATTTCTACCTTTCTGGGTATATATTTTTTTGGGAGGTTTTTACCTCTTCTTTTTATTATTTTTTGTGTTTGTACTTTCTTTCTCCCTTCCCGATTTGGACTACAGCGTGCGGTTGTGGAGCAGAGTGGAGAGCAATTAGTTGGGTGAGATTTATTTGTACGATACGAGGTTTTGTTGGAATGAGAATTGGGCAGAAAGGTATTGGATCAGGTTAGCCAGGGATATTACATACGACAGGAAATTACACTAGACTAACGCAAGTTCTACATTCATACTCCCCAGCTCATTTCACATTTTATATATGAGCGTCATGGGCAAGGAAGAGCCACCAGTTAAATCTCGTACCAACCTCGCTGTCCCCAGTATACATACCCACCAACCAACCTGTACCCCCTTCCGCTAGAATAAACGAGAAGCCCCACATTTATCTCTCCCTGGAAATATATTGGTTACGATTGGAATTTTTCTGCTGGTCGGAACATATAGCGATTGGGTTGGTAGAGGAACAGCAACGCTAATGGAAGAGAACGACTGAAACAGAGCTATATCGCCTCAGGCTGGACAGTCAGCTTGCTAAGAAATATAACTACCAGCATTTCGTGATTGGCCCAATTGGGGGATATTTCCCAAATACCCTCTTGGGGATAAGTAAGTTAATGCCCTACTCACAATTGTACACTCTTATTTTTAGATCTTTAATGAGCACAAACATTTTTTTCAAAAAAAAAGTTGTTTTCTAAATTTTTTATTGAAATTTGCGACTGCAACGGTTGTTGCAACAAGCAAATGTGATGTAATATAATGTCGTGAATGAAGATAGGAGAAGGTGCCCAGTGGCGACACTCCATGTCCAACGTGAACAGATGCACTATACCAGGGATGGCGAACCTTTTTGAGACGTGGGACCATCTTTAAAACTAAACATCTTTAAATCTTTAAAATTCAGTTGGCTTAACGGGTAAAACGGGACCGAAACAAGTGCTATGGAAGTCTCTTTTTACAAACATAACTGAACAAAACCTTACAAAAGTGTGTTTTATCTGAAGAAAAATCTAAATATGGTTATTTGCTTTGGGTTGTCGATATTTTTAACAAACAAAATATGAGTAAAATTATACATTTTATTGGATATTTTGTAAACACTTTTGCTTTATTTCAAATATACTACAAAAGCATTTTTCGTCATTAAGGCGTTTTAGAACTGTAATGATCAAACTAAAGTTTATAGATAGTATTTAAATTGCTTTTGTGTCAATGCGTGAAAAAAAATACAGATAGAATATAAATTATCCATACAATTAGAAAATCTAAATCAACCCGCGTAAACAAACAAATGGTTGCCTAGCAATTGTGGGTCAGTGAAAAAGCTTTCGTGGGTCCAGTGTCTGACCCGCGGGTCATTGGTTCGCCATCACTGCACTATACTGTTATGAGAAGAGTAGATCGCGGGGCCATCTTCTCTTCAATCTCCTTGGAAGATTACCTTGTAATGTGGAAGAAGATAAGTGATCAAATTAAAGAATTAGGATGAGCTGCTATAAAGGAATGAAATTTTAAGAAACGAGTTTTAGTAAGGTCGTTAATGAAAGGTCATTATGAATGGTGAGGTTAGAAATATAGAATGGAGCGTTAAGTATTTTTTATTGTTAAGTCTGAATGCTTTAAGAAGTCGATCCACTTAAAGAACTTAGTCGAACTTAAAGAAATTTATATTGAAAAAATTAATACTTCTAATTTATTCTATAGGCAATAATAAATATTCTTTTATCTTGACTTCCTACTTTAAGACAGAAATTTATACTTTATTATCATTTAAAACCCCTCAAACTACAATTAGCCAGGGATGGTGCCCACGATGCCGAGAAAGGCTGACAGTGTCGCACGTGTTGGAAGGGTGTCAGGCACTGCGTAGCCAAAGAGAAAGAGCAGGCCTGCCACATGACCAGCGCGCAATTCTCCAAGAGGGTTCTCCTTATGTAAGGAGGCTATTTGATTTCTTAAAAAATATAAATTATTATGATAAAATTTAGGTATAGATTAGGTTAGTTTGTAGTTTAGTTCTTTTAAAGGGGAAAGGAATATCGAGTACTTTCCCCTTGTGTGAATAAGTAGTATATTGTTTTTAATAGCGTGAGTGTATTTATTGGCGTGAAAGTATTTATTTGCGAGATTGCTATTGATGTAAATGTATTTATAGGCGTGAATGTATTTATTAGCGTGAACGTATTTATTAGCATGAATGATTTTATCAGTGTACGTGTATTTATTGCGAGAATGTTGGTATGACTGTTAGATTTAGGCTTTTAATCCGGGGTTGAAAGAAATTTATAAAAGTATTTCAACCCCCCTTAGGTTTAAATTCATTTAGGATTAGGTCACTTTTAGAGTGTGCAGGAACATTTGTTAAAAGTACTGCACACTTGAGTTAGATTCTACGAAATAGCCTCCTTAGGATAGACTATATACATGAACTAGATTAAGTCGTTGTTACATATGTCATATACTATTATATAAGTCTTACACACATGTTTATAATTGTTAAAGCAAAACCCAAAGTACTTTTAATTGCATGAATTTTAGAAAATGTCAACTTGTGAACATAAGGGATGGTACCATCGGCGAAACCGCATTCCCCCTCGTCGGCTAGACCGATGATGTAAGAGGGGAGCGCGGTCTGCTTCCGTTTGCCTAGGCTCCACCCTGCCTTGCTGAGCAAGATATGTGTGTGGCAGCCTGATAGGACAATAGGGTACCTTCCCAGCTCTAGTGGCCTTTGAATAAGAAAAGAAAATGTGTAGCAGGCGCTAATGGCCACAGACGTCGATGCGCCGGAAAAAAAAAAAAAATTAGCCCGGGATCTTTCATGCTGTGATCACTTCTAAGAAGGATCCATATTTAAGTAGGCGCCACGGTAAGCCCGCAAAACTAAAACGAAAATTTCGTTTGGCGGTTACAGGATGTTACGGAGGCAGAATTGAAGTATCCTATCTACAGAAATATCGACAGTGTAGAGGACTGAAAATGGGTAGAAATATCGACAGAGACTCTAATGGATGTAAAAGCGATGTGTTGGCTCCTTCTGCTCCATAGAATTAACCACTATAATGGAAACGCTTGATGATGAGGTAAAAAGTAATTGGAAGTATGCCCTTCAGCTTCCAGAGCAAGCCTTGATGATAAACCCTATCAAAAGCTTGTTTGGCAGCAAAGTAGTACTCCTTCCGGTTTCTATAACTACGTGCGATGGCACTGTTGATGTAAATAATTGGAAATAATTACGCTGAAGGTGATCTGGAGAAAATGATTTAACCTTAGGATAGTGCTATAATAACGAGACTCCCAAGTTATTGCATTTCAAGCTGATAGAGTACTAAAGATAAAAACAGTTTCCTCATATTTCCCACCTTAACATTAATCTATGATCGTGGAAAAATGGGAAAATAATAATAATAATAACAACGGAAATTAATATCAGAGAAATGCATAACTGCTGTTACTTTGCAAAACCAACAGAACAACAAGTTCAAGGTATACAACTTTGAAGTGGGCTTAACGTAGTCTACATTGTTAATAAATCCCGCCGGATACTAGATCAAGTTCTAGGAAGCACAAAATTAGAACTAACCCAACATCCGGCCAAAGCTAGTCTCTACTTCCTCTTTTAATAAATTTACTTAACACACCGGATATTATTTTAAAATTTGGTTGATCTGGTTAGGTTATATGGCTATAATTTCGTTTTTTGTTTGGTTTTTATATTTTGATAGACTATTTATCAAGAAATTTTTTATAAACTTATACTTAACAATATAAATGTAGATCACACAAATATAATGTAAAGAAAGTGTTCAAAGTAAAAAAAGTAAATCAAGTAGAAAAGTAAAGCTTACAGAAAATAATAAATGGAAACTCGGAAAAATTTGTACACACACAATAATAAAAGTAATAATTATTGAATATTTACGTATCTAAAACATATCGATTTATATTTTAAAATTTAGGTAATTAATTAGGTAAATTTATAGGTTAGTCCTTTTAAAGGGGAAAGGAATATTGAGTACTTTCCCCTAGTGTGAATGCTTAGGATGAGTGCATTATATATAGGTGAGAATGTATTTATTAGTATGAATGTATTTATTGGTACGAATGTATTTATTGGCGTGAATGTATTTATTGGCGTGAATGTATTTATTGGCACGAATGTATTTATTGGCGTGAATGTATTTATTGGCGTGAACGTATTTATTGGCGAGAAAGTCGTATGTATGTTTAGGTTAGGTTTTTTATCCTGGGGTTGAAAGAATTTTATACAAGTATTTCAACCCCATTATTAGGTTAATTTTATTTAGTTCTAGTTTATTTTAGGATGTGCAGGAAAATTAGTTCAAAGTACTGCACATCCAACTACTAGTAGAGTAAATAGCCTCCTCGGATTAAGTATAAAATAAAGCCAAGTAAAAAGTGAATGTAGAGGTTAATAAATTAACCCAGTAATACTTTTGGTTTTGCCGAAAACGTAAATAATAGCATACAAGTTAACTTATTAATTCAGAAATAAATATTTATTATAAAAGTTAGTTTATTTACGGGATGACACAATCATATTCCACACTCCCCCTCGTCGACAACGTCGATGAAATAAGAGGGGATGTGTGGAGACAATCTTGCAGACCCAGGCTCCACCCTACCTTGTTAAGCAAGGTGTAGTGATTGGAAGCTGTGGGTCTGCACGTGTCATCCCAGCTCGAGTAGTATTTGGAAATAAGAAGAACTATGATAGTGGGCGCTAATGACCAAGATGTTGATGCGCCGGAAAAAAAAAAAAAAAAAAAAAAAAAAAATTATTGAAAACTCCAAATGGATTTCGGAAAATGTATATTTTTCCACTTATGATTCGGAAATATCCAGCGGAGTTGCCATTGACGAAGTTCTTTCTACTAATCATTATATTATTGCATTTTTTCTGACAGCCAAGCTGCACTGAAGGCCCTGGACTGGCTTGGCACCATAAAGTTCGGTTGGAATGGGTGCCGGGTCATATGGGGATTAAGGGGAATGAAACAGCCGATCAGCGGGCCAGAAATGGAGCTAAAACTCCTTTCGTTGATCTGGAACCAGTCCTGGGGATCACCAAGGGTGCAGTTTGTGCGGCTCTCAGAGATTGGATGTGGAGAGAGCATGAAAAGAACTGCGAGACGCTTCCTGGGGTTAAACACGGCAAGAGTATTATGCCCTAGCTGTGTAAACAAAGTACCAAAGAGACTCTGGGCTTGGGCAGAAATAAGATTACTCTGATTACAGGCCTATTCACAGGATACGGTAGGTTCAGAAAGCACCTGCACAAGATAGGGCTTATTAGCTTTGAACCGTTGTGCAGATTGTGCCAGGAAGAGGAGGAAACGTCATTGCAATCGAGCGGTTGTCCAATGATATCTTTGGAACTTTGAGGCCAAAGGAGATTGTAGCGCAGAAGGAACTGGTAGGGAAAGTCCTCAACCTTTTTAGAAGGAGAGGTTTCGACTATTAGACCCAAAAAGGGGAAGGCACAATAAGCCTCTTTTGACTGCGGTGCCGTGGGTGTAGGTCCCGTCACGTTTTCTATTCTATAAATAAATAAATATTTTAGAATGACAATATTTTAATAAAATATTAGAAAATGTGCAAAAAGTTTTCACTAGTTTGTGAAATGATTTAGTAAGGATAGTCTTACAAATGAAGCTGTTCATTAATTGCATTTCTAGGCGTTCTTCATTTCTTGCCAGCTATCTTAAATATAAACATCCTAATTCATCTAGCTTCTACCCAGCCCTAAGACTATGGTAGTGTCAAGTTAAGGGCTTTTACTAGAGGCAACCAAATATTTCATCAGGCTGATACCTTACATGGTGTGTAGCAAAACATCTGTTTACTTAGACAAACATACACACATACAGCTACAAGGAATGGAAGCTGTAGTATTAAAGCTCGACAACAAACTACCTGTAGGCAGGGAACAGTGATGTAGCTAAGGAACAGGGAGGTGTGCGCCGAGTATCCTAGCTAAGGGAAGAAATTAATTTCCGAGTCAGCCATGCGAGCTAGCGGAAGATCTGCCATCTTCTGCCTTAACCGTCTCGCAGTGAAGAATTACACCCTAGAATTTCATTCATACGAGAGTTGGTCCAGTCTATGTATATTGACTTTCTGTTTTTTATTGAAGAACATCTCTTCCAATCATCTAATTCTTCATTAACACCTATTTCACAGCACTGAAGACATCATTTCAAACAAATTAGCGTAAAATATCTTTTTTATTTTTCAAAATTCCATTTGATAACTTACAATTTTTCACAGAAAACTGTAGAAACGAAAACCTAGAATGATTCAGACGTAATCATTGCTTCATATTAATGTTTATATTAAATAATGTTGGTATTTTGTATTTAATTAATATAACTTCTAGTCCAGAATTGAGTCTATCGTTGCTTCCTTCACAATTGTACGGTATTACTTATTCTATAAATTCACATTCATATCATCAAGCACATCTCTCTTTCGCAATGAATATCTTCTCTCTTTTATTCTTCTTCTAAGTGAATGTTCTACGCCAGTGATGGCGAACCTATGACTCGCGGGTCAGACACTGGACCCGCGCAAGCTTTTTCATTGACCCACAATCGCTAGACAACCATTTGTTTGTTTTCGCGGGTTGATTTAGATTTTTTAATTGTGTGGATAATTTATATTCGATCTGTATTTTTTTTCAATCACGCATTGACACAAAAGCAATTTAAATGCTATCTATAAACCTTTAGTTTGATCATTACAGTTCTAAAACGCAAATGACGACAAAAATGCTTTTGTAGTATTTGAAATAAAGCAAAAGTGTTTACAAAGTATCAAATAAAATGTCTAATTTTACTCATATTTTGTTTGTTAAAAAAAATCGACAACCCAAAGCAAGTAACCATATTTAGATTTTTCTTCAGATAAAAAACACTTTTGTAAGGTTTTGTTTAGTTACGTTTGTAAAAAGAGACTTCCACAGTACTTGTTTCGGAATTTCAAAGATGTTTAGTTTTGAAAATATTCAATTTAAAATTTTTAAAGTTAACTCTTGTGTAAATGGGCATTAGTGACCCAAGAGCTAGTACTAAAAAAAAAAATGAGCAAAATTTGACCAACGTCTTAAAAAGATCTCTCTTTCCTCTCCAATTCTTCTCCATTCTCAAATAGACTGTACTTACCTTCTTTCTCTAATTTCCTTCTATATCTCGTCCCATACTACACGTACTTCTTCAACGTTCAATGTACGTTTTTAAATACTATCCAGGATCTACTAGGAAAAGCCAGAAATAGCAGTATGTAATAACCACTCTGTAATCTGAAGCAGAAAACACTCTAATCGATGGTAATAAAAGAGATCAAGAAAGACAGGTATTGAAAATCATTGCAAATGCTGTAGATTTTGCGCCTTGGCAACGTGAATGTTCTTATCAAATAAATTACCTATTTTTTGTTTCAAAAAAGCCACAAAACATCTTCCACCAAAGAAAGATATCTGGTTGAAAAACTCAGCTCTACAAAAAACAAGAGAATGGACCTTGATGCAGCCTGACCACCTCATTTGGATGCCGCGAATTCACTCATTTTTTGAAATTACACGGTTTTTGCTTCTTATTTTTTTCCATTCAAATAAAACGAATACATATTTTAAATTTCGAGTAACCTGCGATAAGAGACAGTTGTGCTAAAAAGTTATGTTTTTAAGTCGATTTGGGAATACCCCGCTTTAGGGCTTCATGCTACTGAGCTGGTAGCCCAATTTCAAATTCACAAAACTTCCCTTAAGATCATCAAGACTTAACTTAGTCCATTGCCCTGTATTTCTTTAAAATTTTATCTCCACCATTTCAGGTCATTACCAAGTTCCATTGAAAGTAATATCGCTCCTAGAAATGATGGTCACCTACTCTGTGTATTCTTATTACATATTATATAGAGTTTTAGATAGGGTGTTTCCGCATTTAGTTGCTTTTATAACCAAATTAAAGAAAACCTACAACTGTCTATACCTTCTCTTCTTAGACAATGTGTCGAGTATTGCTGAGAAGCACCGCTACACGAACATCGCATACTTTCCAAGGTTGTACGCAGCAATTTAAACATCTTTGTTGTGATCTGCATGGTAGCAAGAAATAAGAAGAATTACGAACACATTTCTGAAAGAAAGAAGTGAAGGTAAGCGGAGGAGAGAGAGTTGAATAATTATAGAAGGACAATTATGATAAGAAAAGAGTAAACTTGAATTGATTATTGCAGAGAAGTAGGATGATTGGCAGTATAATTTTAATATGGGACCAGAAGAAATGAAGTAAGAAGACTTGGAAATGTAAAAAATGGATGTAAAAATAATGTAAATTATCGGAATAAATTACTAGAAACGGAAATACAGGATCATTATTATATTTTGCTAACAACATCCTTCTACCATTAAGTTATGAGGGTTTGTAATTTACAAACATTTAATATTGAACATTAACCTTGCTCCTTCGTAACAAGTTTTTTTTTACAGTGTGTTAAACAATTTTAATTACTAGAGAGTGCTTCAATACACACTTACCGTTCGGAAAACATTTCCATATCCTCGTAGTACACTAACAAGCAGTAGTAAAATGCACGCTAAAAGTAGAGAGGGAAATTCACCATCAGACCGATGTAAACTTCTCCCCCACTCTCAAACATTAAGAGGAGCAGAGGGGGTTAAAGTTCCCCCACTTAAAATAACTTTACCTTCCATAATTTCTTTCTCCTTAAGAATTTTATTGCTTCCCGGATTATGGTTCATATTTACTAGTGAATAATTTTTTTTTTTTTTTTTTTTTTTAAACTTCATGTGATAAAGTGTTTACGGAAAGCGGAAATAGTACAAAATTCATTTCTTTTTTTCTCAATCCAAAGTTAGCAAAGGTTTATATTCGTTACCAAATCTAAATTTTAATTTTTCTTTCCCCTCTTAGTGGTAATAAAATTTTATTGTATCAACAATTAAAAAAAAGAATTTAAACTGCTTTTCAGTTTTATTTTATATTAAACCAAATTTTCATTTCCTTTTCTACATTGCCCCTACAATGGAAACACTTCTTTGTGAGTATTTTTATTTTTTTACTTTTTTCTGTTTTAATTCAAAAGCATCGATTACAAATTATTCTGTTGGTGGGAGATAACCAATGGAATGTAGGAATTAAAATGCAATTAAATAACTTTATCTTTTTGGTTACCGCTTTTTTTTTTCTTTTTTTTTAATCTGGTTATAAAAATTTACTTTAAATGGAAGATTTTTTCTTTAATCCAGGCTCGTTAGGCGATCAACACAATAGGCTAGGGGAAGGAAATGACCCTCTAGTTAGAACGGAATATCCGCTCTGGTTTGAACCAAATTTTTTTTTTACTTTCTAATCTCTTCTTTTTTTTTTAATTCAACTTAAATTTCATTACTGCTAATAAAGTGGATTGCAATTAACTCGCAACATTAGGATTATTTAGGATATCTTGAAATATTATCAATTTGCAAGTTATTAAGGTTCTTTACTTAGCTAACTAGAGCCTTAATATCCTGTATTTAGCATGTGTCTGATTTCAACATACTTGAAGGAAATTTAAAAATTTCCGCCATATCTTTGTCTGGTTTACACACGTTTCCTTTGACATACTTTCTTCATTAACTAAAGTGTTAACACACTCGATCTTCAAATAAATAAATCGGTAATACTATATTTTTCAAACTGAATTTAAATTTAAGAGCTGCAAGTTAATTAAAATGGGACAAAAAACACAGTAAATCAGAAAGTAATGCAAGTCCTCTGCCCGGAACTTATTATTGTTAGACAAGTTTTTCGTTGACACCGTATTTCTGCTGTAAATGGTTAGAGTGTTTTCCTCGTTAGTCGGCTTATGTTTTGATTACTGAGTCTCATAAAAGCTTTATTAGAGGAAAAACCAAAATAATAAGGCACCAACTAAAATCCCATTTTATTATTATTTTATTTATTAACATTATCACACAGTTGCTTCAGAAATCTTTTATGAATTATTAAATGCATGTAAGAAATAGTTCTAATTAGATATTTACAGATTTTAGGAATTTACAAAATTATTTTTACACTAGACACAAATTTCTAGTTCGGTCACATTGTTTCCTATTAAATTATCAAACATTGTTATTGACTTATTGATAACATTATAGAAAGATACTTTCAATTTATGAATTACGCTTGAATGTTGGTAATTAGTTTTATATTATTTATTTACTGAACAGAACTGTACAGTAAACCAAAATCTATTATTGCCCTCCACTGATGCAGTGTGGGACAACTCATTCTACATGGTCCTCAGATGATGAAACCACTCAGAATCTCCAGTTTCCGAAAGCAGAAAGCCGACAGTCTGAAATAATTAGCCCCTTGCCAACAACACAAACCTTCTCTCCAGTGCCTCATCAAGTTACTGAGAAGAAGTTAATTTTCTCGAATTAACAGAAACTTGGAGGATTCCACCTCCACCTGAGGGTAACTATCAAGACATCTCAAGGAAGCAACAGGAAGATAGAAAGGCGGCAAATGTCAACACTTCTCCTACAGCGCACCCCTACTGATATTCTAATAAGGTGATACCAAAAATTAGGAAGGGTTTCTAAGAAATTCCCAGAGAGTAATGGAGCCGAGTAGGTGTAACCGCTACCGAAGCACACCCTTCTCCAACGTTTCCTAAGTTATTCCAGGCCCACCAAAGAAACATCTCAAAGCGTGGGAGCTGGCAGAAGGAGAGATACCTTAAGTACCTCCCCTGTTTAAGTGTTATTTCTATATAATGGACGATTTTGTTTTATTTTTAGCTTTAAAAATTTAAACATTTCATACCTAAGAGTCTCGTATAGTCATAAAATAATAATAATGAGATTCTTAAACCACAAATCAAAATTTACAATATTCATGGAAACGTACAAATATTAACTCAGAATAAAACGAACTTCAGAATGTAAACAGAATATTCTTACTTGCTTTACTTTTCTAACTAATTTGATTATCATTTATAGTTATTTATTATATTGAATAACATTATTAATTTTTCTATTTTAAATTTAGTTTTAATTTAGATTCATTTTAAATGTAGTTATAGCATGATGCAAAAAGGTTACTGCATACAATTCACGATGACGATCTCTCTGTATTAATGCTTTAACCAAGAACATATACATATCTGATTTCACAAAAGACTTGCTTTAATAATATCAGAATAACTACAAACCCAAATTTCGGTCATTGATAAAAGTACAACACCAACAATCGAATTGCACAACCTAGCTCAAGAATTACATTTCCTCGTTCATAAAATACTCCAAATAACAGAACGGGCGGGTACACTTTTCACAAAAAAAGAGAAATGGCGGCTTTCCAAAATTCAGCAGAAGAACTAAACGTTACGCCCCTCTCCTAGAGGATGGGACCATAACTGTTTTGCATTAACTTTTAGTCAATTTATAATTCAGTATTCTTTGAGGATTTTCAATAATTTCTGTATTTCTGACCATCAAGAAGCCAGCAAAGTAATATCGTCGGCAAATTACTACATATTATACTCCCAAAAATGCCCGACTAAAACCCATTTCACACAAAACTTTTTATAGTTTTACTCATATTTAATATTGATGGCATTGCTAGTACTTAGCGAATAATCTAGATTAAAGAAGAAGTGTCTTAGTTTTATTGTCGGAAACAGCTCCATGAGATTGCCCTTTTCCTCGTCGGCGGGTTTAAGAGAAGAAATGGAACCTGTTAGGACATCTAGTGTGAACCTAAAGCTAGGCAAAGTATTTTTTTGGATACCTGCCAGAAGAACTAATGAATAGTGTTACTTCAGATTGTGTCAAGAATGTGGAGCACTACAGACCAAGCTGCCGATGCACCACAACGCAAAATAAAAAACCAAAGCTATGAATCGAACTAAGATGTGAACCAACAATACCAAGTTTGGATACTAAAAAGCAAATTAGTTATCATCAGTTTGTTATTTCTTTAATAACAGTAATTGTGCCACCATAATTTGTTATGTCTTGTTGACAGTTAAAAGGGCTAATAAATTTGTCTTCCTTCTCATAACGCGATACATTTAGTGTTGAATGATGGCCAAGTTATATGAAACGAATGATATCGCTTGTTGTCTACTGAAACTTTTATTGTATTTAATGATCTAGTGTTTAAGAAGAAGAAGAAACTATTACCAAGGGCTTATGAGAAAACAGGAATTTCTTGTACAGTAGCAGGAGGTGTGCCAGAAGATGGGCGTACCTGTGCAAGAACAAAATATTCCATTGCTTTCAAACAGAATATAGAGCTGCTAATGTTTTCAAGGAAAGATACTAAGCGAGAGGAGAACAGAAGAAGAAGTTGAGGGAACATTTAGAGGGTAACTGGAAGTGGTGTGCTTGACAATGATGGGAGGTTACTACTGGAGGAACGGACCTCTATGATAGATGTGTTCCTAAACAGCATCCCTACCATCGCTCTCCTAGTTCCTCGACCAGACCGGCTCCAACATTTCAAGCTCCGTGTACAGAAAGTACTGATGGATTACCCAGCTAACAGTTTGACACAAACCTATATATACACAAACATATCTTGGAGGAGTTACAGCTTAAAAACTATACATTCTATTCAATTTCAACTGAACACACAAATTCTCTGTTGCCAATAATGTTGCCGACAATTTTCTAAGGAGAAATATTTTCCAAAACCGTATTACTCATCCATATATATACGTACTAAACGTCTAATTTGTTATTAATTATTAAACATTTATAAAAATATAACAATATTATATCAGTTAACTTAAAGAATAGAAAATCTAAGGCCAGCAGCCGAAAAAAATATTGTTTAAGAGACTTTAAAACCGGTACAGTTGCTGTTTTGAAGATTACATCTGCAGGCACTAAGTATTGTATAAATGATTGGTGGGTGACCATTGTTATGCTGAGATACCCTCATAGATGCTAAGATCTTAGTAGAAGTGGATAGGTATTTGATTAGAACATACTTCTTTTAGCAAGACGAAGAGGAATACCTCAAGGCAACATACTAACACTTATTCTATCACACTTTTCCACCTCATATTGCCTAAATTATCCTTAGTTATCCTGAAAGTCCTGCATACGCAAACAGTATCAATCTCTTAATACCACCATAATCTATATTCACCATAAATAATCCTGTTGGATTAATTGCTCATTGGAAACCGTCCATGCACCTTCCACTCTGATAAGTAATTAAAAAATTAGCATGTTCCCCGATTCATGTTCAAAAAAACAATATTTTTATTAATATCACACAATTTGTAGAACATTATACGATTATTTTATATTATAAGTTTGTAAGATGAATAATTGAAATCATCTGAAAATGCGTCCACTGATTACAAAAAAATTGTTTTAAACCAACAGAGTAAAGCTTACATTGCATGTGCAATTCGTTAAGGAGGGATGAAGAAAGAATAATGCCAATTTCAGTCATGACTTTTGAATGAGTTTTGTGAACTTAACTTTATATAAATTCATTATAACTCTACTGTAAAATATATTCCACAGCCCTGAAGATGAACTAGTTCTTAGGTCGAAAGCTCGGTAAAGATAAAAAATAATGATTGAAATTGGCATTATTCTTTACTTCCTTCCGGATTAATGAGTCATTCACCGAAAAAGTAATGAACAATACTTAGTTAAGGATAATGAAAGTTCAGTAAAATAAAATTTTTATAGCAAAATTTGTTAATTAGATTCGATATAATTGCAGTTAATATCAGAATGTTTTAGTTATATATTGTACTTCTAAATCAATCAATAACTGTTAAGATACAAACCATATTTGAAGATATATGGCTATGGCATTAAATTAGAAAACAAATAGGGCAAGAACTACCGGCAGAGGTTATAGTATATGCCCTTTTAATCAATTATATTACATAGTAAGTTAGTTGATGGAAAAGGTCGTAACACCATCTTTCCAGGAAGTCCTTCACCTAATTTCCAAAACAATCGTAGCCCTTATCCTTTCCATTGAAACGCATCTATTATATTCCAAAGAGAAATTTATTAGATATTGACACACAGAAAATACTTCAATATTTGTATTGTTACTAAAATTGATTCTTTCCAAGTTTTGACAGTTATCCTGAATAAAAAAAAAAAAACTGCTGTTAACTTTTTAATCAAAGTTTGCACAAATTCCAGAAGTTTAATTAAATTTAAAGGTATCTAAGTTTCTTAACTTCAAGACTTTTTTTTTCTTTAATTTTTCAAAATTCATAAATTTTAAATCAATGTTTTAAGTTCTGGATCGACAGAGCTTACAATTTGTTAAACTTTATCAGAAACTTACATTCAAGTATTTTAAAAGATTAATATTACAGCAATTACATACTGTAAAAAAACTATTTTACCTCCAAGGGGTGATTGTCGCATTCAATTACTTTGGGCACAGCGATCCCACGGGTGCCTGAGCTCAATACATCATGCGAATTCACCAGTACAGTAAACAATACAGTACATTGAGACATAAGTACACATTTTAGGGTTTCTGTCCTTAAGTTTAATCCTTTCTTTAGCTATAGCAGAAAACCTTCTAAAAATCCTAGATCCTGGTGGGTTAGGCGTAGGGTTAACGCTCCTACCTTATAAAAAAATTAATTGTCAGGAAACCATACAGTAAAACGCGCAGGATAGAAACTTTTGGAGAGCCATTACTGTGGAGGTCCAGGCCCAACATGGACTCTACTACCAAAAAAGAAAGAAAGACAACAATTATTTAGTCTGAAAATGTGACGGAACTGACAAGCCTCTGAAAATGAAAGTATTAAAGAAAAACAAGAAATAAATACGATTTTACTTTTTTATTCTCTTCCACACTCTCTCGTCTTCCCTTAATTTGGGGTGAGGGCTATTATTACGGGACAAATTAGGCGTCACGTTCCTAACCTTTACAATAAAAGGAATTTAATAAACACTCACCCATTCTATAATTTTTTCCAACACAATTAATTTTCATTAATATTAAGCAGATGTAAACGGCATTTTGAATTCAGCCCTAAACTCGATTGTAAATTTCTGTTTTATTTAAATTTAATAAAAATCGTCGATTTTAAGTTCATTCTTCGATTAAAGTGATTCTTACTTTATGTAGTAGTCAAAGGTTAAAAATAATAAGTAATAATTAATATGGGTTAATATTAAATAATATAGTTTTCTTTAACTGCATTCTTAATCTAGGTGTTCTTCCCACAGTGTATATATGGAATATAAAATAGATAAGATATGCACATTTTTAGGACAGATAATTATTTAAGTATTTTTTTTTTTTTTTTTTTGGCGCATCAACAGCTGAGGTCATTAGCGCCCGGAGCTTTTTCCAGTGCACTGCCGGCCTCCGGACAGTGTTCTCTCGTTACAGACAACACTGTCCATCACCGGACAGTGAGCTGTAAGAAGCTCCTAGGAAGAGAAAATCTAAGGGTCAGCTGCTGGATTCGAACCCGGGACCTCCGCATGGGAGTCCAGTATGCTAACCTCATAGCTAATCCCTTCCTATTTAAGTATTATACTACAAGTTAAAAGGACTACAGTAAACTTCAATAGTGAAATCAATACTTATTGTTGAATAATTTACTTTTTATTAACTATTTGTGCTCTCGAATACTTCTGTTAGACGAATAGAAGATTCAAATTTTGTTCTAACTTTGTGGTTCAAATTTAAATAGTAACTAACACTACCTTTGTCTATTTTCTATTTTAATGTGCAGTGCATGTTTAAGTGATTACACAGAATGAAGGGTATAATAAAGATAAATCAGAAGAATAATTTGGAATGTTAAAAATAAAACTTCTATTCAATTATGAAGATGAAGGACATTTATATTATATGGAAGATAACAAACTATTTTGATAATAAATCATTTCGATCTAGCGGATCTTAAAAGTCGAGTTTATTCCAGATATCCGCATTGAGCTTCTCCGTGTCCAAAAAAGTAGTTCTTTCCTGAAAAAATCTTATAGTATATCGACACGTTGGCAACATGGGACATACAATAAGCTTTACGTCCAAATCAAGTTGGCATCGGAAGTGCCAATTTATTTGAATACTTGAAAACGACTCCAAAGATCTGCTTGGAAATTTCTTATGCACATACGCGATATTCAAAATGGATTTAAATATTGGCCAGATGTAGTATTACAACTTTAATTAGAATTATTTGCCCAAGAAAATGCTTCTTATTGGAAAGAACAGTGTTATTTATACCCTTATTTCCTATATTATGCGGTTAAGAATTAAATGTGGAAGTGAAATTCCAAATTGGGTAAAATCAGTTGGGCGGAAATGCAACTTCACTGAATTAATGTGGATTTTTCCAAATTTCATTGCTAAATTGCGCTACCAATGAAGTCGTGTTTGGGTTCCAACCAGATTTTTTACTTCATTTTATTAAATGAAAAATGACATTTTTTTTTTTAGCACCAACTTACCACCACCTTTAATGGGTTCAAAATGTAATTTAAATAAAGTGAGCCCATGCTCCAGGCGGCAAGTAGCTCCTAACGGTTAGTTTATAGTTAAAAAGAGAACAAAAATATTCTCCCCTTTAAAAAGCATTATTGTATTTTTAAATATTAAAATATTTATATATGCGAAAGAATGGGTTTCCTCTAGAGAGAAGGATATTATATAAACGGAAATTAAATACTTCTTTCACACGGAAACTGGAAAAGCTTACTAGGTCAACCATAATAATATCAAAATACATTTTAAGAAAAAACTTTTTTCTAAAAAAAAACAATATATCTGCATAAAACTAGCCTGATCGAGGGTAAAATAGATAAATAGAAATAATAATAGGGAAGGGATTAGCTATGCGGATAGTGTACTGGATTCCTGGGTTCGAATCCAGCTGCTGACCCTTAGATTTTCTCTTCCTAGAAGCTACTTAAAGCTCACGGTCCGCTTATGGTCTGTGTTGTCTGCAACGAGAGAACACTGTCCGGAGGACATCAGTTTACTGAAAAAAGCTCCGGGCGCCAATAACCTCAGATGATGACGCTCCTTGAATCATAATAATAATATAACAAAATGGAAGTAATTCTGAAAAAAGTTCTGCCTAAAACATTTCATTTTATAAACAAATGTATATTTGAGTATTTAGTTAAGGGCTCTTTGTGTTACGTAGAATCAAGGCTTTTTGGCCATGATTAGATTTCTAAAGTCACCCATTAATTATACTTTAATCCATGCAACTCAAGATTCTAAGTGGCAATCTAAAAAATATCTTTGTAATTTACTAGCACATAATTCGGCAGATTTATTGGCCCGGGAAGGCTCTGCGGGACACATTGTTGGCATGGAGCCCTGTTTTGGGGTTCCGAAGTGTGTTAAGACTGCGACCATTAACTTATGGGTGCTGAGTAGGTCTCAGGAGTGGTGGCTTGCCACCACTGGGCAGAGACCGGCGAAGGAGTTTATTAAAGGCTATTCGCCGAGGATGACTGCAGAATTAATCCGTCAAGGCCGCTTAAGGCTATAAGGATAATTGTAGGCCTATTAAACTGGCCACTGCAGGCTCAGAAAACACATGCATCGCATGGGCCTGGCAGATGATAGCCTTTGAAGGTTCTGTCAGGAAGAGGAGGAAATGGCATTGCACGTGTTGTGTCAGTGTGAGGGGCTCGTGTGGCTAAGGATGTTACTTCTCGGGGAGGAAAAACCAAGGCCTGTGAGCTTTACCCAAGAGTCGCTCTCCAGCATCAAGAGTCTGATTAAAAGGACAGGTCTGGAGGGTGAGCTTTAAAGTGAGGGGAGCCACAATAGATCCAAAGGGTTCACAGTGGCGTAGGCCTTGAGGCCGCCCTAGTCTAATCCAATCTAATTTAACACATAATTCATACAAAGACAATATTATTGAAATATTAGAAAGGGAACAATAACTTTAAATCTGAAAGAAACTTGTCACTAAGAAATGGTGACTCAGGATCTTGCGTACATTTTTTTTTTTAAACATTGCTGTTGTAACGGATGTTCCCATTAAAGTTATAAGAACAACAATTACAAAAAAAAAAGAAACGTTAAAATGCTGTGAAGAACAGCGAACAGGAATAAAGACTAGTGACAGAAGTACTGTCCTTTATTTGCAACAGCTGTCTCTATTTGACTATTTGAAAAAAACTCATCGCCCTATTCCACAGCTGGCATGTTATAAAACAGGAGAAAAAAAAGACACCACTACGACTCCTTTTCATAATGCCCTCACGGCTTAAAGAGTGCGGCAAGAGAAAACGATAAAATAGCAAGTAGAGGAACTTAAACTTTCATAAAGCTTCTGAATTGCCTCCCAACTTCCAGCCCATTTTATCCCCACTAGATCGTACACTCTTCCGTGCCCCGTATGGGCGGAGGCCAACAGTACTCTCAAACGATATACCGCCGGTATACCCATTTCTCTCTGCCTCTTTCTCCTAAAACCTTAGCAGCATTATGTAAATGGCCCTATGCAAATTTTCCTTAATGGGTTAAATTTTGAACATTGGAGAGAGCCCACGGGGGATCCCAAACAAGCCGCCATCCTCACCAGCTAAGAACTAAACACAACGCTAGCAGCACCAATCCCAAAACACTCACACATGTAAAACACTAACTTAAACCTATGCTACAATAATCTGTAGAACCATTTTGATTAAAATTATACCACAGTACATTAATGCGTCATTTATAGATAATTTTAGTTACAGAGATTTAGTCCAGGTCAATATAGCTAGCTAGTAAACAGCACTTCATCAAAGTTAATGAACATTTCCAAGTATGACCATTTTCTTGTGAAATATTAAAGAAAAAAAAGATGAAACTTAATATTTTTCGGTTTATAAGGAACTGAACAGAGTACAAAGAAAAGGATGAATTGGATTACCAATTCGAAGAACTGAAACTTCCCTTCCAAAACAAATCGCATTGTTTAACATACTTACTTCCAATTATAAAAGGTTACACAATATTCTTGGGAAATGGAACTTCAATTTATAACATTATCTTACGCATAAATAGTGGAATAATAATAAACCTTTATTCGTTTATATGTAATTTATTAAATTACTTCTCTCTCAAACAGAAACAAAACTGTGAAGTAACATTTTTTGTTTCAATAGGATGAAAAAATAATTGCCATTTCAGTCGAGTAAAATTTATTTTGCCGAGCATTCGACCTAGGGACTAGGTCATCTTCAGGGCTGTGGAACATATTTACAGTTTGTTAACAATGATTCTATTGAAATGAATATATATAATAAAATGAAATTTACAAAAATTATTTACCTAGTTTACAAAGTAATATTTTTACATTTCAGGGATGGTGTGTCTCCTGCCTTGTCTGTTCATGGACTGAGTGTGATCGGTCAGTGTGTAATATGTGTTAGGAATGATGTAATTTCTGGTGCTAGAAATGATATACATATCTAAGACAGAAAACAGTTTAAATTTCCAAACAGACACGAACAATTTAAACAACATATACGCAAACTTACTAAAAAATACTTGACAATTGGCAACACTGACTTGCACACAACCTAACACATATTACACATAGACCGATCACACTCAGTCCATGAACAGACAAGACAGAAGACACACCAACCCTGAAATGTAAAAGTATTACTTTCTAAAGTAGTTAAATAATTTTTGTAAATTTCGTTTTATTATACATATTCATTTTAATAGAATCATTGTTAACAAACTGTAAATATGTTGCCCTGAAGATGACCTAGTCCCTAGGTCGAAAGCTCGGCAAAATAAATTTTAATTATAAAATTTCTGAAATGGCAATTATTTTTTCATCCTATTGAAACTATGAATCAGTCACCAAAAAAATGAACAATTTTTTGTTTTGTTGGTTCCCTAAACAAAATCAGCAGCTTAGGCTGAGCTTTGTCTGGTTCTTCAGTTGACACAATCTACGCAAATAACTTGCTCGTTTATTATATAAAATTTATATTAAAAAAAGTGTACAAAAAAAAATAAAACACTTGCAAGTAAGAAGTGACATCACACTTCATTTAACAAAATGGCCATACTTTTCCACTGTTCTGTTTGCCGAACTATGTACACTGGGCCATGTACAAAGTTGCTTCATTTCTTGATCCCAAATCGCGGTCGCCCTCTATTTCTTTTCCAATCTCTTGGCGTCCATTCAATTATCCTCTTCGCCCATCTCTCCTCGTTTCTCATCAAATCTCCGGCCCAGTTCCATTTTCTTTTAGTTTCCCACAGGATTATGTCAATGTAAAAACCAGTTTCATTTTGAAACCATACGTTTCTTTTACGGTCCTTCCTGGAAATTTCTAGAATGTAACTCTTCATTCACCAGTGGTCATCAGGTTTTTTTTGTTGTGTATTTTTGACCGGTCCAGTACCCAGCACTTACAACAACCATTAGTCAATACTCGCAAAATTAATCTATGCCACAATTTCGTTTAGAGTTCTGTCTCCCCATCTGGGTTTCTAGAAAATGCTTACTCGTACTTATAAGCATTCTCCTACAGTCTTAAGAGTGGTGCCTACTTATTTCAGGAGTCTGGCCATTCACGATTATTTTTTGACTAAGAAAAATTGATAATCCTTTTTTTTCTAGTTCGTAGTTCTTTGACTTTAATGTCTTTCAACATCAAATGTGCAGGGTGACTTTTCATTGAGATTAACTGGATTTCGAGAGATTTATAGTGAATCGAACTGTACCATACTTCCACTAAGAATCTGTATCTTTATCCGAGAATTCTCACTATTCAAATGTCAATCCTTCTATCTAGCACCGTTTGGATGATTTAATCATCCGAGTAGTCAAATAATAAAGAACAAGTTTAACGAGAAATCTAACAAACCTTCCACATTTTTCACTCTCATATTAATCATTTTTATCGAATTATACCAGTGTTTCAAATTTTCAAGATAAGTAATCAGCTTCGTTAGGCCAAACGATTTGGAATTAGGTTGACCTACCATTATTTTGAGCTGATAATAGCAATATACACTTTTTTTTTAAATAAAAACAGACTACTACCCTGTTTTCTTCAGGATAGTAGATTTAAAACTCCCCAAAATAATCATAATGAACTCTGGAACTGCATTTACGGATGGCCGATTTTGGCATTCCCAAATTCGAAATTCAAAGTATGTGCTTCTCTGCAACTTTTTCTTTCTTGATATGTTTTTATCAGATTAGCGCGTGCGGTACAAAGAAATTAGAGAATTTAATATCAAGATTTTAGACAAGAACCGAGAATAAACTCTATCCTCTTCCACTTCCTGGTCAAGAGGAGGAATGATGTCATTGAATGAAGAGCAATGAAAATTGTTTGTTTGTATTTTTAATTAATTTTTTTTTTTAAATACATTCGCCTTTCAAGGGGGGGTTGGATGTTAAGACATAAATTGTGTACATCAAATTCTATTAAATTGTATTTTTGATTGTTAAGAATAAAGAAATTGATAAAATCGACACTAGCGCTACCAACAGGACAGTTGTTGTTGGAGTCAGTGCGTTCAGGTTATTTGCAAAGAAAACATCTCTTTTCATTTCTATGAACCAGTGTTTTATTCATACAGTATTTGTAAAAAGTTCAAAGGATGTTCTCTGATGCTGTGTGATTATTAAGATCGAGATCTTGCTAGTTCTCTTTACAGAGGAAACTGTTCGCCTTAAGTATTAATCTTCACTAATTTTTTTTGTTTAAAGGAATGTTAGCAGGTATTTTTATCATTTTAATGAGCAAACTCCTCAAAGTAGTAATCGCTCAATTTCCATATCTAGATTTCCATGCGATCGCAACATTTCCCCTTGCTAGTAAGAAGAGAAAGTAATGAAAGAGTGAAAAAAGAGAGGTGAAAAATGATGTAAATATTTGTTGTTTGAATATTAGATATAATTTTGTGACACAGAAAAATGATAAGATTTCCTGTAATGAAAAAACAAAGTCCATTAACATAAATTTTGACTTTTTTTCTTTATGTGTTTATTATTTCTAAAGTTCCATCCCGAAGGAGAAATAGAAATAAAGGAGAGGAAAAATAAAATAGAAAAAATTTCCACACAAAGGAGAGTGTAGAAAAAGAATCAGTCTGAGTGTAGTGAATTTATCGCAGAAGTGAGGATAAGTTTTAGTGGGCAAGAAAGAAGAAATGATGTTGTAATGGAATTGTTTATTCCAGGATAAAACTTCTTTCTCCCAGTAAAGATATCAATCATTCTGTCAGGGAAAAATAATATAAATATTCTGCCTACAAATCTGGTTCTACGCTCAATGTATTTTTACAAATATATGTATAACTGTTGCCAGCGAATCTGGTCGAATATTCGATCTGATAAACTAGTGAGATATGAGTTGTAAAAGAAAACAGAATGAGGACTTAATATCACAATCACTGGATGGTTTGGGTCTCACATTTATCCACAATTCACATTAATTATATACTACGCTGTATTTTCATGTATTATAAAAATGTCGGTTTAAGGGGAATTCTTAAAATCATTTTTGTAATTTTTACAAATAGGTTTATCTTATCAAAAGGTCAAATAGTTATGTCTTATTGGAGTCATAATATTCTTTTCATTGTATAATAAATAATATGGGTCACCTTGAAAGTGTATAAATACGTCCGTACGTATTTTCAGTTTTTAGGAGGCATTAAAACAATATCATCGCCTTTTTGGAAGAAGTTAAAAATCGTACGCGAACAGAGATAGATTTGTACAGATAGAATTGTGGAGTACTAAAAGCTTATTGAGGCGCCACTGTAGCCGAGAGGTTACAGGCGATACCAGCGAAGCTAATATGTATTGTGGTACTGGGTTCGATACCCGGTCTTAGGCCTTGGATTTTAATTAATTGTTAATAAAAAGAATTTTTATAGTTAAGCATGTTTGCTAATCGCCTCCGTCCACGACACCTAATTTTGTAGTTGAACGTAAAGCCGGCCTGAAAAAAAATAGGCATTACTTTACTTTACTTAACCAGTAAAGTGTCCCCTACGTGCGTCGTACAAATTAAACGATGAAGAATATGTTCGTCAAACCCAGAGTATGTTTGAAATGAAATTGGGTTGCTGCAATTATCCCAAGTAGGTCGCAACATTACAGACAGGTATTTATGGAAATGAATCTCTAACCAGATATTTTTTTTTTTGTGATTTAAGGCGCGTCAACGTCTAAGGTTATTGGCGCCTGGAGCTTTTTTCAGTGCACTGCCAGCCTCCGGACAGTGTTCTCTCGTTACAAACAACACTGTCCATCACCGGACAGTGAGCCGTAAGAAGCTCCTAGGAAGAAAAAATCGAAGGGTCAGCAGCTGGATTCGAACCAGGGACCTCCGCGTGGGAGTCCAGTATGCTAACCTCATAGCTAATCCCTTCCCTAACCAGATAATAAAATACCAACAATCATGCAGGGAAATACCTTAGCAGGTTAGTAGCCCACGACGCAATTTGGATGATCGCTAAATCTTGAACCCTGCACTTGAGCCAAAAGCTCCGCCTCTTGAATGCAGGTAAATAGGAAACAAAAGGATCCTCATCTCGTTCTTTATTACCAGGCGCGCCATTTACTACATAGTCTAGCCTAACACAATATATGAATTCGTTATTGATTCAAAAGGATCCTCATCTCGTTCTTTATTACCAGACGCGCCATTTACTACATAGTCTAGCCTAACACAATATATGAATTCGTTATTGATTCAGTGATAACTAATAAAAGACAAGGATACATTTACAAAGTTAATTTTCAAAACATGTTTATTTTTGACATTTTTACGATATCAATTTTTATTGTATTATTCGATAATTTATCGAATACCTATGGGGGAAAAATTAGTAAAAAAAATTTAAATAGTATTTTTCCCAGAAATAATGACCAAAAACGATTGGCTAATCTCATTGGCGAACGGGATGTGTAAAGTAGGCGGTCTGTAGCTGATGACGTAGTGACACCGTAAGCCACTCCCTCACCAATAGAAGCACAGTTATCCAGTACATAAAATGGTGCTCTTTCACTTTCATTCAATGATCTAGATTTTACTTTCTTTTACTCCAGGAAAATATTTCGTTAACCTTGTTGATTCTGCATTACATTAGAAGTATGAAACCGGTAATATAATGTTCAAAACATGTTTATTTTGGATATTTTTACGATATCAATTTTTATTACATTATTCGATAGTTTATCAAATACCTATGGCGGAAAAATTAGTAAAAAAAAATTAAATAGTATTTTTCCCAGAAATAATTACCAAAAACGATTGGCTAATCTCATTGGCGAACGGGATGTGTAAAGTAGGCGGTCGGTAGCTGATGACGTAGTGACACCGTAAGCCACTCCCTCACCAACAGAAGCACAGTTATCCAGTACATAAAATGGTGCTCTTTCACTTTCATTCAATGATCTAGATTTTACATTCTTTTACTCCAGGAAAATATTTCGTTAACTTTGTTGATTCTGCATTACATTAGAAGTATGAAACCGGTAATATAATGTTCAAAACATGTTCATTTTGGATATTTTTACGATATCAATTTTTATTACATTATTCGATAGTTTATCAAATACCTATGGGGGAAAAATTAGTAAAAAAAAATTAAATAGTATTTTTCCCAGAAATAATGACCAAAAACGATTGGCTAATCTCATTGGCGAACGGAATGTGTAAAGTAGGCGGTCTGTAGCTGATGACGTAGTGACACCGTAAGCCACTCCCTCACCAATAGAAACACAGTTATCCAGTACATAAAATGGTGCTCTTTCACTTTCATTCAATGATCTAGATTTTACTTTCTTTTACTCCAGGAAAATATTTCGTTAACCTTGTTGATTCTGCATTACATTAGAAGTATGAAACCGGTAATATAATGTTCAAAACATGTTTATTTTGGATATTTTAACGATATCAATTTTTATTACATTATTCGATAGTTTATCAAATACCTATGGGGGAAAAATTAGTAAAAAAAAATTAAATAGTATTTTTCCCAGAAATAATTACCAAAAACGATTGGCCAATCTCATTGGCGAACGGGATGTGTAAAGTAGGCGGTCTGTAGCTGATGACGTAGTGACACCGTAAGCCACTCCCTCACCAATAGAAGCACAGTTATCCAGTACATAAAATGGTGCTCTTTCACTTTCATTCAATGATCTAGATTTTACATTCTTTTACTCCAGGAAAATATTTCGTTAACTTTGTTGATTCTGCATTACATTAGAAGTATGAAACCGGTAATATAATGTTCAAAACATGTTTATTTTGGATATTTTTACGATATCAATTTTTATTACATTATTCGATAGTTTATCAAATACCTATGGGGGAAAAATTAGTAAAAAAAAATTAAATAGTATTTTTCCCAGAAATAATGACCAAAAACGATTGGCTAATCTCATTGGCGAACGGGATGTGTAATGTAGGCGGTCTGTAGCTGATGACGTAGTGACACCGTAAGCCACTCCCTCACCAATAGAAGCACAGTTATCCAGTACATAAAATGGTGCTCTTTCACTTTCATTCAATGATCTAGATTTTACTTTCTTTTACTTCAGGAAAATATTTCGTTAACTTTGTTGATTCTGCATTACATTAGAAGTAAGAAACCGGAAATGTAATGTTCAAAACATTGTATTTTTTAGTTGTTTTTTTTTTTCTAACTATCCCAGTTTCCGAGAAAAATTTGTTATCCATATAGCTTGGGACCCCCTATATTTTAGTTTTAACTAAAATTACATAATTAAGTGCCAATGGTTACTACTGAAAACGCATGACGAATACGTGTATACTCGTCATAACACAAAATTTTACACTTTTTTTCATGACGAATATCTTCGGCATAAACAGTTAACTTGTTAAAAGCTAATTGATAGATAAACTTGATTGCTTACTTCTGCCTCATTCCTTGTTGTACAATAATGTAAATGCACACAGACAATAACTAACGCCAGATATTGCGTCTCCAAACATTCATAATTATCTCTTAAACGTACCATTCATCAAGGACTCCATATCTTCGTCCCTACACAAAGCTTCATTCTCATCTCTCTGATCATTCTAATTCATTAATCCATTAGTTCTTATCTCATACACTGCCCGACAATCTTATTGGAATCTTTGAAGCGGCGAATTTCTCGGCGCTGGAGATTAATAATTAAAGATTAACTGTCATGCCTCTAGGTTAACTGATTTATTTATTGCAGATCTTTATGACTCTACAATTTTAAATTTCAAATTAAATAAATAATAAAAAAATATTACCTCATATTTTCTCTTATTGTTTAAATACTATTATAATTTTAATGCATACTATTGAATGCTTTTAAATGAATTACCTAAATGGTGCGTATAAATTGCGAAACGATTTAATTAAAATGCCACTCGTGCAATAAATTTCTCGCAGTATTTTTAACTCGCCTTGATTCTGTTAATTGGAAGCACTCGTGTGCAAACTCTCGTACATCCGATAGTAGCAAAACTTTCGTTTAAATCTTGCCTAAATTTATGGGAAAAACACGTCCTGCCTTATTTAAATGTAATTAGAGTCGATTATATAATTTAGGTAACTCCGCTTGTTGTAAATATTGTTTCCCTCTCCGTTGAGTTTGTTGGAGAATTTGTTTTAGCCTTTAATTAGAATGTAAAATTTTGGAGAGAATAATTTGTTTCACAAGTTTGGAAACTTGGACCATTTGTTCGCGAAAACCCTTACAGATTTTTCAGCTCATATAATGAGCTTATATAAGCGTACCCATGGGAGTTTTTGGGATCAAAACCCACCGAACTATGTTGACTAAAGTAGACTATGTAGTTATCATGTATTTAGGGAATTTTAGCGCAAGACAAGATTAAAAGATTTCTGTCAGTTATCTGCATTCTAAACTTAAATATTTTATTTTTAATCATTTATTCCGTTACAATCAACGTATTACGTTATAAGCAACAAGGGTAACAATAAGCAACATATCATACATATCAGAGTGGTGAAGTTACCCAGCGGTAACACTCCAAAAACATTCTAAATTCTACTGACACTCTTCATCAGAGAGGAGATCGCGAGGCCACTGTCTTTTAAGAATGTCCTAGAAGTATTGTCTGGAAATGTTCTGGAAGATAGATGTTGTACAATTGAATGTTAAGATAGAATTTTCTGTATCGTGTTTCAGCCACTTGTGTTGCACGAAAGGAATGTTCAAGACTGTGAGAATGGTTTGATTTGTGACGTAGAAAGGAGCGTTTACTATAGAGCGAAGAATTTTAGACTCTGCAAGGACTGGATCCTTTACTGATTTGAGCGTTTGGTTGAACCCCACAGTTCGATGCCATAAGCCCAGACTGGCTTTAATATACATACATAACTAAGTCTTTTGTTGTCAAGAGTGAGTTTTGATCTGTTGACGAGTAGTCTTTTCAGTTGTCGGAAGCGTGCATTTTCTGTTCTCTTATGTCGAGTATGATGAGGATTCCATGTAAGTCTTTTGTCAAGGTAAAACCCAAGAAACATAAATCCTAAAGTGCAAAAATAAATTTAAATTTAGATCAGATTAGACTCCATAGAAACTGACTAGCGATTTGTTGAGGTGCCCTCAACATGAAGCCCTCTCCGGTTCTGTCTGTTTGATTAGAAATTAGGGCCTGGAGTGAAATTCCTGGGCAAAGTTTGGGACACGAGCTTTTAGTGCCCAACTCTTCGCACTGACAGACTGTCAAACCTACTAAGACTATCCGCCAAAAGGCCCATGCCGATGCATCTGTTTCCGCAGACAATCTTCCGTCTTATTACATCCAGATGCTCACCAAAAATAGTGATTACGTTGTAATCTATAAGGAAGAAATTAGGAAGAAAAATATTTATAAAATCACAAATTAATAGTTTTACTTCTCATACCAAAACCACATCCCACGCCCGAAAAAATCGGTTGTGTCACTGTATATAGTCTTTTTACCCAATCACTGAATTCTGAATAATAATTATAATAATAATTCGGAGTTCATATTGAGGAAATTATTTATTTATTAACTGCTTCGAAATCACAACTTCATTTTATTGTTTGCAAACTAAATGTGAAGTTCCAAACAAGAAATAGTCTTTTTAAGCTGTTTATTCAACTGATCCAAATGGGCGATAATCGTATCATCGCTGATATAGCAAGCGTTGCTTAGTTTCCAAATAAAAATACGCTGCAGGAGCTAGAAAAAACGATCAGCCACATGTTTAGAGCTGTATAGGTCTAAAAAAAATCTAACCGATTCCTCGAAAGATTTTCTCATAATAGCGTTACTCAAAGAGTAATCCCCCGCCTAATAATACAAACTGACTTCCTCAAATTCATGCTTCTACGCTAGCAAAATTCTGCATTTTAAGACGCAATTAAACCATGTAAATTCTAAATACCTACTATTTGTGGCTTCTTTAGATGGCAGTGTTTTTGTTCAAAATTCAAAGATAGCTATAAAGTGTGCAATACTGCAATAAATGTAAGTGACCAAATGTAATGAATGCTAAGCTAGAGTTTGCCGTAAATTATTTATTAACTTGGAATTTAATACTCTCATTAGAGTTAATTATTGCAAGCGTTTCTCACCGTGCCATTAAATAATAATAATAACAATAATAATAGTATGTAAGGGAAGGGATTAGCTATGAGGTTAGCATACTGGACTCCCACGCGGAGGTCCCGGGTTCGAATCCAGCAGCTGACCCTTAAATTTTCTCTTCCTAGGAGCTTCTTAAAGCTCACTGTCCGGTGATGGACAGTGTTTTCTGTAACGAGAGAACACTGTCCGGTGGCCGGCAGTGCACTGAAAAAAGCTCCGGGCGCTAATAACCTTAGATGTTGACAAAAAAAAATAATAATAGTAATAATAGTGTAACAAATGTCATGAAATTGGCCTTCTCTTTTCCCTCTACATCTAAACCATCAGCACGAACAGAGAAAACTAATGAACAAATAAAAACAAATTGGAAAATTAAATTTTACAACAACACTCTCAGCTAAAAACCTTTCTTCTTTGGTGGAAACTTTGTTAATTGTTAGAAGTTCCTGGAGTTTGTGGATGCTGCGCGAAAATAAGAGAGAATTTCCAGTAAACTTAAGAATGGAGAGAAAAAATCTAAATTATTACCGCCGCCAATAAAACTTGATTTTCAAATTAAGTTTGGTGAAACATTTATGAGAACCATTATATACTCTTACAAGTTTTGTTGAAAGCGATAACCAGGAAATGATGTGATTTAATTATTATCAAGATAGTACAGTATTTCCTGCTTATTATCTCTTTTAACCTAATTTCCGTTCTATTTCTTGCAGCCTATAACAAGTAAAATACTCCTTGTTTTGATCTTATATATAAAAAACTTTAGAGACAATCAAAGGTACTTAATTAGACTATTTGTTTAATTCGAACAGAACTGAATCTGAACTGTGAATCTGTTAATGGTCGAGCTAGCATTTTGTAGCGTCTCTTTAATGCTTCTGGTTTAAGTCTTTATGCGGATTCCAAGTTATTATACCAGCGCAGTTATCTAGGCATTTGACAGTATCAGTGAAATGCTTAAACAAGTGATGAATCAAATCTGTTGCTAAATTCTTAATATAATTCAATTTGTGTTGACCAACGATGCCTTTTTTTTATTAAATAACTTTTATTCCATACGAACTTACTGTTGGAATTCCAATTTATATCTTTGACTTGCCTCTACGTTCATGTTATTTGGAAGTTTCTCTTAGATCATTTGCATATTAAGACTTAAGTTGTTATTACGAAGCCTTTCTCATTTTTTGTTTTCGAAATGTAGAAATAATTAATTTGAAATTGAATTTCTATTACCTTAATGTTTCCTATTTCCACTAGATAATGTAAAAAAAGGAGAACTTATTATTAATTTTTATCTTAATTAAATTCATTTTTACAAAGCTAAACTTATTCTAGAAACCCCTCATGGATTGCAAATGACTTTTTAGAATAATAACCGCTTAGTGTTCCAGCGGATAGACAGAGCTAAAGAGAAGACTCCTCTACTTTCTTTCTTATGCAGAAACACTGTCTATAGAACTAGCGGGCTTGGAGTCAGGACCATGTCCCAACGCAGCCATAACTCGCCGCGCCCTCCAGAACTCCTCTTCTCGGCAGATGTTTCCACATCAACCCCGGTAGCTGAAAAGAGATAATAAGAAGCAGAAAGCAAGTGTAGCATAGGATGGCATCATCTATTCAATTCCTTCTTCTTGACTCGCATCTTCTCCGCTGAGAGCCCCTTTTCTGTCGCCATGTCTGAGCAAGTATATTCTTGTGCTAAGATCTATAGATTCCAACCATTCCACGAGCATATCCTGCTTCTCAAGAGAGAGTTTTTGTTTTCTTTTTATTATCTTTTCAAGTCTTTCCGATAAGAATCTGCTTTATTTTCATTGATATTCTATTACTCTCTCTATTAGGTGTTAAAAAATTATGCGCAGACGAAATCTCATTTACAGTAATTGTAGCGTTAAACATGCAGCCGTCTTTTCTAACTTTTTTTTACATTTGTATGCCCACTTTGATTACACCCCTCGTCTAATAAATTATGATTCTAACAAATCGGATGAAAGAATCATGCGAAATTTTCAAAAATGATTCTCTACCTCAAGTATACCTTTTAATTTCCTCTAAATAATAATCAAAACTATAATATAAGTGTCCCAAGATAAGACCTCAAAATGTTTCAAAAAATAAAAATAAAGACCAAAACTAAATTTATCGATTATCTGAGATATAGTCTCTTTCAAAACTCGTCGAACAGTTGTAGAGACAAGTTCATGTACTGAGTTTAAGATTGTTTAATCTACCCGAAGAAGACAACACTGCAGAAATCTTAAACAAAAATTTAGAATTCATTTTTTTTTTTTTCAAGTTTTAAATTCCAAAAATAAGGTTAAAATCCAAAATTTCATTTCTTCTATCATTTTTGGGGTGCTTACATTATATGAAAACTTATCGTCGTACTTATAGAAACATAGATTTGAAAAAAAGATGCTTATTAAAAGCACAATTTCGAGCATTAACTGAATACAACAAAACATTTAATGATTTTCGGAATATTGAGATGCGGTCAATCAATAAATTCAAACACAAATTTTGTTTCATCTCACTAACGTTAAGCTTAACGTTAACTCCTCTAATTTTAGACTATCCTGAAGAAGGTAAATATTTATCGAAACGTTGGTGAGATGAAACAAAATTTGTGTTTGAATTTATTGATTAACCGCATCTCAATATTCCAAAAATCATCAAAACATTTAATCTCGTGTTATTTCTCTAAATATATTGCTTCAACTTCTAAAAGAGCACTTCCTAGCTCAGAACACCTAAAAGTCTTAATTACGAGTTAATTTTACTATTAATGATATTAAATAGTTATCCTAAATTAGAGAAAACACTCTGAACTATAGGAAATAGATTTCTGAGTAATTACGTCCCAATTCTTGCTACCACTAAATTCTCGAATGAACGGAGTAAATGTGTCAGCCAGCAGTAAATACAAACTACCCTAACTTTAACTGTAATAAATTATGCCAAGGCGCTTAAGTCTGCCCTTATTTGTTTGTTGTAGTCTATTGGTAAGTAAGGTAGTCAATAAGTCTCTAGTAAAGTATGCGCTTGGTTTATTAATCATGAAATTCTCTAGCTTTAAGCTTCAGTAGTTTTGCCAATATATTTCGGTGTTAGGAAATTCAACTTAATGTATAAATGAAAACTTTAAAATGGAGAGTAAGATCCATATATTTTTATATTTCTGTATAAAAGTTACTGTAGTCAATTTTCATTCTTGCTCTGACACTGAATTACAAGTAAAGAGTGTTTTAAATGACAATAAAGGAACCTGAATTAGCTGAGTTATGGTCAGAGGTAAGGCGTAGCAATTACCTTCAAAAGATAAGTGGGACCTTGGAAAGCTCATTAACCGGGATATTAAAGGATATCTGTAAAAAGGTACACTAACTCTACGGGGTTTACGTTTAGGAAGCGACATTAATGATTCCAAAGACCTGAAATCCATATATTACTGCCTTGTGAGATCTTAACTTGAGGACACCTCCATTATTTGGAATCCATAAACAGCAGGTGAAATGAAGCGGTTATAAAAGTAGCAAAAGAAATTTGTATGCTTACTGAAATGTTTCAAGACATTACAATGATAATGGGGGTGAATTTGGTTTCCCAAGAGCAGTGGTCTTCAGCCTGGGTTCCGCAAGTGATGACTATAAGCTCAGTCAAAAACGCACGTAACATGGAAATCATCTATGCAATTAGGTTAAACAAAGATTAAACAAAGATACAAGAATTATTTTGCTTTGAGTAGAAAAAAGGTTTGATAAACTATTTTATCTGCTACTTAAACATGAGGTTCCTTCAAGAAAGACCATGAGCTCAAAATGGTAGAAATGTGGAAGATTCCTGCCCTAGAAGATAGACGACTAAAGTATAATCTGTGTTTTGTTTAAAAGACTCTTAAACAAAGTGGTTGATTGCGCCGAAATCTTATCCAGCGTGAGTTTACATGCCCAGACCTGCCGCAGTGTTTAACATGTCTTAGTTTCTGGCCCACAATCAGTGAATAGAAAATTGGTAGACCAATAGTTGCTAGAACAATACAATGACCAAAGAACTGGACCATGTTAGTATCAGATGAGTAGATTGGTGTTCTTACAAAGAAAATAAATAAAAAATACTTTGAATGTTTTAATCACTGTGGCTCTTTATAAAGTTTTATCTTTTTTGTGAACTTTTCATTGAATCGATTTATCTATTTATGACTTGGAATTATTTTGGCTCCATAGCTATTGATAGTTGTTATAAATAATAAGCTGTAAGAAATGAGAATCGTATCTGTCAACATGATGGTGATCGATCTTTCAGCACCAATCATATTATCATATTATGGAGAATGTAAATAATCAATTTATGTATATTATTCAACTGGAATGATTCCATCTGGATTCCATAATTCCATCAAATTATATACTTCTTTAAATAAACTTTAAATGAATACTGTTTAGGTTATTAAAATGATAGATATTAAGCAAATGAGACCTCATAAATAAATTATGTTCATAACTTCGGAGTGGGTATTTACCATGAAGGAGGTACAGAGTTCGTTATAGTTAATCATCGAAAAGTACAGTTAAATCTCCAGCGAACTTATTGGCCAAGAGTTCCGTTTTCTAGACAATACTACAAGACTCCACAGAGAAAGAAACGTTATTCAAAGGCTAGGAAATTTGGCAATTCCAAATCTTTCTCTAACCCCTCACTAAAGTTCTTTACCCTGTTCAGCAATTTGGGTGCATTGCAAATATTGCTAATGGACCACCATTCTCATTCTTTAAAACTTAGAAAGCAGAGTGTAGAGCTTTCGACAATCTGGACCAAGAGAATATGTTTGAAAAATAAATTAAAAAAAAAATTCTTGCTGACAATGGAGATGAAAGTGGGAGTTGATTTTTGAATAAGAACACAGCAATCTGAAAAATATATCTGGGAAAAGTTACGCCAAAAGGGGTTTTAAAATGTGTTTTCACAAAGTTTTAAGCTAATCAACAAATATGTAATTTTTGGAAAGGTCGTAATTAATAATGTAAATGGAATATATTTGAGAGAACAGTTATGTAGAGCACTCCTTCTGATAAATGTTTTAGGATATATACTGAGAAATGAACGTCTTAGTTGGGAGATATTTCCACGAGCCAGTCAGTAATCGGATCGGAGAATGAGTTGCGCTAAAGTAAGGAAATGTAATTTGAAAATAAGATGTACTGAGTTATGTAAGCAATATGTCAGCTGAATTCTGGAGGAGATTGGGACGGTTTTAGCAAAAGGATAGCTAAGAAGGATTGTAGAGTGTAACTACGACAGGCTCTCCTGTTCAGGATTGATTCATTTTTCTTGTAAGCGCGTACGCTTTCCTCACAATTTCTCAGCGTTGGAAAAGTTAGGTAGAAGAATGAGAAAGTAGATCAGAACGTTTAGAGGCAGAAGTTTTCCTCGATATCTCTCAACAACTATTTGTCTTATAAGATTTGTGTTTGTCATCTTTGTAAAACGATCCTCCACGGTTAGGGGTTGTCTCCATACTTCTTCAATACTTTATATAAAGGCAATGGATTGGGTGCGCCAAGTATAAAGTCGTCCATTAGTGGGAGAGTACGATCTCCACATTCTTGCAGTAAGGTTCAGCAAGCTCTCTCTTCAATATTCCAGTTCTAGGATCTGCTTCTCTCTGTCGCACACACCTTCAAGCCGTGTTCTCGACGTAAAATGAAATATAGCTAAAGCAGTGTTCAACTGTTTGTAGTGGAGAGGGAGCCATGGACATAGCGGTAAGGTCTAAAAGATGGAAACTGGATTGTGGAAAGCCGCTATAACCACACCGACCATCCGCCTAGCCTTTCCCCCATCGGCCCTAGACCTTTCTCTGATGACAACAGTGTCTGCCACGGCTAACTAAATTATTGTTCGTACACGTTTCATTTAGCATTTTCACTTTAAATAATTCCATAACAGTTCGCACAACAACTGTCGCTATTATTAACTTGACACATTATACCCACTATCGGTTAGTTTATTAATAAATATTTCAAGGTGTCATCACAACAATAAGCGAGTACTGATGCAATTATTGTTTAATCTGAATTATATTTATACAATTTACTGGAAATTATTTCAAATAGGGCTGCAACAGTAACTTGTGTTCATTTGTTAGGGATACTCTGTAAAAAAGGAAGGAACTTAACTACAATTACGTCATCAAGAGATTTCTAATAATGTTTCGACGGAAATCACACCTTATTAACAAAAAACACAGCTATAATGAGCAATCTGACTCTGACAATGTATTTATTATAACAGATTGAAATTTCAAGGGATTAAAGTATAACTTTATAAAAACATCTGCACCAGCCCTAATCACCTAATATCTAGTTTCTTGAGACTTTAAACACAACAATCTTGTTTTCAAGTATTTATTTACTTTTAAGTAATTACTAAATTTAAAGAAGATAATTACAATCTCCTAGACTCAGGATAGCGTTCAGAGGACTGCCAACTGTCATTGACAACTGCCTTCTTGGTACCGGCCAACTCCTTTATTTGCGGATCAACTTTGCTCAGCACTCCAACATTATCTCCTATTATATTCCATCTTAGTAACTATTTAAAATTACTTTAATAGTGTCATGAAGTTCATAAGAGTAAAGTGCATTATTTGATAAATTAAGGAATACGTTTGATCCTTTACATGAAAGATATTGATCTCTAAATGTGTGGCAAGAGGTTTCCAATTTTTTTGGTAATTAAACGCAACTCTCTCAAAATTACCAAATAATTAATAAACCTTCTTGTTTGTAACAGATGTAAAATTAATTTTTAGCCATTTTGTGTACGCTTGTGAACATCTAAAGCTTTCAACATTTGATTTTTCTTAGAAAAATCACTCGAAAAACGACTTATTTCCCGATATTAAGAAAAATACTAGCTTTACTGCCTTGGCAATATTTTTAGAAGAACGGAGATGAAAAAATATATAAAAAGGACCTGTCACATGCTCTTCTTTCTCTTTGATAACAAGTTAAAAAATTGAAATATGATTAATAAATACCAGATTTTGAAATGACCTAGCACCTTTAATTTTGAAGATATCGAATCGCGGTTTCCGGTTTCTTTCGTAACTTTTTATACACTTTAAAACTGGGTATATGAAAATGGGGGGTCAACTGCGAACCCTCACTTTTGGTCGCGCGTCAGCCTCGTATGCGGGCAGGAATCTACGAGTAAAATCAAGTCACATATTCTGAAACTAGAGGTGACGGGCAATAAATTTTTCCTCCACCATTTTTTGCTCAGATTAACTATTTAAGCATGAAATGCATTTGAGCCGTCTTAAAATGAACACCCTGTATATCTTGAACCATTCACGGCTAAAACGATTTTTTTAAAACACAATCTGACATAAAATAAACAGAAAATTTGTAGAAACCACTTTACCGGATTAAAAACGGATATTTACTGTTCTGATGACTTGAAAAATAAAATTCTCTTTTAATATATAAGAGAGAATAGAAATAGAGAATCATTAAGAGTGAACAGATTAATAAAGTAAAAGTTCAGGACTCAGATTTCAACGTGTAAAGAAAACTGTAATTTTCTTTTTAAAAAGGAAAACTATAATTTCAAGTTTAAATTAAGATGAACTAATTTAAAAGTAACCCAACAATAAAATGGGACGCAAGGAGCAGCTCTAATAATTCTTAGAAACGTAAAGAAAAACCCTTATTGTACCCTCCACCAGCCCCTTGAAACCTAGTACAGACATATTAAGGAGAGAAGCATTAATGGCGGGGCTTTACTTCTTCCTGTTTCAGAGCAGCTTTAAATATCATCCCCCAGCAATTCTGATACAGTTTTAATGGCTCAGTCCCTTTAATTTCTTTCCTTATCCGCCAAGTAATACTTGGCTTTACAAATGCTATCAACAATTCTCATCAATTGAAAAGTTTGTTCAATAAAGAATCCAACTAGTGCAGTTTACTAGTTAGTTACAAGGAAATTGAAACGAACGTTTCAAATGATACAATAATTACCTGCAACAGAAGAGAGAGATTGTGAGGAGAGAGTGTTGAAGATAAAGTTTTAATTAGAAACAACTCGCCCTTATCGAGAGACTTCTCAAGACTAACTCTCTACCACCAATTCCAAGTTCAACTCACCGTTTTCTTCACTCAGTTTGGCCTTCTTGCTGAAGAGAGGAACAAATGGGCGGAAAAAGGATCTTGAGGAGAAGTTATCTTGTTAAAAATGAACTGAAAGAACAAAGTACTGTTCAGCTAGCCTGACGTCAAGGCTTAACAGAGGCACAAAATATTTTATAACAGTTTTCCCTCTTTTGAAGCGGACACTCGTAAACATTCATCCACTTCTGTAACTCCTTGCGCTTTGCTCTACCGCCCACTTACTTTCCACTCCTTCGAGGATAAACAAGAAGCAGATAACACAAATCAGACTAAAATGCTCTTTACGTAATGAGTCACTTAACTTTTTATCATTTATTTATTTAAGGTTTTGTTTTGTTGGAATTTTATATTGAAATCAATATACGTGGGTGAATAAAAAATTAACCGGACTTTTCTCTTTGACGCTCCTAAGGTGAAGTGAGTAACGTGAAGTCATAATATATGTTGGGTGGGGATGTAAAGTGGAGGTGAGTAACTCGGTCCGGCTCGCCAAAGCAGTTTGGCTGTTAGTAGCGCCATGTCTGAATAAGAGGTGCACGTTTCTGATGAGCAACGCATTATTATTAAATTTTTGTCCCGGTCAGGGCGAAAAACCTGCCGAAATTTTGCGACGACTAACTGCACAGTTCGTTGTAAAAACGTTTTCAAGGACCCAAGTCTACGACTGGCACAAAAAATTTTCCGATGGCCGAGAATCAATGGAAAATGACAGCTATGCACGCCGACCTCGGACAAGCACCAGTGACGCGAATATTCTTGCGATCCGTGAGATGATTGAAGGCTTTACAATATGGGAAATAGTTTCACACGTTGGAACATCGTATGGGAGTGCCCAATCAATCATTTCCGTTGATTTGGGTTACCGAAAAATGTCGGCAAGGTGGGTTCCTCACCTTTAGACGAAAGAGCAGAAAGCAAACCGTCTTGCTGTCTGTGAAAGACTTTTGACATGATGTCCAACAGAGGGGGATGCTTTTGTTGAGGCACATTGTCACCTGTGATGAGATGTTGGTGCATCATTACACCCCTGGGAGGTCATCTCTTTGACGACGACGATAGTGTAGAAACGTTCGTGCGCAATTGGCTAGTGACACGACCAGATTCATTCCTTAATGACGGAATTAAAAAACGACCGATTTGGTGGGAAAAATGTGTAAATAAAAGATTATGTAGGAAAATAAGGAATATTCAAAATTCTATTTACTGTACCGATAAATGTTCTAAAGCAAAAGTCCGGTTCATATTTGATTCACCCACGTAGTTAAAACTGTAAAACGAAAAAGTAAGCATAATGTTGAAAAGCAGAGGGGATTTATGTCTTGACAGCGACGAGGTCGTAGTGATTCAATAATCGATAACTGTACGATACGTAGTTTTGGATGTACGCTCTGCGGATAAACGCCATCCTAATATTCATTGTTAAATTACCTTTTTTCCTAGTTCGCTTCCGTCTACAATAACTTAAATTAAATATAAATTAAATGCTTTTAAGAAGGAAACAATTAAGTATTTAGTCTTATTTATTCAATAAGTTACTTGTTTCATTCTGATCATTAGTTACCCATCTTAAAGACTTGCGAATGGAAGCAGGATCTGTTCAGAGCAAACGGAGTATTCATTCTTTTTCTTCTATTTATTTCTTTTTTTTTTCACAAACCTCCTAGACGCCCCATTACTGTTGATCTAAACCGAATCGATCTATCACGGCTCTGGTTAAGTAAATAGTTACTTTCAAAAGAGTAATTGCACAGTTTGTTACCTTGAATTCTTCATTCTGTACATTTGTAAAGTAAACTGCGTACACCAGTTTGATACTAGAGGCCTGCTTTCCTTTGCTAACGTTGTACACCACCATTATACTGGCTTTAGCTAGTGAATCGACCACAGCAGATTGGTTTAATAGCCACCGGCTATTGAATGTTTTGCCAAGTGGTTTGAATGGAAGTGATTGGTAGATTGCTTGTGGTTTTTAGTGACAGTGGTTGGCAAAGGTGGTTTAGAGCCTACCATTTGAATTTATAAGTAGAATTATTCACAGCCTAGTGATTACAATGAAGGAATGGAATGGTACAGAAGATAAGAACGAAAGGGCTGGATTATTAAAGTAAGATTTCAAAGGGTTTAGGAAGGGTTTGTTTGTGGGTTATGCCTGCTGAGTCTTTTAGGTAACTTTTCAAATTAAACAATTTATATCGGTTAAGCTTTGCCTAAAAATATTTCTCCACTAAAACAGTTTGAAGAAGAGAGTATGATGATGTATAAGTTGAAGCTATTTCACAGTGCAGATCCGCCTCCTAGTCAACTACTGCAGCTTCTTTTATGTCTCGCTAAGAAGAAACAAAACCGTCGTTATGGGGGAGATTTAAATTTTAAAGTAGAAGGAACAATAAAAGTGAATAACTTTCGTCTGACCCAAAACAAGGGACTCTTGTATACGAGTTTTGGGGTTCAATTATAAAACTTTGAATCTAATACTAAATAAAATAAGCAAATAAGAACAACAAGAAAGTTAAAATTCAATCCACTCAGTTATCACTTAGAAACTATTTAAGTGTTTTCTTGTCTGTTTGTCTTTTTTTTTAATACATTATTTCTTAACTTTTAAGTTGTTTTCCAAATTGACCTAAGTACTATGACTGCAAAGCCTCATTATTATTTCATCTCTTTGCTCGCAGCAATTCAACTTATTTTGGCAATTATTTTTATTACGAAATTTACAGTCCAAGCTAGATTTATTTCATAATAATAAAACTGTACTTTGAGAAAAGTACAAAACGTTCTTAAAGTAGTGATAAATACAAGAAATTTTCGCTTTAAAACCTAATTTTTTCAAAGTAACATAAACTGTATCAAGCCAGTATGTTAGAAACTGTCAAAAACATTATTTACAAAAACGGGTAAATCAATTCAAATCTTTTGTAAATTACTTTCTAGAATGGAATCGTGCTAATGAAAAACAAATCAGGATCTTCGCAGAGACCGCTACGAAAATAGCACCAAATTAACGATCACTTCGTCAAGTAATGACTTCTGAAAGATCATTGCAAGGGATTGATTCGCATAGGGTAAAGTCGGGAGAGATGGCCAACAGCCGAAATTTAACCGAAATGTTAAACAAAAAATTTTATGATAGTTGCATATTGCGTGCTGCAGCGAATGTATGTGTCGAAATTTTAGTGTTGTTTTTTACATACGAGGGTCGTTTGAAAAGTCCGTGCAAAAATAAAAACTACTTAATTTTTGGGGGTAAACCTTTTTTATTTTTCAACATAGTCTCCTTTTAGGCTTATACACTTCGTCCAACGCTGCTCTAGTTTGTTGATCCCTTCCGAATAATAGGATTTGTCCAAGTCTGAAAAATAGCCATTCGTTTCTGCAATCACCTCCTCGTTTGAATAAAATCTTTTTCCCGCCAGCCATTTCTTCATATTGGGGAACAAATAGTAGTCCGAGGGAGCCAAGTCTGGAGAATAGGGGGGGATGTGAAACGAGTTGGAACCCTATTTCCATTAATTTTGCGACCATAACTGCTGAGGTGTGAGCTGGTGCGTTGTCGTGATGGAAAAGGACTTTTTTGTGGGCCAATCGTGGGCGTTTTTCTTGCAGCTCGGTTTTCAAACGGTCCAATAACGATGAATAATATGCACCTGTAATAGTTTTACCCTTTTCCAGATAGTCGATGAGGATTATTCCTTGCGAATCCCAAAAGACAGTCGCCATAATCTTTCCGGCCGAAGGAACGGTCTTCGCCTTTTTTGGCGCAGATTCCCCTTTGGTAACCCATTGTTTAGATTATTCTTTGGTCTCAGGAGTGTAGTGATGTATCCATGTTTCATCCACAGTGACGAAACGACGCTTAAAGTCCTGCGGATTTTTCTGGAACAGCTGCAAACCGTCCTTGCAACACTTCACACGATTTCGTTTTTGGTCAAGCGTGAGCAATCGCGGCACCCATCTTGCGGATAGCTTTGTCATGTCCAAATGTTGATGCAAAATATTATGTACCCGTTCATGCGAGATGCCCACAGCACTAGCAATCTCACGCACCTTCACTCTTCTGTCATCCATCACCATATCATGGATTTTATCAATGATTTCTGGAGTAGTAACCTCAACAGGGCGTCCAGAACGTTCAGCGTCACTTGGGCCCATATGCCATATGGCCACTCCGAAAATTTTGAAACCACTTATAAACTGTTCTAATCGAAGGTGCAGAGTCACCATAATGTTTATCAAGCTTCTCTTTAGTCTCCTGAGGCGTTTTGCCTTTCATAAAGTAGTGTTTAATCAACACACGAAATTCTTTTTCGTCCATTTTTTGAAAATCACTCGACTTCCTCGATTCAAACGAATGCCAAACACAAAGAAATAAACCGATCTGGCTGAAACTTGGTGTGTGTTCTTCCAAGAGATGCTACTAACTAAACATAACCTCGATACGCGCCAGTGGTGCTATCTCTCTGACTTTGCACGGACTTTTCAAACGACCCTCGTATTAGGTAAGTACAGTATACATTAATGAATCCTAACTTCTAAAACTTATCTTAACAACGCGTTGTGTTATGTTTATCATGTTGGCCAATACCAACAGTAGGGATAGATGGCCAATTATTTTTACTTTTTTCTTTTTACTTTTTTGAATATATTGGTTTCGTGACCGTAAATTACTAAATTAAGGATTTAGAATTGGCGAGGAATCGGTCAAATAAAAGCAAGAACTCGTCTTTTTCGCCAACGTTTCGACAAATATATTGGCTTCTTCAGGGCCTGGATATTACAAATACAAAAATACAAACAATTTAGAGAATGAGTAATATAGAACATCAGTTAACAATATTAACAATTAACAAAAACGTTAAACACAAAACATCGGAAAAACCAAACTTTTGTAGTGGTATCTGTGTGTATTGTTTTATAGTGTTCCATTTTTTGGGCAATTATGTTGACTACTAATTCTGTATCTACTCGTAAATAAGGGTTCGTAAGGTTTTTGGTTTTTCTGATGTTTTGTGTTTAACGTTTTTGTATTAAAAGAAATTTCCCAGTATCTACTGTATTTACTCTTTTGTCAAAGTTTAACATTGTAATTAGTCTATTGTATCTGTCCCATCTCTTTATAGTCATTACCGAAATACCGAAAATAATTAATAAAATAAATAGAAAAATATATATATATATATTATTGAAAATATTAAAAAAAGTAAATATTAAGTAACCATTCACTTTTTTCTGTTATTTTTACGTTTTACTAGTGCAATTTCATTTACAATATGTGGCCATCTCTCCCAAGTTGCATTGGCCAACTCACCCAACCCAGTGGGGATAGATGGCCAATTACTTTTTTTTTGGTAAGAATAAAAAATGTTTCCTGAAATTTTTCCCTTATCTTATGTTTGTGAGCGTATGAGGTTTCCAAAAATAATAATAAAGTAAGCCTAGCCCTTACCAAAAATTTGCAGGCACCCTCCAAATAAAATGGTGGCCATCTCACCCTACTTTACCCAATTAGATAATTATGAAACATTTAAGACTACCAAATGAGTATTCGGTCAGTTTGTAATGTCGGAACTCAGTACAATGTTCTTGTAAACAGTACCGCTATCACCGTACAGCGTTTTAGATGCTCCCAGAAAAGATATAGTCAGGTTTGTAGGACTATATTTGAGCGATAAGTATTCAGGTGAGTTATCCCTGAAGAATTAGATGGTCCTTTTTTTTTTCCTCAAGAGGTAATGTGTTTACGATTGTGGCTAATCCTAGAAACTGCTATTTTTTTAACGAAAGAACGGGGTTTTGAGGTCACCTGATATAAAAAAAAAAAAATTAAGAAAATTGCTTAAAAAAACAGTTTCTAAATGCTAATAAAAGCAAGGTTTTCTGTTTCGAAACATATTTTTGGTGCTTCAGCCTTAGAACCTAGTAGGCATAAGAAGGAATACCAAAAGGAAAAGTTTGGTAAGGGTTTTTGCAATAGCAGCTTTTAGCACTATTCAATAAATGGCCGCCACCGATGTGCTAGTTATTAAAACTGTCCGGTAGGACAGTTGTATAAGGGTTGATCGTCAAAAACTGCACAAAAAAGCGTAACGTTGAAAAACTCCCAACTTTGACAATTTTTTTCTCTTTTTCTATAAAAGATAAAATTCCCAAATTTTCTTTATAATGTAGGGCAAATCCTCCTTTATGACTGTAATTTTTTTGCAACAACCCAGATCTAATAGATTTTGAGAAAAAAGTTGCCGAAAATGTGCAAAAACGGCATTTTCAAAAATTGTTCTTGTACTTGTTCTTCTTCTTCTTGTTGTTGTTGTTGTTGTTACCTTTTTTGTAAACAACGTAGCGCCTAAACGCGAGAACCAATTTTCATGAATGAGGTATCATTCGAGTCGGAATGTTATGTAGATGTGCCTTTTGGGGGTCTCGACGCTGTACATGGAAAGGGAGAGGAGTTAGCCCCCTTTATGTAAGGCCCCCTCCAAAATTATTATCATTAATTACTCTGTAAATCTTAGCCCGATTTTGATAAAATTTGGTAGGATGACAGGGTTAGGGCTCCCCTACGTAACATTAAAGCGACGATCTGCTCTTACACTTGTTAAGGGGAAGTATAGCAATCGTTTCAAGTTATCGAAACGTGAACCGATTTTCATGAATGAAGTGTCATTCGAATCGAAATTTTGTACAGATTTGCACTTTTAAAGTCTCGACGCTGTGCCTCATAAGGAGGGGAGTTTGCCCCACCCAAGTTAGGCCCTTTCTAAAACTATTATTACCAATATTTCTATAACGCTTAGTCCGATTTTGATAAAATTTAGCAAGAAGAAGTGGTTAAAGCTCCTCTACGTGGCTGTGAAGTGCCACCATGCTCTTACACCTACTAAGAGGAAGTACTGCAATCGTTAAAATGATCAATGAGTGAACCGATTTACATCAATGAATTGTCGTTCGATTCAAAATTTTTGCCTCTTCGCCTTTTAGGGAGAAGTACTGTAATCGCAGTTTATTTCTCTTACTCCTCTTAAAGGGAAGTACTGAAATCGCAGTTTAATTTTGCTATTTACGTACAAATTACCTTTTTATTTTATTCAAAACGCTTTCTCAAAAAAATTGTTATTGAGGATGGTTTGGGGGACCGCAACTGTAATCATTCTTTAAAAAGATCTCTCCAGTGGTAGTAACTCCGACTTAACATCTTTTCAGGTTATAATGATAAAATTAAAATTTATTATTCCCAATTTTAAAAAAATCTGTAAAGCAGATATGTAACTTTGCAAAACATACAAAAGGAAAATCTATCTAAAAGGTACAAAAATCTCTTTAACAAAAACTTACAGTTTAAAATGTTAAGTATAAGGGTTGATTAAACGCCAAAAGGTACACAAATCAGCAAGTACCCATCATTTCATTTATACTTCATTGATATTATTTTAAGTAATTTTACTACATTAATTTTCATTAATATTTTTTTGAATTTATTAGATGTTTCACAGACCCTTATGCTGGCCAGTTCATTCATTTTCTTTTTCTTTTTTTTTATGATTTAAGTCGCGTCAACATCTAAGGTTATTGGCGCCCGGAGCTTTTTTCAGTGCACTGCCGGCCTCCGGACAGTGTTCTCTCGTTACAGACAACACTGTGAGCTGTAAGAAGCTCTTAGAAAGAGAAAATCTAAGGGTCTGCAGCTGGATTCGAACCCGGAACCTCCACGTGGGAATCCAATACGCTAACCGCATAGCTAATCCCTTCCCTTTGTTCATTCATAATATTTTATTTTTTTGTTATAATTATGATAAAATGTATATTATATCTTCATAATTAAATAGGTACTTTATTTTAGCTTTATTCCAAATTATTCTTCTGATTTATCTTTATTATGCTTTTTATTCTGAGTAGTCACATGTATGTACGAGTATGTTCATGCACGTTAAAGTAGAAAAAGACTAAGGTAGAGTCGGCTACTATTTAAATTTGAATCACGGATTTAAAACAATATTTCAGTCTAGAATTCGTCTTTCCGAAGTATTTGTGAGCACAAATAACGCGTAGGTAATATCAAGTAAATTATTCAACAATAATTATTCATTTCTCAATTGTAATTTAATGTAGTCCCTCTAATTTTACTTATAGTAAAATACTGGAATAATTATGTTAGCTGTCATAAAAATATGCATATCTTATTTATCTTATATTCCAAACATATAATACTGTGGGAAGAATACCTAGATTGAGAATGTAATTGAAGAAAACTATATTATTTTCTATAAAGCCAGATAATTATTACCTATTATTATAAACGTTTGACTACTACATAAAGTAACAATTACTTTAATCGAAGAATGAACTTAAACCGACGATTTTTATTTAAAAATAAAAATAAATAAATGAAATCATTGATGAATGTTGGTGTAAGCATTTTTTTTAAAAAGTTTTTGAATTTTCTAGCCTCATATTTTTTTTTTTTAATAAAGTTTTTCTTTTTAACCTGTGATTAATAGTTTGTTGATTAGATATTACAGTCAATCTAAGTTAAATGGTGTTCTACTTGAACAAATATTTTGTAGATTAAAATGGCCAGCATAAGGGTCTGTGAAACATCTAATAAATTCAAAAAAATATTAATGAAAATTAATGTAGTAAAATTACTTAAAATAATATCAATGAAGTATAAATGAAATGATGGGTACTTGCTGATTTGTGTACCTTTTGGCGTTTAATCAACCCTTATACTTAACATTTTAAACTGTAAGTTTTTGTTTTTTATACTAAAAATTGATTTAGTATAATCGATTAAAAATATTAAAAACAGGATTAGCCTAAAAAAATAAAAGGGTTAAAAAAAATGGCAAAAGAAAGAAAAGAATTTGCTCATGGGGATCCAGATTATTTCGATACCATTTTCCATCGGAAAACATAATTGGGGTCTCCAAGGTATAGTTTTACTGATGGTAAGCTCTGTGTGCGTTGTATATGTACGCTAGTGTGAGTGTTCTAGGTTAATCATGACAAGTACAAGAGGCTATACCACTTTTACCTACCATAGTCTCCATGATTTATTCTCCAGTGAGGTTGGTTGGTGTTTTCGCTGGAGTACATTGTATACAACTACGTATAGCAGAGAAATACGTACATACACTTACGCCAAAAACACATACTTTATTTAAGAGGAACAGCGAAACATTCTACACAAGAGTATCTACAATATTAATTACAAACGAGAATACATATTTAAAGGGGTGTGTTTGTATGTGTGACACATTGTCCTCGGCTCTTATGTCGTAACGATCTCCCTAGAGGGTGTGAGCGGCGACCTGAAGGGAACCAACGGCCCTTCTATATAGTACTAGGACCAAAGGGTGCCCCACATTGGGGAATGATATCCCCTCTAAACCGGTACACAGTTAATGGACATAACAGTTAAATGGGTGGGTCCATCCTTTATATTTCCTAAAAAACAAAAACCTCGCCAACATTTTAATCCACACACAGACACTCGACTGGACTTTATTTTACAACAAAATGAATATTGGATAAGGTAGAACAAATAAAATGAGTTTACGGATATATAATTAATCACATGGCCATATTCGGTTTCTAATTTAACTGGAAATGTAAAAGGAAACGAATTGTTAAAAGTATGTCTTTTGATAACCAAATTTCCTGTTTCATGTATGATTAATAAATCGCAATGTAATTATCGCTATTAATATTATCTTGACCATTTCCTATTTAGTATGATTAATGGACGATCACAAAATAAGTATGAGTCATTCTAGTGCCAATTTCCTCGGTTTAATTTCTGGTAAAAATGACACTTTTTTGCCAGGAAATGCAACAATACACCACAACCAGAACGTACAATAAACTTCCTCACAAATGAAATAATAACCTTCTTAGTTAGAGATTAATGTTAATTGAATCCAAGGTACTTTATTCGTACTTTATTGTCATGAAAACTGTAAAATGCTCGTAATACTACGGAGAGTGGATTTTCGAAGATATACATAGTTGAAGGAGCATTTTCGAATTGAATCCAAGAAGAACACATACTAGCAGTGATAAGTGAAAAAGATACGCAGGTAATAAGTACTTTGGTTATCTGGTGCAAGAATCTCCCGATTTAGGCAAATACATTTGATTAAAGAAAAAGTAAAGTTAGTTCCTTAATTTCAAATTGTTGCAATGATTTATGTGATTTGTTAAGGGCTTGTTTTTTTTTAATAATTCCTATAGTTGGTTCTTCAACAAAGTAAGTAATGAATGTGATATTTTCATAAAGTTAACAATTGGCTAGCTTGAACGTGGATACCGTTAATTAAACACAAAGAAGTTTGCAAAGTTATGGTCACCGCGTTATAAAGGAAGTAAATTAAGAGTGCGGAATTTTGGAGAAATAACATTTTTTTTTTATTATCGATATTTGAAATTATCATTTCATTTGAAATCGATTTCAATTCATTCATTTCAGTTATCTTTATATCGAATTTTTGTATTCAATATGTCCAAGAGAACTTTAAAACATTCTCTATAGTGGTGTTCAACTATTCTGGTGGTTCTAATTGACATGGATAAATAAATTTATTGGTCTTTGAATAAGAGTTTAACCCTTCATCGGGTGCAATATTTTTGGTAACACCATCGGGCGCAACTAATCTATGAGATTAATGATCAAATATCTGTTAATTTCCTCAAAAATGTTTTGAAAACGAATGAAAATGTCAGTTTATTTCAATTTTTCTTAAAAAAAAAACTTGTTAAGTAGAATGCAACATTAACGTGAATAGAAAAATGACAGAAATCCCTAATTTGGAGGTGCACATATTTAGTAAATATGCGATAGTTTATTAGCATCATTATCCAAGACATTTTGTACGTATTGGTGTCCGCTTTGTTCAGAAGGGCGATAAAATGACTATGAGCCATCTCCGAATGTTTCTGTACACTCTGTACATTCCTATTGTCATCAACTACACCTGGCAAACACAATAAAATATTATGGCTTACTCGTCTAATTCTATAGAAGTATGTTTACTTTACCGACAATTTGGTTACTTTACCCTGTTCCATACTCACTCTAATTCATCCGCATCATGTTCGTCTAAAAGAAAAAAAGCTTCTTGTTCAGAGTCTGAATCTCCTTCTCTTTCTTTTATTCAATGTTATTCTACAAAAACTCATTGCAGAAATAATCAATGAATGGGAAACTGTCTCATAAATGATAGTACTTACTTTGTAAGTGTTTTTGATGAGAAAACCTGAAATTTTTTTCTACCCATCGGGCGCAACAGATTACGCGGACGCTAAGTAAGACCACGTAACACCATCGACAGGCCGTTTGGTTAGAAGAAGGTAAAAGAGGGAGCTACTGAGGGCCATGGCTCATTCTAAGAAATCCCCGAGTTTCTATCAATAGAAAAATGCCCTCTTCATCTCACAGATTAAATGCGCCCGATGGAGGGTTTTAAAAAACGATTTAATTAAAACAAATATTAAAAACAAAAAAAAAATCGTTTAGAATTTAATATAAATTTGAAATGTTTTACAAGAATTTAAGGAAAAGGAGAGGAAAAACTGTAACTTTATTCCTCTTTCCGTTCCTAATCTAACCAAAACATGGAGCTAACTCTTTCTTCAAACACAGCCATCTAAATTTGACAAGGTAAACACGAATCAACTAGCAAGTGTATGCTTCAAAAGAGATCTAAGGTTGAATAATTCAAAAGTAGATAGGAGGAGAGGTTTCTTTTTTTTTTTCCTCCCTCTGAACAGTCCTGAATTTTAAAAAGTTTCCTTCCTTCCTGTTGGTTGCACGTAGGGTAGTTGGGAATGACACTCTTGTAAGTCCCGCTCGAGTGATTTGTGAGTGTCAATAGGACCGTACTATTTCTGTGTGTACTTCAAGATTGGGGATTATTCCTTCTTAACTCAAACTGAATAGAACGAATTCTTTATACAGCATTTATTTTAAAAGAATGACTGCCACGGGCCATTGCTATTTTCAGATTAATTTTTGTAAATTTAATTTACGACAACATTGAAGATTTACACATTTAATTACCCTAAATAAATAATGATTAGTAAAATAAAATTATTGGCAACAAGTAAATTTGATTGCGTACAATAAATAAATAAAAATGGTTGCCATTTCAGTCGTGATACATTTATTCTGCCGAGCTTTCAACCTAGGGACTAGGTCATCTTCAGGGCTTTGGAACATGTTTACAGATTGTTAACAATGATTCTATTAAAATGAATATGTATAATACAATGAAATTTACAAAAATTATTTACCTAGTTTACAAAGTAATATTTTTACATTACAGGGTTGGTGTGTCTTATGTCTTGTCTGTTCATGGACTGAGTGTCATATGTGTTAGGTTGTGTGGAAGTCAGTGTTGCCAATTGTCAAGTGTTTTATAGTAAGTTTGTGTATATGTTGTTTAAATTGTTCGTGTCTGTTTGGAAATTTAAACTGTTTTCTGTCTTAGATATGTATATCATTTCTAGCACTTTCCTTTTTTGATATACCGATCACACCCAGTCCTTGAACAGACAAGACAGAAGACACACCAACCCTGTAATGTAAAAATATTGCTTTGAAAACTAGGTAAATAATTTTTGTAAATTTCGTTATATTATACATATTCATTTTAATAGAATCATTGTTAACAATCTGTAAACATGTTCCACATCCCTGAAGATGACCTAGTCCCTAGGTCGAAAGTTCGGCACAATAAATGTATCACGACTGAAATTGCAATTATTTTTTCATCCTATTGAAACTATGAATCAGTCACCAAAAAGAATGAAGAAAAATATATAAAAATGGTTTGAAAGAATGGAATGAAGGCCATTCCAACGATAACCATCATGAGTCGGCTAACTCAGGATGCCGTTAAAGTGAACTTGAAGGATACTACTTTTCGATCATGCGATCAGAGGATCGCGAGCTTCAGTCTTCGGTGAGGATTCGAGGGAAGAATAGACTGGGACAGGTTTGTATAAGCGGATTGAAGTGTTGGGAAAGTTTGGAATGAAATTAGGTGTGACGGGATTTGGCTAAGTCAAGGACAAATGGGGTTTTTAAGTCATTGTGGATAGCGTGATTGCTTACGTAGAAAGGTGCTATAGCGATGGTGCGTAGAATTTTCGATAGAAGGGATTGGATGCGGTTGAGATTGGAACGCACTGCATTACCGTACAGTTCAAGTCCTTAATGTCCAGATTGGGGCTAGTAGAGCTGTGTAGAGTTTCTTGTCGCTTGAGTCGGTTATGGGGGTTCCACGTAAGGCGTTTATCGAAATACAGTCTTAGATATCGCACATTAATCGCCAGAGAAATAGGAATATAGTTCAGGTAGATTGGGAGGAGTACCTTGTGATTGGATGGTAAAGGTTATATAATGAGTTTTAGCCACGTTGCCCTTTATTCTCTATTTGCGAAACCAGGGTTCAAGGATGTGAAGATGAGATTAGATGGACCGGATTGTGTTTACTGGATCTGAATTTTGATATAGGATGGACAAAAGTTAATTATTGAATATGATGAACGGGAGATAGTCGGTCACTTTGACACACTGATTATGAAGTATTTTTTAAAAGTAGATTAAAGTAATGCATCTTTGTTATTTTTACTACGTACATCTAATTCGCCATTTTTGCTGAATTAAGTAAAATATGATTACCAGAGAAAGAATAAATAAAATAATCTGAAGAAAGCTTTAGCAGTATTTGCCTCCATGATACAATTTAGCCCATCAAGAATTGAATAAATAAACATTTATAAAATAAAAAACCAGCTGTATGATTTTAAATGCATATTTTAAAATCATGCAGAAAGGAAAAGAGAAAATACTTGGAGAAAAGAGAAAAAAAAAGATGAGAAAAGAGAAAAAAGATGAGAAAAGAAAACAAATTTTATTGTTAGGGTTGGGAAACTGGGTTACATGCAAGAGGGTAAAGCGGCCTAGACTGACAGGCATAAGATATGCCTTATGTAAGGCTATGTAAGGCGAGGTTCTGTCTAACCCAAAGAGAGCGGATCTTCTCCACTACTTCCAGCTCAACTAACGAAACGCAAAGCGCAACACGAATATACCCATACCCACAGACAGCACACAATAACATATTACAACCAGCTTGAGAAAGACATAAGTGAATACGGATCCACTCGTCGCCGCCAGTGGCGTACAGTTTTTTCTCTCCGCTGTTATTTATTGTAGCTTTCTTTTCTTTTTTTCTTTTTGTAAATGGCAAACAGAATGGCGGGCATGTAGTTCCAAGGTGGGTGGCAAGAAGAGAAAGGGGCGGACTTGTGGAGGCGAGAGTTCGCGGTGTTGGTAAAGAAGGAAAACAAGAAAATCTAACCACTTTTTTACCACATGCACCCACAAATACACAGAACCATGAACGAATGTTTTATACCCAGATGGGGGATTGGAGGATAACAGAAGCGGACTAAGAACGAAGGGTTAAAAAACACGAGGATAATGCTAACTTAAGAGGAAGAAGACACAGGTGCGGTGTAAAGTTTTGATTTTTATGTGGGTATATATTTCAGTTTCTAGATGGGTAGATCTGGGAAACCAGAGGAGGTAACTAGTGTGGAAACTGCAAGTGGGTTTACACTGCGACACAAACAAAACCTTCGAGGAAACCCCACATGTAACCTAACACTTAGCATGCAAAACACAAAGTTTTTTGTTTTTGTTTAGAAATTCACTTATTTTAAAATAACCCTGTTTTTTACTCCAATCAGAACATTTCAATTTATTCCTCCAAATAATCATTATATTGGAAAAAGCACCAATCCTGCCTGGTTCTTTGGTTGGACTAAACTCTTGAGGACACTAAACATAAACTAATACATTGGGCGGTATTTATGATTACTTTTCATCTCAGTGAAGAGGTTTACATTCTTCAATTTCCAATTTGAATTCTTAATCAAAATATATGTGGACAAAGTACCACTACCTTGGACTGTACCTAGACAAACTGTTAATATGGAATCCCCGTACTAGACTGAAAAGACAAGAAACTAACCAATGGTACAAACTTCTCGCCAGACTACTTGACAAACGATCGAAACTCAACCTACATAACAGAAAACTCTTATACCTTCTGTTACTGCGACCGAATAACTGACTGAGTTTATTCTAATAAGTTGATATAGAGCTCAAACAATGCGTATCCTGAAAACAAGATTTTGTAAGACATGTAAAAACTTCCGAACCAGAGTAAAAGAATATAGAAGGGAGTTAAAACAAAATGGCTAACCCAAAATAGTGGTAAAGTTTTAGTTTTTAGTTTAAATTTATTTAAACGTAGCCGAGTCTGTCCACCCCCCCTTATCCCCTACATTGAAAATAATTCTTCTCTCTGGCACCTCCGTACTTACTCAACCATAAATAAATAATATACAAACACTAACTTTTAAGTGTTAGAAGATCTTCCTCTTTGGTTGTTGAACAGGCCGGAACCGGAAAGACTATTACAGAAAAGGTCACGAACAACATTTAAGCTCGTAACTGTTAATAAACTGGGCGAAACAAAAGAGGGCTTATATCGCCTTTCCTTCCTTTTTGCCTTGTATTCACGTGAAATACTGGTAATAGTCTTTCCCCTTGCCGTCTGGGTAGCACTGCTGCCAACCTCTTCACGGTGTGTCCCTCGCCAGCTCCAACCTAAGCGAGGGTTCATTCCTTTCTCTTTTTTTCCCCCCTCTTTACACTTACAACAATTATTATGAAGTAAAGGGTGGAATAAGGGCAATTCTGAAGTGGGGGTGTGATGTTAAATGCGCAGAGCCTCATGTAGGACAGACTTGTTTTGGCTATGAACCAAATCACTTTTCAAATTTTTCGTAAATTAATGTAATTATATTTTTTGGAATACAGTTTTCATTTAAAATAAATAAATAAAAGCTGCTCAACAGCCTTTTTCAGCGCATTACCGGACGCCAGGCAGTGTTCGCTCGTTACAAACAACGTGTTCATCACCGAACAACGAGCTGTATGAAGCTTCTGGCTAGAGAAAATTTAAGTAAAACTGCTAGCAGCTGGATTCAAACACTCATCTGCCCATGGAAGTCTCGTACTCTAACCCATTCGAATCACAAATGGAAGGTTATCTACTTACTTAAAAAAAAAACTAACTTTTAAGATGGGTATTGAAGGAAATACTCTGCAGAGAATGTAGCTAGGCGATTTGAAGCTTCTTGTAACTCCCTTGGGGGAATGCCAGAATTATACTCGGTAACATTCCTAAAGTTTTGCGCCAAAATAATGAACTTGAAATCAGAATTCTTTCTCACCTCTTTTCACCTGATGTTTTTGATGGGACAGAGCTAATATGGGTTTCTTTCAAGGAGCAACAACGATTGAACTCAGTTTTAAGAGCATTTTCTTTCTTAAGAAACTTCTATTCTAGATTCAAGATCGGCCAGGAATTGTTAGAATGCGACCACTTTTTACTTCTACTGAGGAATACTCTTCCAAGTTAATTTCTTATTGATGTACAACTTAAAATATTTAAGCTAATTATAAAGACCAAAAGAAGAGCGAAAGATATTCTGAGCAAGCATCAAGAAATCCTAAATTTAAATTTACGGGATCAATTTTAGACGCGAAAAAATAAAGTGTAAATTATTTTTAATCAATAAATTTAAAAAATAAGAAGGAGCGTGGCAATAAAATTGAGAAACAAAATGAACATCTGATACTAGAAATTAATTGGATAGAACACTAAAGATCGTATTTTGTGTAGCGAGAAAAATCAATATTCAAATCCAAGGATTAAGATGGATTATGTCTTCTTCTGACTCTTTTTGTTGGAATTATTCAGCAGTATTTCACACTTGTCTGAAAACGAAAAACTATTTGCACTTATGTTACTTCGGTTCCGTCTTCCAACCTTAGACTACTATCAAAAATTGCAAAGAATTCCTTTGGGTGCGCTTTGAATGAAGCACATATGTCTCTAAGGAATTCCCAGTAATTTTATCCGAAATTTGGTGAAATAAAAAAAAGATAGATATTGTCCAAGCAATTCAACAAATGATTTTGTAGTTAAACCTAGGCCACATTATTTTTTTTTTTATTTTAGGTCATTCCAGATATCTAAGATGGTAAAAAAGCAAATGGAGAGTGAAGCGGAAAAAGAAACTTCGCAGCTGAAGTATGGCAGAAGCAGGGAGGTAAATCCATGATATGAATGTGTAAGCAGTTTGCACTTTCCTTCCACTCTTCGCCAACTAAGGACTAGGGAGCCGCCGTTCAAACCCTATAGGTATTGCCTTTACTGACCTGTTAGTTGAGTCGAATAAGCAGAGCCAAGTAGCCGGTTGGACTTGGAAGGTCGTTCCAATCCTTGAAATACATTTGCTAGCGGAGAATGGTGTTTTCTTTCAAACACAGTAACACAAATACACACACACACACACACACGAATATATACAAACGTGTTATAGTCCTTACTTCCATTGGGGCGGTACTATTATCAAAACTAGTAGGGTAATAAGGATGGCCGAAAGAGAGGGTGCGGCAGGTCGCAGAGATAACTTTTGGCTGAAATATGGCAACAAACCCAAGATGGCCTCTACTGCTTGTGCTGCACACAAACCCGTATATCCCACCTCGCCTGAGGATGGTTACTAGATCAGTAACAAGAATACCCACCACTCTCTTTGCTGGTCATCCCTGCACCTATATCACTTCCCTGAATGGTGAATATTTTACCCAGTCCCTGCTGACCAATTTCCTAAAGGAAGTTGGATACTAGACGCAACCAAACTTTCACCCTTACCCCCCCCCTACAAACCCATACCTCCTCCTTTCCATACACGCCAGAAAGTATAAATCTATATATTACACTCTGTACAAGACATCAATTTTACCTTCAGATATCCTAGGGATCGTTTTCCGCAATATCCCATTGCAAGTTCTTCCATCCCACTTATTCCCTAGGGTTCGTTTTAATACCTTAAAACTTTTTTTTTACTCAGAAAACTTTATAGCAACCACTACATCCCAATATCCGATGGAAATGCACATTCGTTAACAAAAATCCAAATAATATCTTAGATTAACTTGTTGCAAGAGCATTAAAGGTCATTCATTAGGGCTAAGGGTTAATCATTAAATTCTAATTCCATCTTATATTCAAATATCTTATTAAGAGTGCGCTGTACAATTTTTTAAATTAGTAAGTGTATATTGATCACATATAAATTATTTTTATAATTTTAATTATTAAATTTTATAACCTTACACCTCTACCAGTTGCCCTCTTCCTTGGGCTTTACTTAGATCGAAGACTTTCTTGAAATCCACAGGCCATACTTAAAAGATCAGAATCAAACAGACGCTATCGCTGCTTAAATGACTCTTAGACGAAAGATCAAAACTCTCTCTGGACAACAAAAGACTAATTTAGACTTCTATTTTAAAACCTATCTGGGCGTATGAAATAGAGCTGTGGAGTTCAACCAAACGCTCCAATCTCCAAAGAATTCAGTCCCTTCAATCTAAAATACTTCGAACTATCGTAAACGCTCCATTTTATGTCTCCAACCTGACTATACACACTTTAACCTTAACATTCCTTTTGTCACCCAAGTTGCTAAAACACGATACAGAAAACTCCAATTCAGCCTGCAATCTCTCATATAAATTCTCTAGCTCAAAATCTTCCTTCAAGAACTCTTCCTGATAACTCGAACAAGACGCCTTAAGAGACAGTGGCCTCGTGATCTGCTCTCAAGTGAAGAGAGTGATTATTGTAAACAGTCTAATGTTTTTGGAGTGTTTTACCACTGGGTAACTTCTCTACTCGTTTACTTCATTTGCTACTCTGTTATTGTTACTTATCAGTGCTAACGCGCTGATTGTAGCATAAATAAACGCAAAAAGAAAAAATTTTTACATTGAATAAGAAGAGACAAGTATTAAGTTTTCTATTGATCTTTTGTCACTTCAAATTAACACTTCCAGCGTGTTTTACGCCTGCATTTCAATTAATTTCTTTAAACCTCACACATGTCCTCTTTTAAGGGACTAGGAATATAGAAATGGAAACAAAAGTAGTAGTTAAAACAATAAAAAGGTTAATTAAAGAACACATCCATATAATGTTCTAAACTAGACTTATACTTTAGCTATAGCTAAATAACGATCTTGTGCTAAATAAATAAGTAATGACTGATGTTTTATTGCGAGGATAGTCACTACGAAAGGATATCTATTTAGTGGTAACTCACATCCTGAGTTCCGGTAGGGTTTAACTGTGTCACTAAGTCCTTGGCAAGCTCTGAAAGCTGGATTATTGTAAGGAACTGAATCTTTTCCTTACTCTGGTAAGTTTGCCTTTTTTTAATAAGTTGAAACTTATTTCTAATTTCAATATTTTGTGATCTATATTTTCAGAAACGCGTTTTTTAGAAACTGCTCTTCATATAATATTCGTTTTGGACCACTTCAATCATCTTCCTGCGGGATTTTTGAACCAAAGGATTGTGCGGATCACCTTCTGAAATGCTTAACTGGCGCCTAATAACCTTGTCTTATGTCCTATTATTACCGCTGATATCAATTACTCTATTAATATATGCTTTTTTTTCCTAATTGATACTTTATAAATTATATTAAACTGACAATTATCTAATTGAAAGTCTATTAATGAATTTGTATATACGCTTGAAGAGTTAAATAATGAGTTGCTAATTGTTGATGAACCAAGATCACCACTGAAAAAACTAACCTTATCTAAACGTGTTATTATGAAATATAGAATAATTAAAATTACTTCTTACAAAGCTAGTATTGTACATTTTTGGGTTTGCCCAGCGATTTTAATATTCAAGATTTTAAGAGAAAAAAAAGTTTCTGTATAAGTTGGACTAACACCTGGCATTTTAAATAGGCTGCGGCCACTATAGGTTTCTTTTTATGGTTTTAGGCTGATTCCAACATGCGAAGTGCCACTGACAAACTTGGTAGCAGATAGCATAATAAATGCCGAAGATCGTCATACGAGGAGCTTTGCCTGCCGCCCAAGAAAGAACAACAACTAGTGTAAGAAGGTGGACAGAGAAAATATCCAGAAAAAACCAGCGTAGGCGAAAGTAATGTTTCTCTAATTCTTAAATTTCGATTAGCTTTCATCGATTTCACATTTAGAAATACAAAATTTATCTACTTTCTTTAATGAGAAAAAACGAGATTAATTATTGCAATAACACCATGGTTCAGTCAAATGAAGTACAGCAGGTTATCAAGACAAAAAGAAATCACTGATGATATCCAGTTCGCAGACGCAACCCAGTCAGAGGGTAATTAAGTTATTGTTGCATAATGAGCATCTGTTGCTATCTGAGGCGTTCCACCAAATAACGCTCTGTTTAGCAATAAATGTTGTTAACCATTTCATTATAATGTCTCGTTGAATATTTACAATTCAAGGTAATGATAACAGTTATTATATAATTAAGGTAAATGTTGGTATTAACTAGTAAAGTAGATTCTGTGTGGTTATATGCATGTTGTGCATGTTAACGACACGTTACTGCTAATACAGTTCAATGATAGGAAAACTTATAGCATTTACTTACTTCAAATAATTATATTTACACTGCTTGCCATTAGCTTTGATAGCAACGAAGTAATAAATAGAAATGCAAGCACTTGGTGCAACTTCTTACACATAATTGGAGTTCAAACACATGCATTCTTTCAAATACCAATTTTTAAAATCATATTACTAGCTAGCTAACAATACCAAGCTTATAAAACTGCATTTTACTTTTAGTAAAATTATTTATATTAAGTTATGTATATTAAAGATTCAAATAGCGAGGAATCGATCCAAAAAAGATAACAACTCCGACTTTTTGCCAACATTTCGAAGAATTTATTGTCTTCTTCAGGGCGTGGCTATGCGGGTTGGTTGAATTAATATATTTTAGTCTATGTTAACATATGCATAATCAAAGTTAGAGATAAAGTAGAACCAATTTTTTTTGAAAAAGTTGCAGAAAAATGAAAAATATATTCAATTCAAGAGCATTTCTATTTGAGGAGTTTGTTTCAATTTTGGAATTCAGCAAACATTTGCCCTCTTTAATCATGCACTAGCACTAACCGGTACATTATATTGAAATTTACTTTGGAAGGAAGCCCTTTCCACTCTCTTGCCCCCAAAATGCCCTTAATTGAACTTAATTGAAAAAAAAATAGCTTAAAATACGTAAAAGGTGTAAACCAACGTGAGTTCTATGGTATAAAAAAAAAAAAGAAAATTTTCGGAGGCAATTTCGAGAAAATGTAAAACAAAAATCCATTTTTGGGGATTCATATTCAGATTTCTCTTTAGAAAATTGTCTTTACCAACTTTAAATTAAGAATTCCATGTTTTAGAAAACTGTTTGCCAGAAATACGATTTATACAGGGTGATCCATTTAAAACGCACCAATCGCTAATAATTTTTTAGTAAAGCGGAATTTCGAAAAAACCTACGAAGTAAACTATATGTTATTTTTAGTCTAATTTTCAAATTTTCCACCCCCTGATGCTGTATCTTTATTTTTGGCGGAGTTACGGCCAAAAACCCGATTGGGTTTTCATAAAAACCACTGGTTTTGACAATGATTATGAAAACTACATAAAAAAACTGTGAAAAATTACGTTAATCCCGTTTCGATATCCCTAATATTAGTTGAGAAATTTAAGATCAAAGTTACTATTTTACCTATTCATGAATGGTTTTCGATATTAATTTTCCACCAGAAATACACCAGTTTTGGGAGGTCCTCTGACTGCAAAAAATGTTATTGGTGACGCAAAGTAAAATAATAATAGTAATTGAAGATTTTAAAACATGTAATGTAATGTAATGGCTGTGGGTGAATTAGGGATAAATTTGTTTTATCATCAAATAAAAGCCATCATCACATCATTTTAATGTACCCCGTATGCAGGACTACTTGACCTATGATTACAGTCAGAATTATTGCTTCAATTCAATCTTTCAACATCATCAAGTTGAAAGTTCCGTAATATAAGTTAATTAAACCACCGGATTCTAAAATGTCCATCTGAAGGCAGCGCATCATCCGTATTCTCTCATCGTACTGTTATCCACATATTATCATCAAAATAATCGTTCACTTTACACGAAACCTCGTTGAACCGCTGGGATCCAAATTCCAACATGGGGTTTCTCTTATTTGATGATAGATTGTACAGTCACAAATAAAATCTCCCTGAATAACATACCATTACCTTTATAATTTTTTTCTTTTTTTGCATAATAATATGAATATTGCAAATCGCAAAATTGCAGTAAACAGATTTTGCAGAACAATAAACTATAGGTTTTTTTATACAATAAAAAGATCAACACATCTACAAGTGCTATTTAAAATATAACCTTGTTGGAAATAAATTTTAGCGGGCTTGTTTTGGTAGCAACATTCTCTGCTAGCAGAATTTTGGAAGTGACACAACTGGCAGGTAAAAGCAAACACCCCTCATTCCATACAAAATAACTGCATACATAATACACAAACGCAACACCATGTACAAAGCGACACACAAACTCAGAGGAAACACATATTACACATACTATCGCATTATATGGAATAGTACTCACATAGTAGCTAACCCAGTGCTTTCTGTCTGTAATAAAAGTGTATCAGGCACAAACTCTGCTAACCCAGGTAATCAGGAAGTTTGGCCCGACGCCAGTACACCCTGCTAGAGTAACACCAACAAAAACCTATATTCCAACTGGGTACGTGCTGACATTCACTCTTTAAGCATTGCCACTAATCTCTACCATTCTATTTTAGTTTAGGAAATCTAGCCTAACAGCTAATACATGGTGAGCAATATCACTAGAATGATATTTTATTTACTTTGGATCTAATTTAAAATATCTCCAGCTTTTTAATACTTTAGAACTCTTCATTTTGTTCAGTTCTGATCAATAAATAGTGATGGCTTTAAACTATCGGTTATTTAAAGCATCATAGATTGGTTCTTTGCCCAATTCTAAAAATGATTCCCAATCTTTACACAAATAAAATCAATTGATTTTATTTTTTACAATCTGTTGTTATTTCTGTTAGATAATGGCAAGCAATCTGCTTATATTTCAGAGTGATCTACATCTAAAAGTAACAGCTTTAGAACATGAACTTCTTGCGAAGCTATAGTTTAAGGTGTCTCTGCAATTCTTGATGAAATATTTAAAGCATGAAGCAGGAACAGGTGACTCGTTTAGAACAAAAAAAAAAGGGTACATTAGAACCTTAACGAAGAGTTTATTGTCCTTTCTTCTTCCAGAAGTTGAGGAAGATGCATTGATGTTTACACAGTTAAAAATACAAGATAGAAAAAATCTTTATAGTATGGCATATGTAGAGGCTTTTATTTCAAATAATAAAAAAGGGATATTCTGGAAAAAAGGAAAAGGAAGAATTCGCACTGAAGATTGTGCTACAGATAACAGAAATGACCAATAAACGTTGTGAAGATAAAAGATATAGTATGTATCTTAATTATAGATTTTTTAGAGATGATGAGGGTTCCCTCTGTTCTTTGCGCGATATGTCCTTGCCAGTGAATACTTATCATTTTCTTGCTGAGTGTAAACAGTCTCGCATTCGCTTTTTTGAAAAGGAGAGACTCACAAAAAAGCAGCTAATAACATCGAGTATCTCTAAATGGTTATCGCAAATGGAATCCAATTATAAATTTTTGTAAATACGCTTGGAATTTTATTATTTTCATAATAAAATCATAATTACCTTAATTCAATCAGAAAATAAATAATAGTAAAATGCAATATATTCTATAATATTTTTGTGATTTTAAATTACGTATAATCAAAGTTTAAAGCAATTTTTGTGATGTTTAAGTATATTATTATTGTAGGCAACAATCCCGCGGATGGTCTTTTGGACCCAGTGTACGTCTTTTATTATGTTCAAGAATAAAATTACTTTTGTATTTATTGTTTTTACTTAAAATAAAAGGCTTTCTTATTATTATTATTATTAGATACAGCTGAAATCAGCGCAGGGGATTGTTTCTTGACCGCAGTGTGACATTGTAATACTGAGTTAAAAAAAGTCTGGGCTTTAATTTTTTGTTAATGGGTCATTCCATGTCAAATCAACACAAAAAAAGACCATTTTTGACCTCACCATCTCGGATTTTCTTAAAATTTGCCACATGTGTACTATTGGTATAGACGTGGAAAAATATGAAATTTTACTGTGATATGTCAACTGGTTTATTAGTTACAGGGCTGTAAAGTTGCCAAAAATGGGCTGAAAAACAGGGAACACCGGTTGTTTGAGTTACTGTAGAAGCTTTCCTAATTGAGCTACAGACTTGGGATTGGTGTCATTTTATAGCAAATATATCACTTTCCTGTGATATGCGACACCATATGGGTTAGGATAAATAAAGTTTGTTAAATTTAAATTTTAAATTTTTTAAAAAGTACATATTTTAAAATTAATTCCATGAATAGCTAGTAGTGTTATGAATCACTGGGCAAAATATTAATTTGGGACGACAATGGCTTCATTGTTAAAAAAATTTAAGACTAAAGCTCCATTTCATGGAAAATATATTTTAATAAAATTAAAGTAATAAATAAATTGAAAATAGTAATAATGAATCAATGAATCATAATTAATAATTATTAAGATTTAAAATATTGATTTTGAAATCATTTTTAGAATTAATAATTATGATTACACTAATTATTCATATTAATTATAATATATTATTTTAATGAAATTATGGAGTTAATCAAATCATACAAAAATAATTCAATTCAATATCTTTGTTTAAGAACAGTCTTCTTTGGCTGAGATAACAGCCTCTTTAAGTTGGTTTAAGTCGGCAAAGGGCCTTGTGATGGCGTAGGTGGTTCGGTAAAGAGACTGGCAGCTCGTGCCAGTTTGCAACGACCCTATGGAAATCAAATCCAAACTTCAATACAACTTTTTGAGTGGACAGTAGAAAACATCACCAACATAGACTTTGCATATTCAACCCAGGAAGACTATGTTGAATCTGAGTGTTTTTTAAAAAATCGGTTTGCTCAAGCATTGGCTATTAAAGGAACACAGCAATACCATGCTTTCATTCCCTGAAGTAAATCCAAAATATTGGTTAAAAACTTTTCTATGAACTCAGAAGCTTGCGAAATGGAAGTTTCAAAATTCCGTGATAAACTAAAATTAGCCGACATATCAGGTTATATCAGTGTAGTCTATAAAGAAACTAGTGGCTTGGATATGTTTTAGAGAAAAATGAAGAACTTGATGAAGTAAAAGTAACTTTTCTTCATCCAGCTGGACCCTCTAAATCATCTCGCATCCAAGAAATGCTGGTATTCTTTGGGTCTCAGTAGTGGATGTTTTGATAAAAATTGATCCTGTGACTCTGACTGGAAGAACTTACATATGTCCTACTAGAAAGTGATGCATGTCAAACAAATGAAGCCTTTTCAAGCTTAAAATAATAAAGAGATCCTATTACTTAACAGTATGTATTACTTTGCACTTATTAGTGGAATTATTATTAGCATTATTGTATTAACATGAATTCAGAGTTGAATTAATCGGATTGGAGCTTTAGTCTTAAATTTTTTTAACAATGAAGCCATTGTCGTCCCAAATTAATATTTTGCCCAGTGATTCGTAACACTACTAGCTATTCATGGAATTAATTTTAAAATATGTACTTTTTAAAAAATTTAAAATTTAAATTTAACAAACTTTATTTATCCTAACCCACATGGTGTCGCATATCACAGGAAAGGGCATTATATATGCTATAAAATGACACCAATCCCAAGTCTGTAGCTCAATTAGGAAAGCTTCTGCAGTAATTAAAAAACACGGGGTTCCCTGTTTTTCAGCCCATTTTTGGCAACTTTACAGCCCTGTAACTCATAAACCAGTTGACATATCACAGTAAAATTTCATATTTTTCCAAGTCTATACCAATAGTAGACATGTGCCAAATTTCAAGAAAATCCGAGATGGTGAGGTTCAGACCCCGTGTTGATTTGACATGGAATGACTCTAATACAAAATAATTGAGTAAAGCACGTTATTAGTTAACCGCCTCCAACTACGAAACCTTATCGATAGTTGGAAATGAAGACAGTTTAGAAAATAAAATTACTTCAATTGAATATTGAATAAGTTTGACAGAAAAACGAATAACAATTTTACAGCAAGTTTCTTGAAGTTAGTTTGCCACGGGTGACTTTTTGGATACCCTAATACACACACTCAATAATAATAATAATAAATGCAACTCAGGTACTGTCTAAATAGTACAAATTGTAGCATTCAACTTTTACTTCAAGGTTATAAATTTATTATGGTTCTTAATAACTTCATTTCTATCTATTATTTTTATCTTAGAAAAAATTATAAAACGAGAATGTCAATGAGAAAGAGCTTCCTGTAATTGAAAAAATAGTTATTCTTTGAAATTGAAAACTACGTATGATGGACACACGATCAAAAACCTGACAAAAAAGACTAGTTTTGCCCAAAGATTTCTTGAAGTAAGTATTGCATCAGAAGTTAAATTTATGACATTTTGTACTTAATTTGAAACAAAAATTATGATTTAGAACTAGACTAGAAAAAACTAATAAAAAGTAGAGTAGGATGGTTATATCTTAAATTTCTATTTGGAACAAAGATTCAACTTAATTGTGTCAATAATTTAAACAAGATATAAGTGATACTAGTGGTAGTTTGAAAGAAGGGCGAAGATTGGCAGCGACTGGAGAATGCAGACTTGAAGAGTAAGGGAAAATTACTGCGAGACTGATGGTGCGTTTCCATTCTAACATTACCAGAACGGGCAGCTCTCAGATCGTTTACTCTCTCTTTCCCATTCAACTCAACTTGATGACATAATTCTCCATCTTCTTATACCAGAGTACATTCCAACTTCTACCCAGACAATATCTCATTCCTTCACTTTTACAAGCACATTTTTACCCGAGACCCTCCTGGGTTCCACTATTGACCCAATTATTTCTTTCCTACATCAAGCGAACTTCTTATCAAATAATTTTCAAATCAGTGGCATTTTCTCTATTTATTTCCAGCCTGCAGAGATGCCTTATCAACTGAAGAAGGTAAATATTTAGATTGGAGTATGCTTAGGGCATCTGGAGAAGGAGTATCTCAAAATCTAAATTAGTAATCTAGAGCGGAATTGCGCAACCTCTACTCTTTGTCTTTGTGACGCGATTTTATACAAATAATTTATTAAATGGGGGCAATATTTGCATTAATAATGTGCGGAAATAGCAGAATTTGACCACCTAGCTATCTTTAGATAAGTATACAGGGTGACCAGAGTTATATGCTCCACCCACTTTTTTTTTTAACGGCGGGAAATTTCGAAAAAATAAAAAACACGTATTTAATCATTTTTAGTCTAGTTTATTTTCAGTGATTGACCCATTTTTTTAAACCCTTGTATCTCGAGATACAGCATCCAACTTTTGTTTTTCAAATGGAACGTTATATTTTTTGTTGCATATTTTTGTAGTATTTGATCTCCTAAAAAAAAAATAAAACAAAAATTTTTGAAATCGGTTAGGTTTTTCAAAAGTTATGGTAATTTAAAATATGAAAAACAAATTTCAGTTTACTATCAAAATTACGTAATTTTTTTTTTTAAAGAATCTATTCAAACTGGGCACAATCAACGGATAGGCAAGCCAAAACTCTGGACTCCCACGCTTTGCTTGTAGCAGCACTTATGGTAACGAAGTCTAGATCTAGGCAGGCTAGAGTTATTCGACGTTCAGGTTGTTTTTTTTACAAAGGTTTGGTATGGAGATTTAGGAAATAAACTAATCGGCCCATACTTCTACAGAGAGAACTTAACTGGTGAAAGGGATCCAACTTTTTTTTAAGAGACATTTCGCCAGTTCTGCTTGAAGATGCAACAAAAAATATAACGTTCCATTTAAAAAACAAAAGTTGGATGCTGTATCTCGAGATACAGGGGTTTAAAAAAAATGGGTCAATCACTGAAAAATGATTAAATACGTGTTTTTTATTTTTTCGAAATTTCCCGCCGTTAAAAAAAAAGTGGGTGGAGCATATAACTCTGGTCACCCTGTATATTCTCTCTGGAACTGTAGGTCTTGGAGCAGGTGTTGAAGTGGCGTTCAACTCGGAGGGCCCTCTCGTAATGGAAGGTAATATATCTTATTTAGCTTCCAGTTTATTTTAATTTGGAAGGCACTGATCTATATTTGCTCAGCGATCAGTAATCTTCCTGCCCAGCGCTCAAGCAACGCTCCTCCAAGAACTAAAGAGCCGGTATCTACATCTGAAGGCCTACAGGATATATGGCCTAATGAAATTGCTTAGTACACCTCATTAAAAAAATAAAAAAGCAAAAACAAAATGATAGAACGAATTTCGAAGCACCGCTGCAGCTTCTCTGCTTTGAGAAAAAGAACAACAGCATTTCAAAACGAAAAAATAACTGCACTAGTACGTAATTTTACGTGATACAGACGGAAATATAGAATTTAGTGTGTCTCAGAGGGATAAATATTGTGGAAATTTGCTTAATTGAGAGGCATCGATCTTCAAAAAACTTTTATTATTTTTTCAAATCTCAATAGACTTGCCATTTAAGGTAACGCGTAAGTGAAAGATAACGAAGAATAGAGAAGAAGCAGTGTAGCTCACTCATTGCTCTTAAAGTGGGTTCTATCTTAAGATTTCTTATCAACCGCCACCACGCATTGCGAACGATGCTCCTAAGGAGAATCACGAGATTCAGAGCCAAAATTGGAGGTAAAAACAACCATTTTGCCGTTCACTGCCACATTTTAATTTTATTTTTAGAAAAGCGTCCGCTTCATCAGTTTTAAAGCGTCTAAAAGTAATCAAAGAATATTTAACCATGCAACTTAAAAAAAAATCAAGAAGTCTAAATATCTGGCCAAGATGTAGGCAAAAGTAGATGTAAAATAAAATAATAATAAGACAATCTAATTTAATAATTTATTCGTTTAAAACCTCACCTCTCATTTGACATTAAAGAAATATATTTGCCAAAGACGCAGGAATTCATTCATTATGTTAATTAAAAAATTAGCCAACACTCCTCCAAGATAAATACATAAACATATGACATTACAATTATGAACAGAAATTTTGCTACCAATTGACCTGATAAAATGGACACTCTATCAACGTATCCCTGAAGTACCCTTTAGTTCGTCGTACCTTGAATGCCTTGTCTATAAATTAAGTTTTACTTTGATGTCAAAGCAACTTGACCACATTAACGCTGAAATGGTAATTTATTCTATTTAATTTAACAGGACTGAGAGATGAACGTTTTCAAATTAATATTAATATTTCATAAATGGCCATAACAGATGGTTTTAATGGTACTAAACAGATAATTTTAGTTGTACTTATTTAGTATTTAGTTTCAAATTTTAATTAAGTAATGGGTTTAATTAAGTCGTCGTCTACCAAACAGTAAGCGCAAAAATATGTTATTCAAGAGATAAATATTAAATTATCTCTGTGACCACATTAAATTGGTTGTTAATTTAGACAAATAAATTACTTATTTGAAGTTAATATAAAAAAGGAACGTTTAATGGAGTAAGTGTAAAGGGGAGATATGATTGGGTAAAGCTATGAATAAATACAAAACTATGCAAAGCTAGGGTAAAGTCGAAAACACAAATTAAACTTGAATTAGATTTGCTCTAAATACCGAGCTAAATGAATAGATAATGTACAATCTTGAAGAAGGTTGATGATGGAAGCGAATAGAGTTGAACAGAATTTAGCTTTCGATGTGCAGCCGAATCTGCTGGAGTGTCTACAATGCACTCCGTATCTGTATGATTCTTTAAGTAATAAGAATGACTGCGTACGCAGGATTCGAACTGGGGATCTCCCACTTACAAAGCCACGCTCTTGACCACTAGACCAACACCCTGGCAAGATATTCTTACCGTAATCATAGGACAAGAAGTCTTGCATACTGGGTGCATTTAAATGATGTGATTGCTTTTATTTGATGATAATACAAATTTATTCTGACTCACCCATAACCATTCATTACTCTACATTTTTTAAAATCTTCAATTCTTATTATTTTTGTTCTTTGAGTCTCAAATAATTTTTTTTTTTTGCAGTCAGAGGACCTCCTAAAACGTGTATTTCTGGTGGAAAATTAATATCGAAAACCGTTCATGAATAGATAAAATTGTATCTTTGATCTTAAATATCTCGACCAATATTAGTGATATCGAAACGGGATTAACGTCATTTTTCACAGTTTTTTATGTAGTTTTCATAATCATTGTCAAAACCAGTGGTCCTTATGAAACCTCAATCGGGTTTTTAGCCGTAACTCCGCAAAACATGAAGATACAGCATCGGGGGTGGAAAATTTGAAAACTAAACCAAAAAAAAACATGTAGTTTTTTTCGTGTTTTTTTTTCGAAATTCCGCTTTCCTAAAAAGTTATTAGCGATTGGTGCGTTTTAAATGGATTACCCTGTATAATCGTTTTCCTTGAAAATTACTATTGTACTAAAATCATTTGATTGTGATTTGATTTGATTGTTGCGTTTGCTTCCACATATGAAAGTCAAATAATTGTTCTTCCTTATGTTCATTATCAATTTTGCAGAAGTTATTTTATTCAAATATAATAAATACATTACTAATACTCTTTATTTACGAGGGTCGTTTGAAAAGTCCGTGCAAAGTCAGAGAGATAGCACCACTGGCGCGTATCGAGGTTATGTTTAGTTAGTAGCATCTATTGGAAGAACACACACCAAGTTTCAGCCAGATCGGTCTATTTCTTTGTGTTTGGCATTCGTTTGAATCGAGGAAGTCGAGTGATTTTCAAAAAATGGACGAAAAAGAATTTCGTGTGTTGATTAAACACTACTTTATGAAAGGCAAAACGCCTGAGGAGACTAAAGAGAAGCTTGATAAACATTATGGTGACTCTGCACCTTCGATTAGAACAGTTTATAAGTGGTTTCGAAATTTTCGGAGTGGCCATATGGGCACAAGTGACGCTGAACGTTCTGGACGCCCTGTTGAGGTTACGACTCCAGAAATCATTGATAAAATCCATGATATGGTGATGGATGACAGAAGAGTGAAGGTGCGTGAGATTGCTAGTGCTGTGGGCATCTCGAATGAACGGGTACATAATATTTTGCATGAACATTTGGACATGACAAAGCTATCCGCAAGATGGGTCCAAAAACGAAATCGTGTGAAGTGTTGCAAGGACGGTTTGCAGCTGTTCCAGAAGAATCCGCAGGACTTTAAGCGTCGTTTCGTCACTGTGGATGAAACATGGATACATCACTACACTCCTGAGACCAAAGAACAATCTAAACAATGGGTTACCAAGGGGGAATCTGCGCCAAAAAAGGCGAAGACCGTTCCTTCGGCCGGAAAGATTATGGCGACTGTCTTTTGGGATTCGCAAGGAATAATCCTCATCGACTATCTGGGAAAGGGTAAAACTATTACAGGTGCATATTACTCATCGTTATTGGACCGTTTGAAAACCGAGCTGCAAGAAAAACGCCCACGATTGGCCCACAAAAAAGTCCTTTTCCATCACGACAACGCACCAGCTCACACCTGAGCAGTTGTGGTCGCAAAATTAATGGAAATAGGGTTCCAACTCGTTTCACATGCCCCCTATTCTCCAGACTTGGCTCCCTCGGACTACTATTTGTTCCCCAATATGAAGAAATGGCTGGCGGGAAAAAGATTTTATTCAAACGAGGAGGTGATTGCAGAAACGAATGGCTATTTTTCAGACTTGGACAAATCCTATTATTCGGAAGGGATCAACAAACTAGAGCAGCGTTGGACGAAGTGTATAAGCCTAAAAGGAGACTATGTTGAAAAATAAAAAAGGTTTACCCCAAAAAATTAAGTAGTTTTTATTTTTGCACGGACTTTTCAAACGACCCACGTATAATTACTTATAAATATCACTTATGAGAGAAAATAATGACTAGGTTCCGTCTTTTTATCTTAAGTTAGTAAATAATAACCGCCATCATTAGATTTTGAGTTAATGATATAGACCTATTATTGCAAGGACGGTTCATTAAACAACTAACTTGGATGTTTATAATGACAATAATGAATGATAAAGTGAAATTCAATCTTTTTTTTTCCAAGTTGCAACTTAAAAAAATCGTGTAAATCTCTTAGAATATCATCAAAGCGCAATTAAGAAAACTCTCCAAATACGGTAGTCTTAAAGATGGTTATATTAAAGGAACAGCTCGTGATTGATATTCTAAAATGAGATTTAAATGTGCTTCTTTACCACGCTATTCTTGGGAGAAAGTAATGAAAAAACTTTTAGGTTAGTTATAAATGATTTCTTGATAGAGAAATAAATAACATATATTCTCTCTTTTTAGTTTTTTTTTTTTTTTTTTTTACAGAGAAAAGAAGTACTAAGTAAATTGAATCACTCAATGAATCATCCCCCAAGTACTGTATAAAAAATAAACTGAGATCTCAAATACAATTTTAAATTCGAAATTTTAGAAATATCGGATGGAAAAACAATTCTTTTAATGCTATTGGTTCAAGTCAAGGGATAGCATCAAAATATTCCATATTATATTAGTAAGTTGGCTGGAAATATGAGAAGTTAACTTTCGGCCTACATTTGGCGGCTCCATAAATCTTTTTGTAGTAAATTAAAGTGGAGCACCTTTCACAGGCTTTACACAAAATGGCTGGCACTAGGATGAAGTGAGTTACCGGTGGTGTAAGCGACTGGAGGGGGCGGATGGTTTGTGTACTGGGAGTTACTGCAGAGGATGAGAGGAGAGTAACTGGTGGTTTTTCATTTCGCCAGCCGGACGAGTTTATAAATATAAATTAGAATGAAATTCACGGATATGAAACATAACCCCTGGCTGGGTGAGTGAGTGGTGGATCAGGACACGGCCGACTTGACCGTCTGGAAACAGCCACAATGTGAACGGTTCTCTTCTATTTTTTTTTTTTTTTTAGCCCCAGAAGCCATTCACTCCGTTCCCTTCAATCCAGGATTTCAAAACAGTTAACCTACTCTTCCATCAGCAAAAATCCATAAATATTACATGATTAAACCAACCATACAGATACAGCCTTCCCATTTCCAACTGATTACTTGATTCAAGTGAATTTATATTTGGTTTCTTTCATTTAATGTATTCCTTCAATCACTGCCAGATCTGATAAATCAAGGAAATAAAAAAGAAATTTCTATTAATTTTGTCCTTATATAATCCTGCACTAGCAATTCCAAAAATTTACATACATTCAAATAAAATAGATTCAAAAAGTCTCTGAAAAAATAAAAAAGACTATGTCTAGGTCATTCTTTATTACATTATTAAGGAATAGATATTTAACCTTTCAGCAAACGCGAGTATCTCACAGGTACAGACTAAGACTAAAATAATCGCAGTTTAGTTACGAAGCGGCGGAGGGTGCTGTCCTTTAAGCAATGCTACACCCTCACGACTAGTTTCCTTCAGAGCTAATCTTATCTTGTTTGGGGGTTGTACATTTCTTTGCAATTGCCGATCCGTGCCTGACATATACTCGCGGCCATTCGAGTAGGTTTCCTGACTTATCAATTATTATTTATATTTTTTCTTTTATACATGTCCATCAAATTGAATTATTTTCAATATTGTTTATAAGAATATTGTTTTCTACTGACAGAAAAAGACATTGTATATCTCAGATACGAGGAGGAAATATCTAAATATTTGCGAAAACTTTCAGACAGTCTTGTGGCTGAACATGCTGATTGTAATTATTACACTTATTGGCTTGTAAAAAATAAAAAGTACTGTCGTTTTCTGAGCTTTTTTTTTAATAGTAATTTCAATTATTAATAATTACAGATGTTATTTAATTAATTTCATTCCTTCTATTGATAGAAAAAATTAAAAATACCAAAGTTTATCTGTAAGATACGCGCACCCGTTTTTATAACTTTTTGGGCGCACCCGCTGGAAGGTTAAGTTAAATTCCAAATTTGAGGAAGATTGGTTAGGCAGAAAAGCCATTTATTGCTTAAATTTTGGGCTTTCTGGTGGTTTTCCCAAAGCAAATTATAAGTTTCCAGAAATTTTCATTATAAAATTGGGGTTAGAGTCTGAGAATTTTCACATCTTTTTTATTTATGTCATCTACATTTCTTACTTAGCCAAAGTTTAGATTATTTGTACAATTTTTTTTAGAATAGAATAGAATAGAAAAGAAATTTATTATTCTGGGACAATTGTCCCCTAAGAATAAATACAGGAACAAATAGAGGCCTTAACAGTTTGGCCTGTGATTATACAGAAATTAAATAAATAAATAAGTATTTACAAAAGTGAAAATATAATAAGTGAAAATGAAAGTAAAAATAAAATAATAAAACAGCAGAAATTAAGGAAATAAATTAAAACAATTAGAATTTCGGAGGAAGCTGAATAGAAAGTAGATAACTGAATAGACGGGATTTAAAGATGGATAGGGTAGGAGCATGGCGGACAGATGAAGGCAACGAGTTCCAGAGAGAGGTAGCACGTATTAGGAAGGACTTGTCAAAGGATGAGGTACGGTGAGAGGGAATATAGAGATCAGATGAGCGAGATCTAGTGTTACGGGAATGGATGGAGGATTTAAACTTAAGGAGTTGAAAAATATAGGAAGGCCTTTGAGACTGGATGACTTGAAAAAGGAAAGAAGCCAAAAGATATTGGCGGCGATAGACAGGAAAAAGTCACTTCAACTCATCGTAGCAGTGCGAAATGCGAGAGTCTCTGGAAATGCTGAAAATAAATCTTATGAAGCAGTTCATGAGGCGCTTAAGCTTAGCTTCAATATCACCAGAAAGACCGCCATACACTAAACAACCATAGTCGAAATGGGGGAATATAAGAGAGGAAACTAGGAGTTGCCGGGTCTTAATTGGAAAAAGGTGACGGGAACTATTAAACTGCTTAAGGATATGGATGGAACGACGAGAGATTTGGGAAACATGGTTTTTCCAGGATAGGTTTTGATCGAAAGTGATACCAAGGTTTTTCACAGAGGAACAATATTTTATTGGGGTATTGTAAAGGAAAAGATTAGGAAGAGGAGCCAATGATTTAAGGAGTGGGTTGGAGCCAATAACTATAGCTTTGGTCTTTTCTACATTCAGGGTAAGCTTATTGTTCGTGGCCCATGCTGAGATATTATTGAGGTCTTCTTGAAGTTTAAATACAGCTTCAAACAAATCCGATAGTGCATTAGGAAACACTGCACTGCATTTTGCTTCGTTATAAATAAATATACATTAATTGTCCTTCCAGAGAACAATTACCTCGAATGATTTGTAGTCCATAATTAAGGAACAATAGCGGCACAATTTAATGAGGTCTAAAATAAGGTTTCTTTTAGTGAAATGAAAGTACTCACTAGTCGGCGGACTGCTAAATGAATTCTTCATTTTCACTTACCTAGAAAGAGAAAAAAAAACTAGATTAATTAACTTTGTTTTAAATAAGTGAACATTTTAAAAATATATCCTTCTGGAGCTTTCCTTGATCCTGGGCGATAATAATGCTGCGATAACTGCAAGAGTTGTGTGTCAGTCATTAAAACTGTCCGGTAGGACAGTTGTATAAGGGTTGATTCCTATAACAGGATTAAAATTATTTTTCACTATTAAACCGCTCAGTCGAATCTCTTAATCATACATATTCTGTCTGCATATTAATATTGCCAGGAGTAAGAAGTAAGAAATAATATTCCATGATGTAATCGTATGTAAATAAGTTTTGATTGCAAAAACTGTCGATTCACGAATTAATTTATAAATAAAGTAATGCCTAATTTTTATAGGAGGGCTTCAATGCCCAACTACCAATTACGTGACATGAACGGAGGCGATTAGCAAACATACTTTCTCAAATTAAACATTTAAATAAAATCTAAAGCCTAGTACGGGAATCGAACCCAGTACCACACAATACTTCAAAGCTTTGTGGGCCAAAGCCTCTAATCGCTCGGCCACTGTGACGCCTGAATTAAGTTACCCTACGATATACAGTACCTAAACAGTCAATACGAAGACAAACTATCTTCAGATGATTTACAATTTAAAAAATATAAATATTAATAATTGTATTGTTACTTACAGTGTTCCCTCGTTACAGACAACACTGTCCATCTGTCCGGACAGTGAGCTGTAAGAAGCTCCCAAGGAAGAGAAAATCTAAGGGTCAGCAGCTGGATTCGAACACGGGACCTCCGCGTGGGAATCCAATAAGCTAACCGCATAGCTAATCCCTTCTCTATATATTATTATTATTTTCTATGGAGATTAATTCTGTGAAACGAGAAAAAGGAAGAAAAACTACAAAAATGGCAGACAGATTACAGTAATTGTAATGAAGGAAGATTCTATAAAACTATGGCTGATCAGTTACCTAGACAACCATGGTTTAAGGGGAACTGTCACTAATAAATGGATTGTTACGACAATAAGCAGGCTGAGAGCGAACCACGCGGTGTGCGGAGCGTATCTACACAGGATCTACAAAAGGGCCTCTCCTCTTTGCGTAGATTGCAATGAGGAGGAGGATTTCAAACATATAATAATTATATGTCCACGTTATGTGGTAGAAAGGAAACGAATGTTTGACGTCATATACAGGTATTTAGGTGCACCATTTCGCTACGAAGACATAATATTCTCCACCAACATATATGTGCTATAGCAGAGCTAGCAATGAAATATGAATGTATTTAAAAGTTATAGAATGAATGCAAGAAAATGATTAGAGAAGGATTACGTGATTTTAATTTCGGTTAAGCTATAAGGATGACAGGAATTTAGAGACTGATCCATCCATTATTTGTAGTATATGTAAATAGTTGGATATCGTTGAGGGATGAATGTGTAAAGCGTATGTATTTATAAGTAAGAATGGAGAGTGATATTCTAGTGATAAGCACCTAGACGATGCTGGCTGTATACATAGACGATGCTGGCTGTATACATAGACGATGCTAGCTGTATACATAGACGATGCTAGCTGTATACATAGACGATGCTGGCTGTATACATAGACGATGCTGGCTGTATACATAGACGATGCTGGCTGTATACATAGACGATGCTGGCTGTATACATAGACGATGCTGGCTGTATACATAGACGATGCTGGCTGTATACATAGACGATGCTGGCTGTATACATAGACGATGCTGGCTGTATACATAGACGATGCTGGCTGTATACATAGACGATGCTGGCTGTATACATAGACGATGCTGGCTGTATACATAGACGATGCTGGCTGTATACATAGACGATGCTGGCTGTATACATAGACGATGCTGGCTGTATACATAGACGATGCTGGCTGTATACATAGACGATGCTGGCTGTATACATAGACGATGCTGGCTGTATAGCGGAAGCCAATGCCAAAAAAAAACATTTAATACTTAAAAACTTACAAAATTTCTTCTTTTCTTATCTAATGAAAACAATGCTTAGAATTTGTAACAGATTTAAAATGGTTATCGTCAAATATCAAACATGATCGGAATTCTTTTTAAAATGACATATTGACCAGGTTTTCTATACTCTAGCGAGTGGTTAACAGATTGAAAACATGGTAGCGAAGTAGCAACATAAAGTAATTAGTAGTTTGGCACTATTGTCAAGCTCTAATAGTGAGAAACCAAAATCCAGATTGCAGTGGCAACCAATCAATGGTGAAGTAAGTCAACCAACCATCCTGAACGCCCACACAACACGTTTCCACAATGCCATCTGCCCTCTCACTCTTCAGATCCAGCTGAACGTTCTACTTGTCCGTCCGTCCGTCCTCTGTCGTCTGACTAGAGATTCTCTGTTATCTAACTTGATTGGAACTGTGCCAGGTTTGTCAGCTTATCACGCTACAGTATATTGTCACCAATTGAATCCACTAATACGTACCTATAAAGTTTATACATTTGTTTTTTTTCACTGTTTCTACTTTATTTTTATTTAAAAAAAAGAAAAGAAAAAACAATATTGTAAAATACAATTAATAACAATGGTTACAAAAAGCGATACTCAAAGATCAAGCATTCTAATATTTTCTATTTCTCTTACTAGTTTAGGAAATTTTCACGTTAAATTTTCAAAAATTGAGTTTTCTCAGAGAATATCATTTTGTAGAGGTCCCCTGAATCTGAAAAAAATGGGTTTTTTAGAAAACGGTTTCATGTTTGTGAACAAATTATTCCAAAAATAAAAATGTAGGAAGCTTCAACTTCTTATTTGGATTGAGTCCCCATGAAGACGTTTTGCTTCAACTTCTTAATTCGATTGAGTCCCCATGAAGACGTTTTGCTTCAACTTCTTAATTCGATTGAGTCCCCATGAAGACGTTTTGCTTCAACTTCTTAATTCGATTGAGTCCCCATGAAGACGTTTTGCTTCAACTTCTTAATTCGATTGAGTCCCCATGAAGACGTTTTGCTTCAACTTCTTAGTAATTCGATTGAGTCCCCATGAAGGCGTTTTGCTTCAACTGTTATTAGAAACATATACCCAAATAATAAAAGCAATGATGCATCGTTAAAGTGTAAATAATGTTTTATATTCATTTCCAAAGGGCAGTACTTTGTGAATTTCGATTAATTTATAATGCAGCATCAAGTTATCATAGCAGATTTGAGTTGATAGGTATTGAATATCGCTTTAAAGGTTTAAAAGAAAGAAATTATTCCGTTGGCAGTAATATAGAACGGAGAGAGAAAGAAAGAAAGATGTAGAGTATTAAGGCGAGCGCCATTGTTAAAGAGAAGAAATGGCAGAATGAGATAATGTGGAATATATATCAGTACGGTGGGTAAAAGGAATCGAATTTCCATCAAAGTTCATTCATCACCAAAACAGTCCTGTGCTTTCTTTACTTTAAGGAAGAAGAAGGCCATACTGGTGACGGAGGACAGTTTGTCTGGTAACCCTAAATGTAGGTTATCAGGGAAGAATCTCTTGGAGTTGGTGTGGTGGTTTTGTTTGACTTTACGTCTAAACATTTTGGTGAAAAAATTGGAAATTCTAATTGAATCGTTCGCTTCATCAGATCATCTCTTCTGAAAACAGTTTATACGTTGATGATCGCTAAACTATCCTCTCGTTATCTGTATTTACATAAAGAGAACTCAGTTATTCCAGTAAATGATTGTTTTTGTAACATTCAGCCAGTTTAATGTCAGCTTTAACTTATTTTTTTTATTTGAAAGGATTTAATCCACCCAGTGACTGAATTAGTCACTATCAGAAAAGTCATTAATATTTTGCACTTAAACTTAATATTTACAATACCGTTAAGTAATTTTTGTCTCCATATTTGCGTAATCTAAATACATCAACAAAATTGGTGTAGATTGTAATTTATGCGTCACCGAGCTCAGTTCCGCATGCGATGTAGAAATATAAGAAATCAGTGATTGAGAAGCGAAGACATCGTAGACTGATATAGTTTTTTATTTACAATAATATATTTAGTATATTTAATGGGTGAAGGATTTGGGCGTTCTGCTAAATTGCTGTAGACAAATTTCAAATCACTGTTTAGGTAAATACCGGTTTCTCCCATTTATTTATTTGTATTGTTTGTTATCCCAATTACGAAGAATATATTTGCAAGTTTAATAAAAGAAGCAGAAATCTGCCAAAGTCCCTGGCGTTTAATTTCAATTTAAGTCTAATAAGAAATAGCTGAATGTGTTTAGCGTCTGAATGTTGAATTACAGGTTCAAAGATTTGAGCTTGATGTAAGCAACATACCCACATTAGCTGCGCGATAAGGCTTTTGAAAATTGGGTGATTACTATTTCTGGAGTAATGCACTTAAATTAAACATTAAATATCCTCCACTATGCGGCAATTCGAGTGCAGCTGAATAGTTCCAGAAAAGTGCATGACAAACGCGCAGTAAATATGCTTCTAATTTACTCGAAAGCGTTATGATGTGAAACCCAAGATAACAGAGGCGATGAAAGAGAAGAAGTTCCTTTTGCTTAGAACAGAGAAAAAAGATCTATGAACTCGACTAATGGCTCTGCAAGATTTGTGGGTATTTACCTTTGACAAGACCAACAATATTCTGCTCGGGACTGCGAACCCGAGTAAGTTCTAAAAGAAATGATCTCGAGCAATTTGAGAAACTCATCGAGAAAGAGGGGGAAATTGCGTCGGTTTCTTGCTAGTACCGCCAGACAGTTGTCAGAAGAGAATTCCAGCTAAGTGGTTCTGGTGCGATGCGAGATGTACTGAACCTGAATGTATCTGATGGTTTTATAATCGAAAACGGTTCTGACCTGAAACCACTGACTCCCCTAAGTAAACCCAATGTTATATATTCATTAGTAAAGGTATAAACAAATCGTGGAAGGTGAGAAATCCCTTCAAGCCTCTTTTCTATTATTGTTTCCGCCAGAGTAAATCATTTTTATGGTTCTAATCCCAGTGTTTCTTTTTTTTGTACGAATTTAAATCTGAATTATTATTCAATTAATAGAAATATTAATATTATTGTTTATATATTATTATTGTTGAGGCGCCACGGTAGCCGAGCGGTTAGAGGCGAAACCTGCAAAGCTAATATGCATTGTGGTACTGGGTTCGATTGCCGGTCTTAGGCCTTGGATTTTATTTAATGGTTTATAATTGGTAGTTGGACGTTAAGCCCCGCCTGAAAAAATAGGCGATTACTTTACTTTACTACTTTACTTATTATTATTGTTGTTTTGGGTATATACACGCTGAAAACCAGATTAACTAAGGACAGATCAGTAAGCTGCGCCTTTAGCACATTAACTTATTTGAGTTTTTTTTTTTTCAATGTAAATGAAAGGTTTTTAGTTTTTATTAAACCTTTGTTTTCACTTTGCCCATCTCTAATATTGTGTTGCAGTGGGATAAATCGTACAATTCCATGGTAAATGTCCTAAGTGAAATCTTTAACGCTGACAACCTAGTTTTGAATTTACGTTTAACACAAAAGATATGGATGGCTATTTATACGTTTACAAAAGAGGAATAATTATGGCCTACCTACATTCATCACTATAGATGATAGATTTAATGAATACTAATGGAATTAATACAAGATGGATTGATTTTAACTGGTTTCAATGTAAACTTTACAAGATATAATCCCAACCCATCTCCAGTCAATGCTGATCGTATCCCAGCATCCTGTCACACCTTTCCTGCAGTCTAAACTATAAAGGTAATGGACCAGTAGTTGTGGGAGATTGATTTAGTCAGTTCATTAGGGCATTCAATGCGATCTGAAGTGCCAACAATAAACTAAAGTACGTATTCGAACTTGTTGAGCATTCGAGCCATTGTTATAGTTTATATAAAAGATATCCATTTGAATAGTAGCTTTAATATTTCTAGATAATTTACCCTGGAATAAGGATATTAGGTTTTCTCTCATTAATGATGTTTAATGATATTTATCAAGATTTTAGGAAAACGATGGTATGGAAAACACTGCTTCATTTTCTTTAAACTGTGAAAATTGACCTCTCGTTAATACTCACTCTAAAACCTACGAAGTCCTCTACAATTGCACTTAAAGGTAGGTTTTACTAACTTCATCCTTAGACACGTTTTAAAATGAATTAGAAAGAGATAATTTTTTTAAAAAAGATCTACCTTAATGCAACTGGCATAAAAATGTTAAATAAATCTTTAGAAATTTTCAAGATAAAAACTAAAAGAAATGTGAAAAATCCGTTGAGTAACTTCATCTTTAACAGATCTTACGAGTAGCCATAGTTTGCTTTGTACTGTTACCTTTAAGATGATAGTATTGCCTGCTATATCTAGCAACATTCACCGCTGTACATTATTAAATTGCATTCATTTACTTTATTTACTCGCAACAATAGATTTTATCCATTGGAAGGAGCCTAATGGCGACGTCATCACAACTTTTGAGCATATACGAGGGTCGTTTGAAAAGTCCGTGCAAAAATAAAAACTACTTAATTATTGGGGGTAAACCTATTTTATTTTTCAACATAGTCTCCTTTTAGGCTTATACACTTCGTCCAACGCTGCTCTAGTTTGTTGATCCCTTCCGAATCATAGGATTTGTCCAAGTCTGAAAAATAGCCATTCGTTTCTGCAATCACCTCCTCGTTTGATTAAAATCTTTTTCCCGCCAGCCATTTCTTCATATTGGGGAACAAATAGTAGTCCGAGGGAGCCAAGTCTGGAGAATAGGGGGGATGTGAACGAGTTGGAACCCTATTTCCATTAATTTTGCGACCACAACTGCTGAGGTGTGAGCTGGTGCGTTGTTGTGATGGAAAAGGACTTTTTTGTGGGCCAATCGTGGGCGTTTTTCTTGCAGCTCGGTTTTCAAACGGTCCAATAACGATGAATAATATGCACCTGTAATAGTTTTACCCTTTTCCAGATAGTCGATGAGGATTATTCCTTGCGAATTTCCGGCCGAAGGAACGGTTTTCGCCTTTTTTGGCGCAGATTCCCCTTTGGTAACCCATTGTTTAGATTGTTCTTTGGTCTCAGGAGTGTAGTGATGTATCCATATTTCATCCACAGTGGCGAAACGACGCTTAAAGTCCTGCGGATTCTTCTGGAACAGCTGCAAACCGTCCTTGCAACACTTCACACGATTTCGTTTTTGGTCAAGCGTGAGCAATCGCGGCACCCATCTTGCGGATAGCTTTGTCATGTCCAAATGTTGATGCAAAATATTATGTACCCGTTCATTCGAGATGCCCACAGCACTAGCAATCTCACGCACCTTCACTCTTCTATCATCCATCACCATATCATGGATTTTATCAATGATTTCTGGAGTAGTAACCTCAACAGGGCGTCCAGAACGTTCAGCGTCACTTGTGCCCATATGGCCACTCCTAAAATTTTGAAACCACTTATAAACTGTTCTAATGGAAGGTGCAGAGTCACCATAATGTTTATCAAGCTTCTCTTTAGTCTCCTGAGGCGTTTTGCCTTTCATAAAGTAGTGTTTAATCAACACACGGAATTCTTTTTCGTCCATTTTTTGAAAATCACTCGACTTTCTCGATTCAAACGAATGCCAAACACAAAGAAATAGACCGATCTGGCTGAAACTTGGTGTGTGTTCTTCCAAGAGATGCTACTAATTAAACATAACCTCGATACGCGCCAGTGGTACTATCTCTCTGACTTTGCACGGACTTTTCAAACGACCCTCGTAGTAGCGCTGTATGTCGACATTTTTATACCTTGAGAGTTTAAATTAATGATCTAAATATAGAGAGGCTATTTCCAAAATTGAGAACCTCGCGAAATGAATCCACAATAATTTCATCCAAAATCAATTAAAATATAGTTAGGATTCAAAGGCATGCGCGTTTATGACGTTTTTAAAAGAAAATTTTGAAAACTTTTTGAATTTTTTCTCGGCCGCATTCATTCTTTTAGGTTCCCGGCACAGCTTTACTCGGTCATTTGGTGTTTTATTATTACCATTCGATTGTTCTTCAGAAGCCTTTTCCAACCGTATACGATCTCTGTATTTGGATTTGGCTTTTCGACGCGTATAGGCCGACATTATACGTATATTTTTTTCATTCTAACTGCTTATTATGTTCACTGTCACTATTTTACACTAATGTTTTATATACAATCGATAGATTGTGACGACAGCTGACGATTAAAACTTAAACGAACATCGTAGCTTCTGCGAGTCACAAGTTATACAAATTGCAAATCTCAATACGCAGTAAAATGATCTCAAAATGGTGGCGCTTTTCCCTCCACCGCACGCGATGCGTCACAGTCCTAGCTTATCGTAATGAATTCTTTGATCCTTTAGCTATCTAGTGGTCTAATTTAATTTTGGATATAGACGATAGATTCGAAACTATAATGCCAAACTGTATCCCCCGATTTTGTTATCATTAGGTTTTTTGGATTGCCTCCAAATTACTTTTCTAGAACATAGAATCTAGCTATGCATTGCCACTTTAATATTTAGTTTGATAGACGAATCATACATTACCTGAGTGGCACTGTGTAGCTTAATTTAATAAGGCGGCCCTCTTACAAAACCTTTCAAAAAGCAATTTTCTTGGAACGTTGTTTCAATTAAAGTAAATGGTCTTCTTTATGTCGTTATTAAGTGAAGTACAACAACCAACAGCCAGCCGTTGGTTCAGTTTTCAAGAAAATTACAGAACCTCTGAAATTCTTTTTCTTTTTTTTTTAGATTCGCACATCTCTAGTTAAAATAGTTCACTTCGAATTTTTCTTCTACAAGTTTTAAATGTACCTTAATATTATTTAACTGCCGAATGTTACCAGATTCCGGCACATCAGAGAGTGAAATTTAATGAATCCAGTTTTCCTGAGAAATTGTGTTAAGCTAAAATGGTGAGCTTTTCTAAGCCTTCAGGTGGGGTTTGCTAAGCAATGAGTTTATCACATTTCCATGAATGAATAATAACGAAATGATGGAAAAGAAAAACCAAATAAATCGCTGGAGTTACGATATTCAAGAAATTAAAAGACGGAATAAATTGCTTCAGAGGAGTAGTTATCCTTTGACAAATCTGATGACAGTAACAGCAAGGACTACCAAGGTTTAACTTCCTGTTTGTGTTTTTTGAGATAGTTCGCTCTCTAGCAAACGCAAAAACATTTTCTTTTTTGAGACCTCCGATTAAATTTAAACTCATTTCACTAATTTGTAGGTTTTTTTTTTATACAATTCTGATGAATGTTCTTATATGTTATTTATTCTAGAAGCAAGTAAAGAATATTGCCAATTCCAGTCATTATTATTTTTTTTTTTTGGCGCATCAACAGCTGAGGTTATTAGCGCCCGGAGCTTTTTTCAGTGCACTGCCGGCCTCCGGACAGTGTTCTCTCGTTACAGACAACACTGTCCATCACCGGACAGTGAGCTGTAAGAAGCTCCTAGGAAGAGAAAATCTAAGGGTCAGCTGCTGGATTCGAACCCGGGACCTCCGCGTGGGAGTCCAGTATGCTAACCTCATAGCTAATCCCTTCCCTTTCCAGTCATTATTATTTTTATTTTACTGAGCTTACGACCTAGGGAGAAAGGTCATCTTCTGGGCTGTGGAACTTATTTTACAGTTTTTTTTTTTTTTTTTTTTTTTTTTTAATTTATTTTGTTATTTACAATCTGTATAATACACTATACAATAAGTAAATAGGGAGATTGAAGTATAGAGGCGTGAAAGGCAGGAGGAAAGAAACTGCCCAGCGGCAGCACTTTCTACAGGATATTAATTTTAAGCCTTCAGACTGCGAGGAAGTCGCGGGGCCACTGGCGATTCAGTCGGCGAGGAGGATTGTTAGGAATGTCAGAGGAGGCGAGAGACTGTACTAGAGGATTGGAGCAAGTGGAGAGAGCACTATGGAATTTTTGATATTTAGTCTTGGCTAATTGGTGTACGAAAGGTATGTTGAGGTCGTTGTGTAGAGTGAGGTTAGTTACGTAGAAAGGAGCGTCAGCTATCTGTCGAAGTAGTTTTGATTGAAATGTCTGTACAGTCCGTATGTTTGTAGGTTTGGCTGAACCCCACAGCTCCAGTCCGTAAGTCCACATTGGTTTGATGATAGCACTGTATATTAATCGTTTGAGTTCAATAGGTAATTTGGAGCGTCGTCCAAGAAGTCTGTAAAGTAGTTTCGCACGTTTTGTCATTGCTTGTCTTTTAAGTCTAGTGTGTGGGTTCCACGTGAGTCGCTTGTCTATGTAGAGCCCAAGGTAGCGCACCAGATCTGTATAAGGAAGAGGATTGCTGTTGAAGAGAACAGGTGGACAGGAGCCCCGCCGGAGAGTAAACGTGGCGTGCTGGCATTTCTGTGAGTTCATTTTAATCCGCCACTTTTTGGCCCAGAATTCTATTTTATGTAAGTGTGTCTGTAATTTGTATGAAGCTGATGTAGGATGTGTACTTGTGGCTAGTATGGCTGTATCGTCTGCATATGTACAGAGTAGTGTAGAGGGTTGTACAGGTATGTCTGATGTGTATACTGTGTAGAGAACGGGGCCAAGTATACTCCCCTGCGGCACTCCCGCCCTCACTGTGGAGAAAGAAGAGATTGCTGAGCCAGTACTAATTTGAAAGAACCTATCTGAAAGATAGGAGCGCAAAATGAGGTAGTATGTTGAGGGAAGATGCTTTTTTAGTTTGAACAGTAATCCAGGATGCCAAACACGGTCGAAAGCCTGGCTTACGTCTAAGAATGCCCCTGAGCAATACTGTTTTTTCTCCAGTGCTGAAGCAATAACATCAACAACCCGGTGGCATTGTTGAATAGTGCTATGATGACACCTGAAACCAAATTGGTGGTCTGGTATAACACCAAACTCCGACAATATGGGGTTAATACGCTTAAGTAACAGTTTTTCAAGAACTTTTCCTAGAGTCGGCAGTAGGCTGATAGGTCTGTATGATGAGGGTAGGTGAGCAGGTTTTCCAGGTTTCGGAATCATTCGCACCACTGAATACTTCCAGGATAGCGGAAAGTATGTAGTACGAAGGACAGAGTTGTAAATGTAGGTGAGGAAGATGATAGCTTTTTTAGGTAAGTGGCGGAGAATTTCAGAGGTGATGAGGTCATATCCTGGAGACTTTCTAGATGGAAGATTCTTGATAGTGTATTTAACGTCAGAAGGAGTAAAGGCTTTTGGTGGTAGTGCGAGAGGAAGTGGAACGTCCAGTTCTGTTTGTATTTCATCCATGTGTATATCGTCCGTCATATCAGGATGAGGTGTAAAGACATTTGTCAAGTGATGAGCAAACAGTGTAGCTTTGTCCTCGTCCGATTTCGCCCAAGTCCCGTCTTCCCGTTTGAGTGGAGAAGGAGTATGTTTGTAGGAAAGTAGCCTGCGTGTAGCTGTCCAGAGAGATTTACGGTCTGTAGTCAGGTTTGTAATGAAGGCGTCATATTTTTCAATTTTTAGCTTTTGTAAATTTCTTTTCAGTTGTCTTGTGAGTCTAAAGTACATCCGTTTGTCGCTAGGATAACGTGTCCGTTGCCAGAGGGCTCGGGCTCTCCTTTTTTCTCTTATGAGTATTCGTGTTTCTATAGGTAAGTTATATTGTCTAGTATTCTTCCGATGTAAGTGAGTAGTCGATTCCCAGATGGAAGTCTGTATTGCGTTAGTCAGCGTGTAAACTGCTTCATCAATTTCGTCAGCAGTTTTTAAAGAGAGAGATAGATTAAGTTTAGTGTCAAGTAAAGTTTGGAAGTTATCCCAGTCAACAGGTCCCGTAATTAGAGAAGGGCGAGGCGGAAGTGTCTTAGGTGTTGCAGTTAGTACCAACAGCACAGGACTGTGGTCAGAGGAAAGATCAGTAAGAGTATAGATGTCTGTACATTGTGAAAATGTCTGAGAGGTAACGAAAATGTCTAGGATGTCAGGCAGTTTAGAGAGAGCTGTCGGCCAGTAAGTTGGTTGATCAGGGGATAGTACCTTGTAGTTAGAGGAAGAAAGAACATTGAGTAGGGTGCGTCCTCTAGGATTAGTTGTGCGACAACCCCACTGCGGATGTTTAGCGTTATAGTCCCCACCTGCCAAGAATTTTGGCCCCAGTTTGCCAAAGAAAGTACTAAACTCTTGTGATGATATTGCTTTGTTAGGCGGACAGTACACCGCTGCCACATTCAGAGAGAATGGCTGGCAATACAATGTAACTGCCACGGACTGGAGAGCATCAGTTTGCTCAGTGAGGAGCAGGCTGTGAATTAAAGAGGAGCGGATGAGAATGGCTGCGCCACCATGGGCAGTGTCGTCCGGGTGGTCTGCTCTGTAAGTAGTGTAGTCAGTTACATTGCAGTAAGATCGTCCGGTAAAGTGTGTCTCCGTAATTAGGGCTACGTCAATTAGTTTGTCATGTAAGAAAATGTCTAGTTCGTCTTTGTGGGAATTCAGCCCGTTTGCGTTCCAAAGAAGTATTGCTAGTGATGAGGAATTTATTTTACAAGTCGAGGAATGAGATCAGTCACTAGGGTAGTGAGAAGGCTGATGAGAGGATTGATGAGTGATTTGAATTCAGAAATGAAAGAGGTCAGTACAGTAGTAACGTCAGTAGAAGCGGATGAAAGGTTAGTCGGAGACCCCGCGACTCCGGCGTAAGAAGGCCTTTGATAAGTTGGTGGCTGAGATGGATGCGGATGCGAAGTTGTAGGTAATGGAGGAAAGTCTTTTGGAGTAGGTGGTGGAGCAGCTCCCTGATGCAAACGCGGCTGCGGACTGCGGCCGTTTTGGTCCCTTGACTTTCTTCGAAGTCGCTGAAGTTCCTTATGCACTGTGCAGCCCCTGTAGGTAGCATAATGCCTTTCTTGGCACAGCGCACATGTAGGTGGGATGTCCCTAGGTTGGGGGCAGTCTGAGGAAAAATGGTACTTAGCGCATTTTTTGCACGTAGGAGTATAATTGCAGTAAGATTTGCTGTGGCCATACTTCATGCATCTTTTACATTGAATTATTTCCTCAGTTTTGTAGGGTTCCTCAACCTTAATTCGTGTGTACAGGACTGAAGTGATCTTGAATATTTCCTGGTTGTTCTCTTGTGGTTCCAAGTCTACAAAAAACAGAGGAAGTGATGCTTTAGTAGCTGGATGTTTCACGTTGCTGACATTTCTCACTTTGTGCCCTAACCCTTCCAGATCTTCTTTGATGGCTTCTGTAGGAATAGTGTGGTGTAGATTTCTCAATACCACCCTAAACGCCTTATCTTGCTTTAGCTGATAAGTGTGGTACTGTGCTTTATTTTCTTGCAAGAACTTAATTGCTGCTCTGTACCCCTCAATGGTCTTCGTTGATAACATTACCTTGTCAACTCTCGATTTACAATCGAAAGATGAGGGTCCAAGAAGTTGAGTTAGTGTAGTGCAGAATTGTAAATAGTCTTCCACGTTTGAGATATATATTGGAGGAGGCTTGGGTGATTTTTTCTCACTGGTCGATGCATTAGCGTTCGGGATTTCTCCGTCATCTTTTACACTTAAAGGTGCAAAAGGATTAGGTGTGCAGAAATTGATAGTATTACTGAAAGGGGTAGTGGAAACAGTGGAATTAACTGACTGAAGGGACTGGGTTCGAGTCAACTTTCTTTGCACAGCAGTACTTTTGGTTTTAATTTTATTTTTCTTTTTCATAATTTCAGATTTATTAGTGCTTGATCTTTTCACTGTTTTATTTGTTTTATCCAAAACATCATTACTAGTTTTATTATTATTACTAGAGAAAATACCACTAGCACTGCACGAACCATGTGATTCAATGCCTGGTGAATCTGTATGTTCCATTTGAGCCATGCGGCTACTATTGGAACTAAGTGTCCAATCACTACTAAAAATTTTAAATTCAAATAACTTACCTGAGTCAGCTGACTGCTCTAATGTAAGCAAGACGCGATTATTTATTGTGCTTATTGAAATTAAAAGTTTTTGGTGATTTATGGACTATTTGTGCCGATTTTTGGTAAGTAAGTACCTTACCTCAAGTGGTACTTGATTCTAAAACATCCTCCGGTACATTGTGTTCGGAAGTTTGATTTTTTTTTTCCTTCTTTTCCTAGTGACAATTTATTAACAATATTATTAGCTAGTTTTATGTGACATTTATTATTTTTAGTGAGTATTTCGGTTTTAGGATCTAATAAACTATAATAGCAGTAGAACTTATTTTAAAAAAGTTCAAAAAGTAATTGTACAAATTTAACCTGGACAGTAATTTAATTATTTTGTTTATAATTATAATCATATGTTAAATTGTAAATATTATTGTAAATATTATTATTAGTGTTAAGTTGTGTACATACGCATTTAGTTCGCTTTTCTTTTTTGTTTATTAACTTTTTATTACTCTCTTTCTGTTTATATTGTTATTCTCTTATTTATTTCTCTTTCACGATGAGCAATTCTAGTGACCGCACAGTAATAGCTACCTCCACGGACAACGAGTCCACTACGTCCACTTCTTACAAGAGGAACTATCCTTCCGGTGTCTCCCCCAAAAAAATCAAAAAAACCAAAAGTTCACGGAACGCCTCTGCCAAGAAGAGTCCTCAGTGCCCCATGCGCACTGCAACCTGCACTGCGGATCAACCGCAAAACCCTCCTGTTTTTGTTCAGCCAGCAACACCCCTCGCTCAGAAACCTGAAGTCTCAGCGACTGTAACAGCTCCCCCAGGAGTGCTAACCAATAATCCCTTCGCTCCTTTGGCTGATCTACAGGACATGGAAACTGCAGCGCCCGCCTCAATACGTGTCCACAAGCCACCTCCTATCTACGTGAAAAACCTCAGTCAGTACACTGTTTTATGCTCTGCATTATCGCAACTCGTGGGAAGAGATACCTTTATATGCAAAGCAAGAATCACAGATCTAGTCATACACGCAAAAACAATCGACAGCTACAGGGGTATCATCAGGTACCTCAAACAAAATAAAGCAGACTACCACACATTCCAACTGGAGGAGGACAAAGCCTACAGGGTAGTCTTAAGACACCTCCACCAAAGCGTGCCCGTAGAATATATAAAGGAAGAACTTAATGAGCTGGGCCACACTGTTCGAAATGTGGCACCAGTTATTCACCCAGTCACCAAACAGACATTGCCTCTCTTCTTTGTGGATCTCGAGCCACGGCCAAATAACAGAGATGTTTTTAATATAGAAACTCTTTGTTACTCGAGAATTAAGGTCGAAGAGCCACACAAGCAACGGATTGTTGTGCAGTGCAAGCGCTGCCAGGAGTACGGGCACACGAAGAGCTACTGCCAGCACAAACCAAGGTGCGTTAAATGTGCCGGTGAGCACTTTACTCAAGATTGCGGCAAGATGCCAACCACACCAGCCAAGTGTGCTCTCTGCAGCGGCGACCATACAGCCAGCTATAAAGGGTGTATGGTGTACAGAGAGTTGCAGCGAGCTCGGAGACAGCCTCCCGTGTACGAACATCGCTCAGCACAACAGAGTACTCCACAACCACCGCCGACAACACAACAGTCAAGAAACTTTCCTCCTCTGCATACTCCCATCACTAACCAAAATCTATCATATGCAAGGGTGGCCGCGGGACCTCAGCCGCCTCCTATTTCTCAAATGCCCACGACCTCATCCACAGGAGACATCAATACACTTCTCACAAGCTTCTTAACAGACTTCAAATCCCTCATCACACCTCTGATATCTCTCCTTACAACTGTCGTTTCCAGACTCCTTCCTAACCAATCTCCTTAATGGCTCTTTCACAACACTCTCTTACCATCATCCTCTGGAATTCTAATGGACTGACTAACCGCAGACATGAACTAGAAATATTACTACGAGACAAACGTATTGACATCGCCCTTATAACTGAGACGCACTTCACTGACAGATCAAGATTTTTCATCCCAGGATACACGACTTACAAGACCAATCACCCTGACGGAACTGGACACGGAGGAACTGCAATACTTATTCGAACTTCTTTACAACATTTCTTAATACCCTACAACGCTACACCCTTCCTACAATCTACAGTAGTCTCTTTACTGACAGAGCCCTTCTCCTACACTTTTGCAGCTGTTTACTGTCCTCCTAACCACAATATCCATCAAAACGATTTCTCATCCTTTCTCTCTTCTCTTGGGTCTCGTTTCATATGTGGTGGCGATTACAACGCTAAGCATCCGAGTTGGGGCAGCCGGGTGGCGAATCCGAGAGGTCGAACTCTTTGCACTATCCTCAATCAAAATAGTTACATTTCCTTATCCCCTTCTCAACCGACTTACTGGCCAACTTCTCCTCGCAAAAGACCTGACCTTCTTGACTTCTTTATCTGTTCTAATATTACCTCTTTACACACTGACATACAAACATTAAACGACTTGTCTTCAGATCATAGCCCCGTCATTCTAACCCTTGACATTCACCCGAAACAAGCTCTTCCCCGACAAACCCTAATAAACGGAACTATTGACTGGGACTTATTTCGAGAAACTCTTGACGAAAAACTGAACTTAAATGTGTCCTTAAAAACTCCTCAACAACTAGACGATAACGTGGCATACTTGACTACCGCTATTCAGCAAAGTATTTGGCATTCTACTCAACGGACTTCACATAACAGAACTGCACCATTACCTCTCAATCTACCTCTTCACTTGAGAGAACTGATAACGCGCAAACGTCGCGCTAGAGCTCTTTGGCATCGCACCAGATATCCCTCTCACAAAAGACTGTTTAACCAACTTACTAGAGAACTGACAACAAAACTAAGGGACTACTTTAACGACCAATTCTCTGATTATACACAATCACTTACAACTGAAGACAACTCTCTGTGGACAGCAACCAAAAGAATTCTCAAATACAGAAAAACTTCTCACCCACTAAGACGCCCGGACAATTCTTGGGCTAAATCCGACGAAGAGAGAGCCCAGTACTTTGCCGAACATCTTTCTACAGTCTTCACTCCTCATCCCGACGTACAAGACTTACAACATACTGAAAATATTCTCAAAGAACTGGAAATCCCTCTACAACTTTCACCTCCTCCTAAGCCATTCACTCCTAAAGACATCATGGACGTAATCAACTGTCTTCCCAAAAAGAAAAGTCCGGGCTATGATCTGATTACTGCTAACATCCTTTTACAACTCTCCAGGAAAGCAATAGTATTTCTAACTACTCTCTATAATGCTGTACTTCGAACCACTTACTTTCCTATTCTCTACAAATTCTCTTCTGTAACAATGATCCCTAAACCAAATAAACCTTCTCATTTCCCCAACTCTTACCGACCAATCAGCCTTCTACCCATCCTGGGGAAAGTCCTCGAAAAACTTCTACTACTCCGCCTCCAAACTGAAATAGCCCCTTTAAATATCATTCCTGACCATCAGTTCGGTTTTCGGAGTTGCCACTCGACTGTTCTCCAAGCACATCGAGTAGTTGATGTAATCGCTACTTCCCTTGAATTAAAGCAGTATTGCCCGGGTGTCTTCCTTGACATATCTCAGGCATTCGACCGGGTATGGCACGCAGGGCTGCTTTATAAACTCAAACGCCTACTGTCTTCTACCTTTTATCTCATTCTTAAGTCTTATCTCTCCGACCGTTTCTTCCAAGTTAAACAAGGTTCTTCTTCTTCTCTTATCCTTCCAATACTTGCTGGAGTTCCTCAAGGAAGCATTCTAGCCCCCTTACTTTATATTCTCTATACTGCCGACTTACCAACTCACCCGACTACAATTACTTTCACATTCGCCGACGACACTGCAATCCTTTCTCCTCATCTAGATCCTGTAATAGCATGCCGTGCTCTCCAAACTCACCTAAATCTTCTCGAGCCTTGGCTGCAAAAGTGGAGAATCAAAGTGAATGAATCAAAATCTAAATACATAGTATTCACTCTAAACAAGAAAACTCTCCCTCCTCTCTCCTTCCACAATACTTCTATACCAACGACTAACCAAGTACGATATCTCGGACTACATCTTGACAAACGACTGACGTGGAACCCACACACGAGACTCAAACGAATTGACCTCAATCTCCGATATAAAATGTTGAAAAGGCTACTCGACAAACGATCAAAACTGACCCTGACGAACAAACGATCTTTATATACCGCTCTACTTGCCCCAATATGGACGTACGGAATACAACTCTACGGAAGTGCCAAAAAATCGAACATCAACCGACTTCAGACCTTACAATCAAAAATCCTGAGAACAATAGTTAACGCTCCTTTCTACGTCTCCAATCATACAATACACACTGATCTCAATATTCCTCTCGTTTCTGAAATAGCACAATCTCGCTACACAAAACTCCACTCAAATCTACACAGTCATTACAACCCTCTTATCCACAACATGTCTACCACAACACTTCCTTCTAATCCTCATCGCAGACTAAAGCGGCGGTGGCCACGCGACCATCTCAACACAACGCCGACCTCCTAGGATGGTTGCTGTGTAAGCTTGCCAATCAGGCGAACTAACGGCTTCCATCACTGGATGGTCGTCGTTCACTCCACTCACGCCTCTTGGCGCACATGCATATGCGCGCGCGTGTATATAAGTGCATATATGTGCGTGCCCGTGTATTTGCGCCATTTCCTTACTCTCATCCCTTTTGCTTGTTATATCTATTATAGTTGCAAAATAAATAAACAAATTAAAAAAAAAAAAAAAAAAAAAAAATAACTTACCTAACCTACTAAAAATAAGTCTATTCAAATTAAACTATTTACAAAAATTGTCAATGTGTCATCGCACTCCAATGTCTAACAAAAAGAAACAATAACAATAAACAAAATAAGAAACAATTTAACATTAAATAGTCACTAGAAACACACAATAAATTAATAAGTTTGCAGAGCAAAAATTAAACACACTGAAACGTACAATGGCCATTTTACAGTAGAGATATAATGTATTGATAATACATATAATGTATTGATTTTTAAATTGAATATATGTCGGAATAAAACTCTACAGAAGTGCCAAGAAATCAAAAATCAACCGACCTCAATCTTTACAGTCTAAAATCCTGAGAACAATAGTTAACGCTCCCTTCTACGTATCCAATCATACTATATACTCTGATCTAAATATTCCTCTCGTCCCTGAAATAGCCCCCATCTCGATACACAAAACTCCACTCAAATCTACACAGTCATTACAACCCTCTGATCCGCAACATGTCCACCAGAACACTTCCTTCAAATCCACAGCGCAAACTAAAGCGGCGGTGGTCACGCGATCATCTCAACATAAATAACGCCGATCTCCTAGGATGGTTGCTGTGTAAGCTTGCCAATCTGGCGAACTAAAGGCTTCCATCACTGGATGGTCGACGTTCACTCCACTCACGCCTCTTGGCGCACATGCATGTGCGCGTGTATGTATGTAAATGGATATTATATGCGTGCATAAGTACTGGCACCATTTCTTTACCTTAATCTCTTTTGCTTGTTGTACATGGCTTACAGTTGCAAAATAAATAAACAAATAGTAATAAAAAAAGAGTATAAATGTATTGATATTGTATTTTATGACGTATAATAATACATTGATTACATCATATTATATTATAGTGTTCATTATGTATTATAATGTACACACATTACATCAAATCATTGTACATTATAACTCTACTTTAAAATATGTTCCACAGCCCTGAAGATGAACTAGTCCCTAGGTCGGATGTTCGGCAAAATAATAAAAACATGACTGAAATAGGCAATGATCCTTCATTCTTCTGGATTAATAAATCAGTCACCAAAAACAATGAATAATATTTATACTACAGCGTTCCATATTGATTCTTTTTTTTAACTTGTTTTAAATGTCTAGTTTAGTTTACAAACTTCTACGCATTTTACAAAGGAATCTAAAACTTGCATCCAATGCTACAAACATAATCAATGAATATTGCTCTATAAAGAAAAAATTTTTTGATTAAATATATTTTTGATTCGCTGAAGATGATGAATTTGATTAATATAAAGTCTTATTTTGAAAAAAAAAAAAAAATCTAAAATTGAAAAAAGCAATTGAAATGATCTGAATTGATTTTATCAAGATACTGAAAGCAGTTGCTAAATCTGCAGAATAATCTAAAATTATTTACAGAATAAAGAATTGTGTTCATTATTCACCTAAAGAAAGAATAGATATTTTAATACAGATTTTCTAATCTAATATAATGTAGTGGCAACTCTATGGTGGCCTAGTAAAAAATAAAAAAAATAAAAAGTTAGGGCATGTTTGGAACCCTTTACAAATGAATGTATTTAACCCTTATTGTTGGTAACATGTAGTTGTAACGGGGAGGAAGGACTTGAAGCGAGCCCTATCACAACCGCTCCTGTATCCTCACAACTTCCCAGGATGTGGGAGAACTCAAACTGTATTAACCATATACAATTCCACTACAACCCTTCCAACAAATACGTATGTGTTAGTAATGTATTTGCAAGGATGTTTATGTGTATGTGTTTTAGCATACAGGATATACTCATTCAGTTTTAGTTGGTTGAAGAGCAAGGAGATTGGGGTAACATAATTAAATCATTCAACATCACTAATCCTAACAGTGAATACATCACCCAACAATTCTGAGATAGGCAGCCGATCTAACTGTACTAAAGCCTCTTGTCTAAATAGAATTACTAATGCAAGCTAGGGATTTAATCGTATCAATCTCTTATAGGCTGGATTTCAAGATGCAATAGCTCTGTTATTTCTATGTTTGTTTCTATTTAAAAAACATGTCCAAGAAGGAAAAATTGCATTCCTGCTTTGATGAAGGTCGTTTAAGTGTTAATGATTTGATTAAAAACTTAAATGAGAGCAGAATTAATTGATACGGCCATTTAATTTTAAAGCAACACTTGAAGTCCTTAACTTTATCCGGTGTAGTAGACATGTTTCTTGTATCCCTACCGCTTTTCGGATTTTCTTTCATCATTAGACGGAGATTTGACGCATCTTTAATAAATAAAATTGGCAATAATACATTGCGTAATATATAGAACGGTATTTACTTATCTACAGAAAAAGTTGGAAATATAGTTAAGACAATATATTCGTAGAAGAATAGATATATTCATGGCTTGGTTTGATATATATTAATATGATACTAAGAGCTGATATCTCAGTAGATAAGAAGGAATAGAGCTGTAGAGAAGAGGTTGTGTTTCAATAAGTCGGTCAGATGAATGGAAGATAAAGGAGTTACCCACTAGTCAGCTCCTACAAGCTTTACAAGAAGATTTGTGGTTAGTGGTTGGAGAGGGGCAAGATGGTTAGGAGAGGAACAGGTTAAGGAGAAAGCGGCTCTGAGTCTGACTAGACATAGCGTGACTTGAGCTCCTAGATAATATACCATAAGATCTTTCTTGTAGCCCCTCATCTCTTTAGCGGTGTTGCGAAAGAGTAAAGACAGGGTGAGCTATTCTACTAACTCTTATCTTGTTCTACTATCTTAATACTGGTGCACAATTCTACTCACTATAGAGGAGTGAACACCAATCTGCTCACATAACCCCTTCCCTATTCATATTAACAATCCTTTTTTTTTTCTTTTTATTCTTTTCGTCCTCTTTTTAACGCGCTATAATCTCCTTTCTTTTTATATGGAAATCCCAATAATTGGCCTCCGATATAGAGACACCAAAAGCTTTTATCCTCTTGCAGATTAACGTTTATACAATCTTCAATCTATTTCATTTAATACTCTTACATATATGTAACAGTTTTTATATAATTGGTTAGAACAAACGCGCTTTTAGTATGAAATCGTTGTAAAAATACAAAAAAATTATATTGGATCTAAATGGGATTTCGAATGCTATAATGTTAACAGCGCTTCACTTCTTTCTGCTGCCCCATTGTCTTTACTCTTTCGCATCATCGCTAAAGAGATGAGTGGCTACAAGAAAGACCTTATGGTATATTATCTAGGAGCTCAGATCACTCTATGTGAGCAGCTTTCTCCTTCATTTCATTTGCTATTCCCTTCCAACCCTAAAAATATTAATTTGTATTTATCCACCTTGTGGCACACATGAATGGTATCCACTAGGAAGAAAACGAAGAAGAGGTAGGCAGTGCACAAGATGGTGCGACGAACTTAAGATGTTCTGCGATCAACTGTGGATAAGAACAGCAAAAGTTAAACCAAAATGGAAGGAGAGAGAGGTCTTTACCCAAATTTGGGCTTAATTCCACTAGAAGACAAAAAATTAAGTTTTAGTTTTTTTTATTCTGACGTTTTGGTTTTTTATCCATGATCAGAAGTTAAGAAATGATTCATTATTTTTGTGTGAAGTAAAAGTAAAGCTTTACGTCCAACTACCTTAGGCGTCGTGGACGAAGGCGACTAGCAAACTTACTTTACTGTAAATTTCATTTATTGACCATTAAATAAAATCCAAGGCTTGAAAAACCGGGAATCGAACCCAGTACCACAATACGAGGTGTAGCTATTAAATAACGAGACTGATGCTGCTACAGAAGAACTATGCATGCGCCTAATCCTAACGACCGACAGCTGTGCAGCGTCAAGCCTTCTCTTTCTTTTGCAGCGTCTCACGCGTGTTTGTAGAGAAATCAGTCTTAACGGAACCGTCGTTTGTGTAAGAGGTGTTAGTTTCGTTTTGCCGAAAACATGATACTACACATGTAGTAGAGCAACGAATTGTGAAATTTCACATGAAACTTGGTGAAATCGCTACTCAAACTTATCTTTTATTAAAAGAAGTTTATGGTGATGAATGTTAATCAAGTGAACAAGTTTTTGAGAGGTTCAAGCGTTTCCAAGATGGCCGAGAAGACGTCTGAGATGATGACCGCCAGGGTTGCGCTTCCACGTCCAAAACGGATGAAAATACCGATTATAATTAATCAACATTACTACCGTGAGATGCTTGCTCAACTCCGTGAAAGAGTAAGGAAAAAAAACGCCCCAATTTATGGAAGAACAAGTCATGGGTTCTCAATCAAGACAACGCGCCAGCTCACACTGCATTTCTGTCAAGACGTTTCTGGCCAAGTACAACAACCCAGTTTTAGGCCATCCGCCTTATTCGCCTGTGACCTGGTCCAATATGACTTTTACCTGTTCCCTAAAGTCAAATCTGCAATAAAAGGAACACGATTTCAGTCCGTTGAAGCTATGAAAGCAAAAGCAGTACGCGTCATGCAGGAGCTCACAGAAAAAGACTTCCAGCACTGTTTCGAACATTGGTAAATCCGCATGGAGCATTGTAGGGATAGGGGAGGGGTGTATATTGAAGGTGATAATAACTAAATATGTATAAATTTAAAATAAAATGTTTTACAGCAATAGTCTCGTTGCTTAATTGCCACACCTCGTACATATTAGCTTTCCAGGTCTCGCTTCTAACCGCTCGGCTACCGTTGGGCCTTGGTGTAAAGTATTTGACTTGCAACATACGCGCTACGATAAATAAAATCAAAGAGTTTGTTTTATAGCAAATTTATTTTGTCAAAAATGTTCTCAGATAACAAGCTTGTAAAGAAAACTTAAGCTATTTTCAATCCTAAAGAAAGCAATTCTTGGTGTAACTATTAGGGGTTAGCGAACCCACGGAATAATAACTACTCACCTTTATCCATCACAAGCATAGTGTCAAATAGACATTATTGTACACTTTACGAACACTCATACATCCATGAACGAGCCCTGTGATATAATGAGGTCACCAAACAACACTAAAAGTAATATGTACCTGTTTTTTAACCACAATAATTAATCATGTTACACAATTACAATTACTAAAAAAATAACAGAAAAATGTAAAATGTTGTTCACTTCATCTAAATAACATTAACAGGTTATTACACATAATTTAATTATAGTTTATGCTTAAAATAGTTACCTCTTAAAGGCCTAGTTAACTCAGTATAATAATTACACGGCTGATTGGTTCATTAACGTAAATTAGATGGAAAACGTAAGTTTAATCTAACAAGGCCAACGGCGTTTCAAGTCTAACTATAAGACTATAAGACTAATTTGGCATAATTCATATTGGAGTTGCACCATAATTCAACAACACCAATTAATTAAATGATGTCAATAAATTCCGAACAGAGAACAAACAATTACATTCCTGAAATTGTATGTTCGAGAAATTATGTGCGCTCTAGGTTTTTCTTCAATAGATAAAAATTTAATTTTCGCACAAAATAAAGATTAATTGAGTGTTAGCAATTTTGAGATATCTACTACATAATTCTAAATTCACCAAAAATTTTGTAGCCCTCTAATGTTTACAATTTTTGGATCAACCTATTGTTTACAGTTAATAAAAATATACTGATCACACCTTAAAAATTTCATATCTCAGACATCTTTGCAGGGTATTGATTATTTTGTTATTTACTGCAGTGCCAGTGATTACAACTTTTATCTAGAAATATTTTATGAAATAAAATTTGCATATCAAAGAGATGTGGAATCATCAATAATAGTAAACAAAATAAAGATCGCCCGCAATCGCAACCAACTAGAATAGTGTAGCCTATTATTTAACATCTTTATGTAAACAGCAACAATTAAGTGACATTAAACTTTTGAATTTGAATTTATTTAGCAAATGATTCGCGAGAAAGATGCTCCTTATTACATTGATTATTCTAAAAACACTCATTTAGTCTTAATAGTATAGTCTGACTGAATTCGCCCAGTTATCTTCTTTTAATACGCTCATCGAGTTCTAGTCCATTATAAAAGTCTTCATGACTGGATCAGCTGGAGGATAGAAGCTGGCCAGTGGCCTCATTCTCGCTGGAATTTCTTACATTACCGTCGGGGATGAAGACGAGGCTAACAATTTTTCAATCGAAGAGCAGGATAATCTGGAATCGTTACAGAGACAAGGTGAAAATTCACCAATAATTCAACTATCAATAAACACTACTCGTAACAGAGGCGCCACGGTAGCCGAGCGGTTAGAGGCGAGACCTGTAAAGCTAATATGTATTGTGGTTCTGGGTTCGATTCCCCGGTCTTAGGCCTTGGATTTTATTTAATGGTTAATAAAAGAAATTTACAGTAAAGTATGTTTGATAGTCGCTTCTGTCCACCTAATTGGCAGTTGGTCGTAAAGCCCGCCTAAAAAATAGGCAATTACTTTTTTTTTCACTCATAACAAAATCTACCATCTTCAAAGAAGATATCCCTTCATTGTAGGAGAAATGAACGTACATAATAGGCTCTTACGGAGTGCTACTGACACTCTGGATAACCGCACGTCAGGCACTCAGGTGGTCGCGTGGCTAGCTGCGCCTCAAACGCCTAGGAGGCTTTGTGGGAAGATTTGAGGTTGAGAGAGAGCCTTGGATAAGTGGATTTGATTGAGGAGATAGTTTTGGAATGAAATTTTAGGTAACCGAGTTAGGCTTTAGCAAAAACGAAGGGAATTTTTTAGGTCGGTATGGATGGTGAGGTTTGAAATGTAGAAAGGAGCATTGACTATGGTACGTAGGATTTTAGACAGTAAAAATTGAATTCGTTTAAGGTTTGTGTGTTTGGTAGTACAGGTATGGTTCAAGTCCATAAGTCCATACTGGAGCTAGCAGAGTGCCGAATAGTTGTCGCTTGTTTTGTTCCTAAACTAAAAATAAATTTTGAATTTTCCGAGCTTTCCAGCTAAACAAACACACTGCAACAAAAGTACCAAATAATTAAAAAGTAATAAGGAATAGAAAAAGAAATATTTTATAGGAGAATTAACCAATTAAGGTGTTGTGTATGAATTAAATTTTCATCCCTTTATGCCGGCGGAAGGTGTAGAGCTTGCTGGCGTACAGAGCTTGGCTGTTAAGCGGAAGAGAGGCGGCTAGCCACTATCTTCTCGACTAGCGCCTAAAACAAGCAATATCTCCTCTATACACCACCTCTATCTACTCCACTTATTTCATTCACTTAATAAATAATATATTTCTTACTACCCAGTATAAAATACTGACTTTAATTTATTTTTAGTTTTTTAATCAGAGAGAGTTTTCTTTCATTCTCTGTTGTTTTTTTAAAAGTTATTTTACCCCTCTGCTGCTTGATTCATTAGTTTGATTAATGTTAAATTTACCTTATCTAAGTGGATATACACCCAACTCTTTTTTTACACGATTTTGAAATAACACGGTTCACCAATAACAGCAAATACACTCTTTTACACGAATTTTCTGTTCTAGCACGAATTTCCTCGCAACAAAATTTTTAATTCTAATTTTGACAGTGTGATCAGAAGTCGGTCTTTTTATGCCTCCACACATGTGTCCAGTGACTTGGTCTTGTTAACATCACCATGACTTCTTGGCTTGTTTACTTTGTATTCCCGGAGCTAACGGCAGAATACCCGAATTTTATTATTACTTTTTTTCTTTATCTCGTTGTACTTCAACTTGGAACACAGCATTTTGTTATTCAGTGTTAAAGTGTTCAGTATATCATATATACTGACATGTCTACTGATAGCATTTTTTTTATCCAGTTCGTAATAAACGTTATCAAGTAGCGATGAATAGATGCGAAATGGAAACATAATGGAGCGGCAAGCAAAGCGGCGAAAACAAGCACAAGTTAACATATGGGACTGCACATAGTGGAGAGCAAAGCGAAGATAGAGCAACGCTACCAAGAGAGAGTAGAGCAACGCGTTATGACATGTTTGATTTCTTCGCCCTCATCGCGCTCAATTTTCTAGGTTAACATGGATATTGCTGCATTTATTGGTGTAGTTTTTTTAAAAAATAAACCTCTGTGGGACCAAAAGGATCCTCTACATCACAACCGATTTGTGTTGGATAAGAAATGGGACTGGATTAATGGGGTTAACATTGAAATTCGTCCTTTTCTTGATTAACACTGGTTAGTATGTAATTAAATGTTGAAACAGACATTCGAAAATACGCACTTGTCAGGATGCTCCCGAAGTTGTTGGTACAAGTGATGGAATTCACCAAGTTCATGTCTAGTCATGTTTATATCATGAACACTTCTGCTGCTAAGCTGCTGTAAATACCAAATTTTCAAGGAAGAATTTTCATATAGAAATAATTCCTCCATCATGTCTCGTCGAAAGAAGGACGCGTCTAAACTCGTCACTATGTGCTCGCTACTCGTCGCTCTCTTTGATCTGAAGCAGCTATAATTGCCGCATTAATCGCCGCTCCACTATGTTTCCAGCCTAAGGAAAAAAAAGAGTTGGGTTTAAGACCAAAAAACCCGGCACACCTGATATTTTGACTTTACCCTTCTCTAGTGCAAATAATTCTTCTTTTTTTTTAAGAGTCATGAAAAGTCATGAGGCTAATGTTGGAGATATTCAGGTGGAGATAATGACTCTCTATGTCTAAGTTGCCTATAAAAGGTCAACAATAATTGACCACCAGGTGATGCCTTATTTTGATTGAAACGATAATGGCTTCCTTTACACATTTTTACTTTTGTCAGGCTCAAGAATTAAAATTTTTCGAGGGAATTCATGCTAAATCAAAAAATTTGTGTAAAAAAGTGTATTTGTTCTCATTGGTCAACGGTGTTATTTCAAAATCGTAAAAAAAGAGTTGGATGTATAATCTATAAACCAAAAAACCTGGCACACCTGATATTTTGTCTTTTTCCTTCTCTACAGCAAAAAATACTTCTTTTTTTTATGAGTCATGAAAAGCCTGTCTGCCATGAGGGAAATGCAGGAAATAGATTGAAAAATAATAAATATAATTTTTTTTTGGAAATAACGTGAGTTACCTTGGCATGCCTTGTTACTTTGGAATTAAAGAAGAATCTATTAAATAATTAAGAAGACTTAAGCAATGATGTACAGCGGAAGTGTTTGAATCGACTTGGTCGAATTGAGCACAAGTTGCGTCAGTATGTTTGGCATGTTTGGTTTAGATTGGTGGACTGGAATGTAACGCATTCACATGTGAGGTATGGTCCCAATAGTGATTAGTGAGCTGCAGTAGCTGTCTTGTCCGACGGACGAGAGGAACTCCATCTGCATATTCATGTTCCCAAGCGTCTAGTCTGTGTGAATTGTGCTAGTATATCCAACTACATATCTTCCCCTCCACTGTACCATTCCTCTACCGTATATATACAGTATAGTTGTGGTCGTGTGAGAACATTTGATTCTGTACTACCTGTACTATCGATAGAATACAGTTCTCTACCGTCGCAGCTTCCATCGCTTCGTATAGTACTTGCTATTGCCCTAGTCCCATCTCTTTATGCTAATCACTGCAGCGGACCTTATCAATAGCAAACCAACTCTCTCAGATATAAAGCCTCGATAACGGGCTACATCCCTAGACTCCAACATCCTGTCAATCATTCCATCCACTCACAGTATCTATGGAAACTAAAGGAATGAAGGAGGTACGGGAAGATATACTCCTAACTAACAATACACCTATGTTACGAAAACCCGAAATGGAACACTCATAAATAGAGAATAAGCTTGAGTTAGCAAAAGATTCAACTGCCAAATTTGTGACGTACATCATTAATAAATCAAGGAATACATTAATATCCTTTACTCATGTATTCGCAACTGTGTGATCAAGTGTGATGCAACTGTGTGAGAAATGTACAAAATTTAAGCATAAAAATCAAATCAAATCAAAATAATAATAAGGTAATAAAGGTAATAAAAATAATAATAATAATAATAATAATAAGGAGGGAAGGGATTAGCTATGAGGTTAGCATACTGGATTCCCACGCGGAGGTCCCGGGTTCGAATCCAGCAGCTGACCCTTAGATTTTGATGCGCCAAAAAAAAAAAAAATAATAATAATAAGGGAAGAGATGATTTGCGTGCAGTGCTAGAAATAGGGTCTTCTCGCAAAAAAAGGCTATTTGCATTTTTGAAGAAAATTCAATTTTATCATAAAATTTAGGATTAGGTTATGTAATAGTTATTTAGCTAATAGGTTAGCTTAACAAAAGGGGAGAGGAATATCGAGTACTCTCCCCTCTGGATGGACGATGTATGAATGTATCAGTAGGCATGAATGTATTTATCAGCGTGAGTGTATTTATCAGCGAGAGTGTATTTATAAGCAAGAGTGTATTTATAAGTGTAAATGTATTTATAAGGATGAATGTATTTATAAGTATGAATGTTTTAATTAAGAAGAATGCAGGTATAATGAGTGTAAATATTGTACATATTGCTAGGCTTAGTATATTTTAAGGGGTGTAGGAATATTTATGAGAGTACTACACCCCAAAGTTCAAAACTGATAGCTAGGATAGTTTGGGATAGGATATAGATAGATGCAAATAGCCTTTAGGTGGTAAATAAAACTGAGACAAGACGAATGAGTTGGGTAAGAAGAGGATAGTACTACTGGGTACCCGCACTCCCTCTTGTCGGCTGGACCGATAACTTATGAAGGGAAGTGTGGACCTAGGTCGGATTACCCGGGGCTCCGCCATGCCCCACTGGCTGAGATATTGGTTGGATGCTAATCGGGTGGTGAGACATGTGCCATCCTAGTCCGAGAAAAGAACATAGCTCTAGGGGCGCTAATGACCACAGTCGTCGATGCACAAAAAAACAATAAGGGAAGGGATTAGCTACGCGGTTAGTATTGGATTCCCATGCGGACACCTCGGGTTCGAATCCAGCTGCTGACCCTTATTAAATAAAAACAACAACTCGTCTTTTTGCCAACGTTTCGACAAATATATTGCCTTCTTCAGGGCGTGGCTATGCGGGTTGGTTGATTTATAGAAAAGTTGTTGTGTTTATTTGACCGATTTCTCGCCAATTTTGAATCCTTAATTTAAACATTTAAATAAACTCCAAGGCCTTAGATTGAATCTAGTATCACAATAAGTCTTAGCTTTGCGGGCCACGCCACGGCTCGGCTATCGTGGCACCTTTACGAGAGTTAAAAGAATTAGGCAGAGATTTTCGTTTTTCCACTGCTTATTTAATTATCAGCTCAAACGGCAAGGCAAGATGTTTGCCGAACCATCTGTGGAAGGAGACAGTAACACGAGATTAAGTTATAAGATCTGTTATATAATATATAGTATAGTGTGGAGGCAGTTGGCAAGATAGAGTTAAGAGAGTGACAGAGTCAATGAGAGTATTGTGCGGAGGCGGCAGCACACAGACACATTAGACAATAAGTTGGAGGCGGTGTAAAAGGGACCAGTAGAACTGTCGGCACACCCAAATTACTACTCGCGCCAAATTATAGTGAGATAGCAAACAGTATAATACTCGGCAGAATAGTATAATTCTCACTGCTCAGTATGCCAGGGTAGTAGCTGTGTTCCCTCTCAGTATGCTCATTCCGCGCGGCACCAGCTAGCTACACGGCTATTATTTTACAAGAGCTGTTATACCTTCCATTATCACGGTTATGGATCCTCCACATTTGCCGTCCCTCGTGACTTCCTCCATTACTTGACAAAAATACCAACATACCGCCCATCTTCAACTCTCCCATTGAAAAAAACAAATTACACCATCATATACAAAGACTATTTGCATACACGTTTGTAGTTAATATTTTTTTCATTTAAAAAACTCAAATTTTTGTTTTGTTTGCCTAATGTTTTTGTTTTGCAAGTGTTATTAGAATGAACAAAACCTCTCGACGATCGGCCAGAGATAAAAGTGTTTTTTTTTTATATATATATAACATATACCACTTTCAACCTAACATAGGAAGTGGTAGTTACAGGGACTAGTAGATACGTCATCAGCAAGTTTAGGGCCATTTTATTTCTCCATTAAGGGAACACAACATGTTGTTGGTCGACAACAATATTCAACCATGTTCCCATATTTACAGATTTCGTCACAAATACACTCCGTTTTATTCATAACAATTGTCGATGTGGTGTTCATAAAAGCTACGATTCAAATGACATTTGCACACACGCTGTTGTTATACATATAAATATTAATTTGGCGAATGAAATCGATGTTAGTCTTTTATTTATCAAAAAAATACGATCTAATTTCATATTTTGAAATGAGGTAACCACAGAATAACAAAAAAAATACACCAGTAATTATTTATTTAAGGATTAAAATAGTGCTGCACGAGACCGAGACGAGGCGAGACTTTATGCAGTCTCGATCTCGGTCTCGGTCGCTCAAGTCTCGGTCTCGGTCTCGGTCTCGTCGAGATATCTCGGTCTCGGTCTCGGTTTTTTGAATTTTTGTTTAAGCATTAAAAGCGGTTTGCTATTAATAATCTTTTCAAAAAATGTTATTATTTTCTAATAATTATTTTAATTTATATATTGAAAGTGTGAATGAAAATGTGTGTAAAAGAAGACAACTACTTACACTTCAATGCATCATATATTACTATTACTGTTATATATCTTTATATAATTTCAAAAAGATGTTAAAAACGCGCCAAATGAAAGACCCAAATAACATATGTATCTGCCTCCTATAACAAGTCGATTCGTGAAATAAAAAATACACCTCCCAACAAACTTCCCGCTCCATTAGTTATGGCTGTTGGTGAAGATAAAGAATCTGATGATTCACCTTTTGACGACGACGACGACTGCATCAATATTTTTGCACCATTTGCTCAAAAATCAGCAAATATCACCGAAGCATGGAAGACAGAAATAATTAATTACACCAAATTAGACCAAGCACCAGTAGACGTTGACATTTTAGAATGGTGGAAAACACTTGAGAATTCCTTCAAAAATTTGTCTAGAATGGCAAAAGAAATTTTTAGTATCTGTGCAACTTCAGTGCCATCGGAAAGATGATAATGACCAATAGAAGATCTTCTCTAACTTCTGACTCAGTAAAAGCTCTTTTATGTATCAATGCTTGGGCAAAGTGTATCTTAAAAACGAAAATTTGTGGCAATATTTTATAGGTGATAGTCTTTTTTTTCAAATTCACTAATTCCAAAATTCTAAAATATAATTCAAATAATATCTAAGTTCAAAGTATTAGATTATTAATAGTGAAATTTATGAAATTGAATGAATGAATGATATGAATAGTGAAATTTAGTGAATTTATGTAAAAATTATGTAATTCGAAGGGGGACGCCACGGTAGCCGAGCGGTGCGAGACCTGCGAAGCTAATATGTATTGTGGTACTGGGTTTGATTCCTGGTCTTAGGCCTTGGATTTTATTTAATGGTTAATATGAGCAATTTACAGTAAAGTATGTTTGCTAGTCGCCTCCGTCCGCGACACCTAATTGGTAGTTGGACGTAAAGCCCCGCCTGAAAAAATAGGCGATTACTTTACTTTGCTTACTTTACTTATGTAATTCGAAGTCAAATAGATGTAGTAATATTGAACATATATAATAAAATCGTATCTTTTAATAATTAATTCAATACCTGTAATGATTATTTATTAATAAAGAACACAATTTTATAATTTTGTAGCTAAAAATTAATATTTGAAAAACCGAGACGAGACCGAGATTTCTCGACGAGATATATATCATGCCTCGATCTCGGTCTCGGTCTCGGTTGCTCAAGTCTCGTCTCGGTCTCGGTCTCGGTTGCTCAAGTCTCGTCTCGGTCTCGGTCTCGGTTGCTCAAGTCTCGTCTCGGTCTCGGTACCGAGACCGAGACCGAGACCGAGATTTGTCTCGTTTCTCGTGCAGCACTAGATTAAAACAATAATTCTCTGTTAATTTTAACAAATTTTACAAAATTTTCTTTTAATTTATTCCATGATTTAGATGGCTGTGAAAGTCAAAAATTGATTCATTGGAGAGCCACCAATGGGTGCTAATTTCTTTGATGTAATTGTTACTAAATTTACTTGTAGTTGGAGCAATTGAATTTACAATTATCCAAATTTTTCTTGTTACTTATTTCTAGTTTTGTTCGATTGCCTTAAAAAATAATAATAAAAATGGCCAATCATTTTCTGACAAGGCTTGCTATTAACGCTACAAATTACTTGTTTTGTTGCAGATCTATTTCGGCCACTTTGTTATCTCAAGCGAATTCAACTTCAAGCAGACATTGTGGCGAGCCTTAGTTATACATTTCCAGCATTATAATAAGTAGCGGCAGTATTATTTACTCAGATAATACAATGGATTATATGATAGTTATATTACTTAAAACAAAAAACAAATAATAATAATAATAAAAATAATAATAATAATAATATTAATAATAATAATAATATTTGCATTTTTGAAGAAAATTGGATTTTATCATAAGATTTAGGATTAGGTTGGGTTAGTTAGGTTAGTTTAACAAAAGGGGAGAGGAATATCGAGTACTCACCCCTTTGGATGGACGAGGTATGAATGCATTTTTGGCATGGATGTATTTATCAGCGTGAGTGTATTTATAAGCGTGAATGTATTTATCCGTGTGAGAGTATTGATCAGCGTGAGTGTATTTATCAGCGAGAGTGTATTTATAAGCATGAATGTTTTAATTAAGAAGAATGTAGGTATAAATGAGTGTAAATATTGTATATATTGCTAGGCTTAGTGTATTGTAAGGGGTGTAGGAATATTTATAAGAGTACTACACCCCAAAGTTCAAAAATGATAGCTAGAATAGTTTGGGAAAGAATAATAGATGCAAATAGCCTTTAGGTGGTGAATAAAACTGAGACAAGACGAATGAGTTTGGTAAGAGGAGGATGGCACTACTGGGCACCCGCACTCCCTCTTGTCGGCTGGACCGATAACCTATGAAGGAAAGTGTGGACCTAGGTCGGATTACCCGGGGCTCCGCCATGCCTCACTGGATGAGATATTGGTTGGACGCTAATCGGGTGGAGAGACATGTGCCATCCTAGTCCGAGAAAAGAACACAGCTCTAGGGGCGCTAATGACCATAGTCGTCGATGCGCCAAAAAAAAAAAAAAATCTGCAAAGAATGACTCTTGTATTATAGGAAAGTCTGGTTCAAAGATGTGTCAGATTTAGATAATAAACTAACGCAAGAAATCAGGGTCTATAATACAAAAAATAGAAAAGAAAAAATTAATAAGCAAGCAACAAAGGAAGGATTAGTTTTACCGTTACTACCAGCAAACCGTTAGTCCCGGGTTCAAAACTTAGTAAGGTTTCTCTTCTTAGAAGCCTATACTACAGCTCCCTGCTCGGTGATTAGAAAAAGTTTTCAGTTTTTGAAAGAACATCGACGGTGGCCGATTAGTGCATTACGAAGTTTAATAATATTAGCTGTTTGAGTCCCTTAAATTAAAACAAAGTCATCAAACTCTTTAGGGTAGAATTCGATATTTCGAACAGTGACATCTCCTAGAAGCAAGAAAGGTGGATGAGATCCGAGAGCAAGGTAATTCTCAATCTTAAATCGACATAGATAAAGGGAGAAATCAGAGGATTAGAACGTGAGAAGGTGAGATATTCGCACTAAGGTAATGGTTACCTATAAAACCTGGGGAATAAGCAGGCATTAGAGGAGCGAGTAACCTCCTGGAGGGAACATTTGGAAGGAGGATGATACTTCGGGGAATGGTTATCCCTAAATGCCGGCTCCCAGTATTTCTTCTTAAATCTTTTTATTTTCAAGATCAAGAAGAGTAGTATTTTGCACCAAGATCGGAAATAGTACCCAGTATCACAATACTTCTTTGCTTTGCGGACCACGTCTCTAACCGCTCGTGGTGTCTAAATTTGGAATTTAGTTTAGAATAATTTAGTTGTTAAACACAAGTTTTAATGTCTAACCTTTTTATGACTTGTAAACAAATATTATTAAATCTGGTTTAAAAAAATAAACATCTAAAAGGCAGAAAGTAAAATGGTGGACTGCATGGAAAGAACTAATTGTCGAGAAGAAAGTCAGCGTAGAAGGAACATAGTTTGTTGACAGAGTAGAGAGGGTTGTCGACAATTACGGAACTCTAATTGTCTAACGTTAGGAAATTACCAGCAATTGTCACTGTCAGGGCGGCAAAATAAGCAAGCCTAGCAACTATAACGTTGCACATTACATCTCTTTTACTCCATTCATTTAAGCAGTTTGTTTTCCTCTTTATTACTAAATAAAGATATTCTAAAATGCGTTCATTTACTGTGGGCAAACACGTCATCGTCATTTAATGGAGAGTTTTAATTTGTTTTTATACTTAAACGTGATAATTAAAGCGCTTGAACAGAGATTTCTTTTTTAATTTTAGGCTTGTCATGTTCTGAGTTCATCCGAGATCATTAGCATCCGAACTTTTTTTTACTGTGCGCCACCTGTTTATTATTTACTGGCAACACTGTTAATCACCGGACAGTGAATTTTAGGAAATGAAAAAAAAATGGAGGGAAGGCAAGACTCGAAACTAGGTCTCCGCGTTGGAGTTCAAAGCACCAACCATGCACTAATCTCCTCTAGCCGCAGAAAAGATACATATATATATGTATTTAAAAAAGGCGGTGGGCTCGCATGATGTACGACCCAATTTCAAGACCAGGAGCCCTCTCGGAACTCCCAAACTGAGGCTAATGTTGGAGATATTGAGGTAGAGATAATTGCCAAGTCTTAGTTGCCAATAAAAAGGCCAGTAGTTGACCAATAGGTGATGGCTTTATTTTGATTGAAACGTAGCAACTAAAGGATTCAAGATTGGCGAGGAATCGGTCAAATAAAAAACAAACGTCTTTTTTCCAATGTTTCGACAAATATATTGTCTTTCAGTTTCTGTAACTCAACCAACCCGCAAAGCCACGCCCTGAAGAAGACAATATATTTGTCGAAACGTTGGAAAAAAGCTGAGTATGTTTTTTATTTGACCGATTCCTCGCCAATCTTAAATCCTAAGTTGATCAATTTACGGTCAGGTCACAAAACCTATCTATTTGTAGCAACTAAAGTTAATGGCCTCCTTTACACTTTTTTACTTTTGTCAGGCTCAAAATCAAACTTCTTTCTATTACCTATTAAAAACTATCTACTAAGGAATTTACCAAGAACTACATAACAAAAGAATCTTATATCTACTGTGACCTATTTGGTCATACGGCATCGAAGTATGGGGATCGACTAAGCGTTCCAACTCACTACGCCTCCAGGCATTACAGACAAAAATACTACGAAAACTTAATGCTCCGTTCTATGTATCTAACCTCACTATCCATAATGACCTCAAAATCCCTTTCATTACAGATCTTGTTAACACTCGTTTTCTCAAATTCATCATTCCTCTACAGCAGCTCATCCTAACCTCTCTCATAGAACACCTGTCTTCCTCCACATTACACCAGGTAATCCTCTAAGATGATTGAAGAGAAGATGGCCTCGTGATCTACTCTTATCGTGAGAGCAAAGCACGTTACTGGAGTGGCACCACTGGGTGCCTTCTCCACTCGTGATTTTTTATCAGGTACCATATTTGCTTGTTGCAAAAATCATTGCAGATGTAAATTCCAGTAAAAGATTAAAAAAATAAAATAAAAGGAATTCTATTTTAGAAAATTAGAATTATACCGCGGGATAATTGCTGATTGTAATGCAAAACGCCAAAATAAGCTGTTCATCAGTCTAACAAATAAACATTGGCGGCCATTTCCCTGGTCTTTCGTTAAAACTTGTCTCAAAACGACACCATAATTTCAAAAATCTGTATCAATAATTAACGTTTTAGGGTTTTTATTTTTATTTAAACGCGACGCCATTTTGAATAGTAGATTAAAAAGAAAAACAAGGAAACTGAATAAATATGTAACAAGAGAAGATAAAGCGAGGGTGTACGAGTCGGAGAAAGGAGCGAGACAAAGAAGTAGATGAATGCTGAATGTTAAACAATCTCCTTTCTTTCCTTTTTCCTTTTATACCAGATCCTGTGGGGTCTGATCCTAAAAGAAAAACCAGCATCAAAGCTGAGAATCACTTGGCTAAAGGTAACGTAAATCTGCACATTTTAACCCTTAAACATCCTTCATGGTTAATTCTTAAAATGGTGGAGCTTTCGTTGGAATAAAGGCAAATTTGGAGTTGAGGCTAGTTTTGAGGTATAAGGAATTGACTACCTTTTTCGGGTAAAAACCAAAAATTTGTGAATCTTGCACAAATAACTCTCCTGCTTCAATGCACTTTGCTAAATCTCATTTTCATAAGTGTAAGATTTCCGTTCACTGATAGATGTTGAAAAAAAACACAACGGCGCACCTCATATGTTCCCTTATGAATGTGCTTTTACTTCGCAAAGATTTTTAGAACAAAGGACATGATAGATTTGAAAGGGTAAACAATAAGGATCTTCGATTTAACAGTCAACTGCGAAATTAATGTTGATTGTGCCAAGAAGTTGGCTTCTAGGCTATCCAGGCCTGACTCCAGGCAATTTTTTTTTTTTTTAGTCTAGGGCTTCATTACGTCTATCAGGTGAAAATAAACAACTTTGATCGATTAAACAGATGAATGCGACAGCAAAATACATTATACAAGTGGTTAGAGCTCAGAAGATTCTATCTTTACGTGTAGATTTTGTTCAAGCAGACGTAAATATACAGATACACTTAAATCTAATCCTGATTCCGCAAGTGGGATGTTAAAATACAACCTTATTCACCTGGTTTGGCACCATCAGACTTTCATCTCTTCCCCAAGCTGAAAATTTTCCTCAGTGGACGGAGATTTCCTACAACGGAAGAACTGACTGCCGAATTGGAGAGATATTTTGCAGGCCTGGAGGAATCTCATTTTCGAGATGGGATCAAGGCATTGGAACATCGCTGGACCAAATGCATTAGACTACAGGGAGACTATGTTGAAAAATAAAAGCAGTTCCACTGAGGTAAGACACTTCTTTCTAGTACATTCCGAGAACTTTTCAAACCACCTCGTAAGAAGAACCAAAATTTTGGATCTGTATAATTTACGTACATTACAAAAATCTGTTTTTCCACCAGCTCTTCTCAACGGAATAACTCCACCAACTGTCATAGTTTGAAACATAGGACTGTAAATTGACGAGCAACGCCAACATACTCGGATAAAACGATAGGATGTTTCAAAAATACTTTTATGGGCTACTTGAACACACCTTGAACTGACAGACAAAATAACTATTTGCAAGAATTGCAGAATAGGATTCATTTCCCGACAGATACAATAAAATCCAAAACCTATGGAAAATTCATAATTGAACTTATTACGTTTCAAATTATATAACCTTTACGTTATTTACTCACAGCATCCTAATCCAACTCATATCTTTTCTCTTTTCATCCACCATACAATCCTCTCAGAGCGAAATTGGCCTAAAGATCGTTTGAAGAGAATATTTAAACAATCAGTGTCAAAGAGTTACACCATTGGGCGATTTCTCTAACATGCTAATCAAGCTAAAATAAACCTACTACTTCACCACATCCACTGGCCATCATGCAGCTTACAGCTATATTGTGGCTGTTACTCATAAAGGATATACATATAAAAAAATCCATCAACAATTAAACTGACCAGAATCATCGAACCATTAAAAACATAAGCTGAAACTGTATAATTCCACGGAGCCGTTTAATAATCCGCTCGGACACAAATTTTCATTAGCGCCGTCGAACATTCAGGTGCTTTATCATCCGCCCCTTCACTCCCCTCTATCTCTAACCATCATCATCTGCAGTTGCACCATCCGCTCTTCTTTCTAAATTCACCGCCCACATTCAAACTGTTCTGTGTGCCTACTGTCCCACCGCATTCAAAACACATAATACATATAATTTCTCCCTCTGTAGCGAAAATAATTACAAAGCTCTGCAGATAATCCTGATTGGCCAGCACCGTCCTCCGTCCTGCAAATACAGCTATCAAAACACGATTAAACTTGTCACCCCTTCAATACTGATACAGTACCATGTACGCAGATATCCTCCTTTATCTCCTTTATGGGAAATGATAATTACAATTTACGACTAGATATGAAATGAATTTAAATTAAAATGGTTAACTATAAGTATTTGAATTTGAAAAAGTTTATTTACAATTTTAATTTTTTTTATACAAATATATTTAGAAGGAGGTTTCAGGCTGCAGTGCCTCTATACTCTCCACAACATATTAATATTTACTTTGGTCCATATAAGTCGAACTTAATGCTAAGGCAAAAAATTTAAAAAAACCTTACTACAGACAGTTAATTAAAGCAAGATATGTTTAAAACTTCTATGCTTGTATTTTTTATAACCAAGAGAACTTAAGTTATAGTCAACAATACTCTTTATATGTGGGTAGGAACTATGTGTACAAGAAGTTACAAAGTTTTCTGTAGCATTGTAGATAAATGTGGACACGCTTGCACCATCAAGTGCTGCATGCATGTAGTCTATGGGTGTCCATCGGGGATGTGACCCAACTAACCTTAAGCATTTGTTTTGGACTCTTTGTAACTTCCCGTAATTGGTGCAACAAGTATGGGACCACACAGGGGCTGCATAAAGGAGTACTAAACGGATATAAAGATAGTAAATTAGTTTTTTTTATTAAGAAAATCTATGCTAGAGTTGCGGTTCAAAAGAGGAAAGAGACAGCACATAATTCCTACCACTTTATCGCACACTGAGTTTATGTGTTTTGTGAAAGTTAATTTGGAGGCTAACACCAACCCGAGGTTAATTGGTAAATTCCTTACTCCACGGAAGGGAGTTACCGTTAATTTGAACAAATCTATTCACAACCGTCAAAACAAACTATAAGTATTACAAATCATTGTTGATATAGATTTCGACAAAATAGAAAAATCAAAAGCGTAGGTTACGATCTCAGGAAAACCTTTCCTAAAACATAAATTATTAGTGTTTCTTTGAAAATTTTTAAGGGCCAGTTTCGAAAAAAGAATCACGAAATATTGAGAAAACGTACAGTAAAGTCCCAAACATCTGATTGACGGATTACGGTCGAAAAGTTTACATTGAGAGTGACAAAAAGACCCGAAATGGGGTCTCTACCTCTTTTGTGGGCCTCTCAGGACAACTGCTCCTAGATGTAGGCTTAGAAGTGACGTTATGAGGGCTTGTCCCACAGATGGGATTAAAGGAATTCGCAATATCACACCTCTCCATCTTGCTTGAGAGCCAAGCAAGAAAGAGACATTCTAAAAACATTTGGACAACATTTTTTGAGGTAGGAAAGGGAGAATACGACGCCAGATACACCAGAATGTTGCTTCACTCTCTTTGCAACATTACCATAGCCCAATCGAAGGTGACAAACGATCCTGCTAAAGGGTGAATAGCAAAAAAGTGAAAACGGAGATGCGTGTTGAACAAACAGAGCCTCCAAGAAACTTTGGGCAACCTCTAAGAATGGCAGCCTTTCCTACTTAACGAGGTTTAATAGAGCTTCTTAAAAAAATGGAAGTCGAAGAGAATGTAGCTTTGCAGGGGTCTACATGGGAACCCATAGAGATAATACCTAACCACAGGTAGTCCACTTTTCCTAGAACTTTCCAGGAGGTTTCTTATTGATCTGGGAGAGCCATCCTTAGTACATCCAAGGGATATAGGTAGAAAGCCCCTACTTTCTGGAATGCCTGAGAAGTACATACTCTTTCCTAGAATAAGGGAGGACAATGGGGGAGCGCGAGCAAGCTCCAGGGAATAGTTATCCCTTACAGCCGGCCTCCCTTCTCCTGCTCGAACCTCAGGGAGAGTATCTGGATGAGTTTTACGGTAGCACAGGGCAGATTATTCAACACACATGGTTTTATAGAATAAGAAAATTCTTTCTCGCATTCAAAAAGCTCCAAAATTTGCATTTCTTGTGCAACCTTAATTTGGTACAACGCAATATCTAGTTGTAAGAGACGGTAGTAAAAATAATCCACAAAGTATTGGTACATCAATGAACACTGAGTAAAGAAATCTAAAAAAACTAGAAGGAAATATTGTTCGCCTGCCTTATTTGTTTTACCTTTTTCGCTCAGTACTAGGAAACATATTCGTAATGGTGTACTAGACATAATAAACAGTTTACCTCTACCAACATTCGGAGCAAGGTGGATACATTCTCCCAGGAGCCGGAAAAATAATCGACATGTTCAGGGAATTGTACGTGAAGAAGAAAGAAGGTAAAAATATCTTTAGTATATTGCGAGTTATTGCAGTGGAAAAGAGAGTGGCAAAGGGGGTCGAGGGAAGCCTACACAGTCAGCAAGAAGTGTATTGTGAAGTAGAAGACCCGCCTGTCACTAACAGCTGTGATCCTTTGTAGTGCCGGGCTCCTGGTTGTTGTAGACGCAAGAATCATGTGTGTATGGTTTAGTTGTACTAAAACCCCCTTTTGTCTCAACCTGTTCGCTGCAACCGCTATTGACCTCCCGGCCGACGCTGTTAGAACCGTGTGGATATTCCCTACGCTCACCATTGCACAACAAACCGCTACAGTTTGCCCCACTTCCGCTATACCCTGGCCTAGAACCCAGCCAATCTACTACCCTGTTACACACAGCCAACCTACATTATTGACTCATTGAATTATAGCCTTCAAAACAATATTCCTGCAATATAGCGAAATAATTCCACAAAATTATACCATTAATCAATAATATTATTAACACACAGGTGTTCTAGTTTTGTGGAAGTTGACTTAGTTCTTAGATATTTATGATCTATGCAATTCGTAACCATGTGTGTTCCAATGTTTTCTCAGCTAATCAATTGGCTGACAGGAATTTAGCAGAAATGTTAATGTGGAAATTAAATATAAGAAACATTATACAAGTACAAGAAAAAAGGGCATTTTAAGGCAGTTTTAAAACAAGTGTGATAAGAGATGGGTTCAAAATAGTCGAGTTTTACACAAAATTGGCCATTGGCTAAGGACGGCACTTACGAGCGTGACTACGGCTTGTCTCCATAATGGTTCTATAAAAAAAGGAAGATGCATTACTAAGCTACGGTGAGTCAAATTTAGTTAAATAATCTTTGATTTAAGAAAAGATCTAAGTCTAAAAAAAATAACGTACCAAATTTACGCATTTAAAGATATATATGTGAGAACTTCGTGTATTTTAAAAGATCCGTGAAGCAGTAAAGCTCATTTGTAGCTCAAGGAGAGCAATACAAGAGGAAATCTACAAGTTCTAGAGCTCAGTACCGTGCCTAATTCTATGGCAAACTTGACTTTAAAGGCTAATCTAAATCCAAACCAGAAAAAGCAGGACCCAAACTGATGGACAAGAAACCTGCCATCACCACCATTCTGCATTCTCCTCGAAGTACCTCAGAAAATTGTAATAGAAGCTCATACGAATTTAGCGCTTAAAATGGTCGCCTGACTATCTTGTTAGGATTACTGTTTCCAGAATCCAACAATACTTGTCAAGCTCAAACCGAAAAAGCTTAAATTGTTCCCTATATCGAACACTTTAACCAGTACCAACACAACCCTCGATTCTACGGACCAAATACTAAGTATATCATCAGCTGACCTGAACTAGTGAAAAGGATTAAATTTTGTAAAATTTTATTTGTTATATGAGAAAAAAATCTGTAAATGTTTAAGATAGAATATAAAGGCAAAAATCTCACTTTATTTAAATAATCGTCGAAGAAAAAATCTCTATGAATGCAGAGCGAATAATATAAAGGTGAATGTCGAATTCCATTCAATATATGAGAAAAAAGTTTAGAATAGATGATATCTGACATGTTTCAAATTCCAAATAAAGCTTACAAAGTGTTTTCATCTCCTTCGAAGTTTTACAATAGAATTTAAATAAAAGATAAACAGAGGAAAACATTTCCCAGTTTTCTTATTGAAAATTGTATTGAAAGAGTAGTCCAATAACTGTTAATCTAAATTATATATCATTTTTACTTTATTTTATTTATTTATTTTTACATAAAAATGCCAATGTTATGTTCAACCAACATTTAAGAAGCGGTAATAAATTATTGACAACAATAAAAATCATGTACAATTAAATTGATAAATTCAAACTACCCTATTTGAGGGTCAAAAATGTTCGCTTTATAATTGTAAAGCCGGTGGCAGAGTTAATAGCAAACGATATAAACCATTAAATAAGTGTCTAGCTAAATTATGAGCTTTGAGCACGCCACTATCATTATTTATGACCGAGATTGTCCCTTTTGATTGCCATTGTTATGGAGAAATTAAAATTATGTCATTCGATTTTGTAAAAAAAGAACAAAAATAACTACCAATAAAAGAACTACCGCAAACGAAAACGTTAATTAAGCTCATTTAATTTTATTTAATTGTTCAAATTATTTTGCTAATCTATGCATGATGGATTTCCATTTTAAGGAACAACTTCGAAGGTGACTCAACAATGAAAGCCACAATTGATTTGGTAACTGGCAGGAGTCAAATCTTTTGCCTCAAAGAATTACCAACATGCCCCGATGTTCCGTGTAAGCACAGCGGTCCATAATACTCCCTTTTTTTGACTAGTAAAGAAAACATCTGCAACACAACAGGAAATTCATTAGCTCGTTCCTGACTTTACCATTCCAAAAGCACATCCTGAACTATTAAGCCTCGAAAGAAAGAGAGTATGGCAGATTTGAGCTTCTTCAGTCAAGGCTTATTGCAACCGCTCGTACGGTATATGCGATGATACTAAGGATCAAGGGATAACTAAGTTTTAGCACATGTTTCTTAATCATGACTTAAGCTTAAGCTCCTTTAAGTTTAAGCCTCCTTACCAATTTTCTTGTCAAAAGCGTAGTTTATCCAGTAGCTATCTGTAAAAAAGTGAAAGAAAAAAAAAAAAAAAAGCCACATACAATTATATATCCACATACAATGTATAGCAGCTAAATTTCTTTTCAGCGAATGAAAATGCTTCTGATGATCTATTTATTTAGTAAGACTAGTTCCTCAGCATGTAAACCTAATGCTTTAAACTTAATGCCAGTACATTAGGGTTTTCATAGTGCAAACTTAGATATTTCCATTATTACGACAGTTTCTGTTAAGTGTAATACAATCACAGAGCTTGGTTAACTTTAACAAACAAATGGTTATGTTCCATTAAGTTGACAGTAATGTACATTAACAGCTAAGTATACTGTCTGGTGCTATGTACTATAGAACAGTACGGGATTCACGGCGTCAATTAGGACAATGGAATAAGATTTAAAAAGTCTTTGTTGTTAGCAAGTTGGTGTATAGAGCTATCAGCAGTTCTAACAAGAAGACTAGAACGTAGTTGGTTAGATTAGGCGGATTGATTGTTTACTTTGCATGAAATTTTATCTTGAGGGTTTGTAACATCAAAGGATAGCAAAGTGTTTAGTATTTTATAATATGTGACAGTAAACTTGGGAAGGTCCAGTACTCATTTAGAGGACATCATGACCAAATCCTCAAAGTCATGGATGCATTTTCAAAAATTCTTCTTCTTGTTGTTGTTACCTTTTTTTGTAAACAACGAAGCGCCTAAATGCGCCTTCCATGAATGAGGTGTCATTCGTTTCGGAACACATTTAAGTAATGTGTACAGATTTTGGTAAATTAAATTTGAAATTCCCCGTTTGATTCTCTTGTTGTTCGAAGTTATACATACGTGATGGTGTTAATGTTACATACGTGTTTGGTGATAAATGTTAATCACGTGCGCGAGTGGTTCAAGCGTTTCCAAGATGGCCGTCCGCCAAGATGATGACCGCCCGGATCGCCCTTCCACATCCAAAACGGATGAAAATATCGATTATAATTAATCAAAATTACTACCGTGAGGTGCTTGCTCAACTCCGTGAAAGAGTAAGGAAAAAACGACCCGATTTGTGGAAGAACAAGTCATGGGTTCTCTCCATCAAGACAACGCGCCGGCTCACACAGCATTCTCTGTAAAGACGTTTCTAGCCAAGTACAACATCCCAGTTTTAGGACATCCGCCTTATTCGCCTGACCTGGCTCCATGTGACTTTTATCTGTTCCCTAAAGACAAATCTGCATTAAAAGAAACAAGATTTCAGTCCGTTGAAGCTGTGAAAGAAAAAGTGGCACGCGTCATGCAGGAGCTCACAGAAAAAGACTTCCAGCACTGTTTCGAACAATGGTAAATTCGCATGGAGCGTTGTAGGGATAGGGGTGGTTTGTATATTGAAGGTGATAATAACTAAATATGTATAAATTTACAATAAAATGTTTTACAACAATAGTTTCGTTATTTTATAGCCACACCTCGTATACAATATACCAACTAACGAATTCATTTTTGAAAAGTCAAATATAATTTGTTAATAATTATTATTATTGCGTTACATTTATTAAATATTTATAATATCAAAATAAACCTAGCAATTGCATAACTGATATAAAAACAACGAGTTCTTGGCAGCGTAAATATGCAACATATTTTACAAACTGCATTCATTCGCATAAATTTAAATCACAAAAGTAACAAAAATATCCATAGTTTTAACTTTAACAATTTTAGCACAGATAAAAACCATCTGTTCATTATCCATCCCTGACCTATTTTCATAAAAAGAAAAGTGTATTCTCTCTGTTTCTCTTTGAGAAAAGTTCTTTTTTCCATCTGGAAAAAGCGGTTAAAAGGGGTAGCAAGTATTTTCCCCAGTATTGATCTTACTTAAGTAAGAACTTGTACTAAACCACTTTTCCGCGAGTACACCTTCTTTCTTACTTTATCAGTTCGATAATAAATAAGTAGATTCGGATTTGAACTTAGTCCAATAGTAGATCCACTGTAATACCAATACTAACATCTTCTTTCTCAATAATCCTCAACAACTTCTTCCTTTCAGCTTTTCTAGGAAATAATGTTAATCTCTGGGAAGGTTACGATCCTCCCAATAAATCTAGTATTATTATCATCACCAATAGCATCTAGAGAAAAATCTCTTTACTGATATTAGTTAAATTGTAGATTAGTATCGAATATGTAAAATTTATTTTCCTCGCTTTTTTATCGGTTACTTTTTTAAATAAAAATCTTAATATTATTTTAGAGCGGATGTTAAACGATTACTAGCGTGGTTTCTGGCGAGGAAATTGCATAATAGACCTAACTTTGGGAATTAATGGCTATTATATCAATACCTTCCTTTTTGAGCACGTTAACGTTGTTTTAAGGTTTAATGCGTCATCCAGCATCTTAAGTTATTGTAGGATAAATACGGAAAGATGTTTGAAGACTTCGAGCATTTTAGCAAATACGCCTCTCCCAAAATAGACCTAATAGTTAAGCAATTTTAATAATTTTTTTTTTTGTTACTACATTTATTTTCACTACTGCAGTATATTTCTGCAATTAGTGAAGCTGATACAAGTATCAACATGAGTAACGTGAAGGGAGAATTCACCGAACGGTGAAACTCCCAAAGAAAAAACAGTTCATTATCGTGCACTGGCGTTTACTTCATAGAGAAGATCGCGTGGCCACCTGCGCTTCAGCCGTCTTGGAATATTTCCAGGCAATGCAGTAAATTGATTACAATGTGAGGTGATTGATGGGTGGAATTAAATGTAACAGGATCTTATGGCTTCTGAAACATAGGGGACAAAGGAAATCTCGGTGCAAGGTAGAGTTAGATACATAGTAAGGAGCATTAGCGGATTCGACGGAGTGTTTTTGACTGGAAGGATTGGATTTTGTAGATATTGGAAGCTTTGGCTGAGCCCCAAAGTTCCATTCCGTAAGTCCATGCAAGTTTCAGTATCATTGTATAGATAAGTCGTTTGTCAAGAAGTCAAAATAATGAAATTAGGAAAAATTGATAATCCCAAAATATGACAGCCAACCGGGGCTTATATAGTTCAGTATTGGAGAATAATACCTCTTCTTGGAAGAACCGTAGAAACAGCAACCATTACCCGCTGTATCTTTACGAAAAAGTCAACCAATTTGACACCCAATATCAAAGTGGAGTAAGCAAGAGAGTAAATGGCCGATATCAAAGAGGTCAGCTTCAAATGTGAAGGAAGTACTGAAGAGATTAAGTTGTTGGAGGTTGGAGAGAAAGAGCAGGCGATAGAGTTGCGAAAAGAGAAATTGTCAAGGAAGCCAAAGGCCCTAAAGAAGAAAAATTGTTCCATGACGCTAATGAAGGTTGTTCGTTAAGATAGAACTCCTTCTAATTCCTACATCAAGTTCTGACGGCAACCTACCCACCTCGTAAGCCCTGTTCTGGCTTTCAATAATGAAAGAAGGAAATCTTAAATTGGTCATTAAGAAAGATTAACTGAATATTAAATATACTGTATACGAAAACAAGAACTGGTGTTCCATCTTGTTGAATGTCCTGTACAGCAAGGACGACAGAGGAAATAAGAAGAGGAATTGAAGCTGGAGTGTAGAGACTACTTTACTGTAATAAGTTTATTTGGTCAATGTTTGAGGTAAGCCTCTGTCAACACAGAACTCCCCAAGGTTTACACAATGTTGGCAAAACTAATATGTACTCCTTGCCCCATACTTTTCCTCCTGAGCACGTCTCTTGGATATAAACATTTTATTTTTTCTTTCATTTTTCTACCCCCACTCTATCATTTCTTTCCTTCCATTTCATAATTAAATGCAATTAATTAAATGCTCCCAGCATTAAGAAAAAAAAAGAACTTTGTTAATTAAACGTTATTAACAAGATTAAGATTACTGGTTGTTTGTTTTGGTTGGAAGTCTTAATTTTTTGGATTTAGAATTGGTGCCTTGATTGTTAACACTTCAGAATTCAGGAGTTTTGTTTAACCACTGTAAATTAACAAAAAGCAATTGCGATTCTAGAGTAAAATAATGGCATCACAATATTCTCTAAGATCTCTCTTTTCACTAGTAAAGACTCCATCCTCTTAATAACCTCTTTTAAAAATATTGCGCTAGCGCTGAATGAAGTCTTTCAAATTTCTTTTCTTAAAACAATTATTGGTATTTAAGTAGTTTGCTGCCTTGGGTGGTACTGGTTCCAATTTTCATTCGTTTTTTCTTCAGATAGCTGTTATATCCAAAATCTCTTCGGCATGTTTCTTATCACTGACATATATCTGTATGCCCTAAAGCAGGGATGGCGATTTTTTTTTGAGACGTCGGTCAAATTTTGTTCATTTTTTTTTAGTAGTACTAGCTCTTGGGTCACTAATGACCATTTACACAAGAGTTAAGTTTAAAAATTTTAAATTGAATATTTTCAAAACTAAACATCTTTAAAATTCGGTTGGCTTAACTGGGTAAAACGGGACGAAACAAGTGCTATGGAAGTCTTTTTTTACAAACATAACTGAACAAAACCTTACAAAAGTGTGCTTTATCTGAAGAAAAATCTAAATATGGTTATTTGCTTTAGGTTATCGATTTTTTTTAACAAACAAAATATGAGTAAAATTATACATTTTATTTGATATTTTGTAAACACTTATGCTTTATTTTAAATATACTACAAAAGCATTTGTCGTCATTTGCGTTTTAGAACTGTAATGATCAAATTAGAGGTTATAGATAGCATTTAAATTGCTTTTGTGTCAATGCGTGATTGAAAAAAATACAGATAGAATACAAAATTATCCACACAATTAGAAAAACTAAATCAACCCGCGTAAACAAACAAATGTTTACCTAGCAATTGTGGGTCAGTGAAAAGGCTTGCGCGGATCAGTGTCTGACCCACGGGTCACATAGGTTCGCTAGCACTGCCCTAAAGTAACCCGTTAGATACTTCCTAGGTTAGCCTAATTTTCCTAAAGAAGTAAGAAATAATTAGGCTTGAATTTATTTTCTGCCGGCAATTGTGATGTTTTCATAGCAACATTACAACTATTCAGAAATTATAATAATTTTTTCCCAATTCAGAAGCCCATATTAAATTCAGAGGAGTTTCGCTTTCGAGCCAGCGATCTTTTATTTGCTTTGCCTGCATTTGAGTTTTTCGGTATTGAAGACTGAGGCATATACTCGTACAAGTAATATTATTGTTATAATTATTACTGTTGTCATTAAATTTAACTGTTTTGTTGAAGGGTGATCAGTATTTTAACACCACAGAATTTCTTGTTATAAATGAATTTGGAATTAAAATATTTATTGATCTTCAAAAAAAAAAAAAAAACCTTTGTAGACCTAAAAAGTACAATCGTTGCCAAAATATTTCCCTCGAAACGACTGAAATAAATAAGAAGAACGACATGCAAAGAATATACTGAGTGACTGAAGCTTCATGGAGTTGGATTAGTTCAGATGATCAAGTGGCCACTGGCCACTTCAGTTTTGGTTAAAGTTAGACTTGAAAACTGTTAAACCAAGGGATTGGAATAATAGGATAAGGAATGTAGGAATCTTTGATAGAAGAACCATAAACAGATCGGACACAAAGGAAATGGTTAGGCCATTATGTAAGGTTTTGTTGGATAAGATCTGAATTGGATTTGGTAATGATTGGAATGTTTGGCACTCACACACACTCTCAAATATAAGTTTGTAGCAAAGTTTTTTGTAAAAAGTAAGTTGAGATTGTTGGTCGTGTAGTTTTTGAAGCATGCAAATCGCAAATAGTCTTTTAGGTTTCCATTTATTTATTTTAGTCTGATTTGATAGTTTAAATTTAGTCGTTTGTTCATAGGTGATCCGAAGTATCATATTCTCGGTTAGAAATAAAGATTTTTTACCCAGTTCTGTTCATTTACCTAAATCTTCTACTTTGCTCCACGTTTCTAATAAAGAGGACGGTTCTTCTTGAAGGTGAATAGAGGACGAGTTAGGTCGAGATTTGAAAAGAGAATAGTAGTACCATCAGCAAAGGAGGAAGATGATTTCTTGTCATGAGTTATGATTTTTGAAAAAACAAAGAGCTTTTTTTACAAAAATTTTATTTAGCATAAAAACTAGATTTTAACAGCTCGGAGGGTAAAACATGAAGAGAGTTAATCTGAGAAAAATAAGTGGTATTTATTACAATATTCTGCGGTGTCAGCTTGAAGTGTCAGGCTCGTGAGAATAATGCTGTAAAACCTCGCTCCGTAAGACTGAGGCTATCCTCCGCCTTTAGACCGGGTAGCGATGATCTTTCTCAGCAGCAGTAGGTTCTTGAACTGGAACTTCAGTTTGTACTGCATCTGCATTCTTGCAAATTTTTTTCACAGCATTATCTGTTCTGGAATACTATTATAATAGCTAAAAAGATTCAACATTACTATCAACAAATAGTATATAAATTTGTGGTCATCAAGATGAATTTCATCTATTGCTTCTAAAGGTTGAACATTAACACACTCTTCATGTTTTAAACTCCGAGCTGTTACAATCTAGTTTTTCTGCTAAATAATTTTTTTTAAAAAGGTCTTTGTTCTTTCAAACATCATAACTAAGGACGCATTACAGCCCTGAGTGCACGTGAAATCGATTCCTATTGGATTTCTAAAATTCTCTGGCAAAATTCTCGCGAAGTTAATACATATATTTTTGCATAGATTCCTATTCAAAGAGGTAAAGTTAAATAAACTAATCTTCTATGGACAATCATTTGAAATTATTTTGCAATTTAATTTAGATTTTATTTTAAATAGGTTAGTAACTAAACAATGATGTATTTAGCCTTACTGTAAAATGGCTGACTGCGCCAGTAAGTACCATTAAATATCTGTTATATTCGTTAATCAATTGGTCCATTATAACGCATTGTCCAATGGGACCTGAATAACCACTACTATTTTATTTTTTTGCATCGAATTTAATCGTGTAACTATATGCACTCTTTGATGTAACTATATGCACTCTTTGATGTAACTATCGCCATAATATGCTCATAAAATTATCTTAATATAAAAAGGACCCATTATTACTGGTAATATATATGTAAATCCCTATTGATAATAATTAATAATAATAATAATAATTAATCCCTATTAATATACAAATATTAATAATAATTACAACAATAAACATACCTAATAATTATACAATAATACTGGGCAAAAACATGAAATCATTTCGGGCAAATACAGTTATAAGCATGTTTACAATACATCTGTAACAATCTCCAAGCTTCACCATTCAACTAAGCGATCATCTCCTCTCCGGACAGTTGCGTCTTATTAAAATATTTCGTTCTAATTTCTGCAAGTTTTAGAACATACTGCAATTGAAATGGTAACTACCTTCTAGCCCTTCTTCATTACATAATTGGCAATAATTATTTTCGTCACCATTTCGCAAATAAAGGGGGTTTACCAAAAATTAATGTTGAAGCCCTTTACCTTTATAATCTAACGCACCTCACAGAGAGAGAGAGAGACAGATCGCTCCGCAAATAGTGTCGTTTGCCCAAATCGAAATTTAAATTCCTGTATAATGGATATAATTTATATAACCTAATTCTTTCTTTGTATAGATTTTCAAAATATAACCTGCTAAAATCGCGGATTTCTCTAAAAATTGTGTTCCAACCATTTATATCATTTATACTTACTTCATAACCTATTTTATATTTATCACAATTATTAACTATATCCTGAAATCAGAACATCTTTTTTTCAACAATTTGGATCGCAATTAGGTAGTCTGTCTTCAGACATATTAAATTTAATATGTCTGGTCTGATTAAACCACATGAAACGAGTTAAATCCCTTTACATCACTTACTTCCACTTTACACTTTCGCTATTAGGTACGTAAGTCCGTAAGGGGGACACGTTAGAGGATAGCCTCATAATATCATCCTTAAAATATAAAAAAAATATTTCAATTACAAGTTTTACAGCGCCAAGAACTAAGTGTTGCAAATTTGAGAAAATTATTGCGACATTGTTTTTTAAGTACTCCATCTTCTTCCGCCATCCAAAACTATTCATTCTATAAAATATAATTACAATTGAGAAATATTTTAAGGCACTAATGATAGCTGTAAATTCTCGATCTTTACGTAAATAATTTGAGGTAATCAACCCCTAGAATGGCTAATTGTAAGCTTTTATACACAGTTATGTAGTTCATATTTCTGCCAACCTCTGCCATGAACTTGCTGGAAGGAATTAGGCCCAGGGCAATCCATGGATTTAAATATTTGAAATCCTATTTCAGTCACAATATACTCAAATTTCCGAGTGCGAACATTGTCCATATTTAGTTCATACACCACTTTAATTAGACATGAATTTCTATGCATAGTAAGGAGAGCAAGCCACTATTGCTCTTTAAACTAGCCTTCCTTACAGTACATTGAAACATTAATAGTGCAAAATTAATCAGACTAAGAGCAAAATAAAGAATTAGATTTTTAATAGGATAAGAAAAGCTATAAAATAAAACTGAAAAGAAATTACATCAAATATGCAAGAGACAGGATCTTTTTACTAACAGCGTTTAGGGTAATAACAAAACTAGAGAAAAACCAAGTAATACAACCATTTGAGCAACTTATAAAGAAAACTGTCATAAAATTAATTATTTATTTTTAAATTTAATAAAAAACAAAAAGTTACAGAAAACAAGGGATAAATTATAGTGCCGTTGCAATTACAGTTCTGCACTTCGAGGATACCAAAGGCTATAAATACCTAATTTTTACTGACCTTCCACCACTCTCTTTCCAGGTCGAAAATAATTTCTCGCCGCCCCCAGCAAATGTATCTTTTATGAGCAAACAAGCAAGGCATATACAGGGTGTATACGGAGGAGTGGTCGAAACTTCGGGAGGTGATTCAGCAGCTCAAATGCAACAAAAAATATTCTCTTCACTTTGGCCCGATTCTCAATAGTATCCAAAATATTTGCATTTTTAACTTTTCCGACCGTACTCGCGTTTTTCACCATAAAAACGGCCGTAACTTTTCTATCCTTTATCCTACAACAAATCTGCTTATTTCGAACGAAAGAGCATTAAATTTCCTATAAATTTGCTCAATACCGAGCCTCAAAACGATTCTTATAACAATGAAATTTTTACTTGAAACTCTAAAAATTTCGTTCCCGATGATTTTTGTTAAAATTTTCAACTGCATTTTCTCAATGGTTAATGAATCAAGGAATCACATAATTGCAGAAAAAGTTGCGCATTTATTGAGCTTCAAAACCATATGGATTTTTTTGGTTTTTAATAAAACCCTACCCTGAACAGAGGGGTGTAAATGCAGAAAACTGGGATTTTGCGAACTGACTTTTGATTACTAATTTACTCAAATGTCAATTTTTGGAGAAGGAACAAAAAGAAAAGTAACCATTTTAGTTTTTCACAATTATTATTTTATAAAACGGAAGTAAAAAATAAAGTAGCAATAAAACACAGAAGTGAAAAAGTACAATAGGCAGGTGCCTAGTTAAAATTGCTACAAAAATCGTTCGAACTATTCAAACAAGGAAGTGGGAAAGAATTGTGGCAAATTTTTAGTTTCTTGACTACAATTGTTTGTGCAACATATTTTAACGACAAAATGGAGGTTTTTTTTTTTTCATCAAAGTTAATAATAATTCAAAACTAATCAATTTTTGGAGAAGGAACAAAAAGAAAATGACCATTTTATTTTTGAATTATTATTAATTAACTTTGATAAAAAAAACCTCCAATTATGTCATTCAAATAAGTTGCACCAACAATTGTAGTCAACTACTGCGTTTTATTGCTACTTTCGTTCGGAATAAGCAGATTTGTTGTAGGATAAAGGATAGAAAAGTTACGGCCGTTTTTATGGTGAAAAACACGAGTATGGTCGGAAAAGTTAAAAATGCAAATACCTTGGACACTATTGAGAATCGGGCCAAAGTGAAGAGAATATTTTTTGTTGCATTTGAGCTGCTGAATCACCTCCCGAAGTTTCGACCACTCCTCCGTATACACCCTGTATACATTTTAATAGATACTTAACCACGAATTAGCCTGAAAGCTTTTGTTGCCTTATTAGGCACCTTATTGGATTAGGAAATAACTAAATTATTTATTTGAAATAAACTTAGCGACACGAACTTCAAACTTAACCCTCAATTGTGGCATCATCGGGTCTGCATTTGACCCGCGCGTTTTTCTATTGTGTGGCATTTTGTAGGAATTAACTATGAACATCTCTCCTTCTCTGAATTCTCCTCTTTCAATCCTCACGCAACAATCGACCATACAAATCAGTCGATCTTGAGCAGTGCAAGTAAATAAAATATAGGTTTTGGGGTCAAATTTGACCCGATAATACCATTTACGTTATAACTATTTTTCTTAATATTTTATATTTTTATGTTTTGGAGTTTGTTTTCTGTTCTATTTGTTAATATTATTCTATAATATTAAATATTATATAGCAAACATTACATAATATTTAATATTATTGCTGACAACTGGTTCTGTTCAGTTAAGCTGGTCCATGAACTAGGAAAGCTAAATTTGTCTTACTCGGAGACATTACGAAAAAAATAAAAAAGAAAACCCCTCTTATATAATTCCAAATAGAAAAAACTACCGTCGGAACTTCATTGTTTGTTTTTACTGGCGACAAAACGTTGGTTTTTTGGACCAAAACAAGACAAGTATGTTATACTCGCATCATGATAATTCAGTACTTGCAGAATTATGGAAAAAATAATTATTATTTTTCTTTAGGACTTTTCTTTTCTTGGAATGAACATCTAACTTTAATAGAATAACGTTTTTCAGTAAATATTATTTTTTGTTCCTCTTTTTTTTGTAACTTATAAAAAAATTGCAACTTTTGCGTTTTTCAACTTTTTTTTGTTTTTTTTTTAATCTTATGAAACAAATTTAACAAAATATTCATCATTTTCGTTTGCTAAATAAATTTTATAAGAAAAACTAAATCGACTTTAATTATATCAAAGATCTTTTAAAAGTAATGTGCATTTAAAGTTTCGGGTCAAAGCTGACCCGACGATACCAGTTGAAGTTGTGATTTTGAGGATACCAGTTAGGGGTTAATAGAATATTTTGTAATAATAATTAAACAAATAAAGTAGAACATTCATTGCAAGTTAACAACAGTTAATAGCAGCAAATTGGAGAGAGGGAACTTGATTCTGTTAAATTGTTCTGTAAATGTGCAGCTTCATTTTGGTCAGCAGTAATCTTAAATTGCAGCGGTTAACTGCTAGCATTCAGCTTCTTCTTTGTATGTGAAGTGATTGCACTATATGCACGCTTCACTAAATAAACTGAAGGAAAAGCAGAACTGTAATCCTTAATTCACGATACAGATACTAAGGCGGAAACGTGTATATTTGATATCACTATCTTTACAACGGATAAAAATTTAGATATAAGCTGGACTGGAATGGGGGACCTCCCATTTGCAAATCCTAAAAAACCTGCCCTGGAATTTTAATAAGATGCTATTAAAGAAGCTGTGCAAGCGTTTGAAGCGCTTTTTTTTTTACAATTCTAGAATTAATTAAGAGTTGAGTAGAAGAGCAATATTGAAATTAGGTCACCACAGATCATAATGTTGAGTAATATCTGAAAAAGAGCCTAAAGATATTTTGGGTACGTATTTATTTTTTTTTTAATACTAATTTTATGTCAATAAAAGCTTTATAGATGCTGATAAGATTTCTTTTGATGATTCTGGATAAATTAGGTACCTAGAAATTAGGTGAAACTATAAAATTAAAGGAGTTAATTAATATTATGACTTTTATTAAGAAGTTTCGGGAGTTCATTGAAAATCCTAAATAAAAAACACAAATAATCTTGAAACTGCACAAACAAGTTAGTACGAGGGGCACTACTTATATTTTGAGCCTTGGCAACACTTGAAAGTTTGACATTTTTGACCATAACCTTCTTCAGAACGTTTTGTAATTTGAGCGCGATTTGTGTTGTTTACTGTCACTTGAAAATTGTGCCTCAGCGAAAAATTGGAATCAACTCGTGAAAATTTTCGTGCAATGATTTATTACGGTCTTTCGACGTGGATTATCAAGACAGGAGTGCATCGATCAACTTACTTCCACTTTTGGCGATAAAGCCCCATCCTTTGCCACTGTGAAACGCTGGTATAACGAATTCAATCGTGGTCGTCGTTCGCTCACCGACGAAGGTCGTCCAAAATCAGTTGTTGTACCAGGAAACAATGATGCTGTGCAAAAACTAATAATGCAAGATCATCATGTGACATACTGTGATATTGAGGCAACCTGAGGCATTAGTTACACCAGCATATATAAAATATTGCATGATCATTTAGCCGTGAAAAAGGTTTGTTCTTGTTGGATCCCACATAATCTTACAAAATCTCAAAAAGATGCTCTTGTCGATTGGTACAAACAAATGCTTAAGAAATACAATGGCCGTGCTTCAAAAGACGTGTATAAGATTGTAACAGGTGACTGAATGGTACACAACCATTTGTTTGCCGGAAGTCTTCGATGAAATAAGAAAAACAAGCAAGCGCCGTCGGATCATTCTTCATTAAGACAATGCCAGCTGTCACACATCTCGTCTAACAACCGACTATTTGAGCACCTATCCGCCGTACAATCCTGATTTGGCACCAAATAACTTTTTTTTTTGTTTCCGAACGTTAAGAATAAATTACGTGGACAACGATTTTCGTCGGCAGAAGAGATGCATTCAAAAACCATGTTTTGGAGGTGTCTCAAGCGGAATGGAAAAAATGCTTTGACAAGTGGTTCGAACGCATGCAGAAATGTATAGATCATAAAGGAGAATATTTTGAAAAACAATAAAGTCATTTTCAATGACAAATTAATGTTTTTTTTTATTATTAGGCTCAAAATATAAATAGTGCGCCTCGTAAATGCCTCAAAACTATTTGTGCATCTATTTGGGTCTAAAGAAATGTAAGCAATCGATACCCCCCAACAGAGTTCTCATTAATACCCAAATTCCATGTCTTAATGAACGATATTTCTATTCAAAAATAAAGAAAAACATGTAAGGGAAGCCAACCTGCAGATCTTTTGGGTGTTACTGTCTTAAGGTTATTTACTCTAAACTTTACTGGAATGATTTGTTTGGAACTCAGGTGGAAATGTCCAAACATTTCTTTGCAAACAATTGTTCTATTCGTTAGTAAGCTTCCCCTAAAGCCAGCAGCAGTCTTCGGCAAGATATTCGTACAGTAAAGCATATTTACATCTGCCAAGACTGAACAAAAAGGAAATGCAATCCTTTCCTAAATAAATATTAAAGAATCAATAATCATTTAACATCTCGTTCAGCTGTCATCAACTTCAATTAGAGAATTTTAATTTCATTAAACCAATCACAAAATGAACGGTCATTGATAGTTCTATAAATTTCTAAACAGCCGTTATCAAATGATTAGCCAAACGATTATATTAAAACAGATTATTCCGTTGAATCGGAATCTAATCTTAATCGCATTAGACTGGTGCTAAATCTTGTAATAATAATCCAAATACTAACATTAGTGCAACAATATTTGACTGTTGGCTTTGCAATAGATCTCCAATCTCTTGTATACCTTATCTGTTTCGATAAATATTTCTTGTTCAAGCATAAATAACCACTTCAGACTATTAACAGACACACCGCTTTGGTGAGGCTGTTATAGTTTACCTTGCACTGATGTGTTTAATTATTTGGTATAAAAATAGCAATAATTTTTGAACTCTGTCTATTATTATTATTTTGGTTTTTAATTTCTCTTACTAATTTATTGATTGTTGCAGATTACCGATTAGTTTTCACGTGAAAAATTCGTCTGGAGATTACCCAAAACTGGTTTTTACAAATTTTATGTGTGTATGGGAAACTTTAAACGGCAGCTAAACCCTATTTCTCAAATCTACGCTTTAGTCTCAGCCTCTCAAGACTGAGATGGCAAAGATAAATTCCATCAACTGATTTTCTCACTGGACATTGGTAGGCACTGCAGTTCTACTTTGTAAAAGCTAGGTCTGGAGCATGATGGTATTTTTGCAGATCCTGGACGGGAGATTTGAGAGAACGCCAATACACCTCTTAACTGCTATGAAGTTAGCTTTTCCTCCAGGGAAAACTCTTTGTAGGAGAGAAAACTATATTTTTAAATAGTAACTTTGAACGATTATTCAACTAATGATTTAAAATTCATTACAGCTTTCAGTCAGCTAACTGTTGCTAACTAATTGTGATCAACAGCCCACTTTCAGCTTAAGAAAAAACAGAAAACTGTTTTTTCTAGAAATACCATCAATCAGAAGTTTAAACTTTAAACTATAAGAGGTGTGGCTATTAAATAACGAGACTATTGCAGTAAAACATTTTATTTTAAATTTATACATATTTAGTTATTATCACCTTCAGTATAAACCCCTCCCCTATCCCTACAACGCTCCATGCGAATTTACCATTGTTCGAAACAGTGCTGGAAGTCTTTTTCTGTGAGCTCCTGCATGACGCGTGCCACTTTTTCTTTCACTGCTTCAACGGACTGAAATCGTGTTCCTTTTTAATGCAGATTTGATTTTGGGGAACAGATAAAAGTTACATGGGACCAGGTTAGGCGAATAAGGCGGATGACCTAAATCTGGGATGTTGTACTTGGCTAGAAACGTCTTGACAGAGACAATGCAGTGTGAGCCGGCGCGTTGTCTTGATGGGGAACCCGTGACTTGTTCTTCCACAAATCGGGTCGTTTTTTCCTTACTCTTTCACGGAGTTGAGCAAGCACCTCACGGTAGTAATGTTGATTAATTATAATCGATATTTTCATCCGTTTTGGACGTGGAAGGACGAGCTGGGTGGTCATCATCTCCGACGTCTTCTCGGCCATCTTGGAAACGCTTGAACCACTAAAAATCTCGCGTACGTGATTAACATTCATCGCCATAAACTTCTTTTAATAAAAGATAAGTTTCAGTAGCGGTTTCACCAAGTTTCATGCGAAATTTCACGACAATTCGTTGCTCTACTACATGTGTAGTATCATGTTTTCGGCAAAACGAAACTAACACCTCAAAGATGGTTCCGGTCAGACAGATTTCTCTACAAACAAAGAGAAGGCTTTACGCTGCACAGCTGTCGGTCGTTAGGATTTGGTGCATGCATCAGTCTCGTTATTTAATGGCCACACCTCGTATACATACGGATTTTTACCTTAGATTAAACAAGATTTGCACTTTTAGTGGTTACAGTTTAACCTATGAAATTGATAAGGATTTCTAGTGACTTAAGCTGCAAGAATCTATAAATAAAATTTAAACAAAAAAAGTATTAAAATTCAGTAAGATTATTAAAGAAAAAAAGAAGGGTTTGTATATTACTTAAAAATTATTAAACTAGATAACTTAATGGATCCTCAGAGATAGAATCATAATTAAGTAAAAAACATTTACTTAATTAAAATCATTAAGAAAATTAAGGATAACAAAGCTAGCGAGTAATATTGGTTTCTCAATTTCACTAAAATTAAATCCTCCATTCTCGGTAATTACATTTCAACCTACTTCATCACAATACTGCTGTTTAATTAACCCAAAATTAAGTGGAATATAAATGCGATTGCCCTAGTTTTGAAACTGTTTTGCACAGGAAGAGTAAGTGAGCTTGAGTTAATAAATGTTTGCTGTAGAGTTTTCAGTGATTGTAAAGAAAGGATAATAACTTGGAAGCGTTTTTCTTATTGTATTGAGTGCCAATCAGTTAGCGTTTTGAATGATTACAACCAATCGGGTGCGCATAACAGGTTTAATACAGCACCATGCTGCATTATCACGATATTCTCCTAACGTCATAATAACTCCATTGATATCTTGTATCAGCAGATACTATTAGATTATTCCAATAATAACGATATTGAAGTCGTCAAAGAGTTCAAGTATTTAGGCGTCATTTTTTCATCTAATGGTAAGTTTAAAAAAGCAAATGACCACAGTAAATCGTTGGCTGTTTCAGCATCAAGTAGGGTTCACCATATTTTGAGTAAGGGCAAGTCCGACTCTTGGGAAGCCAAAGAGAGGTTGTTTGACTCAATGGTTGCTAGTGTTTTACTGTATTCAACCGAGGTATGGGCCGCTCCTTATGTCGACTCACTTGATAAAGTTCAAACTCACTTCTTTAAATCCTTATTGCAGCTGCCCAGAAGATTGTCCAATAATGTTGATTCTTTAGTGTAAGACCTTTTTTGATTACAACGATAAATTATTCTGCCCAGACAAGTGTAAATTCTTTTACGAAATGACTGGAATACATAAATATATTTTAATATAAACTAGGACGAACCTCTTGATGAGTTTTGAATTAAACTACTCTAAATTATTTTTGGTCCTTCTAGCTGAATGTACAAATCAATTCAAATGCCTACAAAATAGTTTTAAAAGTATTTTAATGAATTTGCGAACAAGAATGAGTTTTATTATTTGAATATTTTGGTCAAAATTAAGTTTGAAATATGTGTTTATAAGTTATATACTTACGTCAAGCTTTCGGCCAAGTTCCCTAACCGTGCTCAAGTTATGAAGTTTGAGTTAGAAGCAGTACGTAAAGTTGTTAATACTTGCTTACTAATGTTTCAAGTGAATTTTAAAAATAAACTTGGTAAATTTCTTAATTTGCCTAACGAACTAATAAGGCTGCATAGATGAAATATTTATTAAGTTAATTATTATTATTATTTATTTATTTGTTACATGGGCATAGCCCTATACAAAGGAGTTGCTACAAAAAACAGAAAACAGTACATATACAAAAAACAAAAAGAAAAACTTGTACATCTTACATAGCAACCAAAAAAAAACAATTCCAGTGTTATAATTTAAGTAATAATTAATAGAAATCAAAATCTCTTGCGATAAATGAGTTATTAAATATTCATATAAATCAATAATTCATATTATTAGTTAAACACTGTATTATTCATTTAGAATAAATGCCCTCAGTTTTAACACATTTTCCACATAATAGTATAATTTTTTTATATTTTCAGCGCTGATATTAGGAAATAATATTGGAAAATTAAATTGATCAACATCTTGTAAAAAACCTAAATATTTTAAACGAAATTGTAAATATATTGGGCAATTTAACAAAATATGGGACAAATCTTCAAATTGGGCGGTGTTACACAAAGTGCACTTTTCATTTGGATTTAATGTATATGTAATTTTACCAATACTAATCTTCAATACATATTTAGAGGACAAACGCAACTGAGAGAGCAATCGTATAAATTTAAAAGAAATAGGAAAATTCAAATAATTCTGTGGCTCCTGATCATTAAAAACTAACGCAGAATAGATTAAACTGAAATTGGAGCTGTGCAATTTGCAAAGGTCAGATTCTTTAAGCGACTTTTTATAGCTAACTAAAAACTGTTTCAACTGCTTCTTCAAACTGGAAATATTGTCATTGAATAAAATATCTGATAGATTTAAAGAAGGAAACGAGAAATTTAATTGTGAAACCCAATTATACTTGGTATTTACTGCATTACGACTTAATTCCAACAGCTTTAGAAAACACAGCAACGGGTATCTGTCGGGCGACATAGCTTTTAATTTATAAATCCAGTTACCAGCAAACTTGAGAAGGAGATAACTAATGTGTACCACACCAAATTCCAAACGCACGGCAAAGTTGGGCGTACAACGCGGTAATCCAAGCAAACGCTTGTAAAAATTTAGACTACATGCATCCAACGTGTTGCTGTACCTGAGCCCCCATATATGGGCACCATACAATAATACGCTCATCGCAATGGCTTCATTCAGTTTAACCCTGGAATCCCAACAGATTAATTTCGATGCAGCGCAAGTATTTAACACAGTTCCAATAGCCGCATTTGTTTTAGATACCGCATTTTCAGACGCTTTTAGAAAAACCCCGGAATTAGAAAATAAAACCCCCAAGTAATTGTAATTAGAAACTTGTTCTATCAAAACATTGTTAAAGTATAAATTTCTGACTTTTTTCTTAAAACTTTTTGAAAACCTAATGATTTTGGTTTTATTGGAATTAACATTTAAACCATTTTCTTTGCAGTACGATTCCAAGCATTTCAGTTTCGATCGAATATCGGTGAACGAATCCCCAAAGATTATCAAGTCATCGGCATATAACAACATCAGAATGTCAGAGCGATGCCCCACAGGAACGCCGAACAGTCCCCTACTTCTAAAATAAGTCTCAATATCGGCAATGAACAAATTGAATAAGAGCGGACTCAACGACTCCCCCTGCAAAACACCCCCAGTGACCTCTATTGGTTCCGATAATTGATTACCAACCCTAACTTGCAAGACTGCATTATCATAAAGTACTTTTAGAAATCTTATAATTTTACCGCTAATCCCAATCTGGAATAATTTTGACCAAAGTAAGGTATGATTCACAGAATCAAAGGCCCTTCTAAAGTCTACAAAAACACCGTATAATTCACCACCAGGCCGGGAAAGCTTAATTTGTATTAATGAGGATAAAATAAAAATATTATCAGTACAGCCTCGTCCAGCTCGGAACCCATTCTGGCATTCAGGTATTGCACCAACCGTTTCTGACCAAGTTACAATTCTATTTGATAAAATCAAAGTAAATATTTTCAATAAAGTATTAGCTAAAGCTATTAATCTGTAATTTGCTAATGAAGATAAAGATATTTATTAAGTTAAGCTCCCAATATTTATTGAATCTAAGTTCAATAAGATTTTTTTTTTCTAGTGTATTAAAATTTTAGTGAAATTTAACTTTACTTAGCCGTATGTATAGTAACATTAGGTAAACTGTATAATTCTGTACATAGTATTATACGTATTATAAAGTTGCAAAATATAATTGTTAAGAAACCTTAGTTATTAACTAATAATGAGTTATATTTAATACATATTATTCATAAATAAATTATCCGTTTAATCATATTTAGTAAAATTATATTTAATTAAAATGGTTTAAATATATTTTATTTGCCATCGATTTTGTTTAAAACAAACAACTACATTTGATAATGAACACTGTAATGACTAATGAATAATATGTCCTAATATAGATTTGATTGCAGTATTTCCTTACTGATTCTTTTGAATGTGACGTCTCTAAATTATTCATAGAACTTGTTATCAATGTTTCACAGATTATTTTAGTTATTTAAGTAAAAACACTATTTTTAATTTAATAAAATTTCTTATTTTTAATTTTTTAACATTTCTGAATATTTAATATTTAGCAGTTATTCTAGAAAGACCATGAATATTAATAGCTAGTAATTCGAACCCATAAATGCATACTTTGTTTCCTTACTCAAGCCATGCAAAAAATAGCTTCATCATTTATGATGTATTTGTAGCCTACAGGGCAAGTAGCGTTTTGTATTTTTACCTTCTAGCTGTTTTGCAATTAGTTACTCAAGTCAGCTTTGTCACACCTTCACCAAAGACCCAGCTTTATATCATTCACCTTCTTTCTCATTTTTCATTCAGATTCTTATTTATTATTCGTGGTAAAATAAATCAAGTTTATGAATTTGTTAACCGTAAAGATGATCTGTGACCAACCATTCATCATTATGTTATCAGCCTTTTCAGTTTTATTTATAAGTAAACGTAACATTTCTTTTCTTTACTGTTAAAAATAAAATGAAACTATTGGTTCTTGGCAGTCAGCAGATAATATCTTGACATTCAAGATTAGGGCTCAATCTTTGAAATTTGTATTTGAGAATTTTTGTAGTTTCTGTTTTTGTGTTGCATTTCAACTGAGTTCAACGAATAATAATTTATAAATATTGATCAAATGAAAAAGAAAGCAATGCAATCCTTCGCGAATAGAATATGTCGGCTAGATTGAGACATATTCTGCCAAGTTAATCTAAAAATTTAATCTAAAAATCGTTCGATCGTTCTTGTTAATGCAGTCTAACGCAGTTAAATGCTAATCTAAATCCGTATTAGTATTTATGGTCTCCTTTTTAAGGTTGACAGTAATTTAAATGTTTTACACAATGGTTTGCGGCCGACCCCATTTGATTCATACTCTATCTTGAATAATTTGAATATAGTTTAAATGAACAACGAAGAATAATATCAACCCTTTGATGTAAGTAATGTTGAGTTAATAGAGAGAAGATGATTGCTTAAACTAGATCAGTTTGATCGACTTTTAAACATTAGCTGTCGAATTTTACTGGTAGATTAAGTTATACATCAGCTTTTATTTGATTGAATTTGTCAATCATATAAAGTGGACCTACGTAGAAGTCGTTTAACCAGTTATACACGTCAAACCAAATCTCTGTTACGGTGCGTTCGACGTGTATACTCGTTGTGAAAAAACATAAAATTGCCATTAACTATAGAAACTCGAAATTTTAGTAAAATACAATAAGAATATTGTTTGGTGAGATGTTTCCTTTATCTTACCAATAGAACTGCCAAGTATCTTATACGGAGGGATGAGGTGGGAGTCAGCCAAATTATAAGTGGTTGTTACATGTTTGGTCTCCGCATTAGAGATTGGGAATTGCACACACAAATAGAAGCTCTCAACCCTTGTGCAATGCCGTTTTTACCTTAGATACGAGGTTCAGACCTCAGTTCGAGCAAGATTTCATTTTGCACAGAATTCAAAGCTCTTTTCTACCTTGTAAAAGCTCTTGCATCTCTAGTTAACTAGAGCAATGCATACGTAAAGTGGTGCAAGATTTTGAAAGAGCACAGAATGCTCTGTAATCTGTAAGCCCCAAAGATTGCAGAAAAAGTGCTTGCAGTGACTATTATGACGTTGTAAACTTTTGGTTGTTATGCCCTGTGGCGTTCGACGTGTATACCACGTCATTGTCAGATTTTAATTCCGCACACTGTGTGTTTTTTTTTTTTTTAAACTAAATTCCACCGCTTAACTGGTTAAGAAAAGAACTACACAGATGCCACGACTTACCAAGAGTTAAAGTAATGCCAATTATTTCGGTCTAACTATCGATAAAGTATCGGACAAAGTCATTTATTTAATAAGTTCAAAGCTAAGACGGGAATCGAATATTTAACTTCAACTGCTCGACTATCGATACGCTTTTGCAATATAAAACTAAGACCAAAATCTTTCCTGACAATACAAAACAAATTTTTAATTGTAGCCCATTTCTTCCAAGTTAAATTAATTTTATAACCATCCAGCACAATTCTTATCTTCAAAAGTGCTTCACCAAATTGTTATTGTGTCTAATCGTACCTTCAATTTATGATCATAAGGTTTGCTATGTCAATGATCCTCACTCGATAAAAAATCTGTAGCAATCACAATAAAATTTTCGTTTTGTTTAATCACACATCTCATTGCTTTTCATCCTCTTCCTTGTAACCTGGAGGGTGCAAACATTGTTTCCTTTTCAAGTCCGAGAGAACAAATTATTTTAAGACTTTAAAAATAGATGATCTTCTTCATACCAGGGAAGTGAGGTACAATTACTTGACTGAGTTGATGATAAAAAAGGTTATCAGAGAAGATTTCCTCACGTTCATAATTTTCCTCCATTAATTTATTAAAGACGGTCAGTTAAGAAGGTTCCGCCCATGTTCAGAGAATAATGATTAACCCGGGCAAAGGAGAAGACTAACATAGCCAAGACAAGTTGTGGAAGGAATTTATCAATAGCATAATTACCAATACCATAATATAGCTCAAGATAACTGGGTCAACTTCTGCTCTATGTATGTTGTCATGACAACCTCATTATTAGTGGAAGGTCCAAGCATATTACCAAACTATGGTACAGAGATTGAACTGTAGGAAACCATTAAAATTAAAAAAAAAAATATTTTCAACATTTAAAAAGTGAATTTGAATAATTCCCTGACGAAATAACAAGAGAAGAAGAGGTTGTAAACAACTTGTTAAAAATAAACTTTTTCCCCCAACGAAATAAACTTTGCAAACCAATTTTAAGTTATATAATTGTAATGGCAGCAAAATTAGACCAAATGCTGAGTATTCAAAGTATGATTTCAGAATTCATAAATTACATATAATTTAAAATACTAAAAACTCGAAGTTAAAATACAGGCTGTTTTACTTGGCTCAGTGAATTGTTGAAAGAACTACTAGGGAATTGGGTTAATTAATCTGAAGCCCCTCAATAGATTATGTCTGGCCCCTTATCTTCTGTTTCAGCCATTTACGATCGCTAAATATGACTATCATCTTTGGCGTTTTCAATTATCGGGTAAAAAAATATTTATAAATAAGGGAGTTATAGGGAAATAGGGAACTTAAGGGCCGTCTTTTCCTTTTCCTTATATCTTCTTAAAAATGGTTTTGCAATTACTTCTAATGTTGAGATGTAAGGAATCAAACCTTGGCTTACTTCAGGAATGAGACTTAGGGTTACGAAACAAAGAGAGATTTGGGGGTTTATAATAAAAACATTTATCTTAGAACAGAGGTTCTCAAACTTATTTCGTGCACCGTCCACTTTGTGAATCTATTATATTCTAGCGCCCCGTAAAATTTTTAACTTTACCACGTCTTTTTTTTTCGTTTATTTGTGCTGCAACAAGCGCGTTGTCGCTCGAAGTAACAATGATAGAAGTGAATGGTAGATACAAACGAGTGGAGAAGTTACCCCAGTGTTAACACTCCAAAACATTACGTCTATTAGACACTCTCTTCACTTGAGAGGAGATCACGAGGCCACACTGTCTCTTAAGGCGTCTTATCCGGGTTATCAGGAAGAGTTCTTGAAGAAAGATTTTGAGCTAGAGGATTTACGTTTGATTGCAGGTTAAAGTGAAGTTTTCTGTTATCGTGTTTCAGCAACTTGTGTGACAAAAGGAATGTTAAGGTCAGTGTGTATAGTCCAGGTTGGAGACATAAAATGGAGCGTTTACAATAGTTCGTAGTATTTTAGATTGAATCCTTTGGAGATTGGAGCGTTTGGTTGAACCCCACAGCTCTATTCCATACGTCCAGATGGGTTTCAAAATAGAAGTATAAATCAGTCTTTTGCTGTCTAGAGAGTGTTTTGATCTAGTCTAAGAGTCTTTTAAATTGTCTAGAGGCAGTTTTGATCTATCGTCTAAGAGTCTTTTAAGTTATCGATAGAGTCAGTTTAGTTCTGTTCTTTTAAGTCTAAGGGGTTATCACATCTTACAAAATCACAATTGCAATCATTACTTTAATTGAATTAATAGCGTGCTGTGTGTATCTTATCCTGTTTCTGAGTTCGAACTTACATTTTAAATGAGACTGTTCTAATGAAAGCGATAAAACGCCACTTTATAAATAATATTTATAAAAACTTTTATTCAAATTAAAACAAACATTTCAATTTAAATTTTAAAACAAATCTAATGTGAATTTTGAATCTGATGATTTTTAACAAGTTTGTTAATATCTGGCTCGAATATCTCGCGTTCGGTAACATGCAAAAGTTTTCTCTTTCTAGTTAGCAGCGTTGCCACAGCATTAAATCCACTTCAAACGAATACATGCGATGAGAATGCTATCAAAAAATCGTTAAACAATCGATGTAGTGTAGTACGTAGGTTTCGATTTTAGTTTAAAATGTAGAAAAACACAAATCAGCCATCGCCATCGCTCCCCTAAAACGTTTCAATACCAGCGTCCACAAGGAGATCGTTGTCGCCCTTTTTGAGAAAGACTGTCTTAGAAAATACAAATGAAGTTTATACAGAGATTTTATGTTAGTATAGTAAATACTCCCGATCTATCTCTAGCATTGTAGCCCGGATGACCAACTAAATATAATTCAAAACGTTAGCATTAAAAATATTTCTTCTACTGACAGAGATTGGCCAAGTACTGCTACTATTTTAAATTAAATAACTAGTAAACATTTCAAAGTTTAAATGTTAGGATTTGTCCACTATATAGCATTGTAAGAATAACAGTTTGAAATTTGTCATAGTATGAAACTGAGTGACTTGAATAAACAATTATTGCATTTCTAATAATTCTGAAGATCTTTAAATTCATTTGAATCATGTTTGCAATAATTACAGACACCTTGGTTATTAATTTATGGTAAAATTATTAAAATAACAGTTGAAATTTGTTAAATTTTAATCTTAATAGAGTTTCCCTAACTTTGGTTTAGAAACTTCCTCAACAACTTATGTATATATAGGTTAAATTAGTAATATTAATGCGAACCTTGTTAGATGTTGCTCGAGATACATGTTAAGGAGCAGCACATGCTTAATTGGCCATTGATTACAAAACCCTATATCTTACCTAAGTAAGAGACAATATATACGTATAAGCATTAATCATGTTCGACCCAACTGACATATATGGTATTTGCTTGGGTTAAGCACTATCTAAATTAGTTCACTGCCATATTAATGTTGAGGTTCACATATTCAACTTCAGATTTAGCATAGATAATAAATATACACGAATGTAACAATTTTTCTAAAAAAATTGATCAAATTGGTAACCATAATTACTTTTAATATGGATCTTAAAAATATTAAAATTGATAAACTACCAGCTTTACCCGGCCACTGCTGTGGCTCAGTCCATAGCGAAGCAGCAGCAGATCGATTCGGTGATGGATTCCTCCAATTGATTGAGAACTTTGTTCGCGATATCTAAGCACAAATCTTCAATCATTATCAACGTTTCATTGCAGATTCTTCGCGTAATCGACGGAAAATATCTTTACCCCTGTGCGCTTTATATTTCTCCCATAATTCTGCTGGTGATGAAGGAGAGCAGGTGGTCAATATGAATGCAAAATATACACGAATTTGATTTGAATGTGACGTGCTGCTCGCACCATTAATGCATACATTCCATTGTCGGTCGTTCTCCAATAAATTCACAGCTTGACATGCACTATGGAAAGTCGACGCCGTTGACAATTCTCAATTGCTGGGAAAGACGTTTCACTGGGCCCATTTGCCAACAGCGTGGGAAGAAAGAAGTATTCATCTTGATTGGGATGCACGGTGTACAGTCTGCCCTTCGTGCCAGGTTGTCCGTCGACTCGCTCTCCACGTTTGCGTCGTTCAAATAATTTTCTACTCGCATTCCTTGTGTTATACGTAGGCACTTCCGAATACAACAGTGTTTTCGCAAACGCGTCATTTTGACATAACAAGCCGGTTGATTCAGGGATATTTGTTGTACACGAAATCTACGAACATTCAATTTAACAATGCAATCGGAAACATCGAAATGGAATCGTAAAATATTTACCTGCCATAGGGTTGCCATCTACACAATAGGTATATAAAAACGCGCTTGTATTCGATTGAAACGTTGTTTCCAAATTTCAAAGCAACGGTGAAGAACTTTTGGAGATTTAAGATTTAGAACAAACGAATATTTACATTTTTATTTAGGTATATAAATAAATTATATATTAGAAATAAACAGGCAAATTAGTCTTTCAATCAATTATTCGTGGAGCAATTAGGTGGAGGTATTAGTCCTTGAAGAACCAACGTTCATGACGGCTTCTTGTCTTGACAAAAAATTTTAAAAAAAGCAAAAGCAGCATTTATTTAAAGGTTTTAGGAGAATAAATATGTCCATTTTGAGCTCGTTATTCTAAATCTGTACCAAAACAAGAACAATTTACTAAACTCCACAATTTAAATCGGGAAAAAAAAGTTAGTGTAGTCGCATTCACTTCTTAGAATATCATTTAAAACAAGTTAAATGCAATGACTCCCAATTACCTAATTTTCTTTACTATTGAGGGCCATAAACCTGCATAAACATAACCTGCAAACTTCACCAAAACGTAATTGCTGCAATATGTGAAAGAATTTAGCTCCCTGCGCTTATGTCTAATCGAGCTACAAGTTCCTATTTCCAGTGACTGACTTCTACCGATCGGTTTGAGTATTTTGTAGCTAGAAATGCAGTCAGAGGGCTGGTAATGCTTTGATAAAGCCCCGTGCGTACTGACGTGCCAATACGAAATTCACAAAGAAAATGTTAAAATAAAACAACGTAAATAACGTTTGAAAATTAAATATGTCTTAGCTAACATAGGTACGAGTAATATGTAGTAGAATCGTTATAATATATTCCTCTCCATATGAGTTAATTGTAAGTTTAAAACTCAACTAAGAACAGGAAATGAATTCGTGTAAAATAATATCTATATAACAGAATGTTTCAATCAAATACTTGTTGAAACCTAAACAAATTAATCAATCTTTACCTCTCCAGCCATTCCAGACGGTTATACATCAACACCACGCCACACTACACAGCTAGATGTCTCACTCTACAATCAAGTTGTCACGCAACAACAATTTTATTTTATTTGTTATTAATTGTCCACTTTTTTAACGTTCTTCCATGATGAACAGCAATTTCGGGAAAATTATCCAAATAGTTAATTAGTTAGATTCAAATTAGAAATAAAAGTATTGATTTTTCTTTTTATTTCGCCCGAGTTGTTACATTAAAAGTGCCAACAGTGAGCTAGTGTAGTATGAGACGTGAAGAACGTAAGTGAAGTCAAAATCTCTAAACACAATGGTTAATCTACCTCTCATAATGGATGAAATTCCAAAATTGGTCAGTAATACAATAAATATGCATTCTACGATGGATGAAGCCGAAGATCTTATTTATCTCTTGCATATTGTAAAGATTGTATCGCTGATATTCCGAGTTCAAAGCGAATTGCTCAAACCCAAAAGGATCTTCTTACTCTTTGGATGGATTTTTTTTTTTCAGTTCATCGTGAAAATGGGACCCAATATTTTTTGAGAACTTTGTACCTACTTTTCTCACTCACAAGATTTTTAACTTCCATTAATTTTTATCAGAAAAAATAATTTCGGGCTATCCTACAGAAGGGCTAGACTTCCCTATAAAATTACAATTCTGTACAATGTGCTGTTAAAAGTGTACCATTTTGGCTAGAATTAAGTATGACTTAAATATTCAGCGATGAAAGCAACTTTGCGAGTTAATACTTTGAGAATAGCCAAAAGAGTAAAGTGATTGTATTAGATTTTAGAAATTTCTAATAACAGCTCATAGATTTCTATACATATATGTGTCTAACAAGGGATTTAGTTTCAGTTACAGTACAAAACATCCAGTTCTGTTATGATAAATGACAGCCGTATGCAAAATAATCTTAGATAATTGGCGGGTTTATGAGTAAAAACGCGCTAGTTTTTTTTCAAAAAAATATTCAATATTTCTTAACTTATCAATTAATTATAATGTAATATAGTAGTAAAGTAATCGCCTATTTTTTCAGGCGGGGCTTAACGTCCAACTACCAATTACTAGGTGCCGTGGACGGAGGCAACTAGCAAACGTACTTTACTATTTCTCATTTAACCATTAAATAAAATCCAAGACCAAGACCCCAGTATCGAACTCAGTATGCATATTAGCTTTGCAGGTCTCGCCTCTTAACCCGATCGTGGCGCTTAAATTATAATGTATTAAATCAATTATTTCAGTACATATGCATGCATGCTAAATACTAAATGTTTGTTGGGCGCCTCGTTTCTCCTGGTGTAGTCAACTGTTTGGTAATAGAAATCTTCTTGCTAAGAATACCTGCTCCATTGGTGACTGAATATTGTATTGTTCAACATTTATAATTCACAGCTTCGATCTAATTAGTGCACTTTGATAAAAATTGAATAGTTAGTCAACATCACTTTACATCGTAACCTGTCTAATTCGTGTTCGAACGCTACATCCTCTATTTCTTGCCTAATGCATACTACTGCTAGTTCTTTGAGTTTCCGCTGGTGGTGGAAAGGGTGGGATTGATTCAATTGCCTTCTGTATTAAGCTATCGCTCGTACGGCATATTTGTCTGCTTTTATTACATGTCATCTATGTTAAAAATTGGGATGGACTGAAGAAGTGGCCTGCTACAAGGAGACTTCAAAGACAATATGACGTTAGGAGGATTCAGGATTGAAAGTAAGTAGGTATGACATTATCAAAAGAGGATATGACATCATGTACAATGAATATTGTCTAATTTTTTTTTTTTTTTTTAACTTGTACCCTTAAATGCCAATTAAAGAATGTTAAATATTCAGCAGTTCTAACGGTACATTTTTATAGTAATATGCGGTATTATTGATTGTTTTGCAGTGGATTTTTGTTTGGAAGGTTTTGATTCATGTGCCAGTTCTCTGCCCATTCATATAAAGATATATTGGCAGGCTTGTTAGATGATAAATGTTCATAATAAAACTTTGCGCCAATATTTTGGCGCGTTATATACATATAATTTTTATTATGATTAATATTTTGTAATATTTATTATTGTAGTGAAAATATTGCTCGTTATAAATCTAATGCAAACGATTCTTAAGAAGTTTTACTGCCAAAACTTAAAATATTCGTAATTTAGAAATATATTGGAACAAAGAAGTAAGAAAAGAGAAAAAAACAAATATATTGGAACAAAGAAACAAAATAAAACAAAATCTCTGGCCTGAACTAATACAGTTTTCTCTTAGTTGTAAATTACAACTTCTCTTTGCAATTTCTCTACTCTGGAAATATTTTGAACAACTTATTTGAATTCCACTAACCAGTTATACAGAAATGTTAATTTATAGGGTAGCCCAAAACCTTTTTTTCTAAATAACACCTACACTCAAGAAGAAAGAAAGAATCATAATGCCAATTTCAGTCATAATTTCTGTTTTATTATTTTACAGAGCTTCCGACCTAGGGACTAGGAGTTCATTAATAGACAGGACAGAAGACTTATCAACTTTAGAATAACAATGTAAACATATTATATTGTTAGTAAGTTCTGCAGATGACGCAAGTCCCAAGGTCGGAAGCTCTGTAAAATAATAAAAAACTGACTGAAATTGGCATTATTCTTTCGTTTCATCTGATTTAATGAATCAGTCACCAAAAACAATGAACAATAATTCTAAAATCAATTTAAATTTAAAAAAAAAGAGGTGGGCACCTATTAGGAGTTATAGCTCTTTAAAGTATTGCATACAATTCCAAGATATACCATTTTTTCTAGTGTTATCTGAATTTCTAAGGTGTGTCGCTCGTCAGATTTTTGAGAAATCGTGGAACAAAAAACTCTTTTAGGACAAGCGATTTTTCTTACAACATAGAATTTCGTTCTTTAATTAATTTTCATGTTAGAACAGTTTTCAATAATAGTTGCAGTCCTAATGGTAAGCAATCAGTATTTATCTAGCGTAAAGGAAAACTTATTTTTTTTGGAGAAAAATTTCACATTGGCATTTAAAAAAAAAAAATAGTATATGTTTAGTGTCTAATGTGAGCTATATGTAAGCTTTATAGATGACAAATGGGTGACAGTGTTTATAGAGCTAAGGTACTTCTAATAACAGCTTCATTCTGCCACTAATGCCCAATTTGATTAGTTCACTGTACGCAATTTGGATGCCATTTACTGACATATTAGTCAGATGTCTGTAAACCCATATTTACTAAGTTTTCTAACAGAAAACTGCGCCTAAAAGAGCTTCATTGTCATTAAATATTTGTCTTAAAACTAGTTTTGCTTAATTTATTTAATGTTAATCACAAGATAGTACCCTAAGCCAGAGTTGGGCACTGATTAAAAAAAAAATTAAATTCTAAATTTTTAAATTGAATTTATTTTTAATTTTAATCAGAATTTAATCGGCGAATTTAATCGTAATTTTAATCATATGACAAATTATTTAATCAATTAAACAGATTTAATCGTTAATCAAACTAATTTAATCAAACTAAAAAAATTATGATTAAATCTGAGAATTAAATTGAACTTTAATTTTAATCACCGAATTAGTTCCATTTCAATCGTAAATCAAACAAATTTAATCTTCCGCTTTTATGGCTTTTCAACCAATGGTTCGAACCACGTTTTGGCGAGGCCCTTTTTCCAAGCGTCTTCAATAAATACTTTTCGGTTAATTTTTGTAGACTTGGACTTCTTTACGAGTCTCTGGACCAGTGGTTCTTAACCGGTGTTCCGCGAATATGGTCCAAGTGTTCCGCGAAATTTCAATTTTAAATGTATTGAAATTTAGAAACTTGGGAATGATGCGAAAACAAAAAATTGTTCCTTTTTTTTTTAATTTGAATTTAATTTTAAGTTCTTGCTAAATACCGAATTTCAAATTATTTAATGTTAGTGTTCCGCGAGAAAAATATATACGATACATATAATTGTGTTCCGCGTCAATGAAAAGGTTAAGAACCACTGATATAAAGGGTTGAAAATTTTTTTGGTCATGAAATTCTGTAAAAATGTGGCCGTTCTATATCACCCACTGTGAACCACGTATTCGTATGAAATTTTGTTCTCTAATACACTTTGTTTTTCTCAATTTTAAACTATAGTTATTTTGTGCACAGATCTATAAATGTAGAAGATAAAAAGGGTTGAAAATATTTTAGGTCATGAAATTCTGTAAAATTAAGGCTATTCTATATCTCCCACTGAGAACCACGTATTGGTATGGAATTTTGTTCTCATATACACTTTGTTTTTCTCAATTATAAACTATAGTTATTTTGTGCACAGATCTATAAATGTAGAAGATAAAAAGGGTTGAAAATATTTTAGGTCATGAAATTCTGTAAAATTAAGGCTATTCTATATCTCCCACTGTGAACCACGTATTGGTATGGAATTTTGTTCTCATATACACTTTGTTTTTCTCAATTATAAACTATAGTTATTTTGTGCACAGATCTATAAATGTAGAAGATATAAAGGGTTGAAAATTTTTTGGGTCATGAAATTCTGTAAAATTGTGGCAGTTCTATATCACCCACTGTGAACCACGTATTGGTATGGAATTTTGTTCTCATATACACTTTGTTTTTCTCAATTATAAACTATAGTTATTTTGTGCACAGATCTATAAATGTAGAAGATATAAAGGATTGAAAATTTTTTGGGTCATGAAATTCTGTAAAATTATGGCCGTTCAATATCACCCACTGTGAACCACGTATTCGTATGAAATTTTGTTCTCTAATAAACTTTGTTTTTCTCAATTATAAACTATAGTTATTTTGTGCACAGATCTATAAATGTAGAAGATATAAAGGATTGAAAATTTTTTGGGTCATGAAATTCTGTAAAATTATGGCCGTTCAATATCACCCACTGTGAACCACGTATTCGTATGATATTTTGTTCTCTTATACACTTTGTTTTTCTCAATTATAAACTATAGTTATTTTGTGCACAGATCTATAAATGTAGAAGATATAAAGGGTTGGAAATTTTTTGGGTCATGAAATTCTGTAAAATTATGACCGTTCTATGTCTCCCACTGTGAACCACGTATTCATATGAAATTTTGTTCTCATATACACTTTGTTTTTCTCAATTATAAACTATAGTTATTTTGTGCACAGATCTATAAATGTAGAAGATATAAAGGGTTGAAAATTTTTTAGGTCATGAAATTCTGTAAAAATGTGGCCGTACTATATCACCCACTGTGAACCACGTATTCGTATGAAATTTTGTTCTCTTATACACTTTTTTTTCTCAATTATAAACTATAGTTATTTTGTGCACAGATCTATAAATGTAGAAGATATAAAGGGTTGGAAATTTTTTGGGTCATGAAATTCTGTAAAATTATGGCTATTCTATATCTCCCACTGTGAACCACGTATTGGTATGGAATTTTGTTCTCATATACACTTTGTTTTTCTCAATTATAAACTATAGTTATTTTGTGCACAGATCTATAAAGGTAGAAGATATAAAGGGTTGAAAATTTTTTGGGTCATGAAATTCTGTAAAATTATGGCTATTCTATATCTCCAACTGTGAACCACGTATTGGTATGGAATTTTGTTCTCATATACACTTTGTTTTTCTCAATTATAAACTATAGTTATTTTGTGCACAGATCTATAAATGTAGAAGATATAAAGGATTGAAAATTTTTTGGGTCATGAAATTCTGTAAAATTATGGCCGTTCAATATCACCCACTGTGAACCACGTATTCGTATGAAATTTTGTTCTCTAATAAACTTTGTTTTTCTCAATTATAAACTATAGTTATTTTGTGCACAGATCTATAAATGTAGAAGATATAAAGGGTTGAAAATTTTTTGGGTCATGAAATTCTGTAAAATAATGGCTATTCTATATCTCCCACTGTGAACCACGTATTGGTATGGAATTTTGTACTCATATACACTTTGTTTTTATCAATTATAAACTATAGTTATTTTGTGCACAGATCTATAAATGTAGAAGATATAAAGGGTTGAAAATTTTTTGGGTCATGAAATTCTGTAAAATAATGGCTATTCTATATCTCCCACTGTGAACCACGTATTGGTATGGAATTTTGTTCTCTTATACACTTTGTTTTTCTCAATTATAAACTATAGTTATTTTGTGCACAGATCTATAAATGTAGAAGATATAAAGGGTTGAAAATTTTTTGGGTCATTAAATTCTGTAAAATTATGGCTATTCTATATCTCCCACTGTGAACCACGTATTGGTATGGAATTTTGTTCTCATATACACTTTGTTTTTCTCAATTATAAACTATAGTTATTTTGTGCACAGATCTATAAATGTAGAAGATATAAAGGGTTGAAAATTTTTTAGGTCATGAAATTCTGTAAAAATGTGGCCGTACTATATCACCCACTGTGAACCACGTATTCGTATGAAATTTTGTTCTCTTATACACTTTTTTTTCTCAATTATAAACTATAGTTATTTTGTGCACAGATCTATAAATGTAGAAGATATAAAGGGTTGGAAATTTTTTGGGTCATGAAATTCTGTAAAATTATGGCTATTCTATATCTCCCACTGTGAACCACGTATTGGTATGGAATTTTGTTCTCATATACACTTTGTTTTTCTCAATTATAAACTATAGTTATTTTGTGCACAGATCTATAAAGGTAGAAGATATAAAGGGTTGAAAATTTTTTGGGTCATGAAATTCTGTAAAATTATGGCTATTCTATATCTCCCACTGTGAACCACGTATTGGTATGGAATTTTGTTCTCATATACACTTTGTTTTTCTCAATTATAAACTATAGTTATTTTGTGCACAGATCTATAAATGTAGAAGATATAAAGGATTGAAAAATTTTTGGGTCATGAAATTCTGTAAAATTATGGCCGTTCAATATCACCCACTGTGAACCACGTATTCGTATGAAATTTTGTTCTCTAATAAACTTTGTTTTTCTCAATTATAAACTATAGTTATTTTGTGCACAGATCTATAAATGTAGAAGATATAAAGGATTGAAAATTTTTTGGGTCATGAAATTCTGTAAAATTATGGCCGTTCAATATCACCCACTGTGAACCACGTATTCGTATGATATTTTGTTCTCTTATACACTTTGTTTTTCTCAATTATAAACTATAGTTATTTTGTGCACAGATCTATAAATGTAGAAGATATAAAGGGTTGGAAATTTTTTGGGTCATGAAATTCTGTAAAATTATGACCGTTCTATGTCTCCCACTGTGAACCACGTATTCATATGAAATTTTGTTCTCTTATACACTTTGTTTTTCTCATTATAAACTATAGTTATTTTGTGCACAGATCTATAAATGTAGAAGATATAAAGGGTTGAAAATTTTTTGGGTCATGAAATTCTGTAAAATTGTGGCAAGTTCTATATCACCCACTGTGAACCACGTATTCATATGAAATTTTGTTCTCTTATACACTTTGTTTTTCTCAATTATAAACTATAGTTATTTTGTGCACAGATCTATAAATGTAGAAGATATAAAGGGTTGAAAATTTTTTGGGTCATGAAATTCTGTAAAATTATGGCTATTCTATATCTCCCACTGTGAACCACGATTTGGTATGGAATTTTGTTCTCATATACACTTTGTTTTTCTCAATTATAAACTATAGTTATTTTGTGCACAGATCTATAAATTTAGAAGATATAAAGGGTTGAAAATTTTTTGGGTCATGAATTTCTGTAAAATTATGGCTATTCTATGTCTCCCACTGTGAACCACGATTTGGTATGGAATTTTGTTCTCATATACACTTTGTTTTTCTCAATTATAAACTATAGTTATTTTGTGCACAGATCTATAAATGTAGAAGATATAAAGGGTTGAAAAGTTTTTGGGTCATGAAATTCTGTAAAATTATGGCTATTCTTTATCTCCCATTGTGAACCACGTATTGGTATGGAATTTTGTTCTCATATACACTTTGTTTTTCTCAATTATAAACTATAGTTATTTTGTGCACAGATCTATAAATGTAGAAGATATAAAGGGTTGAAAATTTTTTGGGTCATGAAATTCCGTAAAATTATGGCCGTTCTATGTCTCCCACTGTGAACCACGTATTCATATGAAATTTTGTTCTCTTATACACTTTGTTTTTCTCATTATAAACTATAGTTATTTTGTGCACAGATCTATAAATGTAGAAGATATAAAGGGTTGAAAATTTTTTGGGTCATGAAATTCTGTAAAATTATGGCTATTCTATATCTCCCACTGTGAACCTCGTATTGGTATGGAATTTTGTTCTCATATACACTTTGTTTTTCTCAATTATAAACTATAGTTATTTTGTGCACAGATCTATAAATGTAGAAGATATGAAGGGTTGAAAATTTTTTGGGTCATGAATTTCTGTAAAATTATGGCCGTTCAATATCACCCACTGTGAACCACGTATTCGTATGAAATTTTGTTCTCTAATACACTTTGTTTTTCTCAATTATAAACTCTAGTTATTTTGTGCACAGATTTATAAATGTAGAAGATATAAAGGGTTGAAAAGTTTTTGGGTCATGAAATTCTGTAAAATTATGGCTATTCTTTATCTCCCATTGTGAACCACGTATTGGTATGGAATTTTGTTCTCATATACACTTTGTTTTTCTCAATTATAAACTATAGTTATTTTGTGCAAAGATCTATAAATGTAGAAGATATAAAGGGTTGAAAATTTTTTGGGTCATGAAATTCTGTAAAATTATGGCTATTCTATATCTCCCACTGTGAACCACGTATTGGTATGGAATTTTGTTCTCATATACACTTTGTTTTTCTCAATTATAAACTATAGTTATTTTGTGCACAGATCTATAAAGGTAGAAGATATAAAGGGTTGAAAATTTTTTGGGTCATGAAATTCTGTAAAATTATGGCTATTCTATATCTCCCACTGTGAACCACGTATTGGTATGGAATTTTGTTCTCTTATACACTTTGTTTTTATCAATTATAAACTATAGTTATTTTGTGCACAGATCTATAAATGTAGAAGATATAAAGGGTTGAAAATTTTTTGGGTCATGAAATTCTGTAAAATTATGGCTATTCTATATCTCCCACTGTGAACCTCGTATTCGTATGAAATTTTGTTCTCTAATACACTTTGTTTTTCTCAATTATAAACTCTAGTTATTTTGTGCACAGATTTATAAATGTAGAAGATATAAAGGGTTGAAAAGTTTTTGGGTCATGAAATTCTGTAAAATTATGGCTATTCTTTATCTCCCATTGTGAACCACGTATTGGTATGGAATTTTGTTCTCATATACACTTTGTTTTTCTCAATTATAAACTATAGTTATTTTGTGCACAGATCTATAAATGTAGAAGATATAAAGGGTTGAAAATTTTTTGGGTCATGAAATTCCGTAAAATTATGGCCGTTCTATGTCTCCCACTGTGAACCACGTATTCATATGAAATTTTGTTCTCTTATACACTTTGTTTTTCTCATTATAAACTATAGTTATTTTGTGCACAGATCTATAAATGTAGAAGATATAAAGGGTTGAAAAGTTTTTGGGTCATGAAATTCTGTAAAATTATGGCTATTCTTTATCTCCCATTGTGAACCACGTATTGGTATGGAATTTTGTTCTCATATACACTTTGTTTTTCTCAATTATAAACTATAGTTATTTTGTGCACAGATCTATAAATGTAGAAGATATAAAGGGTTGAAAATTTTTTGGGTCATGAAATTCTGTAAAATTATGGCTATTCTATATCTCCCACTGTGAACCTCGTATTCGTATGAAATTTTGTTCTCTAATACACTTTGTTTTTCTCAATTATAAACTCTAGTTATTTTGTGCACAGATTTATAAATGTAGAAGATATAAAGGGTTGAAAAGTTTTTGGGTCATGAAATTCTGTAAAATTATGGCTATTCTTTATCTCCCATTGTGAACCACGTATTGGTATGGAATTTTGTTCTCATATACACTTTGTTTTTCTCAATTATAAACTATAGTTATTTTGTGCACAGATCTATAAAGGTAGAAGATATAAAGGGTTGAAAATTTTTTGGGTCATGAAATTCTGTAAAATTATGGCTATTCTATATCTCCCACTGTGAACCACGTATTGGTATGGAATTTTGTTCTCTTATACACTTTGTTTTTATCAATTATAAACTATAGTTATTTTGTGCACAGATCTATAAATGTAGAAGATATAAAGGGTTGAAAATTTTTTGGGTCATGAAATTCTGTAAAATTATGGCTATTCTATATCTCCCACTGTGAACCTCGTATTCGTATGAAATTTTGTTCTCTAATACACTTTGTTTTTCTCAATTATAAACTCTAGTTATTTTGTGCACAGATTTATAAATGTAGAAGATATAAAGGGTTGAAAAGTTTTTGGGTCATGAAATTCTGTAAAATTATGGCTATTCTTTATCTCCCATTGTGAACCACGTATTGGTATAGAATTTTGTTCTCATATACACTTTGTTTTTCTCAATTATAAACTATAGTTATTTTGTGCACAGATCTATAAATGTAGAAGATATAAAGGGTTGAAAATTTTTTGGGTCATGAAATTCCGTAAAATTATGGCCGTTCTATGTCTCCCACTGTGAACCACGTATTCATATGAAATTTTGTTCTCTTATACACTTTGTTTTTCTCATTATAAACTATAGTTATTTTGTGCACAGATCTATAAATGTAGAAGATATAAAGGGTTGAAAATTTTTTGGGTCATGAAATTCTGTAAAATTATGGCTATTCTATATCTCCCACTGTGAACCTCGTATTGGTATGGAATTTTGTTCTCATATACACTTTGTTTTTCTCAATTATAAACTATAGTTATTTTGTGCACAGATCTATAAATGTAGATGATATAAAGGGTTGAAAATTTTTTGGGTCATGAATTTCTGTAAAATTATGGCCGTTCAATATCACCCACTGTGAACCACGTATTCGTATGAAATTTTGTTCTCTAATACACTTTGTTTTTCTCAATTATAAACTCTAGTTATTTTGTGCACAGATTTATAAATGTAGAAGATATAAAGGGTTGAAAAGTTTTTGGGTCATGAAATTCTGTAAAATTATGGCTATTCTTTATCTCCCATTGTGAACCACGTATTGGTATGGAATTTTGTTCTCATATACACTTTGTTTTTCTCAATTATAAACTATAGTTATTTTGTGCAAAGATCTATAAATGTAGAAGATATAAAGGGTTGAAAAGTTTTTGGGTCATGAAATTCTGTAAAATTATGGCTATTCTATATCTCCCACTGTGAACCACGTATTCGTATGGAATTTTGTTCTCATATACACTTTGTTTTTCTCAATTATAAACTATAGTTATTTTGTGCACAGATCTATAAAGGTAGAAGATATAAAGGGTTGAAAATTTTTTGGGTCATGAAATTCTGTAAAATTATGGCTATTCTATATCTCCCACTGTGAACCACGTATTGGTATGGAATTTTGTTCTCTTATACACTTTGTTTTTATCAATTATAAACTATAGTTATTTTGTGCACAGATCTATAAATGTAGAAGATATAAAGGGTTGAAAATTTTTTGGGTCATGAAATTCTGTAAAATTATGGCTATTCTATATCTCCCACTGTGAACCTCGTATTCGTATGAAATTTTGTTCTCTAATACACTTTGTTTTTCTCAATTATAAACTCTAGTTATTTTGTGCACAGATTTATAAATGTAGAAGATATAAAAGGTTGAAAAGTTTTTGGGTCATGAAATTCTGTAAAATTATGGCTATTCTTTATCTCCCATTGTGAACCACGTATTGGTATGGAATTTTGTTCTCATATACACTTTGTTTTTCTCAATTATAAACTATAGTTATTTTGTGCACAGATCTATAAATGTAGAAGATATAAAGGGTTGAAAATTTTTTGGGTCATGAAATTCCGTAAAATTATGGCCGTTCTATGTCTCCCACTGTGAACCACGTATTCATATGAAATTTTGTTCTCTTATACACTTTGTTTTTCTCATTATAAACTATAGTTATTTTGTGCACAGATCTATAAATGTAGAAGATATAAAGGGTTGAAAAGTTTTTGGGTCATGAAATTCTGTAAAATTATGGCTATTCTTTATCTCCCATTGTGAACCACGTATTGGTATGGAATTTTGTTCTCATATACACTTTGTTTTTCTCAATTATAAACTATAGTTATTTTGTGCACAGATCTATAAATGTAGAAGATATAAAGGGTTGAAAATTTTTTGGGTCATGAAATTCTGTAAAATTATGGCTATTCTATATCTCCCACTGTGAACCTCGTATTCGTATGAAATTTTGTTCTCTAATACACTTTGTTTTTCTCAATTATAAACTCTAGTTATTTTGTGCACAGATTTATAAATGTAGAAGATATAAAGGGTTGAAAAGTTTTTGGGTCATGAAATTCTGTAAAATTATGGCTATTCTTTATCTCCCATTGTGAACCACGTATTGGTATGGAATTTTGTTCTCATATACACTTTGTTTTTCTCAATTATAAACTATAGTTATTTTGTGCACAGATCTATAAAGGTAGAAGATATAAAGGGTTGAAAATTTTTTGGGTCATGAAATTCTGTAAAATTATGGCTATTCTATATCTCCCACTGTGAACCACGTATTGGTATGGAATTTTGTTCTCTTATACACTTTGTTTTTATCAATTATAAACTATAGTTATTTTGTGCACAGATCTATAAATGTAGAAGATATAAAGGGTTGAAAATTTTTTGGGTCATGAAATTCTGTAAAATTATGGCTATTCTATATCTCCCACTGTGAACCTCGTATTCGTATGAAATTTTGTTCTCTAATACACTTTGTTTTTCTCAATTATAAACTCTAGTTATTTTGTGCACAGATTTATAAATGTAGAAGATATAAAGGGTTGAAAAGTTTTTGGGTCATGAAATTCTGTAAAATTATGGCTATTCTTTATCTCCCATTGTGAACCACGTATTGGTATAGAATTTTGTTCTCATATACACTTTGTTTTTCTCAATTATAAACTATAGTTATTTTGTGCACAGATCTATAAATGTAGAAGATATAAAGGGTTGAAAATTTTTTGGGTCATGAAATTCCGTAAAATTATGGCCGTTCTATGTCTCCCACTGTGAACCACGTATTCATATGAAATTTTGTTCTCTTATACACTTTGTTTTTCTCATTATAAACTATAGTTATTTTGTGCACAGATCTATAAATGTAGAAGATATAAAGGGTTGAAAATTTTTTGGGTCATGAAATTCTGTAAAATTATGGCTATTCTATATCTCCCACTGTGAACCTCGTATTGGTATGGAATTTTGTTCTCATATACACTTTGTTTTTCTCAATTATAAACTATAGTTATTTTGTGCACAGATCTATAAATGTAGATGATATAAAGGGTTGAAAATTTTTTGGGTCATGAATTTCTGTAAAATTATGGCCGTTCAATATCACCCACTGTGAACCACGTATTCGTATGAAATTTTGTTCTCTAATACACTTTGTTTTTCTCAATTATAAACTCTAGTTATTTTGTGCACAGATTTATAAATGTAGAAGATATAAAGGGTTGAAAAGTTTTTGGGTCATGAAATTCTGTAAAATTATGGCTATTCTTTATCTCCCATTGTGAACCACGTATTGGTATGGAATTTTGTTCTCATATACACTTTGTTTTTCTCAATTATAAACTATAGTTATTTTGTGCAAAGATCTATAAATGTAGAAGATATAAAGGGTTGAAAAGTTTTTGGGTCATGAAATTCTGTAAAATTATGGCTATTCTATATCTCCCACTGTGAACCACGTATTCGTATGGAATTTTGTTCTCATATACACTTTGTTTTTCTCAATTATAAACTATAGTTATTTTGTGCACAGATCTATAAAGGTAGAAGATATAAAGGGTTGAAAATTTTTTGGGTCATGAAATTCTGTAAAATTATGGCTATTCTATATCTCCCACTGTGAACCACGTATTGGTATGGAATTTTGTTCTCTTATACACTTTGTTTTTATCAATTATAAACTATAGTTATTTTGTGCACAGATCTATAAATGTAGAAGATATAAAGGGTTGAAAATTTTTTGGGTCATGAAATTCTGTAAAATTATGGCTATTCTATATCTCCCACTGTGAACCTCGTATTCGTATGAAATTTTGTTCTCTAATACACTTTGTTTTTCTCAATTATAAACTCTAGTTATTTTGTGCACAGATTTATAAATGTAGAAGATATAAAAGGTTGAAAAGTTTTTGGGTCATGAAATTCTGTAAAATTATGGCTATTCTTTATCTCCCATTGTGAACCACGTATTGGTATGGAATTTTGTTCTCATATACACTTTGTTTTTCTCAATTATAAACTATAGTTATTTTGTGCACAGATCTATAAATGTAGAAGATATAAAGGGTTGAAAATTTTTTGGGTCATGAAATTCCGTAAAATTATGGCCGTTCTATGTCTCCCACTGTGAACCACGTATTCATATGAAATTTTGTTCTCTTATACACTTTGTTTTTCTCATTATAAACTATAGTTATTTTGTGCACAGATCTATAAATGTAGAAGATATAAAGGGTTGAAAAGTTTTTGGGTCATGAAATTCTGTAAAATTATGGCTATTCTTTATCTCCCATTGTGAACCACGTATTGGTATGGAATTTTGTTCTCATATACACTTTGTTTTTCTCAATTATAAACTATAGTTATTTTGTGCACAGATCTATAAATGTAGAAGATATAAAGGGTTGAAAATTTTTTGGGTCATGAAATTCTGTAAAATTATGGCTATTCTATATCTCCCACTGTGAACCTCGTATTCGTATGAAATTTTGTTCTCTAATACACTTTGTTTTTCTCAATTATAAACTCTAGTTATTTTGTGCACAGATTTATAAATGTAGAAGATATAAAGGGTTGAAAAGTTTTTGGGTCATGAAATTCTGTAAAATTATGGCTATTCTTTATCTCCCATTGTGAACCACGTATTGGTATGGAATTTTGTTCTCATATACACTTTGTTTTTCTCAATTATAAACTATAGTTATTTTGTGCACAGATCTATAAAGGTAGAAGATATAAAGGGTTGAAAATTTTTTGGGTCATGAAATTCTGTAAAATTATGACTATTCTATATCTCCCACTGTGAACCACGTATTGGTATGGAATTTTGTTCTCTTATACACTTTGTTTTTATCAATTATAAACTATAGTTATTTTGTGCACAGATCTATAAATGTAGAAGATATAAAGGGTTGAAAATTTTTTGGGTCATGAAATTCTGTAAAATTATGGCTATTCTATATCTCCCACTGTGAACCTCGTATTCGTATGAAATTTTGTTCTCTAATACACTTTGTTTTTCTCAATTATAAACTCTAGTTATTTTGTGCACAGATTTATAAATGTAGAAGATATAAAGGGTTGAAAAGTTTTTGGGTCATGAAATTCTGTAAAATTATGGCTATTCTTTATCTCCCATTGTGAACCACGTATTGGTATAGAATTTTGTTCTCATATACACTTTGTTTTTCTCAATTATAAACTATAGTTATTTTGTGCACAGATCTATAAATGTAGAAGATATAAAGGGTTGAAAATTTTTTGGGTCATGAAATTCCGTAAAATTATGGCCGTTCTATGTCTCCCACTGTGAACCACGTATTCATATGAAATTTTGTTCTCTTATACACTTTGTTTTTCTCATTATAAACTATAGTTATTTTGTGCACAGATCTATAAATGTAGAAGATATAAAGGGTTGAAAATTTTTTGGGTCATGAAATTCTGTAAAATTATGGCTATTCTATATCTCCCACTGTGAACCTCGTATTGGTATGGAATTTTGTTCTCATATACACTTTGTTTTTCTCAATTATAAACTATAGTTATTTTTTGCACAGATCTATAAATGTAGAAGATATAAAGGGTTGAAAATTTTTTGGGTCATGAATTTCTGTAAAATTATGGCCGTTCAATATCACCCACTGTGAACCACGTATTCGTATGAAATTTTGTTCTCTAATACACTTTGTTTTTCTCAATTATAAACTATAGTTATTTTGTGCAAAGATCTATAAATGTAGAAGATATAAAGGGTTGAAAAGTTTTTGGGTCATGAAATTCTGTAAAATTATGGCTATTCTTTATCTCCCATTGTGAACCACATATTGGTATGGAATTTTGTTCTCATATACACTTTGTTTTTCTCAATTATAAACTATAGTTATTTTGTGCAAAGATCTATAAATGTAGAAGATATAAAGGGTTGAAAAGTTTTTGGGTCATGAAATTCTGTAAAATTATGGCTATTCTATATCTCCCACTGTGAACCACGTATTGGTATAGAATTTTGTTCTCATATACACTTTGTTTTTCTCATTATAAACTATAGTTATTTTGTGCACAGATCTATAAATGTAGAAGATATAAAGGGTTGAAAAGTTTTTGGGTCATGAAATTCTGTAAAATTATGGCTATTCTTTATCTCCCATTGTGAACCACGTATTGGTATGGAATTTTGTTCTCATATACACTTTGTTTTTCTCAATTATAAACTATAGTTATTTTGTGCACAGATCTATAAATGTAGAAGATATAAAGGGTTGAAAATTTTTTGGGTCATGAAATTCTGTAAAATTATGGCTATTCTATATCTCCCACTGTGAACCTCGTATTCGTATGAAATTTTGTTCTCTAATACACTTTGTTTTTCTCAATTATAAACTCTAGTTATTTTGTGCACAGATTTATAAATGTAGAAGATATAAAGGGTTGAAAAGTTTTTGGGTCATGAAATTCTGTAAAATTATGGCTATTCTTTATCTCCCATTGTGAACCACGTATTGGTATGGAATTTTGTTCTCATATACACTTTGTTTTTCTCAATTATAAACTATAGTTATTTTGTGCACAGATCTATAAAGGTAGAAGATATAAAGGGTTGAAAATTTTTTGGGTCATGAAATTCTGTAAAATTATGGCTATTCTATATCTCCCACTGTGAACCACGTATTGGTATGGAATTTTGTTCTCTTATACACTTTGTTTTTATCAATTATAAACTATAGTTATTTTGTGCACAGATCTATAAATGTAGAAGATATAAAGGGTTGAAAATTTTTTGGGTCATGAAATTCTGTAAAATTATGGCTATTCTATATCTCCCACTGTGAACCTCGTATTGGTATGGAATTTTGTTCTCATATACACTTTGTTTTTCTCAATTATAAACTATAGTTATTTTGTGCACAGATCTATAAATGTAGAAGATATAAAGGGTTGAAAATTTTTTGGGTCATGAATTTCTGTAAAATTATGGCCGTTCAATATCACCCACTGTGAACCACGTATTCGTATGAAATTTTGTTCTCTTATACACTTTGTTTTTCTCAATTATAAACAATAGTTATTTTGTGCACAGATCTATAAATGTAGAAGATATAAAGGGTTGAAAATTTTTTGGGTCATGAAATTCTGTAAAATTATAGCCGTTCTATGTCTCCCACTGTGAACCACGTATTCATATGAAATTTTGTTCTCTTATACACTTTGTTTTTCTCATTATAAACTATAGTTATTTTGTGCACAGATCTATAAATGTAGAAGATATAAAGGGTTGAAAATTTTTTGGGTCATGAAATTCTGTAAAATTATGGCTATTCTATATCTCCCACTGTGAACCTCGTATTGGTATGGAATTTTGTTCTCATATACACTTTGTTTTTCTCAATTATAAACTATAGTTATTTTGTGCACAGATCTATAAATGTAGAAGATATAAAGGGTTGAAAATTTTTTGGGTCATGAAATTCTGTAAAATTATGGCTATTCTATATCTCCCACTGTGAACCACGTATTCGTATGAAATTTTGTTCTCTAATACACTTTGTTTTTCTCAATTATAAACTATAGTTATTTTGTGCAAAGATCTATAAATGTAGAAGATATAAAGGGTTGAAAATTTTTTGGGTCATGAAATTCTGTAAAATTATGGCTATTCTATATCTCCCACTGTGAACCACGTATTGGTATGGAATTTTGTTCTCATATACACTTTGTTTTTCTCAATTATAAACTATAGTTATTTTGTGCACAGATCTATAAAGGTAGAAGATATAAAGGGTTGAAAATTTTTTGGGTCATGAAATTCTGTAAAATTATGGCTATTCTATATCTCCCACTGTGAACCACGTATTGGTATGGAATTTTGTTCTCTTATACACTTTGTTTTTATCAATTATAAACTATAGTTATTTTGTGCACAGATCTATAAATGTAGAAGATATAAAGGGTTGAAAATTTTTTGGGTCATGAAATTCTGTAAAATTATGGCTATTCTATATCTCCCACTGTGAACCTCGTATTCGTATGAAATTTTGTTCTCTAATACACTTTGTTTTTCTCAATTATAAACTCTAGTTATTTTGTGCACAGATTTATAAATGTAGAAGATATAAAGGGTTGAAAAGTTTTTGGGTCATGAAATTCTGTAAAATTATGGCTATTCTTTATCTCCCATTGTGAACCACGTATTGGTATGGAATTTTGTTCTCATATACACTTTGTTTTTCTCAATTATAAACTATAGTTATTTTGTGCACAGATCTATAAATGTAGAAGATATAAAGGGTTGAAAATTTTTTGGGTCATGAAATTCTGTAAAATTATGGCTATTCTATATCTCCCACTGTGAACCACGTATTGGTATGGAATTTTTTTCTCATATACACTTTGTTTTTCTCAATTATAAACTATAGTTATTTTGTGCACAGATCTATAAAGGTAGAAGATATAAAGGGTTGAAAATTTTTTGGGTCATGAAATTCTGTAAAATTATGGCTATTCTATATCTCCCACTGTGAACCACGTATTGGTATGGAATTTTGTTCTCATATACACTTTGTTTTTCTCAATTATAAACTATAGTTATTTTGTGCACAGATCTATAAATGTAGAAGATATAAAGGATTGAAAATTTTTTGGGTCATGAAATTCTGTAAAATTATGGCCGTTCAATATCACCCACTGTGAACCACGTATTCGTATGAAATTTTGTTCTCTTATACACTTTGTTTTTCTCAATTATAAACTATAGTTATTTTGTGCACAGATCTATAAATGTAGAAGATATAAAGGGTTGAAAATTTTTTGGGTCATGAAATTCTGTAAAATTATAGCCGTTCTATGTCTCCCACTGTGAACCACGTATTCATATGAAATTTTGTTCTCTTATACACTTTGTTTTTCTCATTATAAACTATAGTTATTTTGTGCACAGATCTATAAATGTAGAAAATATAAAGGGTTGAAAATTTTTTGGGTCATGAAATCTGTAAAATAATGGCTATTCTATATCTCCCACTGTGAACCACGTATTCGTATGAAATTTTGTTCTCTAATAAACTTTGTTTTTCTCAATTATAAACTATAATTATTTTGTGCACAGATCTATAAATGTAGAAGATATAAAGGATTGAAAATTTTTTGGGTCATGAAATTCTGTAAAATTATGGCCGTTCAATATCACCCACTGTGAACCACGTATTGGTATGAAATTTTGTTCTCTTATACACTTTGTTTTTCTCAATTATAAACTATAGTTATTTTGTGCACAGATCTATAAATGTAGAAGATATAAAGGGTTGGAAATTTTTTGGGTCATGAAATTCTGTAAAATTATGACCGTTCTATGTCACCCACTGTGAACCACGTATTCATATGAAATTTTGTTCTCTTATACACTTTGTTTTTCTCATTATAAACTATAGTTATTTTGTGCACAGATCTATAAATGTAGAAGATATAAAGGGTTGAAAATTTTTTGGGTCATGAAATTCTGTAAAATTATGGCTATTCTATATCTCCCACTGTGAACCTCGTATTGGTATGGAATTTTGTTCTCATATACACTTTGTTTTTCTCAATTATAAACTATAGTTATTTTGTGCACAGATCTATAAATGTAGAAGATATAAAGGGTTGAAAATTTTTTGGGTCATGAAATTCTGTAAAATTATGGCTATTCTATATCTCCCACTGTGAACCACGTATTCGTATGAAATTTTGTTCTCTAATACACTTTGTTTTTCTCAATTATAAACTATAGTTATTTTGTGCAAAGATCTATAAATGTAGAAGATATAAAGGGTTGAAAATTTTTTGGGTCATGAAATTCTGTAAAATTATGGCTATTCTATATCTCCCACTGTGAACCACGTATTGGTATGGAATTTTGTTCTCATATACACTTTGTTTTTCTCAATTATAAACTATAGTTATTTTGTGCACAGATCTATAAAGGTAGAAGATATAAAGGGTTGAAAATTTTTTGGGTCATGAAATTCTGTAAAATTATGGCTATTCTATATCTCCCACTGTGAACCACGTATTGGTATGGAATTTTGTTCTCTTATACACTTTGTTTTTATCAATTATAAACTATAGTTATTTTGTGCACAGATCTATAAATGTAGAAGATATAAAGGGTTGAAAATTTTTTGGGTCATGAAATTCTGTAAAATTATGGCTATTCTATATCTCCCACTGTGAACCTCGTATTCGTATGAAATTTTGTTCTCTAATACACTTTGTTTTTCTCAATTATAAACTCTAGTTATTTTGTGCACAGATTTATAAATGTAGAAGATATAAAGGGTTGAAAAGTTTTTGGGTCATGAAATTCTGTAAAATTATGGCTATTCTTTATCTCCCATTGTGAACCACGTATTGGTATGGAATTTTGTTCTCATATACACTTTGTTTTTCTCAATTATAAACTATAGTTATTTTGTGCACAGATCTATAAATGTAGAAGATATAAAGGGTTGAAAATTTTTTGGGTCATGAAATTCTGTAAAATTATGGCTATTCTATATCTCCCACTGTGAACCACGTATTGGTATGGAATTTTGTTCTCATATACACTTTGTTTTTCTCAATTATAAACTATAGTTATTTTGTGCACAGATCTATAAATGTAGAAGATATAAAGGATTGAAAATTTTTTGGGTCATGAAATTCTGTAAAATTATGGCCGTTCAATATCACCCACTGTGAACCACGTATTCGTATGAAATTTTGTTCTCTTATACACTTTGTTTTTCTCAATTATAAACTATAGTTATTTTGTGCACAGATCTATAAATGTAGAAGATATAAAGGGTTGAAAATTTTTTGGGTCATGAAATTCTGTAAAATTATGGCTATTCTATATCTCCCACTGTGAACCACGTATTGGTATGGAATTTTGTTCTCATATGCACTTTGTTTTTCTCATTATAAACTATAGTTATTTTGTGCACAGATCTATAAATGTAGAAGATATAAAGGGTTGAAAATTTTTTGGGTCATGAAATTCTGTAAAATTATGGCTATTCTATATCTCCCACTGTGAACCACGTATTGGTATGGAATTTTGTTCTCATATACACTTTGTTTTTCTCAATTATAAACTATAGTTATTTTGTGCACAGATCTATAAAGGTAGAAGATATAAAGGGTTGAAAATTTTTTGGGTCATGAAATTCTGTAAAATTATGGCTATTCTATATCTCCCACTGTGAACCACGTATTGGTATGGAATTTTGTTCTCATATACACTTTGTTTTTCTCAATTATAAACTATAGTTATTTTGTGCACAGATCTATAAAGGTAGAAGATATAAAGGGTTGAAAATTTTTTGGGTCATGAAATTCTGTAAAATTATGGCTATTCTATATCTCCTACTGTGAACCACGTATTGGTATGGAATTTTGTTCTCATATACACTTTGTTTTTCTCAATTATAAACTATAGTTATTTTGTGCACAGATCTATAAATGTAGAAGATATAAAGGATTGAAAATTTTTTGGGTCATGAAATTCTGTAAAATTATGGCCGTTCAATATCACCCACTGTGAACCACGTATTCGTATGAAATTTTGTTCTCATATACACTTTGTTTTTCTCAATTATAAACTATAGTTATTTTGTGCACAGATCTATAAATGTAGAAGATATAAAGGGTTGGAAATTTTTTGGGTCATGAAATTCCGTAAAATTATGGCCGTTCTATGTCTCCCACTGTGAACCACGTATTCATATGAAATTTTGTTCTCTTATACACTTTGTTTTTCTCATTATAAACTATAGTTATTTTGTGCACAGATCTATAAATGTAGAAGATATAAAGGGTTGAAAATTTTTTGGGTCATGAAATTCTGTAAAATTATGGCTATTCTATATCTCCCACTGTGAACCTCGTATTCGTATGGAATTTTGTTCTCATATACACTTTGTTTTTCTCAATTATAAACTATAGTTATTTTGTGCACAGATCTATAAATGTAGAAGATATAAAGGGTTGAAAATTTTTTGGGTCATGAAATTCTGTAAAATTATGGCCGTTCTATATCTCCCACTTTGAATCACGTATTGATATGGATTTTTTTTCTCTTATACACTTTGTTTTTCTCAATTATAAACTATGGTTATTTATTGCACAGTGGTAAACATAGTTAAATGTGAGTGTAAGGTGGTCCTATCTAAGTCTAGTGAATGGTAATCATGGTGAAAGGTGAGTGTAAGGTGGTCCTATATAAGTCTTGAGAGTCACCAACATAGTACAGGTGAGACACCAGACTGGTAGAATGAAGGTGCCAAGTTTGCGAAAGGTGATAATATTGATAGAGAAGAGGCACCAGCTAGGTGGAATAAAGATGCATTGGTCCGATTCTGGTTTAACCATTGGCAATGTTTGGTTTTATAAATTTAATCTCTTAAATTTTGATTAAATTAAAAAATTTAATCGTCCAAAGTGATTAAAACTAATTTTGGAATTTAATTCAATCAATTAAAATTATGATTATTTAATTTTAGTTTTAATCTTAATTTTTAGTTATGATTAAAAATTTTAATTGATTAAATTCCGATTAAATTAAAAGTGAATTTAATTTTAATCAACTAATTTTGGCCGATTAAATTTTGTAATTTTAATCATGATTAAAATTAAATTTCGGTTTAATTCAATTGTTTTTTAATTGATTAAATTTTTGCCCAACTCTGCCCTAAGGAAGCAGAATACTTAAGAGGGGCGTCTATTAAAGATTTGAAGGGAAAGCGTTTGTCAGATGATGAGACTCTGATTTCCGAAATCACAACGTGGCTTTCAGAGCAACCTGTCCGACTTCTACAAGCCAGATTGCTGTAAAGATTCGAGGTGTGTCCAAAAGTGGCACCTATTTAGAGAAGAACTAAAAACTGTGCCAAGATTCATTGCTTTCAGCCCTCAGGAAGTTGGTCAGGAGAAATCTTTAATGTGGGCCCCTCGTACGATTCTGCATACAAACTTACCACATTTGTTTGCATGATACTTCACACAAATGATTTGATGGCGGACGAAGAAATCGTGCATTATTTTTATTAAAGCCGATTGAAAATTCCGTAACCCTGCTTAAGTACGCCATGAGTTACAATATCAAAGTTATTGTTCCATTCAAAGTTCCATCAGAGATGGATCATTTAGTTTCTAAAGTCAAGTTTTAAGTAGCTTTGTACGCGATGATAAGGTATCAGACAGATAACCAACGTAATTTAACCAGAATTTTCGCCGTGAAGTTAACTACTTTTCGGTTTTATTTTTAGGTATAAGCAAAAATAAAGAAATTTTTAACTAGATAACTTTATTTGTATAATAATTACAGATATCTGTTTTTATTATAACTGACAAGAGTATAAATAAAATAGGAATGGTTGTTAAAACTGATAGGCTAAAAATTACAGAAGTAGAGAATATTATGTTTCACCTGAAGCTTGTTTCTTTAAGGCGTGGAAATATTATGATTTGAACAGTTTCCACGACAACTTAGTGAGAATTGGTGATAACAGTGATAAGATGGAAGATGAAGGTGTGTCGCAGACATACGCTCATCTTGGTTGGTGGTTGGTTGCGTACGGATGTGTTGTAGCACACACAAGATATGTGGGTGAGGGGCCTGCGGAAATGCCTGTACAGGTGCTATCGTACTTGTAAGATATTGGACCCATAGATAGCGTACAGGAGAGGCGAAGTTAAGAGAGCCAATAGATGGCCAATCCCTAGCAAATCCCCCAAGGTGTGCTCTACCCTCATGCTATGGCAACTACATCCTCTCTCTTTACCTTTATCCTTCTAGCACACACTCTCTCGCTTTCCTTCAGCAATCCTATTATGTTCTTTTTTCAATTATACTAACGTTACAACCGTACTGCTGGGACATCAAGTCTAGACCCAGACTAAGGCTAAAGGCTATACGATGTAGAAAACTGGTTCAATTTCACGTTTTACTAGGCTAATATGTTCCTTTGGTATCTATTATTATTATTTCCTTTGTACTGAATACTGTAACTTCGGTGTTTCTTTAAAACTCCTGCACATTTTAAAGAAAGATTCTTTTATATTTCATTCCTTTAAAAAGGAAGTTACAGCCCAGGTATAGAAGTCGTATATTCTTGGTCGGCACCACACTAAGACGACCTCAATTTAACGAAAAAATGAAATAAATCTGTCCAGCCTCAACATTAGAAAAACCACAGACAGATTTGACTAATTCTTAGGCGTAAAGAAATGGAAGGTTTCAGCCTTCCTGTCTAGAATCTTTCAAGCAGAAAATGAATAAAAATGCTTTCAAATCAGAAACAATTGTTTGTACAACAGAAGCTATTTGTAACCCCAACAGATCGCCAAAGTAAACCATACTTATTCATTATTTAAACATATTTTCCATAGTTATTTGTATTTATTTATTTTTATGATTACTTTTTGGGAGGGTTTTATATAAGAATAGTGCGATATAGTGATCACTTATTAATGACTTAATTATATTAAAACATTATTCGTCAATTATAATATGAAATAATTTGGTTAAAACTTTAAACGTTTTAAATTTATGAAATTTTTTGCACCAATGTACTGCAAGCTGTCAAAATTTACCACTTTTCTGCAACCTTCTTAAGAACCGGTCTAATTTCTAACATCACGACGCGGAGATATTACTTCATTAGATAGTAACTAACTTACAAATTATAGCAGCAGCTGATCAACAGCAAGATGCGTAACACTATCAACTAAGGAAAACAATTCTAAGTACAATTAACATCAATAATTTACAAAAAAAAATATAAATATAATGATATTTCTTACAACGTGATATGCAATGATTGTATATTTTTTCGCGTCTTTACTTACTCGAATGTCTATTTTGGATACATTGATTGACGAATAAAAAAGGAAATTTTGCGTTATGCATACACTAGGATTGCTTTGAATTATTACCCAAGTAAAGGTTGATCTAAAGAAAGACCTTGAAAACGCTGGAGAGAACGATCCTTGAGGAAATGATAATGGAGATAAAGATAAAAAAAAAAAAATAGATTATCAACGAAAGTTTTGGGCCCAACTGCACTGTCTTTAGATTGTTTCGGCCTAGAGGATTCCACCACAGAGTTTGTTATTAGGTAATCTTACTGCTACGAGATACGGAAATCAGGGAAGACAGGTGAAAAATGTTAAAGTTACGGAAGTCGTAGGTTTTAAAGAGGATAGAACAAGAAATTTAAAAAGAAAAAGTGCATAGTTAGGAGGATCACGAGTAAAAGGTTTTGAATGGAAATCCTAAAGAAAGAGTTCAATCGAGACTATAGTTGGGATGAGATTTAGGAAAGTAAATGGCGGCCATGGTAAAACTGAATAACGACAGAAGATTAAATTGATGTATCTGCCTGGGTAACTTATTATCATTGAAAAAAATGGAATAAAAATGAAAATACTTTGTGAGAAGATAAGGTGGGCAATAACACTGAAGGATACCTATTCGCAATAATGAAGAGGAATCAAAGGAATCAGATGAATAACGAAATCTGCTTCTTTACAGACTTAAGTCGTCTTTTTTTTGATATAATAAGGTTCTTTCAATACTCTTTAGAGACTTGCTTTGATGTGTTAAAACTGTAAATAGATTCATACTGACTATAAATATAACCAAAGCTTATTAGATCGTCTAGCTTTTCATCTTGTAGAATTTATATAATGTTTAAGGCTTTTACTGGTAGGCATGACGAACACGGCTAGCAAAATGCATTTCGCATTGCGCTTTCGTCCATGTTAGTGTTTGTATGAGGAATGTAGCCACCTGAACAATTTCACGTTGTGTGTGAAATAATTTTAAGATTTAGAAGTATCTAGTATCTAAATAGTTCTGGTACGATTGTTTTCGTTCCCATTTACTTGCAGAAATACAACTAGTGGTAGCCGATTAGTGATTCGTAAACCAGAGCTGACCTGTTGGTAGCAGCAGTCAAAATTCAGTTTAGATTGCTTTTGGTCACTTAATCATATACATAGGTCTCTCAGCCAAAGCCACTTTAGCCTACTTAGAAAGTTATCTGGAATCTGGCGACGGATAGTTGGTCTATATAAGAGGATTCAATGTAATAGGTATAGATTTGAGGAACTTAACGGCAATGGGCATGTTCTCTCCTTGAATTAATGGAATTTTCAGGATGTTTTTTTTTAAAAAAAAAGGTGCTTGGATTGGGTTTTTAGGAGGGGAAGGATGTTAGGAGGCTTGGCAAAATCCCACGGTTTGAATCCGTAAATCCGTATGGATTAGTAGAATATTGAGATGTAGATAACTCTTTGGTTTGAGAGTGACCGCTTTGAATGTTTGATGCTCTTTACCAATTGTGAAAGGTCATAACGTGTTGTTAATTTATATTCCAAGATATTTCACTGAGTCAGCTGCGATGGGAAGACTGGAGTTGTTCATTAATTCGTACATAAAGACCCACCAAAATAATACAGTTTCCTCGCTTCCTTATTTCATCTTTAATAAAAATAATGGTGAAAATGTAAACAAAAAGAAGGCACTAACAATAGCTGACAGAAAACACATGGTCACGTTCCTTTGTATTACTGAAGAGTTATCTTGTGTCGGCTTATATATCACGTACTGGTCCAGAGATCAATTTGTACCAGCGTGTAAGATGATGGAAGAATGTTATAGTTGAAATGTTCCTTTTGTGTGTTTGTCCGTGTTACTGGGATGTGTACATACATCTGTCGTGTGCAGATTTCATTGTTCCGACAGAAGAACAAAACCTCCCTTGGTCTTTATTGTCTCTCAAAAGAACTTGCTCAGATTCTTCATTAATCTTCCTAAGCTGAGAAGGTCCTACATTTGAATTAAACTTTCACCAGGTCGGTGTACATGCAATCATTCTCTCTGAAAGCTTACATCAGGAGGATACTTTTTTTTTTTTTTTTTTTTATCCCTTTATTCTTAAATTCACAACTGCGAAATTCAAAACGCAACAAGCAAATATGATATCGTAAGGTACATAAATGTAACATATAAAATAAAATAAAATATAAAGTAAAAAAAAACAAAGTAAAATAATATATAAAAAAGTAAATAAAATAAAATCACTGGAATTGCGTGAATGAGGGCCATCCAACGATGACCATCATAAGTCGGTTAAAGAAATACCGAATGAGTGGAATGCGAAGGATGGCTTTGTTTATCTTTCGACCAGGTGATCCCGAGGCCACCGGCGCTTCAGTCTGCGAGGAGGATTTGACGGGAGGTTAGTGCAGGACAGGTTGCTGATTAAGGGGTTCTGATGATGGTAAAGGTTGGAGTGGAATTTGATGTAGCGGGACTGGGCAAGGTCGGAAACAAATGGGATTCGCAGGTCGGTGTGGATAGTATGGTTGCTCACGTAGAAGGGTGCATCAGTGATGGTTCGAAGGATTTTTGACTGGAGGGTTTGGATTCTGTTGAGGTTCGAACGCTTAGCAGTTCCGTACAGTTCAAGTCCGTAAGTCCAGATGGGAGCGAGTAGGGCTGTGTATAGTCGTTTCTTGTTTGTCAGAGTCAGTTTAGACCGTTTGTCAAGTAGTCTTTTGAGCATTCGAAACCTCTGGTTTAGTTCAAGTCGTTTGAGTCTAGTATGTGGATTCCATGTGAGTCGCTTGTCAAGGTATATTCCCAGATAACGAACGGTATCCGCTACAGGAATAGGAGTGTGATTCAGGTATAATGGAGGGAGTATTTTTCTGTTAAGAGTGAAGGATATGCAGCGGGATTTATTTCCGTTTACCTTTATTCTCCATTTGCGGAACCAGGGTTCGAGGATATTAAGATGAGCCTGGAGGGATCTAGTGGCTATAACCGGTTCGGTATTATGGGAGAGGATAGCAGTATCGTCTGCGAAGGTATAGATGCTCGTATTTGGATGAAGAGGAAGGTCAGCCGTGTAGACAGTGTATAATAGGGGGCCAAGGATACTTCCTTGCGGGACTCCAGCTAGGATCGGAAAGATAGTGGAATAGGAAATGCCTTGGACAGTTTGGAAGAAGCGATCTGATAGGTAGGATTTTAGGATAAGGTAGTAGGTACTGGGAAGGACATTCTTGAGCTTCAGCAAAAGTCCTTCATGCCATACTCTATCAAAGGCTTGAGACACATCCAGGAAGACTCCTGGACAGTACTGCTTTAGCTCAAGAGAGGTAGCAATGGTGTCTACAACGCGATGTGCTTGGTGGATGGTGGAATGAAAATTTCGGAATCCAAATTGATGATCGGGAATAATAGAAGGAATTGAAGGATTAGGAGTGAGGCTACTTTGCAAGCGAAGTAGGAGTAGCTTCTCTAGCATTTTCCCAAGAACTGGGAGGAGACTGATGGGACGGAAGGAGGCGGGGTCGTGTGCTGGTTTTTTGGGTTTAAGGATCATGCGTATAGAGGAAAATTTCCAAAGGATAGGGAAGTGTGTGGTTCGTAGGACTGCATTGTAGAGTGAAGTAATGAAGACTATTGCTTTTCTTGGGAGTCGATGGAGAATGTTAGCTGTGATCAGATCATACCCAGGACTTTTTTTCCTGGGAAGGGTGTGGATGATGGATTTGATTTCAGATGGAGTGAAGGGTTTGGGAGGTAGTGAAAGAGGAAGAGGTATGTCTAGTTCGTTGAGGACTTGTTCCGTGTGTTGTGGGTCTTGTATGTCAGGGTGCGGTGCGAATACCGAGGAGAGGTGCAGCGCCAGGTGCTCAGCTTTTTCTTCATCTGACTTCGCCCATGAGCCGTCAGTTCGCCTGAGTGGGTGTGAAGTGTGTTTGTATTTTAGTATTCTTTTCGTAGCTGTCCACAGTGAGTTGTCATGCGTTGAAAGCGATTCAGTGTAAGTAGCGTACTGTGTGTTATAATAAATGCGTAAAGTTTTTGTCAGATCTCTAGTAAGTTCGTTAAGAAGTCGTTTGTGAGATGGGTATCTAGTGTGTTGCCATAAGGCTCTGGCGCGCCTTTTCTGTGTAATCAGTTGTCTTATGTAGAGAGGTAGATTGTAGTGTGAAGCCAAATTTCTGCGTCTGGTATCAATTGTAGCATGCCAGATGCTTTCCTGAATGCTACTGGTAAGGAGATATACATTGTCGTCCAGTTGTTCGGCTGTTTTGAGTGGTACTTTCAAGTCTAGTCTTTGTTCAAGTTGTTCTCTGAAAAAGTCCCAGTCAATTGGTCCGGTAATGAGTGTAGGTCTAGGGGCAACAATTTTGGGGTGAACGTCGAGGGAGAGAATAACAGGGCTATGGTCAGAGGACAAGTCATTTAGAGTAAAAACGTCAGGAGATAAGGATGTTATGCGGGAGCAGATGAAGAAATCTAAGAGGTCTGGACGTTTCTGTGGAGAGCTAGGCCAGTATGTTGGTTGGGAGGGAGAGATGTAAGAGAAGCTGGTTTGGGAGAGGATGTTGTGGAAGGAGCGGCCCCGGGGATTGGCCAGCCGACTTCCCCAGGCAGGATGTTTCGCGTTGTAATCACCACCGCAGATGTATCTAGGACCAAGGGAGGACAGGAAGGAAAGGAAGTCGTTAGGATTGATTGTGTGGTTTGGAGGACAATACACGGCAGCTATTGTATAGAGGAATGGTTCCGCATTTAAAGAGATAACGG